>NC_137902.1:28866368-30313004 GCF_963455335.1 Martes martes | reverse complement strand
AAATCTTAAAAAAAAATAAACTATATTAAATAAAAGAAAAGGAAGGTATTTCCTAAAATGTCTTCTACTTTGTTTCATATGAGTCATTGTGCATCACTAGTCTCTAGCTTAGCTCAGTTCTTTTCATTTTACTTTAAAGCCCAATCTTGTCACTATTTTCCTTTTGTCTTAGCTCACACATTATAACCTTTCCTTTGGACACCACCTGGACAGAATCAGAACACAAAGATGGGAGCCAGAGAGGCAGGTATAGGAACTATAATTGTTCCTAAAAATTCCAGTCCCCTCTTCTAGCCTCAGGTGTGGAGGCCAAGGCAAAGACATGAACACTTCTTTTTTTTTTTTTAAAGATTTTATTTATTTATTTGAGAGACAGCTATTACAAGTAGGCAGAGAGGCAGGCAAGTGTGTGGAGGGGGAAGCAGGCTCCCCGCTGAGCAGTGAGCCCGACTCGGGGCTCGATCCCAGGACCCTGGGATCATGACCTGAGTTGAAGGCAGAGGCTTCAACCCACTGAGCCACCCAGGCGCCCCTGACATGAACACTTCTTACCGGATAGTTCCTCGAAAAGAGTTCTTAAGTGGTGTGACCCTACATACAGGATGTGCACTTTGGCAAAGCGTGAATTGATCTAGAGACCTGTGAAACAGAGAAAAGATCAGCATTAGAATAGTAGCAGTTGTGAGCTCAAGGAGGCAGCAAGAAAGTAGGAATTACCAGGATTTTAGTCCAAGCAACCCTATTAATTATAGAATTTAAGACAAGTTAACTCCTACTTAACTTTGCATAAACGATACATGTCAAGTGGAATGAGAGTCACTCTGGCCACCTAATAAAGTTACTGTAGGAATCCAATGAAATAATATGGAGCAGATCTTGAAAAATACAGAAGCCTAACATAAATAGACAAAGGATATTACAGCAAATCTGGACCTTCAGCAGATCTTGCTGAAAGTCCTGTAGAGTGAACAGAATTTAAGTGTACATTTAAGGTACTGCATAATATTTGGATCACTGCGTCTTCAGTTGTTTTAAGAATAACACACAGATTTTCTGCTGGAACAATTTATAAAGAGAGCAACTAAAAGCTACAAGTTAATTTAACCTGGCAGAAGGTGGGGATGGGGCGCCTGGGTGGCTCAGTTGGTTAAGCGACTGCCTTCGGCTTAGGTCATGATCCTGGACTTCCAGGATCAAGTCCTGCATCGGGCTCCCAGCTCCTTGGGGAGTCTGCTTCTCCCTCTGACCTTCTCCTCTCTCATGCTCTCTCTCACTCATTCTCTCTCAAATAAATATATTTTTTTAAGATATTATTTATTTATTTATTTGACAGACAGAGATCACAAGTAGGCAGAGAGGCAGGCAGAGAGAGAGAGGAGGAAGCAGGCTCCCTGCCGAGCAGAGAGCCTGATGTGGGGCTCGATCCCAGGACCCTGAGATCACGACCTGAGCCGAAGGCAGAGGCTTCAACCCACTGAGCCACCCAGGCGCCCCAAATAAATAAAATCTTAAAAAAAAAAAAAAAAAAAAAAAGAAGGTGGGGATGGGCAGGGAGTAAGGATATACTACATTTATTGATCACGGCAACCTTAATTTGTACTTCCCCTGGAATACCCTAAAAGACAAGATTTAAAAGGAATGCTAGAATATAAGCTCTTTTGTTTCCCTGCAGAATAAGATCTAGCTTCTAGATGTTAAAAAATAGGCCTCCTTATTACCCTTTGACACCCCCGTTTCGCAAACTGCATACTTAGAGACTGAGCTCAGTGAAAGAACTATGACTGCTGAAGCAGGCTGCCTTGATCACTATCCCAGAACTTTCCAGGCCAGCACAGTCCAGTAACCCTGTGCTGATAGAAATGTTCTGTGCTGGCCAACAGGGCAGCACTTGAAATGTTGCTAGTGGGACTGATGAAATGAACTTTTAATTTTGTTTAATTTTAATTCATTTCAATTAAATGGCCAATATGGCTAGTGACTATGGTATTTGACAGTGCAGTTCCACAATGATCATGATTTCGCCATTGAACAAATGTCTTAAGCAGGGAGGTTAAAACCAACTTACCTTACAGGTTACAATAGCCCCCACATCTGGTAGTAGTTGGGACTCTGTTTCTCTCATCACAGAAATGACAGGAAGCTATAGAGAAAACAATAAAATGTAAGATCCTGACTAAGCCTCGCATAAAGGTATCTGTGGCTTAAGAGTAATGTAGTAATGATTTGGTCTACAGCTGAGATCACAAAGATGGGTGGACTATAGACATAAGTGCCCAGAGAAGACAGCCTTAGGAATTCTAGACAATAGGAAGGTCAAGGGACCATTCTTCAAGGGAAGAATGCTACTAGAACACATAATCTAATCATTTCAGATCAGTTCTATGAAAGTTTTTGGCGATTTTCTTGGATTTCTTGGCATATAACCATCGTCTATCATCATGGATAACTTGACTCCTTCAAAGTTATACTACTTCCCTCTGTTTCTCACTTTATTGCACCGGCTAGAATTTCCAAATAAATATTATATAATAATGGCCATACTTGATTTCTTCTATTTTAAGGGAATACTTATAGTTTTCTCTTTGAGCAAGGTATTGGCTGTTGGTGTAAGACAGATACATTTTTTAAATGATTTATTTATTTATCTATTTATATTTATTTATTTGTTTTTAAAAGATTTTTATTTATTTATTTGACAGAGATCACAAGTAGGCAGAGAGGCAGGCAGAGAGGGAGGGGGAAGCAGGCTCCCCGCCAAGCAGAGAGCCCGATGCGGGACTCGATCCCAGGACCCTGGGATCATGACCTGAGCAGAAGGCAGAGGCTTTAACCCACTGAGCCACCCAGATGCCCCTAAAAGATTTATTTATTTTAGAGAGTGTGTGCATGCGCAAATGGGGAGAGGGACAGTGGGAGAGAGAGGGAGAGAATCCCAAGCAGATTCTCCACTTGTTGGGGGGGCCTGACATGGGGCTCAATCCCAGGAATCTGAGATCATGACTGGAGCTAAAATCCAGAGTCAGCTACTCAACTGACCAAGCCACTCAGGCACCCCAAGACAGATATTTTGAAACTCATCTTTGATTTATCTCTCCCTTGTTTACTGTGCTTCAGTTCCCTGGCCGCCTTTCAGTTTCACTAACTCATTAAACATCTTCCCATCTCAAAATTTGTGTTCAACCCGGGCGCCTGGGTGGCTCAGTTGGTTAAGCCACGGCCTTCGGCTCGGGTCGTGATCCTGGAGTCCCGGGATCGAGTCCCACATCTGCTCCCTGCTCCATGGGAAGTTTGCTTCTCCCTCTGACCTTCTCCCCTCTCATGCTCTCTCTCAACTCTCTCACTCTCAAATAAATAAATAAAATCTTAAAAAAAAAAAATTTGTGTTCAACCTGTTCTTTCTGCCAGGACTGTGCTCTCCCCACCAACCCAATTCTTATTTATCCTTTAGATTCAGGTTCAGTGTAACTTCTGCTGAACACAGTGGGTTTGTCTTTTACATGTTCTCACAGTAACCTGTAATATTCTTTCAAAATAGTCATCACATTTGTAGCCATACACTAATTTGAGCATTTACTTGTTTACAATTTATGTCTGTCCCTTGATAGCAGGGACCATGTGTATTTGGCTCGCTACCATATCTCTAGAGGTCAGCATTGTGCCTGGCACATGAAAATGCTCAATAAATATATGAAATGAATAAACTTAGATATGTTAAAGACATTCCCAAAATTGACTGAATAAAAAGCCTCTCATTTTACACATGAGGAAAAACCTAAAACCAGAGATCAAGTTTCTAAAATGAAGCAGAAACAAGGCCTAGTTAGCCAGTACCTAAATGTTCTAATTCTGAATCCTCTTTCTACTATACCCCCTATCTTTAAGCTGCTCCTTCGAAGACTGTTTATCTGATCCTGGGCTAACCTGGATCAGCCTCTGGAACTAGAGAGAACAGTGTCAGGCACTCAACAAACATTTATCAAGCACAGGCCCTTGTGCTTGGCACCAAAGGTATAGTGGCAAGGTTTGCTTTCATGGAACTTAAGAGTTTAGTAAGGGAAGAGTCAAAGGGGAACATGTAACTGAATGTTTAATTATTTGCAAAGCTGAGCACAGGGAAGGAAAGAAATGTAGTTCCTTGTGAGAGTTTAACAAAACAAAAAATAAAAGCTCATAAAACTCCTTTCCTTGACTAGTGGGTCTAGCATGGCTTCTCAGATAAAGCGATACTAGAGAAGCTATCTGAAAGACAAGAATTAAGCACGCTAAGGAGATGACCGTGTTCCAAACAAATTGTCTATGTACAAAGGCTTTGTGGCAGGAGAGAGCTTACCCTACCAGCGACAGTGAAAGAAGCCTGTGTGACAAGACTGCAGAGTGAGGTGGGAATAGCGGAGCAAGATGAAACCGGAGACAGGAGACGTTCGGACAAGATGCAGCTCACTGCAGGGCTGAGTCTGCCTCTGCTCATTCCCTAACTTCCTTCCCCGAGTGTCAGCAAAGTAATCAAGCGGGAGCAACACATCCGGTCTGTGGTGGCTAAAGTGCCCAGCATTGGAGACCAGCTGTTCTACTGCTGAGGCACGAAAGACGCGTCCGTAGTGCCCCTGCCTAACAATCGCGAAACCAAAAGCTGCTTAAAAGAAAGAAGAGAAGGGGGAAATGGGAAGCTGCCCCTTTACCGCGCCGTTCTCGCTGTTCTTCGTCAGGCAGCCAGCAAGCGACGAAAAGATGTAGCCGTGTCGGGTGTAAGTGCCGCTGCCCGGGCTGCCCTCCTCCAAGTTACACAGACGTTCGCCTGAAAAAAAAAACGCTGCATCAGTCACGGGCCCCCATGAGGTGCCGGTCATCCAGACTTCCTGCTCTATCCCATCCAGAATTCGCTATGGGCCCCTCACACTTACCGGGAATGCAGTACCTCACGGGTGGCGCCATGACGGCCAGAGGAGGGAAACGACATCGACTTCTCATTGGCCAAAATTCAGGAGCGGTGCTAGAGTAAGAAACGCGCCAATTGGTGTGATTTATCATGTGATCGTCGGGAGCCTCTCCTCCGGGAAACTTTATTTCCCAGGTTGCCCCAGGACCAGTCTGGGGGTGGGGCTCCGGAACGCTTGCGCGTGCGCCTGTGGTCCAGGATGGGCTGGCGGCGGGTCCGAGGCTGCGGGCTGGTGCTGCGGGTGGCGGGCGATGGTTGGTTGGACTGAGCCGGGCCCGGCCGGGTTGCAGAGCTGGAGGGGGTGGCAGTGAACGGCGGCGGAGGCTGCGGGGGTTCCATTTGGCTGACTGGGGAGTCGGCAGGCGGCAGGTAAGAGCGGAGCCGCGGCCTTTGCTCCCCAGTGCTGCCCTTTTTTCTAGGGTCGGGCCCTGTTCGGGGCCTTTTCCTGAGCCCGGGTTCTGTTCTCTCCTTGCTCCGCCCTGCACGGCCTTGCCCAGCACAAGCCTGGCGGAGTGCACCCTTGGGAAGCTGTAACGCGCGGAGCTGGAAGGTCAGCCAACTCAAGCTGCCCATTTTACAGATTTGGAAACTCAGATCCAGAGACAGGATTTGACTTGCCTGGTGGCTCAAAGATAGTTCAAGGTAGAGCCCAAACCGGAACCCAAGTTTTTTGGTTTTTTTTTCCCCCCACTTGCAGTCCATCGCACTGTGACCACGCCACCCCATTCAGAAGTAAAACCTTTTCCGGGTTTTTGTGACTGCAACCTCAGATCTTGCAGTCGTATCCTCTCAAGCGGATTTCAGGTCGTGTGGGCCCATGCTTAACTTTTTCTCTTTCAAGCATGTTAGTCCGGAAGGGAAGTCTGCACATGAGCAGAATGCTGCTCTTACTGATGACTGACAACTACTGCTTAACACAGCAAACGTCCTGAGAGCAGCATCTTTGTCCAGATGAGATATGCTACAACTTTCATCTCAGTTTCCCTTGCCTTCTGGTGGCTTTGGAATATGTCCCTCCCCGTGCAAACCCTCCAGCCCCCACCAATCCAGTTTCCCCTTGGAAAACAGATGGTGACTTAGAGCCTTGGAAAGAGGGGAGAGCTGTGGCTGACTTCAATCCCCTCTAATCTGGTGGCAGACGTCACTATGGCCCGTGGTTGCTACTGAAGGATCAGAGTGCTAAAGGCTTGTGCTTGGGGTGATAGTGAAGCTCAGCTTTGCTGTTTCCTCCTGTGTTCACTCTCATTCTCCGCACCCCATCACAACATACACACACACAGTTTTTTCCAATTCTGTTTTACCTCAATTTCCTGAGAATTAAGGAACTCCGTATGTTTAAGTGTAGTCCCATGGAGCACAGTATCTCTTCCCTGCTATCCCTATACCCCCTAAACCCCAGTAGCTAAAATGAGTTGCTCAAATCTGATGTGTGGCTCTGCATCTGCAAGCTTTCAGTTTACATGTTTGGGTTGATTTCTGGTTGGACATGTTTTCCAAAATCCTTTCTTGCTCTTAAGTACTATGATTCTAACCATGGTTTCCTTTTCTCTTCACTGACCGTAAAGAATGATAGCATCAGACACTTTTTTTTAGTATTACCACATTGGCAGGAGTGCACTAGCTATTCTTTGTAGCACAGATAGACGTCGGACCAGCCTCACCACTTCTGTGGCTTCTGTTCTTTAACAAGCATTAATTGAGCCCTTCTATGAGCCAGGTATCATGTTAAGCATTTTGTAAACATTTCATTTATACCTTAACCAAGTGTATATATAGAACGATAGAGCGTTAGAGCTGGAAGAGAACTTAGCATGTAACCCTACCCTGTCACTGAATGAGAACGCAAGGAGATTGGGTGATTTGCCCAAGGTCACAGAACTACTTAAGTGCAGAATGGAACCCTAGTCAAGTTAATGGGGTAGATGAGAGTAAGTCTAGTCCTGGAGGCAGGCATTTCCTGTAGAGCTCAGGAATACCAGAGGTGGTTGAGGACAGTCTGAAAGGTGGAGAATCTGAAAAAGAATGTTTCTGGGTTTTTTGTAGACTGAAGAGATGGCATATAACTCCTGTTTATTAACAGGCGAGGAATGCGTCTTATTTGCAAGCTGTTGCTATAAAGAGTATTTTAGTAAATAGCCACAGTAAGGGAATGAACAGTGACGTGGACAATCTGAGTCACTTGGATTTGTTGTGGGGTAAAATGTTTGTCTCTTACACTTAACTATGGCCATTTACTATTTTGAAAATTCATACTTCAAGCCAAATCATGGTTCCAAGCAATAGGACTCCAACTCAAGAGGAAGGAGGAAGGCTGACTTTTTCCTTTCTCTCATTTCTACACTACTTCTTAAGTCTCTTAGCTCCTAAGAGTGATGGGAATGGCCAGTTTCTTTATCCTGATGCAGAGTAGATCCTTACTGAATTGTCTCCTCTTTGGCTGGCCTTGTCTGCCGGATTCTTTTTTGCCTTAAGTCATTATAGGGCTTGTGGAAGAAGGGAATGAAATGTTTTTGGTTTTGTTTTGAAAGGCGTCTAGTGATAAGCCAGTGTGCAAGGAGAGTACCTTGCTCCAGTTACTGAACTGAAACCGTCACTACAGTGGAGCAGCCTCCTCCAGTTTCTGTTGGGGTTTGAGCTGCCTGTTAAATAAGTCAGTGGAGTACTATGAGGACATAGTAGCCCTAGGGGAAAATCAGATAATTTCTTTTCTGGTAAGGGCTTTGATCTGCGGAATTGATGAGACTAGCATTGAAGGAGCCCATGACTTCTGTTCTGGACGTTGCCTGGGCAGCTGACCTCCCATGGCTATTGAGTGAGGTAGAACTCACATAGAGGAATGAAGGTACTTGAGGAGGTGGGAAGGCTGGTTGGGAAGCTTGGGGGCAAGGGCAGCAGCTGCAGAGAAGACTCATGAGTGTCCAGCTAGAACTGGCCAGGGGAGACTCATCACAGAGGACAGGCTCTGTGGTCTTCATGAGCCACAGCATGAAGGCCCCCCTCCCACTGCCACGGTCTCCTGCCTGTGGTGGTGGTCTGCTGTGAACACCTGAAGTTGTCTTGCCTTTTGTATCCTTGGGGTGGGGCTGGGACTGGAATTGGAGACAAAGCATCTGATGTCATGTAGGGTAGCTGAGTCCCTGTCCTGACAGGAGACAGGGACTCTCAGGCTACCAGGCTGGGTCTGGTGGCTTGTAACATTAGCCCAGAGGAAGGGGGAAAGATGAGTATCTTCTGCAGAGATTCAGCACCAGGGCAGATCTAGATGTAAGACCCACATGCCACACGCTTACTCCCCCACTGGCCATTCCTTGGTGAAGAACAATTGTTTGGAGGTGGGTGGGTGGGCTAGTGCAGGCAGGAGACCCCAGGAATCTTCCCCTGTGATGGCCCTGCCCACAGAGGTGTGGTGCTTGTCCGCTGTGCTCCACCCAGTGCTCTGTCTACAGACAACTCCAAAGACCCTGCCCTGGCTTGGAGCTGCCTGCCTCTCCTGGAGCCCTTTACTGTGGCTCTTTACTCTAGGTGTGCCTCATCTTGGATTTGCTCTGCACCCATGTGGTGTAATAGAAGTAGGATTTCTGCAGGTTCAGAACCTCCAGACCCTACCCCTTGTAATCTGGTTGGGACACTGGAGCCACCTATTCTGCAGAGAAGTGAAGTGACCTTCCTACTTGCCACCGCTGGTGACTGGCACAGGTGGGCCTCATCCTGAGGTCTTCGCCCCCTCCTCCCTGGCAGGATAGGGAGGGGCAGGACCTAACCAGCTCCTCACAATGGTGTGCTCTCCTAGGAGCCATGCGGGGCCAGCGGAGCCTGCTGCTGGGGCCCGCCCGCCTCTGCCTGCGCCTGCTTCTGCTCCTGGGCTACAGGCGCCGCTGCCCACCTCTGCTCCGGGGCCTGGTACAGCGCTGGCGCTATGGCAAGGTCTGCCTGCGCTCCCTGCTCTACAACTCCTTTGGGGGCAGTGACACCGCTGTCGATGCTGCCTTTGAGCCTATCTACTGGCTGGTGGACAACGTGATCCGCTGGTGTGGGGTGGTGAGTGATGCCCAGGGAGCAGGAAAAGGGCTGTTTTGGGGTAGTAGAAGGACATGTGTCTGGTGGACCCACATTGGGTTTGGGACCCACACCAACCCCCTACCCCAGGGAAATTCCCGAGTCTGCCCTTGGTGTTGGCAAACTCTGACTGTGTCTCCCCAACCTCACTGGTGTGGGCAGGTGTTCGTGGTGTTGGTGATTGTGCTGACCAGCTCCATCGTGGCCATTGCCTACCTGTGCGTCCTGCCTCTCATCCTCCGAACGTACTCAGTGCCGAGGCTCTGCTGGCACTTCTTCTACAGCCACTGGAATCTGATCCTTATCGTCTTCCATTACTACCAGGCCATCACCACTCCACCTGGATACCCACCGCAGGTCGGTCCCCACAGGGCCGTGTGGGAGGGATAGAGCTGCAGGCTGTGGGAGCCAGCCCCAAGAGTGGGGAGGGAGAGTGCCTTGGTACCTTCTGAGGTCCAGAACTGTGCTGCCGCAGTTGTCATGATGCTTTTCTCCCTCTGCACAGGGCAGGAATGACATCGCAACAGTCTCCATCTGTAAGAAGTGCATTTACCCCAAGCCAGCCCGAACACACCACTGCAGCATCTGCAATAGGTGGGTCTTGGCTTTGCTTGCTGTGAACCCCGGCTGTGGCCCTTCTGCTGAAACCCTAGGGCAAAATTTAGACCTAAAGTTTGAGAAGACGTTTACGAAGCGCCCGTCATATACCAGGCAGTGTGCCCTTACGTCGTGACACCTGGTCCTCAGGATGGTCCTGGGTTAGGCATTGTCACCACTGCGGACACTGAGCTTCAGAGAGGAGTTAACCTTGTCCAAGATCATGTAGCCAATGAAGCAGGGTTTGGAAGCAAGGCCTGGCTCTCTTCAGTCTGTGCCCTTTCCACCTCAGCAGGATGCTGGGCCTTGTAGGAAAGGATGGGCACTGACCTCTCAAGAACCTTGGCCACCGTAACAGAGCCTGTGTCCCTCCCTCACAGGTGTGTGCTGAAGATGGATCACCACTGCCGTATCCTTTTATGATCTCTTCTGCCTGAGGCCTGTTTCTTTAGCTCCAGAGCCCTGCACTGGGTTAAGGGCCACAACCAAGGCATCATCCCTCCAAGAACACTGGGCTCATGAAAGTTAGTAGAAGAGGAATGGTGGGGACTGGCCAGCTCTGGGGCCAGGGCTGGCGGGGGAGAAGCAGGAGGCTTACAAGCTCTGGGACAGATCTTCGTGGAGCAGGGGATCTATTCTAATAGTTTTCTTTTGTAGACTGTCATGCTAACATTTGTGGGATGTTAAGAGTTGTTTGAGCTTCATGGTGTCCACTGGGTGTGCCACATGGAACCACTGGTCCCTTTGTACTGTCCCTTAGAGGTGACTGGTTAACCTAAGCTGGGTTGAAATATTGGCAGATTCATTTTGCTGAAGGATTTCAGTTTTCACAACTTCCCAGTGGGACTGGTGAAGGCTCTGAAAAATTTTAACCTCTGAGAACAGTCCCATGTTTTCCTGCCTTTGGGATATAGTTCTTGGTGACTGGAAGCCCTGTGTTTGGATGATGCCATTATGAAGCAGGGATGAACCAGAGAGACCAGAAGCTGCATTTGGTCTTATCCTTAATCCTTCCCCCACCAGCCTGGCTAAACAACTGTGTGGGCCACTATAACCATCGGTACTTCTTCTCTTTCTGCTTTTTCATGACTCTGGGCTGTGTCTACTGCAGCTACGGAAGTTGGGACCTTTTCCGGGAAGCTTATGCTGCCATCGAGGTGAGCCCATGGTTAGGAGCAGGATAGCTCAGTAGAATTTCGGGGCATGGAATTTGTCCCTAAGGAGTGGGGCTGGTAGCACCCCCATCCTAGAGGCCTAAGAGTATAACCAGCACTGTTTTCCATCCCCTTAGAAAATGAAACAGCTCGACAAGAACAAACTACAGGCGGTTGCCAACCAGGTGGGCTGTCCCCACCCCACTGCCTCCTGCTGCTCAGGCCAGGGGGTATAGAGTTGCTGAGGCAGCGGGGGCCCACCTGCTAGTAGAGTTGTAGAGGCTGGCTGAGGGGTCTCTCAAGACTGGATCAGGGGTATTCTGGGAGGCTGTCTGCCATGGGCAGGCTCTGTGGCCTGGGGTAAACTAAAATCCCTGGTTTGTGACAGTTTTGGGCTCTCTATCCCATTATCACCTTCTTTGGGCCGAGCGAGGACTCTGCCTTGGTGATGGCCTGAGCAGCAAGGAGTCTGTGTTAGTCTGTGTAATGGGGTTCCAGGGGACAGAGATCAGGCTGGGCCAGTCTGATCACCCTTTGTTCCTGGTCTTTCTGCATCCGTTGTCAGGATCATCCCTTCTCCCGGGCCTTTTAGGACCCCTAATTCTGAGAGGTCTTGGGTCATGACTGTACCACTTACCTCTGCTGCCCTTTCAGGCCTCAGCAGAGCTCCGTTCTCCCTGCTTGTGCTTGTATTCTGGGTGTGGGCCTGGCCGCCTCTCTTGAGGATTGCAGCTACATAGTGAGGGCGTTCTCGCTGGGAAGTGGAGTGGCTTCCCCTGGAGCCCCATTTGTGTTGTCAAATCTGAAGGCTCAGGGTCGGCTCCTCCTGTGCTTTGCCATCCTGTCCAGACCTGCTCTGCCCAGTATGTGTCCACATGATGCCGCCGCCGCTGGGCTTGGCCCACCCATCTGGCTGCTGCCCTGAGTTCTCTGTGGCTTGACTCCCTACTTTCTCACCCTGGGCTTTGGTCACTTCCCTGCCTGCAGGTGCTGGGGGCTGTGGTAGAGACCAACAGAACAAATGAACCACCCTGCTCTTCTTTTTCTAGACGTATCACCAGACCCCACCACCCACCTTCTCCTTCCGAGAAAGGGTGACTCACAAGAGTCTTGTCTACCTCTGGTTCCTGTGCAGGTATCAAACGCTCATTTTTGACAGTTTAAGTGGGGGGCAGCTAGAGGAAAACCATTCCAGTGCCCATGTGTGGGCAGGGACCCACCTGTCATCTGTTGCTGTTCTTAGTGTGACTTAGCTTGACAAAGAGTCAGTGCTTCATTTTCTTCAGTGTTTTGGGGCAGGGAATACTAAGGATGCTAGCACTGAGTGTTATGTGCCAAGGTAAGTTAAGCTCTTACCTCAGGGTAGGACAGTGCAATTTCCAGATAAGGAGAACTGAAGATGAGAGGGTGAAGTGAGTTGCTGTGTGATCACAGCTGGGAATGGGAGAGCTGGGATCAGAAATGTGTGCTGCCTGTTCTAAACCTAGTGCTTTCACTACCTGCTGCTGTTTCCTAAGCATGGGTATTTTAGGAAATATGGACCATTTTTATTAGCAACACAGACTTGTTTCCCCATCCTTCTTCCCACATAATTTATTCTTTGCCCATGTTGATGATTCTTCATTGATGTTTTTAATAGACATAGTGAAGCAACAACTGACCTACGACATAGGCTGGGAGATAAGACTTAGAGAGGTTTCCAGGGGATCATTGCTCAGCTCAGTTTCAGATTCAGACCTACTTGTGGCCTCCCCCTCCCCTAAGCTGCCCACCAATCTTGGCCCCTCTTTTCTTAGTTCCGTAGCACTTGCCTTGGGTGCCCTAACTATATGGCATGCCGTTCTCATCAGTCGAGGTGAGACTAGTATCGAAAGGCACATCAACAAGAAGGAGAGACGTCGGCTGCAGGCCAAGGGCAGAGTGAGTAGGGCTGAGGGCTTGGGGTGGAGGGTAACTGAACCTGCTGTCCTGGAAACAGAAGCCATGGCCAAGGCCAGTAAGGGCAGACCTCATAAAAGGTCAGAACTTGCCTAGCTGAGCCTTAGCCTAGCCAATTTAGGCTTTAAAATTAGGAGGGAATTAAGTAAAAAGGGTTTGTAAAAACCTGTTTTGTTTTTTTTTTTAAACGTGTTTTTCTTGGCTCTAGGTTTTTAGGAATCATTACAACTATGGCTGCCTGGACAACTGGAAGGTCTTCCTGGGTGTGGATACAGGAAGGTAAAGTATAACATCTAGTCCAGTGCCATCCAATAGAACTCACTGTGATAAGAAAAGTTTTCTGTACCTATGTTGTGTAAGATATTAGCCACTAGCCACATATGGTTGCTGAATACTTCAAATGTGGCTAATGCACCCACAAGTTATATTTTTAATCGTCACTAATTTAAATAGGCACATGTGGCTAGTGGCTCCCATACTAGACCACTGCACATCTAGACTCGGAGTAGAGATCACTGTTCAGTTGAGCCAAAGGGGCTTAAGGCCCAAACTGTGTGGTATACATGCATATGTGGCTTACAGATGACCACAGCAGAGCCCTGAGAGAGCTGCTGTCAAGAAGGGACCTCTAGGTCCCTAGGACACAGTGACCACCAACCTCCTCCCGTTTGTATGCCAGTGTCTGGGGTTCAGGCCAGCAACATGTGAGACTGTAGTCATCTATTTGTAACACAGGTCCTAGGACAGAAAAATGAAGTTCCCTCCCTGAGCCCAAGAGACAAGGGTAAACCACTTTTCAAATTGCAACTCTAAAGACAGTAGTAACCAGGAGACCAGAAGTACCTGCCCTCTTCCCTTTCCTGTCCTCATTGCAGTCCTGCCTGTCACTGCTTGGAGTGGCCCCCTAGAAGTTTTGCTTGAAACCTCTAAAGGCCCTCAAGACACCAGAGGGCACATGGGACAAATTAGAACTTTTGTTACCTTTGAGATTAATGCCAACGTAGCTTGAGGATACCTTGAATCCTTGCTGAGGACTGAGAATCAGGAAGGAAGACCAGGAACTCTTGGAACTCAGACATTCTGTCTTCTCTTACAGGCACTGGCTTACTCGGGTGCTGTTACCTTCCAGTCATCTGCCCCATGGGAATGGAATGAGCTGGGACCCCCCTCCCTGGGTTACTGCTCACTCGGCCTCTGTGATGGCAGTGTGAGCTGGATTGTGTCAGCCACAGCTTGAGCACCACCCTGCTTCCTACGTTGTCTCAAGGGCCTCCAAGGATAACTTTTTGGGATTCTTGGGCAAAAAAGTCAGTGGGCCTGCCTTAGAGTACCGCACAGGGACAACTCAAGGACCAATCTCCTGGCTACTGCGGAATCAAGGCACGATGTGGAAAAATCCTAGGACTGATGTTCCTTTACTCAGCTCAGGCAAACTGAAGTTCCAGCCCCAGACTGGAGATTAGGCAGCTAGCAACCTTGCCAGGTGCTGACCCCAACCTCCTCCAGGTTCCAGCACTGGGGTTGGCCATCTCCTCTTCCACTTGCTGTCTGAGGAAACACCTGAACAGTAGAGCGGAGATTCTGGCTTCTCAACAGGGCAAGACACCATGCCTACTGCTGAGGTCACTGCCACTTCTCACATGCTGCTGAAGGTGAAAAATAAAGGTGTTTGATTTTTAAAGATACGTAGCTTCCCTTTGCTTTTACTAGAGGGTGAGGAAGGGAGAAGTCAGAGTCAGGGCCTGGTGAGTATGTGTTTTGGTCATGCTTCCTGTGCTCTACTTGGAGGGGTGGATGCCCCCAAGAATTCCTGGCGAGTCCCTGTTGTTAGTGTTCCTCCAGCTTACGCAGTGCTGCTCTAGTTAGGTGCCACAGAGACATACGTGGGGAGGGCGAAAATACCTGACAGCCCCATTACCAAAAGAAAGCTTTATTCTCCAGTAGGTACACACACATCCACCATCCTGGTCCTCAAAGCCACATTCATCTGCATTCACCCTACAGCAGCATATCTTCCTTCTTCTGACAAGTAAATGGAAGAGCCCTAAGACCAAGATTTTCTTCAAACACAAGTGGTCTCACACTCAGTTACTTCACAGAGCCTTAGAAGTCAGGATTCCTATGTTAAACAGCCAGCAGTAGTGGCCCACGGAGAGGCAATCAGAAGCCAGTGGTCTCCCTGCCTTGGGCAAGATGGCTTGATAGTTAGTAATTCCAGGTTAGATTGTCTGTCGGAACAGCCTAGGCGGGGACTGAAGGCTCAGCTGCCAGGGCTCCCCAGCAGAAACCTGTAGGCAAAAAGAATGTTGGCAGTGTCAGCAATGAGGCTCATTTCAATTCCATCTTGCCCATGACCTAGAAACTCACCATTCTCCCCTGGCTGATACTGCCTCCTTGCGCACCAGTCTCTTCTTGTCATCCAGGGGCTTTGCTAAAGCTCGGATCACCTGTGGTTTGTATGGCAGCAGCTGTGGAGTTAGAGAGTCACAGCTTTGCTCAACCAAAGCAACTGAAAGGGCTGCTTCTCTGACTCTACAACTAATGTTTTCCTCTTTAGCGATTCCAGAGGATGCTCTGTGGCAGGATGGCCATTCCATTACAGGGCAGTCAGGTAAATGCTTGCCTGTGCATACCTCACACAGCAGTCACACAGCAGGGTGGCCAGTCCTGCTTGTTAAGGCAAAAAGGTACTTCTCTGGCTCTTCTAAGAAGGGTCCAGGCCAAAGAGGTACTTACCACAGGGGTGGGCAGACGAGTAAGAGCGTGCATACACCGCAGTGCAGCAATCCGGACCGCCTGGAACACAATCCCAGGGGGTGAGAGGAGACCCATGAAGGAGACACATAGATGCTAAAGAGTTGTGGGGGCTTAACGCACCATGGAAGGGCTAGAGCTGAGGTTCAGAAACTTGGTGACGAGGGTGTCCACATGAAGACTCATGACCTGGGGTGCTTCCAACAGAAGAGGCTGAAGGCAGCTGAGGGTGGAGAGCTGTACTACACAGTCAGAGCAGGACAGGGCCTCCAGCAGCAAGGAAAGCAGCTAAAGGGCCACAGAGAAGGTAGACATGATCATGTATGTGATAAGCCCGCTTCTCCTCCACCTCATCATGCCCCGGCTGGGGACACTGCCTTAGTACCCCCGTCTGAGGCTCTGACTGCAGGGCTTACCGTGGGCAACTCTGGCAAGAGCACAGGCTTAGGCAGCCTATTAAGTACATGAGACAGGCCCTTCAGGTAATTTGGCTTCACATCTGTAAAAAATGGAAAAGCTTAGGGAGAAACTGGTCTCAGACATAGAGCTTGGGAATTCAACTTCAATCTCTGATGAAGCTGGGACATCAGCCAAGCAAAAGGTTGGGAAAAAACCCCCCCAAACCTTCAAGCTCAGCAAAGGCAGAGAGACTCATTAAAGGAAAAAAGTGGAACAAGCATTTGGAAATTTAGCTTTTCAGGTACAGGCAACACTACAGCTGTAAAGCAGTACTCAGGTCCCAAATTATTTGAGAGAATGTGCCCTGAGCAAAGGAAAGGTCTATATATTTGGGGCCTTTCTTTTAGACCCTTCTCACCTTGGGAAGCAGCATGGAAGCCCTGCACCAAAGCAGGCACATTATCTGTGAAGAAGCGCTGGCGGAACATGAGCCGCACCTCAGCGTGGCCAGCGCGTGTCAGCACATCCGTGCAGTCAGACATGAGCAGAGAGAAGCCATCGGCTGCTGCTGGGCCTAGTTCTGGATCACTCAGAAGGCCCGTGAGCTGCAGAAAAGAGGTGCAGAGAAGAATGAATCTTAAATGCTCAAGAGGAGGATGGCTGTCATTTCTAGGATGATAAACAAGGAAGCTCCTGTTTAGGTCCTCGGCTCTCCTGTCTTCAGAACAGACTTACCCGGTCTGTAAGGCAGGAGCTGAGAGGGTGATATCTGAGTACCAGGGCCTTTGTTACCTGTAATCAGAAAGAGAACAGAGCACCACACTCGAACCCCAGAACCCCAAGAAGCATGCTTATGGTTCAAGGTCAAATGGAGAAATTTCATTTAACCAGATACAATTGTCTCTGTCTAATCAGAATCCATTCTGGCTCCTTACCCAGAGAAGCAGTGTGAAGGCCTGACTACGACAGGGCCCAGGTCTCAGGCCAGCCTCTACTTTGTCCACAGCTAGCTGCAGGAATTCATCCACCTGTTGCCCTAAAAATAAGGAACACTGATGCAGAGGCTACACATTTCTCCTTTAACAACAAAGGATATAAATCATTTAAATGCAGGGCTCCCTGAGAAGCCTTTAGAAGAGAATAGTATCAATCTGGCTGTGACTTTGCCCACTCAGCTCTAGGACACTAGCATGACAGCCTGGTATCTCATAACACAGGGGTACTAGTATTCGGAAAGAGCAGTCTACTTCTAGAAAAAAATGATCTCTAATAGCTCCCTGTGGGGAGTAGGATGACAGACCTAGACAGAGCACTCTGCTTGAACCCTCTTATCTTCTTATGTCCCGTAAGCTTTGCCCAACTTTAGTCTTGACTCTTGTCCCAAGCACTGTCCCTTGGGAGTCCCTATTATATTATTAGCAGCTCCTTTTTGTAAAGGCTGAACAAGATTTCATCAGCAATTGCTTCCAGGAGGCTCCCGCCCCCAGCCTCGTCTCAGTACCTGCAGGGAGCTTGTTGAGGAGTCCTGCAAAGCACTTGGCAGCGGCGGTGGAGGAGAACGGGCAGCTGGGGCAGCAGCTCAGCTCCACAAGCTCCCGCATGAGTTGGTTCAGCTGAGGGATTTCCACCTACACAAAACCTGACCATGTGATGCACGAAGAGAACACTTGCACTCCAAGAGATACCCAGTAGAAAGTGGTAGCAGGGGCCAGAATGGATGAGAACTAAATTCTCCAGTGAGGAAAACAGATCAGCTTAGCCTACGGCAAGTTTCTGACCAGAAGTCACTTTGGAGCTGCCTCCCCTTGTCAGGGTTAAACTAGGGTACTCCCCGAATGTACTCACGTTTCGAGGTAAGGAGCACACAAAGGCCATAAGCAGTGCAACCAGCCGCCTCTGCCCTGAGGAACCATCCTATAAAAGAAGAAGAGCTCCAGCAAGCCTGTCTTGCAGCACTAGGCTTGTCTGCCCCCAAATCCATCCCATATTAGCCCTAAAAATTGGAAGGAAAGGAGTCCTGGGGCGCCTGGGTGGCTTAGTTGGTTAAATGTCTGCCTTTAGCTTAGGTCATGACCCAGGGTCATGGGATCAAGCCCCACATCGGGCTCCCTGCTCAGCAGAGTCTGCTTCTCCCCCACCGCTTATGCTCTCTTGTGCATACTCTCTCTCAAATAAATACAATCTTAAAAAAAAGAAGTCCAAGATTCTTTCCCTTCTGGTCCGTTAGACCCTTACCTGGAATGGCTGGAATCTGCAAGGAAAGCTGTTTTCAGGCAGAAAGGAAATGTTGCCATCCAAGAAAAGGGGCACAATGTGGGCAACACTCTGGGCAGCTAAGCTGGGGATAGAAGACTATGTATCACCAAGGAGCCAGGGTTCTGAAGTACCCTCAGTTCACACGAGTGTCACTGGGTCAATGGGCTAGATCACGATCTTTCACGCATTCAACAAGTATTAATTTAGCATACATTATGTGCTAAGAACTGTTCCCATTTTAGGCCCTGGTGATTTAGCAGTGAACCAGGTAGATTGAATCCCCGTTCTCCTGGAGCTTATAATCCAGAGAACTCAATGTATATTTCCCCCCCAAAATTAAATAAATAAATCAATTAAAAAATAAACAAACAAAAATGCTCCACAGGTGATTCTTATGCACATCTGTAGCTAAGAAACATTAGCCCATGCTTCCCTGACCCTCATAATCCATGGTGCTAAAAAAGCCCCTTCTTTTTACTTTGCCAGCAAAACAACTCCCTCCACATTTGATTTTGGGTAAAAGGACAGTTCCGAAGGCAGCTAACTGCGGCTTCTCTCCAAGACTGCTATCCTCCTGCCTAGGATCAAGCCACATCAATGATTATACTCACTCAGGGCTCAAGTGGGTAGTGGCAGTGCCAATGACAGACACCATGGCAGCCAAGACCTCATCCTCCAACAGTACTTTTCTCAGAACTGAGTGTTCCTTCTCTGAAAAATCAACACACACATACACACACCATCACCATGCCATGACTGTGGTTCAGATGATTAGGCCCTGTCGTCATCACAATTCTAGTCACAATGGCAGCAGTCTCTACCCTGTCCTCTAGTAGTGCTAAGGCCCCCAGCAGCCCTGAGCACCAGCACAACCCCAGAAGACGGAGTGGCTAATGTGGGCCACAACGAGTTCTTGAATACTCTGTGCTATCCTTAGGCTGGCAATGTGGAGAATAAAGCTAACTATCACAATCTTCTTAACTTCAGGAATATTTTAGTTTTTCCCAAACTTAAAGGTCACACAGATGTATCATCACGGGTCCTTATTATCACAGCAGCTACCTACAGGGAGCCCCCATAGGTACATACTACGTACTACGTTGCCAGGCACCACACATTTTTATTTAATCCTTATTAACTACCTGTGACGCAGATACTACTCTTTACCTTCCCCTTATAAGCGAGGGAATGAGGCATACAAAGGCTAAGTATCTTCACTTAAGTTAACAAGTGGTGGAGTTGAAGCTGGCCAACCAGGTCAGCTTAACTCCAGGGCCTAATTTTTAACTAAACTAATCACATAGCAATTATAGAGAAAAAAGGTATGCATCGTTCTGGTGTTGCTAACACTGGTCAGGTTGGCACCCTTTGCTTGAAGTGAAATCTCACTTTGGGGACAAAGCATTCAAAAGAAGCCTCTGCTGGTACAGAACGTAATACCAGCGATAGCCTCAGGGTGACAGTGCTGTTCAACAGTAGTGGAAGGCTGAAGTCTAGAGGCGGGCTAGCTCCAAGTCTGGGCTGCAGAAAAGTCACCTGGCATGGAAGCCTGCACAGCCAAGGCAAGCAGGCAAGGTACAGCTGTCTGATGGAAATACCAGCAGCTCTCGGGGTCCCGCTGGCATTTCTCTGCCACCTGCTGGAGGCTCTGACAGACGGCAATAACTTCACTGGTTTCTGCAATCACAGTCCCTGTGTGATGAGAAAATATTCTCTGTCAAGTTTTCTTAAAAGCACTTCCAGGTGTTTCAGATACAGACTATGGGAAGAAGAATCAAAGATGAGTGACTAAAGAGTCCAAGAGCATCGTATAAAGAGCCAAGTAACTGTATTCTCTTGGCTGCTCTTTTTCACCTACTCCGATTTTGGAGCAGAACTGGGAGTCAACTCTGCAGGAGAAGCACGCATACATTTTCTCCTTTAGCTTTCATAACCCCCCAGGAATATCATTTCCCCCATTTCACAGAGGAGGACATGGAGGCTAAATGAAACTACCAGTGGTTTCCCAGGGTCACAGTAATTGCAAAGTTAGGAGTCAAACCCCAGCCATACTCCTTCTGCTACGTAACGGCTGCTGGAACACCCACTGGCTCTGCCACGAAAAGCTGGCCAGTGCAAAGGCGGGAGCTTAGGAAATTAGTGAGGGCCCATGGTGGGCTTGCATAGGTTCACAGCAGCAACAGCTGCTGTCACTTATGCCTAGAGCAGTGGTGCATAGGAGTTACTTGGAGACCCTACTCAAATTTTCATCAGTAGGGCCTGAGATTCTGCACTTCTACCAAATTCCCAGACGGTGCCCAGGCTGCTGGTTGATGGAACACATTTTGAGTAGCATGGCCCGAGAGTGGTGCTTTTCAATTCTGACTTCACACTGCTATCACCCGGACTCTCAACAATTCCTGTTGTTCAAGCCCCATCCCTCCTCAGAGACTGACTCAGTTGAACTGAGTGAGGCCCAGGCATCAACATTTTTAAAAGGTTCCCATGTGACTCTTACATACAGCCACCAATGGGACCGCTGGCTTAGAGGCATCAACTCCAAAGCTGCCTACGGTTCCCCATTCAGCCCAGCCCCTTATTATTCCCGGTCGTTACTTTTGTTCATCCGGCAGAGATGCTGTAGCAGCAGAGGCAGGGTCTCCTTGACAATATTGGGATGTGTTGATATAGCCGACAAAGCTTGCAAACAGCGTAGATGCCGGGAGCGTTTGGTGGGCTCATCCCCTCTAGCCAAATCTAACTCCCCTGAAAGCAACCCAGGAGACATGATTTCAATGTGTGATGGCACGCATGAAGGCCCCAAACATCGCTGGGAAGGGGTGAGCCACAGAGGGTCAGAGACACATACCTCTGCGCAGTTCCTCCGCAAGCTTGGGCACCAGATGGCTACTGAAGGCTATGGGATACAGAGCGGCCAGGGCTCCTGATGCTTCCAGTGCTGCCACCCTGCTGGGGCACAGGGCAAATGGGCCAAAGCTGAGCCCTGGCCTGTAGTTTCTTGCCTCAGCCTGCCACTAGACAGATTCAGGGATGTGGGCTCCCAAGCCTGCCTTGCTAAAGAGCAGGACTCAAGTACCTACACCAAGTTGGGCAGGACTTTTTAATGGCCTCAAAAGAAAGAAGTCTGACATATCTCCAATCAGCTGGTAGCCAGAGTCAAATAGAGGGCCCACCTCCCCTAGGGACACTCAAGGGTCAGAAGCACAGAGCCCTGGAACAGTTGCTCTATCTCGCTGCTTTTGATTCTCACCAACTCTGGGAGTCCTCCTCCAGGAAGCTCAGTCTGTACAAGTGACCCACTGCCAGCTCCAGGTCTCCGGAAGAGAGGAGGTCTGTGTTAGAAAGAAACACAAACCTCATCATTCTTCCTCTGTAGCCACCACAACCCTTCCCAAAGTCCTATTAGAAATCCTAAACTACGGGGCGCCTGGATGGCTCAGTCGGTTTAGCTGTGGGCTTTGGCTTAGGTCATGATCTCAGGGTCCTGGGATGGAGCCCTGTGTTGTGGGGCTCACCGCTCAGCAGGATATCTGCTTGTCTCTCTGCCCCTCCCCCTGCTTATGCACTCTCAAATCTTAAAAAAGAAAAAAAAAAATTTCAAATCACCCACAGTTACATTGAGAACCAGGAAATTAAGGCTGCTCTTCACTGAAGACAGAAAATCGCAAGGAACAACCAATACCCTTCCTTTTCTCTTTCTCTTAAGTGTACCTGGCTGGGCACCCAAGACTGTGAATGTACGGATCCCAACAAGCTGAAGCTGGGTGCTGGGGTCTGTCAGAGCCATGAACACCAGTGAGCACAGCTGGTCCTTGAAGCCATTCAGCGGCCTTTCATCTAGGGACAGACAGAGTCCAGGTTAGAGGGGAGCCCTGACTCAGCAGTGATACAAAGACAACTTGGGGCAAGATTCAAAGAACTTAATCCACTGGGTGTCTCCAGAAGGTACACTGGGAAAAAATAAACCTCATCTGGTGAGTGTTCTCTTGTGCTACAACCTCAGGTTCTACAGAACTTGTCTTTAGCATTCTTTGCCTACCATCCTTTACAGGAATACAGTGCTCAGCCCAAGACACCACACCTGGAAGGTATCTCACCCTTGTCTTCATAGCTCCATTTCTGGTGCAGCTTCAAGAAACCCAGGATCATTTCAAGGATTGTCCGTCGCTGGTTGCTCTGTAATGTTTTAAGGTGTGTGGGGGTCAAAGAATATTTTAAAGGATTTCAGTCCTGCTCCTCTCGAAGCAGGGAGAATTATCCTTTTATGTAAGTGTGTCAGAAAGAGAGTGAACAACGGTACCAGCAACAACTGATGAGAGCAAAACCCAATATCCACTATCTGGGACAAGCTCAACACTTAGCTCTCTCTCTGTGAAAGGGATCCTGGCAGAGGTCCCATCATTGCTTCAAAAGATTCCGTTTCCTTACCTGACCATGCTTGTGGAACTGTTCCAGCAGTAAAGGCAACACATTGCTGGTGATGTGGTCACAGGCCCGGGCAGATGCACCTGCGGCTGCCTGCAATAGTTTGGCACTAGGCCACACCAGTTTCATGTCCGGTTCACACAGATGGTGCCTGCAGTCTAGAGAGGCAGCACGTCATAGACCTGGGGAGCAGGCTGAATGCTGCCTGACTCCCCGGCAATTCACAGACATTGGAGACTGAGACCTGGAACAGTTTGCTAGTAGTTACCACTCAAAGTGTTTTCAATTCAAAGTAGGGCTCTAGCACCCAAGTCACTGAACAAGGAGGGCTACTCATAAAAAGTCATTGGCCTTAAGGAACTTCTTTTTGTTGTGCTCAACCCCCTTTCTGGCTGCCATGGCCCCATTACCCTGTAGAATGTTGCTAAGGAAGGAGTCAAGGAGGTCCTCAGCATCTGCTCTCAGCACAGAGCGAGACAAACACGCAGTCAGAGAGTGGAGGGCCGCCAGGCCATCGGCCTCCACCCGCTCACTTGCCGTCTGGAACACCTGTCAGGGAGGGATCCCATGGCTACTGAGGTGAGCCTGCACCAGGTGAGAGCCCACCCACCCACTGCCTATTTCCTTTGGGAGGTGGGCTTTGAAAGCCTTTAGGGCAGAGCAATGGAAATTAACACCTACAGTGAGTTTCTTCTCAGTGGGTGTATTTTCACCAAGTCCTTAGTCCCACTAGAATTGATACATGTATTTTTTAAGAAACAGGATACCAACTTGGAGCAGTGGCTGCTGGGATCCCCTTTCCTAAGTCTCTTCCTCTGCCCTCCCCCATTATTAAGTATGGTGCCAGAGGCACCATGACCTATGCTCCTTACCATGGAAGGACAGGAAGTGGGCACTACGCAAAAGTGACTGTGTGCCGTCACCAAACAGCTGACCCTATGTAGGGACTTTCTCCCCTGTCATTCAATTAGAAGTATGCCCCCTTACTGGCTTGCAACAGGGAAAAGGACAGGGTGTTAGTTCCCCTCATGCCTGACAACTGGGAATTAATAGTAGTGAATTAATCTAATTAACACTCACCTCTCTTCGGATGGAAGCCCAAAGGCTAGGGAGGAAGTCCTTTAGTTCCTTCTGTCCATACACAGCACAACAAGCATTCTGCCAAGGAAAGTGTAGGTATCAGCTAGCTATACCATCAGACTTCGAGGACATGTGGTTACCTCAGCATAATGGCACCTGAAGGAGCATGGCTCTCAGCAGAACCAGCAGAATTTCGTAAGAATCCAATCAGGTCACAGAAAAATGGGAGTTCATCACCCATATCACCTGACTGATGGAAAACAAGCATAAAGAAGGAGCCCTGGGGCACCTGGGCAGCTCAGATGGTTAAGTGTCAGCCTTCGGCTCGGGTCATGATCTCAGGGTCCTGGGATTGAGCCCCACATCTGGCTTCCTGCTCAGAGGGGAGTCTGCTTCTCTCTCTCCCTCACACGGAATAAATACAATCTTTAAAAAAAAAAAAAAAAAAAAAAAAAGGAGCTCTCACCAGCCTTTCCTCAGCTGCCACTCATTTACTATTGGACCAGACAGTATGTAGCTGGGAGGCCTTTGGGTCAACATTTAGCCCTAGATGCTGGGTATCCCTCTCATGAGGGCCGCTGAATTACTCCCTGACCGTGTCTACACTTGTTTAGTACCTTTATATTGTCTAAGGGCAGCTGGACCCTGGAAAAAGAGAAATCCCTCACCAGAGTCTGCAGAGAATCCAGCTTGGCACTCAGAATCTCAGAATCCACCTTCTCAATCAGCAGGGGCAGCAGGAACTGTGGGAGAGAAGGAAGAACTGAAGCTTGAGGCAGGTGTATCTTAGCTACTCCAAGGAACCAAGGTCAACTACATCTTTATTACCACCAGTCCCCAGGAGCTAGGGGCTACATGAAAGAGCTACAAAGAGTTGAGTCAGGAGTTGTGACTATAAATCAACCCTCCTGCCAACCTGTGGCCAGATTCCCAGTTAACTTGAAAAATGAGCTAGTTGGCAACACTACAGGACTTTAGAACGTAGTGCCACATAGGGATTGGATTATTATTTTAAACAAATAACGGTACAGGTTTCAGCTTTGAAGATCTGAAGATACTTGCCACATAAGCCTGAAGACACTTGCAGGATCCCATACCCTAAAAATGTATTCTGGATCTTTCTTTTTTCCCCATGTTCTTACTGTTCTTTCTTCAGAGCCTTCTCTGGGCAGAGGCTACACACCTAACCTTGGCTAGACCCACCTCGGCGAATCGCGGTGTAGAAGCCAGCACAGCTCGAAGACTCAGGATGAGATCTTCTCTCTGGATACCATGGGGATCATTAGGTGGCTGGAAAAGAAAGGAGGGCCAAGGGTCTGTACAACTCTTCAGACCACCCTTGGACACAGGATTCAAACCAGCAATCCTGCAGAATAGGTGATATTTACAGCCAATCTGACAGAACAGTGTGACAGGAGGCCCCAGCAGGAAGACATGCTTACACACTCCTTGGGAATTTCTGTCTGTTGGCCTCATTTATTTTCTATCATCTTGCCACTCAAGAGAGAAGTACCCTGACTTTCTGGTACATTACTTTCGTCTCTCTCTATATATTGTGACTATATGTTAGTAGACACTATTTTCTCTTTAAAATACATATATGTCTTTTTTTTAATTATTTACTTATTTTTATTGTGTTATGTTAGTCACCATAAAATACATCACTAGTTTTTGATGCAGTGTTCCAAGATTCACTGTTTATGTACAATACCCAGTGCCCTGATAGTTTTGAACACATGATTTATGATCTTTTTTCCTACTTAATATATTAGGTCCATGTATTAAACTATTCTTTCACAACATTAGGTTTAGTGGCTGATACTATTTCATTGTATAGTTGAGCCAAAATTTATTTAAATAATTCCTCTTTGATGGACATTTCTATTTTTTCACCCTTATAAAAAAAGGTATAATTCTGGGAACATAAAAAAGCATTGATGGTTTCTGCTGAAAACATGTATCACATTTTCCTTTTCTTCTTTAGAAGCAACACCAAAAATACAGCAAAGGGATTTTCTTTTAAGACATAAAGCTAGGGCACCTGGGTGGCTCAGTCTGTAAAGCTCAGGTCATGATCCCAGGGTCCTGGGATCGAGTCCTGCACTGGGCTCCTTGCCTAGCAGGGAGGCTGCTTTTCCCTTCCCCTCTCCCCCTGGCTTGTGCTCTCTCTCAAATAAATAAATAAAATCTAAAAAAAAAAAAAAATACTAAAACAAAACATAAAGCTAGGGACACCTGTCTGGGTCAGTTGGTAGAGCATGCAACTCTTGATCTTGGGGTTGTGAGTGCAAGCCCCACACTGGGTATAGAGATTACTTAAAAAAAATAAAAATAATTAAAAGTTAAAAAAAAAAAAGACATAAAGCTACAGGTTGAAGAAAATAGGTTAAGAGGTCCTGGCAATAAAATTTTAGAAGCTGAAAAGCAGATGGATAAGAAAATGACTCAACAGAGCCAAGACAACAAAATCCTCAGTAGGCTTGGAAAAAGCTGAGTAACTACCCATATACACTTTAGCTGTCAAAAAGCTTTGCAACTGGCAGTAACAGGTGCCTTTGGAGTTGGGAGTGGGGTTAGAGAAGCAATCTGACCACCTAGATTGCTCCCCAGCTCCTCCCTTTCTCTGGCAGAATCTGGAGGTTTAATTCTCTGGAGAAGGTATGACAGACGTCTCTAATCTTAGAGATAAAAGTACAGTAGAGGGCCTGAGGAAATAGTGTTCCTGACCCGAAAGCAAGGATAAAGGAATCCCAAGGATGATGAAGAAGGAAGATTCAGTATCTCCTTTGCACTAGGAGTAGGAAGCAACCAGTTGAGACTGTATGTATGGTTAGGCATGGTTTTTACATTTTTTTAATCCCAGTGTAGCTTGCAGTGTTAAATTAGTTTCAGGTGTACAATACAGTGATTCAGTGATTCTATATATTCCTTTGTGCTCATCAAGGTAAGTGTACTCTCAATGCTCTGATTTTTACATTTTTAAATGGTTTCAGGGAAAAAAAAATCAAAAGCATTTTTTTGGTAAGTTTTTTTTAAAGATTTTATTTATTTGACAGACAGAGATTACAAGTAGGCAGAGGCAGGGAGAGAGGGAGAAAGGGAAGCAGGCTCCCTGCCGAGCAGAGAGCCCGATGCGGGCCTCGATCCCAGGACCCTGGGATCATGACCTGAGCCGAAGGCAGAGGCTTTAACCCACTGAGCCACCCAGGTGCCCTTTTTGTGAGATTTTATTTATTTCAGAGAAAGAGAGAGAATATGAGTGGAGGGGGGGAGGGGCTGAGGGAGAGGGAAAAGCAGACTCCCTGCTGAATGCGGAGCCTGACACGGTGCTCAATCCCAGGACCCTGAGATCACGACCCGAGCCAGAGGCAGACGCTTAACCAACTAGCCCACCCAGGCGCCCCCAAAAGAATAATACCTTGTGACACATAAAAATTATATGACATTTAAATTTCCATGCCTAGGGGTGCCTGGGTGGCTCACTGGGTTAAGCTTCTGCCTTCGGCTCACGTCATGATCTCAGGTCCTGGGATCGAGCCCCGCATCAGGCTCTCTGCTCAGCAGGGAGCCTGCTTTCTCCCCCTCTGCCTGCCTCTCTGCCTACTTGTGATCTCTGTCAAATAAATAAAATCTTTAAAAAACAATAAATTTCCATGCCTATAGAGTTTTATTGCAATACAGACACTACGACATTCCAGTGTCTATGGCCGTTTTGTGTTAGAACAGCAGAGTTGAAGAGTTGAGATAGAAAAGATACAACTTGCAAAGCCTAAAATAGTCACTATTTGGTCCTTTACAGAAAATTTGCCCGCCCCTGCTACAGTCAGCACATATGCATAGTGAAAATAAAAGGAACCATCGCTTACACTGATACGACTCACTATGATGATGGCATACGGCTAAAAGGGATTGACAGGACCATAAAGAATACTTCCTCAGTGTAACAAAGAGTTACACTAAAGCCAGGTGTGTCATTTTAGTTGATAAGAGCTTTCTGCTTCCCATATAGACTGAAGTGCAGAAGAAATACAAAAATCTGCTTGAGGTGCACCTGGCTGGCTCAGGTAGAGCATGCGATGCTTGATCTCGGGACAGTGAGCTAAAAAAAAATCTGCTTGAATAAGAGAAATTGTCCTATCATTATCTAACTTTTTTTTTGCCTGGAATATCTGAGGAAATGCATAAGCAGTTGGGCACAGTGATGAGCTCTAAAAGGAAAATGGGTGGCGGCAGAAAAGGGGTATAAAAAGGCTTCACGTCCCTATCCTTTAAATGTTGAATCATGCTCACTTTATTACCTTTCAAAAAAGTGAATGACATACTCTTTCCTGCCCTAAACCAGCAACTCCACTTTTAGGAATTTGTCCTTCATATATACACACATATATATGTGAAATGATACATGCACAGGATATGTAAATTGCAGCATTGCCTGTAACACAAGATTAGTAACATTTATTCCACAGAGAACTGGTGAAATTAATTAGGTATTCCCACTGAAAGGAATACTATGCAGCCACAATGAATAAAGAACTAATTTATTTACTGATACAGAGTACTCTCTCAAGGTACACTAAAGTGAAAAAGGCCAAGTATGGGAGAAGTGTATTCATATGCCGCCATTGGGAGGGGTAGGGGAGCATTTGCTTATATGTGGATGAAAAGCTCTGTAAAATACAGACATAATTGATAAAAACTGGTTGACAACAGAGAAAGAAATGATGGTAGATATATTTTTCACCATTTAGATTTTGGATCCTATAAATGTATTATCTTTTCAAAACAAACAAAAAAGCAAGAACAGAGAAACCTGGTGGCCTGATAAAGAGCTTTCAAGATTTCAAAAGACATAAGTTCTTCTGAGTCAGAAGTAGTGAAGACCACTACAGAAGAGATGAAGAGAATTTTAGAAGAGAGGTGGCCCCAACAACCATGGTATCAATTGGAATAAGCTGGGAAGCAATTCCTTGCGGCAAAGATGGTAACTTTAAAAACACTAAAAGTCAATACTCAGGTGTTATTTGGTGTGCTGTGATTTAACTCCTGTCGTTTCTTTGAAACCACTAACGCTTGCAGTACACATACCCATGCCTATCCATACAGTGGTGAGACTCTTGAGTTTTTGAAAGTAGACGGGATATCAAGATGCAGAGTGGGAGGAAGGTCCAAGAGGGTCAGAGCATGCTGTATATACTGTGCTCAACTGGGTCTTCTTTGTTTTGTCAATTTGTTTCTTCTGCCTGAGATCATCCCTCAGACTCCAGGATTATATCCTACCATTCCTTGGAAACCAACTGAAATCCCATCTTATCTGTGAAGTCCTTCCTGACTACTCTAGCTCACACTGAACTTGGTCTTCTCTGAACAGCTATACCACCACTTGTTTTGGTCTCAAATCCTGTATTGTTACTTAAATGTTTCAGCCTTTAAGGGCAGGAACCACGTTTTACAATCCTGTAGCCCTCACCACTAAGCACACTGTTAAGGAGTTTAAGGAGCCCCCAAATACCCACTGAATTGAATCCTTCCTCTGATGGCAAATGCTTCTCCAGTGCCCAGTTTACTAAAACGTAAGCTCATGAGGGCAGGGATTGTCTCCTTTGTTCACTGCTGTCCCTTCAGTGCCTAGATAACTGGACCTGACTCACAGGAGGACTCAAGGATATTCAAATGAATCAATGAACAAATGAATGAACAAATAAAAGGGGCTACTTACAGGGGTAAAATCAATAGGGAAGTAACACGAAGTCACTTCAAACAACTCCTCCACAAAGGGCCCTAAGGTAACAGAGAAACAATGAGATCAACTTATAATTTTCACTCATCTGACATGCCCTAACCAGCTAATTCAAAGCTATATGGACGTACCCAGGCTATAGTCCCTGGAGATGAGGTCATGGACGATACGGAAAGCCACCAGAAGATTTCGGGGATCCTTTTCCCCATCCATTACTTGGATGAAGCCAAAGGTGAAGTCAGCTCCAAGGCCCTTCAGCTCTGGGGAGGAAAGAACAGGTCACTACTCTCCCTTGAGATAGAAAGTTGGGCTTTCTTCTGGCTTGTGTTCTCCCTCTATTATCAATATCCCACCTTTGCTGCCTCCCAGAGCAGACATTTTTTGTTTTCCTATTCCAAGAGTACACAGTGAAGAAGAGACATGTATCAATATATAACTGTTAGAGGTAAGAATTTAAACTATTAGCCCAAACTCTACCATTCCTTTACTTGGGAATGAGTGGACCTCTCAGTTTCCCTTCATTCTTTTCAGAGTGTTAGGTCTCCTATATGACTTCCAGGCTAAACATGAGTCCTGGTAATGGGGTGAAAAAGGATGTGCTTGCTTTTCAGACTTGCCAAAGAGCCCTGCCTCTTACCTTCTTCACGGGTTTGCATGAAGTTGGTGATGATACTGTAGACTGTGTGTCGGTCCACCTGCAGCAGAGACTTGGGGGTGAAAGAGACCGGAACTAAGTAAAGAAAGTGCTCAAAGAATATCTAAGCGGACAAAACTACTTCCTGCTTCACAATTTCTAAGTGGACAGTGCTCTTTATACAAACAGAAGATGAACCTAAGAAGAAATGCAGAGAAAGGATATGGCTATTGGCCTAGCAGTTATAGCAGTGGGGCCAATAACCAAAATCTGTCTGCTTTACTTTCTTCAAGTGTGAGAGAACACAGGTCAGACATAATGGCCTGGCTCCTCTACATAGAGTAGCAAAGACTAGCATGTAAACATGGTCAAAGACCTTAAAAAGTTCAGGACTTAGAAGGCAGTAGTTTTTTGCCACCTAATCCTTATCATATATGTCAGAGCTGGAAGACAGAGAATATAAAAGTGACTGTCTTCACTCACCTGGACGTGGACTTCCTGGAAGATAGCTTTAAGCACAGAGACAGCCAGCCCTGGAGGCAGGGCCACGCACAGGCTCTGGGGGAGAAGAGGAGATGTGTGAGCATGGAGGGAATTCCAGCCTTGAAGACAATCCCCAAAGAGGTCTAATTTGCTACAGTGGGAAACACAACATCCAGGTTTAGGAAATAGTGCTGAAAGTGTGAAATGTGGTCCCTTTTCTCAACCTGATTAGTTCTCTGCAGCTCCTTCCACTTTGGTTCTGAATTCCCGTCTCCCCAGAATATTTTTACTCTCTAGACTATAAACAGAAGTGAAGTTAGCTGATACTAGTTTAGTCCCACATTTGGGCATTTGCTCCTCAGCACTTGGGGGTCTCAATCCCAAAGGACAAGGACAGAATTCACTGGAAAAGGGACTCTGCAAACACAGAATGTAATGAAAAAGAAGGAGAACTCACAAGTGCCCTCAAACCTTGCAGGACAGATGGGATCACAAGATGATGGTCCTTCAGCCGGTTCTCATAAAACAGGATCAGGTGTACCACTGCACAGACCAGAAATGTAGCCATTATTTTACACAGACTCCTTCCTAAAGTCTGTAAAGGCTGTTCCTGTTTGGGCTTCACTACAAATTTTCTCCTTCACTAACAGATAGGTCCCATGCCCTCCCATTAGAGGGTGCCTTGGTCAGTTAGGAAAATACATGAACATCTTTTATTATCCATTCTCATATAGGTCCACAGTTGAACCCACTTTTACCCCAGAACTTCCTTTCTACAGAAGCAAAGTTGGCAAACTTTCTCAAAGGGTCAGAGAGTAAATATCTTAGGCTTGCAGGACAAAGTATCAGTCACAACCACTCAACTTGCTGTAACATAAAAGCAACGTAAACAGGAGGTAAATAAATGGGTGCAGCTATAGGCTAATAAAACTTTATTTATAAAAACAGGTTGTGGTTTGCCTACTATGCTATAGAAGAAAACTAAGTTGTTGGCTTTTTTCCTTGAGACTTCAAAGCATTACACACTTTTCCACTCCATCTAAGAAGCACTACTTTGTCCATTTTACAGAGAGGAAGAGACACACTGAAACAAATGTCCAAGGCTGTATCTGAAATCCCAGTGTCTTCAGTTCTGATTCTTATCATTTCTGCCACATATACCAGTGAGGAATGAAGATGCTGAATTAGGAGTCCACAGATTCCTTGTGTTCTCCCTTCTTTCCTCCCTCCCTGTAAAGTTGGCTTGAATAGACAAGGAAGTCCTTGGCTCAGCAATCCAGGAAGACACTCCTACTAGTGATGCCAGTACCTTCCTTCTCCAGGAGCAAGGATTGACACTGGAGTAGCACCTGTGACAGAAGCTGGATTCCTCGTGCCCGAGTTCGGGGTTCTGGATTTTCTAGAGAGGACCTGGGGGAAAGTAAGGATAGAGAGAGTCTGACATAATCCTGTTTATACCTTTTTTTAAAAAAAATATTTTATTTATTTAGGGGAGAGAGAGAGTACGCGCATATACAAGTGGGGAGAGAGGGCGAACGAGAGGAGAGAATCTTAAGCTAACTCCCTGCTAAGCATGGAGCCTGACATAGGGCTCAGTCTCACCACCCTGAGATCATGACCTGAACTGAAATCAAGAGTCAGACATTCAATTGACAGAGCCACAGAGGAGCCCCATGTTTGTTTGTTTTTAAGTAGGTGGAGCCAACATAGCGCCTGAACTCAAAACCTGAGATCACAACCTGAGCTGAGATCAAGAGTCAGATACTCAACTGAGCTACCCAGGTGCCCCACCAAACTTCTGAAGGAATAAGTATTTTGAAATTAGTCACACTCACCCCTTGGGCATAGAAGCCAGTCCAGGAAGGTACTCTGTAGGTGCCTAGTGTTACAGATAATAGTAAAGCCAGAGCCTAAAGAGCCAATCCTCAGATTGAGCTGGCATTCATTAGAGGCTCATCTGACACCACAGCTAACAGAAGGATCCATCTCTAGGCACTGACTGGGCATTGGGCTTACTCTTACACGATAGTGACATTCCTCTGAGACAGAGCTTAGCAGCTACCCACAGAGCTCAACAGATGATGGGCAGCTGCAACTTTTACCAAAACAGAGAATAAATATATTACTGCTAAGGGAAAAATGCTGAGAGCAACCAAGGTCTTAGGAGAAAAAAATTCTTTATAACTGGAAGTTTATAAAGTAAGATGGTCAGAATAAAGGTTTTAACTATTTAAGATTGTCAAATGGGAAAACCTGGACTGAGCCAATAAGGTGATTTATTTTAAAATAGCTCTTATATAGATTACATTTTTAAAAAAAGATTTTATTTATTTATTTATTTATTTGACAGAGAGAGAAAGAGAGATCACAAGTAGGCAGAGAGGCAGGCAGAGAGAGGAGGAAGCAGGCTCCCCGCTGAGCAGAGAGCCTGATGCAGGGCTCGATCCTAGGACCCTAAGATCATGACCTGAGCTGAAGGCAGAGGCTTTAACCCACTGAGCCACCCAGGCACCCCTATATAGATTACATTTAAACATACCAGAAGAAATCTAATTGTAATTGTATGTAGTAGAAGATCTCTGAAGGAGAGCTGACCAGGACATTTGACTGAAATCTCAAGGATAAGGATATCAGTAACTAGAGATAAAGGGGCAAAAATAAAATCACCCTTGACAGGATCCCTAGAATAGGATCTTGTCGAAAGGACCCTGTTCAGACGTAGAAAACTGTGCATTTAAAAATGGACCAAGGTACACAAATGCTCATAGCAGCAGTATTCAGAATACCCAAATTTGGAAACAACTCATAACCAGCACTGGATGAACTGTTGAACAAAATGTGGTATATTCATATAACAGATTATTTTTCAGCAAGAAATGAAGTACTCACAAGAGATACAACAGGGATAAACTCTGAAAACATTATGCTCAGTTAAAGTAACCAGTCACAAAGGTTACATGTTGTATGCTTCTGTTTATATGAAATTTTGAAAACCCGCAAATTCACAGAGGTAGAAAGTAAATTAGTGGTTGCCAGGGGCTGAGCCAAGGAGGGAATACTGATTGCTATAGGCATGGAGTTTCTTTTTGAGGCAATGAAAATGTTCTAAAATTGATTGAAGTAAGGGTTGCACAAATCTGTGAATACACAAAAAATGAACTTTGTAATATATGAATTATATATATCATATATAAAATTGATATGAATTACATATTTCAATTACATATATCATATATATAAAGCTGTGTTTTTTTTTAAATGGACCAAGGCCACGTGTGCAGAAAGGCCAAATGGTCTCTTATGTGGGAAAGATGCATAATAGTGACCTACATTCCATCCCACCCTCCCAATTTTCTAGTTTTCTGCTTCAGAAGACAAGCTGGCTGTGACAGTTAACAACCTTTGCAAACAAGACTTGTCAATTTAGATGATCCACCAAGTATAAAATAGGAGAAAAGCAGACATCAGACTACAAGAACATACTTCCTCTGGTATTTGGATATCTGGTTTTAATACTGATTTTCCAGCTGTTTCCCCAAGCCTTTTCCTATAATGAGGAACTGGGGCAAAGTCAGCTTCCTGGCAACTCCCCAGGCAGAGCCCAGGAGCAGCTCTGAGTCAGAGCCATGCTGACCAGAATCCCATGGGGCAGGTGGGTCTTCTGAGAAGCACAGGAGGAATCCCAGCTCTAATTAACAGTTGATGGCCTTCAACCACCCATCTCACCCCACACCTGTGGGCTGATCCAGAAACTTCCAACACTTCCTCAGGAACTTTAGTCAGGTGGCATAAAACTTATTTCAGGACAAACACAGGCTTAGATTGAAGTACTGATAAGAAAGGGGGGTGTTGGGCTACAGAGGAGAAATTCAGGACCAGTCAGCCCCAGGAAAGCAGGAGTGTACAAAATAACCTTTCAGAGTGCACAGGCAGGGTTAGAGAAGGGTGCTCAACAACAGAGGATCTTACCCAAGGGCTTCTACCACTTGCAACACTGTATAGCTTCCAGATTTCACATCTAGAGGAAACAAAAGAAAAAAACATGAACAAACAAAACGCAGTCCTAGGGTTCAAAGGCTCTCATTACCAATGTTTCCGCCTACCCTAGGATTCGTACCTTGGGGCCAACTATTCTTGCCAAGAGCCCCTTCTACATGAGAGGTATTACTAAAACACTTCAAACATGCCACTTCAACTGTAAAAACTAAAAAGGAAATAAACATATCATTTGTAGATAATATGACTGTATACCTTGAAAATCCAGGAGAAATAATTGAAAAAATACTATAAGTAAAATAATTCAAAAGGGTAGATGGGTACAAAATTAATATTCTGAAATTAAGAACCCTCACATATACATATATACACACAATACCATGTAAAATGGTCTCAAGGAAAAAAAAACTTATATATCATAACAAAAAAAAAAAAAGGGAGGGGAGCAGGGAGAAAGAAAAATACCTAGATATAAACTCAAAAAAAGAAAAAAAAAAAAAAGATCTGAATAGTGAAAACTTTAAAGCACCAGTGAAGATTAACAAAAGAAAATTTGAACAAATCAAAAGCATGTCATATTCATGAAAGACTCCAAGATGATATACCTCCCAAAATAATTTTAAGATAATCCCTGTAAGAAATGACAGATGCTGGCGAGGATGCAGAGAGAGGGGAACCCTCCTACACTGCTGGTGGGAATGCAAGCTGGTGCAACCACTCTGGAAAACAGTGTGGAGGTTCCTCAAAAAACTGAAAATAGAGCTACCCTATGACCCAGCAATTGCACTCCTGGGTATATATCCTAAAGATACAAACGTGGTGCTCCGAAGGGGCACGTGCACCCGAATGTTTATAGCAGCAATGTCCACAATAGCCAAACTGTGGAAAGAGCCTAGATGTCCATCAACAGATGAATGGATAAAGAAGATGTGGTATATATACACAATGGAATACTATGCAGCCATCAAAAGACATGAAATCTTGCCATTTGCGACGACGTGGATGGAACTAGAGGGTATCATGCTTAGCGAAATAAGTCAATCGGAGAAAGACAACTATCATATGATCTCTTTGATATGAGGAAGTGGAGATGCAAGGCAGGGGGGGTTGGGGGGAGGTAGGAAAAGAAAAAATGAAAAGATGGGATTGGGAGGGAGACAAACCATAAAAGACTCAATCTCAAGAAACAGACTGAGGGTTGCGGGGGGGAGGGGGGACGGGAGAGGGTGGTGGGGAAATGGACATTGGGGAGGGTATGGGCTATGATGAGTGCTGTGAAATGTGTAAACCTGACGATTCACAGACCTGTACCCCTGGGGATAAAAATACATTATATGTTTATTAAAATAAAAAAAATTAAAAAAAAAAGATAATCCCTGTAAAAATACTGGTAGAAGTTTTATTTTGGGAGGAACTAGATAAGCTTATTCTAAAGTTAAAGTGCAAAAAATAATATAATTAGGCAAATTCTGAAAGAGTAATGGGGGCAGGAGGGAAGGTGGAGCCTCCAGATACTAAAAAATTGTTATAAATGGGGCGTCTGGGTGGCTCAGTGGGTTGAAGCCGCTGCCTTCGGCTCAGGTCATGATCCCGGCGTCCTGGGATCGAGCCCCGCATCGGGCTCTCTGCTCAGCAGGGAGCCTGCTTCCTCCCTTCTCTCTCTGCCTGCCTCTCTGCCTACTTGTGATCTGTCAAATAAATAAATAAAATCTTTAAAAAAAAAATAAAATAAAAATAAAAAATTGTTATAAAGTCACAATAACTAAATTAGTGTGTACTTTTTTGTGTGGGTACTTTTGAATATACTTGAAGATTTCTAGAACAAAAGTAAAAAAACAAAAGACAACCAGTATAGTATGAATTCATATTTAAACAAAGAAATCAATGGTACAGAAATAAAGTCCAGAAAGAGATACAAATGCATATTTTTCCTATTTCAATTCTATTCAATCCTACTTCAATTAATAGGAAAAAACAGACTATTCAACAAATGGTGTTGGAATGATTGGGTAAATATTTGGGAAAAAAAATCTTGGCTATAAATCATTCATCAAAGTAAACTTTTCAAATGGATTAAAAAAAAGATACAAGAAAATTCCTAAGTAAAACATAAAACTCAGAAGCCTTAATTAAGAAAAAAAAAAAAAAAAGACTGGTTAAAATCAGCTACATTAAAAAAAAAGTGGACTTTCTGCAGGGCAAAAACAAACAAACAAAAATACATCATAAGACCAACTGGGAAAACGTATTTGCAATTCTTTTAACAAAGGGCTTTTTTGACAACATATAAAGAGCTTCTACAAATCAATGAGAAAAAGATCAACAAGGAGATGAATGAATAAAGAAGATGTGATACACACACACACACACACACACACACACACAGGAATATTACTCAGCCATCAAAAAATGAAATCTTGCCATTTGCAATGACATAGATGCAACTAGAGGGTATTATGCTAAGCAACATAAGTCAATCAGAGAAAGACAATTATATGATTTCACTCACTTGTGGAATTTAAGAAACAAAACAGAAGAGCATAGTGGAAGGGAGAGAAAAATAAAACAAAAAATCAGAGAGGGAGATAAACCATAAGAGACTCTTAATCATAGGAAATAGAGACGGGCGCCTGGGTTGCTCTGTTAAGCATCTGCCTTCCGCTTAGGTCATGATCCCAAGGTCCTGGAATTCAGCTCCTCTTCAGGCTCCCTGCTCAGTGGGGAGTGTGCTTCTCCCTCTCCCTCTGCCCCTCTCCCCAGCTTGTGTTCTGTCTCAAATAAATAAATAAAATCTTAAAAAAAAAAAAGAAAAGAAACCAAGTGAGGGTTGCTGGAGGGGAAAAGGGTGGGGGGATGGGGTGACTTTGGTGATAGGTAGTAGGGAGGGCATGTGATATAATGAGCACTGGGTATTATACACCCAGCGAATATGAATTACTGAACTCTACCTCTGAAACTAAGAACATACTATATATTTTAAAAGGAATTTAAAGGGGTGCCTGGGTGGCTCAGTGGGTTGAGGCCTCTGCTTTCGGCTCAGGTCATGATCCCAGGGTCCTGGGATCAAGCCCCGCATCAGGCTCTCTGCTCAGCAGGGAGCCTGCTTCCTCCTCTCGCTGCCTGCCTCTCCGCCTACTTGTGATCTCTGTCTGTCAAATAAATAAATAAAATCTTAAAAAAAAAAAAAAGGAATTTAAAAATGGACAAAACCAAAAAAAATGAACCGCCTTTCTACAGAAGATACCCATATTCACCCCAGAAATGCAAATTAAACTATATAAAAACTTTGTATTTAACATACTAGATTGGCAGAGATTAAAAAAACTTGGTAACACACCCATGTTTTGTGATGGTATGCAGAAATAGGCAGTCTTATATATTGTAGGTAGAGTATAAATTGGCACAAACCCTTTATGGAGGGCAATTTGACAATGTCTTTAATAAAAATTACAAGTATACCTATGCTTTAATCCAGGGAATCTTCTAAAAATTTATCCCATATACTTGTAAAAGTGCAAAATAATGCATGTACAAGGTTATTCATTACAGAGTTACTTATAACAGCAAATAACTTCAAACAACAAATGGCCATCAGTAAGAAACCAGTTAAACAGGGGTGCTTGGGTGGCTCACTTGGTTGAGCATCTGCCTTTTGCTCCAGTCATGATCCCGGAGTCTCAGAATGGAGCATCACATCCGGCTCCCTGCTTAGCAGGGAGTCTGCTTCTCCCTCTGCCCCTCACCCTGCTTGTGTTCTTGTTCACTCTGTCTCTCTCTCTCAGATAAATAAATGAATAAGTAGGTAATCTTGGAAGGAAGGAAGGGTTAGATAAATTATAGTATATCAATACAATGGAATTCTCTGCAGCCAGCTAGAAAAATAATGTATGAACGACTGAATGTGTGTGTGCACACACACTGATAATGGGACATGTCTAAAGGTAGGGCAGTGTACATTACTAGTATATATATTACTAAGTGCACAGCATTGTTTTTAATGGGAGGGAGGGTTGTTTCTATTTGCATTCATTCATTCATTCATTCACTTAGAAGATAAAAGGAACTAGTAATATTGGTTGTCTCTAAGGAGGGACACTGGATAGCTAGGGGGTTGAGAGGTGTTTTTTTAAAAAACAGATGTTTGATTTTGGAATAATTTTAGAGTTAGAGATTAGCATTGGTATATGACTATTAAACTCTAGGCTATATTTAGATTTTACCAGTTTTTCCACTAATGTCATTTTTCTGTCTCAGGATCCAGTTAAGGATATCACATTGCAATTAGCCATCGTAAATCTTTGGTCTCCTCTGGTCTGTGAAAGTTTCTCAGTCTTTTTCTTTATGACCTTGATATCTCAAAGAAGTACTTTAGGAAATGTCCCTCAATTTGGGTGTATTGGATGTTTTCCTCATGTTTAGACTGGGGTCATGGATTTCGAGGAGAATAGCAAAGAGGTGAAGTGCCCTTCTCATCTTATATCATACCATATCAGGAGTACAAAATATCAGTAAAACTTATTGGTAATTTTAACTCTGATCGTTTGGTCAAGGTAGTGTCAGCCACGTCTCGGCACTATATAGTTATTATTTTATTATAGTTATTATTCCTTTCTCATACTTTTTAAAAAAGATTTAATTTATTTATTTGACAGAGAGAGAGAGAGAGGAGGAAGCAGGCTCCCTCCTGAGCAGAGAGCCCAATGCGGGGCTCAATCCCAAGACCCTGAGATCATGATCTGAGCCGAAGGCAGAGGCTTAACCCACTGAGCCACCCAGGCACCCCTCTCATGCTCTCTTCTTTGGAAGGGAGTCACTTAGCCCCACTTAACACTCACGGGGGAAGCAGAAGTTAAGCTCCACTTCCTAAAAGTATCTATATACCTACCTACATTATGTGGAGTTATTCCGTAAGGAAGATTCATTTCTTTTCCCCATTTATTTATTCAGTCATTTATTTTATGTCAGCATAGACTAATGTATATTTACACTTCAGGTTATAATCCAATATGAGGTTATTTTACTGTTCGAAATCATTCTATCTTTAATCGAGAGGTTTTTTAGGTTGTCTCTTGTCCCATTCTTTTATTTGTTTATTTTTATAAAGTTTTATTGAAATGCAGCCAGCCCATTATCTATCTATCTATCTATCTTTCTTTCTTTTTCTTTCAAGTAATCTCTGCACCTAGCATGGGGCTTTATTTAATTCATGATCCCGAGATCTGGAGTTACATGCTCTACCAACTAAGCCAGCCAGATGCCTCATCATTTTATTTTTTAAGTACTTTCTTACTTTTTTAGCACTACAAAATACTACTGGCTCATCCTGTAATTTCTTTGTTCCAGCTGTAGAATTCACTTTTTCTTCAAGAAGTCTTGGTTCCTTTTATTGGGAAATGGTATTACAAACCAAGATCTGCTCCTAGGCCCTCCTTAGAGAGAGCTGGGAAATATATATACATATTAACCTATGTTTACATAAGTATCTTTCATTATTTTTCTATGCATATATATTAAAGTAAACATAAAATCATATTAAAGTCTCCAGCTCTAATTCAGGACCACAGGGTCCATTCTAGCCTCCCTCCTTACTTCTTTTCTTTCTTATTTGTAATTTTTTTCTCTGACAGTGAGAAATCTGGTTCCTATTATCTACCTTTTATTCGTTTTTCAACCTAGTAGAGCTATAAATTATTTTCAGAATTGTCAACCTCTGTGAGAAACAGATTTAGAAGTAGAGTGCAGCATTTGTCTTTAGCCTTACAGTTTCCTCCCTTTAGTGAGGATACATTAGATACTAGTAATACAGTAGATTCATTTGTCACAGTCTGCATTCCACGTTGAGATAGAAGGGAGACTTTTCTGTGTATCCTTTTGTACCTTTTAAATGTTGTACCATGTGAATATATTACTTATTTTTAAAAAGATTTTATTTATTTATTTGAGAAAGAGTACACCTGAGCAAGAAAGTGAGAGAGAGCATGAGCAGCGGGGAGGGACAGAGGGAGAAGCAGACTCCCCACTGAGCAGTGAGGCTGATGCAGGCCTGATCCCAGGACCCCAGGATCATGACCTGAGCCGAAGGCAGACGCTTAACTAACTGAGCCACCCAGGTGTCCCATATTATTTATTTTTTAAAATACATTTTTTAAAAAAAGTAGGCTCCGTGCCCAGTGTGGAGCCCAGTGTGGGGCTTGAGCTCACGACCCTGAGATCAAGACCTGAGCTGAGATCAAGAGTCAGATGCTTAACTGACTGAACTACCCAGGCATCCTTTAAAATACATTTTTAGGGGAATCTGGGTGGCTCAGTGGGTTAAGCCTCTGCCTTCAGCTCGGGTCATGATCTCAGGGTGCCGGGATCAAGCCCCATGTCGGGCTCACTGCTCAGCGGGGAGCCTGCTTCTCCCTCTCTCTCTGCCTGCCTCTCTGCCTACTTGTGATCTTTCTTTCTCTGTCAAGTAAATAAATAAATACATTTTAAACAATACAACAATAATTCACACAGATCCACCAGGACCATCTTAGGATATATTCTCAAGAAAGAAACAAAGAGTAAAAGGTTAGCAATCTTCCTAAGGGTTTGACTAAAATAGAGGAGTTCTAGCTCAATAAGGTGTGGCAATTAGGGAATTACTTCCAGCAGCCTGTGCTGGGTCCTGAGCCCACCTAACTCCAAATGCTGGACCTAATAAGTTAGCTCTCACCAACACCAGACTTTAGCTAGAGTCAAGGGGCTTGAGAAAACTCCTTAAGTCTGTGGTCTCAGAACAAAGCTGTGAGCAGAACTGGGTAGAGGCTCACTCTAGTACTAGAGAAAGTCCAAACTGACTGAGAGAAGGAGTGCTGTCTAGTCAGGATTCATAGCTCGTGACTGGCACCAATTTAGACATCAGGCACTCTTAGCCCTGCTCGTGCCAGGGTGTGGAAGGCCCAGCTGCTGCCCCTGCTCCTGAGAAAGAGCCAAGGGAAAAAATGTGCAGGCTGTAGGGTGGGGGAAGGGAAAACAGCCAGACTAACAGGACAAACCAAGGAACTGACAGTTGGGCTCTGTACCCAATTCCTTAATGGCAACATTGAAGTGAATGGAGATACTCATTTCTGGGTTATACACTATAAAAAAGTATTGCACAATTTGGGAAGGTGGAAAAGGGTGTCTTTTGGAACCTCTTGGCCAAACAAAGTGCAGGAAACTCTACTGAAAACCCTATCTAAACACTAAATTTCAGTAGTGGCCACAGAGGTAGCAATTGTGCATAGGAAGCTATAGAGGACTGACAACTGTTACTAGCAAAGAACATCACTGAATCATCATTGTTCTCCAGCAACACCATCAAAGTCTTTTGTGGATGCTGGTCTAGTGTCCACTGTTGGAAATACCTAAGTGCTATAAAACAAGGACCTGACTAATAAGCCCCACTCAGTTGCCTCTAATTTTTTCATTAAAAATGAGGTATAATTTACATATAGTGAAATGCACAGATATTAACAGTATAACTTGATGAGTTTTAGCAAACATACACCCTGAGTAATCAATACCCCAATCAAGATGTGAACTATTTTCACCACTGGACAAAGTTCCCCCACGTCCCTTACTAGTCAATTTCCTCTCCTACAGATTACCTCAAATTTGATAAATAAAAAACTTCTTCACCATGAAGTATACAGTATTATAAAACAGGCTGCTTTTTAAAAAATTATTTATTTATTTCACAGAGAGAGATAGATCACAAGTAGGCAGTGAGGCAGGCAGAGAGAGTGGGGGAAGCAGGCTCCCCACCAAGCAGAGAGCCCGATGCGGGGCTCGATCCCAGGACCCCGACACCATGACCTGAGCCGAAGGCAGAGGCCCAACCCACTGAGCCACCCAGGCACCCCAACAGGCTGCTTTTAATTACAAAATAAACCCCCATCTGTATGTGATTCCTCGAATCCCAGTACATGGGTAAACCCTCCTGGCAGAACCTTTGGTCTGCACTTCTTATAAGGATCCTGTCTTGAATTAATGCAGCACAAGCATAAAAGACAAGTGAAGTATAAAAGTAATACAAAATTAGGAAAAAATGAAGAGATGTTGTATTAGCTGTATAGCTGTTACACAATAATAAACGAGAGAAAGGAAAATGGTGAGTATGGCGGCAAAAAACTAGAATCAGTATTCTGAGGATGTTTTCATAAAGGTAACTAAATATAACATTTTATTCTAGTTCTGTTGAATCTACCTCAGAAATGTCTTTTTTTTTAAGGTTTATTTATTTGAAGAGAGCATGCATGTGTGCATGTAGGGAGGAGGGGCAAAGAGAAAGGGAGAGAGAGTCTCAAGCAGACTCTGCGCTAAGCATAGGGCTAGATGTGGGACTCAGTCTAATGACCCTGAGATCAGGACCTGAGCCAAAAAGGGTCAGGCACTCAACCGACTGCACCACCCAGGTGCCTCAGAAATGTCTTTTAAATATGACCCTTCCTTTTCATCCTTATAACGAGACTATATCAATCCTCTGCTTTTTGGAGTACTAAAAAAAAATGTCCCGGAATTTATAGATACTGGTGATGGTTGTGGAACATCATGAATGTTAAAAGCCAATTAACTGTAGTCTTAAAACGGTTAAAGTGAATTTTACCTCAATATTTTATTTATTTATTTTTAAATTTTTTTTTTTAATTTGACAGAGAGAGAGAGAGATCACAAGTAGGCAGAGAGGCAGGCAGAGAGAGAAGGAGAAGCAGGCTCCCCGCTGAGCAGAGAGCCCAACGCGGGGCTCGATGCCAGTACCCTGAGATCATGACCTGGGCCGAAGGCAGAGGCCCAACCCACTGAGCCACCCAGGTGCCCCATTACCTCAATTTTTTAAAAAGGCCTTTTAATTCATCCACATTCTACCTAGAATTACCTCCCTAAAATGCACAATTACTTCTCTGCCCACCAAACTCCTTTTGCTCCTTACTGCCTAAGACCTGAATCCCTGGCTTGATATCCTTCACAATTTAGCCCCCAAATCACCTCTAGCTTCACCTTTTGTCATGACTCCTATCATTCAGTCACATGTCCCAACATATCAAGCTCTTCCATATCCTTAATCCTGTAAATGTTCGCATGGTTTGAAATGCCTCTTTCCGGCCTTTGTCAAAATTCAATTTTTCAAGACCCAGCTAAAATGTCAACTCTTTTATGAAGCCCTCCTTGGTTCCCAAAATCAAATAATCCCCTTCTGTGTTTCTCCTTAACTTTGACAAAACTGTCATGTGTATTTGTTTTCATTTATTCATTCAACATTTATTAAGCACCTATTATAAATCAGGTACTGGGTTAGGCCTGGAGACAGAAATACAGACAGAGAGCTCATAAGGAACCCAGTCTGTTGGGGTAGAAAGACAATGAAAACAATCATAGCATTAACAAGCTCAGTGTTACCATAGTGATATAAACAGAGACCTAGTTAGCATAAAAAAGGAATAAAATTCCTGGGTTTATGAACCATCCATCACTAACTTTAAGTGATTCATTCTCTTAACACTGTAAGTTCTCCCAAATAAAAAATACCTGAATATCTGGAAATATCATTAATTATGCACTTGGACTCCTGGGATAAAAGAAGCTAATAAGGAGTTAATTTTCCTAAAGGTAGGCTCACTGGCATTAAGGAAAAACAAGCATAAGTTCCTTTCCCTACATAAGTACACCTAAGTTTTTCCAGTGTGCCCAAGATTTACTCTCTAAAAATGGAGCTACCAGCACCACCTAACTACCCACACTTCCCTCAGCAGGGCACCAGTTCATGTGGAACACTGAGGAGTCATCAAAGAAGTATTTATATGAGACTGACGAATGCACAATCAGACCTCTGTCTGATGGAGTTGCAGCCTCTTGAGAATCTGGAGCAGCCAAAGGAGGAAGGGGGAAGGATGTAAAGGAGCAGGAGACAGAAAAATCCCAATCAGTTCTAATCAAGCTCTCAAAAATGTCTTTTCTGCTGAGGATGCCACAGACATTTCTCAGAACTGTTTTATTGTTGCTTAACAGTCTTTTGGTTTCAGGAATAGTGGTCTCCCACGGAAGTGGGAAAATACAATAAAGACCAAAACGAAGGAAAATCCAAATAAGGAAGGAAAAGGAAAAAAGGAAAGGAAAAAAATTTATATCCATCAAGATGTCCAAACCTCACACTCTTCAAAATCAGCTTCCTTCCCAACCTCCATTTTTGGACAAAGAACTTCTCTTTTGCTCATCCTTAGGCTCAAAAGCTTGGGGTCATCTTGGAGTCCTCCTCCTCCTTCATGCCCTGTAACTAGTTAGGCCTCAAATTCCACAGATTCTTCCTTCAACATCTCTCATTCCATTCACTTACACAGCTTTTTACTGCATACTTACTTATGCTAGTCTCCAGGAGACTTGGGTGGTAGGCATAGGATAGGATATGGAGAGAGATACAGAAGAGCTACTAAACAAGTCTTCTAATAAATGAGGGCTTATGAACAAGTCTGCTAATAAATGCTAATAAATGAGTGGTTGAGAAATAAACACAAAGATTTTGAAGTATGAGATGATGTCTGGCTAGAATAATCAGGAAACACTTGGGGGGCAGGCAGTGAGCTCTCAAGCTGGGCCTTGAATCTGAGGTCTAACTTCAGTAAGATGGAGTTAGCGAAAGGAAGTGGGAAGGAAAACACTCAGGGAATAGCAAATCCAGGCAGCTGCCTGGCACTGAAGGTCCGGGAAGGGACTGGTAAGAATAAGGGCTGGGGCCAGGTAGTGGCAACCTTTGAATGCTAGAATGAAAAGTCTTTAACCCTGGGACCCCTGGGTAGCTCAGTTGGTTAAGCATCTGCCTTCGATTCAGGTCATGATCCCAGGGTCCTGGGATCGGGCCCAGCATCAAGCCCGGCATTGGGCTCCCTGCTCAGCAGAGGATCTGCTTCTCTTCTCCCTCTGACTGCCACTTTTCCTGCTTATGCTCTGTCAAATAAATAAGTAATTTTTTTTTCTTATGCCTTTAACCCTTAGCCTACTGGGTCATTTCTCTTCCATTATTTGTACCTTTACACCTGACACCTACTTTCTTCAGGAATTCCACGGCAAAGGTGCAAAACAAAGTTGGTCATAGCTGCCTGTGATTACAGGGTGTTCCTTCTGCATTTACAATTTGTAGGACACGCTGCTGCTGTGAGAGGCTGAATAGAAAGCTGGTCGCTTTAGTGCTAACAAAACTAGACTCATGCTGGATCAGAAAACACATCTTATTCTGGGAATGCTTCAAAACTCTGTCAGCCTTCAAAACCTTAACTAAGGTTGTGATCTCAGATTGAGAAAATCAATTTAATCCTTCTCAAATTTGCTTTCATTATATGACTCCCTTGCTCAAGGATCTACAATGATTTCTATTACCTACAAAAGCTCATTCAAATCCCTCTGCCTGGAATACAAGGTTATGCATAATCCAACTCCACCAAACCTTTTCAACTTTATGTTACTACCAACCTCCTTTCCTAGTCAGGAGGGCTAAATTACAACAGGGCTAATGTTACAGTCTTAGTTGAGCTGAGTTAAATTTAAACTAGACAATAGTTTAGGTCATTTTTTTCAGGCATAAAAAAATATAAATTTTACAAAGGTATTTATAGTACTTGGCAGTCCTTATCCATGCTGTCAAGTGTGTTCTGAATTAGAAAATTCCAAAATTATTGTGTTCATAATATATAAATGTGAAAGAATAGTTACAAATGGCATTGCTGTAACAGTAGGGGGTAGGCGGGTGCATTTTTCAAAATCAGTGAACGTTACACTTAAGATTGTACTCTTCACTGAATATAAATTGTACACCAAAATAAACTATAAACAAGCTCTAGTTAATACGCCTACCAAAGCATTTAAGAGGAAGTGTACTGATATCTGCAATCTAAATAGACGGAAAGATAACCCGACAAAGCAAGTTATATTAAAATGTTAATGGTAGTTTAGGTGGTGTGTGTAGGTGTGCCTGTTATGAAATTCTCTGCTGTATGTTTGAAAATTTTCATAATAAAACACTGGGGAAAATGGCATTGATGACGTACTATATAAAGCTGTAAGAAGTTAAAATTTGGTGGAATGACAGCATCAGGCTTTTGCTCTTTGATGCTTCCATGCCACCTTGCACATACCCCACATAACCCCTTTTAAGATGTGGTAATACTATTTGTTTGCATGGCTGACTTTCCCACCGCAGTAAAAATTCTTGGTGGGCACAGATCGAGTCTGATCTGTATTTATATTCCTATCGCTTTGTATCGTGTTTGGAGAAAAATACGTGTTCAATAATGGTGGGATAACTGAATGAAAGTGGAACTGCTAAGGACCAAAGTACTATATTTTCTCACAGATTCACTTTATTCATTTCTCACATTTCTAAAAGTTAGGATGTTCAATTTTCAAGAGAAATGTCTTATACTTTTTCCCAAACACGCAAAATTTCCAAAAACAGACAAAACGCATTTGTATTCACGAGATAATTTAGTATTCTATTACGTAAACAAGTCTGAAGGCCTCCTAACACTCAACTTTTTAGATTTTTTTTTCCCTAAAAGAGTGAAGTCTCTGACTCCCAAGGAAATCTGGAATTTGTTTTACACAAATCCTAGATAAGTTGTGAGAACTGAGAGATTCCTGAACTGGTCAAAAGCAGGAAACTGGAGATCGGAGAAAAGATAAAAACAAACACCACATAAAAAAGTCACGAAGCAAATTAATCAAGAACTTTACCAAGAAACGGAGGGAAAGTCTTAAGGAGCATACACTAGACATCTCAAACTCCCCCCCACCCAAGACTGGCTTCTCCCCTCCTCTTTCCTCTGACAGCCAGTCAGAGATCGCGCCGCGCGGCACCCCCAACATGCCACGCGACTAGAGCTGATGCCGCGGAAGATGCTGCTTCTCACGTCAACCTCCGCCAAACAACGTGGTTTAGCGGCGGGAGTACCAGATTCTGGACTGGAGGACCTGGGGCTGAGTCCCAGCTGCACCCCCTGCCTGAGGTGCGAGTCTCTTGCCCTCTCCGGGCTTCAGTTTCCTCATCTGTGACTCGGTAATGACTCTCTAACCCCAGCTGGAGCACAGAGTGACTATCTACTAAGATGAGTGGCGTAAAGGCGCTTTAAGGAAGATACAAGCGACTCTCCATTTGTTACGGCTCTTAAGCATGAGGTGCTCACAACCAGCCCTAGACCCATCTCTCAAAGTCACCGCTGTTCCTCACTCCCTTCCCGCCCGGCGGCTGTACTGAGGCCGCCCCCTCTTGTTGGCCCCATGCGGAAGCCGCGCGGCGCCGTCTGCCGTACCTGCAGCCACTTGGTCAGCGGGGCCCTCCTGCTGACCCATGACGAAGTCGTGCACGAGGCCCCACAGTGCGCCCGTAGGCGCCACCGCCTCCAGAGCGGCGGCGGCAGCCATGACGCGAACCAGAAACCGTGGGAGGGGAAGTGGGTGGTGGCACGGGACGGGCCTCTGAGCGCACGCGCCTCCTGAGCCAATCGCCTGGCGAAGGTTAAAGAGGCGGGGCGCTTCCCTGGATCACGTGCCTGCCGGCTCCTGGCTAGGCAGTTCTAGGGAGGGATGGGACGGTCCCTCCCCGAGGGGCGGGGTTTGGAGTCGGGGCGGCTGCGCGGGCAGGGAAGGCGGCTGCTAGGCACGCAGCCGGGGGCCATTGAGGGCGAATAATTCCCGGCCCGGCTCCCCGGGAGACGGGTGGCGGGGCGGGTACCTGGCTGGGTGGGGCCAAGGGGCGGTACATACCCTGGGGGAAGCCAATGAGAAAACCAGGCCCGGCCCGAGGGGGCGGTGCTGTCGGTCACATGCGCACCTGGGGCGGGCGGCGGCGGAGGCGCGGGCACCGCGAGCCGGCGGCAGGGAGCGGGGCCGGGCTGGGGCGGGGTTAGGCAGGTGAGTGACAGGCTCCGGGGGGCCGGCCCCAGCTGGGAGCCCCGAGCGAGCAGGGAGTAGCTGCGGAGGTGCCCGCCCCCTCTCTCCGCCCCTCCAGCGGAGCTGGTCTCCGGCCGGGCACCGTCGCGGGCCCCCCTGGCCCGGCCACTTGGGACTGTGCTGGGGAATCGGCCCCCTCCCTAACTCCCCTCGCCCGCAAAGTTTGTGGCGAAGCCGGCGCCCGGGCAGAGCGCGCCCCCGGGGGAAAGATCGAGGAGCGCCCGATGCGGGGAGGCAGGAGCCGTTGACCCGGGACGTCGCCGTCCGGGGCAGAAGCGCGGAGCAGCCGACCAGCCCGCCGCCTCCGGTGCATGGGGCCCGACTGAAGAGCCAGCATGGGCAACTGCGTGGGGAGACAGCGCCGGGAGAGGCCGGCCGCCCCGGGACACCCCCGCAAGCGAGCAGGTAACGACGAGGAAGGGAGCAGGGCCACGGACGCCTCGCCAGTTGTCCCCCTCCTCGCCCGAGCGCTGGGCTTCCCAAGCGACCTCCCACGGCTCCTGGCGCCTGGGTTTCCCAGATGGCTGTTCCGGAGCCAGACGGGGGCCCGCTTCCCAGCCCTGGTTGCCGGGGGAGCCGAGTTGGGGCAACTGCGAGCGCTGACCCGGCTGCGAGCCCAACTCGCTCCAACTGGGAAGCTCCGAGTGGGGGTGGGGGCGGGGGCAGGAAATGTTTGCAGACCGCAGCGGGGCCGGCGGAGGGGAGGGGGGCCCGGGACGGGGGCGCCGCTGGTCTGGCAGCCGGGTCGGGGTCGGAGGCTGGCCCGTCGGGGCACGGCGCGGGCGGCCAGTCGTCCCCAGAACTCGGAGCAAGCGAGAACTGTCGCTCTTCCAGAGACTGACTGTGTCATTATCGGGCTGCAGATCGTGTCTGCCGGAATCCAACTGGCAAAAGCAGCGCAGGACTCTGGGAAAGAAATCTTTATTTTTCCCGCAGGGCTTTTTAGAGCCTCCCGGCTGTCTGGAGTCTAGAAAAGGTGGGGTGTGGGGTGGGAATCGCGCTCGGGTTTGTTGGGATCCTTCCCAGCCTTGGGGATGGGATCTGCTCCTTGGTGATCCGCGAGGGCCGGGCAGCGCCTTCTCACTTTCCTGGTACACTCCTCCAATACTGGCGCTTCGCCCTGGGAAGAGGTCTGGCGTTCGTTTCCACGGGTCTTGTACTCACTTCCTTCTCTCAGGGTGTTGCAAGGACCTTCTGAGAACGATAAAAATCGTATACTTTAGAGTTGAAAGGAACCTTCAAAACTTGTCTGGAGTCCAGATAGACCTAACTCCTCCTCTCTTTGTAGAAGCCCAGATCCAGAGAGGTTGAACAACTTGCCCAAAGACACACAGCTAGTTAGTAGTGTAGCTGGGGCTAGAACGCAGTCTCCTCTTCCACTCAATTGCTACATATCCCTTTGTGTAAGAGGAGCCACAGGCATAGTTGTTAGTGAAGTGGAAACTCTAGTTGGAATTTCCTGTGTCCTTTGACACCGAAGGTGTGTTGCTTGGGTTGTGGATACCGGGAAGGAAGATGAGGGGAAAAGTGGGGCAAGCAGAGAAGGATGTCTGTGTGGTGGACAGGATGACTTGTGGAAGAAGAAACATGTTTTTCTGGGGGTGGAGGGTGGAGGTAAATTTAACACTGGAAAACCTTTTGGCAGCCCTGGCCGTTCTGGCTGAGGAAAGTTGATTCTCAGACCCAAGGGCTTTCTTTCATTCATTCATTCATTTATTCAACGAATGTTTATTATTTATGCGCTCAGTCCGCATGATTGATTTTGTAGCATTTTTCACTGGTGACAACTCTCTCATACTTGAAACTCCCCCCCCCCTTCCTTTCTCCATGTTAGATTATCCTGGTTTGGTTTTGTTTTGTTTTCTCTGATCACTGCTGCTCAGCATCACATCACCTCCTAGCTGTGTACACAACCATGGTTCAGTTTGACATTCTTTTTTCCCCCCCCTCTCTTACTCCCTCCCAGAGAAATTATACTCAGTCCCACAACTATGTCCACTGGGAAGACCTGTACACTATATCTTCAACTGTTATCTGTCAAACTCCAGACTCATATCAGTAAATGCCCACTGGACACACTGATGTAGTTATTCTCGGATTCAACACTTCTAAAAGCAAGCTCTGCATCTCTCCCCTCAGCCAACTTCCCTTTACTCTTCCATTTTGCAGCTGCCTAACTTGGTACTTTGGAGATGTCTCTCTGCTGACTTTCTTTGCCTCCCAGCCAATCAGCCACTGGGACCTGCTGGTTCTTCCTTGGAAAGTCGTACAAACCTGCCCCTTCTACTCTACTTCACCCCCTTGTCATCTCAAGTTCAACCCACCTCCCAAGCTGAACTTAGTTTCCCACCAAAGGCAAGTTCATCTTCAGTCATTCACCCAATGCCTGCACACTGTTCCCCCTCCCCTGAAGATGTTTGTTAAATTAACCTGTTTCGAACCCTATAATTCTATGTTTAGGAATTTTTTTAGGGGCACCTGGGTGGCTTAGTAGGTTAAGCCTCTGCCTTCGGCTCGGGTCGTGATCCCAGGGTCCTGGGATCCAGTCCCACATCAGGCTCTCTGCTCAGCGGGGAGCCTGCTTCTCCCTCTCTCTCTCTGCCTACCTCTCTGCCTACTTGTGATCTCTCTCTGTCAAATAAATAAATAAAATCTTTAAAAAAAAAAAGGAATTTTTTTAACTGTTTTTTTTTTTTAAAGTAAATTCTATACCCAGCATGGGGCTTGAACTCATACCTGCAAGATCAAGAGTTGTGTGTTCTACTGCCTGAGCCAGCCACGTGCCCCTGTTTAGAAATCTTTTTGCACCTCTCCAGTTCTGTAAGAACTTTAACTTTCAAGGCTGCTCAGTTTGGTCAGTCCTTTTTTCAGGCGTGATTTCTTTCTCTTCCCTGAATTAAGGCCACCAGTGTTTGCGCTTTGCCATTTCCCACTTCTTATCAAGAGCCTTTCTTCCTTTCAAGGTTCGTCTCAAATCCCGTATCTTTCTAGAAGCACATTGCCTGACAATTCCAACTCCCCCCTTTCTGAGAACTCCTGCAGACACATTATGCCACTTACTTAACAATTATCTTCTCCATATTATTAGTCATTTCTTTGATGTCTACAGTCTTGTATCAGCAACTACCCTGCAAGCCTTGAGGACCTGGGTTCTGTCTTATCCTTATGTGTCTGTCTCTCACACTCGCTCATTTAGCCGTACATGTACACATATGCTTGTGCATACACACACACTCAGTACTTAGCACAATGACTTATACAGAGGAAGCACTCAATATTTGTTGATTTTAGAACATTAACCCAATTATATCTTAGCATCTGAATTTTTCATGTAAATATTTTACTGAAGTATATATCTGCATTTTTTTACCTGCTAGTGTATCATTTTTTCAGTTCCGTAGGTCCCCCTATGAATAGCTTTATTCATAAAGTCCAAAGCCAAGGGGAACTCTGTAGGATGACAAGTTTGGTATGAGGGAAGGAATCCTTCTTAACTTCACAGCGTGCACCTGGCATTCCTATAACATCTGCAGCTTACCCTTTGACAAAGACATAGTTTGATGTTGTAACACTAATGCCTAAAAATCCCCAGCTCCCCTGGTAACTCTTACCTTTCCTTTGCCGCTGGTGTAATGGGAAGAAACCACCAATAGAGAGCTAGAACCTGAGTTCTAGTCCCAGGTCTGTAGCTGGGTGACCCTGGACAAGTCCACAAACTTCTCTCGGGTCACACTTTCAGTATCTCAGAAAGGGGTGGGCTTGTACTAGATCATCAGAGCTGTTTCACCATCTTCACAAAGACAACTGTTCAAAACTGCGAAGCTATTGAGTTGAAATCCTATGCCCTGTTATGTCACCCTTTGGCCTTAGTTCTGTCTTCCTAGTCACTTGGCAGGTAAAGTGGAGACATGATGCCCATTAGTCAGGGCATCTTGCCTAGCTAGAAAGTTTGTAATTATCACTCTTTTTTAAAATTTTTTTAAAAGATTTTATTTATTTATTTGACAGAGATCACAAGTAGGCAGAGAGGCAGGCGGGGGGGCGGGGGGGGGGGAAGCAGGCTCCCTGCTGATCAGAGAGCCGGATACAGGGCTTGATCCCAGGACCCTGAGATCATGACCTGAGCCAAAGGCAGAGGCTTTAACCCATTGAGCCACCCAGGCACCCCTCTTTTTTATTTTTTAACTGTTATTCCTAGTGCATTCCTAGAAGGATACGTTCCCCCTTCAGGTGCTGGGTGGCCCTTACATGCTTCAGAGAATACTTGGGGATTTACTCATTTAGGGGGCTCCCACCCCCCGGCACACATACCCTGAGTAGATCTATCTCTGCCCCTGCCATGGGTAAGGCAGGCCCTCCCCCAGCCACCCCAGGGAGAAAGCGAGGTGGTAGAACAGGCAAGTCTCTTGCCCAGCTCCACCCTTTGAGAATGTGGCAGGGCTGAAACCCAACTATCTGACTCTGTGATGTGCCAGGAGTATCCACTTACGTTCTGGAATCTCAAGCCCGGTGCGGACAGACCCAGGGCCCTGTTTTGAGCTGGTTGGGCTTGGTGTTGTAGTTGCAAGAGAGTCGCTTCTCATTGTGTGGGCTGCTGTGGCTATTCTTGAGGGAGTAATTGAGCAACTTCTCCATTTGCCCAGTAAATATTTACTGAGTGCCAGGCACCTTGCTGGCTGTGAACGGACATGGTCCTTGGCCACATGGAGCTTACAATTTAGGGGTGGGGGAGATAATAAACATACTCATGCACATTACACGTGATCATACATGGAAATCCTGTATGATAACACATACAATGATGTATTGCTATACAGCTGGTGATTCCCACATTCATGATTTCAACCCACCCTCTTCAGCTCTAGCCTTGTATGTTCTGCTGGTACTCACCACATTTGATGTGTAAAGGGCTTCTCAGTTTAGCATGTCCAGAACAAAAGGAACCTGCAACCCCCCCCCCCGCTCCTCCCTGAGTCTTCCCATCTATTAATGTGATTTTGTCCCTCCAGTTACCCTGGCCCCCAAAACCTTGAGTCATCCCTGACACCCCTCCTTTCTCTTAGTCCCACATCCATTTAATCAATAGATCCTATCGGCTTTGCCCTAAATATATCCAGAATCTGAGTCTCTTCATCTTCACCACTTTAGCCCTGGCCTGAGCCGCCATCGGCCTCTTAACTGACCTTCCTGCTTCCTCTCTTGTCTCCCGACAGACTGTTTTCATCACAGCAGCCAGAGTGAGGCTGCGAACTGTAAGTCAGATTTTGTTACTCCTTTGTCCCCGATCTCATTCAGAGTCCTGTGTTGGCCTATAAGACACGATATGATTTCACCAGCTTACCTTTAAGCTGCCTTGTGCTCTTCATAGCCTGTTCCACCCCCTGATACCTGAATGGGTCCCTCCCTTGGTCTGACGCCTCCACATCCCCTCAAGCCTTTCTCCTCAGTGAGGCCCTCCCAGGCCATCCTTTGAAAAATCGGTCCCATTCCCTATAGTACTTGCTGTCAGCATTATCTATCCCTCCTCCCCCATTTTATTTTTCTCCATGGCTGTTACCATCTTTTGGCATTGGCTGCCTCCCCTACTGCCGAGGGGTCAGAGATTTTTATTTGTTTGCTCCCTGTTACATAGAGCAGTGCCTCACATACAGTAGGTGCTTAATAAGTCTTTGTTGGATAAAGCTACTGTGTCTAGCAGAGTTGGGAAGGTCTACAGAAAGGCAGGAAAGAGCAGCCCTCATTGCTCTCCTGTGTGGTGGGTGTTAGGGCACGCATCTAAATAAGGGCACTTCGGTGCAACTTCACAGTGCTGTGTTCTGTTCCTGACACTGGCTTCGCTCTCACCCCAGGCCTCGCTAAGGTCTCTGGGACAGAATTCCCTCTGCTTTGGGAACCTCTTGCTAGGAGACACCCGGGCTAGAGCAGCAGAGCAGAGTCAAGTCACCTAACCAGGCAATAGCACTTTCTTGACGTTTTATGTCCTTGCATGCATCCGAGAGTGGACCCCTCTCCCAGACACACATGGTATTCGTAGTCGTGGGGATGGGGTTGTCTAACAGACTGGGAAGCAGGAAGGTGGGTGCTGTGGATTCCAGGCCTCTCTCTACCGAGCAACTTGCTGAGGAATTTTTAGAATCATAGCATTTTAGAACTATGAAAACTAAAGAAAACTAAAGTTTTCTTTAACCTCTTTTTCTTTTCCAGCTATTAAAAAGAGAATAAAGGTATATCTACTCCCTGCCGAGTTCACAGAAATGTGGTGCAACCTATATAGGAACTGCATGGGCTCCTTCAAGTTTTGAGTGTGTTGGGGTCAAGACATTATAGGGAAGGGCTCAAGGTCAAGTGTGTTTAAGAGGGAAGAGGTCTATTCTCTCTGCCCCTTTCTGCCCCTTTCCTGAGTGGTGATCTTGGGCAAGTCACTCATTTTGTGCTCGGTTGATCCTCTATTTTAAAAAATGTTAGTATTTCCAGTTTACTTCAGGAAGGTGTTATGGGGATAAAATAAACTAAGGCTGTTTTTGAAATTACTTTCATGACTGCGTGGTCTGCTCAAATGTCAGGTCCCAACCCAGATCCTCATCTGCCATTGATGGGAAATAAGGCCTTGGTTCTCTGCTTCTTCCTAATTGTGTGTGTGACTTTGATCTATCTGAGCCTCAGTTTCCCGATTCGTACAATGGGATGACTGCTACCCTGCCCACCTCCCAGAGAGGGTTTAAGAAGCAAGTGAGCTCCTGATAAAAGGAGATTTTGTGAACTCCTAAAGTTTCTATTATCCTAGCCACAGGATTTTTACACACAAAAACCATAGCCAGTGATTTCCCCCACCAGATCATTGAAGCTTACTCTTTTTTTTAAAGAGCAAAACTATAAAAGAAATGTTTAAAAACTATTTTTGGATGGGAATCTTTCTGAAACGGATGATAAGCTTCTAAGCAAAGTGTACTGAGCATGAATAACCTCCTCTTTGCGACTCAGGGGTGTGGAGTTCAGACCTGTATGTACAAAGCACCTGCTTGGCGGAGGTGGGGACCACAAAAGCTTCTTTCTGTCAAAAGCCTTTATTTCTGAACGAAGCGAGGGTGAACGGAAGGAAATTGCTGAGGGAGAACCCATTCCACCGTGGCCCGGCTCAGGGTCCCAGGCAGCACTGGGGTGGGGAAGTTCTTGATTCCTGCTCTGGGCTCTGAAAGAGAACAGCATCCTGCCTGGTCCATAATTGTGCTCACGACAGGGTGAGGCCTTTGGGCTTCTGAACCTGCAGGCAGTGGGCCCCGCACTAAATGGTGTCCGGCTGCTGTGCTTTCGGGCTTCACGTTTCCACCTATAATCTGTCTTCTCCCTAGTAGCAGTCACCCCTTTTTTTCATTTCCCCACTTAAAGAGCACGTGCTTGGATACACGTGACATAACTCAGGTATATCGCTGTGCACACTTCGTACCTTCCCGCTGCCGTGCAGCCATCCCCACCATCCATCTCTACAAGTTTTTCCTCCTTCCCAGCGGAAACTCTGTCCCCATTAAACACAGACTCCTCATTCTTCCCTCCCCCAGCCCCCGGTAGCCGCCAGTCTGCTTCCTGTCTCTATGACTTTGACCACTCTCAGCACCTCAAGTAAGTGGAGTGAAGCAATATTTGAACTTCTGCATTAGGCTTATTTCACCTAGCGTGATATCTTCAAGGTCCATCTGTGATGTGGCACATGTCAGAATTCCCTTCCTTTTTAAGACTGAATTACTTTCCATTGTATGTCTCCACCACATCTTGTTCGTTCATCTGTCAGTGGACAGTTGGGCTGCTCCTGCCTTTTGGCTGTTGTGAATAGTGCTCCTGTGAACATGAGTGTACAGATCTGTTTGAGTGCCTGCTTTCGGTTCTGTTGTGTATATTCCAGAAGTGGAATTGCTGGATTGTATGTTCACTCTAGGTATAATTTTTTGAGGAATTGCCCTTCCGTTTTCCTCAGCGGCCGTACCATTGTACATTCCCCCCCAGCAGTGGACAAGGGTTCCAGTCTCTTCACATCCTCACCAAAAATGCTTTTTACTTTCTGGTTTTTGTTTTGTTTCATTTGCTTTTTTTTTAAAAATATATTTTACTTATTTATTTGAGAGAGAGAGAATGCAAGCAATGGAAGGGGCAGAGGGAGAAGGAGAAACAGACTTCCCACTGAGTGGGGAGCCCAACACAAGGCTTGATCCCAAGATCCCGAGATCATGACCTGAACTGAAGGCAGATGCTTAACCGACTGAGCCACCCAGGTGCCCCTGCCATCCTATTGGGTGTGAAGTGACACCTGATCATAGTGGTCACTTCGTGAGATTCCATCTATGGGGCTCAGATAGCAGCCCCTCCCATTTCCCGGGGAAACAGAGAGTTGGGATTGTTAGAATTGTACCTAGAGAAGGAGTAGATGAGCTCATAGTGAAGCCTGAGGGGCCCTCCAGGGAGGGAAATCCAGGAGCTTGGGTGGGTGGGTTCTGTGACATCTTTTTTTTGGTCAGTCAGAATTTGGCTTACTTCTGGGTTTCTAATTAGATGGTCGATGGCTGGGATAGATGGATGGATGGATGGATGGATGGATGGGGCTTCCAGTTAACCGAAGCACATCTGTGTTATAATTCATCAGGGTCCCAGAGAATGTTGACACTGTCTTACTTGGGGTGCACACCAATTTTTTTTAACCCCGTTTTGCATGTGAGAGATGTAGGACTGTGGTTCAGATGGGAGCTCGTAGGGTTGGCAGTCACATGGCGACATGGGGAGTTTGTCTGCTGCTCAAAGCCATGAACTCTCTGTTGGGGTCAAGATCTCCCTGCTTACTGAGCTCACGGGGAAGAGGTACCGCGCTCAGTGTGCATGCATACCTCTGACCATCTCCAGCCCCTCAACACATGTCCCTTATTGTCAGGAAAGGGGCTGTAGCATCTTTTGCAGGATTTGGGATCAGGGGACGAAGATGGCTTCTCATTTGTACCTGTCTTCTCAGGGAGGCTGGCACCAGAGTCCAACCGAGGCAGCCAGCCGGTGACCAAGTGGCCTAGATCTTAGAGGACTCAGAGTTTTGTTGTTTTAGGGCTGGAAGAGACACACTTGGCAGCAGCTCACCTTTCCTTGGTGTTTACCGTGTGCCAGGAGCATCACGTGCAGTATCTTGGCTAATCCTCACCACCGTCCTATGGGTGGACACTATTATCACCTTTTTACAGATGAAGAAATTGAGCCCTAGAAAGGTAATGTCTCCTGCCTGAGGCCATGCAGGCTGTAAACAGCTGAGCCAGGACTGGCACCCAAGTGGTTTGATCTCGGAGCAAGCTTTTGGCTCTTGTGTAGTTTATCTACGCCGGGCAGGAAAAAGAGAACACATGTTTTTCGTATTTAAAGTGAGTTTATTATCGGCCCAGTCAGGCAATCATCTCATTTGATTGTCCCCATTTTACCTATGGGAACATTTCTACCCATTTTACATATGGGAAAGCTGATGTTCAGGAAAGTAAATCAGTTGCGGTGGTTCCTGAGGCTGAGGAGAGGCAGTGCTAGAGCTCAGATTAAGTGGTTTGACTCAAATTCTGGTGCTCAGAGCTCATTCTGTTGTGGTGCCTTCCCCCACCTCTGTGAAAAGGAGCCAGAAGTCCGCTATAAAGCCTGCAAAGCTCCAAGAACTGCTGCCACGCTGCTCCCTTCTCCTTGCTGTTCCCTCCTCCTTTAATGTCCCATCCCCCAAACGGCAGCCTCTGCACCCCAGAGCCACATGAGTCCATTGTTCTGGATCAAGTGCTTGGCACTTAGTAGATGCTCAATAAATTTTTGTTGAACGTTGTTTGAGGGTTGAGTGTGCTGGAAGGGGTAGAATCTCAGCCAAGATTGCATTCCTAAAGAGAAATACAAGTAGAATGCAAATACCATTGTTTCCTCCTCCTTCTCCCAGAATGAACTTCTACTTTCCAACTCCCAGATGCCAGGGACTTGAAGAAAAGAATGCCCTGGCTCTGCAGACTTTGAATTATTCCAAGATTCCCAAGGGAAAAGAGGAACCAGAGCCCTGTTAGCAAAGTGCTTGCTGGATCAGGTGTCATTCTTTGTAATTAATAAGACTAGTGGTTTCTTGCTTTGTTCAGCATTTTGTAGTTTTTAAAGTGCTTTCACAGGTATTATACATGATTTTTTCCCCCGCAAACATCCTCTTAGGTAGGCAGGGCGGGAATCATTTTTCTCATTTTGTGGATGAGGATACTGAGATTTAGTGAAGTTGCCAAGCTGCCCAAGGTTATTGACAGGTAAGTGGTAGAGAGGTAGAAGCCATAGGAGGTGATGGCTCCACTGCTTTCTCCCTGTGGTGAGAAAGCCTCAGTTCAAAGCCTCAGTTTCCACATCTGTAAGATGGGGACAAGAGCAGGGTCATTCAGGGTAGTCAAGGGCTCCATCACACAAGTGGTGATATGTGTGAAGTGATGAGCACTGTGCCCACACCCAGCAAATGGCAGTGGGTTGTTAATGACAATAACCAAAGCCCAGTTCATGGTTACTTTGGGGACGTGTATTCTGTTGACTCTTGGTTAGCCCAGAGTGTTGGGAAGAGCAGAATGTAGCCTCCCCTTGCCCCACCTTGGAAATCTGCTTTGGGCCACTCTGTGGCCCTTCCCCTGAAATTGGAGTGTATAGCAAAGGCTGACCATGAGGGTTTTTTAAAAAGTTTTATTTATTTTACTTTACAGAGGGAGAGAGAGTGTGCATGCATGCATAGATGCATGTATGTGGGTGGGGGGAGGGCAGAGAGTGAGAAACCCAAGCAGACTCCCCACTAAGCAGGGAGCCATCTCACAACCTTGAGCCTGTGACCTGAGCTGAAAACCAAGAGTTGGCTGCTGAACTAACTGAGCCACCCAGGTGCCCCCTGACCGTGAATTTCTTTTGATTTGCAAAACCTAGGATCTTCTAAACAGGGCATTTACAAGATACCATTTTTCTTTTTGTAGCAGATAATTAGGACAATATTTTGTTCATTTAACATTCATTTGCATTTTATTATTCCAGCTCCTCCAGCTCATTAACTATGTAAACTTGGGCAAGTTATTTCAGGTTTTTGGACCTCACTTTCCTCATCTGTAAAATGAAGATAACAGTACCTACTCTGTGGAGTTGTCATGAGCATTAAATGAGTTAATGCACAAAACATCCTTAGAATGGTGCCTGGGACATATTAAAATACTCAGTAAATGGCAGTTACTATTATCACCATGCCTGGCACTGTAAGCAACTGTCCCCAACCTTCCTCTTCCCCCGCAAGTTGAGATGCAAGGCCAGGGACGTTCCTACGCAGGACCTAGCTTCCGCTGTATACCCGGGTTATCTACCATTCCTGTAATTCCACTCATTTATTCAGGAAAGCAAATCGAAAGCAAGTTGCGCAAGAGTGATATTATTATAGAGATAGCCTTGAATCTAGCTTCATTTTTTAAAAATGTGAACCTTTCACAAAAACTTGAGAACTCTTGTTAGTTACAAATCTCTTCCCTCCACCCCTCCGCCCACCCCCTGACATACTCTGGCTGATTCCAGCAACACCCAGTGCCTACTTTTCGGGGCTGTCTCAAAACAGATACAAACATTCCGTGCTCCGTAGGTGAAGGCTGGGGAGTGCCCTCAGTGTGCTGTGGCTCATCTTCAGCTTGGCAGAACATCTCTGGGTCTGCTGGGGCGTCCTTCCTGGAGCCTGGCACATTTCTCTAATATGCGTTGTCAACTGCAGACACCTCCTTCGTGAACTTCCTTGGAAAATGATCAACATCCACAGCAGAGCCCTTTTCTGCACTTGATATACAGTCCCCTGCAACTTGGTTAAAAAAACAGGTGTTTTATAGTTATGATACACTATACTTTATTAAGCACCAGTTGTGGGGCAGGCACTGCTGTAGGTACTTTTACCTACAGATGGACACATCTCATCCAGTCTCCCTGATAAATCACTGAGAGGTTGTCCTCAATTTAGGGGAGAGGCTCAGTGATACTAACTACTGTGTGCAGGGTCACACAGTGAGAAATGGAAGATTTGGGATTCCAGACCACTGTTGTAGATTCCCAGCTCGGCGTGCCTTCCATGCAATGCCTACCTCATTGTCAATTTCAGCTGAGGGCGCTCTGGGCCCTAAACAGGTGTGGCTGGTTTATTGACGTCATTGCCAGCCATGAGTAGCAAATAGTCTGCTGCTGCCAGTTCCTGCACTACACACCCTGAATGTGCCAGAAAGTGCACTTCTTGGGACCACCAAACCTTCATGCATTTGTCCCCCCTCCCTCCTTTCACCCACCCCATGCAGTGTCTGCGAAACATACCACACTGTCCTCTCTAATGTGGGATATCACTCATGGCATTTATTTTTTTACTTAGTGAATGCACTGTGTTCCCCCAAAATAGACTGTCATGTGACATGTGTGTTTTCATTTCTCAAGACCTCACATCACCAAATCAGTACCATTTATTAACCTACCATGCATGCATTCAACACCCTACAAGATCTTTGACACCAGCATCTTCCATTTTCACATCAGCCCTGTAAGGTAGGTATAATCACTTGCATTTTTCCAGAGGAGAAAACTGAGTCTCAGGGAGGTTAAGACCCTTGCTGACAAAAGTGGAGGAACTGCTATTTGAATCCTCTTATTTGTATCCCAGGGACTTATATCTTAAGCACTATGGGAAATTGCCTCCAAATATTCAGTACATGTCCTGGGCACTGGGTTACATACTAGGCAGAGCAGGAAGAGTTGGTTCCTTTCCTCAAGGAGCTCAAGGAGTGATGAACCCAGTAATACTGGAGCTTCTGCGATTGGGTTTCCTTTTTTCGAAACCTGTTTCCATCTGGCCGCACCCTAGTGGGCAGATCCATGGCACACAATGCCAAAGGTCCATGGGGAGCTGGTGATGCTCTGCACTGTGGGGTTTATGTCCCTGATGTCTCTGTTTGCTCTTTGTCCTTCTTCCCTCTCTGCTGTCACAGCAGGTTCATGGAACAAGCTCACCTGGTCTCGCCCACCGTTGTACTCCTGTTTGTGGCGTGTACTGTACTGGCTGCTGAGGAGAAGGGAGGCCTTACTTGGCTGGGAACTTACTGCTACTATGGCTTTTTATGAGGCCCCAAATGATTTTTTGAAAAACATCCACATGGTGCCTGCATTGTTATCTGGGCCCTCTCCCTGAGGAACAGGATGGGCAGTCTTTGGAGTCAGTGGGCAAAAAAAGAGCTACACTGGGCTCTTTTATCTGCAGCTGACCCCTCCTGTTTGAATCTGAGCCTAACTGTCCTGCTGTGACATGTGTCCCATGGAAGATCCAGGGCCTGGATGTCTGGTTTAATGCTGACCATCAAGTATTCGTACTGCAGCCTTACACAGAGGTGTGTAACTGGCCTGCCACTTTTTTTTTTTTTTTAAGATTTTATTTATTTGACGGAGAGATCACAAGTAGGCAGAGAGGCAGGCAGAGAGAGAGGAGGAAGCAGGCTCCCTGCTGAGCAGAGAGCCCGATGCGGGGCTTGATCCCAGGACTCTGGGATCATGACCTGAGCTGAAGGCAGAGGCTTAACCCACTGAGCCACCCAGGTGCCTCGTGGCCTGCCACTTTTGACCACGCCACCCCTTGGGCATTTACGCCAAGGGCCCTGGCCCACAGGAAGTGTCCAAGGAGAGATTTCAGCCTACTGGTCCTATTCTCCCATTGTCCAATGCTAGTTTAGGTATGGATGGATGGGGACCTCTTTTATAGGCTGGGCCTGGGGCCTCTCAGTTTTAGAGATGAAATTATCTATTTTTCAAAAAGCTGTGGGGTTGGTAGACATTCTCAGGATCTTTCCTTCCTTTTAGAAGAGAATTGGCACTAATAAGGAATTCAGCTGGAAGAACTGGTTCAGGGAGGTCAAGCCATCGGTCTGTGGTCTGTCCTGCTCAGTCAGTGGTGCAGCTGGTATCATACCCAGGAAATCGGATTCCATTTCTCTTGTTTTTTTCTTTCCATCTTGCTTCATACCTGTGTCCACATTATACACATATGTCTTATCATCTATGATGGCTTCTGGCCAGGCTTGGGCAGGAGCAAGGACAAATTAAGATATGGTACCATTTTAAGTAAGACATACAGTGTAGACAAGCAGAGACAAAGGCAATGTGTAGACACTTTAGAAAGAGTTGAGATGGGATAGGGCGGTTATGAAGGGTAACTGAGGTGAGTTGCAGAAGGGTTAGTGATTTGAGTAAGGAGTGCAGGTTGGAGAGAAGCAAGTAATGTGATTTGCCTTATTATAGAAGTTGGGTTTATGTAAAAAGTGTGAACAACACCAGAAAGCCCACAGAAGAAAATCTGCACACTCCCACCACCCTGGGAGAGTCCCCATCCCCATTTGGTGTTTGTCCTTGCTTGCTTTTATATTTTTTTTAGGCAGTAGAATCAAATGGGCTGTGACCCCAAGGTTAGGGGAGGTCTTGAATAGTGAACGGGATGTTGCGATCAAAGAGAGCCTCTGCTGGTCCTGCCTGTGTGGTGCAGATGAATGACGGGCTTTGGGTGCCCACCATCTGTGAGCCTCTGATGAAGCAGGAGCCCCCCCACCCCAGACTTGGGACTCCGTTTCATCACCCACTGCGCAGGAGCCTCCCGTTTGCTCATGGGGGTCAGGGGAAAGAATTTCTCCTGAGTTGTCTGGAAGGCTTGCTTCCCACCATCCCCCTAGGCCACAGACTGCTCTTTTTCCTAGTTACCACCAGTTTCTTCAGCAGAGCTCTCTTCCCTGGAGTTGGGGATGCATAGCCAGTTTTGCCACACCACAAAGCCTTGCTGCTACGTGAGGTCATTTCAGGGGAGAAACTATATATAGCAGAGGACAGGCATCAGGACAGCCCCATACTGTCCAGGCTGCTTAGCATTGCCTTTCCGCCCATGTAGCCAGAGTGACTTCAGACTCCACACTGGCTAGTGGGCACCACATTGTGTCTGCAGTGCTCCCTCCGTGTTTCCTGTGCTCACCCACACAGGACCGAGTTCTGGCCCTACCCAAGCCCAAGAGCCTTTAAGGGAGCAGCCTTGAGAGAGGGGCAGTGGGAAGAGTCCAGGGGCCAGAGTTCCCTCCCAACTCCGCCATGTGGCACTCAGCTTGGTACATATAACAAGTAGGCACTGCCCTGGTTGATGCCAGAGAGACTGGGAATCCCAAGAGGTTCCACTGAACTCATGGGGTCCTACAGAACACACAGTTTGAAAACCACTAGGCAGGACCACCCTCTGGGGTTTCTTCCAGCCTTAGGATTCATGGGTCTGGCCTTGTGATGGCCTCTGGCATGAATGACCCGTTGGTAGGGGTGCAAACTTTGTGACCTCTTGGAGATTTTGATGGTTATCCTGGATAGACTGGGGGCGTGGTATAGGAACAGAAATCTCGGGGAGAGTTGTTTCCGGTGGGGCAGATGGGGAAAGCACAGACCCAGTCTGACTTGCTGGCCTGCGCTGCCATAGGCTGTTTTCTCTGGCCTGCTCTCGCCTGTCTTTCCTTTCAGTGCTGGTTTGTCCCAAAGAAGAGATGAAAATGAGGTTATAATGCACTTCGGGCAAGGAAAGTGCAGTTGCCTGGGGCTGAGTTTCACATTTTACATGTGGAGAATTTGTAGAGCACGGAGGTGCCTTTGGCGGAAATCAGAAAGCCAAGATCTGGGGCCAGTTTTCCTTCTTTATTCAGCAAGTTTGTTTGTCGAGCACCTACTTTGCATTCCTAGAGAAGCATAAGGGAGATCCCAGCTGTGTTAGGACCCCTTGACTGCAAGTAACAGAAACCAGCGGAATCTAGCTTAAACAAAAAAGGTGATTTATTATAGGGTTTCAGCGGGGGGCTGCTCAGGACCCCACAGCAGGATTACTGCTGGGCCTTAAGCAGGAATTGGAAAAACTTAGTTAGGATCTTTTCCCCTCAACTCCATGTCTCGGTCATCTTCCTGTCTCTACAGCCCATACAGTGTCAAGTGCCCCTGTAACAGTCCCAGCCATACTCAGAGGGATTCAGCTCTCCCAGCCCCAAGTCCAGATTCCCAGGGGAGCATGTCCAGTCGATCCAGCTTGGGCCACTGAGCTCCAGCCAGGGGATGGGGGTCACATGTGACAAGTCCTGTCTGGGAGGGGCCATTCCTGACCCCTTGTCAACTCGAGGGAGCTCTGAGGCTGTCGGATCTTCCAGGCCTTAGTGAGGAGCTCTGGTCCCCGGGAGGGAAGCAGGCATATGTGCAGCATCTACTAGCCATCCAGGAAACGAGCAAAGAGGTGACCCTTGGCAGAGCCTGCTTGTTGCCAAGAGTACGGCTCCTCCAGTTGGGGCTGTCAGGAGGAGACAGGGCTCCCCAAGCTGGTACGGACAGACACACAGAGCAGAGGCCCCTCTAGGTTAGCTCAGGGAAAAAGGGTTTGCTGGCAGGATCACAACGAGGCAGCTGGCCTCATGGGAGCTGGGGCTGGAGAGCAGTCAGGAATGGAGGCGGCTCTGTCTTTCGGGGGCTGGTGGCCTCTCTGCTTTCATCTGAGCATCTGCCCTTGGCTTCCCTCTCTGTAGACCCAGCCTTCTCCTCTTACTCATCTGCTCGTTGCATGACTGAGCACACCAGTGCCGAGTTCTGGCAGCCTGTGGATTGGGTTCTCTGGGCGGTGGGGCCACCCAGGTATAGGCCGCAGGTGCAGGGCCCGATCACACAGGATTTGAAGCTGACCCTGTCAGGGCTTTGGGTGGGACAGGTGTTAAGAAACAGTCTCCTGCAGTCAGGGGACACTTATGGACCCTGGAGGGTGGAGCCTCAAAGATGGAAGCGAGGAGGGGCTTGGGAAAGCAGACCAGCCTAAGCTCCAGCAAAGATGCAGAGAGGGACTGGGGGCAGATATGTGCTCCAGGGAGGGGGCAGTAAGAGGCAAGGTCCCTTCAGAGCTGAGCCATGGGGCAGGGGGGTGGAGGTGATGGGGAGCCACTGAGAATGTATGACCAGAGGGATGTCGGGGTCTCGAGAGGGCACTCTACTCTGGACTCAAAGGATGAAGAGAATGGCTAGGGAAGGGATGGGGCGAGACAGAAGACAGAATCCCACTGGGAGGCTGGCAGTGCTCAGGCAGAAGGGGAAGGGTCGGCACTGGCATGTCAGCAGTGGAAGTGCCAAGGGTACGGAAGCCCCTTTGCAGAAAGAGTTTATGGGTGACAGGTTGGCTGAAGCAGAGGGAGCGCCTAGGATGCAGCAAGGGTGGGTGGGAGCACTGGGGAGGGCCTGGCCACACGGGGGCTTGGGTATGACTTGGGGACTGTGAAGTTCTCTGTGAAGGAGAGATTGTTAGCCTGACACAGCAGCCCTGCTGGAGTGCTTATTGTTAGGTTGGGAGAAGTGAGGATATTTACAGCAGAAAGGGAAGTCGCAGGGGAAAGGAGGAGACTTCTGGAGAATGGGTCCCAGACCCACCAGCTCTGCTTCTCAGGAGCTAAGGCCCTGCCCATGTTGCCTCAGCTTCCTCATCTTCAAAATGGGAACAATATCTGCCCAGTCCCCTCCTAGTGTTGTAGGGAAGGTCAAAGGTTATGTACATGACCTTGCTTTGTGCTCAGGAAAGGCTCACGCAGACGCAGGCAGACTTGTGACGATTGCTGCTTGTGTGACAGCCTGCACGGTGACCCCCCTGGGGGGTCAGGGAGCCTTCCTTCCTGGCCCTGGGACGACGTGACCTGATGCGAGCTCCCCCGCAGCCAGCCCAGACTCCCTGACTCCAGATCACCTGGGGTAGTGTTGAAAACACCGCCTTTCTGGAACTTTAGTCTGGGGGTATGAATGACTCATAAGGGCTAGGATGAGTTCACCCCCACTGACTTCCCACCGTTCTCCTGATGGGTGCTGTGTGTGTAGAACCTGAGCCCAACGGGCAGGCTTGAGGCTGAACCCTCCTTCAGAGAGCGAGAGAGCGAGGGAGAGGAGGCAGCTGGGGAAGGGGGTGGCCCTGGGCAGGCGGAACCCCTGCATACTTCAGAGTGGAACTGCAAGGGGATTTCTCTCCTGGGGCGGGGGGGGGGGGCTTCTGGGCCTCTTCCCTGTAGGGAAATCCACAGAGCACTTGTTTCAGAGTTCCCAGGAAAAGGGGAAATGAAACCTGCATCCTGTTTGCCGCCAGCCTAGGGAAGAGGACCCAGATGGCGAAGGTCGGTGGTGGCAGTAACCTAACACTGGTTGAAATCCTAGGGCCTGTGGAGTTGGGGGAACAGAGAGAGCTTGAGGAGGGGGACCCGAGGTCAACCCGGGAGAGCGCCTGTGTGGCCTTCCTGTTCTGTCCCAACCTTTCTTCACCCAGTAGCGCCCGGCAGCCTAGTTCTTCCTTTCCATCTGCCCCTCCCTCCCCATTGGCCCAGCTTCCCCTTACTGCCCACATCCTGTCATCTTCCTGGCTTTCTTCTGGCTCACCTGCAGCTTCCGGTCTCTGGGAAGGGGGCTTCCTGTGCCCACCTGTCCTTGGTTTGGATCTTTCACTCCTGCTTTCTCCTCCTCTCCCTCCAGCCCCTTTGGCTGTTTCCTGCGGGAGTTGCCTCCCCTCCCCACCCCAAGCCAGACTCTGTATTCCACTGCCAGCTCTGTTCCAACCCAGGCCCCTTGGAGTATTACTTTTCCTAAAACGCAGCAGCTGTGCATGTTGCTGGCCTACCCAGCTGTTCTTGTCCTTGACCACAGAGGTCATGTCATTTGTGACAATAAATAGGAAACGAGAATGAGAGGATTGCCAGGTGCCTCTGGGCTGCCCTTCCAGCTGCCTGCATTCCTGCTGGGAAACAATAATAGTAATCCAAATAATAAAGCTAACATTTATAAATACGTTTTGTGTTCACTTACCATTTTCCAGATGCTGTGCCAAACATTTTACACATATTATCTCATTTAATCTTCATACTCACCCGGTGAGGTAAGTTGAATTGTCATCCTCTCACAGTTAAGGAAAATCTGACATTACCAGCGAGTAAGTGGCAGAACAAGACCAGAATTGATGTGCCTCTAATGCCCATGCCCATCTCTTTACGGTGGCGACGTGTCTGCCTCTGATTGGAGGGGGACAGGTGCCACGGGGCCAGGGACCCCCGCAGCCTGCTTCAGGTTCTTCTTTCCTCCAGCTGCCTGTTGCAACTGGTAACGAGTCCCCAGAAGGACCCTTGTGGTGTCTTTTTTAGAACTGTGCTTTGTTTTCCTTTTCTCCATACCCCAAACAATGAAAAGACCTTCAGAGGTAGGGGTCCCAGTATTTCTCTTCGCTGTCGACTCCCCCAGACCAGCATCCCATTTTACAGCTGGGATAATATCTTCCTCATCTTAATTGGACATTATCCTAACAAAGGAGCTTCAAAACTAGAAGTAAATAATAGCCTAAGCCTTCGACTTTCCATCTGATGCTCTTCCCACTTAGGTCCTGTTGCCCTTCTATTCTGAGAGCGCTAGGAATATGCCCCAAAGTTCCTCTTCTACCCATTCTTTTATTGACTTAGAACATTTCTACTCTTTGCGGTAGGCCCTTTGTGTTCTATTCTCGTCCATGAGTGGCGATTGTCAATGGGAAAGGGAGAGAGAAAAAGAATCACAGTCTCTGGGGAATTAGGATATATATATATATATATATATATATATATATATATATATACACATATATATATATGAAGTTGAAAATGCATATTCAGTATCATAATCACATTGTAGGTTTAGCAGGAATGTACTGTTTTTAAAGTATAAGATATTGAAATTGAAGTTTGATAAAACTCTTGCCTGATGCGATAGTAATTTGAAGTGGGCGATGGCACAGTTTTGGGTAGGGGTGTATATATGAAGTCTGGGTATTTATCAGAAGGGGGAGTGTGCTTAAAAAGGCTGAGAAACAAGGTCGTCCAACAGGGGACTGTAGTATCTTGTCTTCCTGTGTCTTGTGGTCCTCTTGGTATTTACAGGAGGGCACTCGGACGGTTTGCACTACTTGGGCGGGTCCTGCCTGTCTTGTCTTAGTTGAACCAAACCCACTTAGGGCTCTGGGTGGCCTACCCAGTGGCCTTGCCACTCACTGCCTGCAGTAGGCCAGATGAAGGTAATACGTAGTGTCGAGGGCTAGTCCTGGAGAGTTCCAATTCTGATTATAACCCAGGCTTTCTGTTCTGTCGCACAGGGCCTGCCATTGTGCCACAGTGGCCTAATGACAGAGCAACTAAGGGGTGTTTGGGGAGCTCGAAATCTTATCTTGAGGAACTGGGACTCCTTAGCAAGAAAACACAGCGCATAAGAAGATCAGGAAGGTGGTCTTTAAATCCCCAAAGAGCCTTGGCCGTGATATTATTACCGTTTACTGAGCCTCTGCCGTGTGCCAAGTGTGCGCTGGGGGACTTCACATACATGATCTCATTTAGTCTGCATGATAATCCAAAGGGGAGAATGTTAGCATCTCTACTTAATAAAGGAGGGAACTGGTGTTTAGATCGGATGTTCCACCCAAGATCACCTACCTGGGATTTGGAATGGGTCCCTCTGGCTCCCAAACTCATAACTGGATTTTAACTACCGCGCAGTGTTGCCTGGAGCTTTTGTCATGTAATTCAGAACATAGAGCTGGCACTCATGGGCAGAAGTTCCAGGGAGCTGGTTTTTCTGTTCCCTGTAAGGGCGATTTCTCTTCCTAAAGAAGAGCAGTCTGAAATTAGAAGGGGCTGCCTTCGGAGAGCCCAGCTTCTACTGCAGGATCCCCTGTCCCCAGTGGGATCCGGCGGGGGCTGCAGAAGTTGGAGCTCCCCTGCCCTCGCCTGGTGGGGGCTTTTTCTGAACCGAGCTGTGAGGCCCACCCTCAGCCAAGCACCGGCAGCAGCAGCCACATTTCCCGGACCATCCTGGCCCCGAACTTTTGCGTCCCGTTTCCTTGTTCTCCCTGAAGCCCCAGCAACAGGGCTGGATCCAGCTTTCCTCCCGAGGAGCTGGGCAGCAGCGTTGCCTGGCCCTCTTTGGATCGGGCCGCATAACCCACCCGACCAGGTCTCGGGAGCCTGGCCTGGAGACCTGCGCTCGGATGGGTTTCAGGATGGGGTGCATGTGCTTCCTCTGGGCTACTTGGGGCTACAGAGGTTTGCAAAACCACGCTGATTGTCCTTTGACTTTTGCTTTGCCTCACTGACTTCCCATGGCCACACGGCTGGCTCGGGGGTGCAGTGGGGTGCCGCAGAGTTCTAGAGCCCCGTCACAACATCAAGTGAGTTGATGTGGGTGGTAGCCCTTTTGTAAACTGCAGAAGGCTGTCAGCAGTCAGAGCAGACCAGATCACTGTCTGGCATTGAGGCCTGGAGGACATCAATGGGATGCCCCTGTCAATGCCAGAGCACGTGGCAGGACATGAGCACTGGGAGAGCCAGAAAGGTGGTGGGCGCTGGCTGCTTATGCAGTGTGGGGTCGCTCCACTCAGTACCACAGGGGCTCAGGCCACGTTTCCTTGAGCAAGCCTAGCTTCTGATGGTGCTCACGAGGAGACAGTCCTTCCTTGAGTAGGCCTGGCCCTCTACAGAGCACATTCCTAGGTGCTGCCTCACTGCCCCTCACGGTGGCCTCTGAGGGACGTCTGTGCTCAGGGAGCTCTGGTGAGGCCAGCTGGGCCTCCTCTGGGTCCCCCACCTGCTAGTTCTGCAGGAGCAGGTCTGCTGCCCCTTTGTGGAGCTTTCCTGTTTCTGTTCCTGGGATCTGAGTCAGCGGTGAGCACTGGTGACCCTTCTTACAGTGTGGTGAAGGTCAAAGAGAGGTGCGTGGGCCTGGCCCGAGTCATCCCAGACGTGTGGCAGAAAACACAGCCACAGAGATGCTCGGTCTTGTCCTTCACTGCTTCGGTGCCTTCTACCTCTCTTCTGACCTCAAGCATGTTTTACAGCAAGATTCTGCGAGCACTTTCCTAATAGCAAGGTCAAAGCTTCTGGCTCCCTTCCTCTTGAAAGCATACCTGGCTGGTGGGGTGAGGGTGGGGATGGACACGCAGGAGCCATATGGTGCCAGGAACGGGACAGAGCAGCTCGGAGGAGGGATCTGGAGGGGGGCCAGGGGCTGACGGCTTAGTGCCTCGGCTGCCAGGGGCTGGGGCCACCCCGGTGACTCCTTCCTAATTCTCCTTTGGAGGACTTTCACCTCCCTGTCCTCTTTCCTTTTTCTGCCTTTCCTGTTTTTCTTCTTGCGAGGCCCCCCTGAGCTGTTCTGCCTTCCAGCTCTGCTCACCTGGAGATTCCCAGCTCTGAATCTTTAGTGTCCTTGACATGTCATCTTTCTCTAAAACGTCTTCTCCTTCAGGGCTCCGCAACTGTACCTGCCACTTCAGAGCGATGCCTGCCTGCACCTGGGAGCTGTGACATCAGAGCCCCAACCAGACACTCAGGATACCTGCCGGCTGGCCTGCCCAAAACATGTCATTGGCCCTTGCAGTGGGGAACATGTCACTGCACAGGGACATTTCACAACAGTGCCTTAATCCTGAAGGACAAGTCCAACAGTAGGAATTTTATGCATCGTGGCCGGCCAGCAAGGAGGATGTCCAGGGGTGATAGCAGGAAATTGGCGTTTGTGGAGTACCTAACGTGTGCATCCTGTCGTTTCTGCTTGCAGCGGCCCTGGGAGCTGGCAGCGGCCCTGGGAGCTGGCATCGTCTGTCGTGCAGATTTGAGAAGCAAAGCTTGCTTAGAATCCCAGGGCGGCTTCATGGGTGGGGTCAGCATTCGAATCTTGTTCTGGGTGGCTCAGAGCCCAAGCTCCTCCCCCTGGTCTGTACTGGCCCTCCACTGGGTCTCTGTCTTCTTCACTGTTTCTTTACTGGCATTGGTTGTAGAAAGTGAAGTCGAGCTGTCAGGGGCTTGTCAGGCCCTGCAGAGCTGGGATGGCTGGGGAGACAATTCCAGGAACCCAGGGGGGCTGGAGGAAGGTGGTGGCTGTACCTTTTGGTCAGATGTGACTTGGTGGGTGTCCAGAAGAGGAATAAAAGCTAGGTGGTGCTGGGTGAAGCAGTCTCAGAATTTCGGCAGGACTGTTGATCTGTGGCGGCCCTCAAGGCTGACGAAGACACAGCTTCCCTGGTTCCCTGGTTCCTTCATGGGAGGTGTTGTCCGCGAGATGATCCCCCCACCCCCTCGACAGCCTGAGCCAGGTCCTTCCCCATTTCTCTCATTCATTCTCCTCTTCCGCCTGACAGTCAGCAGGATGAGTGTGAGGAAACTAGAGGGGCTAGAACAAACATGAATGCCTTGGGTTTGTATCCCTTAAACCATTTCTTAGCCACAGCAGTCAGTTTTTTTTTTTTTTTTTTAAGATTTTATTTGTTTATTTGCTACAGAGACAGGGAGAGCACAGCAGGGGGAAGGGCAGAGGGAGAGGGAGAAGCAGGGAGCCTGAGGAGTCAGGCTCTCAAACCTCCGGGACCAGTTTTGTCTTTCATGTCCCTCTCAGGGACTCTGCTGCTGCCTTTTTCTGCTCTCATCACAGTGCTCTTCTACCTGTTTGTGGATTCTTACGCGTTCCTTACGGAACTTTTGTCCTGATTTGAACAATGGCTTCATCTCGCCTCTTCTCCTGACGCTGCTGGGTCTTAGTGGGCTGGCTGGGGGTCAGAACTCCCCATTCCCTGGTCAGCACTGAGAAAAGTGTTTGAGGGTGACACAGACTTATGTTCCATTGCTGTGCGGGAGTGCATTCATTAAAGTAAGACTGTGTATTGCTGTGACAAGGGACCTAATGAGGCTGTGGCTTAAAGAATGAGAAATTGATTTTTCTGGCTCATGTGATGGCCCTGACATCCCTGACCTGAACAGGCTAGGTGAGGGGCAGCTCTGCTGCTTGTGGTCATTCTGGGGCCCAGTCCCTTTGGTTTGTCCGCCATCATAGGACATCACTGCAGAGCTGAAGCTGGGTTGCCGGGGCACTTGGGCTCCGACCAGTGGAAGGGAAAAGAGAAGGTGGAGGAGGCATGCTCACCATCCTTGGGCCCAGGTCCTCTACAGCTCGGCTTCTGTCCCTACAGCTCACATTCTGTTGGCAGGAATATAATCACATGGTCATCCTGACTGCAAGGGAGACCGGGAAATGTAGTCCAGCTGGCTGCCACTCACTCGCTAGGGTGGAGGGGAGAATGGGTTTGGGTAGGCAACTCAAAATCTCACCACAAAGGTGAGACTATTTTCATTTGCATGCGCTGAGAGAAGAATGTTTCTCTGCCAGTAACGTGCCCATTCTCTTTGGTAACCGCGTCCTCTCTGGCAAACATCCATTCAGCAGGCTCTGGGCTGTACAAATAGGGGCACCCAAAGCCACGTGAGACAGTTCCTGCCTTTGAGCAGCTCCCTGTGGTCTGGACGGGGCAGGTGTGGAGACCAGACCGTCTCTAAGCGCCAGCACAGAGACTCCTCGCTCTGGCATGTGAGGCACAGCAGGTAAAGGGCTAAGAGGCCACCGTGGCCTCAAGATGCCACTTTGCAGCCTGGAAGACAGAAGTGGCATGCTGGGAGCAGGTTTGGTTTGTGGAGTCAGGAGGGCTTTACAGAAGAGGTGGCATTGGAGCTGGGCACAGAGGGGTTTCCCCTTTCAGCGAGAGGGGAGTCTTCAGGAGAGGAGACCGAGAGCAAAGACCTGGAGTATGCTGGGAGAGATCTACATGGCTCACCCCTCACTCCATCCTGGCCTCTGCACCTGCCTTCCCTGGCCACCCTTCCTACCATTGTTCTTCGGCACTTTATTTTCTTGCTTTGCTTAGTATAACACATAGAAATACTTGGTATAGGGGCACGTGGATGGCTCAGTCAGTGGAGGAGGGGCTCTTGATTTCGACTCAGGTCATGGTCTTGGGTCCTGGGATCAAGTCCCAGGGTGGGCTCCATGCTCAGCAGGTCTGCTTCAGGACTCTTTCTCTCCCCCTGCCCTTTCCCCACTTGAGAGCACTTGCTCGCTTGCGCTCTCTCAAATAAATAAAGAAGCACGTGATATATCTTTATTGACTTGTGCATCGTTTGTCTTTCCCACTGGAGTGTAAGCTCCATGAGAGCAAGGACTTTTCGGAGAGTGCCTGGTAAATAGCAGGTACTCAGGCATTTGTTGAATGAATAAATCAGTACACAGAAATGTGTACTGTGGATCCAATTTTGGAAACCTTGATGTCCACACTAAGGAGATTGACTTTTATTTTGTAGGCAGTGAGGAACTATGGAAAGTTCCTGAGCAGGGGAATAACGTGATCTCTGCTGAGAAAGTTAGTGGCAACAGCAGAAAGTTAGCATGGAGCAGGGAGAGAGTGCCTCTTGCCTGGCCTAGCCCGGCTCCAGAGCAACATAGCCGTCAGCCTGATGCCCTGTTTGTGTAGTCTTAAAGCCTGTTCCTGGACATAGTCATTTTGTTTGGGCCATGCAGAAGATTTAGTCCTTAGCAATGGGGTGCATGGGAGCTGACCGCTGCCTTTCTTTTGGGGGGCCAGAGAGGGTCTAACAAGCACGCTGGAGGAAGTGAAAATTGATATGGTCTTTCTGGAAAGCAATTTGGCAATAGACACCAAGAACCTTAAAAATATCCCTACCTTTGACCTAGAAATTCTACCACAAGGACTTCATCATAGGGAAATGAGTCGAAGTGTGTGCAAAGCTGTATGTATGCAGACTTTCATCCTAATGTGAAAAAATAGAAATAATCTAAATGTGTATAAGTCAAATACTTCTCAAATATGCCCCTCTCCTCTCCATCCCTGCTAAAACTGCCTGCTACATAAGAGACACTCAACAAAGCCCAAGTGCAGGTCCTTATTTTCTCCCTTCTGCTAACGTAGCACCCTCCTAAGTGGCCCTCCTGCCTCCAGTCTAGGCCCCCGAGACCCACCCTACGCACATGTTCCAGAAAGAGCTGTCACAACTTCTGCTCCACATTTTCACGGGCCTGCCATCTCTCAGGGGCTAATATCCACACTGTCTCACTGGCCTAATGGCTCTCCGTGACCTGCCCACTTCCCACCTTGCATGGTGCATTCTGATGGCACTGTTCGTGGTTTCCAGACCCTGCTTACCTCTGATGTCTTGCTAATATTGTTTCCTCCACCTGGCTCACCCCTGCTCATGCTTTTGATTCAGAGCAGACTTTAGGACCTGCCGCAGGTCTTACCTGCTGGGTGAGACCCATCTCCTCTGTCCCCATGAGCCTCTGTAGAGTGCGGCCCTTACGTTTGTGCATTGTTTCTCTTATCTCCTTACATCTCTCTTAGTAGCTCTTACTTTGAAACCTGTCTCATTGACTTTGTGTCCCTGTTCCCCATGTTGGGGTGTGTGCATAGGAGAAGCTCCACTCATGTTTCTTGAATGAATGAATGAATGAATGAATGAATGATGCAGATTTCTGTTAGAAAGAAATGTATCCTGTACAGTGCCCAGCAAATAGTGAGTGCTCAATGAATATTTATTGAACATTTCTTTTTTTTTTTTTAAGATTTTATTTATTTGACCGAGAGAGACACAGAGAGAGAGAGAGAACACAAGCAGGGGGAGTGGGAGAGGGAGAAGCAGGCTTCCCGCTGGGCGGGGGCCCTGATGTGGGGCTCGATCCTAGGACCTTGGGATCATGACCTGAGCCAAAGGTAGACACTTAACAACTGAGCCCCCCAGGTTCCTCTGTTGAATGTTTCTACATGAAAAAAATCGGTGGAGTGTTTTGAAGTGTCTTGTTTGTTCTGGATTTCCTCTATTTCCTGAGTTGATCTCCAGGGATGGAACCTGAGCATCTGCATTTTCATGGAACTTCCATAGGTAAATCTGATGAACAGAAAGGGTTGCAAACCACTGGAATGGCAGCTGGCATCTGATGAAAATAAAAATAGGATTAGGGACACACTAATAGTGGTGGTGTGGATTGTATACCCTCTGTGGTCCCAGCAGTGTGTTTGTGCATTGAGAAAAATAACGAAAATCTCCTGACATGTTATAGCCGGGTTTGGGGAGACTTAAATCTTTCTTTTATGTTTCTTTTTATTTTTCTTTTAAGATTTTATCTATTTATTTGACAGACAGAGAGACACAGCTAGAGAGGGAGCACAAGCAGGGGGAGTGGGAGAGGGAGAAGCAGGGGGAGCGGGAGAGGGAGAAGCAGGCTTCCCGCTGAGCAGGGAGCCCGATGCGGGGCTCGATCCCAGGACCCTGGGATCATGACCTAAGCTGAAAGCAGACGCTTAACAACTGAGCCACCCAGGTGCCCCTCTTTTTATGTTCCTATTATGTACTTTTCTCCCCACTTAGCATCTGTCACCTTTTAAACCACATAAAATGACAAGAAGGGCAGTTGGATAGGGAGCCTTGACTGTGTGATGCTGTGGGTCCTGGGGCCAGTCTCTGGGCCACAGCCTTCAGCTGGCTCCTGGGGCTGATTTGGCACCAGGTCCAGAACCTGACCCTTTTTGGCCCTTTCTACACACCCAGCATTCTGGTGTTCCAAAAAGCTGGTTTCCGGGGACCTTGGAAACCACTGTGGACTATTCCTAGGTGTGAAGCAGACTGCCTTATGGTTTCCAGGCCCCCAGGTGGGGAATGTGATGAGATTTTGGTGACGATTTGCCACCACAAGGTAGTATCCAGATGGGTCCAGGACAGAAAAGCTGAGCTGAGGTGGGGACAAGGCCAGAAGGGGCATTGTGACAGTGGTGGCTGGGTTGTCAGTGATGGCTAGCAGGAGGTGGGGTGGGACAGCCAAGTGGGACACTGAGGGTTGGGCAGCAAGGTAGCAGGGGACTGACCAGGTCAGGGAAAGCAGCTAGCCTGAGGGAGCACCCCAAACCAAGGTGCTCTCCGTTTGTGGGGCCAGAGTTGTCCACAGGAGGATATGTGTTCGCCTCTTTGTCTAATGCTATCTTTTCCCCAGAAGCTTTTATGAGTCTTTTCCCTCTTTATGTTCCCCGTCAAGGTGCGCTCTTTCTCCTCTAAAGCCCTGTGAGTCCTTGTTCATGCCTCTTGTGGCCTTCATCACTTTCTGATTTGTTCCTCTTCTTTCTGGGCATGTCCTGGGTCCTCCCAAGGATGGGACAGCATCGTGTGCATCTTTGCAGTCTACATGGGCCATGGTCAGGTCCAGGGAAGACAGTAGACTGTTTTGCATCAGCCTTCCCAGCCGGAAAGGTCAAGGCCAGTGCTAGAGCAGGGAGGGCTCTGCTCCTGGCCTTGGGGCTGGCTCCCGGCTGGTGCTGCCCTGGGTCGCCACGGCGATGGGATGCTCACTCGCATCCCCAGCTGGGCTGCCAGCCTCAGCAGTTCTTGACCTCCGGCTGAGTTGAAACTGAGAGGATGCCTTTTCCAGCAGCAGGAGCTGAGCCCACGGGGCTCCCTCCCTGTCTGTTTGGTGGCTATGCTGAAAACAGATCACCCTGCTGCCCCCACCCTAGCCAGAGCCTGGCTGCCATGGATCCACATGGCAGGGGCGGGGGTGGGGAGTTTGGGGCGAAACAGGTGGTCTCCTCCTAACACATTTATCAGCTGTCTCCTGTCTGCAAGGGAGCCTTCCCAGGGCTTTGCCTTCTCCTGGGTTTTGGCGCCGTGGGAACTTGCCTTTCTCTCAACCCCTGGGAGGAGGGGTGGAGGATGAGGAGGCTGCTTCGGCCTGGCCTCTCTGGTGGAGCACACCCGAGAGAATGAGGCCTGACCTGTCTTCCCTGCCCCCTGCCAGTCCCCCTTCTCCCTCCCCAAGCCTGACTCAGCTCCTGCTTGACACAGATCTTAAGCCCTGGTCAGACTGGTCTCAGGGAGGGCAGGTGGTACGGGCTGGGCTGTGGCTCAGCTGTCCCGGAGCGGGCAGGCCTGCAGCTTTCTTCTCTGGGAAACCCTGCAGGCAGGGCCAGCTGCAGCCTTTCCGGGCCACCCAGCTGCTTGCCTTCCTGAGACAAGGGCCTGAGGACGACTCCACGAGGAAGTCTGCTGTTTTCTGCCTGGCAGGTTCCTTCCGTTGCCTCCGTTTTCCGTTCTTACCCTCACCTCTTCCCAGGACACCTGAGCTCTGGTCACCCCACGTGTGATCCATTCCCCCACGTAATCCATTCCCTGGTCGGTGTCTCAGTCTTTATTGCGCACCTGTTGTGTACCAGGCACTGGCTGGAGCCCTGGGGCTCCTGAGATGGGTAAGGCTCAGCCCTGCTCTTACAGCTTATTTGCGGTACAACTCCTTCAGAGTGGCTTACCTGGAAGCTTTACTGGATCCAGGATGGCTAGAGTCTTCCTCTAGAGGTGCCTTGTGGGTAGAAGGCACCCACAGTCCTGGCTCAGCCTTGTCATGATAAAGATTTTTTATTGCCTTTCCCCATAAGGTTCATAAAGTTTTCCACCAAACCACATTTAAGGAACACACACACAGGCACACACACAATTTTTTTTAAGTCAGTACATACACAGATACATGGTTCTAGATAGTTTTGCCATAGACCTCTTTGTTTTCAGCATTTTTCAGAGCGAACATTCTCATCATGTAATTAATTGACTATAAGGCAGTTTTGCCATAAAAAAAATAAAATAACTGGCTGACAGTCTCCTTTCTTTGTTGATGAATCAGCTGCCTTCAGCAGAGTTAATCTGTTGAAGCTAGTTGTCAGTTTGATTTCATTTCTCCATTGATGAAAGTCTCATTTTTATATTATGTAAACCTCAGCTGGCCCTCCTAGTGGCCTATGTGGTGACGAGTAGATGAGGCGGGGTCTTAAAATAGCGGATAATGACAGCTCCGTATACAGACCTGCAAGACAGTTCAGTGATAAACCTTGCTGGAAGTGTGGACCAGAGTGTAGAGCCAGACTGCACACCAGCCAACCCAGGAAACGGGAGCACAGCAGTTACAGTGACCCAAGCTCCGTTACAAACGTGTTAGCGCTATAGCCTTTGCGTTTCTTCCACGTTTCCCGTAGAACTTTGGAACATCTATCAGCAGACATGGGACAGTCTGCCAAGAACAAACAATGGTGTGGAAGGCTTTCACAACACAATACAAAGCCCTGTTATAAATATGCACCCCAGTACAGTTGACCCTGGAACAACGTGGGGGTTTGGGGTGCTGACCCCCTGCATAGTCAGTAATCCACACATAACTCTTGACTCCCCAAAAGCTACTGATCATAACTGCTGTTCACCAGAAGCTTTACTGAAAACATAGTCGATTAACACATTTTTCTCTATTATATGTATTATATACTGTGTTCTTGTGATAAAATAAGTTAGAGAAAAGACAACGTTAAGAAAGTCGTAAGGAAGAGCACAGTGTGATATGTGGAAGTGTTGAATCATAGTACTGCACACCTGAAACTGTGTCACACTCTGTGTTAACTAACTGGAATTAAAAAGGAACTTAAGGACATCTGGGTGGCTCAGTTAGTTAAACGTCTGCCTTCGGCTCTGGTCATGATCTTGGGATGCTGGGATCGAGCCCCACATCAGGCTCCCTGCTCAGTGGGAAGTCTGCCTCTCCCTCTCCCTCTGCCTCTCTGCCCAGCTCCTGCTCTCTCTCTGTCTCTCTCTCTCTCAAATAAATAAAATCTTTGTAAAAAAAAAATAAGAAGAATTTAAAAAAAGAAAATCATAAGAAAGAGAAAATCCATTTACAATACTGCAACACACACACACACACACACACACACACACACACACATAAACCCTGCGTATGAGTGGACCTGTGCAATTCAAACCCATGTTGTTCAAGGGTCAACTGTATTTGGACCTTGATACCTCTCTTAATGAAGGAAGAAACTTCAGTTTAAAAAAAAAAGCGTAATACTATGAACAAAAGACTTTGAAGACAAGTGCTTAGGTATAATCCATAATATGAAATCAGTTATTTGCATAGTATTGCCATGAATCTACACACTTTAAAAAAAAAAGATTTTATTTTTTTGATAGAGAGATAAAGAGCACAAATAGGCAGAGCGGCAGGCAAAGGGAGAGGGAGAAGCAGGCTCCCCGCTGAGCAGCGAGCCCTGTGCGGGGCTGGATCCCAGGGCCCTGGGACCATGACCTGAGCTGAGGGCAGACGCTTAATGGACTGAGCCCCCCAGGCGCCTCTCTACACACATTTTAAATGTATGAAAATATTTTGTATTTCACAGTATAGTCTTTTTTATTTTGTTACTCGTTTTTCGTGTTCTGTGATGTCCTTTTTAATGAATGTCCCTTTTTAAAACTTTTCGTGACTTTATCTTTTACAGCAAAATTGCCTGATGGCAATTTTATTAATTTTTTTTCATGTTTCATTATGTCTTTTTTAATGCCCCTCTTTTATTTTTCATTATTTAATTTTGTACAGCCAAATAGCCTTATAGCCAGTTAGTTACGTTATGAAAATGTTTGTGGCAAAAACACTGCAAAGACGTCTATGGCAGGGGTGCTCGGCAAGAATGCTGGACACACAGGTACATACCCTTGCAAGTAAAACACTCATCACCCCACCCCTCCAGTGGAAAGACCCGTGTACATTCCCCCAGACTTTCCCTTTGCAGATGCTAATCCTGTCTGTATAAATTTGGGCTCATTTCCAGCTTCAGGTTTTCCTGGGAAGCACACAACCTCTAGGTCTATGGACCACCATCTGACCCCTGGCAGGTTTTCTAGACCTAGACTTCTGTGCAGAGCAGAAGTGATTTTAAGCTCCTAGTCCTCCTTGACAGCCACCCTCTTCCCCACCACCGCCACCAAGTCAGCATTTAAAGCACTGTATGGAAAACCTCAGTTGGCCAGGATGGTGCTGCCCCCTCCTCCACCACTGTTCCCTTGAGGGGAGGAGGACTGTATAGTGTAGGAAATCTCACCTGTATCTATGGATTGGGGAACTCTGGGTTTTCCCACTCATTCTTCCTCCCTCTGGCCGTATTTTTTACCTTTGCTCTTGCCGCATCCCTTGGCCTTGAGAAACCAAGTCACAGAGACATCATCACCTTCCAGGTTGAGCAGAATACCTTCTCTGGCATTCTGTCAGCTCGCTGTGGACCTCTGGTTTTTATACACTGACCAGTCTTTTCAATTGACAGATATGTCTTAGCTTTTCCTTTTAAAAAATATATATAATCTAAATGTCCTTAGAAGTTCTTTTGAGACCTGGGATGGGGGGGAGGGATAATAAAACGTCTCTGTCATGACAAGGTCAGGCGTCGCTCTCCAGTCCCCTAGTGGGGGATGGCACCTAGTGGTGGCACAGATGTTCAGAACCAGAGCCAGTCAGCCAGGGGAGAAGGAAACTAAAAAAGAAGAAGGCAGGTAGTCCGACGGGTGCCACAGACTGCGTTTGCTTAGAAGTGACCCCTGCTTACCATACCACAGAGCTGTCAGACATTTATGGAGTCCTGGCTTTGTCAACGAAGAGTGGACACCAGTGATGGCTCAGAGGCCGGTGGGGCGGGGAGCGGGGCTCCCATCAGGGTCCAGGGGATTCCCTGGGCCTCAGCCCGTCTTGCTGCCCCGTGGCTCCAGATCGGTGAGGCTTCTCTGATTCCACCTGGGACTCCTCTTTCCTCACCCTCTTTGCAGGCCATGCTCACAGTGTTTGTTAGATCTCCTCCCCGGAGCCTTAGAGATATGCCCATTCCCTCCTCTACGTCCCCACAGACTTCTGAGTCGTGGTTTGTGTCCTTTCCTGCGTGTCTGGTGGTCTAGTCCTTCATCCGTTCATGCATTCCTTCACTCACCTAACAGAGGAACCTACTGTGCATGAGGCACTGGGTGCCACTGTGGGGGAGAGACAAGGGTGCTGCCTTTGAGCAGCTGACGTACTATCGGGGAGATGGAGCAATAAGTATACGAACGAGGATAGACACCACTGAGGAGAGAGGAGGCTGCGATGGGGCATAGGGGAGCCCACTTCCATTAGATTATCAGGGAGGGCCTCTCTGAGGAGGTGCTGTTTAAACCTTGAGACGTGCTTGAGGTAATTACAGTGTCCTCCTCATTTCCTCAGCCTCCTTGAATTTGGAGCAGGATCTTGAACACAGTGGGTGCTCAGGAATTGTGTTGAAATGGATCTGGGCTGTGACCCTTTTGTCTGGGCCTCACCACCCCGTGAGCCAGTCATCGTTGTCCTTCCCACCTTGGACTCCCTCCCTCCCACCTCCAGCTGTCATTTGACCAGGAAGAATTGGGTTACCTTGGGGGTGGGGTGGCAGGGTCCTGTGTGCTTGGGTGTGGGCCAGGGAAGGCCGCTTCCGGGCCAAACCCATCAGCATCAGGGGCAGGGGAGAGAGAGAGAGAACCAGGGCTGAAGACTCCACAGACAGCCTGGAGGTTCGGCGTCTGCTGGTCCTCTTGAATCTGGACCCTCCATCCAGGACGCTTCACGTCCCCTGCCACCGCCATTATCCCAGAGGGAAACTGAGGCCCAGAGCTGGGAAGTGCCTCCTCTAGCAGCAGCAGAGGCCAAAGTGGGGCAGTTCGTGGTCTGTGGGGCGGGGGTGGAGGTGGGAAGTCAGAAATGCGGCAGTGAGGGTGAGGCTTGCCCCAGGCCTGCCCTCAGCCAGCTGGAGCCTGCTTATTTCCAGAGTCCTTGTCGCACATGGTCAGAGCTGGAAGCGGCGGGGAAGATGTAGCCCGGCTCCCGCCCACCCCTTTGGCAGATACACAAGAGGCCCGGTCGGTTGGGGTGTCGGCTCCCAATATGCTTTCCACATACCTCTGCTCCAGCGTGCAGCAGTTTCCCTGCTTGGCGCTGGGTGTGGGTGGGGGTTCTTTGAACAGAATTTGCATTTATCACTTATTTATTATGCATTTGTTTATTTTTTTTAATGTGCCACAGAGTGACAGGTTACAAGGGTTTCCTAAATTACGCATTCCAGTGTTTTCAAAATAGTGAGCACGAACATAATGTGTCACAAAACCAAACTGGACCGCTGTGCCACATTTGAGCCGGTCTGGTCAGGGACTTGCCAAGGCTCATCTGCGTGTCCACCGTGCCTCGCACTGGTGCACGACTGGGAGAGACCGAGCGGTTCCCGTGGGTTCCCCATGCGTTTGTCAGAGTCTCCCCTCCAACTTTGGCAGCATTTTGTACAAAGAATCCTGTAGGTCTCTCATGTGTACACGTGCGTGTGTGTCCGCGTGCTCGCGTGCTTGCTTTATCACACGTGTGGTTGCCTTGCAGTCCTCTGTAGGGGCTGTGAGGTTCTGGAGGGCAGGAGTCTTGCTTTAGCTGTCTTTGTGCCCCTCAGGAGCCCCACACTGGCCTTTCCACAGGGCAGATCTGAATTGAGTCCGAGGGCTAGAAGGTGTTCTGAATCCCTTAGTCCAGTCTGCTCGTTTCACAGACCGGGGCCCAGGTGAGGGGCTGTCTCAGGTCAAGGGGCTGAGCTACGCAACCTTCCTAGCCGCATGGAGAGAGCTGCCCTGGAGGTGAAGGGCACCTGTCCCTGAGAGGCCTGGGGGGCAGTGCAGCTGGGAGCCAGGGGTGTGGTGGAGCTGGCAGGGAGGGGCCGGGAGGGGAGGGCATATGGGGGTTACCCCTACCTCCCACAACAGATCCACTTTATTGGCCTCACATGGTAAGTGGGCTTCTCTGAAAGCCATTCCCTATTTTCTTTGAAACAGAAGTTTTGCTGCTTAGGAAAGAGCTTCCCCTGCAGCTGGCTGAGGAGATCCTCTCCTTGTCTAGTTTGGGGGCCTGTCTTTGTGACCTGGATGGAGGGTGGTGCTGTGTGGGAGGGCGTGGGGGCCCCGCCTCTCGCTGCTCCCCGTACAGACACCAGGGCCAGCTCCTAGAGGCCTCTCAGCCACTGTGAGCCCCCTGCCCCCCGAGCCAGCGCCTCTCAGGCATTGCCAACATTGACAGCTGTGGGTGAGGTACCTGGATGGCTCCAAGGCCCTTCCACAACAGCCACCCCGCAGTGGCACCCCAGAAGGCCAGGCACAGCCAGTGTCGTTGCCCATTTCCTCCCTCTCTTCTCCTGAGGGGCCTAGGGCCGCCCATCTGGAACCTTCTCTGAGGAAAGGGGAGGGGCATGGAACTTCCAGGCTTGGGATTGCTGGCTCTTGCTCCAGCAGTGTGGATACTGTTACCCTCCTGGAGAGGGGTGAGGAAACCTTGCTGCTTTGTTGTTGTTGTTGTTCTTCTTCTTAAATTTGTTCTTTATACTTTATAGAACTTCAAATAACTCAGTCTGTGTACAGATTAGGACTCGTGGAAATGAAATTAGACCAAAAGCGGTTCATTCATTGATTCATCTTAGAAATGCTTCCTGAGCATCCGCTAGGCTAGCTTCTAAGTTCTGAGCACTTAGTACATATCAGGCCCTTGACATTCAGGAGAGGTGGTAGGTTGTGGGGGCTTTGGAACCAGCCTAGCTGTGTGACCTTCGGGCTAGGCGATTTGATTCTTGTAGGAGCTTAGAAACAGTGTCTGGCATAAGAACTTAATAAATATTAGCCAGGATTGTTATTACCATAGTTGTAACTGCTTATTACCATAGTTATTACCATAGTTCTCATCGTAACTGTAAGGCAGTGACTGTTATTATCCCCATTTTTCAGAGGAGAAGACTGAGGTTCTCAGAGGTAAATAACATGCCCGAGTCCTCCTGTGAATAAGTGGCCTCGCATCTCAGGTCTGGAATCTGAGGCTTTTGGCAGCCCGACTGCACTGCTTCTCCAGCTCTAGGCTAGGGGCCGGGCATTCGGGTGCCAACACTGGCGGGACCAGGTGCTGCCTCGAGGAGCTCACAGCCTGGGGTGGAGGCTGACACGCACACAGGTGGCAGTGAGTGAATTTCCGGACGCACCACGTGGGCTCAAGTCAAGCCAGGCTGGGTGGGAGGCGCGGAAGGACTGGCAGCAATGCCATTCTGGATGCAGAACTGGTCAGGAGTGTCGCCAGCTAGGCCCTCCCACCTGGGCCAGAGGCAGAGCCACCTCTGTGCCTGCCAGCTGTGTGTGTGTGTTGCGCCCAGGGGAGATGGCACATGGACTGGGGTCCGAGACAAGCACTGGGCCAGGAGCGAGGATCTGAAACCACTCTCTGGATCCTTGCCATGGCCCCAGGGTCCCTGAAACTTAGTGTCTCTTCTGGATATGAGAGTAGTAATATTTGCCATACAAGATTGTTGTAAAGGTTAAGTGAAAGGATGTAAAAAAAAAAAAAATCTTTTTCTAATCCTAAATCTGGTGCTTAACACCTAGTCACAGCCACTTTTGAGCTCCTACTTTGGCCTCACACAGTACTAGGAGGTTATAGATAATGTTTTGTTTAATCCTCCATAGTCCTTCAAGACTTGTTGCTCCCATTTTATGAATGTGGAAACTGAGGTCAAGAGGCTCCCATCTATGAGGGCATAGAGTTAAGAGTCAGAACCAGGTCTTCTGATTCCAAAGTCACCTCTCAGGGTGCCTGGTGGCTTAGACATTAAGTATCTGCCTTCAGCTCAGGCCATGATCCCGGGGTGCTGGGATCAAGCCCCACATCAGGCTCTGTGCTCAGCAGGGAGCCTACTTCTCCTTCTCCCTCTGCCTGCTGCTCCCCCTACTTGTGCTCTCTCTTTCTCTCTGTTAAATAAATAAATAAAATCTTAAAAAACAAAAACAAAACAAAGTCACTTTGTTTGGAACACAGAGATGTTCCAAACCTGAGTTCTCTACTTTTCTCAGCCCTGCCCCTTGGGGTAGTAAGCCACTAAACCAACCATGGGAGGGCGTGGCTGTCGGGGCACCAAGCTGAGCAAGGCACTCCTGCCAGGCCAGCTACCCAGGCCTGGAGCTGGTGGTGAGCAGGGATGGAGGGAAGGGCTTTACCTGCCCATGGCCCCTGGTTGTGGTGGGAGCAGCAGGCTCTCCTCCCTGCCAGTCTGGCAAGTAAGTTTTGTCAGCCTGTGAGTCACACAGCACTGATGAGTCAGATTTTTCCTTTCTTTTTGCCCAGAGCAGCTGGGGAGGGGGTGGGAGATTTTCTTAGGAAATAGGACCTCCCTCCCTCTGCTCTCCCACTGTCCCTCTTGCCTTGGAGCTGCACATTTTCTATCAAGAAGTCTGTGGCTCAGCCCCGGGGGAAGAGTCCTATGTCTACAGAAGAGGTGTCTGGGTGCTGGCCATGCAGGCATGAGAGACCAGGCTTTGGGCTGAGTAGAGTCAGGAGGGGAGGGGCCCTCCTTGTTAATAAGGAGAGTAAGATAGCTAGTCCAAGCTGTCTGGCTCCCAAGCCTCTTGTTTTGGCTTTCCCTGTCCCTTCTGCATGCAAGGACTTAGGCCATATCCTCTGGACAGTGAAGCCGGGTTTCCCCAGGCACAGGGTCCCCTGAGCTATCCACTTTATGCCTTATGACCAGTCTGGCTCCAAGCCTTGAAAAGACTGTCCAGATGGTCGGCCTCAGGCAGGCCTGGGGTTCTCCCTGAGCACCCTCCTGCCAGGCCCTCTCAGAGGCCTAATTAAACAATCGGAGCAGCCAGCCAGGCTGGGCAACCTGGTTCCAGATCAGTGCTTTTCAGCCCCGGCCATATATCAGAATCACTGGGAGAGCGCTAAAACCCCCCTGATGCTCAAGCCATGCCCCAGTGCAGTCAAATCAGAGTCAAATCAGTGCCCCAGGCACCCGTGTTTTCCATATACCGTGCTGCATTGCCCTCGAGAGCCTGCCCTCCAGCAACGGACAGTCGATTTGCAGGGGCAGCGCTGGGCACGGGGAACGTGCACGGGAAGCGGCGTGTGACTCAGAGGTGCTGTGGGATGCTCACGTGCCACGGGGTCAGGGGAGAGGAGCCCATGGGGCCTGGTGGGAAGAGGGCTGGCCTCCTGCATCCTGAGGGATAGAGGTTGCGACCAGGCAGTGCTCGGGAAGGAAACCAGGGAGGACACTGGCCTGACAGGGCTGGTGATTCACGGGCTGTAGGGAAGGAAGGGGGAAGAGTGAGTCAGGCACAGCTGCATGCCAGGCCTGAGCCCGGCTTGGGAGAGTGAACGTGCTCAGACGAATCCTCTGTTGATCCACAAACAGAGCGCTATGGGGTTGTGGGTCTTGAGCTGAGCCACATGAAGAAGTGAGTGAGACTTAAAAAGATGGGCTTCCAGATCTCAGGGATGTCAGGCATCTGTGTGTGTGTCACACTTGACCATAGCACTTTGCACAGAAACTCGCTGGAGCATCTCTGGCTCTGTAAGGCGCTAAGAGGAGAGGCATTTGAATTTGGCAGGTGTGCTCAAAGAGGTTAAGTGCCATGTCCTGGGTCACACAGCATGGATCATGATAGAGAAGGACCCCAGTCTTCTGACTCCAGGTTCACCCCACTTAAGACACAGATCTAAAAGACAGTAATTTAGGCCCAGCTCCCCAAGGTAAGCTGGACTGTGAGTGAACACTGGGATTGAGAGAACGTAGAGCCACAACCAGGAGGAGGATGGAAGGGGGTTTCTTTTCTAGCTCCAGCTTCAACAGTCCTGGGCGAACTTGTTACTGTGTTTGCTGTGGAAGCAGAGGGGTCGCTGCTCAGATCGAGGAAAGCAGGACCCCAGAGGGCCTTGGCACTGGGCAGACCTCACTCAGGCCAGTAGGTTAGGTTGGTTGAGGGGATGGTGAACGGGATGGCAGAGAACCCACAGAGAGAGAAACCACAGAAGACGAAAAAGGGATCTTCAGTCCGGGGAGGAGAAAACTACCAGCCCCGTGAAGGAGGTCGTGACTTGTTCTATGTTGTTCCGGAGAACAGAGCCAATGGATTTAGGGTCAGAAGAATAGCGTTAATAATAATAATGGCAAAAACAATTTCCGTGACCATAGTAAGTGTCTGCTCTGTGGCAGGTGTGGTGCTGGCATGTGTGTGTGTCTTCAGGCGAGAAGACAAGAGCCTGGCGGGCCCAGGTGCTAGGGTGACCACAGCAGAAGTGTTCAGTAGTGGATTTATTACATATAATCTTCTTGACTCTATTAGTTAATTTAATATGTACACATATATCTTTAATACTCCCAATCTCCCTGAGAAGTAGGATGTCTCCACTCCCTACTTCCGAGGAGAGGAGACTAGAAAGCTGAAGTCATCTACCCAGAGTCACTGTGCTCATTTATGATGGAGCTGATGTTCAAACCCAGGTCTGTCTGACTCCAAACTCTGGACCTTCAGCCTCTGTGTTTCTCTGTTCTGCCTGCTACATAGCTAGTGTTCAGTGAAGGGTGACTGTAAGATCATTAACTTTCTCACCATTTGCCCCGTCTCACGATGCAACAGGCTTTCTCTTAGTACCGTGACCGCCTTGTCTCTAGAAGTGCACACAGAGACTGAATTGCCACCGGCAGGGGTGTTGTGTGGGATAGGAGGTGGGGGGTCTCCATTACTGAGCCCCCAACCAGCCACGCAGAATTAGCTGTGTTCCTACAGACCTGGGTGCACAGTTAGGCCACCGTGTCCCAGGAGGGCCCAGCCCTGAGATTCCGTTCATCTCTAGTGGGAACTAGAGGGCCGGGCAGACTCCTATCTCCTCCAAACCTGCCCCGATGTGTGTTCTGCTTGCTGCTTTCCCACTGGTGTATTGGTTGCTCTCAAACTCCTGACATTTCAGTAGTCTAGTTATAACTCTGCTTCCACTGGCAATGGAGTGGTTTGACAGGCAGAATTTGCTTCCCACTCCCACTGTGTGCGCACGCACGCATGCACACACACACACACACACACGGTGCAAGAGCTGTGCGGTGTGGGACTGTTCACCTCACCTCTAAGAGCCTGTTTCTTGGTCTATAAAACGAAGGGGCTAGGCTGACTGACTTTAAAGTCACTCCTGGCCTTGGGATTCTGCCACACTCTGGGGCACCTGTCCTGATGGAGCGGCACACGTCTGAGTAAAGGGCTTGTGGCACCTGACACCCAGTGAGAACGAGTCTCCGGTGTCAGAAGTTGGGCTGTGCCATTTGGCCTCCAGGCATCTGGCTGCCAAGCCCGTGGGGACCCTCCTTGCCAGCAGGCCTGTGGAAAGCACAGCGGCAGAGTTGACCTGTCTCTTCCCTGGGGTCCCAAGGTAGCCAGGGGGACCTGGCCAGATACCAGCGACCTTCCTAGCAACCTCTGGCGAGTTTTGGTTTTATTTATTAGCCACTATCCTCCCTCTCCTGCCCCAAGGAAAGTGCCGACCCTTGGCTCTGCAGCCGCCCAGGGAAACAGGTATACATGGAGCCCACTCTCTGTCCCTGTCAGACGTGACCTCATTTAACCATCCCCCGTCTTCCTGCACTGTGAGGGAGAGACCAGGAGTTTACGACAGACAGCAAGAGTTTTCCAAGTTTTCAAAATCACAGCAACTTGTTGGGGGGGAAAAAGGATAGTAACCTTTCATTCTCTTAATTGCATAGTGGTAATAAGCATTATTGACTTGGCGTGGTTGCTAATTACAACAGTCCTGCCTTTTAAGCATGGGGCAGAGTGGTGTCTGTGATCCTTACAGCAATCCCGCGAGATGGAGGTTACATCCTCTTTCCAGATGGGAACGCCGAGGTTAGAATGGTAAGGTTGTCCTCCTGTGCTCGCAGAGGCAGCCAGTCGCTGAATCAACACCCCAGCCCCATATCTGAAGCCCGGATGTAAGTGAGTAGCCACATTGTAGGGAGAAGATTTGTGAATGTGTCTCTTACCTCATAATTCTCCATGAACTCGGTTTCCAGAAAACACATGCAATCAGGGTTGCTCCTGGAGCTGGTAGCAGTGGAACCATTCACGTTCAGGCCAGGACTCTGGTGCACCAGAAACAAACATCAGTACGTGATGAAGGTGGGAATATATTCACTACAGGAAGGGAACTGGCTGGGAGCGTGGGGGTGAGGGGGTGGGGAATGGTCGTTGTTGTTTCAAATTCATATGAATCTAAAATGAGGAGAAGTACAGTGATTTCCCAAATACTCAATGTTTAACTGTACTTGTGAATCCCAGCCAGCCTCAGAAAAGGAGCTGTTGGTTGGGTGGCACGTTAGATCCCAGGGTAGACCCTGAGGGTTTGGGAGTTCTGTTTGTAGTTGAGATCAGACAACCCAGGAGTTTCCCAGGAGGGAATGGAACGGGATGGGGTTGGGGGAGGGATGGTTGGGCCAGGGGAAGAGTTGGTCAGTGCCTGGCCCTGGGAGGCTACCTTTCACCCTGCCTGGCCACATGCGATGGGGAGCCCTGGGCTGGAGGCACAAGGCAGTATAGATAAGGGTCCTGCTCCCCCTAAGCTCACCCCAGTAAATATGTCCATTGTGTGCAAACATGTACGTTCCCTGCGGTTATGTGTGCCCCCCTTGTCCACACCCACTGCCCAAGCGGGGGGCCTCCAGGCAGGTTTATTTTTCTTGGCCGCACTTTTGTCTCTCCAGTCGCCAAGAAGGTTCCAGGCCCTCACTGGTCATGGTTTCTGACATCCAGCCCCTCTTCCTCCAACGGTTTCCTCTCTGTGCACCTCAGGAACTGGTTCGTTCCCTCCTGGACTCCCCTGTCTGCCACCCCCTTTCTTCCTAACTAACTCTCTTGCTTACGGGAATTTCTTCCAGACCACTCCATCTGCTCCCCCAACTCAGATCCTGCCTCTCCGCTCTCCAGCTCCCCCCTCCCCCAGCTTTTCCTAAACTGCCTGCTCACTCACTGGGCAAACTGTTCTTGAGACCGGCTGCATGCCAGACCCTGGGCCTGCCCCAGGACTCCAGGGATGAACTGGAGGTGGTCCCAGTTGGGGGTGGGGGGGGACCAGACAGGATCATCACAGAGAACTGCAGGGCCAGGCGTCGCCACAGAGCCTGGTACAGGGCTCCCAGAGGAGCCTTGGTTCCTTCAGCCCTGCCAGGGACCACCTGGGACGTGCATGACCCAAGTGGCAATACAGTTTAGGAAGCCTGGCATGTCACTTAGCAACTGGCTCCACCCTCTTCCCTCCCTGAACCCTGGAGCAGGGCCTGAGGGAATGAATGGGGAGGAAGGGCCCTGTGCTGGGGAGGCCCCAGCCAGCAGAGCTGGGCCAGCACTTTCCCTTGGAAGGTTACCGGCTCGGAGGGTCATCCTGGGCTAAGTCTAACTAAAAATACCAGGCTTCCTGAAGGGATTACCTGGGCCCCCCTTCCCCTGCCTGCTCCCTTCCCCAGCGGGGCTGATCCTTCTTCTGGAGCCCAATGCTCTTTCTGACCTGCTGTCCCTCCACCAGATGCCATACTTGACCCCATCTCACCAGCTCCCTTCGTCCCAGCTGTGACTACCAGGGTGGGAGGGGAAGAGGAGGTCATCAAGTCTGCAGCCTGACCGAAGGGCCCTTGCAGCCCAGATGTTAGGACAGGGAGGCCCTTGTCCCTGCCTCCTTCTTCTGCCCGGAGCCTCATCTCTCACACCAGCTGGAGCAAGCCCAGACTTGTCACATAATCAGTACTCGGAGGAGGACACTGTTGGCTCCATCCCTGGAGTAGGGGCCTGGGGATGGAGCTTGGTAACCGAGTGTGGAAAGAGAGCTTGGGGACTGTTGAAGGTATAAATAGGGCCATCTCCTGGCTTGGGTGGACCGACTGTCCTGGGAAATCTCTGGTTCCCTTGGCTGGCCTCAGACTTGGTGTCACTTCCCAGTGGCTCAGTTGTACCAGTCCCCAAAGCCGCAATAAGGACCTCTTGAGGTATGATATCAAGAGGTAAAGGGACTGCCCAGCTTCTCTCTCATGCAGACCTTTCCCCTGCGTCTCCCGCCTGCCCACAGCTGCTCTCAGCTGTGATTCCTCCAGCGGATTCCCCACCCCGTTCGCTGGGCGTTCATCAGCTCCATCTTAAACTCGGCAGACACTTGCTGAGAACCTGCACCAGGCCAGCATACTGTGAGGCCACGGGGTGTTCAGCGGAATGCAGTCAGGGCCGGTTGTCCTTCCGTAGGTTCTTGAGAATCTCCTCTTGGGCATCGTCATTCTGAATTAAGCAGGGGAGGCAGGTGGTAGTAGTGCACACACACACGGGCTCAGAGAGGCACACTAGCTGCTGTTCTCTCCCACTTTATAGTGCCCTCCCTTGTGGGTGGGATCGCCAGACACCTTTCATTATGGAGACCAAACCACAGCGTCCACCACTGTTCTCCTCCCCCAACCCAGACACTGTGCCCTCCTGCTCTTCTCCCTCTTTTCTCTCCAGATCAGCTCTCAGCAGCAACTTCGGAGGGGAGCCATTGAACTCACCTATGTTAAGGTGTGGATGAGCCATTCCACGTCTGTTAGCTGCGTTTACAAGTGGAGTTCTGTCAGAATCAAGTACATAGCCCAGCCTGTTCCCTGTGATTCTGGTTCAGTGGGTCCGCTGGAGTGGGTGGGCGCTGGCGTCTGCCTTTCTAACCGGCAGCTCAGGAGATCCCAACACAAGGGGTATGTTGGACAACCCTTTGGGACTCCAGCTTTGCCCCTGTACTCAGAAACCTACATTCTCTGCTCACAGATCTCTCTTGCTGTTTCCCGTCCACCGTAATCACAGAAACCTGCCGTTTTCATGGGTCTTTTGTTCTTCTCTAGGCAAATGTGGACCTTGACTACAGAATGATCTCTTATTGTGTTTTTTTGTTTGTTTGTTTTTAAAGATTTTTATTTATTTATTTGACAGAGAGTGACGCAATGAGAGAGGGAACACAAGCAGGGGGAATGGGAGAGGGAGAAGCAGGCTTCCCGCCAAGCAGGGAGCCCAATGTGGGGCTCAATCCCCAGGACCCTGGGATCATGACCTGAGCTGAAGGCAGATGCTTAATGACTGAGCCACCCAGGTGCCCCTCTTGTTGTGTTTTAAGTCTATATTCTGTCAACTTCCTTAAGGATAAGGACCATTTGTTTTACTCTTTGGCCTAGAGCATATTTAGGACAGGTCGAGAGGTAAGTAGAAGCTACTAGATGCTCCTGCTGCAGAAACCAGCAGTGCCTGCAGAGCTGCCCAGAGCCGCCAGCAACTGAAATCCCAGAGGCCGTGACCCTTGGGCTTTGCGACTCACCAGCCCCCACAAAGCCCCTCACTCAGCTCCCCAAACTCTTCCCTACTTTCCTGTGGCTGCTGTCTAGAGCTGAACTTTATGTACCCTTTTTCTTTGTTAACAACTCCCATTGTATTATTCTTCTTGCTGAAGTCATAAATGCCTGTTGTAGAAAACTTGGAAAATATAAGCCAAAAAAAAAATTTTTTTTTTCGCCAGTAACTGCCAATCAGCTATAACCACTGTTACCATTTTGGTGTAAATCCTTCCATTCTTTTTAATATATGTAATTCACATGCTTTTTTAGAAACAGAAGCTGGAGCACAGAGCACTTGCTGTTCTATAACCTTTTTTCGCTGTTTTGGGGCCGTTTCTCCACATTAGTCAGCTTACAGAGGCTGCCACGGACGCACAGATTTTATTTAGCCTTTCTCCTGCTGGCGTACATTTAGTTTGTTTCTAGCTTTCCCTGTTTAAAACCGTGTCGAGTTAAACAGCTTCATAGATGAACCCTCGCCATATACTTGCGATTATTTTCTTCACATACATTCTTAGAAACCAAATGTCTGAGCCAAAAGGATGCACATTTTTTAGTTTTTTGGTACCATACCGAATGCCCTCCCGGAAGTTTGTACCAATTTGTGTAACATATGAGAGTGTTCACACCCTTTCTACTGCCCAGTGTTTTTGACTCAACTAACTATAAAACATTGTGGGGTTTTTTTTTTAAGTAAATGAAATTAAAAATATTCATCAATTTCCTTTTATGTTTGAATTAAGACCTAACTTTTCGGTTTTTGTCTGTACCTTTGCCTAAATTATTCGCGTCAGAGTGTAGGGATCCAGGCATTTTGGCATGTCTCTTACACAGGCTTGTCCTGGGCGGGGAGAATTTTGCTGGGTATCTTTCAGCCGTTTTTGACTCACTGCTGGAGGGAGCCAGGACCTGGCCCAGAGGTGCTGCGGCTGCCCCCTGCTGGCTGCGAGGTGCCATGACGGCTGCAAAGGCAACTATTGGCTCCTGCAGCCTTTCCTTACTTCCGCCCTCCCTGTTCCCACCACCACCCCCACTCCATTCTAATATTTTCTAGTGTTTTCCGTCTGATAGGACCAGCATACAGGAAAAGGAATTTTTACACCATTGTATCCTGGGTGACTGCAGATGCTGTTAATACTTAAAGATGCACACTTGCATTGTGTCCCATCTGTGGGTGGGTCTCTGATAGTTGGAAAGCATTCTGCCATGCACATGCAGGGGAGGGGACTCTGAAAGCCAGGGATGTGAGCAAAGCACCCTTCAGGTGATGGGGCTATTTCTATCTTACGGAGACAGTGAGAGCCATGTGTACCTGGTTATACGTCAGGTATCCTCAGTGGTCAGGAACAGAGCCAAAACCCATCTGATGGTGGGGGGTTGGGGGGATCTGAGCAGGAACAGCAGATATCCAGATATCCTGAAGCCTAGTCTCTTTCTTCTTTAGGAAGCCTCTTTCTTAAATCCGGATGCTCTCGATTTCGAAAGTACTGACAAGCTTTCTCAATCCTCAGCGGGTTACAAGCCCGTTAGGGGTCCTGACCTCTGCCCATAGGAGCCACAGGTAGACTGGGACCAGTAAGAAGTGACACGTGGCCAAGAGGAAGGAGACAGGAAAACTATAGAAATCAGCTCAAGTAGTTAAAAAGACGATCAGGTCACCAAGTGGAGGGGCAAAACCCCCATACCACCCAGAGGTCCTTGAGGGTGTCACTACATGACTGTGAACCCTGGTTGATCAGAGTTCTTGCTGAAGGACCAGAGAAATCATGAAGCAGAGCTATTTTTTTGATCCATGCAAAAACACAAACTTTCACAAAAAACATTTGGACAAAACTATAATCTTCTGTCTCTCCAACGTATCCTTTCTCTTCCACACTTTTAAGGCCCTGATTGATCAGTTGATCTGGTTTTGATGTTTGTCGCTGGTGTGAGGTAGGGATTCTGTTACATGTTTTCCTTATAGGAGAAACTATAGCCCTAACACCATGTATCAGTAGTCCATTAAGAAAAATCTCCTGTGTTTCTTATTTACTGATCACACAGAATACTTCTGATGCCAGTTGGATGGGTGTGTTTCCCACACCAAGCGATTCTCCAATTTTCTCTGGACACCAACTGGTATCCTACAATCTTGTTCAATTCTGACACTACCTGGAGTGAGTGCAGACCCCTACATGTTAAGGGCTCACCCACCAAGACTGCCCCTAGCCTCCAGTTTCAAGTAGTGGGTCCCCAGGTTACCCACAACTTCTGTCCAATTTGGCTTCAAATCAGAGGTTCCCATGACCCTCTCCTTGGGTTCAATAGTTTGGTAAAGCAGCTCAATAGAGCCTAGGAAAACAGTTTACTTACTACCGCTGATTTATTACAAAGGATATTTTAAAGGATACAAATGAATAGCCAGATGCAGAGATACATGGGGGGAGGTCTGGAAGTGTCCTGAGCACAAGAGCTTTCATCCTGGACTTGGGGTGCACCACCCTTCCGACCCATGGATATGTTTACCAACCTGGAAGCTCTCCAAACCCATATTTTTCGGATTTTTCCGGAAGCTTCATCACATAGCTGTGACCAGCTATTAACTTAATTTACATCCCCGCTCCCCTCACCAGAGAATGGGGGACAGGGCTAAAAGTTCCAAGCTTAGCATAGAGCCCACCAAGAGCCACTTCATTAGAACAAAAGACACTTGTATCACCCAGGAAATTCCAACGGATTTAGGAGCTCTATATCAGACATTCCTATCACTCAGGAAATTATAAGGGTTTTAGGAGCTGTGTATCAGGAACCAGGTCAGAGACCAAATATTACCAGAAACCAGGGGCAGAGACATACGTATATATGTATCTCACATCCATCTTCTAAACACACCATCTGCAATGTTCCTTCTCATTTTAATTACGTTTCTGTATATGCTTGGTCTATTTCTGGGCTCTCTGTTCTGTCCCATTGGCCCATTTGTCTGTCCCTGTTCCAGTACCACACTCACCATAGCTTTATAGTTTGTGTAGGTAATGATAGTGCAGGTTCTCCCACCTCATTCTACTCTAGGAATGGCTTTGTCCTTCCACATAAGCTTTAGAATCAGCTTTTCAGGTTCCTGGTGGGGGCAGGGGGAAGCTTTCTAGTTAGGAATCTTAGTGGAATTGCATTAAATTTATAGGACAGTTTAGAAAATGGACATTTCTATGATCTCTTTGAATATTGTTTCATCCTCATTCTTCCTGTTGTATCTTCTGGAGATTCTGACTTAAAACGTCAGACCCTTTAGGGGCACCTGGGTGGCTCAGTGGGTTAAAGCCTCTGCCTTGGGCTCAGGTCATGATCCCAGGGTCCTGGGATCGAGCCCCACATCAGGCTCTCTGCTCAGCAGGGAGCCTGCTTCCCTTCCTCTCTCTCTGCCCACCTCTTGGCCTACTTGTGATCTCTGCCTGTCAAATAAATAAATAAAATCTTAAGAAAAAAAAAAGTCAGACCCTTTAAATGTCAGTTATTATGTTTCTCATTTCTAGAAGTCCCATGTGGTTCTTTTAACCTCTGCTCAGTCATTCTCTATAATCTCTTTTTCCCTGTTCGTATCATTAAGACTTGCTTATTTCTTTCTTTCTTTTTTTTTTTTTTAAGATTTTATTTATTTATTTGACAGAGAGAGAGAGAGACAGTGAGAGAGGGAACACAAGCAGTGGGGGAGGGGAGTGGAAGAGGGAGAAGCAGGCTTCCCGCCAAGCAGGGAGCCCGATGTAGGGCTTGATCCCGGAACCCTGGGATCATGACCTGAGCTAAAGGCAGATGCTTAATGACTGAGCCACCCAGGCACCGCAGGACTCTCTTATTTCTTAAACTTGGTATTTCATAATCTGGTCCGATAGATCCCCTATCTGAAATCTTTGTCAGTCTGATCCTTCCGTCTGCTGTTTTTGCTGGCTCTGGCTCCTATTGTCTTGTTTCCTTGTATGTTGTGATTTAAAAAAAGAAAGAAAGAAAGAAAGAAAAACCAAAAACTATGACCTTATCATTTATTTTCCTTGGAACTTTATCCTGGGAATTCTTTGAGGCCTGGTTTAAAGTTGTTTTCCCACAAAGAGGATTTGCATTTCTTTCTGCTAACCCGGCAGCTCTTTAAATTAGATGTCTGGCTTTGAGAGTTTTCTCACGCAGACCCGCAGGAGGGCCGTCTGTGGATTCAGTCTGAGCTGAGGTGGAATCCTCACGGTGTCACTTACTGTGTGACCTCGGGCAAGTCATTTGATCTCTCTGCCTGTCCCTGTGAAAAAGCTATAAACACCTAGTGCCTTAGGCTGTTGCGAAGCTGAAGTAGGGGAGGTTGGGTCATATACAGAAATACAGGGCTTGCCGGGGGTTCTTCCACACGGTGGGTAGGCGGGTAGGCGGTGGGTGTCGTTGTGTTCGCCTGAGGAGCCTCCTCTCCTGCCCCAGCCGGACCAGGCGGCTGGTTGGCAGACCCCAGCTTGGGTCTGGCCCCTTGCCCGGAGGATCGGAGTCTGAGTGGGAGCCACCGGCTTTAAACCTTCCTCCTGTGGATTATTCTGCCTTCAGCTCTGAGAGGTCTGAGCCTCCTGGAGCCTTTGAGAGATGCTTCTGCCCTCAGTCTCCACTTGTCTCAGAAGTCACTTGGGGCCAGGTAACAAGAAAAATGACATTTAACAGAATTGTTTTCCGCTTCAGATGCTGCAGGGATGTTTTGGTTGGTTGGTTATGTGTGTTCTGTAACTACATGGTAGGTACAAAAATAATCATTGTTCATCGTGGGAATGTACACTGACATAATATAAGTGTAAAATAAAGTTGTATATTGGCATGAAAAAAATGTGAAGTCCTTTCTGTAACAAGGACTAAAAAAAGAAAAAAATGTAACAGTATCAGCTCCACTGGGGCACTGGGTGGTTCAGTCAGTGAAGCATCGAACCCATGATTCTGGCCCAGGTCCTCATCTCAGGGTCCTGAGATGGAGCTTTGCTTTGGGCTTCGAGCTCAGCAGGGAGTCTGCCTGGGAGTCTCTCTCCCTCTTTCCCGCTCAACCCCCCACCCCTCCTCAGGCACACGCGCGCACTCTCTGACCTCTCTCTCTCAGATAAATAAGTCTGTTTTTTTAAAAGATTTTATTACTTTATTTATTTATTTATTTGACAGACACAGCGAGAGAGGAAACACAGGCAGGGAGAGTGGGAGAGGGAGAAGCAGGCTTCCCGATGAGCAGGGAGCCTGATGAGGGGCTCAATCCCAGGCCCCTGGGATCATGACCTGAGCCAAAGGCAGACGTTTAACCGACTGAGCCACCCAGGTGCCCCCAACTAAATAAGTCTTTTAAAAAAACGTAATATGAACTCAACTATATTGAGAGAAATGGGGAAAAGGAAATATGTTCAGGTGTCAGCGGTGGTTATTTCTGAATAGTGGGATTCTGGAGTCATTTCTTCCCCGGTGGCAGCACGGCACATACAGCAGTGAGAGGGCGGCCTCAGCACTCAAAGTCTTGTGTGAAATCCGTACTCATGTGGCCTCAGGCACATGACAGGCTCTCATGGTCACAGCCAGCCCATCTGCCGGGCTCTGTGGACAAGATGAGCAGGGGGTTTGAAGCGCCCGGCCTGCCCTGCCAACGGCCGCCCTTATTCTCCCACATAGACATTCTTGCCGAGTCTTTAAGGATACGGAGCGTGTACTCCTTTATAATCAAAGAAGGAGGCAATACATGCTCTACTGACAAAAACTGTTTACGTCTCCCAGTTGGGTGTATGGAGTTTCCAGACTAATCCCCTGATGCTGCCGGAAAGGGTCTTGAGGCCCGAAGAATACTTGGGAGCCACTGCTGGGGGAAGGGAGGGGGTGGAAGGGTGCTGGCAGGGCAGGAGCTGGAGAGACTGCAAGCGCAGCCTGGCCTCAGAGGCACTCAGCCTGTCCTTTCCATCCTGCGCAGGGCGCAACGAGCCCCTGAAGAAGGAGCGGCTGAAGTGGAAGAGCGACTACCCCATGACTGACGGGCAGCTGCGGAGCAAACGGGATGAGTTCTGGGACACAGCACCGGCCTTCGAGGGCCGCAAGGAGATCTGGGACGCCCTCAAGGCCGCCGCCTATGCAGCCGAGGCCAACGACCATGAGTTGGCCCAGGCCATCCTGGATGGAGCCAGCATCACCCTGCCTCATGGTGAGCGGGTGGGGCCGGGCTTTGTCCCCACCGGGCTGGGGACCGCCAGGCCGCTTTGGGTGGAAGGGAGCCGGCAGCCGGCCCCACACTGGGAGTTTTCAATCCAAGTTGCTCGGTGCCTGGGGTGGCCCTTTGCTTGCTGATTCACACAACCCTCACTGAGTATGTGCCGGGAGCGGGGACACAAACCAAAGGGAGACGCAGTCCCCGCTTGTCTACTGAAGGCATAGAAAGACACCAGCCAACCTCAAAGCAGCGTGAGGAGAGCAAGCTAGAGTTGCCCAGGGTACTCTGGGATCACACAGCATCTGAGAACCCTTCTGTTGAGGGTTACTATGGGCTGGGCACTGAGCTAGAAGCTTCTACTATAGTATCTCATTTACGTTTATAACAGCCTTATGCGGTAAAGTATGTGAAGCAGAGGGTCACGGTGGAACTGTAGAGTCACAGACCTGGGTTTTAACAAATGTCTCTGCTTTTGGTAGTGCGCCCCTGAGCAGGGAGCTTCTCGATTTTAGTCTCAGGAACTTGCAGCTGTAAAGCGGAGATATGCACCTCACAGGATGGTTGTTAGGACTCAGCAAGATATGCAGAACCACCTTTAGTCCAGTCATGGAACTTAGTAGGTGCTCAGGACACAACAAATATATTACTGTGCGCAATACATAGTACAGGAAGTCCCCTGGGGCCCACCAGGGTATAAGCCATGGAGAGTAGGGCCTGTGCCTTCTCACTCATCCTGGTAACCCCAGCACCCAGCACGTAGCTCAGGAAAGAGTTGTCGAATGAAAAAATGGAAAGTTACATAGTTCACCAGCATTGAACAGTACCTGGCAGAGCCAATACCTGGCAGAGCGAAGATCCTGGCCCCACGTGCTCCTGATTCCACCTTGAACTCCTCCCAGCTATCTGTCCCAGAGAGACCTGACTGTAGGTGGGTTTGGGGACTGTGAGATGGCCATAACAGGTGTATTGGTTTGCTCAGGCTGCTCTAACAAAATACCACAGATGGAGTACCTTATTACCCAACTGAGATTTCTTTTTCATAGTTCTGGAGGCCGGGAAGCCCAAGACCTAGGTGCCAGCTGATTTGGTTCTCAGTGAGGGCTCTCTTCGTGGCTTATCAATGGCTGCCTGCTTGCTACGTCCTCCCATACATACTGGGAAAGCATGCCCCAGTGTCTCTTAGAAAGACACTAATCCTGTTGGATTGGTGCCCCACCCAGATGACCTCCTTTACCCCCCCGACTCACATATGGGCCCCTCTCTTCACATTGCCAAGACAGAAACTGTGGGGCTCCCCGAGCAGACCGTGACCGCCCCACTTCTCGCGCAGGCACACTCTGTGAATGCTACGACGAGCTGGGCAATCGCTACCAGCTGCCCATCTACTGCCTGTCGCCGCCCGTGAACCTGCTGCTGGAGCACACTGAGGAGGAGAGCCTGGAGCCGCCCGAGCCCACACCTGGGGTGCGCCGCGAGTTCCCGCTGAAGGTGCGCCTCTCCACGGGCAAGGACGTGAGGCTCAACGCCAGCCTGCCCGACACGGTGGGGCAGCTGAAGAGGCAGCTGCACAGCCTGGAGGGCATCGAGCCATCCTGGCAGCGGTGGTTCTTCTCCGGGAAGCTGCTCACAGACCGCACGCGGCTCCAGGAAACCAAGATCCAGAAAGATTTTGTCATCCAGGTCATCATCAACCAGCCCCCACCACCCCAGGACTGAGGAGCCTGCGGACCCCTGGGAAGAGAGGCCATGGAGGCCTCTGTGAGGCTAAGAGGCCTCCCGGCGGAGCACTGGGTCCCCCCACTCTGCTGCTGCCTCCGAGGGCTGTCACTTTCTTCAGGGGCGCCGCCTGCCATGTGGCTGCTGGGCAAGCCATGAAGGGACCCTGCCTCCCGGGGGGACCAGGAGCCACGAAGGCCCCACACCCAGGAAGCAGTGCTGCCACACACAGGCTTTGCAGCCTTGTTGGAGAAAAGGCAGATGGGGGCACTCCACCCTGCCTCTCTCCCGCAGCAGGTTCGAGCCACGAGGGGCCTGCCCGGAGGCCCCTAGAGCCCAGATCTGTTATCTGGTGCTGCCGGCTGTGCTCACTCCGGTTTTCTGCTCAGGGTCTGAAGCAGCTGCTGTCCCCTTCCCCTGCCCCCACTCCCTGACTCTGCCCTGGGCCCAGTGCCAGTCCTCTGGAGGGGAGGGGATGGCTTGTGAGCCCCAGGGGCAGGGAGCCTGAGGCCGGCCTCTGCCTCTCCCTGCCCCCCAGCACAATTGGCAGAGGTGGAGGGGGCGGGCGGCCAGATGGCTGTGCTATTGTGGCAGGGGTCTGCATGGGGCCATCTCCTGGCTGTAACCCAAGCGGTGGGGGGTCTGCAGCCCGGCCATGGCCCACAACAGGTCCCTGTGTACAGACATATCTGCATATTTATCAATAAAGCCTTTTGCTCCTACCTTCCCTCTTGCCTAGCATTGACTTTGGGCTCCCTGGCTGCTCTGTGGAGCCCCAGAACCAGTTCTGGTATGGGAGTGGGTCGCAGCCGAGAGGAGGGAGCCTTGAATTCCTAGTGTTCCAGGCCCTGTGTTCTCATGGGTTCTCAGGAAAAACACTTAATCTCTGAGTCCACTTGGTTTTCCTTAATGTGAAGACAATGCCGCTTGCCCTGCCTCTTCCTCAGTTGCCGGGAGGATCAAATGGGGTAACAGACGTGAGCGCGCTTTGAAAGCAGAGGCAGCATATCAGGAAGGTGGTATTAGTAACTGCCGGGTCTGCTCCTGGAAGCGGGAGGGTCCTGCCCGGGCCCTCAGGACTGATGTATGCACCCCAGTCCTGGAGATGCCACCCTGCACCTTCAGGGATGTGAAAGCAAAATCTCGGACACATTTAGATTGCGAGCATGTGTCCCTTAGCAGCGAGGGGAACCAGAGAGGAAAAGGAGCCAGTGCCTACCCTTCCTTCGGGGAAAGTGTGCACATCACCCGAAGGGGACCTCTTTTAGCTAAGGGCAAGCTGCATGAGCAGAATTGCCAAACTGTGGTGTCTGTACGCATGATGGCCCAGGGCTCACTCCCACAGTTCTAGGTGTGGAGCAAATTCAGGCCTGCTTTTTCTCCATTGAGAGTATTTTCCTTCTCAGGGTTACTCAGCGAGCATGGCCAGACCCTGGTCAGGGTGGCCTGACAAGGAAGGATGATCAGAGGGGGCTGGTCGTCACCAAGGCTCAGGACTGCACTCTGGCCCTTTTAAGGTGGCTTCTTGACACCCTTCCTGAAGCAGGACCTTTTTTTTTTTTTAAGATTTTATTTATTTATTTGACAGAGACAGAGGGAGAACACAAGTAGTGAGGAGCAGCAGAAGGAGAGGGAGAAGCAGGCTTCCTGAGGATCAGGGAGCCCGATGCGGGGCTTGATCCCAGGACTCCGGGACCACGACCTAAGCCAAAGGCAGAGGCTCAACCAACTGAGCCACCCAGGCGCCCCTGAAGCAGGACCTTTTAAGTTTTTGGTTTTTTTTTTTTTTTTTTAAGATTTTTTATTTATTTATTTGACAGAGAGAGAGAGAAAGATCACAAGCAGGCAGAGAGGCAGGCAGAGAGAGAGGAGGAAGCAGGCTCCCCGCTGAGCAGAGAGCCCAATGCGGGGCTCGATCCCAGGACCCTGGGACCGTGACCTGAGCTGAAGGCAGAGGCTTTAACCCACTGAGCCACCCAGGTGCCCCAAGACCTTTTAAGTTTTGCAGAGGCCTGGTGAGACAGACAGAGGGTCAAGGTTTTGTCAGAGGCTAATGGACAGGCGGGCACATACAGCAACGCATCACTAGGGGGCGCTGTGGGACTCCAGAGACACAAAGGCCTGCCTGAACTGAGTGAAGAGGCACCTGCTCTTACTCCTGCCCACCACCTTGACACTTCAGCCCCAACATAGCAGAGTCGGCCCCGCCACAGAGCAAGCAGAGCCTGTTCACAGGACAGCTGGGAACACCGGCCTCCATTGGGTCCTCACAGTTGTCTTTCAGTTCCCCTCACTGACAATGGTGGGCAGTTGCCAGGCGTCCAGCAGGTGGCACTGTCATCAGGGTTAGGGGCAGCCAGTGGGTCCTTTGTGCAGCCCAGCTGCCACCGCTAAGGCCCAGCCCGACCCAGGCATTCAGGACAGAGGCTAGGCGGGCTCCTTCCTGCAGCCCTGCTCTTTTGGGGCGCTGGGCCCTTCAGTTCCAATAGGTCGGGGGTGGGGGGGGCAAACTGTCCCTGCTTCCCTCAGCTCCCCGGGGCTGCCCGGGGTGAAGGTGACAGGTGGGGGACGCAGGTGGAGAATTGGGCCAGTGAGCTCATGGCAAAGGCGCCCAGTGGGGTGGGGGTGGGGGTGTGCCCTGGCTTATAAAGCCCCCGAGGCCCTGGGGCCTGCAGAGGCTGGCAATAGACGGCACCATGGAGGGCTCCGAGGCAGTGCAGAGGGCCACGGCGCTTATCGAGGAGCGGCTGGCGCAGGAGGAAGAGAATGAGGTACGGGCATGGGTGTGGGGACCCAAGGGGATTCTAAGGAGATCCAGCTCTACTGTCAAGGGAGGTAAGAGCCTAGCTGCCGCATCTGTGGTAGGAAGGAGGGCAGATGTCCCCAGGGGCCCGATGGATCCATTCCAGCCCCAGGGTGCTCCTGGGGGAGGGGCTTGCTGCCAGTGGGAGACTGAGGCTTCAACCCCCAAGAACTGGGAGACGGTGGGGTGGGTGAGCCAAGTTGGGCTCCTGACATCTTGCCATCCACCTGGACCTCGAGGAGGTGGGCCAGGCTGCACTACAGCAGGACAGCTGGGGTGCTGCCTGAGAATGGGGGAGTCTGGGGCCCTGAGAGCTCCCAGCTGCTGGGTGGGAGGCTGAGACGGGAGAAACTCCTGCATTTGGTCCCTAAAGAATAGAGACTGGGAGCAGAGCAAGGAAGGGTGCTGGGAAAGGAAGCATGGGTTTTCCCAGGACTACCAGCTGCACTCAGGGAGGCCGCTGGAGCACGCAGCTCTGGGCAATTGGCATTTTCTCTGGGAAAAAGGAGTGGGGAGAGGGGACGAAGGTGCAGGCTTGTCTACTCTTCATTCTGTTTAGACTACCATTTGACTTAGAGTCTGCTCTGCCAAGTGCCAGGGGCTGTGAGGAGTAAGAGGCTCAGTAGGGCCAGCCCCTGCCTCCTCCTTACCAGCCCTACACTCATTCTAGCCAGCATCCGTCAGGGACATAGTCTGCAGAGAAACAGGCAGCGTGAGGCAATGGTGAAATAGAGCTGTTAAGTCAGCAGGGAAGGGGCACAAAAGGTAGGTGAGTCATTCTGACTGTGGGTGCTCAAGGACCCCTGGGAACAAGATGGCATTTGAGTGGGACCTTCAAGGCTGGTGAGTGGAGATCAGAGAGGGAAGGAATTCCAGGCTAAGGAAAAGACAACACTAAAAAGTTTAGGTGAGTGATGGTGGGACTGTTGTGAGAAAGTCTGGTAGGGCCTAAGACTGGGTACAAACCCATGAGGGCCATGGGAAAGATATTTATTCTTTGGGGAGTGGGGAGCCACTAAGTGTTGCTGAGTGAGGGTGAGTGGTGCCATCTGACCTATTTTAGGAAGGCAGCTCTGACAGCCTGAGAAGGACATGTCGGCGAAAGACTGGCCCTAACAGGAATGGGAGGAAGGAGATAAATCAGTTTGGAAGTAGGCTCTGTTCACCAAAAGAGTGGCTGAATGGGGGTGAGGAAGAGGGAAGGACCAGGACTCTGGTGGAAGAAGAGATATAGACCGGAGGCGGGGTTGGGGGTGGGTAGGGGGACAGGCTTGTTGGGGAAGAGTTTGGGCTGAGCCCAATGAGTCCAGGCTGGGGCATCCTTGGATCTCCAGGAATGCCACTTCTCCCCTGGGGCCAGGTAGGTGAGTCACGCCGCTGTGCCATTTTTGGAGTACTGGCGTTGGACACAGAGACCTTAGCAGGGGGACACAGAGCTGTCCTCATCCATTCATTCACCCAACAAATATAGCAGCACGGCTGTCGGGACACCGGGTGCCCACAGAGCCACCCTTCCCACCAATGCCTGCCACGTGCCAGGCACTGTGCTAAGCTCTGTACAGGCATACTTTTTTTTTTTAAAGATTTTATTTATTTAATTGACAGAGATCACAAGCAGGCAGAGAGGCAGGCAGAGAGAGAGAGAGAGAGAGGAGGAAGCAGGCTCCCCAATGAGCAGAGAGCCTGATGCAGGGCTCCATCCCAGGACCCTGGGATCACGACCTGAGCTGAAGGCAAAGGCTTTAATCCACTGAGCCACCCAGGCACCCCCAGGCATACTTTTATTTAATCTGTACAATGATCTACAGAGTAAGGTGGGCATTTGTTTGTGTTTCACTCACTAGCACCCAGTTCATGAGTACTGACTGTGTGTCAGCCCCCAAAGACAAATCTGAAGTGAAGGACTAGAGAGTCTGGATAAGGCCCGTGTGAGCACGAGAGTCTCTGGTTGTTCCCACCAAGTCCCAGCCCCGCAAAATTCTCAGAGGGGAGCCTCTGTCCAGCCTGCTCCCTTCTTGGTGAGGGAGGCAAAGGAGAATCCCGAAGCCCAGGGCCTGGGCTCTGTCATGGGAGCATACTAGCTCAGGTCATCACTGAGGACTTAGGGGTGGGCAAAGATGCTGAGCGCCCCCTGTCGTGATCCATTCACTCACTTACTCATTTATTCTCCAACATCCACTGAGCACCTGCTGTATGCTAGACCCCATCGTAAGTGCTAGGGTTACCAAGCTAATGGCAACCCAAGCCTACCCTTGGGATGCTCCATGAGGAACCCAGCCAGGGTCCCCCAGGCTGCAGCCCAAGGTCATCTCTTGTTCCTGGAAGAAGATGCAGTGTTTCAGGTGAGACCAACACTGGGGATACCTCAAAGCATGTAAGCCCAACACAGAAGGGAACAGCCAGTGGGCACCAGGACCTCCCGAATGAAGACCGGGGAAATCAGCCCTCAAAACAGCCCCGGAGGAGTATCCCACCAGAGCTCAGTGGATAAGGCACAAGGCAGCTGAGAGCTCTGTAAGGGTGGGCAATTCCTCCTAGCTGCCATCCGGACTCCGCATCCTCTACCCGGGGTGAAGCTTCCCAGCAACAAAGAGATGGGTGCCAGCCTGTCACAAAAAGTGGCTTCCTTTAAAACAGAGGAGGGGGTCCTGAGAAAGCAGTCCGGGCAAGTCAAAACTACAAAGAGGGACTTGGAAGGAGTTTCACCCATCCAATTACAATGAGAATAAAGTGAACACTGAGAGTCCCTCCAAACTGAAGGCTAGGTCACGGTGGCTCCTGTCCCTCAGCTTCCCTGACAACAAGTTTCCAGCTCCAGGACCTCATGGAGCAGTAAAATCTGAGGGAAAAAAGTTGGTATCTGAGAGTTGCCACATTTTTGTATTGACACATGAATCTATTTAAAAAATAACTATCAATTCTTACCACAATCATTTCATCTATGTGAATCTTTTAATGGCAACAAAGAAATCACCACCACCACCACCACCAACATCATCATCATCATCTCGGTGCTTTGAAAAGTGAATATATTTAATTTCACGAAAATTCATTCCAGTAGCCCTTAAACTTGTCTTGCTGAGGACACAACACATGACCTCCAGTGGACAGGTGTTTGAGCTGAGGTTGGGGTAGGGTTGAGCTGGAGAACTATGGGGAGCTGGCTCTCCAGGACCAGTCGAGAGTGGGGCTCTGAAGTGCTCTGAGGTCACACAGTAGGAGGTCCTTGGGGTTTCCTTGGAGTGGGTTGGGGGAGAGGCTACCTGCCTCCCTGGGTACTGTGGGCAGGTGCTGGAGAACATCCTCTCCTTGGCTCACCAGAAACTCCGAGGAACCACACAGCAGAAGCTACCCATGGACATGCTGGTGCTGGAGGATGAGAAGCACCATGGGGCTCAGAGTCTGGCCTTACAGAAGGTTAAGGTAAGCATGAGGAGAGCCCAACCTCTGCACTCAGGGGACAGGACAGGCAAGCTATGGCTTTGCTCCCCCTAGTGTAGTATGCGAACTCATTATCTCAGCACCCCCCAACCCCAGGAGCATGCTAACCACGCAGAATCTTGGCCCCTCCCCAGACCTGCTGAGTCAGAATCTGCGTATGTACAAGATCCCAGGGGATGGACTCATTTTGGAAGCCCCAGCTGATGGGATAGCAATACAGCTGGGCACCGTGCCGGTGTTAAGGGGCTCGGGAGGTTGTGTGTGCTGACAGGAGAGACCTCTGTGCTGCTGAGAGGAAAACAAGTTCCCAGAACACTAGTGCGGAGAGTGATCCCAAAGGATGCTTGTCTGAAGGGCATCAACCAGGCCATAATGGAAGTTACCTCTGGGAGAGAAAGGTTTCTCTTCAACCCTTTTATGTTTGTGTATTTGTTTGTTTGTTTGTTTTTTAGATTTTTAAAAAATTTATTTATTTGAGAGAGCATGAGCAGGGGAAGGGGCAGAGGGAGGAGAAGCAGGCTGCCCAATCAGCAGGGATCCCAGGACCCTGAGATCATGACCTGAGCTGAAGGCAGACTTTTAACCGACCGAGCCACCCAGACGCCCCTGTCTCTGTATTGTTTAAGATCTCACACACACACACACACGAAACTGCATGGAAAGCTGAGGATTCAGATTCCGTTCTCAAGGCTGGGCTAAGGGTTACCTCTGAGAGTCCCTCCTCTTACCCTTCACCTACATGAAGGCTCAAAGCTGGCAGCTTCTACGCCGTCCCCTCAAGTCTCCCCTTGTCCCCTGATCAGAGCCGTCTGTGTCCCAGTCTCATCTGGATTCTCTCTCTCCTGAAAAGCTCTCCCTATCCATCTCCCCAAGCTTGACTCAGGGGTCCCCAAGGCCGCAGCATGGGGTTTGATGAGCCACCTCCATGCAGGGCCAAGAGCGTGTGCGCAAGACGTCCCTAGATCTTCGCCGGGAGATCATCGACGTGGGGGGGATCCAGAACCTCATCGAGCTGCGGAAAAAACGCAAGCAGAAGAAGCGGGAAGCCCTGGCGGCCTCCCAGGAGCCACCTCCAGAGCCCGAGGAGATCGTAAGGGTCTTGGGGAAGACCCCTGTGTCGGCGGGGGGAGCCCAGGAGGGCCTCTGATCACTGCAGGGCAGCCCTCCATGACTGCGTTCGTTCCTTCCAGACTGGCCCTGTGGAAGAAGAGACGTTCCTGAAAGCGGCAGTGGAAGGGAAAATGAAGGTCATTGAGAAGTTCCTGGCCGACGGGGGTTCCCCAGACACCTGTGATCAGGTGAAGTTCTACATGTACCTTCTGTCTGCCTCCCTTTCAGAGTTGCCTCCCCACTCTGCCCGCCCACTTGTGGGCCTGAGAACAGGTGTTGGGGGTCCTTTGGCAGAGGGTTTGGGTGACCCCTTGCCCACGCAGGAATTTATCTAAGTCCTTAGGCCCTTTTCACCTTGAACTACCTCCAGAGTAACAAATGTCATGTGGTCTTCTAGGGAAGAAAAGGGAACGGAATTAAATAATAAGAGCCCAAACCAAGAATTGGGGGCTCAAATCCCATCTCTACCACTCCCTAACTATGTGACCTTTGGCTAGCTCTGGGCCTCAGTTTCCTCCTCTGCAAAACGGCCTGCTTCCCTTGGAGCATGTCCCGGGGATCAAATGGAATATTAACGCCTCGATTAGTATTTAGTGAATGGAGGAAAAAACTATATAGCACATGCTAGGATAGGATATTGTTTTTGTATTGCATTGTATATTACACTTCCTTTTAAAACGTATTGATTATTGTATAGTGGCGAAATACATATAACCTGAAACACGCCACTTTAGTCATTTTAAGTGTACAGTTCAGTGGCATTCATTATATTTCCCATGCTGTGCAACCATCACCACGATTTTCAAAATGCTTCCATCGCCCTTCACACTTCTGTTTTCCCTGAAACCGCCTCTTTGACATTTCACATGCCTCTCCCGGGACTGAGAAATTTGGCGGTCCTCCCCTGCAGCCTGCATCACTGCGGGCTTAGACTACATGGCCTTTCCCTTCCAAGAGACTCAGGAGTCGCAGTCCTCTTGATCCATCCAAACACCTCCCACCTTCAAGCCCTGTGCCGGGTGCTGGGAGTACAAAAAAGGAAAGACCAGGGTTGAGAGAAGGGGGAGATCCGCCCATAACCATATCTTGACTGTGGGAAGATACGCCTCATGGCCTGAGGATTTCAAGAGACCAAAGCAAAATGCTGAAGTTCACTCCTTCCTTAAAACAGGCATGGGTGTGCACCCGCCCCCTCTGGCCCTGGGCTAGGCACCCAGGGGAAACAGTCTAGTAAGTCTTGGCCTGCCCTTCTAATACCCTCTCCGACATGTTCTCTGGGACCCCTGGGGCCAGCTCGGGCCTACAGGTTTTAAGATAATGGCACTTGAGCTGTCCCACCTCTTGAAGGAGTAGCAAGAATTCATCAAGCACTCCCAGGAAGTAAGGGCAAAATAGGCATTCCCAGCAGAGGGAACAGCCCGTGTCAAGGCCTAGCTTGATGTGTTTGGGGGTGGGGGACGGTGAGAAGGTCAGAGTTCCCAGGATATGAGAGGGTTCCAAGGCTGGTCTGGATAGAACGTGAAGGGGCTGCCAGAGCGTGGTAACGGTGGGGACCAAGCACAGGGATCAGATTCAAAATGGTTGGTAAGGTCAGTTCTCAGCCTGAGGCCAGAAATCAGGCCCTGATGGTCTCTCTGGGGACAGTTCCGCCGGACAGCACTTCATCGAGCTTCTCTGGAAGGTCACATGGAGATCCTGGAGAAGCTTCTGGAGCATGGGGCCACTGTAGACTTCCAGGATCGGGTGAGTAAGAGATGCCTATTGGGCGGAAGGTAGGAGGTGGGCCCAACACCAGTGGCCCCTCTCTCCTGCAAACCTGGGACACAAACAGGTTTCCTCCGGGGCCAGCCCCCACCTCCCGTGAGTTGTATGGCCTGGGGCCGTCCTCCATAAACCTGGCTTGGACCCGAGGGTTCTCCTGCTCCGCTCGGTCCACTGCCCAGGCACAGGCATGCCCTTGCCCCTTCCCTGTCCTCTTTCCCTTGATTCCTCCAGCCCTCTTAGCTGAGGTCCTTTCCCCCAGGGCACTTCCTCCCCGACAGCCCCATCTTTCCCTTCTAGCTGGACTGCACAGCCATGCATTGGGCCTGTCGTGGGGGCCACTTGGAGGTCGTAAAACTCCTGCAAAGCCGAGGAGCAGACACAAACAAGAGGGACAAGGTGAGACAATAATGCTCACAGGTGTCAGGACGGGCGGGGAGGGAGGGCAAGGGGCAGAGAACAGAAAAGCCCAGGAAGCAGGAGGATAGTGAGCTAGTCTGGTTTCTAGAGGGGCTGCAGAGTCCAGGAAGGGGTCTTTGCCATCACCTGTAGGTCCTTGGAGACCACCATCTGGGGATGGGAGCAGGAAGGACAGAGGAGAGAGGATGAGAAGAAATCCACTATTTAGGGGGCTTTGGGATCACCCCAAAGAGGTGGGAGGATTTTTTCATCCTACAATCCTTCATCATCCTTTGTCTATCTGTCCGTCCATCCCTCCATTCACTAATTCATCTGTTCGCTTGTTTCTTCATCCACCATTTTTCTATTCATTCATTCCTTTGTGTGCAGCCTTGAACTAGGGACTGCCGCTGAGCCTCTGTGGCGTATCTGTCACATAACTAGATGGGGAAGTGTATGTAAAATATTTACTGAGCATAAGGCTGATATTTTATAAGCTTCTGCCATGCCTGTCCTATAGTTACCTCTCAGTTAATAGCACCTATTATAATTAAGGGCAGCAGAGCTCACAGCTGTTTGCAGCTGGGTAGGAGGGGAACCATAGAAGGCCTCGCAGAGGACGAGGCGTCAAATGCTTCCGAGGTAGACCACTGGATAGGATGGTGGAAATGGTAGCATTCCCAGTCCTTGTGGGGCTCAGGCCCTGGTACTGGGACTTGGGGAGGGGATTAGGCTGGAGCTTGGGCAACCTCCCTCCCAGAAGCACCACAGTCCAGGCGCCTTGAGCCAGCAGTTCCTGCTTCCTTCCCACACAGCTGCTGAGTACCCCCCTGCATGTGGCAGTCCGGACGGGGCACGTGGAGATTGTGCAGCACTTTCTATCCCTGGGCCTGGACATCAATGCCAAGGACAGAGTGAGTGTCCAGCCCCCCTTCTGCTCAGCCACATCCCAGGAGTGCAGGAAGCCCGAGGGCATCCACATGCCCCTGTGGGCCATACTGAGTCTCGCATTGGCTCTAGGAAGGGGACAGTGCCCTGCATGATGCTGTGAGGCTCAACCGCTACAAAATCATCAAACTGCTGCTCCTGCACGGGGCCGACATGATGACCAAGAACCTAGTAAGTCCATTCCTTCCCTGATTCGGTAACAAGTGTGCACCGCTCACACAGGCTCTGTGCTGGGCACTCAGAGGAAACACAGAACTAAGAAAGACTCTGCCTGCCCTCAGAGCACACTCACAGTGGAGGGTCTCTCAGGGCGCCCTGGGAATTTGGGGCCCACCCACCTTCCCAAATCTCTGTATGCTTATCTCTGTCCAGAGGGCAAGTGCAGAGAAACAGCCAGAAAGGACAGTAAGAGGACTTCCCAAAGGTCTCCAAATAGATCCGAGGGGGTCCTAATGTCCAGGCCTAAGGAGGCCAAAATCATGGAGGAACCCAACTGAAGGGAACCTAAGCGTTTGGTTGACACGACCACCCCTAACACACCGTGTGGGTCTAAAGTTCTCTCGGGGTCCTACGTCGCTTAGTCCACACTCTTCTTTGGAGCCCAGAGCAATCACGAAAGAGGGGAATGGGAAGGTCCCCCTGACTCAAGAAAGACTAAGGGGATAGTGGGAAAGTCAGGAAGCTAGGCGGAGGAGGTGGGTGGGGATTTCTCAACCAGGACATTACTGACATTTGAGGCTGGAAATTTATTTGTTAAGAGAGAACTCTCCTGTGCATTACAGGATCTTTAAGCAGCATCCTTGGCCTCTAGTCACCAAATGCCAGTAGTCCCCACACCCCTCACTGTGACAATCACAAACATTCTAGATGTTGCCACTTGCCCCTGATTGGAACCCCCGGTATAGATGAGGGAACCTCCTGGTACAAACTTCTGAGCAGTGACAAGATCTCCGCTTGGTTCCCCCAGGCAGGAAAGACCCCGACGGACCTGGTGCAGCTGTGGCAAGCTGATACCCGGCAGGCTCTGGAGCCCCCGGAGCCAGAGCCAGGGTCAGAGCAGAATGGGCTGCAGGGTCCCGCGGAGACCCAGCAGGAGCCCCCCCAGCCTGTGCCAGTCCAGTAAACACCTGGCCCAGGCCAGCTGGGCACCCGGGCTGTCCCCTGCGTGCAGCCAGAGGGTCATAAGAACACCCCCCAGAGCCGAGGACCCTGCCATTCCTCTGCATGCAATTCGGGACACCCACAAACTACCGCAATAAAAAAAAAAAAAAGTTTTTGCAATTGGTGATGTTTGTTTCCATTTGTGTCTGCAACATTTAGGAATGAAGGAAAATGGAACAAGGGTAGGTTCAGGGAAGACTGGGGCTTGGAGCCCTTTCGACCCAGCTGTATGGCTTTTCCTACCCGGGCGTCTTCTTGCTTCTTTCCTGCCAGCGCTCTTCCCAAATCCCAGCGTGGGTCACCAGCTCCCGGCACCTCCGCTGCGCACCCCCACCCCCGTCCTGGTGACCGCTGTCTCGCAGGGCCGTGTGTGGCCAGCGCAGGCTCGTCACGTGGCGGCCCGCCCGCGCAGGAGGAGCCTGGCAGGGGATCAGGGGCCTTGGAGCGCCGGCGGGGAGCCACGGTTCCCAGGCGGCCGCTCACCAACCACGCTTCCGCCCCGCAGGGCAGGGGCCGCTCAGCCAATCGGCTCTACAAGCGGAAGTCAGCCTTCCAGGCGGGGCTGGCAACTGCGGGAGGAGGGCCTGGCCCCCACTGGAGACGCTCTCCGGGGTCGTACTCCAGGAACCCGCCCCCGCGCCCGGCCAGAAGGACACTGGGCTGGGGCATTTGTCCAGCCGCTCCCTAAGGGGAGAATGGCCATGGGGCCTACAGGCTTAGCCTCTGACCCTGGGGACGCTCAGCCCAGGCCTGCCCCAGCGCCAACAGTCAGGGGGCAGCAAATTTTTAACTAGACGCACTGATCATTAACAGGGGTAGGAAGGAGTGCAAACTCCGCGTCACGCAGGGACAGAGACCAGCTGGGCCTCGGGCCTCTCGCAGAGATGCTGGGCTGTGGAGTCTTGTCCTCTGTGAGGCAGGGGCTGAGCAGGGGCTTGTCCAGGAAGGTGGGGGGCTGGGCCACGGGGGAGGGGAGGAAGGTGGACATTGCAGGCATCTACCCCCCTGTGACCACCCCCTTCACTGCCACGGCAGAGGTGGACTATGAGAAACTGGAGGAGAATCTGCACAAATTGGGTACCTTCCCCTTCCGAGGTAAGTGGGACCTGTCCTCTGGGGGAGTGGGGGAAGATGGGAATGACCCCAGGCTCCTCAGCCAGGGATTTGCTCAGAGACAGTTAGGTGCCCAGGGGTCATTTTATTATGGGAGAGGAGCAGAGGGGACCGTTCTGGAGTTAAAAGGCAGGAAGCTCCTTGCTAGCTTGCAACCTTGACTGAGTCTCGTCTGCCTCAGTTTCCCTGGTTGTAAACTACCAGAGTGCCTTCCTAACCCAGCATTATTTTGGGGCTCAGACTAGATAATGGGTACGAAAGTCCTTGTCAACCGAACACTGTGCGGTTGTGAAGGCAGCTAGGGGTGTCACGTGGCAACCCAGCCAGTGGGCTCATCTCCCTAAAAGCCTTGTTTGCACACTCTCTTCTGAGCCAAGCCTTCCTTAGCAGAATTAATTCCTGTTCTGGATCCTCTGACTCATTTCTCTCTTTACACATGGGTCTCTCCTTGCCGAGGTCAGGGACCAGACACTTGTAACACTCAATGTGCGACACAGCCACAGGCATAGTAAGTGAAGGGAAGAAGAAGGGGTCAGTTCCCCCCCATCCTGCCCATCCCTGAGGCGGTAACCTCACTAGCCCCATTTCACAGATGGGAAGCTGGGGCTCAGAGTAACACAGTCGCTTGCCCAAGGTCATTGCTAACACACGGCGGAGCTGGGATTTGAACCCAAGTCTGACTGCAGGGCTACACTGGGTATTTCACTCCACCTGTACCAACCGCTGAGGTGCTAGACCAGACTGTTTCAACAAATAAAGTCCGGTTGGCACCAGCTCTGGGAATGGAGAGGTTCTGACTGCGGTGGAGCGGTGGACTCTAGATTCAAATCACAACTCCGCCGCTGATTTAGCTGTGAGATTCTCTCTCTAAGCCTCAGTCTCCCCATCTGACACCTGGGAGTAGTAATGCCCACATTGCAGGCTGGCTGTGAGAAGAATCCAAGAGAGGGCAAATGAAAGCACGCAGTGAATAGGGAAGGGTGATGTACCTTAGAAGTTACAGATCCAGTGGTCACAGACACTAGGACCACAGTGCCGTTGGCACTGTGGGCAAAGCCGCTTTGTGACAGTGACTGCTGGCCTGATCCAAACCCCATCCACATCTCAGGGTGGAGGTGCAGGCGAGCCTTCCCTAGGGCATGGTGAATGCCCTGTGGATGCCCATGATGAACAATGACACAAACTCGAAGTAAATTTCTGCTCGGGCTCAGCTCTCTGGGGCCTGAAAGTCTGCATGGAGGCCAGGGTCTCTTGAAGCAAAGGGAGGAGCTCCTTGAATCTTTTATTTAAAAAAAAAAAATTTTTTTTTTAAGTAATCTCTATGCCCAGTGTGGGGTTTGAGCTCATGACCCCAAGATCAAGAGTCACATGCTTCACTGACTGAGCCAGCCAGGCACCCCTCACTCCTTGAATCTTAAGAGGCAGGAAGACTGCTTCACACTCCAGGTTCAAGGACATCCTGGTGCTGGGGGTGGGGTGAACTTTGCGTCCAGTGTCTGCCTGCGACCCAGAGAATCCACTGACACCCCCAGGCTCTTCTCTGGACCCTTCCTTCCGTCCTACCTGCTTATCCACTCCTGCAGAGGGCATAGGCTTGTCCAGGAGCACATGCATGGGCGAAGGGTACCTCCAGTTCCTGGTCTCGTGGGGTGCCTACTAGCCTGTTTCCCATGCAGCCCACATAAGTTCCTGCTCCTGCCCCTTCTCTCTCTTACCCACACACCAGGGAGGCAGTGGACTGGATAGAAAGAGCTCAGCGTCCACAGTTAGAAGGCCTGCATAAGAATCCTGGATCTGTCAGTTATGGCGACCTTGGAGAAATCACTGAACCTCTCTAATCTGATTTCTTCATTTTAGAATGGAACTGAGCCACAGGGTTAATGCATTCCTCCCCAGGAGCTCAAGTGTGAGGTCCTGGCACAAAGAATAGAGCCCATAGGGCCCTGTCCCTGCTCCCAGGACACAGCCAGAATGCCTGGGAAAGGAGCCGTGAACAACTTTTGCTCGACAGACGGTGTTTCTCTGGCCCTATTCTGGTCTCCCCCTTTGGTTTTGCTGCCCAACACTCAGGGGCAGAGGAGGAAGCCATCACATACCACATTGCCAGGGCCTCTTGCAGTAAGTTAAAGGTCATCTAAAGGGAAGGTGGGAATCTGCCCTTGATGAATCAGTGAACAGTTAGAGATTCTTCTGGAAGGTATTGCCTGAAACTGTGTAGCTCTCTTTATTTCTTAATTTTGCATTGTTAATTTTTACTATTTGTATAAAGAGTATCATTTTTAAATGAAAGTTATAGCTGGAGACTGGAGGGTAAAATTGTTGCAGAGGGGCCATTTGGCCCTGAACTCACTCCCACAAACAACCTCAGAGATGAACTTTGAATTGTTATTTCCAAATGAGGTCAGCGGACAACATAGACAGCGGACAACATAGATCTACTTCAGCAGGACTAGGGAGATGATGTTTCCCATAAAACTTTGAGCATATGTCTTATTCCCTTAGTATGTACACTTCTAATTAAATAGAAGTATTTTGCTTTAAAAAGTCACAATTTCATGGGGAGCCGGGGTGGCTCAGTTGTTAAGCATGTGTCTTTAGCTCAGGTCATGATCCCAGGGTCCTGGGATCGAGCCCCACACTGGGCTCCCTGGGAACCTACTTCTCCCTCTCCCACTCCTTCTGCTTGTGTTCCCTCACTCACTGTGTCTCTGTCAAATGAAGTCTTTTTTAAGAAATCACAATTTTCACAACCCTGTTTTGGCATTTACTTCTTCTTTTTTTTTTTAAGATTTTATTTATTTGACAGAGAGAGAGAGCACAAGCAGGGGGAGCAGCAGAGGGAGAGGTAGACTCCCCGCTGAGCAGGGAGCCCGATGTGGGGTGTGATCCCAGAACCCTGGGATCATGACCTGAGTTGAAGGCAGACACTTAACTGACTGAACCACCCAGGTGCCCCGCCATTTGCTTTTTAAAAGTGAAACGTGTTTTTTTTTAAATGTGTGAGATGCCTCTGGGAGAAAAATAGAGGAGCCCAGGCTTGTTTCTACCCCTGAGAGGCTCTGGATGTAATTTGGGATTATAGGTCAGACTCTCCATTGTTTGTACCTACAGAGAGCCTGGTCAGGTGGCCCAACTGCTCAGCATCTAAACTGTGCCTATTTAACCAAGGCACAGGGGGAGGGGGGCAAATTCTGGGTTTGCAGGTGCATCACTAAGGCAAGACATAGCAGCCACCATCCTGGAATGGCCCCTGGGATCTGGGATCTGGTAAAGACCCTTATCCTACCCACTCTGCCTTCTCAGCTCACTGCTTGTCTCCTCTCAGTTGTGACCTCATGTTATTCTAGAATGAGCTCTTTCCTGGGCCCCTTTCCTTCTGGACCCTGCTCTGTAAAGGGGTTGGGGCTGCAAATGGGGATGGAATGAGCTCAGCTGGCAGCTGGGGTGGGCCCTAAATGAAAGGAGACACCGATGTCAGACTGCTGGGAATGGAGGCCAGCCCAACCAAGGGGGTCCTTCAGTCGTGGTCAGTGGCGCCTGCCCCCTGGGGGCCACCGGATGGAGAGGGAGAGAAACCAAAGATTGGAAAAGAAGAAGGATTGAGTCACAGAATGGGTCACAAGCAGAAGGCAGAAGGGACTCAGAATTGGGGAAGCTAGTTTCCCACTGACCTTGGGGACAGCCGTCAGCGTGGGAGACCGGACTTGGGCCTCAGGAAACGCCTGCCAGGTTGCAGGGATGCTGTGGCCTCTCCCCACCCCGCCCCCTAGCCACCTTCCTCACAATGGGCTTCATTGCTGAGGTGGGAGGGGCATCCTAGGAAGGGTCCCACTGGTGGCCTGCCTGTCAGACAGCCTCAGGGAACCTGCCCTTTCAAGCATGAACCAGACCATCCGGGCTCCCTCACTCCCAGTGTGCTCTTAGCTCTGCCTGCCTGGCTTAGGGTCCTGGAGGCCATCTTGGAGCTCATCCAGCAACCATCATGCAAGGTGGTGCTGGGGGCTGCCCTCTTACTTGGAGGTGGAGGCCTCATGCTGTGGATGCAGAGGAAGAAGAGACAGAAGCCATTCCTTGTGCCCTCACAGGAGGAGCAGGAGCCACCAGAAGGTCACAGAGCAAAGAATGAGAACTGGATTAAATCGCACTTTAGCCGCCTTTCCGAGGAGAAGCTGGCCTCCTGCAGCAGCAGCACCGCGCCTCCCCCTGAGAGCGGCGGCGGGAAGGCCAGCACCACGGTGCACGTGGAGACCGTCACCACCAGGCAAGGAGAGGTGGGCACAGCCGTGCATCGGGAGGCCTTCACCACCAAGCAGAGGTTGTCTGGCTCCTCGGTGACCAAAGAGACCCACAGGGAGTCGGGAAAATCCTCGTCCACGGACGCGGCCACGTGGGCCGCTGTGGCTGCCTGCACCAAGGAGATTGACAACCTGGGACAGCAGCTGGCGAACTCCATGTTGCAGTGCGCCATGACGTACCAGAACTCAGGCCACCTGGAGTCCAAAGACATCAACCAGGAGGAGCTGAAGGCCCTTGAGGAGGTGGAGTTGAAGCTGAAGGGGAACTTCCTCATGCAGCGAGACACCGCGGTGGCTGGCCTGAACCACACGCACACCTTCCACGGCCATGGTCCCCACGGCCACCAGGGTTATCAGAGCCACCAGAGCCACAGTCTGCCCAACCGTAGCCAGCAGACCTACCACCCCTTTGAAGCCACCTAACCCCAGATGGAGATCCCCTTCCCCCGACAGGCTGGCACACGACTGCAGGCCTGTTTTCTCTCCTGTGGGGCACCCTGTGTGGCCCAGGGTGAGAGGCTGCCACCCGAACCCCTTCCTCCTCAGCCCCCCACAGAGCTCCTGGGCCCCTTTGAGTCTCTGAGGAGGGTCTGCTGCAGCGAATGTCTCCTGTTGGAGGGGGAGATGGAAGGAAGGGAAGCAGCTGAGACACACCCATCGGGCCCCTGAAGGCCCACGGAGAGAAGACAGGCGAGGCAGATCCCAGGAGAAGCTGAGAGCCCCAGACCGACGCCAGATGCCTGGAACTGAGCCAATAAAGCCTTGTATACCCTCATTCTGAGTCGGGGGGGCTCTGTGGCCAGCCTCAGGACTGGGTGGGGATACGGGGAGAGGCTTCCTACTCCCCCAGTCGTCTTCATGGGGCCCTTGGCCTGGGCTTTTTGCTGGGCTGATTCAAGACTCCATAAATCAGCTTCCCCGGGTCTCAGGTTCTGGGGATGAGACGTCTCCTGGGAGCTCAGCACCCACCAACCCGCTGGTGGCTGGGGAAGGAGGGAGCAGCCGGGTGTCAGGAGGTGGGGAGAGAGACAGGCTTTCAGGAGCTAGGAAGCAAGGTGGGGTGTGGGTCTCTTGTCTTCTTGGCGTCATCTTCACCTTGTCTACTGCTGCTCAAGTCGTGTGGCCTCCTGCACTGGAGGGCTCTCTCCCAGCTTTCCGGGGCCACTGGGATCCCCGTGAGTGCCTCCCCCTGCCTACCTTCAGAGCTGTTGTGCCGTATACTCTCTCTTGCTTATCGTACTATGGCTGCAGCTGTGGCGGCTGCTAGCACTAACTGGGAGTATTACTAGTACTACCAGCAGCTCCCTCTTTTTTTTTTCTTTCCAGTTTTTAGCATATGCCATGTTCTGTGCGAAGTGTACAGCCCAGTCCCGTGGAGACAGTATTGCGTTACTTCCGTCTTGCAGATGAGACCCCTGAGGCTCAGAGACGTGATTCGCCTGACAGGGCATAGACAGTGGTGTTGCTGGAGTTAGAGCCGAGCTCTGCCCGACTCCAAGGCTCAGACCCTGAGTCCTGCCCTGTGTTGCCCCTCAGGCCAGTGCCCCTTGGCCCTGCAGGGAGGGCTCCCTCTCTCATGCTTACCCCTGTCTTCTTACCACATGTCCTGACTCTCTGTACCCTCCCTCAAGCCTGGGACTCCCCCTGCCTCCTCTTCCTGGGTCCCAAGAAGCTGTTTCTGGGGCAAGGGGTGACCTCCAGTAATGGGGTTCAAGGGAGGCAGCTGTCTCTCCCATGAAAGTGGGGAGAAGTCAGCTACAGAGCACTGTCTAACCCCCAGCGGCTCCTTTACACAGAAATGTACCATTGGCATCTGTTAATAAACTTACCAGTGTTTCCCAGCCTGTGGGCCTCACACTCCCAGGAGAAGGCACCCAGAAAGATCCTTCCAAAAGATGGATAAATCGACAAACACCCTAAACGTTGTCGATTGATTTTATGGGGCATAATTGGAAGTATTTGATTTCCTCTATCTATCCATCTATCTATTGTAAAGATTTTAAGTAATCTCTCCGTCCAGCATGGGGCTTGAACTCACAAACCCGAGATGAAGAGTTGTATGCTCCACTGACTAAGCCAGCCAGACGTCCCAGTATTTGAATATTTTTAAAATTACTAATAAGTGACTTTATGTAAATGCTAATATGTGTGTGTGCATATGTATATATATATACACTTTACATTTAAAATACTTCGTAACAGGGTGCCTGGCTGCCTCAGTTGATGGAACTCTTAATCTCAGGGTCAGAGTTCAAGCCCCACATTGTGTATGAGGCCTACATTAAAAATAAAGTAATTTATCAAATAAAAAATGTAAAAAATGCTTTGTAACAAAAATGTCAATGGAAAAAAAATATTCAGTCACTCTAGAAAATGTTGGAGGCTCCCAAAGTAGACAAAAAGCAAGGGTGGTGGGGCGCCTGGGTGGCGCAGTGGGTTAAGCCTCTGCCTTTGGCTCAGGTCATGATCTCAGGGTCCTGGGATTGAGCCCCACATCGGGCTCTCTGCTCAGCGGGAATCCTGCTTCCTCCTCTCTCTCTGCCTGCCTCTCTGCCTTTACTTATGATCTCTGTCAAATAAATAAATCTTAAAAAAAAAAAAAAAGCAAGGGTGGTAAGGTGTGGCCTCTGAAAGTGATTGTAAAAATGTATAAAATGCATGCATTTATCTGGAAGACTTTAAATCCCTTATTAAAAGTTTATTGCGGGGATGCCTGGGTGGCTCAGTTGGTTAAGCGGCTGCCTTTGGCTCAGGTCATGATCCCAGTGTTCTGGGATTGAGTCCCACATCAGGCTCCTTGCTCGGCAGGGAGCCTGCTTCTCCCTCTGCCTCTGCCTGCCTCTCTGTCTGCCTGTGCTCGCTCACTCTCTCTCTCTAACAAATAAATAAATAAAATCTTTAAAAAAAAGTTTATTGCATAAGATTTCAGGTTAGCTGATAATGAATTTGGAATCTTTAAAAGTTTCAAACGGACAAAATTCAAAGACTGCCATTGGTATTGTACCAATGTTAATTCTCAGCGAACACTGCTAGGTTCTAATCTAAGCACTTTACAAATAGTATCTCATTTAAGCCTCACAATTCTTTAAGGAGGGCACTGTATGGTCCCCACTTTTCGTGTGAGGAAGCTGAGGTTTGGTGAAGCCATTTACCCCCCACCCACCAAAAAATCTCATAGCTGATGAGGTCCTGCACTGAGAATTACACTCAGGCTCCCTTGAGTTCAGTCTGTGCATCTGAGCCACTCCACCACACTGCTCCTCCATCACCCACTGTCTTCACTCCTGACCCATCTGGGACCCTGGCCCTCCCCCTCCTCTAGTCTCCTCTCTACACCAGGGGAGGCACAGCAGGCCTAACACTGGATATCCCACCCAGAAGAGGGAGGGGGCTCTCGGCAGCATCAATTTAAAGATTTCAAAGTGCTTTCTTGTACATTTTCATGTCTGGGCCTTTAAAAATATCGAAAATTTTTTAAAAGATTTTATTTATTTATTTGACAGACAGAGATCACAAGTAGGCAGAGAAGCAGACAGGGAGAGAAGGATAAGCAGGCTCTCCGCTGAGCAGAGAGCCTGATGCGGGGCTCAATCCCAGGACCCTGGGATCATGACCTGAGCCGAAGGCAGAGGCTTTAACCCACTGAGCCACCCAGGCGCCCCAAACATCAAAATGTTTTTATTGTCATCCCATAGAAAAGGAAATGGGGACTCAGAGACATGATGTAACTTGCTCAAAAGGGGAGTTGGGTCCAAGTCCTACCCCGACTCTGTGATACTCCCTCTTCCCCAGCCTGGCCTGATTTCCTCCTTAGGAGGCAGGCCTGGGTCACATGCTCCTTTACTTGAGACAGGGGAAAGGCCACCAGGCGCGTCTTGAGCCCAGGGCCCTGCTCCCCCTCTGAGAGTGCAAAACAACTGGGTCCAGGAGCCCCTGGAACTGGCCACCAGAATGGAGGGGTACTTGGAGAAGAGGGAGCACTGCTGAAGAAGTGACTGGAGCAGGAACTGGCCCGGCCTGGTGGCCCACAGGGTTTCGGAGGGAGGGAGGTGTCTTTGGAGCCATTTCCATTGAGGGAGGGGCAAAAGTTCAGTCTCAGAATCCTTGACCTCTAAGTAGAGGATGCTGGTCCAGTCCTCTCCGGGGCTGGCGACCCACAGCTAGGGGGGACCCACTGGGAAACCACTAGCACCTTTTGTAACAAGACAGAAGGAGGCTCCTGGCCTGACGTGGAGAAATGGACCCCGAGGAGGTAGCACAACAGAAGCCAAAAACTATTTGCCTCATAATGCTCCCTGCAATGCTACCAAAATGCCACGTATCCAGGGAGCCGTTCTGGCAATCCACCCCGTGGAATCTGATGCTGTCGTGAACAGCATGGAAAAAGGTTTGTGGTGAAAAGTTGACTTTCCATCACACCGTGTCCCCTAAGGATGACTCACGGGAACAGTCTCTCTTGGTCCCGATGCCAGGAAACTGTGTGTCTCTGGGGCAGCTGCTTTGCTTTTATCTTGCGTTCAGCGATCTGTCAGCTGACCACATTTCCCTTTTAGCTTTGACTGTCAGGAAGCTCCAAATCAAAGTGAAGGCCCGTCTTTCAACTGCCTGTCAGGGATTTTGTGGATCAGTATCGCCCCCCAGCTTTCTTCTCTTTCCTTTCTCCCAAGCAGTCTCCTATTTATTAATAATCTTGTTGTGTCACAGGCTGTATTTGTCAGCTCTTTCAGAACACTGTTTTTGGAATGGAATGGAGTAGAGAGGAGGAAGAAGAGAAAAGAGAAAGTGAAATGAAGGAAGCAGAGAGGAAAGTGGTTTTATACTAACATTCCCTTCGGATTCAGCCAAAGAGCATCAATTCTGTGATGTAAAAGGATTGACACCTTACCAGGTGGCATTAGAAACCTCTCAGGTGATCGATCAAACAGGAAAAAGCAAAATAAGATTACGAGATGTCACTTTTCACCCGGAAAATTGGAAAAAATTAATTCTCACTTTCACCCAGAAAATTGGCAAAAATGAATTCTGCTCAGTGTTGGCAAGGAGGAACACTAACAGACCCTTCCATGAGCCGACGGGGTGCAAACTGGCTAATGAGGCAGACGTTTGGCACGTGAAGATACATGGAGGCGTGATTCAGCAGTCACACACCCAAGTGAACTGTAGAGCAGCTCAGACATGGGCACAGAAGACTTGAGTGGACATGTTTGTTTTAGCATTATTTGTGATGGCAAAACTAAGGAAACATTCTTTTTTTTTTTTTAAAGATTTTATCTATTCATTTGACAGACAGATCACAAGTAGGCAGAGAGGCAGGCAGAGAGAGGAGAAAGCAGGCTCCCCACGGAGCAGAGAGCCCGATGCGGGGCTCGATCCCAGGACCCTGGGATCATGACCCGAGCCGAAGGCAGAGGCTTTAACCCACTGAGCCACCCAGGCGCCCCTAAGGAAACATTCTAAATGTCCCCAACAGGAGAATGAAAAGTAAAGTATCGTCGAACCTCACCATAGAATATAATGGCAGTTAAAATGAATGAACCAGAACTGTGTACTGCTGTGGACAAAGGTCACAACATGATCTTGAGCACAAATAGCAAACCGCAGAACGTTGTTAAGAGCTTGATTCCTTTTCTGTAAAACCTACGATGGAAAAAAAAAATCTTGTGTCTTGTTTATGGGTCAATATATACATCTTAAGGGGATAAAGACATGAATGGGAACAATGACACCCAAGTCGGGACAGCTAGAAGAGGAAGAAAAAGGTGATCAGGGGAGGGTTGCCATGGGTGCTGGGTGCACACCTGTGGATTTTATTATTATCGATTCTTTGGGGCATAGCTAAGATAGTTCATTAACACAAAGAAAATGGTGCGGACACTGCCATCAGAACTGGGTAAAACATTCTGCCTGCATCAGGACAAAGACGGGAAGGAAATGTGTGAAAAGCTATGGTGTTGGGGAGGTAGGAACACGGGTGTACGTACCACCAATGTCCCGGTTGTTTGCAGAGGATGGGAAGGTGTTGGCTGTGATGGGACCTCTCTTGCAGGCTTTGTGGTCCAGGGCTCCAATGGCGAGTTCCCCTTCCTGACCAGCAGCGAGCGGCTGGAGGTGGTGAGCCGAGTCCGCCAGGCCATGCCCAAGGACAAACTCCTGCTAGCCGGCTCCGGCTGCGAGTGTGAGACCACGGTGCTCTGGGCTCGGGGGGGGGGGGGGGGGGGGGGGGGCGGGATGGAGGGAGCGGCGGGGGTTGGGGGGCGGTGCCTGGGGCTGGGGAGGAGCCAGGCTCTTTGGCCCTGGGGCTGGTTCAGGCTACTGGTTCTGTCTCTTCTGAACCTCTTGCTTGCCCTGGAATCCTAGCCCCGCCCTTCTGCCTCCTGCTGTCACCCGCCATGTCACCTGGTGGCCTATAGGGAAGACTCCCTCTTTCCTCCTATAGCCACTCAAGCCACCGTGGAGATGACTGTGAGCATGGCCCAGGTTGGGGCTGATGCCGCCATCGTGGTGACCCCTTGCTACTATCGTGGCCGCATGAGCAGTGCGGCCCTCGTTCACCACTATACCAAGGTGGGTGTGAGGCGTGGGCATGGGTTTGGGGCCTGCGACCAAGAGGAGGCTGGAGGAGGAGAAGAGACAGAGAAACTGGGGCCCGAGAGGAGAGCCCATTTTCCATGAATGGCATCTGTGGAAACGGGGAGGGATGCTGCTGGGTGACTGACCAGCCACACTGTACGGCTGTTTCCTCGCCTCTCACAGGGGAGAAATGATGGTGGCTTCCTCATGGAGTCATTGCAAGGACCTAGTTCCATCGAAATACAGAGGACTGAGAACTGAGCCTGGCACATAGAAAGCACTCACGAAATGTTATTATCATTTATAAGCAAGGAACACAGCACTGTGACTCCTAGTCCAGGAGGTGGGCCTGTCCAGGAGGCCCTGGGGGGACCCAGGCCCGGAGCTGCTGGTGGTGGGCAGTGCCTGGGGCTCCTCAGGCCTGGGGCAACTGCCCTCTGCTTCTCCCTTCTTCTCTGCCTCCCTCAGGTCGCTGACCTCTCCCCCATTCCTGTGGTGCTCTACAGCGTCCCAGCCAACACGGGGCTGGACCTGCCTGTGGATGCGGTCGTCACGCTCTCCCAGCACCCAAACATTGTGGGCATCAAGGACAGTGGTGGCGACGTGAGTGGCAGCGGCTCCCGCTGGGGTCCTTCCTCTTCTCCCAGGCTCTCAGCTTCAGGGAGGTTCTGGGACCCACTTTGGTCCTGGGCTCCTGTTTGGGTTCTTCCCACCGTGTGGGCTCTCGGGGGCTCTGTCCAAGTTTGAGGGGAGCTCTCTGGGGCCGAGGCGTTCATTCCTCCACCCTTGGCCAGCCCCCGTCTCGCGTGGCGTGGAAGCTCGAGGCTTAGCGCTCACACAGGTTTGCTGTTGCAGGTGACCAGGATGGGGCTGCTGGTTCACAAGACAAGGAGGCAGGACTTCCAGGTGTTGGCTGGATCGGCTGGCTTCCTGCTGGCCAGCTATGCCGTGGGTAGGCCTCCTGCTGCTCTCACACTGTTGTGGTGGGTGGTACAGCCAGGCCCCGCATGAAGGCGGGGGCTGGGTCTGCAGGGTCCTTTTGCTTCGCTTATCTGAATTTTGGAGGCATATCAGTGACCTTTCTGGGCAGAATACAGTGGCAGTGTGTAGTCCTTGGACTGTAGCAGGGATACCTGAAGTTTGTTCTAAGTCCCAGGCTCTCTGCTTAGTTAACAAATTTATCTCTTCTAATCTCACCTTGTAAGTCGTCCTCTGAAGACAGAGGCCTTGGGGCCTTTCCCCTGGTCCAGGAGTCTATTCCTCCCCGCCCCCCCCCCCCCCCCCCCCCGCCGCCCGGGGCCAGGCCAGAAGGAACTGTCAGACCTAGAGGGTTGGGCCTGGGATCTTCAGCTGCCTGATTCTGTTCCAGTCCAGGATCCGAGGAATGTCACCACTAAACCAACCGTGCTGGTCTGCTGTGGGTCAGGCTCCTTGGGTTCAGGTTGGATTTGAGCCCTGGAGCGGGGAAGAGAGGGAGCATTGGCTCCCTTGGGCTGAAGTCCCAGGAAGTCCAGATCTGCATTACTTGTCCAGCGCTGAGGGGGCAATTGTGGATCCTCTCCTCTGGTCTGCACAGACTGTGGCTTGCAGCCTGGGTCCTTGAACATGTCTCCTCTGCCACGTCGCAGTCTCCAAAGTGCAAGGCCAGAAGAGGGGACCCACTGAAGCCTTGTTCCTGAGGGCGGAGTAGATGGAAAGAGCACGGGCCCTGCAGGTGAGGGGACATGAGTTGGAATCTCAGCTCCGCCACTTACTGAGTACTGCTGGGCAGGGTGTACAACCTCACTGGCCTGAGCCTCTACTCTGTAAAGCAGGGAGGTGTCATGAAAATGTGAGAGCCTCGGCCGTGTGTCTGCATAGTGACTGGCATAGAGTGGGGATCAATAAATGGCAGCTATCTTAGCTCACTCCGAATTTCCCACTCTCCGGTCTTGAGGCCACTGTGCTTAGGGTCACCCCTAACTAGCCTTAGAATCACATTGCAGGTTGGCAGAGTCGCAGGGCCTCCCGAGATCACAGCCAGCCCGTTTTCACTGCCCAGATGAGAACAGAGGACTGGGAGGTCTGTGACTCGTGCAAATTCATGCTGCCAGTGGGAGGAAATACGTGGTCTCCTGGCTGTGTCCAGGGCTCTTTCCACTGCCCCCCACCCCCAGGCTGAATTCACCGGGGAAGGGGTGGAATTAGATTTCAGAAGAGCGAAGGCTTCCCGTCCACTCCACCCCCTTCCCGGACTGATGAGTCAGAGGCTAGTAGAGGATGGTGGAGGTGTTGTCAACTGGCAGGTGGGACTTCAGTCTGGGAGGTGTGTTGTGGGGTGCAGGGGAGGAATTGTCCTTAAGTTAGCCTTCAGGCTCCGTTCCCTGACCTTCAGCCTGTGGGATTCTACTTCAAATATGCTGGCACCTTTTCACTCTGGAAATCTGGACTCTGGACTCACAGAGCGTGCCTTGAACATGGCTAGCCAGCGGCATGGAAATCCACATCCTTTCTCCCCAGAATAAGAGGGGCGGGGGCTCAGGGTTTGGAATCGCCTGTGAGAAGCAGCTCTGGCTGACGTTTTGCAATCTTACTGTGGGGGCAGGAGCTGTGGGGGGCGTGTGTGCCCTGGCCAACGTCCTGGGGGCTCAGGTGTGCCAGCTGGAGCGACTGTGCCTCACGGGGCAATGGGAAGATGCCCAGAAACTGCAGCACCGCCTCATTGAGCCGAACACTGCGGTGAGCTCCCAGACAATGGCCCCAGGGCATGGGGGGCTGTCTGTGTCCTCAATGGGGTAGGAGCCCGGACAGGCCCAGCAGTCCCCACTTCGCCTCTTCTCTTTCAGAAAGTCCTTTTTTTTTTTTTTTTTAAGATTTTATTTATTTATTTGACAGACCCAGATCACAAGCAGGCAGAGAGGCAGGCAGAGAGAGAGGGGAAGGGAAGCAGGCTCCCTGCTGAGCAGAGAGCCTGACGCGGGGCTCGATCCCAGGACCCCGGGATCACGACCTGAGCCGAAGGCAGAGGCTTTAACCCACTGAACCACCCAGGCGCCCCTCAGAAAGTCCTTTTAGAGAACATCCCAGCATGGGAACTCCTTGTGCCTCTCCAGAAAATCACAACTTCAGACAAAGTTGAACCCTGTTGGTTGCACTGGAATTCATTTAGGGAGCCAGTTAAAATTCCAATCCTCTAGACCTGGAGTAAGCATTGAGACAAACATCCTGGCTGATCATGGTGACATTAAGTAAATCCAGGGACCTTCCTTAGAGACATGCTACCTGGAGAGGGTGAACCATGGGCCTGTCCTTCAGCTTTAGAAGGGCTCAGATCCTGGAAAACAGAATGATTGGGAGTAAAGGAGGTGTTAGGAGGCTGGATGTATTCAGAGCCCAGATTTCCCAGGAGAGTTTTGTCTTTGAGTAATCTATTCAGCAGTCAGATGGTGTACCCCGATTCTGTATTGGTCAAGTCAAGGAGACGAGCCGAGATGGAATGCCTGTCAAGAGCCCGGCCGTGAGGTGCTGAGCCATATTGGCGTCTGAGGCGGGGAGGACAATGTGTTTTCCTATAGACACGTTTGTATGCATATTTTATTTTTTTTATTTTTTTTTAAAGATTTATTTATTTATTTATTTATTTGACAGACAGAGAGCACAAGTAGGCAGAGAGGCAGGCAGAGATAGAGGAGGAAGCAGGCTCCCCGCGGAGCAGAGAGCCCGATGTGGGGCTCGATCCCAGGACCCTGAGATCATGACCTGAGCTGAAGGCAGAGGCTTTAACCCACTGAGCCACCCAGGCGCCCTGTATGCATATTTTAAATTAAACTTCTAATTTTGAGATAACCGTAGATTCAGATGAAGTTGTAAAAAATAATACAGGGGCACCTGGGTGGCTCAACCAGTTAAGCATCTGCCTTTGGCTCAGGTCATGATCCCAGAGAGATGGCTTCTACCACTTCCCTGCATGTGCTCTCTTGCTTGCTCTTTCTCTCTCTCTCTAATAAATCAATAAAAATCTTTAAAAAAAAAAAAGAGAGAGAGAGAGAGAAAGAATACAGAGAGAGTCCATGTACCCATCCATCCCCCAGTTTCCCCCAAAAACATCTTACAAAATTAAGGTACAATATCACAACCAGTATTTGGACATTGATACGGTCCAGATACAGAGTCTTTAATCACCAGAAGGATCCTTCATGTTATGCTTTCATGGGTACACCTGCTCCCCTCCGGCCCCCACTCCCTCCTTAACTGCGGCAACCACCCATACGTTCACCATTTTTATACTTTTGTCAGCTCAAGATGCCCATATGAATGGGATCATGGAGTCTGCGACCTTTGAAATTGGCTGGCTTTCACTCTGCAGAATTCCCTGCAGATCCATCCAAGTTTTTGCACACAGCAACAGCCCGTTTCTTTTTATTAATGAATGGTGGTTCACTGTGTGGCCGGGCCATGGCTTGTGGAACTGTTCACCGGTGGAAAGACAGCTGGGGTGTTGCCAGTTTGGGGCTATGAAAAGCTGCTCTGAACATTCATGCACAGGGTTTTGCATGACTGTAAGTTTTCATTTTTCTGGGATAAATCAATAATTAGTGGATCATATGATGGTTGCATGTTTAGTTTTTTAAGAAACTGCCAAACTGTTTTCCAGAGTGCCTATGGCATTTTGTATTTACATCAGTGTAAATGTATGATTGACCCATTCTCTCTGCATCACCAGCTTTAAGCATTGTGACTATTTTTTATTTTAGCCATTCTTTTTTTTTTTAAAGATTTTATTTATTCATTTGACAGAGAGAGAGATCACAAGGAGGCAGAGAGGCAGGCAGAGAGAGAGGAGGAAGCAGGCTCCCCGCTGAGCAGAGAGCCTGATGCGGGGCTCGATCCCAGGACCCTGGGATCATGACCTGTGCTGAAGGGAGAGGCTTTAACCCACTGAGCCACCCAGGCACCCCAATTTTAGCCATTCTGATAGGTGTGTAGTAACATTTCATTGTGGTTTTAGCTTGCATTTCTCTAATGACTAATGCTATTGGACATCTTTTTATGTATTTACTTGCCATCTGTATATCTTCTTAAATGTCTGTGTATGTTTCTTGCCTATTTTATAATTGGATTTTTAAAAAATATATTTTATTTATTTAATTGACAGAGATCACATAGTAGGCAGAGAAGCAGACAGAGAGGGGGGGAAGCAGGCTCCCTGCCAAGCAGAGAGCCCGATGCGGGGCTCAATCCCAGGACCCTGGGATCATGACCTGAGCCGAAGGCAGCAGCTTAACCCACTGAGCCACCCAGGCACCCCTATAATTGGATTTTTTAAAAGATTTTATTTATTTGTCCAAGAGAAAGAGAACGCACAAGCTGGGGGAGCAGCAGAAGGAGAAGTGGGCTCCCCGCTGAGCAGGGAACCCGAAGCAGGACTTGATCTCAGAACCCTGGCATCATAACCTAAGCCAAAGGTAGATACTTAGTTGACTGAGCCACCCAGGCACCCTGGATTTTTTCTTTTTACCATTGAGTTTTGGAAGTTCATCTTTTAGATACCAGCAAATATTTTAGATACCATGCAAATATTTTCTCCCCATCTGTAGCTTGTCTTGTCATTCTCTGAACAGGTCTTTTACAGAACAAAAGTTTTTAATAGTTTTGATGATCTCCAATTCATCAATATTTTCATTTGTATTTATGCTTTTAATGTCAAGTGGAAGAAGGCTTTTCCCAACACTAGATTGTGAGGACTTTTCCCTATTTTCTTTTCTTTAAAGTTTTATAGTTTTACGTTTTGAGGGCATTTTTGTATGGAGTGTGGGCTTAGGTGGAGGTTCCTTTTTTTGTTTTGTTTTGTCTTTTTGCTTCTGGATATCCACTTGCTTCATCATCATTGTCGAAAAGATCATCTGTCTTCATTGAGTTACTTTTGCACCTTTGTCAAAAATCAGTTGGGCTGGGGCGCCTGGGTGGCTCAGTGGGTTAAGCCTCTGCCTTTGGCTCAGGTCATGGTCCCAGAGTCCTGGGATTGAGCCCTGTGTCAGGCTCTCTGCTCAGCGGGGAGCCTGCTTCTCCCTCTCTCTGCCTGCCTCTCTGCCTACTTGTGATTTCTGTCTGTCAAATAAGTAAATAAAATCTTAAAAAAAAAATTTTTCAGGCTTATTTGTGCCAGTTGATTTTTGGGTTCTCTGTTGCTCCCATCATTGGTGTGTATATCCCTCTGCAAGACCACACCAGATTATTCTAAAGTTTATATGGAAAGGCAAAAGAATTAAACTAGCTAAAGCAATTTTGGAAAAAAAAATAACAAAGTGGGAGGAATTAGTCTACCTGGTTTTAAGATTTATTATGTACCTACAGTAATCAAGTCTGTGTGGGACTGCAGGAGGCATTTTGTCAATTGCTTTTCTGCCTTGATATGATTGTGTGATTTTTTTTCCCTCTGTAGCTGGCTAATATGGTGAGTTACATGGATAGTTTTCTTTTCTTTTTTTTTTTAAGATTTTATTTATTTATTTGACAGAGATCACAAGTAGGCAGAGAGGCAGGCAGAGAGAGAGAGAGGAGGAAGCAGGCCCCCTGCTGAGCAGAGAGCCCGATGTGGGGCTCGATCCCAGGACCCTAGGATCATGACCCGAGCCATGGATAGTTTTCTAATATTGAACTAGACTTGCATCCCTGGAATAAATCCCACTTAGTCATGATGTGTAACTCTCTTCAAATATTGCTGAGTTCCATTTGCTAACACTTAGTTGAAGATTTTTCTGTCTATATTCATAGGAGATATTGATATGTAGCTTTCCCCTTTTTTAGCACTGCCTTTGTCTGATTTTTGGTCTCCGCATAGTAATAGGTTCATCAGTTCACTGGGAAGTGAACTGGGAAGTAGTCTCTCCTCTTCTATTTTCTGAAAGAGACTGTGTAGAATTGGTGTTAAATATTCTCTAAATATTTTCTAGAATTCTCCAATGAGATCACTTGGGCCTGAAGATTTCTTTTGGGGAGGGTTTTTTAAAATTATAGCTCTGCCCCTGACTTCCACTGACACCTCCCTGACAGAAGGGGTAGGAATGCCTCCTTAATGCTTCCCATGTGGCCTCCACTGACATTACAAATATGTCTGGGGTGGGGGTGGCCTCCTTCGGTGTGGGCAGTGCTGTATAAGCCCTAACTTTCCTCTTTGCTGAGACCATCCATTGTTGGGGAGGTGGAGAAGGGCACTCTTTCCTGCCAGAGTCAGGGGTAGAAGTTCTGGCTCCCAATTCAACCTTTGCTGGCCTGGATGGGGATGGTAGGAATGGGGCCATGGTTTTTGCGGGGGTGCCTGGCTGGAGTAGAGTGGTGATTGTCTTAAAGTTTTCCATTTTACCAGGCTGCTCCTTTCTGGTCCTTGGCTTGAGTGAATAGGCTTTTGTTGGGGGCTTGTGTTATCTGTACCCATTGGCATTTTAGGGTTGCTGCCTTCTCACCTCTGTGTTCCTTGGGTCCTGAAGTCCCTAGCTTGTCTTCCTTCTCTCTACCTTTCAGAGTCTTACATTTGTTTTTATATAATGTCCAAGGTTTTTTTTAGCTCTATTTGTTGGGAGGAATATGGAAAAATACATCTATTCCATCTTTCTGGAAATGGAAACTCGAAGTATTTTCCCTTCCTCCCTCCCTCCCTTCCTTTTTCTTTGTTTTTCCAACCTCAAGATCAAGAGTTGCAGGCTTGGGTCACCTGGGTGGCTCAGTCAGTTAGGCAGTGAAGCAGTTAAGCATCTGCCTTCTGCTTAGGTCATGATCCCAGGGTTCTGGGATCCAGCCCCGCTTTGGGTTCCCTGGCCAGTGGAGAGGTCGGGTTCCCTGCTCAGCAGGGAATCTGCTTCTTCCTTTTCCTCTGCCTGCCACTCCACCTGCTTGTGCTGTCTCTCTCTCTCTCTCTCTCTCTGTGTCAAATAAATAAATAAATAAATAAAATCTTAAAAAAACAAAGGAGAGAGTTGCAGGCTCTACCAACTGAGCCAGCCAGGTGCCCCTCTAAGTATTTTTCTAAATGGTGACTTTTAGCCCCCATAGAACATTAAACTATTTCAAAAAAATATATTGGAAAACTTAAAAGTAGGTGCATTAAAACAGCATTCTTTTAGTTTTAAATATTTCTTCTATATTAAAAAACATAATTATTATAATTTAACTTTCCTAGCTTGAATGGAAACAATCTCATCAAAAATTTTCTTCCTGCATCTATTCCTAGAAAAAAAATGAACCAAAAAAACCATACAGAACACGGATCTAGGGGCGCACATTTACTTTTGCCTCAGGCCACGATATGGCAGGGCATGGTCCTATTGGATCCTGTCTTTTTTTTTTTTTTAAGATTTTATTTATTGATTTGACAGAGAGAGATCACAAGTAGGCAGAGAGGCAGGCAGAGAGAGAGGAGGAAGCAGGCTCCCTGCTGAGCAGAGAGCCCAATGTGGGGCTCGATCCCAGGACCCTGAGACCGTGACCCGAGCTGAAGGCAGAGGCTTTAACCCACTGAGCCACCTAGCCACCCCTCGGATCCTGTCTTTATTTAAAACATTGACACTGTTCATTGTGGGATTTTTTTTGCATTGATTTTGATTTTTTAAGAAAATATGGCACTAAATTTTACTTACCTTGATGACTGATTTTGTTGGCACCCCCTTAAGCTTTGCATCTGAGGTGACAGTCCCAGGCTAAGCAGTAATGCTTTTTTGCGTAAAGTGGTGGGCTCTAGATCTCTCTCCCAGCTTTGATCTTTATTTCCAAGGAGCAGGTGAACTCAGCTTTAGAGAAAAGACAGCTGAGGAGGAAAGCACAAGTCTCCCTGGGTGTGAAGGTTCTCCTGGGATAGGATGCTCTATTAATAGGACCCAAGAACTACAGAAATGAGGGCCATTCAGCCGAGCCCCATCAGGGCACAGACGTACTGGACACTCCAGTGGGGTGGGACCTATGCTCTCTATGCCCACCCACCTGCAGAGAGAAGGTTCCAGAACCAGCATACCACCAGTACAGGAAAAGGAGGAGCTTTTAGGTCCCTTTGGGGTGTGGTTTTATAGTGGTATTTTCCCCATTTGATTCTTGTGACATGGGGTAGGTGTTGTCATCTCCTCATTTGACAGATGAAGCCGTGGGCTGCCCCCTGGGAGGAGAGGATGCTTGCTGCCCCGCTAGCTCTCCGAGTGCCATCCTGCCTCACTCTTCCCTTGGGGCCTCCTCCTGTGCCAGCTCTGGGCACACACTCAGGAATGCCTGGAACACCTTTCTGCTGCCTGGGCTGTCTGCTCAGCCACCCCAGGAGCAGCTTGATGTCACCCTGTTGCCCTGCCCTGCTCGAACACAATGTCCTTCCCCTGCCTTCCCACCCAGCCGGCCTCCTGCCCTGGCTATATTTAGGACTTTCTGTGTTCTTTACCACCAAAGCATTCAGTTATTTCTGTGGGTCTGAGGAGGGGGCAACTCAGAGATGTCACACACCTATGGTGGAAGGAGGCTTTTCTCTAGGTACTTCTTGTTCCCATCCTCTCCCTTAGGTCTTTTGCACCCCGCTCACGTTTTGGGTGAAAAGCCGAGGTTATTAGAACATCATGGCTGGGGCCAGGCTAGGAGGAGGATGGTGTATTACTCGTTTCAAGAAAAAATTCCCTGGCCACCAGTGGTAAATGGTCATCAGTCATTCATCAGCGGCTCTCAACTTTACCCCAGCCAACCTCTTTTATTATTTTACCTTTTGTGAAACCCGTACTTCTAAGGTTTTACCTTCCCTCCAAAATAAAACTTTAGTAAGTAATGATTACATTCCTAGCTTTTAGGTAGTCAGAGATTCACCTAACACTTCTGATCAGCGTGAAATAACCAGTTGCTGGTTATTATGCCAAAGGCAAAGAAACTTGATGCTTCATTTTCTAGAAGACCCCATGCATGATTTTAAATTATGACAATAGCTTCCGGTCCCCCTCACAATGGAAAACCCTCCAGATATCATGTCGTCCAACCCCTCATTTTTTTAGGCAAAAAAACTTGTTTGGATGTAGTAAGTTTGTAATATATGGCTACACAGTGGAACTTCTCAGGACAGCTGATGCATTGTTTTTCAGATTTGGGGTCAGGAGGGAGCTATGCGTGGATCAGTGTCCCTCCTTCAGGGCCAGAGGAGGTCTGGGCTATGCCCGATGCTCTCACAGACCCTCCCCTTTCCTGGCCTCCCAGGCCTGTGCCCTGGCCCTAGGTCCCTGGGAACTGGGCTGCAGACCCACAGCCTTACTATCTTCTCCAGTCCCAGGTTGATGAGTGAATGCCACGTTTCTCCCCAATGGGGTGGATTTTTCTCCTAAAACCCAAGGAGGGGACTTCCTTAATCTGAGTTGTTGGCATTGTGTTCTCTACTGCTGCCCTGCCTTCTGGTCTCTCAGTCTGAATTTCCAATCAACCAATGTATCACCGATTTGGTAAAGTTACTTTACCAGGGGAGGTGGGGAGGAACCCTAACTTTCTAAAGTGACACGTGTGTCGGGGCACCTGGGTGGCTCAGTGGGTTAAGCCTCTGCCTTCGGCTCAGGTCATGATCTCAGGGTCCTGGGATCGAGCCCCACATTGGGCTCTCTACTCAGCGGGGAGCCTGCTTCCCCCCCCCCTCTCTACCTGCCACTCTGCCTACTTGTGATCTCTGTCTGTCAAATAAATAAATAAATTCTAAAAATAAATAAATAAAGTGACACGTGTGTCTAGACATGTGCAGGCAGGGACTCCCCAGTTTGTTCTAACAGGCCCTGTTCCACAGGTGACCCGGCGCTTTGGGATCCCCGGGCTGAAGAAGACCATGGACTGGTTTGGCTACTACGGAGGCCCCTGCCGTGCCCCCTTGCAGGAGCTGAGCCCCACGGATGAGGAGGCACTGCGTATGGACTTCAGCAGTAATGGCTGGCTCTGAGGGCTGGTGCTTGGCCTGAGCCCATCTCAGCTTCCTGTCCTGTACCTGCAGCTGAAGAGGCACATGGGAGTCATGAGATTTCAAAGCCTGTTTTCCTACTTCAGTCCTCTAGGGAGCCTCTCCCAGGCTCTGCCACGCACACGCATTTCCTATTCTCGCAGCCCCATGACGGTTGGCATTTGTAGCCTCAACTCTGGCTCTCTAGAGACCTTCAGTCTGGGGAGGAGCCATTGCTTGTCCCTCTCCTGTGCCTTCCTGTGCCCCGAGACACATGACCGGGAACCAGCTGGCAAGAGCAGGGGGCAACTGGGCAAAAGTAAGGTCATGTATTTTACTGATGGGATGGCCGCTTAGACTTGGGGTACACACCTAAGCCCAGCACAGTGCAGCAGGGAGCCAGGGCTCTTCCTAAGAACCTGACTCCTTCCAGAGAAAGGGCGGGGGGGGGGTGCGGTTCAGAAACCTAATCAGAAAAGCGTCTCTGGCCTTTGAAAGGCCCCCAAGCTACATTCCAGACACAGTGCCTTTCCTAAATCCATTTTGATCATCTCATATTCTCATCTCTAGCCTTGATCTCAACTGTAGAGAGCGTGGAGCTGGCCCAGGGCCTTGCCAGAGTTGGTAAATAATGACACCTGGTGGATAAATGTTACACTTTAGACTTCTAGCCAACCTGGTCTGAAACATTAGGGAAAGAGACTTGGTCTGAGACTACTTAGGCACTGTGCTTTCTTTGTTAAAAATAATACTTTGTTCTTAAAATAAAGTTGAATAACTGAAAACAGTGTGGCCTTGTACAAATTGATACCTCGCTGCCATGTAGGTCTTAGGTTTCCTGCCTGGATGTCAAGAATTGCCTAGAAGCAATTTAGCTTTCAAGGTCGGCTTTCTCCCAGCTCTGAGGGAGGCCCTAGCAGTCTACAGCAAAGAAGGTATTAGATCAGTGGTGGCCTAGGGGAGAGGCTTGTTGAAGTTCTGGGTGGGAGGTAGGAGGCAAAAAGGTTCAACTAAGATATTTAGAAACACCTTAGCACATTAGCCAAAAAGGCTGCTTTCTACAGAAATGTTTAACCTTATTCAGTGATACTTGACTAGTGGCAGTAAACCAGAGATGAATGTTTTAAAAATTACTCTGGCTAAAAAGAAAGGTAAACAGGTCCTTGTTTAGGACAAAGGCTAGAGGAGAGAATATAAAAGGTATCGATCTTCAACTGAAATTGGCCATCAGGATGGTACTGAAGCTTGGGGCTTAGCACCTGGGCTCTTCTCACAGGCAACATCCAGAAGATCTGGGCTCAGAAGAGAATCCAGTTTAGGGATGGGGCAAAAATTGAGGGCTTGGGAGGCTGGTTGGTGTACTGGTAAAGCACTCAGCCTCTGGGCTGACATTAAGCAGGCCTGGGTTTAAGTTCTTAGACCTGTCCCTTAGGGTTGGTGGGACCTTGGGCAACTACTTAAGTGCCTGATCTGATCTGTAACTTGGGGATTATAACAGTTCCTTTCTCCCAGGGCTCCACAAGATCACACATGTAAAGGGGTTAGCACGGTAGGTGAACACTGCACATTAGTTCAGTTGGGGAGGGATTGCTGCAGGAAAAGGGGAAATCCAGGCAGGAATTGACTTGCCCAAGGTAACCCAGCAGATATGAGAATAACTGGTCTCAGGATGGGGGCACTCATGACGCTCAGGGCAAGAGAAGTACAGTGGAAAGTGATGTGGAATCAGAAAAACCGGGATGCCAATCCCACCCAGCTCTGCCACCTTCTAGTTTGGGCAACCTGAACCCATCTGATTTAAAAAAAAAAAAGCTCCTACCTTTCGGAGGTATGGAGAATTAAGTACTGTGTAGTAGAGTCTGCAGTGTCGATTCCAAGACCCCATCTGTGATGAACTTTTAGAAAAAGCAAATGGGCTGATTCATAAGGAGGCAGAGCCAGAGTCGAGAAACTAAGTATAGGCAGTTCTGCTGATTGTTTATTCCTCATAAACACTTGTTTCTACAGTACAACTCAGAGAATAAATAGAGGCACAGGGCTTATAACTTCCACCACAATCTGCTGTTAGGGTAAGGGGCTGGGAGTGGAGTGGGCATGTCTGGGTTCTGGGGTAACTGGAGGCCTCCGTCATAAACTACGCAGGGGTCCCATCCATCCAGATCTGACCCCCAGGGCTGACAGCCAAGCTCGCGATGGAAGAGTTAACCATGAACCAAACGCAAGGAGCCAAATTCTCTTTTGGTTCACTGCAGTCCTAGAACCTATCCAATTCTCCCCAAGCTCCAAGGGATTGAGGTGGGTCTGACCTATGGGTCCAACTGGGAAGGGGCTGTGTCAGCCCAAGCCATCCCTAAGGATTCATTTACTCCATTGTAGGGCCTGAAGTGGCCCAGAGATATCTGTCCTCTGCCTCGGGGTAAGTAACAAATACACATGAGACGACTCCTCCTATCAGTTTCTTGACTGTCCCCCAAAGGGATCCTGTCCCGTGTCTAAGGAAGGAGAGAGGCACAATGGGGCACAAATTAGCTGCTGGAACTCAGGTAAGGAAGACAGCTTGTACAATCAAGGGAGAGGGAAATTGTATTCTTACCGAACCCTTCACTGGGGGACAAGAAGACACAGATACCAGCCTGGGGAGACAAAGTGGAAGGCCCGGAGTTACGAAGCCAACCAGCAGCCAAAGAGGAAGTGACACACAGAAACACTCTTTGACTTTCATAGGACTGAGGAGCTGTCTAAGCCACCCCTGTGTTTCTCCCTGTTTCTCCAGGGTAGCACAAAGCACTCGCCCTAATCTGGGGCTAGGATCAACTGCCCCCAGTACAGGCAGAATGAAGAAATTCTGCCTCCATGGGCAGGAAATCAAGTAGAAGCAGGTCTGCGCTGGGTGACCCGAGGCGTTAGGGACAGAGAATACCAACCAGGGAGAGAGGCAGAGACCGAACTGGTGACCCTGCTGCAGGCCAGGGAGGGGCCAGAGTCCTCTCGACTTTCGTCATCCAGTCCCCACCTGGCAGGTGAGGGGGCTCGTCTCCAGGCCTCCGCTCCGTGGGCATTCTCATCTCCTCTCACATCCGGTTCATGTATTCACCTCGAGTGCATCGTGGGGGCCTGCGCTGTGGCCGGAGCCCAGGCGCGGGTGCACGATGCCCATCAGGCAGCGAGATTTCTGGCTGACTTGGAGGCGCTCTGGGCCCGCTGCACGACCGCGGAGCACTTCTCCCGCCGCAGCAGCTTGTTGTTCTCAAACAGACCTTCGTTTCGGGGTATGCCGTGAGAACCGTCAGGGAAGGTCAGCAGGCCTTTGAGGGGAACAGAGCAAATGACAAGGGCATGCGTGACTCAGAGAGCAGCTCGGTATCACGGAGCAGTGGAGAAGGAAAACCTGCAGCCCTCACTCCCGGGCCCTGAACCAGCAAGTTCCACAGGCGGGCATCGGGCCTGATCCTATGGATGGGCAGACGTCCTGGAAAGCATCCAAGATAACCAGGTGTACCTCCACCCCTGGCATGCTCCCACCCCCGGGCTCCCATCCTGCGGGGCTGGGACTTACCAAAACCATCTACTCTGCCATTTTTAAATTCCCCTTCAAATGTCATGTTGTCATGTCGGATGAAGACTCCGACGCCGTTAAACTTGCCCTGGGCAAACTCCCCCTCATACCTGCAGGAACAGGAGATGGAGGTAGTGAATTGTCAGGTTAACTGTGTGAAGCAGCTACCAGTGGGTGTTACCTATTAATGCCAAGGAGCGGAGCGGATTCTGCTTGCCTCAGAATCCCTGCCCCCACCGGGATGCCTGGGTGGCTCAGTTGGTTAAGCAGCTGCCTTCGGCTCAGGTCATGATCCCAGAGTGCTGGGATCGAGTCCCGCATCGGGCTCCTTGCTCGGCAGGGAGCCTGCTTCTCCCTCTGCCTCTGCCTGCCTCTCTGTCTGCTTGTGCTCATTCTCTCTGACAAATAAATAAAATCTTAAAAAAAAAAAAAAAAAAAAGAATCCCTGCCCCCCACCGCCCCACTCCCAGAGGAGGGCCAGAGAGCATGTGTGATAAGCGGCTCTAATCTCAAGGAGATAACGCAAGAGAATGGCAGTCAGGTGGAAGGTCACTGGGCTCCTCGCCATTTCAAATTTTAGATCTATTTATAAAATAACTCATAAAAGAACTGCTTACTTCTTGCCTGTTTTCAGAGGGCCTGGGCCAAGCTCAGGTCTGAGCAGCTATTTACCACTAGCAAAGCTGAGAAAGGAATGACCAGGACTTACCTTGAGCCATCGGAGAAGGTCAGGACCCCGAAGCCATTAAAGAGCCCATTCTCAAAATGACCCAGGTAGGTGCCACCATCTGCAAACATCAGTTGACCAAAACCGTGTCTGCGGCCTGAACAAAGACAGAGACAGTTGTCAGGTTGGGATAAGGCAGCGTCAGGGACCCCCCTTACTGCCTAACATCCCTTGTCCCTCGTCACCCAACCGACAAGGGAATGAAGAGAGGCAGGGATGTTAGCGGGGCAGAGAACTGCTACCCAGAGTCAGACACCAGGAAAATCCAGCTCCTGGGACCTTCCCATCTTGTCACGAGCATCAGATGTGCAGCAGGTCTCTCTTGGTATGAGTAAGAGCGCTGGAAAATAAAACTAACTACCATAGTGCCTTGACTACGTGTCAGACACTCTTCTGAGCACTTCGCATTTATCAACCTATCTCATTCTCGCAATGATAAGAGGTAGTATTATTATTCCCATTCACAGACATAGAAAGCACAGTACTACTATTATTCCCATTTCACAGATGCAGAAAGCAAGGCTAGGAGAGGCTAAATCACTTGCTCAAGACCACAGAGCTGTTGAATGGCAGAGCAAGAAAGCAAATGCAGCAGGCATCCTGGTGGGAGAGCCCTCACCACTGACTTTTGCTGCCTCTCGGAGAGGAGACAGTGCCACAGGGCACCGTGAAGCTAGGGGGCACACCTCACGGGCTGACTGGCAATACTGATTCGGGCTTTGTTACGTCAGGAGGGCTGTGCTTACCCATTGAACTGACCGGAACACAGCAAGATGCTGGAGGAGCAATCATGTCCTTCTAGCAGTTGGGACAGAGACCGCCTGGCAGAATGGTGCCCCTAAACGGCCAGATTTCAGGGGACGGCAGGTGTTGGGGAGGCAGGAGAAAGGTGGGAGATGTACCGAGCAAGGGCACATCCCATCTGCCTACTTTCTCCTCTCAGGGCTCAAAAATTCATGAGCTGTAGGGATCTAACATGAGAAGAATGGGGTGCATGTCGAAACCGCCGGAACTTCTCTTCACTGGCACAACTGTAGGAAGTTGAGGCTTCTTGGGGCAGCTCGTGGCTTGCTAGGACTGGCCCCACAAGGCTTTGAAGTGGTCAGACTATGTTTCTCAGGCTCTGAAGAATTTCACCAATCCTGTGACTAGATGCTTCCGAATGCAGTGAGCTGTCACAGGAAATTCAAGGCAATGACTGTCACTTGCTCTTGAGTATCTCTCTGTCCTAATTTCCAGATCTTCCTTAACTTTTAAAATTCACTGGAGCTAAGTCATTGCAATGAATTCTGCATTTTCTACTTTATAGGCACTCAAAATAATTCATTTTACTCTGCCTGGTACATGAGTATTTATTAAAACGATTCCCTGGGGCGCCTGGGTGGGTTAAAGTGGGTTAAAGCCTCTGCCTTCAGCTCGGGTCATGATCCCAGGGTCCTGGGATCGAGCCCCGCATTGGGCTCTCTGCTCAGCGGGGAGCCTGCTTCCTCCTCTCTCTCTGCCTGCCTCTCTGCCTACTTGTGATCTCTATCTGTCAAATAAATAAATAAAATCTTTTTTAAAAAATAAATAAATAAAATAAAAACAATTCCCAAATAATACCACTAAAGAAAAAAAAGAGGTTAAAACACTTTATATTCTGAAGTGGAAAGATTTAACTCATTGCTAGAGATTGGGCAAACAATGGCATTTTCTAATGCCTTTATTTAGTCCTAAAATCAAAGAAAAGAAAGGCACTATTCAGATGAAATTCTGGAATTAGACTATGAAGACTCATCCAGTTGGCTTCTCAGCCAAAGGAAGTGTTCATCACTTGATTCCCTGGGGGTCCTCTCACCTTCCTTCCACTCGCCGCGATATTCCTCACCACTGGAGTAGGTGAAGGAACCTTTTGTCAGGGTCATGGTGACAGCTTACCAGAAGAAAAGGATAAACACTGCAGGAAACAGGCGAGAACCAGAGTCAAAGGATGGCTGGAGGAAAGGCCTGCAAAACAATTTTGCAGATATATTCTATCAACTAACCAGCTGAGTAAGTATGTTATCTTGGATACATTTAACAAACACATCCACCTTTCCAACCCCCTACTCCCACTCCCATCATCACCACCTCTGCTCAAGCAGTCTTATCCTCCCGCTGGTTTTAAAAGTTATCAGCCTCGGGGCACCTGGGTGGCTCAGTGGGTTAAAGCCTCTGCCTGGGATCAAGCCCTGCATCGGGCTCTCTGCTCAGCAGGGAGCCTGCTTCCGCTGCCCCCCCCAACCCCCGCCTTGTCTGTCTGCCTCTCTGCCTACTTGTGATCTCTGTCTGTCAAATAAATAGATAAAATCTTAAAAAAAAAAAAAATTATCAGCCTGGGGTGCCCTGGTGGCTCAAGTGGTTAAGCATCCAACTCTTGGTTTCAGCTCCAGTCATGATCTCAGGGTCTTGGGATTGATCGGTCAGTGCAGAGTCTGCTTGGGATTCTCTTTCTCCCTCTCCCTCTGCCCTTCCCCCCAACTCAAGCTCTCTCTCTCTCTCAAATAAATAAATAAAACCTTAAAAAAAAAGAAAGAAAGAAAATCATCAGCCAGTTCCAATTTTCTATGACCTGGGATAGAAATCAAGGATTAATCTGTAAATATTTGCTTGATAACTAAGATGTATTTAGTTTATATATAAAATACAGTCTCTTCTTTCAATGAGTCACAGTCTAGCTGGTAAGACTAATAATTGAAACATGGAACAAGAAGAGAGAGAATGTCATTAAGTGCCAAACTGGATGGCAGAGATGAACAAAGAAAAGGGCTGGGCACAAGAAAGCAAAGGGCAGGGGTGCCTGGATGGCTCAGTGGGTTAAAGCCTCTGCCTTCGGCTGGGGTCGTGATCTCAGGGTCCTGGGATCAAGCCCCGCATCGGGGCTCTCTGCTCAGCAGGGAGCCTGCTTCCTCCTCTCTCTCTGCCTGCCTCTCTGCCTACTTGTGATCTCTGCCTGTCAAATAAATAAGTAAAATCTTTAAAAAATATATTTAAAAAAAAAGAAAGAAAGAAAGCAAAGGGCAGTTGCCCATGGAGAAAACCTGGGGAATGAAAGCACAAAGAGCCACATAACCTGGATGTTCAGTGGGAAAATACTAAACTGGGTCTCACTGCAGTGGAAGGTTTATTTACAGAGTAAGAGGAAATAAGTTTGTCTAGGTACTCAGCCGAAATCTGAAATCTGAGAAGAACCTTTCAGATTTAAACCTAAACTCTGTCATTTCATAGACGGAGAGAGAGAAGTGAAAAGCTAGGCTGTGGCTGGGCTGGACTAGTGTCCCGGCCTCCCCTGACTGCTGCTAGTTCTTTCTCTCTTGTCTTGCACGCTCTGCTTTTCCGGTCAGGCTACTCTAAGGAGACCTCCGAAAGCTAGTCAGGAGTTTCCAGCTAATGGGGAGAGGGAAAGAAGGAGGCCCTGGGGGGTTTATGAACAGGCACATAATTCAAAAGCAGTGCTTACAGAAAATGAACATGGCAGCGGAAACAGGAGGCTTTGGAGCAGCAAGAGCCCACAGCCAGGAAAGCCTGCAAGGCAGGAGACTGTGCAAATGAGCACCAATTACTCTCCCTCTGACGTGCCCTTGTGATGTGACATGGCAGCACCTCCATTCATGGGCACTTTATTCCTCTGCCCACTGGGTCTGGGTGGGTTATGGGACTCAGCTTGGACTAAGAGAACGTTAGCAAAACGGATACAGCAGAGGTCTGGGAAGTGCTCGTCCATGGGGCTTGCCCTCTCACCGCACTTGGAACTGTCCTGCCCCCATGTGGGCGAGCCGGGCTAGTTGGCTGGTGATGAGGGGTCATGTGGAGCTGCTGTCCCAGCTGCCCAGACGCCTGGGTGAGCTCGGACATGACCAGCAGAGCTGCTCCTGAACCCAGGTCCAATTTACTGAGCCACAGAATGATACATGGTGGTTGTTTGAAGCCACTATGTTTTGAGGTGTTATTATTACCCAGCAAAAGCTAACCGATACACCCAGGTACGTGATCATAAGGCCTGAACTAGGGGGATAACAATGTAATGGGAGCAGAAGGAAGAAATGGCTATGACAGAGATATTATAGAAAAATAAACAACCCAGCAACATTTGGAGACTGGCCAGGTATGGGTTCACATATGCACTAAAAGAATGCTTGCATTTAAAGATATCCTAAAAGAAGGGGGTTAAGATACCTGAACAGCATTAAATAAAAACAGAAGTATTTGACATATCTAAAAAGTGCGATCCCTAGTTCATTTTTAATTTCCTAGGTCTGTTTACTCCCCTCTTCATCTTTTCCAGATCTAAGCAATACAACAGTTTTACAAGTGATGGTAACAATGCAGAGTCCTAGACCCACACCCAGATCTACTGAATCAGATTCTGTAAGTTAGAGCCTGGGAACCTGTAGTTTTAACAAGCACATCATTAGATTGCTACACACTTGAAAGCATGGGGACTACTACTCCAACAAACAGATACACTATGTGTGAATGTTCTCTGATCTATAAATCACTATTGAAAGGTCTCCTGTTAATAATGAACCTAGAGGGGGGCGCCTGGGTGGCTCAGTTGGGTAAGCCTCTGCCTTGGCTCAGGTCATGATCTCAGGGTCCTGGGATCGAGCCCCATTTCAGGCTCCCTGCTGAGCCTGAGTTTCTCCCTCTCCCTTTCCCTCAGCTGCTCCCCCTACTTGTTCTCTCTGTCAGATAAATAAATCTTTTTTAAAAAAGATTTTTATTTATTTATTTATTTCATAGACAGAGATCAAAGTAGACAGAGAGGAAGGCAGAGGGAGAGAGGAGGAAGGAGGCTCCCCACTGAGCAGAAAGCCTGACGCGGGGCTCGATCCCAGGATCCTGAGACCATGACCTGAGCTGAAGGCAGAGGCCTTAACCCACTGAGCCACCCAGGTGCCCCAGATAAATAAAATCTTTAAAAAAAAATTAAATAAGATACATGAAAGTACCTAAAACACCACTAGGCCCTGTTCACTAAATGTTCACTAAATGTTATTCTTTTCCTCCTTCAAAAACAGACGTCTCAACTCACACACTCACTTACTATAATGGAAATTTCTCTAAAGTCTCAGTATAAAAATGCTACCAATGCTACCAATATAAATGCTACCAATATAATTCAAATAACATTTGGAAAAAAAATCAGCAATTTTGCCTGAGGTAAATTCTAAGCTGAGAGAAAGTAAACTACAATTGCCACTTGTCTGTTTTTTATCGCCACACTATGGGATATTTTAATTTTTACCTATGTCATGATGTTTTTGGATACAGATGCCATAAGCCCAGAAACATTCTGACATGCAAACAGCTGGGCCTAAACAGAGCAGGGCTCAGTCACATCTTCTGGGCCCCGGCCCTGTCTCACAGCTCTCATTTCCTTCCAGCTATAAGAACAGATGACTTCTGAGAATCCCTGGCTCTCGCCCAAACAGGAAGCAACATTTGTTTCTACCCCCATAATGAGGCCAGCTTGGGAAGCTCTTCCAGTGGTGTCTGCGAGCCCCTCCCACAGCTCCACCAGGGATTTTCTCACTGTTGCTACTCGGGAGCTCCATGCCCAGGCTCTCTGACACAGCAGAAGATGCCCCGAGGTAGGGATCATTTTCTTCTTGTTTTAAAGTCCCCTGAATTTTCTCTGATGGGAGACGCTGGTACCTGGTGTGCCATCTCTGTTCCACCAATGTTCCACAAGGTCGGCATCCAATTTCAGGCTCAACCCTCTTGTTGTCAGCCAAAGTATCAGTGTGCCTGGGGTAGAGGTCAGCACGACTCCACTGCAAATACAACATTAATGAGAGGAAGAGAGGCAGTTTTCCATCGAAACTGCAGAGGAAAACTCTTTCCAGTCCAGGTAGGCTTTGATAACTGCAGGCCGTCTTCAGCTTTTCCCAAAACTAATGAAGTCAGTGTACTAAAAGTCAGCTTATGGAACAAATCTGAAATATTTCATTCCTTCAAAACAAGTCAGAATCTTAAAGGCCGTATCTTATAATAAATCTTATCACTAAACAACCATTCCAAAACATAAACACAAAATCATGATTTATGCAGGGAGATGATAAGACAAGGATTATTCCTTTTGATGTCTGGCAGCGGTAAACTTGTCTTCACTCAGAGGTCTGGATGGAGTTACCGCGGTGGCGTGTGAGGAGTCAGTCTGACTGTCCAGGGGCTCGGGGGAGCAGACTCCAACATTTGTTTACTTTTTCTCAAGGCCACATGAAACTTCCACATAATGGCATCCCACTTGTTTCACAGGGACCAGTAGAAGGTCGCTGAAAGGAAGGGAACAGCGTTTCTCCAGTTTGAAGACTATCTTTGGATAGTTTGAAGACTATCTTTTAGCCCCTCTTTTGGTATGCTGTAGCTCTGAGGGAGAATATTCTAAAGTTTTTAAAGAGGCCAGTGAAATGGAAAAGATCATCCTCTAATTACCAAACGTGGCAGATTGTAACTTCCAAAGACATTTGCAGTCGTATCTCCTGTATTACACGTTCTATAATTTGACCTTGCCACTGCCCCATCAAAAGGTAGAGTCTAACTCTTCTTTGAATCAGGGCAGGCTTGCGATTGCTTCAACCAATAGAACACGATGGAAGAGATGATGTGTTCCGAGGTCAGATCAGAAAAGGTGACGCATCTTCCCTCTTGCTCACTGGTGTGCTTGTCCACGGAGGTCTGACTACCCTGAGGCCACTGTGCTGTGAAGAAGCTGAGCCACAAAGAGCCACATGTATTGGTGCTCCAGTTGGCAATGCTCATCTTTGAATCAGCCTAGCCCAGGGACCAGCTGTGAGCCAAGGAGCCTTCAGATGATTCTAGCTCCCAGCCACTGAGTTGGCATCCCATCTGAGGTATCATGGAGCAAAGCAAGGTCATCCCCACAATGCTGTCTACAAACTCCTGACTCACAGAATCTGTGAGCATCATACGGTGGTTTTAAGCAGCTATGGTTGGGGTATAATGTTACACAGCTGTAGTAACTGGATCATCATCTCTTCACCTAACCCTGCGACCTCCTCTCTCATTTGTTTTTCCAAAAGTAAATTTCCATTCCTTTCTTTATCTAGGGAGACAGAGCAAACTCCCTTCAATAGTTGCTGGTCAACATGATGTCCATTCCCAAGAGCACAACTGGAAGTGCTAACTAAAGAACACATGTGGACACTATGGGTCTCAGGCCATGGTTGAACACATTTGACCAGAAACTTCTACCTATGTCCAAATAATTGATACTGTCACCGCCAGGGACAGTGATGTTCATTTATGACTTCTATAATTAGCCATGCTAAGTTATCATCAGCTGTACAGCCACTGACCCAAAAAGAAATCATGATCATTGAAACAAATCTAGTTTAATACAGAATAGCCAGTACTGATGAAAACGACTGAAAACCCAACACTTTAATAAGGATCCAAATCAGTGTTTGTATCAGTGACCCAAAAAATCTTCTTAAAGAGAACAGGTTGCGGTGCCTGGGTGGCTCAGTGGGTTAAAGCCTCCGGCTCAGGTTATGATCCCAGGGTCCTGGGGTCGGGCCCCACATTGGGCTCTCTGCTCAGCAGGGAGCCTGCTTCCCCCGAGCTCTTTCTCTGCCTGCCTCTCTGTGATCTCTGTCAAATAAATAAATAAAATCTTAAAACCACCACCACCACAACAACAGGTGGGCTAGGAATTTAGGCTTCAGCTCAAACCAAGAAGATTCAGGCTTCTAAACAGATACCCACCCTTTCTGCTCTTTTGATAAATGGGTTGCAGGGGTGCCTGGGTGGCTCAGTGGGTTAAAGCCTCTGCCTTCGGCTCAGGTCATGATCTCAGGGTCCTGGGATCGAGCCCCGCATCAGGCTCTCTGCTCAGTGGGGAGCCTGCTTCCCTCTCTCTCTCTGCCTACTTGTGATCTACTTGCTGTTCTGCCTACTTGTGATCTCTCTCTCCCTATCAAATAAATAAAAATCTTTAAAAAAAATGGGTTGCAAAGGATCAATCCAAACATTTACTTAAAAGAAAAGGACCTTTGTCAGTGAAACAAATACACTGTTGCTCTGCACAAAAGATGATACCCCCGCTATCTTTATTTTCTCCTGATCCAGATATTTCCAGATAGAACTTGGAGACGGGAATGTTAACTTTTGTTTCCATTCCATTTGTCTTTTTTTAGAGTTTAGGAATCAAACTTGCTAAAAAAAATATTATGCATTCACGCTATCTTGCATTCAAATTCGGAGGATTAAAAACAACAAAAAAAAGCTACCACAAAGGACGCCTGGGTGGCTCAGTGGGTTAAGCCTCTGCCTTCGGCTCAGGTCATGATCCCAGGGTCCTGGGATCGAGCCCCACACCGGGCTCTCTGCTCAGCAGGGAGCCTGCTTCTCTCTCTCTCTCTGCCTGCCTCTCTGCCTATTTGTGCTGTCTGTCAAATAAATAAATAAAATCTTAAAAAAAAAAAAAAAGCTATCACAAGGAGGAACAGATTTGGGGCACCTGGGTGGCTCAGTGGGTTAAAGCCTCTGCCTTCAGCTGGGGTCATGATCCTGGGTCCTGGGATTGAGCTCCGCATCGGGCTCTCTGCTTGGCAGGGAACCTGCTTCCTCCTCTCTCTGCCTGCCTCTCTGCCTACTTGTGATCTCTGTCAAATACATAAATAAAATCTTAGAAAAAAATAAAAAAGAGGAACAGATTTTCATTCAAAGAGTATTGCTTTGAGGCAGCCTGCTTTCCCCACATATAACTTTACATTGTTCCTCCAAAGCCTCCCCAGAGTATGAATATCTTGCCAAAGGTCTCTTAATTATAAAGAAAGCAGTCTTAGGCTTTTAGAATCCTAAAGAGAAGAAAGGAAGACTCTGGTGAACAAAAATTCTGGCTTGTAAGAAACCTAGAATAAAAAGTCACACATTCCTTTTAAAGTGTTTTAAATGAGTTTGAAATAACTGTTTTTCTTATAAATCTACAAGTCTTTTTACTATAAGTCTTCCTTGAACTCAAAAAGAAAAAAAAATGTTTTGCTACTAGACAAAGGTCTTATTTAGTAAGACTGTGGGACAGTTAGATTGAAGAAAGTGGGAAGAAAATCCTGATGCCAGAAAGAAGATAAAAAAAAAAAAGGCTTGGGGGTGATGAGGACTGCCATGATACTAACCTATTTCATGAAAAAGGAAATCCGTGGAGCGGATTCTAATAAATCCGAGTTACTCCTGCGGATACCTAAGCAGTTTGGAGATGCTACCTAGCCGGCGTGCCACCATCCACTAATGAGGCATCCCATTTCCCAAGCCTTGTTGTGTGGGACGTCTCTCCAGCAGAGTGTGACAGGCCGGCCCAGGCCAAACAAAACCCTAGACCCAACTAAGAACATTTCCTAGTCGATCTCCCACCCCGTTCTTGGATCCAGCACTGATCCTCCCCTCTACCCGAGCTCTGCTCTACCGCTGGGGCCAGGTCTCTGCTCATACTGGTCCACCATCCCCTCCGGACGCAGCACCCCCCCCCCCCACCCCTCGCTCGCCAAGCCGGGTACCATGGGCTCTCCCTGGCCTCGGCCCCACCGGTAGAGACAAGAGGTTCTCTGGTCTCACGGGTTCGGTATGCCACCAGCCCCGCCCTCTAGTCAGCGCCTCCTGGATGGAATCCCGATCCCCAGCTGGTCATCTCGGGATGGGCTCCTCAGTCCTTTCTCACCGACCACACGCTCATGGCCCCCTCCCTCCTGCGCTGCGGGCCAACCTGAGCTCCGCCTTTCGGGATGACAATCACGCCCAGACGCGGAGCTCCAGCGGCCGGGACGGCGGCTCCGCCGGCCTCGCCCCTGCCACCAGCCTCTCCACCACCTCCACCAGCGCCTGCCCCACTTGACGCCGCCATCCCGGGCGGCCGCACTGGGCGCAATTCCGGCTGTCCATTGGCTGTTACCTAGGCAACCAGGAGCAACGCCACTCTCCATTGGCCCAGCGCGGACTCTGCGCCATCTTTGTGCGGGGCGGAGGGTCTCAAGAGCTCGGGTCAAACATCTGAAAGAGGGGTGGGGCTGAACCCGTGGTCCTACCTCGGCTCCTTGATGGAGACCTCAGGTCTCGTCTGCTCAGAGACATCCTAACCGAAATGTGGACAAAAGCAAAACCAAACCAAACCTGGGTCAGAAGAAACAGGGACTACCAACTCGAGCGCTTGGGGTCCTGCGCGGACCTTCAGAGCTGTAAATGACTCCTCCCTGGAGTTTAAGCACAGAACCCAAACCTGGCTTTTGAGTTTCAGCTTTGTGAATTGTAACATGCTGGACCAGGCAGCTGAGGTTTAATGAGTGTCAGCCCCATGCCAGCACTGTGATACCAGGACACTTATGCATTCAATCATTGTAAGGAGTTGTGTTGTCATTACTCAGATCCTTTGTGTTTAAAATGTAGTATCGAGATTGGAGCGAATCTCCAAATATTACGTACGCCAATCCTTTTATCCATTTATTTACTTATCAGTCTGAATGCAGCTAGAAAAGACAGGATCGCTGCCCTCATGGGACTTACTGCCTAGATGTGGAGAAGAAAAGATTCACGCACAGGGAAAAATTCAAGACTATATTCAATTATTAAAAGAAGGCAAGTGCATGAAGACAGTAAACAAACTGCTCCAATTTGGGTGTTTCCTCATTTGTGAGATAGAAAATGAAAATAAGGGGCGCCTGGGTGGCTCAGTGGGTTAAAGCCTCTGCCTTCAGCTCGGGTCATGATCTCCGGGTCCTGGGATCGAGCCCCGCATCGGGCTCTCTGCTCAGCAGGGAGCCTGCTTCCTCCTCCTCTCTCTCTCTGCCTACTTGTGATCTCTGTCAAATAAATAAATAAAAAAATCTTAAAAAAAAAAAAAGAAAATGAAAATAATAATGATATAGACTCACTAGCACTTATATGAGAATATAGTGTAAAATTCTCAATACTGTGTCTGTGACATTATGCTCCATAAACACCAGTTTTACATTGTTTGAAAAGACTTGGATTCTGTATTCAAATCCCATGTCTGCCACCAAGTGTGTGTGACTCAAGCCAGTTATTAAGCTCTCCAGCCTGTAAAATGAGTTGGACTAGCAGATCTATAAGATTCAACCAGCTCTAGCACTCAATGGTTAAGTATGCTAAACTGTGTGGTAGTGACTATAAATAAAAACACAGTCTGAGAGAATGGCATGTCAAGAAAATCTTATTAGGGGGGCGCCTGGGTGGCTCAGTGGGTTAGGCCGCTGCCTTCGGCTCAGGTCATGATCTCGGAGTCCTGGGATCGAGTCCCGCATCGGGCTCTCTGCTCAGCAGAGAGCCTGCTTCTCTCTCTGCCTCTCTGTCTGCTGTGATCTCTCTCTGTCAAATAAATAAATAAAATATTAAAAAAAAAAAAAAAGAAAAAGAAAATCTTATTAGGTTAATAAGAAAATCTAATCTAATCTAATAAGATCTTATTAGAAGAAATGAAGAAACCTGAAAAATTTGGGGAAAATATGGTTTGCAAAATGTAGTGTTTTGAATGGGCAAATTCATAAACACAGAAAGTAGAAATTACCAGGAGCTAGAGAAAGAGGGAGTTATTGTTTAATGGATACAGAGTTTTTGTTGGGTTGATGAAAAAGTTTTGAGTATAGGCAGTGGTGATGGTTATGCAACATTGTGAATGTATTTAATGTTACTGAACTGTATACTTGTGAATGGTCAAAATGATAAAAATGCATTATTTTACTGCAATAAAAATGTAGTTTCTTAATCAGAGCAGTGACATCAGGAAACCAGTGTTTTAAGAAAATTAATCTGGGGTGCGCCTGGGTGGCTCAGTGGGTTAAAGCCTCTGCCTTCAGCTCAGGTCATGATCCCAGAGTCCTGGGATCAAGCCCCGCATTAGGCTCTCTGCTCAGCAGGGATCCTGCTTCCCTTCCTCTCTCTCTGCCTGCCTCTGCCTACTTGTGATCTCTGTCTGTCAAATAAGTAAAATCTTAAAAAAAAAAAAAAGAAAGAAAGAAAATTAATCTGGTAGTGATGTTCAGAGATAACCAGAGAGATTGGAAGCAAAAGAGCAAACTCAAGCTATTTTAATAATGTAGAAAAGACATCTTGAGAGTCTCAAAAGTAATGTGGCATCAGAGAATATGGAAAGAAAGGGAGTACATAATGATGTAGGAAAGATGTTGGGGTTCAGAGCCAATGGCCTAGAAAGAATTTTTGAGACATCTTCAGTGTAAAAAGATGGTTTTATTAAAGCATAGAGACAGAGCACAGGGACAGGACCTGTGGGCAGAAAGAGCTGTACTGGGGTAATGAAGAGTGGCTGGTTATATACTTTCAAGTTGTGAGGGGGTTAGGCATAGTGTAAGTCTCTAAGGAATTTTGGAAATAAGGTTTCCAAGACCTTGAGGGGACTAGCTCTTGTTAGGAAAAGGTCATTTATTACTGTCTAATAAAACCTTAGTCATGAGACCCTTCAGATGTGTAATGGTGGGTCATAGGCTTCTGGTGATGGCCAACAGATATCTTAGAGATAAAGGAAGTTTCCAAAGAAATTTTTATATGTTGAAGTAGACTTACAGGATGGGGTGGAGGGATTGTTGGGATAATGTTAAGCTAAGCGTTTTCCCTTAGCAAAGTATTAATGTCAGGACAGCTGAGTTCCTAGAGGAATGTCACTCTGCCTGTTTTAAGTACTTGTGAGTGGGCTTTAAGTAGCAGGGAAATTTAATTTTTCTTTTGCCTTTGCTTCCCACAACACATATGAAACACATCTCATAGAGATATTTAACAAGAGACAATATAGTGTTAAAAAACATTGAGCTAGTCTGCCTAGCTGCATGACCACAGGCAAGTTACTTTACTCAGTTTCCAAAATCATAAGAGCTGTAATGCCTTTTATGTGTAATTCAGTTATATTCATGTAATTTACAAGAAACACTGTCTGGCATGTGTTTAGTATTTGGTGAGTGCTAGCTCTTCATAGGTAATAGGGAATATATTGACTTTTTTTTTTTTTTTTTTGGCCCAGTAGAACAAGTTCTAAGCGGTAGAATCAAAAATAAATTTTGAGAATTTCCCCCAGAGTTCTCAAGGGAGAACTCTAAATCTTGCAGCTTTCCTTGACAATAATTTGAAGCTTATGGGATAAATGAGATAAATAATACCAAGAGATCATCTCTATGGATGTGACCCCTGGGATGCAAGAGGCAAGTATTACTGAATTATTTGGTGTCTGGATGGAGAGGAAAATACATGTCTTCTAACTGAAAGAGGAAACTGTATGGGAAACTGTATGGACCTTTGCCTAAAAGGGTTTATGTGCCAAAAAAAGTTTAAGGCATTCTCACACATACAATTAAACAATAGTTTTTTCAGTGCAATTCAATTCAGTTCAGTACTTCTAGTATTTCTAGTACTGTGAAAATAATTTGATTCAAGGAAGAATGACTATGAAATATTGGTTACAATATGGCTGATTATCTCCTGTGAAAACCCATGTCTCTAGTCTGCTGGTGATTCTAAGCACAAAAACAAAAACAACATCAATGATAAAAAAAGGTGGTACCATTTGTTGAGTATACTAATCACTGTGCTAAGTGTTTTACTATCTTGATTCTTATTTGAGGGAGGGATGATCATTTTTAATGCATTTTTTAGGTACTAAGCACTAAGTGCTCAGTGTTTTATATACATTATCTTCATTCTTATTTAATTGAGGAAGGGATGATAATTCCCATTTTGCAGGAGAGAAAACAGAGGCTTAAGTGTGGAGGTGGGCTTCAAACTCAAATGACTCTGATTCCCTCTTTTCTCTCCCTCTCACTCCCTTATCTAATTACATTCTTTCTTTAAAACCTATCTCATACGATGACCTCTTTAAGGCCTTTGCTGACTTTCTAGCCTACCCCCAAATCGCTGAACTTCTATTATGAGTTTTCAGTTTTCAGTGTTGGCGCCTTTTCTCCTGCTGCCTCAGAGAGCTGTATGTCTTCCCCTTGAGGGCAAGGACAGTTTTTCCTTCTCTTTTGCGCTAACAAAAATATACAGAGTCCCTATCGTGTCTAGACAGCAAGGTTTTACAATGGTGAATAAAACAGTCATGTACTCAGCTCAGGGAACTTTCTAGTCTAATAAGATCATATCTTTCTTCAATGGACAAAAAAGCATAGAGCATTAGGGCCGGACACTGTGTAAATTGCATTAGGTCTGTGGTTTATTTATTTATTTTTATTTTTATTTTTTTAAAGATTTTATTTATTTATTTGACAGACAGAGATCACAAGTAGGCAGAGAGGCAGGCTGAGAGAGAGGAGGAAGCAGGCTCCCTGCTGAGCAGAGAGCCCAATGCGGGACTCCATCCCAGTATCCTGGGATCATGACCTGAGCCGAAAGCAGAGGCTTTAACCCACTGAGCCACCCAGGTTCCCAAGGCCTGTGGTTTTTAAAAACCTTTTTATTTCGGTAGATTAGGGATTTTTTTTTTTTTTAAGATTTTGTTTATTTATTTGACAGACAGAGATCACAAGTAGGCAGAGAGGCAGGCAGAGAGAGAGAGGAGGAAGCAGGCTCCCTGCCGAGCAGAGAGCCCTATGCCAGGCTCGATCCCTCATGACCTGAGTCGAAGGCAGAGGCTTTAACCCACTGAGCCACCCAGGCACCCCAGATTAGGGATTTTTGTTTCTTTGCTTCAGTTTTGTCTCTCTAGAATTTAGGACATAGTAAGTGCTTGATAAGTATTTTATGAATGCACGATTGAATGAATGCAGATACAAAGATTAGATTTCTCTACTTTCATAGCAGGTTGGTTCATAGTACGCACTCAACAAATGACTGATTAAGTAGGCTACTTTACTGAAAGCTCCTAAAGACAGGTCAGCAATTGAAGCTAGGGGAGGGGCTGGGCTGGTAAGAGCAGGGGGCGTGTCTGACCCGGGTTTGGCTCCTGGAGCATGCGCAATCTCCACAGACGGTGACGGGCGAAAAATGCGGAGGGCGCGATTACGTAGACGCTGGTTCTGATTGGCTACCGTTCGCGCGCGAGGGGTCGTGCCTACTCGTCGCCAAGTAAACAGGCTAGGTGAGGGCGGGGCCAACGAGGCGCCGCGACCTGGTTGGCCAGGCGTGGGTTGGGGGTTTCGCGGATTGGTCCCGGCCGGGAGCTCAGCTGTGTGGAGCGCACCGGGACTCGGAGCCGGCGGCCTGAGGGATGGACGAAACGAGCCCACTGGTGTCCCCCGAGCGGGCCCAACCCCCGGACTACACCTTCCCGTCCGTTTCGGGCGCTCACTTTCCGCAGGTGCCGGGGGGCGCGGTCCGAGTGGCGGCGGCTGCCGGCCCGGCCCCCTCTCCACCGGGCTCGCCAGGCCACGACCGCGAGCGGCAGCCGCTGCTGGACCGGGCTCGGGGCGCGGCGGCCCAAGGCCAGACCCAAACCGTGGCGGCGCAGGCCCAAGCCCTGGCCGCCCAGGCGGCGGCGGCGGCCCACGCCGCGCAGGCCCACCGCGAGCGGAATGAGTTCCCGGAGGACCCCGAGTTCGAGGCGGTAGTGCGGCAGGCCGAGCTGGCCATCGAACGCTGCATCTTCCCCGAGCGCATCTACCAGGGCTCCAGCGGAAGCTACTTCGTCAAGGACCCTCAGGGGGTGAGAGCGGGGTGGGGGCCGCCGCCGCCCCCGCCTTCGGGGAGGGTGGGCCTGTCTGGGGGAGTTAGCAGCTTCGCACAGCGAGAGGGAGAAGGGGGGTTGAAAGGCTGCGAAAGGGAGAAACTTCACAGTGCAGAGCCCCTTGGCAAGATTTTGGAATGCCCCTGAGGACTGGAGATGGAGAAGCTCTGCGGACTGAAGAAATAAATCAGAACCTATTTGGTGGGGGAGGAGTGAGCGGAGAATGAAAAGAGGAAATTGACCAGATACAGGCGAGGGGCCCGGCGGTGAGGTGGGGCAATCGGCCTGTCGACAGAGACGCGCGGGGAGATGCTGCCTTCTAGTAGGTTCCTTAGCTTTAAACTACGGAGACTGCTATTCGGCCATTGTCCTACAGATTTGAGCTTTGGGCCCATTTTCTCTTTTTGGACCGAACCAGCGTTGTCGCTGTTCACTGGAGGACGGGTGATCCATCAAGGGATCTGAGGGTTCAGTTCCAGCCTTCTGTGTTGTGGGGATCTACCACCGTCCCAGGGCTCTTACTGGCAGACGTCAGTGATGGAGTGGGTGGACTTAAACCAGTTTCATCTGTCCTGGTTATTGCTCACTTCTGGGAAATTGTTCAAATTCTTTTTTATCGTTCTTCAGTAAAGAATGTGGAGTTTTAGAAACACAGGACTGCCTGCTACATTTTACTTTTATTTCTCTCCCAGGACTATCAGCAGTTTGCTTTATAGCTAAAGCAAAGTGTTTGCTGACCTTTATTTTGTCCCTTGCATGTGTATAAAGGGGGATGGGGATGAGATGGGTTGGGAAGGGACATGGGGTGACCAGGGTAACTGAGAGGTGACTTTATTCTTTTGATAGCTGCAGAAGAATTTAAGGCATTTATATCAAACCAGAGGTATCATTGGAATATCAGTGGGTCAAAACATGTTTTTCCTGTCAGAGTTCTCAGATTGGCCCGGAATGGTTTATTGGAAAAATATACTGTTGTTATACTTATTAAAATAATGGTTGTCAAATCCTGCAAATTTTCACTGCGTCTCTCCCTTGTGAACTCTTTAGATGGGTGGTGTGCCGTTCTTGTAGGAGTGCTGAGTGGCCAGGATGGACTCTGACTTGTAGCCCTTGATTGGGTTCATCGAATGATCTGGTCATTCTCCCAGATGTTGTTGTCCCTGAATTATCAAGAACCAGAAGGCAATTCTGCCATCAATGCAGTTAACATAAACTGAATTGGGGAAGTTGGGGAAAACTTTGAGAATAAGAGGTCTTTCCAAGCCCGTCAAGTAAGGGAGCAGTGAGTTAAATTGAAAGCTCAAAGGGGAACCATTACTTCTAGAAGAAAAGGAGAGTGGGTATCCTGAGGCCTAAATGTTAGCAATATACTTTTGGTTTTTATGTAAGTGTTTTTTATTTTTTATTTTATTTTCCTTTTTTTTATCTTGTTGGCTGATGTAAGAAGGGGTTAATTATCTTTAATAGGTATAGGAACAGGAGGAAGGTTTTTATTTTTCTTTCATGACACTATTACAGCTTTGTTGGAAGTGTGTCAGGTCAGCTGAGAAGTGATCTGGTGCTCTGGCAGGTGGGAGTAATAAGATCTGTCACTTCTACCTGGCAGGTAAAGCACTACCACCTCTGTGCATAGGCTACAGAGAATGACAGACTACGGGTATGTTTCTTGGTGATTTGTAGGACCCCAGGGTCTAAAATTTCCTGGCCACTGCCCTTTCTTAGAGAGGAAGTCAAAACACATATGCCCTGACAAAACTTAATGATATAACCATCTTGCTCACATTGAAGAAAATGTGGTTCAGAGCAGAGGACCACTTCCTAAATGCTGTGGTGAGTTTCAATGAACCACAGACCCCCTGTGGTTGGTCATGTCATCTTTGGCCCTGCTCCAAATGTGTTTGTTTTATTTAATAAATACGTAGATAGCACTTACTATATGCTATGTAATGTTTTAAGTGCTTTACGAATAATAATTCACTTAGCACTTAGAGCAGTACTCTTGGAGGTAGGTACTGTTATTATCCCCACAGATGATGACAATGATGACATCAGGGCACACAGTGTAACTAATATGCTTAGGGTCTTAACAGCTAGTAAGTGGGAGGCAGGATTCAGACCCAGGCCAACTGGCTCCAGAATTCATGTTCCTAAGCACTATGCAGTGCTGCCTTAAAGTTAGTCATCTGAATTTCTGCTTCCTCTTTTCATCTCCCATATTGGTTAAGATTATATTTGGCTGTTTGGCAGAAAATTTTAAATAATAATGACTCGAATAAAGGTACATTTAACTCTCATAGATGAACTCTCTAGGCTGCCTAGGGCTGGCATGACAATATGAACAATGTGCATCCTTCCATCCAGCTGATGAGCCATCCCTAGCATGTGGGTTCCACTTCATGATCCAAGATGGCTGCTCAGACTGCAGACATCTTGTCTGTTTTTCAGCCAGTTGGATGAAGGAAAGGAGAGGAAGAGTATGCCTTCTTCCTTGAAGATATTTCCTAGAAGTCTCACCAGACCGTTTTTATATTCTGTTGTCCAGAACTTAACGGCAGTAGTGGTTGGGAACTGTAGTCTTTATTTTGCCTCACTAAAAATGTGGAGTCCCATGTCCAAGGAAGAAGAGGGAACAGAGATTGGGGGAAACAGCAGATTCTGCCAGAGCTGCTTTTGGAGCTAAAGAGGATGGAACGTTCTTGAAGATAATAGCCCTGATTTCATTTTCCAATTTAGGATGGTTTCTCCCTCAGGGCAAGCAAGTGGGGACCTAGAGACAAATAAGATGGAAAATGCTAGATCAGAAGGCATGGTAGAGAGTGCTCATATTACCCTCCTCACTTGCATTCTTGTGCTTTCTGGTCTTATGCTTAATCACCTATGAAATTATTTTTTGAGCATTTTCTGTTTTGTGAGGCTAGTAATACTATATGTTCATATTGCCAAGGATCATAGAATAGCATGTGATTCATTAATTGATTAAGAAGATTAAATGCGCTATCACACATGAAAGCCCCTTGGCATAGTTCCTAGTGCTTAGCAGGAGCTCAGAGTGTTTTGGTTTTTGTTAGGTTAATGCCCGCTGACCTCTGGATTAGGCTTTCTTGGATACATGGCATTGAATAAAACAAAAGTAGTATAATTTCAAGATGATGATTTTATGAACGCTGAGAATATTAATTTAATAGATAATGCTAATTGGTATTTGCTTCATAATTTTACAGATACTGCTCATATGTTTTAGGAACTAGGACTTATTTCAGTAATTTGCAGTCTTTTAAAAATACTTATCCATCAAGAGCTTGTCATGAAAATTGTACAGGTTTTTTTTTTTCATTTTTCAAATATAAAATTATGTTAGTATGTAATACTGAGTGTACTTCTTTCAGCTACCTGTGCCCTCCAAAGAAATTCTGATGTCCTTACGCATGGTTGAGAGCAACACTGATAGCCCAATAAAGAATAAAGATTGCAAAGAGAATAATTCTCTTAATTCTTATTAATTTATTTGAGAGAGAGAGAGAGAGAACACGTGCAAGCACAGAGGGAAAGGGAAATGCATACTCCCCATGGAGCAGAGAGCCGGACTTGGGGCTCAATTACCGGGACCCTGAGATCACTATCTGAGCTGAAGGCAGATGCTTAACTGAGTCACCCAGGCACCCCAAGAATAACTTTTTTTTTTTTTTTTTTTACTAAAATGTTAAGAGGTAGTCAAGTTTATATGTCATATTTAGATGTAGTTCTTGAGGTTTTTAAACATCATTACCGCCTATTTTAGGGAACCTGTCCTAGGCCACCAGTTATAATGGGTGAGACAGGTTGGGTTATTGACAGTGGATAGGAAAATAAATACAGGCTAAATCTCTTCTGTTGCATTTTATTTGGATCCCATCTTCTTTCAGGGTCTAATATATTTGGAGTAACCCATCCCTCTCTTTTCTAAGAGTTAACATGTCAGTAAGGCTTCTTTGCCTAAATAGGAGTGCTGTTTCTGTCCAACTGCTAATACAGAATATAGGAGTTCTCAGGGCGCCTGGGTGGCTCAGTGGGTTAAGCCGCTGCCTTCGGCTCGGGTCATGATCTCAGGGTCCTGGGATCGAGTCCCACATCGGGCTCTCTGCTCAGCGGGGAGCCTGCTTCCGTCCCTCTCTCTGCCTGCCTCTCTGTCTACTTCTGATCTCTCTCTGTCAAATGGATAAATAAAAATCTTTAAAAAAAAAAAAAAAAAAAAAAAGAATATAGGAGTTCTCAGAGTGAGGCCGAAGGACCTGTAGGAATCCTTTTAGGGGTGCACAGTCAAAATTATTTTTCTAACCGTTTTTAAGACTGCCTGCCATTTTCATTCTCTCTTCCTTATGAGTGCATAGTAGAGATTTCCAGAGGCTACTTGATATGTGATATTGAAACAGATTGAATATTAAGGAAGATGTGAAAATGCAGTTGCCTTTTATTAAGCCAGACACTAGAGAGATTTCCAAAATTAGAAAACAGTGCCTGCCTTTTCATTAAAAATTGTTTTTGAAAATGGTTATTTTTCTTTTTTTAATAATTTCTTAATACATTTTTAAAATTTTTTATAAACATATAATGTATTATTATACATTGTATATGTGTATGCATATATACATACCAGGGGTACAGGTCTGTGAATCGCCAGGTTTACACACTTCACAGCACTCACCATAGCACATACCCTCCCCGAAAATGGTTATTTTTCATAAAAACATAACATCTATATTAACATATATTAGGTTTATTTTTATTAAGTGAATTAACAGTCTTAACATTTCAGTTTTAATTTGTAATACAGCAGATGTAGGTTTTACCCACATAAACAAAAGTTTTGTAGATCTTTAATAATTAAGAGTTTAAAGGAATCTTCAGGCCAAAATGTTAGAGAATCATCAGCTTCATGTTTACCAAATTAAAAAAAAAACAACAACTTTTATTAGAAGTTATTTCTGGGTGTTTCACTATACAATATGAGTGATGTGCTTGAACTGTCTTAAATTTTAGCCTTGCATAATGCCCTCCTCCTTGGGGCTGCTAGATAGAGAAACCTTTGTCTTTCTGGTCCCAGGATTTGGTTGTGAGTTCTGACCCCCAGTGAGTAAGTGGCCTCTTGATTCCTGTGCAGTTCTCTTTGGATCCCCAGCTCCATTGCTGCTGCTGCTTAAGCTCCCTGTACCTCAGCCTCTTCGTTAAAGGAGGGTTAGTCAGTGGGTGGTAAGGAAAGGTGTTTGAAAAACATCGGCATCAAACAGAAGCTTACTCCAAACTAAGTGTAAGAAAGGAATTGAAAGTATAGTAAAGAAGAGAGAGGAGAGTGAGAAAAATCAGGCAGTAGACATTTTCTTTCTTAACCAAATAATGGTGGGTTCCTTTCTGATTCGACTGGTTCTAGAATATTCTTAAGTATTCAGGAATACAGCTGAAAATGTGAAGTTCATATTAGCTTTGGAAATTAGGCCTGAGGCTGTGTCTTGTATCATCTAGCAAACCTGCGGTGCTCACATACTGTCTTACACAAATGACGTACTGAGTACGTTAGCAGAACTGAATTGAACTGAAGGCCATGCTTAATCCCGAAGAGCACTTGTCTCCCTTTCTGCCTAATATCTTTCTGTCCTCCAGCCTTCTCACTCTACTGTCCCTCCATTGTCCAGTCCAGATGTTATTATTTAATGAACCCTGTGTGCTATTGAGGTAGTAATGATCACTAATGCTTTCACAGTCCTCAGGATGCTTTCCAATTCTCCTGTCAGAAGGAAATGGCGAAGTTTGAGAGGTGAGTCTGTAAATGAGGCTTTGGCTGTGATCTTGGCCTTCGGGTTCTGCTTTCTTCAATGGAGGTATTTAAGCCTCAGTCCTAGTATCTTTCAGCCTTGATAATAGGATTGTCTTGGTCTTCCTCCCGCTGGGAACCGGCCTGCCGAACTTCACATTGTACCTCAGTTGAACCGACTCGAGTTGTGGCACGGGCCTCAAGCTGTCCGTGGTTTTATTATTGTCTAGTTCTAGAGCATTATCATGGACTCATCGGTCATTCTCTGAGTGACAGGAACCCCTTGTTGCTGCTGCTTTGTGGTTTGGAGCACAGGGTTCCTGGGGCAGAGACAGAGATTGCTAACTTGGGCCTTTTGCTAGACATTTTGGATAAAAAGGTAATTCTGAAGACCTGGGCTATGAATTTATGCACTTGACTTTTCCCAGTGAATCAGTAAGGTTGTTTGTATTTAAGAATAAATTGATTCCTTTGGAGGGAGGAGAGTTCTGTATTTTTCTTGTCAGCTCAGATTCTTGTAAGACTTCTTGAACTAGCCTCAAGAAGGACCAATTATTTTTGGAGACATGCATTTAGCCAATTCCTAATATGAGCACATACTTAATGCAGGCAGATGGGCGTATGTTTTCTGCTGTGACCTGCCTGTCAGGAAGTGACACCCACAGGAAAATGTCTTATGACCCAGACTAGCTTGAGTTGGCTGTGGGGTGAGAGAGGGAGAGTCATATGATACAAAGATGAATCACTTGGATAGCATATTCGCTTTTCTTCCTTTGAAAAGTACCAGTTTGGGGACTAGAGGGAATGAGACAAATGTGAAATAACCATGGAGGGCTGCCTGTCCTGGGGAGGAAGACTCCAGAAGGGAGGCCCATTGTTTCAGGGTTGCAGCAGCATCCCAGATTTCTAAGGACCTCTGAGGGTTAAGTTCTCACCTGCAAGAGAAGATGGATTTTAGTCTTTGTGGCCTCTCATTTCCTAATTTCTTGCCCATCAGAGTTACTTAAAAGAACCCGATTCTAATCAGGTGGCAGATTCTTTTTCCTGCTGTGAGTTTTCCCTTCCATTGCTTTCTTAGTTTGTCATTCCTAAACTTTTTTTTTTTTTTAAGATTTTATTTATTTATTTGACAGACAGATCCAAGTAGGCAGAGAGGCAGGCAGAGAGAGAAGGGAGGAAACAGGCTCCCCGCCGAGCAGAGAGCCCGATGCGGGGCTCGATCCCAGGACGCTAGGATCACGACCTGAGCCGAAGGCAGAGGCTTTAACCCACTGAGCCACCCAGGCGCCCCTCCTAAACTTTTTATTTCAAGATTTTGTTAACACCCAGGGAGTGGGATAGTAAGGCTGATAGAGGAAATCAAGCACTGATGGAGTTAACTTCATTCCATAATACCTTACTAATTTCTTTTCAGTTGATACTTTTTTTTTTTTTTTTTTTTATTTATTTGACAGACAGAGATCACAAGTAGGTAGAGAGGCAGCAGAGAGGGAGAGAGGAAGCAGGCTCCCCGCCAAGCAGAGAGCCCGATGCGGGGCTCGATCCCAGGACCCCGAGATCATGACCTGAGCCGAAGGCAGAGGCTTTAAACCACTGAGCCACCCAGGCGCCCCGATACTTTTTTGAGCCTTTACCTAATTGTTGCAGAACAAGTTTGTATGAATTCACCTTGGAAGTTGGGGTTTGATGGTGTTAAAGTCTGTTTTACCATGTATACTAGGCGTGGCATCTTCTTTGGCCACAGCCCTTTCTGGCAGTGGGACTGTTAGCTGCACACATGAGCCGTGTCTTCCCCTTACAAGCTGGGGAGAAGCCAGTGTCTGTCTTTAAGGATTGTCTTCCTATGCCTTCTCGTTTCTTTCTAGAGTCCTGCTGACCTGGTCTGTGACCCACTTTAATTAATTTGCCTTTAACATCCTATTTTTCTTTTCTCTCTGTAGAAGATCATTGCTGTCTTCAAACCCAAGAATGAAGAGCCATATGGGCACCTTAATCCTAAGTGGACCAAGTGGCTGCAGAAGCTATGCTGTCCCTGCTGCTTTGGCCGTGACTGCCTTGTCCTCAACCAGGGCTATCTCTCAGAGGCAGGGGCCAGTCTGGTGGACCAAAAACTGGAACTCAACATTGTTCCCCGTACAAAGGTCAGTGACCTGTCTCCAGGGAGCTTTGGTCCCTATCCAGATTTTTCTTGAGCCTAAGTCCTGCTATATGTTAACCGAGCTATTAGGTCCAAGGAGGACTGTGTATGCCCTGGGTCTAGGGCTCTCAGCCTTTTTGGAGGGAAGGTGGTAGGTTTAGGCTCATGATTTGATCATCTGATGGAAGCTATCCTGAGAAGGATACACATAAAAATTCTGCATACAATTTCAGGAAATTCACTGACCCTCTGGTGCACATTTATGGGTTTTCCAGGTCTTTCGGTCCCGGGTAAACTGCAAGCTGGTTAGAAATCTGGCTACTTTTGTAGCTCATTGTCTTAGATTTCCAAGCTATTCCTTGATTTAGATATGTTCTAAAATGGACTAACTGATGTTAGCTAGTCACTAAAGTAAAGTCTGGCAGGAAGGAGTCTAGGGTGGGCTGAGGGTTAAAGTAAAGGTCTGGCTTGGACATGTACAGAGAATGGACCTGGAATTCTCATCAATCTTCATGTTATGGGAGACTGGTACTTACCTGAACATAACAAAATTGGGGTCCCAGATCCAGGTAAATCCACACTTAGAATGAATTTGCACACACCTTATATGTATGATAGACTTAGCTTAGGTTCTAATCCCTACCACTCCCCCAGTATGCTGAAATAACAGAATTGATTGCATACATTTTCAGGAAGTTTACTGATACCAGGTGGAGAGCCTCTGTACTACAGGGTGTCAGCGGAATTTTCCAAGAGTTATGAGGGGAAGGAATGCGTGCTGGTCAGCATGTGAACATTTAAGGACACATCATCACCCATTTAGTATGTGTGGCTACCTGAGGTTTAGTAACAACTTAAGGTGAAGCTCTGATCTGCTGCCCTAAGGCTGCAGGGGCATCTTTGTAGCTATGGGTTTTAATCCTCTGAGAATTTGATGAAGGCTGGAGATCTCACTCCCAGAAAAAATTCATATATTTGCAATTGTTGTTTTGCATGTAATTTCACAGGGATGGTTCATGGACCGGTGGAGTCCATTCCTTGGCCTTGTAGAGACCATGCCAATAGACTAAAGACCCCTGCTTGAGGTTTTCTTTGCAGGTTTAGATAGTAGACTCTGGCCAAAGTGATGGGTCAGCAGACAGGAGCTTCCCTTCAAACCTCTTTTTTCTGTTTTCCCAGGGTATTTTAGAAGAAATTGTGATTGTTTTGGTTGTTTAACTGTCTGCTCTTTCACTGCCAGACTCCAAACAATAAGCCAGCTGGTTTGTAAGTTCGTAGAAGTCAGGGACCATTTCTTGAAATTTCCTTTTATTCTCAGCGTCTAGCAAAGTACTGTGGTTTTTGTTTGTTTGTTTCTTTGTTTTGAGAGAAAGAGTATGCACATGAGACGGAGGATGGGTGGGTTTGGGAAGCAGAGGGAGAGAGAGAGAATCTCAGGCAGGTTCCATGCTCAGTGCAATCCCACAATCCTGAGATCTTGACCTGAGCCAAAATCAAGAGTCGGACACTAAACCAACTAAACCACCCAGGTGCCCCAAGCAGGGTACTGTTTTTATAGTAACTATTCCGGAAGTGCCAGCTGAATGACTGAGTGAATATCAAACCATGAGGGACAATCCTAGAGATCCCCCAACTCAGATCTATTGGGGGAGTGTTTGCTTATAGCTCCCGCTGACATCTGGCCTTATACAGCTCATTCTTCCCTTTATGCTTTCGTTCTGTCTGTACACAGAGTTAAATAGCACACTTGAACGTCTTGCATGATAATTAATGCTCCAAAGATCTGCCTAACCTGAATTCCTCCTACTAGGCCCTTCCTAGACTCTAAACATTCTTTTAAATACTTGTGCTCATTGCTGTAATTGCCTTTCTTTACTAGGTAAGTAGCAGTCCGCACAGGGCCTTGTGCCTGTCCTGCCTGTGTTTCTAGAGTGTAGTGCCTAGGAATGAGGGCTGGAGTCCAAATTCTGGCTCTGCAGCTCTTTATTGGGTGACCCTTGGGAAATCACTTAAGACAGCCTCACATGCTTTGCCTGCTCAGTTCCTCACTATAAAAATAGGGTTATAAATAGTTCCTACTTTATGGGGTGGCTATTAAGATTACACAGGATAATCCATGTAAAACACATTGCCTGGTGCCTTTGCACAATGTAAATGCTCCATATGTCTTAGCCTGTGGTACTTTTATGACCATTCTTACCATAACAGAATGTCACCTGCCAGGATCCTGTTCTTCCCCATCTCTGGTCTTCCTCTTTCCCTGTTAGAGAATCTTAATGTGGCTTGAGGATCTTTTGCATTAAAACAACAACAAAATATTCATCTTCCATGAGACTGAGATGAGACAAAACCTTGCAAGTTTAACCTATAGCTGCTGGAGAATAGTGAGAGGAAGTCTCTCCCCTCCCAACCTCCCCACCTTTGTGACAGGAGTCTATCTAGTTGATGAGAGCAGCTGTCACTGTGGGAACAGGGCTCATGTTATGATGGAGCTTCAAATAGTAAGGCTCCAGGTCTCACTCGATACCTTGTTTCTGCTCTCTGTTCCTGTGAGGTTTTGGGGTAAGATAGTTTCATTAGTCATAGAGAAAAAAGTGGATTGTTACAGAGAGTGATCGAAAATAAATCTGGGTTGGGGGGGAATGGGTGGTTTATTGCTTGAGAGAGTGAGGGTTTTCACTGTGGAAACTGGCAAGATATTCTTAGGAAAGCCTTTTTTCTCCTTAATTCCTGTGCGTGTGTTTCCTGGGCACAGAGTGCCAACCTACTATACCTAGCACATCCATTGTAGACACTTGCGTTAACTTTGGATGGACAGATGAACGGAGATGAGGGAGGGAATGATTCTGTCCCTCTTTCTGAGTCATCGGCACAATAATTAGTTATTCGTAATGAACTTTGCAAGGCTTAAAAGAATTTTCTTTTAAATCTGATTTTAGTTATTTATATGCTGAGACTCACTTGTTGCTGTCTCTGAAAAAAGCTTGTAACTCATTCATGCATTCACTTAATAAATATTTAATGAGCATGTGCCAGTCACTATGTTAGATACTGAGGATGCTAATATGCATAAAGTAAGATGTTCTCTTTTTCCTCAGTTCTCTTTAGTCTTAAGAGAGAGGTTAGAGGGGTGCCTGGGTGGCTCAGTGGGTTAAAGCATCTGCCTTCAGCTCAGGTTGTGTTCCCAGGGTCCTGGGATCGAGCTCCGCATTGGGCTCTCTGCTCAGTGGGGAGCCTGCTTCCTTCCTCTTCTCTCTCTGCCTACTTGTGATCTCTGTCTGTCAAATAAATAAATAAAATCTTTTAAAAAAAAAAGAGGGAGAGAGGTTAGATGTACAAACGGATAATCACAAGACAGTGTGATAAGGGAGATAATGGACATATCTATGGATTACAGTGATATCACTACAAATTGACAATCAAGTGTAATAATTTTTTTAAAAGATTTTATTTATTTATTTGACAGAGACACAGCGAGAGAGAGAACACAAGCAAGGGGAGTGGGAGAGGGAGAAGCAGGCTTCCCTCCAAGCAGGGAGCCCAAACCAGGACTCAATCCCAGGACCCCGGGATCATGACCTGAGCCGAAGGCAGATGCTTAACAACTGAGCCACCCAAAAGCCATCTGCCTTTGGCTCAGGTTGTGATCCTGGGGTCCTGGGCAGGGAGCTGGGAGCCTGTTTCCACTTCTTCTGCTTCTCCCTCTCCCTCTACCCCTCTAACCTGCTCATGCTCACTCTCTCTCTCAAAAAAATAAATCTTTGAAAAAAATGTTTTTTTGAGTAGGCAATGCATGGATCTGGTGTGGAGATCAGAAGGCACAATAGGGTAAACGGAGAAGAGCAGTTTAGCCTCTCTCCCACCTCTGCCTTCCGGCCACTCCATTTCCTTCCTCAGAGGCAGCTTCCAGTACTAGTTTCTTGTGTAATATTCCAGATATAGTCTGCACAGATTATATATATATATAAAATCTGTATGTATATTGCTATATACATATATATAATCCATGCAGACAATATATATTATATATAATATATATAATAATATGTATAATATATTATATATTGCTATATACATATATATAATCTATGCAGACAATATATATTTTATATATATAGCAATTCAGTGTGTATATATATAGCATATTCAGTAAATATATATATACATATAGCAATTCAGTAAAGATTAAAACCATTTTAATGTTTATCTTTTAATGTTTAATGTTTATTTTTAAAATGTGAATAAATTGGGGCACCTGGGTAGCTTGGTCATTAAGTGTCTGTCTTCGGCTCAGGTCATGATCCCAGGGTCTTGGGATCAAGACCCGCGTCAGGCTGCCTGCTCAGCGGGAAGCCTGCTTCACCATCTTCCACTCCCCCTGCTTGTGTTCCTGCTCTCACTGTCTCTCTCTCTGTCAAATAAATAAATAAATAAAATGTTTTTAAAAATGTGAACAAATTGCACATAGTGCAGAATTCAAAAGAAATAAAAGGGTATAGAGTAAATTGCAATTTGTTTTTACCTGGAGAGAAAATAGGCATTGGGCCCTCTTGTCCCAACCTAGGAGATGGCTTTATTAGTCAGGGGAACTCATGCTAGCTGCTTTAACAACTCCTGAATCGAGGTGGTTTAATGGATCTTGCTCACATCCTAGATTCGTGCCAGTCAGGCAGCTCTCCCTGATCCCTTGTCACTCCCTCTATATAGTGACAAGAAATGTAAGATCTTTCCATGATGTGGTTTTGCCATCTCAGAGCCCTTCATTTCCAGCTACACAGATTGGGGAGTGTGAACTAAGGATAATGGGAGATTTTAGGGGCCAGCCCCGGAACTGATAGACATACATTGCTTTGTCGACATTGCATTGGCCTGAACTATTCATGTTAGGAAGGCCGAGGAGTGCATTCTTTATGCATCCACTGGAAGAGGAACAGCTTGTTGGTGAGTATCCAGCTAGTCCGTGTGGTAGTGGTATGGTTCCTCATACTCAACTGTAACCTAGGTATCTGTTCTCTTTCCACTCTAGGTAGTGTACCTGGCCAGCGATACCTTCAACTATAGTGCCATTGACCGAGTGAAGTCCAGGGGCAAGCGGCTTGCGCTAGAGAAGGTGCCAAAAGTTGGGCAGCGGTTTAATCGCATCGGGCTACCGCCAAAGGTATACCCAGCACCTGTGTGGCTTAGGCAAGGTGATGATGTGTGTGGTGTGACTATCCCAGGGTGAAACAAGGCACCTAGAGACTTGCCTATAGACATGAATATGTCTGAGGCTCCTGTCTCCCTCATTTCTGAGGGCCTAAGGTTTGGGGGATAATTCTCCAGAGAACAGAGCCCCTCACTTTCTCACTTTACTCCTCCGGCCCATTTAGATGGGCTTCTTGAATTTGTATGGGGAATCCCATGACTTTTTTCTGATATAAATGCCACAGGGCTTTATGGGCCACCCGGTTTACTCGTGGGCTCTCTGGACTTGAACAGTGGGGAGATACCTTTATTCCTCCTCTTTGGCTACAGGTTGGTTCATTCCAGCTCTTTGTTGAAGGCTACAAAGATGCAGACTACTGGCTCCGGCGTTTCGAAGCAGAACCTCTCCCGGAGAACACTAACCGGCAGCTACTGCTGCAGTTCGAGCGGCTGGTGGTGCTGGACTATATCATCCGCAACACTGGTGAGCAGCGCTGGGCAGCCCAGGGCCCATGCTGGACCACTGGGAGGTGCGCGGAGGCCTGGGGGCTTGCCGAGCTCCACACCAGAGTGCCTTCTCGTGATGAAGCTTTCCTAAGTCAGAAGGGCCTCGAAAATACTTTTGCAAGACAAGCTTTGTTCAGGCACATCGTGTGTGGTTACCAGAGGTGGTGAGTCCTGGAGCCAGCAGTTACTAATGTTTTATCTTAGCCTCTTTCCCCGTCCCAGATGGAAGACACATTGGCTCTCCCCAAGCAACATCAAGAGTACTTTTGTTCTTGATCCCTAGTCACTCATAGTAGCAAGACCTATCCCAGGACGGTTTTATCTTTAAGTACCTCATATCCATGCACTCATATGGTATTTGTCACTTTGTGACTGGCTTATTTTACTTAGCATATGCCCCTAAGCTCATTCATATTGCAGCATATATCAGAATTCTTTCCTTTTTAAGGCTGGATGTACATTGTATGTATATACTGTATTTTGCTTATCTATCCATCAGTGGACAGTTGGGTTGCTTCCATGTTTTAGCTTTTGTGACTAATGCTGCTTAACATGGCTGTACAAATATCTTTGAGACACTACTTTCATTTCTTTTAAGTATATACCCAGAAGTGGAATTGCTGGAGAAAATGGTAGTTCTGTTTAATTTTTTTAAAGTGAAATATGGTTGACCTATGTTTAATTTTTTGAGGAACTGCCATCCTGCTTTCCACAACGGCTGCACCGTTTTACATTCCCACCAGTGGCGCACAGGGGTTCCAGTTTCTCTACCTTTTCGTCACCAGTTGTTGTTTTCTGGGTTTTGTTTTGTTTTTCATTTGTAGCCAACCTGATAGGTATACTGTGGTCTCTCATTGTAATTTTGCATTTTCCTAATGGTTAGTGATGTTGTGAATATCCCTTTATGTACTTTTTGGCGATTTGCCTATCTTTGGAGAAATGTCTGTTCAACTTCTTTCCCATCTTTGAATCAGGTTGTTTTATTGTTGAGTTGTAGGAGTTTTTTATATACTCTGGATATTAATTCCTTATCAAATACATGATTTGCAAATATTTCCTCCCATATTGTTGGGTGCCTTTTTATTTTGTTTATATTATCTTTTGATGCAATTTTAAATTTTCATGAAGTCCAGTTTGTCTGTTTTTTTAATTTATCATCTGTGCCTTTGGTGTCATATGTAAGAAATTATTGCCATATCTAATGCCATGAAGCTTTTGCCCTATGTTTTGTCTTAAGAGTTTTATAATTTTTGGTATTAGAGTTAGCTCATGGATCCATTTTGAGTCAATTTTTGTATATGGTGTGAGGTAAGGGCCCAGCTTCATTTTCTGTATGTGGATATCCAGTTTTCCCAGCACCATCTGTTGAAAAGACTATCTTTTCATTGTTGAAGGTTCTTGTCACCCTTTTCGAAAACCATTTGATCATATATGCAAAGGTTTATGTCTGTATGGTATTTCATTTGTCTATATCTGTCTTTATGCCAGTACCATACTATTTTGTTTGTTTGTTTGTTTTAAAGATTTTATTTATTTATTTGACAGAGATCACAAGTAGGCAGAGAGGCAGGAAGAGAAAGGAAGGGAAGCAGGCTCCCCACTGAGAGGAGAGCCTGATGTGGGGCTTGATCCCAGGACCCCGGGATCATGACCTGAGCTGAGGCAGATGCTTTAACCCACTGAGCCACGCAGGCACCCCGCTTATAATCCTTTTTTAAAAATTTTGATATAGGGGCACCTGGGTGGCTCAGTGGGTTAAAGCCTCTGCCTTCGGCTCGGGTCATGATCCCAGGGTCCTGGGATCGAGCCCCGCATCGGGCTCTCTGCTCAGCGGGGAGCCTGCTTCCCCCTTCCTCTCTCTCTTCCTGCCTCTCCGCCTACTTGTGATCTCTGTCTGTCAAATAAATAAATAAAATCTTTAAAAAAAATTTTTTTTTATATAATTGGTAGTAATGACATACTCTCATTTCTGATTTTAGCAATTTCAGTCTTTTTTTTTTATTAAACTAAATAGCTAAATGGTTATCGGTTCTATTCATCCAGTGAGACAACTGTTGTAGTTTAGTTTTAGGGCATTTAGTTTATTTATCTATAATGTACATACAGATATATTTGGATTTTCATCCACGATCTTATTATTTCCTTTCTATTTTGTGTTTTTGTCTTTTTTCCCCCTCCCCTTCTTCCTATGATCTCTTTTCTTTCTTGTTTTCTTTTAAATTATTTTGTAATTAGGAGCACCTGGGTGGCTCATCTGGTTAAGTGTCTAGCTCTTGATTTCGTCTCAGGTCATGATCTCAAGGTCTTGAGAATGAGCCCCATGTCAGACTCCGCCCTCAGCACAGAGTCTGCTTGAGATTCTTTCTTCCTCTCCCTCTGCCCCTCCCCCTGCTCACACATGCTCTCTAAATAAATAAATAAATAAAAATCTTAAATTATTTTGTAAATATTTCATTTCTCCCCTCTTTTAGCTCAGGAGTTTAGATGCTTTGTCTTTTCTCTTGATGGTTAGTCTAAAGATTACCATGTGAATCTTTGATTTCCCAAAATCTAATCGGTAGAAACCCTTAGCTTCATCTCCAGGCTTTTGTACTATTAGCATGATACATTTTAATTATATATGCATGTATGTATGTATATGTGTCTGTATGTTTGTACATATGTTAAACCACTTTTTTGTAAAACCATAAGGTGATATTGTCATTATTATTACTGTTATTAATAATAATTATGGAGATGTTTGAACATATATGAAACCTGTAGGTACTGGTCATTCCAGCCTTAACAACTATCAGTCCATGACTAATCCTATCCCATTCATACTTCTGTTTATTTATCTTATTATTATTATTTATCTTTTTAAATATTTTTATTTATTTGACAGAGAGACAGCAAGAGAGGGAACACAAGCAGGGGAATGAGAGAGGGAGAAGCAAGCCTCCCCCTGAGCAGGCAGCCTGAGGTGGGACTCGATCCCAGGATCCTTGGGTCATGACCTGAGCCGAAAGCAGATGCTTAGCAACTGTGCCACCCAGGCACCCTCTTCTTTTATTATTTTAAAGCAAATTACAGATCTAATTTTATTCATAATTATTTCAGTGTGTGTCTCTATAAGATAACTTAAAAAAAAACCAAACATTATCATACCACAACAAAGCTAATATTTATCTAGATTTACTAATATATTTACCCATTTTATTGCTCTTTAAATTTTCCTGTATGTCCAAGCTTCTGTTGGGGATAATTTTCCTTTGACTTAGAGAACATATATACATATTTTATTAAGATTTTATTTATTTATTTGAGAGAGAGAAAGAGAGCACAAGCAGGGTAAGAGGCAGAGGGAGAGGGAAAAGCAGACTTCTTACTGAGTGGGGAGCCTGAGGCAGGGCCAAATCCAAGGATCCTGGGATCATGACCTGAGTCAAAGTCAGGTATTTAATCAACTGAGCCACACAAGTGCCCTGACTTAAAGTTGTTTTTTTTTTTTTTAAAAGATTTTATTTACTTATTTGACAGAGAGCACAAGCAGGCAGATAGGTAGACAGAGAGAGGGGGGGAAGCGGGCTCCCCGCTGAGCAGAAAGCCCAATTCAGGGCTCAATCTCAGGACCCTGGGACCATGACCTGAGCTGAAGGCAGAGGCTTTAACCCACTGAGACACCCAGGCGCCCCAACCCTGACTTAATAGTTTAATACTAGTCTGCTGATGATGAATTTTAGTTTTGTTTGTCTGAGAATGTCTTTATTTCACCTTCATTTTTGAAGGCTATGTATGTTGGGTGTAGAATTTGGAACTGGCAGTTTAGTTAAATAAATTCATTCCGTTGTCTTCTTGTTCCCATGATTTCTGTGAAGTCAGTTGTTCCTGTATTATTGTGGTTTCTTTGAAGGTAATCTCTTTTTCTCCAGCTCCTTTGAGATTTTCCCTGTAGTTGGTTTTCAGAATTTTTACTGCAATATGCTTGGTGTAGTTAGCTTTGTATTTATCCTGTTAGGGATTCACAATTTCCCTTGAATCAGTAGTTTGATACCCTTTGTCACTTTTGGAAGATTCTCAGCTATTCTCTCTTTATTTTATTTATTTATTTTTAAGTTTAAAAACACTTAACATGCACCTCTATACCCAGCATGGGGCTCGAGCTCATGACCCCAAGATCAAGAGTCGCCTGCCCTTCTGACTGAGCCAGCCAGGTGCCCCTGTTCTCTCTTTAAATGATTACTTCTGCCCATCTTTTTCTCCATTCTCAGAAGAGAATCCAATCACATGTTGTTAGAAACACTTTTTTTCCTGGGTGCCTTGTTCTGCTCTTTTTTTGTGGCCTTTCAGATTATTACTTCTGTCTTTGGCAAAATCTACTCTTAAGCTCATCTGTCAGATTTCTCAACTTGGTAACTAAATTTTTCAGTTGTTGAATTTCTGTTTGATTCTTTTTTATGGATTCTTGTTTTCTGCTACTATTCTTAATCTTGCTTTTTATCTTCTTAAACATATCAAGGATTTTATCTTGAATATTTTAGAGTCTAGATCTTCATTGTTTGGAATCCCTGTAGGTTTTTAAAAATTTTCTGTCTTCTTGTTTTTAGTCGTGTCACTATATCTCTTTATATACCTGGTTATTTTTGATTGTCAGATATTGTATATCAAAAATGGTAGAATTATTTGGAAGCCTAGGATGCTGATATAAGTCCTGTGTAGAAGTTGTTTGCATGTGGCAAACAGCTAGGGGTACCGGCAATCCAGAGTTACTTTAATTCCAGGTATTGAAGGGAAACTCTGCTTAGTTCCAAGGTGTAGTGGGTCAGGTTTCAACTCAAAGCATGGGTTATTTACCATGGTCTCCTCCCCTTATCAGTCACTGAACTAGGATTTTGTCTTCCCAGCTCCACAAGGCTGTTAGAACACTGCTGCACCTCTCATCCTCTTTATCAGCAGGTACTCTAGGAGAAAAGAAGCCACAAATAATGGACTTCCTGTCTGAATTGCCTTTCTCTCCCAGGTCTCAACACTTTAACTCTTAATGGTCTTATTAAAGTCTCCAATACCTTCAAGAGATTTAAAAATATTTTAGGGCACCTGGGTGGCTCAGTCGTTAAGCATCTGCCTTCGGCTCAGGTCATGATCCCGGGGTCCTGGGATCTGAGCCCCGCATTGGGCTCTCTGTTCGGCCGGAAGCCTGCTTCTCCCTCTTCCACTCCCTCTGCTTGTGTTCCTTCTCTTACTGTGTCTCTCTCTGTTAAATAAACAAATAAAATCTTAAAAAAAACTTTATCAGTTTTTTATAGTTTTCTCAGTAGAGTGATTGGACCAAGTGCCCAAAATATGTAGTCCATCATGACTGAACATGAAAGTCACCCCAGTTTTTTCTAACTTCATGTTTCTGTTCACAGATCGAGGCAACGACAACTGGCTGATTAAATATGACTGTCCAATGGATAGTTCTAGCTCTCGGGTAAGAGGTTGATCAATGGTAGTGCATATGCATAACACAGAAACACATAACAATCAGAGATTAAGTCACATAGATTCAGAAGAATCAAGATAGCACATGTATTTAAAATTGATGGGTTAATATTTGATAGAGTTTTCCCTCCATCTGTTTTTTAAGTGGTATCTTATTGAATGATGTTCACAGATACAGAATGAAGAAGGGTTCAAATATGTTTGGAACATGTTACATACCTTATGCCTTTCTGGGAGATTCACATTGCATAGGAGCATAGTAATGGTCTGAGAAGTAGTTCATTAAATGAACCTATTTAATTTTGTTTGGCCAGTAATTTCTAAACTTTTTTAGAATACTGTTCTCATAATAGACAATTCCATAGAACATCAGTTTAGAAAAAGCTGCTTCCTGCAACTTTCCTTACTTTCTCATTGCTTTCATCCTCTACCATGCTTTTCTATTCCTGCTCAGTCTGTACATTTTAAAGAATTAGTAGGAACGCTACCTAGAATAGGAGAGTAAGGTTGACTTTTATTCCTTATAATAAGTGTTGTTTTGTCCAGCTTTATTTAAATAGAATTGACATATAACATTGTGCAGATTTAAGATGTGCAACGTGGTGATTTAATGCATGTATATTTTGCAAAATGTTTACCACAGTAAGGTTGGTTAACACATTCTCATAGTGTTTTTACTTCCTTCTCTAATAGTGGTTCTCATATTTGGTACGTCAGAATCACCTGAAGAGTTGACTAAAAATAGTACAAACTCTTTGGGCCTTTCCCCACTAGGTCTTGGGTAAAACTCAGGATCCCATACTTTTAATAAGATATTCTAGGGGATTCTGATATAGGTATCCTCAACCCACATATCCTGTTTCTGTGATGGCACCTGTGAACCTGAAGTGGGGAGCCAAACAGACAGTCACGAGAGTGTCTGATGGGCTCTCATAGGTAGACTGCCCTACTCTGCAATCAGCCTTGTCCTTTTCCCTTATCACTGAAATGGCAAGAGACTCTTGTGCAAGAGCGGCCAGCTGTTATCTTCCATGGTTCTGTTGTGTCACAGGAAAATGTGGTCACCAGTGAAGTAGCATCTGGTCAAGGTCTACACAAAAGGACTTTGGCTGGCTGATAATTTGCTTTTTCCTTTTTCTTTTCATAGTCTCAGGACTCTGACTGCCTCTCACTAGGAGGAAAGGTGCAGAGTTATCTTTGTTATTGTCAGTTTTCTTCTTACCACGGGCTGTGGCAGCTCCTGGGGAAGTGCACCTTTCCTAAGATAAGGGACTCTGAGACCCTTGAATAGGCCAAATCAGAGGTGCCATAAATGTCCTAAGATTAGGAACTGTGGAAACTAGTCAGAGGTTGACCAAGGATTGGTGCCTGTGGGGGTTGAGGTGGGGTGCTCTGCTACTACTATAAAGGGCTTGAGGTAGGTGGGACCCTAAGTATTTGGTCTTCCCTTGCTCTTCAGGACACAGACTGGGTGGTGGTGAAGGAGCCTGTTATCAAGGTGGCTGCCATAGACAATGGGCTGGCTTTCCCCTTGAAGCATCCTGATTCCTGGAGGGCATGTAAGTCTAAGACCACTGTGGTCTGGCTCTTTTCCTGCTCAGTCTTAGTTTCTCATCTATGCAGTGAAGATAATAATACTTCTATGACAGGACTGTTTTAAGAATTGATGGAATAATGCAGCTCATGCATTTAGCACAGTAGCTGACACATGGCAAGTACTGCAAAATACAAAGTATTATTGTCATTTTTACCTTACATTATTCCTATTAAAAGCGCACAGTTGAGTTTTCTCATCTGTGTTTTTGTTTTTCTCGTTCTTTCTGAGGACTATCTTATTTATCCCATTTGTGCTTCTAAATATAAGCTATTGCCAGTGTTCTGTCTTCCTTGTTGACATCCTGGAAGTTACTGTTAATAACGGAGAAACTCTTGGAAAGAGAGAGAGATACAAGTAGGAAGTCATTAGCCCCTTTGCAGTACAGTCTGTCTTCTCAGAAGGAGCATCTGAATATCTTCATTGGCAAGTCACAGGAAGGTCACATAATGTCTGGAAAAGAGCACCACCTCTGGGATTCTGCAGTCCTGGCTTTGAATCCTAATTCCTCTACTTACTCTGTAGCCTTTAGGATTAACATCCCTTGTAATTTTCTTTCCTGTTGTATATCATGTGAGAGGGGCATTCTGCCTTCTGCAGTGCTCTGATAGGTGGAGGACATAGATGGGCAGCTTTGCTTTGTGCTTTTCTTTTTTTTCAGATCCCTTTTACTGGGCCTGGTTGCCCCAGGCAAAAGTCCCGTTCTCTCAGGAGATCAAAGACCTGATTCTTCCAAAGATATCGGACCCTAACTTCGTCAAGGACTTGGAGGAGGACCTGTATGAACTCTTCAAGGTTAGCCCTGGGAGCCTCAACCTTATAACTATATGGAAGAAGGAATTTCTAATGGCTTTTCTGATGGCTCCTGATACAAGCCAAGAGAGAATGGCTAACACTCCTCTGACCTGTGGTAGCCAGTGAAGAGCAAGCAAGATTCCCACATGTGGACAGCAAGACCTGGTTTGGGGCGATTTGGGGGAAAAATTTGCACGGTGTCTGCAAAGCTCTCCTTGGCAAATGGAATACTAGAGCCTGGAGTTCTGTAGAGTCAGATAATAACGAGACTCAGGACAAGATATTTACTTGTTCTCTTTCCCCATCTGTGAAACAGAGTTCTTGGGGTGGTAGTTAATTTCACTAAGTCTCATGTAAGTTTTCTTTATTAGGAAGTTTCTGTTTAGGGGAAGAAAATGGGTTCTTCTGAGGGATTCATGCAGGCTCTATCTCTGTCCTTTTGCAGAAAGATCCTGGTTTCGACAGGGGCCAGTTCCATAAGCAGATTGCTGTCATGCGGGGACAGGTAAGCCTGGGACTTCCTCCTGGTGTCATCCCTGGGATCTCTCTGGGAAGGTCATGTGCTCACGTTGAGTAAATGTGTAAAGCTTGTGTTTTACACCCTTGGAGTCTATGCCTTACTTACTTATGACTCTGTCTTAGCACATGGGAGAGGAAAGAGAGCTCTTGCAAATCTCCCACCTTTTCCATGGTATCCAGTGCTTGGTGAGGCACTATGTGCTCAGCTCTATGCCAGTTGCTAGGTGGTTCATTGGTAAATTTACCCAGTGGCCCCTGTCTCAAGTAGCTCAAGGCAGGCCATATGCCTTGGTGGTTAAGAGGTAGCCTCTGGAGGGGCGCCTGGGTGGCTCAGTGGGTTAAAGCCTCTGCCTTCGCCTCAGGTCATGATCCCAGGGTCCTGGGATTGAGCCCCGCATCGGGCTCTCTGCTCGGCAGGAAGCCTGCTTTCCCCTCTCTCTGCCTATTTGTGATCTCTGTCAAATAAATAAATAAAATCTAAAAAAAATTTAAAAAAAAATTTAAAAAAAAGAGCCAGCCTCTGGAGTCAGACTTGTTCACTACTTACAAGCTCTGTGTCCTTGGGCAAGAGCCTCTGCTGCCTTGTTTATAAAATGTGACAATAATAACACCTTGCAGAGTTGGGCAGCGGATTACATAAGATAATGCATATCAAGTGTTTAGTAGAGACAATTACCTAGCACATGGTTAGTACTCATCTATTGGCTGTGGTTATAATTTTTGTTATCATGGTTACAAGTCATATTATTTGTTTTTTTGGAGATTTTATTTATTTGACAGAGAGAGACACAGCAAGAGAGGGAACACAAGCAGGGGTAGTGGGACAGGGAGAAGCCAGCTTCCAACCCAACAGAGAGCCTGTTGGCAGGGCTCAGTCCCAGGACCCTGGGATCATGATCTGAGCTGAAGGCAGATGCTTAATGACTGAGCCCCCCAGGCACCCCTACAAGTCATTATTTCTTCTCTCTCCACTTCACCTTCAAAGAGAGCTAAGGAAACTCCTAGGGCATTGTTGATCTTCCAAAATGTAAAGACTATGCCTGAAAAATTGTTTTAAAACTCGTAGGGCACTGACATTCTTATCACTTTAAAGAGATCTGGGATGGCCTAGTGGTTAAGGGGCACTCACTGATCTTAGTGCCTGTGTTTGGATTCTGGTTCGGTCATTTATTGGCTGTGAGGTCTTGGAGAAGTTGCTTAATCTCTCCTTCCTTTAACTTCTCCATTTGTGATGTGGGGTTAATAATAACACCTACATCGGGTGGCTCAGTGGGTTAAAGCCTCTGCCTTCGGCTCGGGTCGTGATCCCAGGGTCCTGGGATCGAGCCCCATATCGGGCTCTCTGCTCGGCGGGAAGCCTGCTTTCCCTTCTCTCTCTCTCTCTGCCTGCCTCTCTGCCTACTTGTGATCTCTGTCTGTCAAATAAATAAAATCTAAAACAAAAAAAAAAAAAAATTAAAAAAAAAAAAAGAGTAATCTTTTAAAAAAAAAAATAATAACACCTACATCATAGGGTTATTATGAAATAAATGATTTGGAGTAGTGTGTGATGAATTGAAGTTCTCAATGTGCATTAGCTGTTTTATGATTTGGTGTATAGAAAAAGCAGCTTTCACATCCTTAAAGGATAGGAAGGTCTTTCTAGTTGTAATTAGGCATTTACGTCTTCCTACCATTTTGGTAAAGGGTTCTGGTGAGAGCAACTCTTGGGTTTACTGAATCCGTGTTTCCTTGGAAATGGGATGTACAAAGGTTTTAAGAGCTGCGATTGTTACAGCTGACTGCATACCAGTAACGTGGCCTTCCTACATTTCTCAAGTCATGTAAGGGCCCAGTTAAGCTGGCAGGATTTTTGGAAACCTTAAAAACCACATGATGTACTGTGATATTGTGGAACTCAGCATAAAGGAATGAACTTCTTCTCAAGTTTATGAAGGCTGTGCCCCTGTCCCTGTTGTACTATCTTCCCTAATCCCTTTCCATCTTATTCCCTTGCCAAAACTATAGCACCCCTCCTCTCTTATATCCAGTTAAGGATGTTATCTAGAGTGGCAAAAGAGGGGTGGGAGAGTGTAATTTTATCTTTCTCTCCGTTTTATGCCCTTAAGGTCCTTTGAGGGCCTTTTGGTCTCTTAACCTAGAGTGCCTACCTCTGAAACACCAGAAGCTTCATGAGCATCCAGCTCCTTTTTAGCTTACCAGTCACACGCCGAGGCAGAACAAGCCTTTGCCTTCCAGACGCCTGTCCTGCCACAGGGAAAGGAGGTCACAGTCCTTTACCTACCCGAGCCTAACCACGGAGTGCCTGTATGAGGGCCCTGAGCCAGAGGGGAAGAGTCTGAACTCCCAGAGAGACTGAGTTGGGTGACAGAAGTTGTTACTCACTGTAAAGATGTCACAGCAGGTGTTAGAAAGAGTGCCGAGTCTGAGGTAAAGCCTCTTTAAATGGCATATTCAAAAACAATGTTTATCCTTTAGCATTATATGCCTGCTATCAATCTTTCGTCAGCTTTTTAATTTGAAAGATTTCAAAGCTTCAGTAAAGAGTAGACTCTTTCCCTGGATTCACCAGTTGTTACACTTAGTCACCCACGCTTGCTTTACCTGTATCTATTTGCTCGTTTATCTGCCGATTATCTATCGGAATAATATCCATCTCTATATATCCTGTAATTTCTCTCTTTAATATACCTGTGTAACTTGTCTCTTCCTAGGTAGATTGATATATATATATATATATATATCTATATCTATATATATATATTTTTTTTTTAAAGATTGTATTTATTTTATTTGACAGACAGAGATCACAAGTAGGCAGAGGCAGGCAGAGAGAGAGGAAGGGAAGCAGACTCCCTGCTGAGCAGAGAGTCCAATGTGGGGCTCGATCCCAGGACCCTGGGATCACGTCCTGAGCTGAAGGCAGAGGCTTTAACCCACTGAGCCACCCAGGTACCCCTGATTAATATATTTTTTTGGGCCAAATCTTTAGAAAGTAAGTTGTAGATAATTTGACATTTTACCCCTGCTACTTGAGCATGCATGAGAGGCAGCTTGTAACCCAAAGAACTAAAGGAAGCACAGGAAGAACCAGCCAGGACAGGTTTAACATCCTGTCTCTCTCTTTTTTTTTTTTAACATCTTGTCTCTTAAGTTGGGTAGTCTCCTGCACAGTTCACTCCAGTTCCATTTGAACCTCCTTTTCATTCTCTACCCTGAGTTTTGTGTTCAAGGGTTTTGAAGCAGTGGAGGATTCGAATAGATACCAAAACAATTAAGTAAAAAAATAAAGGTATGGGCTATGATGAGTGCTGTGAAAGGTGTAAACCTGGTGATTCACACACCTGTACCCCTGGGGATAAAAATACATTATATGTTTATTAAAATAAATTAATTAATTAAAAAAATAAAAAATAAATAATTACTGGTAGATTCCACTTCAGACCTCCCCCTTCTGTTTCAGGTGTATCTCTGCCTCTTTATGGGCAGCATTTGCAGACCAAGGATATTTGTGGCTTGAGGGCTATGTATCTGTGTGATTTAGGGGTGCAGCCTTGCTTACCCTTCCCTGTGTCAGTGTCCTGGCTAGGAAAATCTTCAGTAGTTTAAAGAAGGCGCTCATCAGGGCACCTGGCTGGCTTAGTTGGTAGAGCATGTGACTCTTGATCTTGGGGTTGTGAGTTTGAGCCTCATGTTTGGTGTAGAGATTATTAAAAAATAAAATCTTAAAAAGAAAGAGAAAAAGGAGGGAACTTTTAAAAAGCAAGCAAGCGTATAGGCTATCATAGGACAACTTCCATTTTTGTACTGTCTTATCAGAGAAGATAAATGGTGGTGATTCCAATTTTGACAAACGTTCCTGTGAAAATATATACATATATTTTTTAAAGATTTTATTTATTTATTTATTTGAGAGAGAGAGAGAGAGAGCACAAGTTGGGGAAAGGGAGAAGCAGACACCCTGCTGAGCAGGCAGCCCAGTGTGGGACTCGATCCCAGGATCCAGGGATCATGACCTGAGCCAAAGGTAGACACTTAACCCACTGAACCACCCAAGCACCCCTCCCATGAACACATTTCTGAAATATCTGTAAAATATGGACAAAAGTTGGTAAAGAGCTAAATGCAATGTGGTTTCCCGAATGGGATCCTGAAATAGAAAAAGAACAGTCCTGGAAAATCTAATGAAATCCGAATTAAGTCTGAAGTTTGGTTAATAGTAATGTTTCAGTGTTAATTTCTTAGTTTTGGTAAATGGACTTAGTTATGTGAAAATTTAAAATTAGGGGAAACTGAGTAAATTGTGTACAGGAACTCTCTATACTATCTTTTAACTTTTCCTTAAGTTTAAAAAACTGATAAAGAGACAGCATTTGAGAGAGAAGCCAAGTGAAATACTGGCTTTTTTCAAAATACATTGTCTTTGTAGGAAAATCAGAGAATATAGGATAAACAACAATGAACAAATAAAAATCACCTATAATTTCTTGATCCAGAGATAATCACTGCCAACTTGCAAAATTTTTCTTCTCTGCAGATAGGTAGATTGGAAGATAGAATTTCAGTAAATGAAAGTGGAGTCACATTATAATACTGGCTCCTGTCTCCTTCCTTTTCTGTCTGTTGACATCAGGATTAGCTTTCCATGCCAATAAAGTAGATCTTTTAATTGCTGTTTCTTATCCCTTAGATTGTTAACTGATCCCATACTCTTGAGCGTTTATACCATTTTCACTGTTATAAACAATACTGCACTCTATTCATTGAAACTGTCTGTGCATATCTATGATTGCTGCTTTAGTTCCTATAAATGGAATTGCTCACTCAAAGGGCCTGTTCATTTTTAAGCCTTTATCATCCACTTGCCTTTCTGAAGAACTGGCCCAGGGTCCAGCCCCATAGCCTGGCTCTGAACTCTCCTCAAATCTGAGACCTTGTCTTCTTCTTCTGTATCCTTACTAATAAGAAGGGCAAAAAGTGGGAGGTTTTGATCTTAATTTGCATTTTTTAAATAACCAGAGAGATTTCCACTTTCTGTATTTGCCCCCTTATAGTCTACTTTTGGAAACACCCTATTTGTATAATTTTCCATTAATGTGTTTAGTTTTGTATTGATTTATGGGAGCACTCTATCAGCAGGTCACCCTTCAGAGGCAGACCAGGATGCCTTGGTCTTTCCCTCACTGATCTTATTTTTCCTGCTGCAGATCCTAAATCTGACCCAGGCCCTGAAAGACAACAAGAGTCCCCTGCACCTTGTCCAGATGCCACCCGTGATTGTCGAGACGGCCCGTTCCCACCAGCGGTCTTCTAGCGAGTCCTACACACAGAGCTTTCAGAGTCGGAAGCCCTTCTTTTCGTGGTGGTAGCCCAAGAGGCAGACAAAGACATATTTAAGACTTGGGCTAGGAAGAAGCCTGGGGAGTGGGTTGCAGGAAAAGCCAGAGATGCTGGTGGAGAGCAGTGCCCTTAAGAGCCCTTCTTCTCTGCTTGCCAGCCCCTCAAGGCTTTCCCAAGCACAGGGAGAAGCACAATCGGAGGGACAGTGTGTGCTGTTGGGCCCTTCTGATTGCTAGGGAGGGCTGGAGCCTCCATGCAAGTGAGTAGTCCAGAGGCCCCGGAAGGAGCATCTCCCAGCATCCCTTGGGGGCAAGCTGGGAAATCCCCTTCCCTCCCTGACACCCTGCTCTGTGGCAATTCTCATTATATTCTGCATCAGAAAACGAACACAAATACGAATTTAAATATTAGTAGCGAAACCCAGGCAGAATCCCAGATTCCTCTCAGGTCAGAAACCTGTGATCCAGACCTAAATTTGCATGGACCCAGACACTCAGGTGCCTCACAGTTCCTTACTCCCATGGACCAAGCCAGCTGGGTGATTCAGAGAGCCACTGGGTGACTCACCAATTGGGACAGGCAGAAGCCACACGTTTCCTTTGGTTTTTTTTTTTGCCAGGTTTTCTTCCCCTTCTCCCACCAGTGCAATAGGCTGACTAAAAGCCTCCCAACCCAGTTCTCCTGGCCAGGACACTTTTGCTCCAGAACTCTCAGTGGTTCTGCGTATGATCATAGAGATTGGCTCTGCTCTCTGCCCTCCCTAGTCCAGGCTTGCAGTTTACCCGCCATTCAGGCAAAGGCAAGAGGGAAGAAGTGGCCCTCCCAGCATGCAGAAGTGATCCACTTGGCCTAGGTGCATGCTGGGAGCTGTAATTGGCCTGTAGGTAAACTTATCCCAGCCTTGCTTTCTGAGTCGGGGTGATAAACTTCCCCAGGTCCTCTAATTTGTTCTGTTGTTAGATATTTTTTTTCTCAACACTTTTGACTTAGGGGTGCAGTTCTGGGTCTCAGTGAGTTGCATCTCAGCTCATAAGAGGACAGGATATTAGGTTCCTGGACTTCTTTTTATGCTACCACTGCTGCCTGGTGGGAGTAACGGGACTCATTCTGTTCCTAGTGGGCAGCTTCCCTTTGCTCCCGACTTCTTGTTACTGGCCAGTGTTTCCTTGGCTTCTTGGGAAGGGCAGGGCCCAGAGGAGAAGGGCCTTCAGACTGCCCCCCAGCGCCTGCCCAGCTCGGTGTGCATCTTCATGCTTCCATGTCTCTTCCCTCAGCTGGCCCCCTTGCCAAGTGTCCAAGCCCTTTCCACACCAAAGCAAAGAATGGCCTCCGGAGGGAGCGAAGAGGGTGCCATCTGTGGCTAAGGGGCAGTTCTGCGCTACTGGACACTTCAAGATTCTGGCACCCTGCGATTGGTCAATCAGCCTTGGAAAGAAACTATCTTGACGGTTTGAAAAAACCAAAGAAAGGGAGCGAGGACTATGGCTGTGTGCCCTCTGCTTGCCCAGCTCCCGCTGCCCAGGAGGCAGAGCAGAGATGTGCAGTCCTCTTGTCAGCTGGGCCATTCCGGTCCCTTTGCCTCCCTGCCCCCAGGAGCCAGTTTCTGGTGGGGTTCCCTCCAGCTACAGGAACAGTTTCTGGGAGCTGGCTGTGCATGCCCTGTGGACAAAGACATAGCTCTTAGCCCTGACAATCTCATTCGGCTGACCTGGAATCTGGCCTTGGGGACCGTGGTGGCGACAGTGCCTGCGCCCAGACTACAGGAGCAGCAGAGCTCCCGGAGGCCAGAGGGGACCCAGGTGTGTTTAGCTCTCCAAAGACCTCTCTACACAGACCTGTTGGTAAAGCTTTCCACCTGGCCAGTGAGAGTCTTCGAGGAAGCTGGTTGCTTCCCCCAGCCAAGTAGATCTGCACATTGCCCTCATCTAGACCAGCTCTGTGATGAGAAGGAAATTGGATCCAACGTACAAGGGGGCTGGTCCCAGTCTTGGCAGGCAAGAATGTGGGGTATCCTTTCTTGGCATGTCTCCATTCTCCTTGAAGTCTGTACTCAGGTTGCCTTGAATGTGGACTTGGGGAGAGCTGGGGGCCCAAAGTGCCAGGGGAGGTTTCTGGGTGGCACTCATGGGATAACCCAGCCCTCTGCCAGCCCCAGGCCCTGTCGCCATGTCAGGGAGGTGAGGCTGGGCTGGGAGAGTGCTGCTGCCTGTGTTCTTCCAACGCACTGTAGAACTTGTATGTAATGTATTTAAATCAATGCAAATGTATGAATAACAAGTCCAATTCTGACCTTTTTTGTCTAGTGTTCTTGGGTAAAAGGAAGACAAGGTAGAATGCAATTTTAAGGACAAAGGACCATGTGTTTCCATGGAGTTGCTGAGATAATGGCTCCTGAGTTATACAGGTCCTCATTTCCAAAGTCCCAGTGCTTAATATTTTCATTAACTCATTTGACACCAAAACATGACCTGAACCTACACTGGTATGAATTGAAGCTATTTGTAACCATCATATTTTTCTCTTAGTGTGTGTATATTTGTTGCAGAAATATTAATGTTTTGTTACGAGTTATTTCCCTACTAGGGATTAGGCACTATTTGCACTGACTACTTCCTAATCATCTAGCTCTAAGGGTTTGGGGTGAGGAAATGTGGACTCCGCTTCTCTTCTGGGCCACAAGAGGGCAGACCTGTTCTGTGTGTACTCCCAGCCTGCTTGAAGCACTTTGAACCCTGAGTCCTTTAAGTGATGGGTAATGGGACAGATAGGATTCGTTGGAGCAGAGCTGAATGCTAATGAGCACATAATATGCTATTGATGCAAAGCTGGCAGAGTAATCAAAAATCCTCGCCTTAAAGGTTTTTAGGCTAGGAAACCTCAGATAATGCTGGAGGCTCAAGAATGATTGGTCCAGCTGTTGTCCCACCTCAGTAAGGATGGTTGGCCCATGGGGGTAAAGAAACCAGCTGAAGGGCTGGCAGCCTGCACATTGACTGCAGACTCACCGCTCACTATGAAGGCCTATTGGAATAGCCCTTCCCCTTCTAGACCTGGCAGGAGTCCAGGAGCCACCTCTCTCCTGTGGATCAGGACTGCCTTACAGAAATGTTGCCATCTCCCCACCAGATAGCCTCTGGAAGAGAAGGCTCTGGCACAGGGGATTGGGGGAGTTCACAGGGAAAAGGAGGCCTGTCCTGTTTTCTCCTTCCTGGGAACACCCCTTCCCCGCAGTAAGTAAGCACCACCTTTCATCCCATGGCTCCAGAGTGTCCATTTGGGGATCCTCTTTTTGTGACAGACACACTGCTGTTGATATAAATGTTTTTATTTTGTCACTTAAACCACGGTTTCCTTGTGCTAGCCGGACAGGGGCGGGGTGTGGGCCGGCTGCTGGACCATGGGTTACAGGAGGAGCAGGAGGGTTAGTAGCAGGAGTGGTGAGATGCTCAGTCCGAGTGCCCATCATGTGACCCTCAGGGGAATATCATGCAGCCCAGGTATACTGTAAGATGGGAAGAGCTGAGGTGCTGTTTCTCATTCTGGTGAGGAATGGGTCCCACATAACCTAGAGCTCAGGGGACATTTCCAGTCCTCTTCTGAATGGGCTGTGGTCTTTCATTTACCCCTGTGGGGGTGTCTGCCTCAAATCTCTCTTCCTTCTTCACCTCCTGGGCCCTTTGGCACAAGTCCCCATGATCCCTGGGGAAGATACTGCCATTGCCAGCCCCTTCCCTGGATCAGTGTCTGATCTGATGGAGGTAGCTTGTAGGGCCTGGCTTCTTCCAGTTCCGGCGGATCCTGGCACTTGTCCTTCTGGAGTTCAGATACTGATCATCAGAAGCTGTCTCCGTGGTACCACTCTGTGGGTCGGCCAGTGGAGCACAGGACTCAGGGATTCTGCAAGAACAAGTGTGTGATAGGCCCATGTCAATAGGAAGAGCAGAATGGGGACTAAAGAGACTGTGGTCATGAGGATCTATTAAATCACACTGTTTGGGGTAAAATAAGACCAGGGCTTTGGCCCTCTGAGAGCTAAAGACCAGGCAAAGCTTTCAGATGTCTTTTCCATAAAGAGAGCTGGACTAGATCAGGGTGTGTGATACTCGGCATTTCTCCAGCTTCCTCATGCTGCACTCGTGACAGCCATCAGTGGTCAGCCGTGTAGAAGACTGGAGGAACCAAGTAACCTCCTTAGCAAAGTGTTTTAAACAGAGATTGCAAGTCAGCTGGAGTTCATCTGAGGAAGGGCCCAATCTGCTTCTCCTGGACGTGCTGACTAAGAAGACCTGTTCAGGTCTAGTGCTCTGACTGGAGGCCCGGAGAAGGCAGCGGGAAGAATTAGAGCCTAGAGCATAACCCACAACCACTGGCTAGGGCGTGTGTTTCAGCTTGACCTCCTGGGGCTCGCTGTTCTCAGGCTGTCAGTGACCTAGGCAAAGGGGGATGACTAGGGAAAATTTAAAGTTCCTCAACACTTTTCAAACCTCGGTACCTCTATGGAACCCTCCTACACTATAGTCTATAATTCCACAGGTGAGATTTTAACCAGGCTTGTGATTGTTACCTGTCCTACCACAAGGAAACAAATTATCTTCCTCCCAAACGATAGTCCCTCCCACCTGTCTGAGAATCACTGCAAATCAGGACCCAGGCCTGCCTTCCCGTGGAAGTTCACGGGGTCCAGTATGACTCCCATAGTTACAGAGATCATGGGCACAGAGTAGACCTTGCCCCCGCCATGGCCGGTACTCACAGTGAAGCCAAGTCAGTAGCTCTGGGTGGTGGTGGATGGGGCAGCCTTAGCACTCACCTTCCCTCCGCCCTCCAGTTCCAGGAACCCACCTGAGCCGGCTGCAGTGGTGCAGTGAGTTGCCCAGGGGTTTCGGCCGGGGAGGCCTCTTCCTACGCAGCCTCCTCAAGGCCTCTGCCACACGGTGGTCTCCTGCACACTCCCAGATAATCTGGGCCCGCTCCTCGGCCAGCTGGTCCCCACTGCGCTCAAACAGGCCCTGGATCTGCAGCAGCTCAGCGTCCTGGAAAATGTTGGCTGATGCCTGCTTGCGGCCCCGGGCCTCAGCCGGGGCCTGCCACGGGGGCGGCTCGCTCACGACAGAGGCTGGGGTGCCCATCCTGGGTGCTCTGGGGAAGGAAAGCATGGAGAGACATCAGCTTATGGGGCCCTTCCCAAACCTAGGGTGCTGGCGAATGCAAGCCTTCTGGCATTTCTATTCTCCAGGAACTAACGTGCAGTAAGTCTTGACTTGAAGTCACTCTACCTTCCAGGGCACCTGAGGGAAATAATATCACTAATGACAGTCAAACTATTACAAAGTGCTTATGCGTGCAATACACGTACTATCTCACTGAGGAGTCCCAGCAGCCTGTGACGTCAAACTGGTTTATCCGCACCGTACAAATGAAGAAATGCAACTCAGCTGAAATGATCCTTTGCAGCCACAAACCCTTGCGTAAGTGCGGAGCCAGAAGTAGAGCCCAGGTCTGTCTGGCTGTAAGCCCAGGCCGACTCCAGGATACCTAGGTCCTAAGGACAGTACTGGGAGTAGCCACCGCGCAGTGTTGAGCACTTAGAGGTACCGGCCATGGCTCTAGGAGTTGTAGTCATGTGCCCTCCTTGACACGTGAGCACAGCAGCCCTCTATGCTAAGGCCCAGGTTCTGTAGCACAGAAGAGGAGGGTTATGGGGTTGGGCTGACTACACTGGAATCCCACTTCCAGCCACCTCCACCACTGCCTGGCTCAGCTGGTTCCCGCACCAATTCTGCTTACAGAGTTGCAGTGAGGACTGAGGGAAGACAGTGTAAGAGCAGTGCTCAAGGTTCTAATATTCTGCTTTCCCATTTATAACACGGAGAACAGTCATCCCCCCTATTTTCAAGACCCTGGAGACAGCCCAAGTTCAAATAGTTTAGCAAACACAGTATGAAATAGACAATCAGATCTAGCTGCAGTCCAAAAGGCCATGGTGAGGAACACAGGGGCGAAGAGGTGGCTCCAGGGTTAGAATATACAACCATGGGCAGAGACTGAAATCTATAAGAAAGTTCGATAAAAGGAAGGCTCATGTCAGTGCCCCCTCATAGGAAATGAAAATTAAATTAAATGATCATCCTCAGTTCTAGAGAGTTCAATTTGAATAATGAAGAATAATAAAAGGAGGCTCACTCACCCTACCCTTGTCTCCAGTACAGCCTGAAAACGCTATGAGATTGGGAAGCAGATCAGAGACAAGGAAGACCAAGGACCTCGGTATTACACAGAACTGGACTCAAATCCCAGCCCTGCCACCTTCCTAGCGGTGAACCTAGGCAAGTTACTCAACCTCTCTGAGCCTCTTTCTTAGCTGTAAACTGGGGCTCATAACCACTTCTCAGGATTGCTCTATGGACTGAGCATGCCTATTGTATCAGGTACAGGGTAAGAGCCAAATAAATGCAGATTCGTACCCCCCACCCCCATGCCCCTTTTGGCCTTGACTTTTGTACTTGGGTCAGGGTATGCTAGGGTTCCTTTTCCGCTGTTTGGGCCTGAGCCAGCAGAGGACTTGCCTGTGCTCCCTCCACCCCTCAGCCCCAGGCCTAATGGCGAAGGTCAGGTAGTTACACCAGACCTCACCTCATTCCAGAGAGCTACGGAGACACCTGTCACCCAGGAACTAGCCTAAAAAGGGAATAAAAATTAATACATTTCAATACAAAATGTCCATGCTCACTGTAACAAACAGAAAGGAAATCATGTAAAGCATTCCCAGCTTCTCTGCCCTTCTTCTCACCTGTCTTTGTTCTGAGAGTTTGAGACCTCTCTCCATTGCGTTTAGACTCCTCAAATATAATTGGCCCTTGCTCCTCACATCAGTAGCAGCCCTCCTTATTCCAGTAATTTCCACACTCACCCTGTCCCAGTGTCTAGGCCTCCTCTCATAAGAACCCCACTCTTGGGGTGCCTGGGTGGCTCAGTGGGTTAAGCCTCTGCCTTCAGCTCAGGTCATGGTCCCAGGGTCCTGGGATGGAGCCTCGAATCGGGCTCTTCTTGGCAGGGAGCCTGCTTCCTCCTCTCTCTCTGCCTGCCTCTTCGCCTACTTGTGATCTCTGTCTGTCAAATAAATAAATAAAATCTTAAAAAAAAAAGAACCCCACTCTTTTTTTTAATAGGGATTTCATTTCATTTTATTTTTTTAAAGATTTTATTTATCTGACAGAGAGAGACGCAGTGAGAGAGGGAACACAGCAGGGGGAGTGGGAGAAGAAGCAGGCTCTCCACTGAGCAAGGAGCCTGATGTGGGGCCCACCCAGGACCCTGAGATCATGACCTGAGCCGAAGGCAGACGCTTAATGACAGAGCCACCAGGTGCCCCAAGAACCCCACTCTTCAAAGAGTTCAGTAACTAAAATAAACCTGCAGAAAACTTTCAGATGAATGAACTCCATAAAAATTGTGCTTTTATCTGGAAATGGGAATTTTAAAATCTACCTCTCCGTAGGCACTATACGGAATCCAGTTAAAAACCTAGTATGTGTGGTAGTGAACTCTCCTGAGCTGGATGATAAAAATGTACTGTGATCAGAAAACAACAGTCACCAGGGAACACTTTCAGGCTGATAAAAAAGCTGACTCTGGGTCATCTACTCTACGTCAGGCGACACAACAATACGCCTGATGGTTCATCCTCAACGTAATTCCAGGAATCGGGCACCATTACCCTTCTCCCAGCTCAGAGGAGCACAGGAAGCTGAGACACAGATTCAATGCCAGGGGCTCAGCCAAGGCCAGGACCTGGTGTGAAGGGCTGCAGCCGTGTCTGAAAACCTCAGCTGCCTTCACAACCAAGCTCCAAACACGCTGCTGGCCCGTCATCTCTGTGAGGGATATTTCACTATTCTCACCAAAGTCACCAAGTGGGAAACCTGCCGGTGGAAAAGGAAGAACCATGGCCAGCCCACACATAAGGCAAGGGTGGGGCTGTAGAATTTATTTTAATCTTTTCATTAGCGTCAGAGCTGTTTACTGTGTGGCCCGCTGTTCTAGCCTTGAACCTGTGGCAGTCTGAAGAGGAAAATCCCCAGCTTCCACAAAACAAATCTGGAACTGCAACGCAGCCCAAGGCACACAGTGCTGGCTTCTGAGTCAGAGCCCTAGTCCTGCCACTCGCTGGCTGGGGGGGCTCTCCGGCACCTCGCCTCTATGGGCCTCAGTTTCCCCCTTACATCTGTAAGAACAGGTTGATGCCTCTGGTCTCCAAGGGCGTGTGTGGTGTTAGGGTTTCTATGATGAGGCTAGGTCTGTACGGAAGCGGTGACTGGGTCTGCCTGGCTGCCAAGGCCTAGATGCAACGTGTGTGGACAGGCCTGGCTAATTAGGTGCCAGGAAATTCCCCAACCAGTAGTTCCTCTTTTCTGCCCTCCTCAATCTTCCCTGGAGACAAGACACTGTTTTGCTGGTGGGATCTGGGGTTAAGGTCCGGGAGAAGACAGAGAACTCACCGCTCTAACGCACTCCAGGGACCTAGGCTGGCTACGGCCAAGCCTGGGACACACTCCTAGGCTGGCCTGGGTGGTGGGAGAAGAGGTGGTATCATTTCTCTCAGATTCGGGCAATCTCACCCTCCCCTCAGAGAGAACGGCAACCAGCTTAAGTAGCAGTGCTGTCTCAGGGATGGCTTGGAGCCTGACTTCCCAGATACTCCTGTGTGTGGCTACAAGGCCCTACATGGCCCAGCCTCTAGCATCCCAGTTACAGTGAATTACAAACACACCAACAAAATTTCTGGGGAAGTCTAAGCCTCCAGCTTCAAACATACCCTCCATGCACCTTGGAGCAGGGGGCCTTGGCACCTCCAAATTTCAAGGATCCTCACTCTTAGCTCTGCCTGCCACCCTGGGCTTGAGCCAGCAGTCAGACTGAGAATGAAAATCAGTGGAGTTTCCATAAGATTAGATGCAAACTTCCGGAAAACGAGTCAGAACACTTTTATTATCAGAAGAAACTTTTTTTTTAAAGGTTTTATTTTTAAGTAATCTCTACACTTAATATGGAGCTTGAATTTATAGACCGAGATCAAGAGTGGCATGCTCTGCCGACTGAGGCAGCCAGGCACCCCAGAAGAAACCTCTCTTACCTTATTCAATGTGTCCTTTCCCCCCTATTTTCTTGGACAAGACCTGAATCTAGGAAAATCAGTGTATACTTGAACAATGGTACTTTTTTTAAACTGGAAAATGCCACCGCAAGGATATTAAAAGATTACAAATGGATCTTTCATTCCAGAGCTGACAGCAAAGAATATAAACACGGGTCTGTGAGCAAATGAGTAAAAACTCACTGCAAAATACTTCAGTTTGACATAAACTAGCTTAAAAATGAACCCACAAAGTAAATACCAAGTGTGGAAAATGACAAAGTTCAACTTGTTTTGAAATAGGCAATAAATGAACGAGAGAGCTCTAATGAAGAAGTATATTTAAAAAGTGACTCACCAAAAAAAAAAAAAAAAGTGACTCACCAGATAATGAATTTTTAATACATAAATAGGGTACACAATTGAGCATCCTTTGTAGTATGTGAAGCTGTTTAGACAGCTATTCCAATCGTGGTCTCAGGGAGGCTCAGGTAACCACAAGAGGCAGAACACATTTGCATGAGCTGGGCAGCAATTGCTTCCCCACTCAGCTCCCCTCCTTCAGATAACCCTGCTGATGGTAATAGTCTGTAATTGGAGGCAAAGGGCCTCTTGGATAAAGAACTGGAGGCTCTGGCCCAAGGCCCAAATCAATGCTTGTGGCCTGGCCTGCTCCCCCACCACTGGACAGCAGCCAATATCTGTGGCTCCTCCATTGGGGGAGGCCCAGTCCACATGGCCTTGTGAGGCCCCCCCCCCCCCCGGCCTCAGGGCCTAGCCTCCTCCTACTGCATACACGTAGGTCTCCAAACCTGATGTGGAAGTGGAGAAAGGAACTGGGCCCTACCCCTAGACCCATACTCAGATACGACTGGAATATAAAATCTAGATGAAGGAATAACTTTTCAAGAGTTCAAGAACCCTGAGTTCTGGCTGTACTTCTGAAAACCGGGTGACATTGACAAGCCTGTTTCCCCCTGCCTCATTTTGCTCATCATCAAAATAGAATAGTGAGAATAAATAACCTGTAAGGGAATAAGGGAGATAAAAGTATGTGAAAGCATCCATCCCAGTACACTGCATCATGAATGAGTGATGTAAGGGAAAGGCTGTTTAACAACCAGGCCCTATAGAATCATTGTCATTTTCATGAAACTCCCTCAAAACGGACCTTCACTCTTGGGAAATGAGGGTAAGGGAGATGGATTCATCTGTGCACTTTTAAATCACAGCTGCCACTGAGGCAGCTTGCTCCCTGTCAAGCACAGAACATCGCTTTCAAATAGGTGATCTTTTTAATCCTCACCCCATGAGGCGGCGCTATGGTTATAGGTTATACCCATTTTACAGATGAGAAAGCTGAGCTCAGAAAGGTTAAGTAACTTGCCCAAAGTCAAACAGGAGGTAGGTGGTGAGGCTGGTGGTTAAGGTTAAGTAACTTGCCCAAAGTCAAACAGGAGGTAGGTGGTGAGGCGCCCAGCCCCTCAACCACTGTTATTTTTGTCCTGCCAGATAGCTGACGAGGTCTTCAGGGGAAGGAACGACCCAGGAGGCTCTGAAACCTCTCCGAGCCTGCTCTCTGCTTCTGCGGGTTTCGGAAGGCGCAGGGATCGAAAGATAGGTCTCCCAAGCCAGCCTCGGCGCCCTCAGCTCTCCGCGGCCCCGTGGGGAGTCAGAGCGATTACTCACCACGCTGAAGGGCAGCGCCGACAGACCTCAAATCGGGATGGGGCAGGCTAAGATGTGCGCACCCCAACCCCTTCACGGCCTTTCGAAAGGGCGGGCGTAGCTCTACGCTTCCTGCTGCGAAGGTGCTCACAGGGACCAGGCGGCGTTCACCCACAGGACGAGAGCTTGGGAGGGGATATCCTGGCCCAGGTCGCAGGGCGACATCCCCAGCACAGGTCAGCCCCCGGGGCTCAGACGTGGCCTCTTCGCACAACGCCGGGCCCTAAGTGGACCTGCGGGTTCGGGTAGCCGCTGCCACCCGGGCTCCGATGGCCCGCCGCCCGTTCCCACCGCAGTGCGAGCCAGGCCTCGGATCTACGTACCTGGCCGCCCAAGGCTGGCCACCGAGGTCACAGCCGCGACTCCCGAGAGAAAGCGTTCCCCAGCCGGGGAAGAGCCAATCCACGGCCGAGCCTTGGTGAGAGCGCCGGAGGGAGCCTTCCAAAATCGAACGTGGAGACTCTGTGGGCCAATCATCAGCAACAGAGGGGAGAGGGGCGTGCCCAGGCTCCGCCCCCTTCCCTTCGCCGGCCTCGAAACCTGAGTGCGAAGATTCCGCGGGCCCAATCAACAGCGGAGCAGCGGAGAGGGGCGTGTCCGCCGGGGCCCCTTCCCTCCGCCCTCCGCCCTCGGCTGCCCTAGCGCGGCGGCCGAAGGCGCCCCCTTCATTGACGTCAGTGCCCTGGGAGAGCGCGGTTTTGCTGGCGCGGGAGCGGGGCGGGGCCGCATTCCAGCCTCGGGGTGCGGCGCCGGCAGGCCCTGCAGGGTACACGTGACGGGTGCCCCCTCTCCTGGGCCGAAGGCCAGCGCGCACCGCGGCGTGCTCTCTGCAGCTCGTGGCCCTCTGCAAATAGATCCGCAGTTCCTTAAATTCACCATCCAGACGGACCACTTATCTTCTGGCTCCAGCTTTGAGGGAAGGGAAGGGATGGTGAGATTTTGGGGCTTCAAAGCTAGAATGCCGTGGGTTCAAATCTTAAATCATCTGTGCAACCTTGAGCCAGTTATCTAAATAAGCAGTATTAGGAAGGTTTTATAATTCATTGGACAATGGTCCATTAGGGCCCACTCTGTCCAGATTTCTTAACAGGGAGTGAATAGGAGACGTCTGTAAGCTTGTGCCCTGGGGGAATTTTCAGCCTCGTAAGGAAGGCAGACTTTAAAAAGCTTAAAACATTTAGTGGTGATTTCAGTTGTGATAAACATTATAACTATAAAAGGGTCTGGGGCGCCTGGGTGGCTCAGTCACTAAGCGTCTGCCTTCCGCTCAGGTCCTGATCCCAAAATCCTGGGATGGAGGCCCGCATGGGGCTCCCTGCTCAGCGGGAAGCCTGCTTCTCCCTCTTCTACTCGCCCTGCTTGTTTCTGTTCCCTCTCTCACTGTGTCTCTGTCAAATAGATTTGAAAAAAATCTTTTAAAAGGAAAAAATAAAACAAAAGGGTCAAACGGAGGAAACTCAACTCTCTGTAGGAGGTCCTGGAAAGTAGAAGAAGTAACATTTAAGCTAAGATAGGAAGGAGAAGTTGAAGTTGGTCAAATGAAGAGGAGTGGGTCTGGGAAAGTGTTTAAGGAAGAGAGAATGGCATGTGCAAAGTCTAGGAGGTAGCTCGACTCAGGAGGACTTGATATGAGACTTGGAGCGAGGCTAGGAAGGGGCAGAGTGGTGAGAAAGCAGAAGGCAGAGGCGGACAGTGAAAAAGTTTCCATTTGACTCTCCGAGGGGAATGGCATATATATTGTTTAACAGATATTTCATAGCATTTACCATGTGCCAGTAATGCCAGTTACAAACGGTAGCTCATTTCATCCTCATGAGAAACTTGTGTTTTTAGAAGGTCACTTTGCCCACAGCTTGGAACTTGTATTAGAGGGTTTGGGAGTGGATGGAGTGTCCAGTGTTGTTGTTGTTTTTTTTTTTTAAGGTTTATTTATTTATTTGGGGGCATAGTGGACAGAAGTAGAGGGGGGAGAGAGAGAATCTCAAGCAGACTGTCCGCTGAACACAGAGCCCAATGCTGGGCTCCATCCCATGACCCTGAAATCATGACCTGAGTGGAAATCAATAGTCGGATGCTTAACCAACTGAACTGCCCAGGTGCCCCCAACAGGTTCTTGATAAACGCTTGTTTAGTTCTTTGGAAGGTGAGTTGTTTGTTCACTGGTTCAAATATGGTCAGGAAGGTGCCCAGGAATAGGCAGCTAGGTCTCCCTGATTTCTTTTTCACTCTAGAGCTGACCTTCACGGTCATTTAAGTGTGATCTCTCCTCTGTAAAAGTTCTGAGGGGAAAGGAGGAAAAGCCAGCAAATAAGGATTTGTGGGTCCCTTTCTGCAAGATGGAAGGGATATTTGGGAGCTGTTCTTCCTCATCCCATGGTCTCCAGTTCCTCTTTCTGTCCTGCACAAAAACAACATCAGCAAGTGCTTTGCTGTAGTTAAAAGGGCTTTAACAACAGTTTCTCTTTGCTTTTCCTGAAGACCTAGGGAAATAGCAAAAAGAATAAAGAAGTCAGCAATGTTCATCTCCAATAGAAGGTGCTCACTGCTGCAAAGCCTTTTCAACCAACTGCCTGGCTAAAAAGAGGAGTGTGTGGAGTCCTGAACAGGGACGCCCTGTTCCCCGGTCTCAGAAATAGGAAGGCCAAACTCTTGGCATCTCAGTGCTTGGAGAGCCTAGGATGTCTGATGCCAGCAGCTCAGACGAGCATACCAGGGTGGGAATTGGGAACTTGTGGCTTCTGGGTCAGATGTGACTAAGGCTGGGTGGAGAACATCTGGTGTCTCCCAACATTTTTGCAGGCGTGTGACCATGCACTTATCACACAATGGAAACATTTCTATTGTTACAGCCTTATGCATCTGTATGTCTGATGAGAAGACAGGACACTTCCATCATGCAGGAATGGAAGATCTGGGATCCACCCCACAACCGGGATGGCCCTGTTTGGAAGAGAAGCGATCAGATTAAGGTGAGGTGAGTGAGGAACATTCCTTGGGTGCAGTACTTAAGGGGACACCAAAACCAACCAACCAACCAACCAACCAGTAATCAAGATAAATATTTTAATGTAATATTTTAAAAAATCAAAATTAATGTAAAACATCCACGGTAAACAAAATATCAACACTTAAAAGCAGACTGCTGTTTGTGTTATGACCTGGTGTCATTTTGCAACGGGAATAGTCATTTCTTTCTTTTTTTTTTTTAAATTTTTTTATTTTAATAAACATATAATGTATTTTTATCCCCAGGGGTACAGGTCTGTGAATCGTCTGGTTTACACATTTCACAGCACTCATCATAGCCCATACCCTCCCCAATGTCCATTTCCCCACCACCCTCTCCCGTCCCCCTTCCCCCCCGCAACCCTCAGTCTGTTTCTTGAGATTGAGTCTTTTATGGTTTGTCTGGGAATAGTCATTTCTAATCAGCTCGTGGTTCCCACATGGGTCGCCCTTATGCTCCCTTCCAGTTAGCTTTATGAGAATTGAAAATAGTGTGTGAATCGATTGGGCAACACAAGGCTTTATGTATGGTCCTGTTTTTTGATTGTGGGGCTTTCATCAACTTTCTCCATTCAATTCAGAGACTATTTCGTTAGGTGTGTCTAGGAGTGCACATGTTCCTGTTGCCTTGGCTGCCAGAATGGCTCAGCAGAGTACTAGTTTCCAGAGGAGTAGAGTCTAGGAAAGGGGTTCCAGCTGTTCAACCTTAGGCAAATAACCTAACTTCTCTGCTTTCCTAGTTTCTCTTCTATAAAGTGGAACTAACCATCCCCCCTCTCTGTGAGGATGAAGTGAGATGCGGTGGGCATAGGGCTCAATACAGACCTTGCTACAGACGCTAAACCAGCATTTGACTCCTTCCCTCTCTGTCCTGCAGGGATTGTTCATGCAGCTCTTGCGAATGGTTCCCTTCCGATGGGTTTGTTTTTGCTCTCTGTCCTGTTCTGGGAAGACCAAGAGAGAACGTCCACCCTCCGCTGACAAGCAGTAGTGTGACTCTTGAGTCCCCTCTTTTTCTTGATAAATGCTCTTGGTAATTGTAAACTTTTTAAGAAGCTCCCTTCTGCTTGGGACATTATACAAGACAACTTACTACAGCCCTCTTCTCTGAATTTAGCAACTGAGAATAGCAAAGCCCTACAGGCAAACAGTACATTATAGAAACACTGACCATGAAACAAAACAAAACCTCGAAGGCAAAACAAAACCCCCACACCTAATCTGACTCATGTACATTAGAATTAAAGGTCAATTTTGTATTAATCTGCTCGGGTTGCCATAACAAAATAGCACAGGCTGGGTGGCTTAACAACAGAAATGTGTGCTCCTGGCAGCTGGGCAGGCAGGAAGTCCAAGATCTAGGTGCCGGCCCATCTGGTTTCTGGTGAGAGCTCTCTTCCCTAGTTGCACATGGCCACCTCCTCACCGTGTCCTCATATGGTGAAGGAAGAGAGGGAGTATTCTGGTGTCTCTTCTTATAAATGCACTAATCCTATCAGATTGGGGCTGCACTCTTACAGACCTCTCACTTAATCTTAATGACTTCCTTACTCCAAAGACAGTTATGTTGGAGGGTAGGGCTTCAACATGTGAATTTGGGGGGACACAATTCAATCCATAGCAAGTCTGAACTCATGTCCTTTTTTTTTTTTTTAACAAGTACTTAGCTCTTTTTTTTTTTTTTTTAAGAATTTTTATTCATTTATTTGACAGAGAAAGCAAGAGAGCACAAGCTGGGGGAACAATAGAGGGATAGGGTGAGGGGGAAGCAGGGTCCCCACTGAGCCAGGAGCCCGATGGGGGACTCCATCCCAGGACACTGGGACCATGACCTGAGCTGAAGGCAGATAATTAACCATCTGAGCCACCCAGGCACCCCAGAACTCATGGTTTTTTAATGTACAGATAAGTAGATAGAGAAATAATTAAGTTGTAAGTGTATGCACATGTTTAAATGTATATGTGTATGTATATACATGTATGTATCCACACAAACACATGTAAACACACACGTTCTCCAGCTGTGTCTGCTGAGAGGGCCTAGAAGTGATGATGCCCCAGTTGGAATAAGCACCTTTACAACCCACATTCTGAGTTTTCAATACCATTCTCCACAAAAGGAACCATGACTCCTTGGAGAAAGGATTGATTCAAACACTGGGGTTGAGAAAGTTCAGGATGGTTCTAAAACATCTTGTCCTGGAAGGTAAGGAAGAACTCAAAGAATGATGGAAACACATCAAACGGACTAGGAGTCCATTTTTAAGGGCTCCCATTAGCAAACGCAGAGCACCAAAATGAAGCATGACAGCAACAGATTATAACCCAATGAGTGAAATAATACCCAAGTCCACAGCAATATGAATAAGTTAATAAACAGGTAAACAGAAGAGAAGAAAAAGACCTTCCTTATAGAATATCAACTAATAAGTGTATAAGGAATGAAACTACTAGAAAATCATTGATGTCTACTGAAACAGCCCTGTGGCCAGTTATAAAAACAAAGCTTGTAGCAGCTTTGTGTATTTTCTCTGTTTGTTATATATACAGGGTGTTTTTGTATATATTAACCTTTTTCTTTTTCTCTCTCTTCATGTTTTCATTTCATATGTAAGTTTCTTTTCTTTCTTTTTTTTTAAAAAGATTGTATTTATTTATTTGACAGACAGAGATCACAAGCAGGCAGAGAGGAAGGTGGGGGTGGGGGGGGGAAGCAGGCTCCCCGCTGAGCAGAGAGCCCGACATGGGGCTTGATCCCAGGACCCTGCAATCATGACCCAAGCCGAAGGCAGAGGCTTTAACCCACTGAGCCACCCAGGTGCCCCATATGTATGTTTCTATGTCAGTTGTTGGAAGTCAACATGACCATGTTAGTCTTTAGTTAACAGTCTATTCTGAGGGACTCTGGCAAAATCTGAGAAGTGTTTCTGTTTTTTGTTTTTTTGTTTTTCTTTCTGAGCAGTATTTAATGCAAACCGTTGGGGCTGTGTATCTCCTTATTGTGGAGAGAGGGGGTGAGAATGTCACCTCCAAGAAAAACAGCTGTGTCGCATCAGGTGGCAATTACAGAGTTGTTTCACTGTTGTATGGAAGTCCAATTGTATATAGAAGGTTGCATATGGAAGCTGAGTCTCCAAAGAGGTAGAAGGCACGGGTTCTCTCTGTGAGAACGGAACTGAGTCCTGGAAATATTTCTCCTTTTCCACGGGGAACAATGCTTAGCTTTGTCAGTAGAGGGAGTCGGCAAGACGCGGTGGGAGGAAGGGTTTCTCTCTTTGGTTCTCGAGTGTCCTCTCACTAAGCTCCTGAAGCTTGCCAGACTTCTCCAGGGCCTGCTCTGGAAGCTCAGGTGTCTTCTCAGGCGCCTGGTCCCATGGTGTGGACTCCCATGGAGTGGACTCCCGCAGTGTGGGTGGCTTGTTCAGCACCTGGGTCCTACAGCGCCAGGCAGCCAGCGACACACAAGGGCTAGGAGCTTCCCTCAGCCCCTTCGGTGGCTTTGCAGTTACCCCCCCACTTTTTTTTTTTTTTTAAGATTTTAAAAGATTATTTATTTATTTGAGAGAGAGTGAACCTGAGTGGGGGGGGGGCAGGACCGAGGGAGAGAATCTTCAAGCAGACTCCCCGCTGAGCTCGGAGCCCCACACAGGGCTGGATCCCATGATCCATGAGATCATGACCTGAGCCAAAACCAAGAGTCAGACACTTAACCGACTGAGCCATCCACGTGCCCCATTTTGCAATAACTTCTGATGTCCCTGCAGTTGCACCCCAGGTGGCTGATTTCTGGCAAGTTCTACAAGGGCAGCACCTCAGTGACTTCTTTGCCATCTACTGAGCCACAGCTATGTCCTCTCTAAGGAGATCTGAATCTTGGCCCTGGGAGGTGGGAGAGGAGGAGAGCTCTTCTTAAGGGGCCTATCTCAGCCCTAGGAGTCGTAGCTGTTGCTTGTATCTTCTTTTCCTGGTTTCTTCAGAGTGCTCTTTAATGCCTCAGCTCTCCGTTAGAGTAAATGATAATTCCTTATGTTGAGGTTCCCCTATGCAAATTACTGTGTGGTTTCTGTCTCGAGATCAGACTCGGGCTGAATCAGTGGAGGATAGCGAGACCGGTAGTGTGATGAGGGTGAAGAACGTCAAGTGAACAAAACTCACGTGAGAGCTCGCTTTTGTCTTGCAATCCAGTGACACCCTGAATCCAGTGAGCTGGGTGTCAAAGCTCTTTCAGAAAACAGTATTGATGATAAAGCTAACACTATGAGCTCTGGGCACTTTGCATCCCATTGAATCCCCACAACAGCCCAGTGATACTGAGCCGTTGCTGTTAATCTCCTTATGCCAATGACAAAGCTGAGGTTAGAGACCTGCACGATAGCAACATGTCTTCCAGCTACACCTGTTGCCTAACAAATCACCCCAAAACTTAGTGGCATAAAATGACCATTTTTTTAGTGCTTATGGATTCTGTGGGTCAGGATGTTTTATTTATTTTTTAAGAGGTTTTATCTATTGGGGCTTCTGGGTGGCTCAGTCGTTGGGCGTCTGCCCTCAGCTCGGGTCATGATTCCAGGGTCCTGGGATCAGGCCCTACATCCAGCTCCCTGCTTGGTGGGAAGCCTGCTTATCCCTCTCCCTCTCTCCCTGCTCGTGTTCCCTCTCTTGCTGTGTCTCTCTCTGTCAAATAAATGAATAAAATCTTTGTTTTTTTAGATTTTATTTATTTATTTGACAGAGAGAGCGATCACAAGTAGGCAGAGAGGCAGGCAGAGGGAGAGGGGGAAGCAGGCTCTCTGCTGAGCAGAGGGTGGGGGAGAAGAGGGAGAGGGACTCTAAGGTAGACTCCATATGGAGGACAGAGCAGGATGGTGGGACCTCAGGTCTCACAACCCTGAGATCATGACCTGAGCTGAAATCAAGAGTAAGAGGCTTAACTGATTGAGCCACGCAGGGGCCCCATGTCAGGATGTTTTTAAAATGTCCTCAGGATTTTGGTTTTATTTAGGAATAGTGAGGCCAACAGATCAGGCGACGGCTACCATTGAAAAGATAACTTCTTACAGTTCCCCAGAGGAAGGGACACATCACACAGGGCCACGTGGGGGAAGCCCTGGGTCAGTCAGGAGGCAGAAGGAGCAAGGGAAAAGCACAGACATGAGCTTTTATTGTTGTTTTTGTGGGAAGAAATGGGTGAAACAAAGTAAGCAGCTAGGCGGGTTTAGGATTGGCTGGTTTGAATAATACCCGCAGGCTCTGGGGCGTAGGAACGGTCTCCAGTTGCCCGACACCTTTCTCTGGAATGATTAGGGGAGAGGAATATTGATTGCCTCCTGGAGTACAAGAGCCCAAACAGAGGAGGTGGTTTTGGAGTGTGGGTTTAGGATTGGTTGGTTTGCATGGCAAAGGCACACTCACAGTCACATTATTTGCTATCTTTAGGAATTAGCTAAATCTGGGAGGGGCAGCCCCTCCCTGGATCTGCAAGGTCCCAAGATGTCAAAACATCAGGAAACAACAGAAAATAGAAAGCATGAACGATACACAGGAACTGAGGTAGTGGACAGTGGGCGTGGCTTGTCTCTGCCCTGTGATGTCAGGACTCCAGCTAGAAGTCCTGAATGTCAAGGTTGCCTTGACAGCTGGGGATTGGGTTCATTTGAAAGCTCATTTCGTATGTCTGGGGCTTAGGCTGGGAGAACTGGAAGGCGCAGACTGCTGACTGGAGGACTTTGGTGGTTTCTCAGTGTGACCGGGAACAGAGACTTCTTTCATGGTGGCTCAGGGCTGTGGCCTTGTCTTTTGGACAGAACTTAGAAGTCATACAGTGTGGTTCCTACTGTCCTGATCGTTATAACTGAGTCACAAGCTCACCCAGATTCAGGGAAAGGGGACAAAGACGCATCCTCTTGATGGACGAAGAATCAAAGAGTTTGTAGCCATTTTGTTTTTAAATCAGCACAGAGTGGAACTAGGAATGAGACCCTGGCAGTTAGGATCTGAGTCCTACTTCCTTCATGCCAGGGCCATTATAAGAAACAGAAATCTGTTTAAGTTGTCTCAGGTGAAGAAGTGTGGGGGGTGTTGTTACTGGAAAGCCGCAGTGAGTTCACAGAATGAAGTCTAGTGGGACAACCTGAAGCAAGTCACAGGCCCTTGTTCTCTCTCACCATCTCTTGTCCCTGCATAGCGGCCTGTGATGGTTAATTTTATGTGTCAATTTGACTGGGCCACAGAGTGCCCAGAGATTTGTTCAAATATTATTCTGGATGTGTCTGTGAAGGTGGTTTTGGATTAGAGGAACATCGGAATTGGCCGACCAAGAAGAGCAGATTGCCCTTCCTCAAGGAGCTGGACCTTGTGCAATCAGTTGAAGAACCGAACAGAACGAAACAAAGGCTGACCCTCCCATGAGTAAGAAGGACCTCCTTTTTTTCTTTTCAAAGATTTTTGTTTATTTGACAGAGAGACAAGAGAGAGAGGGAACACAAGCAGGGGGAGTGGGAGAAGGAGAAACAGGCTTCCTGCAGAGCAGAAAGCCTGATGTGAGGCTCCATCCCAGGACCCTGGGATCATGACCTGAGCTGAAGGGAGAGGCTCAATGACTGAGCCACCCAGGTGCCCCAGAACGACCTTCTTTTGCCCGACTATTTGAGTGGAGACATTGTTGTATTGTGGGTTGTTGTTTTGTTTTTTTTTTAATTTTTGAGAGAAACGTGCGTTCATGCAAGCACTGGTGAGTGGGGGAGGAGAGAGAATCTTAAGCAGGCAGGCTCCATGCTCAGCACAGAGCCTGATGTGGGGCTCAGTCTCACGACCCTGAGATCATGGCCTGAGCCAAAATCAAGAGTCAGAAGCTTAACCAACTGAGCCACCCAGGCACCCTGAGCCATTGGTTTATTTCTACACCCTTCTTTGGACTCTAACTAAAATACTGCCTCTTCCTGCCTCTTGAGCCTGCAGCCTTTAGACTAAACTATGCCCTGGCTCTCCTGGGTCTCCACCTTGCCAACTGCACATTTTGGGACTTACCATCCCCCATAATTCCACAAACCAGTTTCCTATAATAACTCTATATGTATGTGTTATTTATCTATCCATCCTGTTCCTCTAAACAACCCTAATAACACACTGTCCTTTTCTCTGCAGATCAGCTTCCTCTGCCAACTCAGGGTTTCTGCTCCCCCTAAATTTGCCTCATGCTCTGGCTTGGTGGTTACTCCAGCACTAGCTCCATTTAGGAATGACCATTTGGCCAAATTCCCAGTTCGGGTCAGAAGAGGAGATGGGAAAATAGCCACAGAGCTTTATGGTATAAATATTCCTTCTCTGTCCGGAGCCACCCCACTGACAAGGGCTGCGGGTGTGGGGAGAAGGCTGCCACGGGGGCGGCAGGCAGGCCGGCCTGCCAAAGCATTTCCATGCCACTGAAGATTCTTGGGGCTTCTCTTGATCCTTGAATGCCATGTTGTTAGCTATTCTGGCATCTTCCTGATGGGTCAGGACAAGGTCCTTCTTGGTCTTCAGTGGCTTCTGTGACCTTTGATCTCTTTCAGTCATGGCAGTCATGTCCCCTCTGCCTGTCTAGGTTGTGTGGCGGCGGGGGTGGGGGGACTTTTTGGCAGCAGAGAGAAAAGCAGAGTTGTAGAAAATCTCCATGATTCGCCACATCTGAAAGAGTCCCCAGTGGTCATGGGGATTGGAAACCAAGTGGTAGTGGAGGGGATAGCACGATTGCTTTTGCTCTGTGGTTTCAGTGAATAACGTCTTATAGAGTCTGGTGAGACTAGATGTAAGGGGCGAGTTCATGGTTAAAGTAGACTCAGGGCATCTCAGACAGCTGTAGTGTTTCCAGTGATCCAGAAATTTAAATTTAGTTCTAGCTTAATCTTTCTGTTTTTTTTTTTAATATTTTATTTATTTATTTGACGGAGAGAGAGAGATCACAAGTAGGCAGAGAGGCAGGCAGAGAGAGAGGAGGAAGCAGGCTCCCCGCCGAGCAGAGAGCCCAATGTGGGGCTCGATCCCAGGACCCCGAGATCACAACCCGAGCCGAAGGCAGAGGCTTAACCCACTGAGCCACCCAGGCGCCCCTAGCTTAATCTTTCTGAATCTCATTTCCCTCAGCTGTCAAGCGGAGATAATGAATTGCCTATCTCCCAAGGTTGTTCCAAGGAGGAGGTGAACACCCCACACCAAGCATCCTCTGAGGGAGACCCTTGGCTCTGCCCAGTCCTTGGGCCTCATTCCTCTTGCTTTAAAGCTCCAACCATGGGTGGGCTAGAGAGTTAGGGGGACAAATCCCCCTTTCCTGGAGACCCTTCACATAGCAGGGTAAGAAACAGAAACAGCATACACAGCCAGGCTCCCCAAGTATAAGTCTTGGGGCCTGTGACAGCCACACCCACTCTCCCTGCCTGGCCCCATACCTGCGGACCATCTCTGCAACATGGAGATCATTCTCTTTGTCACCGCTCGGGGGCAGTACTGTGATGTCTTGTGACCTCCAAGACCAAGGCTGAAGTCCGAGATATATGCACTGATTACAAGCCTGGATTCGGAGATCAAATATTTGAATTCCGTTCTCCATTAGATATGGGATGTTAGATAAGTCACACAAGCTCCCCATGCCTCAGTTTCCTCATTTTAAAGCGGAGGCGGTTTTAATGGGCCTACCTCAGAGACCTGCTGTGGAAAGTACACGAGACAAGACTGGCAAGCACCTGGCATCTGCCGCCTGGCATCTGGTAGATGCTTTGCAAATGGTGGATGTTTCCACTGAGTCTCTGCCACTTTTACCCAAGGCTGACTGGTAGAGTGGTGGTGACTGATTCAGTCCACCCTGGCCCAGAGTGTCCATCCCTGCCCCAGGAATGTGGTCTGCTGGGATCTACCCACCCCACCATATGTCCCAGTAGGAGGTCATCGTCAGTAGCTCACGGGCAAGCCCATTAATGGTGAAGTCTCATGGGCGTCTCCCTTGGACACCATGGTTCCCTAGCCTTAAGGACCTGGCCTCACCAGCCAGTGTTCTGGGTGGATTCACACAAAGACAAGCCTCAGAGGATACCTGTGGCTCCAGGTCTGGTCCTGGCTGGCTTCTCCTGGGGAGTGAGGGCTGAGCTTTGCCAGAGTCAAATGCCTTTACCACTTCATGCCCAGCCTGTGGCCCCCTGCCTCTGTCTGCCCAAAGGGGCCCAGAATCCAGGCCACTTCATAGCTCCAGCCAAGGCCAGGTCCTCCTTGGGGGCTGGAATAACAAACTCAGGAGCCCCCCTCCAAGTTCCTACCCAACTCCAGCCCAGAGGGTACCCTACCCACCCCACCCACCATTCCAGAGCTTGGTGTTCCCATAGCCTTGGGAACATGCCTGGAGATGTGAGCCACTTGGCGACCAAAAGAGCGTTCATGCGCAGAGCCCCCTGCCCTGAGTGAGCACTGGACAGTGAGTCAGGAGACCTAAGTTCTAAACTTGGCACTCCCATCATCAACCAGCTGTGGGACCTGGGGCTAGTCACTTACCTTCCCCAGGCTGTAGCTACCCCTGCATAAAATGAGAAGCCAGGAACAAATGATCTTTAAGGCCTCTTCCAACTCAGGTATAGGATTGTGGCATAATGCCAGGTACCTACACAGCAAGTGTTCAGGAAATGTTGATTTAGTAATTTAACTCTAAGATTCCAGGCAAGATTCTGCAGGTGCCAATACCCACCTACTTCCTCGCTGTGAGTTTTGCCTCTGCTGTTAGCTAATTTATGTCAAGGGCCAAATCAGGGCCTGGCATGTAATAGGTATTAAACCAGTGCAAGTTGGGTCTGTGTATGCAGTGATTTACAGTAGCCCAGAGGCTGAAGAAGGAACTGACCGACCAGCAGGAGCGGGTCATGGGATCTCCAGGGGGCCACGCTTCCCTCCTTGTTATCAGCTGCCTCCTCTTCTGGGCATAGTCAAAGTCATTGCTTTGGGGCATAGAACAACGTCCAGCAAGCATCACTAATTCTTGTTGCCTGAGCAAAGGAGGCCTTGCTTTGGCTCACACTCTTCCCTTTGCCTATAGCACCTGTCAGGAGCTGCGATTCAGCCCGCTTACAAGCTAATAAGCTAGCCTGCTCTTGTTTCATAAATGTGGGCAGAAGATATGGTCTCCTGAGTCAGACTCGAAGGATTTACCACTCTTGGCACAGCAGGCCGCGCGAGCATCATCATTATGTCTCTTTCCCTCGCTCCCTAGTTTGACGGGGGCAACGCGGAGGAGCCTGGGTGGATGTTACCCATGCAAGAGCTTTATGTCACAGCTAGGGAGCACTGAGCTTGGGGAACCCACCCCTGTCCCCTCCTACCACCACCACTCTTACGGTAAGCAACAACCAAGCCTACTGTCTGTCTGGGGGGTGGGTGTTCCTTCACCCCACAAACTTGCTGGCTGCAGAACACAGCAGCCAGAAGTGGTTGGAAAGTGAATGGGTGACCATGGCTTTGCATTCTCAGCACACTCAGTATTAAGAGCCACGGCTGCTCAGGCCCCATGGGGGACCGCCTTGCCCAACAATGCCTAGCCCCCATCTCTGCTTGTCACAACTCTATCCACCCTCCAGAGATGCTCCATTCTGGAAGCTTTCCCAGCCCTCCCATCACACATATTCTCCCTTTTAGATTTCCTTGCATCTACTTTCTTTTCCCTTTTGTGTCCACAGCTGTCGCTGTACTACCGAGAAAGTGCAAACACAGTGAGGGCAGGAGCCGGTGCTCCTTGTTCCGCCGTTCCACACCCAGATGGTTTGCATCCCACAGGTGCTTAGGCCATATTTGTGGATATCTTCTTGCATGCTTATGCTTTTGCAGCATCTCCTGGGACTGCCCCTTGGAATGTCTTCAGGATTCCAGAGGCTAAAAATATCTCCCCAAACCATTGGCTTCCTTGTAAGGAGCTGGGCTTAGCTGCGAGGCTGAAGATTTGTGCCCACCAGGCGGCGCACCACCCTTAAGTCTGCAGATGCCTTTCTTAGATGCCAGAGGACTCTTCTCTCCCTCTGAGTGTTTATTTGGTTAGGTCCCCTGCTCACAGACGTAGTTTATGGAGCATAACCCCATCATCAGCCCAGCACCCAGAGTCAGCCCCCAAGTGCCTGTCCTAGCTCCAGCCTTTTTCAAGACCAGCACCCTGAGGACACTGAGGATGTCCCAGGAGGGATTGATTGCTAAGGGAGATTGCTGAGAGAAAGACCCCAGAATTGGGATCAGAAGACCTAGGTTTGAGTCTCCATATGGACACTTGCTAGTTCTGTTTCTCCGGGCAAGTTATGTAACCTCTCTGGGCCCCTGTAACAGTAGCCAAGAATAAAATCTGAGAAAGTAACATATAAGCACTTTGTGGTTTTTTTTTTTTTTAAAAGATTTTATTTATTTATTTGACAGAGATCACAAGTAGGCAGAGAGAGAGAGAGAGAGAGGAGGAAGCAGGCTCCCCGCTGAGCAGAGAGAGCCCGATGCGGGGCTCAATCCCAGGACCCTGGAATCATGACCTGAGCCGAAGGCAGAGGCCTTAACCCACTGAGCCACCCAGGCGCCCCAACATATAAGCACTTTGAACATGAACCTGGAGCCAGCCACACGTGGGCTCCTGTTTAAACTGTCACCCGCCAGCTCTGTGAGCATGGTCACCTTCCTTCACCCTCTGAGCCCTGGCTTCCCCACTGGCAAATCAGAGTTAACATTACCTAGAATATAGGGGTGACTGGCTAGCTCAGTTGGTAGAGCATGTGATTCTTGACCTGGGGGTGAGTTCACGCCCCACCTTGGGCGTAGAGCTTACTTAAAAAACAACGACAAAAAACAGTGCCTAGAGCATAGTGAGCTTTCAGTGAATAATGATCACGTATGTATTATGGATCCCTAGACCCTCAAATGGTGCCCAGTGCCTAACAGGTGCTTGATATCCATTTGCTTAATGAAAGGATTTCACAGATGAAGAAACCGAGACACAGAGCAGTTAAGTGTGAGGTCCCAGCACAAGGGAGTGGTGAAGCCGTAATGCATAGCCAGCAGTCTGCCTCCACGGCTTGCACCCTTGTCTCAATACCATGCTATTTTACACAGTGATGGAAGTTACACATCACCTTTTACTCACTTAAAATAAGCGTTCACAGCTTTCCCAGGTCCCTGCAGGTGGGGCTGTGCAGCAAGAGGCCTCAGCCCCCTGAGAAACCACATTTACTTTCTCCCATAAGGAATGCCAGGGTGCTGGGAGAGGAGAGGACTGCTCAGCCAGGCCAGGGGGCCAATGGACACATTCCATGACCAGGAGATGATGGACTAGTTCTGCACTCTGCTGACATTTATTGAGTCTCTTATTTCCGGGCAAAGATAGAGGTGACAGCCAGCAGTTGCAAGCAATGTACCAGACTCAGGAGCACTGCATAACTTCTGGATGCTGCAAGAGAGGGCCTAAAGAGCCAGCAATCAACAGCTTGGGAGTCTGGACCAAAGGGAGGAGCATTTAAACTGGGCCTTGAAGGGTAAGTAGGAGTTTTCCAGCCAAGTGCGGTCTGGGAATGAAGGGCTTTTTGAGCTTATTTGGGGGGATTTAAGAGGTTAGGTGGGGTTGGCAAGCCCCGTGGGAGCAGGGGTAAGGAAAGGAAGTGGAAAACAAGGAAAGTGAAAGTCAGTTGGAGCCAGCTTGTGAAATAAGCCCATAGAAGAGATAGAACTGTATCCTGTGGTCAGTGGAGGAAGCAACGCAATGCCAGGTCTGTGTTTTGGAGGGATGTCACAGTGAGCGAAGGTTGAATGGGATGGGGAGACAAGGGACACCAGCTGCAGTTACGAGGTTAATGGGCTTAACTCCTCTAGACCTCATTTCTCCTCCTCAGTAAAAGGAGGAAAAGAATTCTATCTGAGGCTGTTTTGAGGCACGAGTGGGCTTACGTGTAAACGCATTGTTAGCTTCCATTGGAGGCTGTTCTGCCTAGTGTCCTGGTTAAACACGGGGGCTTTGCTCTCTCTTATCCCAGGCTTGGTGCCTTGGCCATGTCGGATAGCACATTTTTAATCTAGGCGACCCTGGATGGCAAGGAGGTTGGAAAAATGAGGATGGACTGAGGACTTGGCTTTGTGGTGTGTGGGAGGGGCAGGGGGGTCTCTGGTGGGGGACTGTCCCTTTCTCTGATGTCTGAGAGCCCAGCTTTGGACCGGAGAAGAGTGAGGTGGGCACATTCCAGATGTCCAGGTGAGAACGGATGTCAGCTTCAGACCAGCGCCGCTCTCCTCCAGAGCCAGGAAAAGGCCAAGAGTGCCCGGGTGGGCCCTAGGGCAGGAGAAAGTAGAAAGAAAGAGGCACAGCGAGGCGCTGAGAGAACGCTCCAGAAGACAGCTTTTCCCCTCTGAGGGTGGACGGGAGCTGGGGAGGCAGGGCAGGCAGGGTGGCCCCAGATGTGCCAAAACTTGGCCCGGGCGGCCAGAGCGGAAGGCCCTCGGGCGGCCCGGAGGTGCGAGTGCCCTCCGCCGCGCCCCGGGGAGAAAGGAATCCGAGCTGGGAGTCTGGCGCCGGCTGGAAAGGGGGGCTGGGATGGTGAGCGAGGCCCAAAAAGAGATGGCAGGAAGCCGGGAGGAGCGAGTGGGGGTGGAGACGGGGAGGGGAAGCCAAAGGGCGGGTAGCAGTGGTGGAGACGGGGAGAAAGAGAGGAGGGCTGGAGGGAGGAGAGAGTGGAGGAAGGGTGGGGAGAAGGGCAGAGGAAGCGCGAAGAGGACTCGGAGGGACGCGAGGAGGCCGCCGCGGGCGCAGCGGGCACGTCGGCCGGGCCACCCCCGCGAGCCCGGCGCCGCCATTCCGCTACTCGGGGCTCCGCCGCCGCCGCCACCGCGCCCGGGGGCCATGCTCCCGCCGCCCCCGCGCCAGCCGCCACCCCAGGCGCGCGCGGTCCGCGGGCCGGTGCGCCTGCAGAGGGCCTTCCTGCGCGGCCCGCTGGGCGTGCTGCGGCTGCTGCAGCTGCTGGCCGGCGCCGCCTTCTGGATCACCATCGCCACGAGCAGGTACCAGGGCCCCGTGCACTTCGCGCTCTTCGTGTCCGTGCTCTTCTGGCTGCTGACCCTGGGCCTCTACTTCCTCACGCTGCTGGGCAAGCACGAGCTGGTGCCCGTGCTGGGTTCGCGCTGGCTCGTGGTCAACGTGGCACACGACCTGCTGGCGGCCGCGCTCTACGGCGCCGCGACGGGCATCATGATCGCCCAGACGCAGAGCCACAGCTACTGCAACCTCAAGGATTACCAGATGGCCTGCGCCTACCACGCCTTCCTGGCGGCCGCCGTCTGCGGCGGCCTCTGTCTCGGCCTCTACCTGCTCTCGGCCCTCTACGGCTGCTGCCGCCGCTACCAGGGGGAGCAGGAGGTGGCGTGAGCCGCCGCGCCGCGGGGCGGGGACCCTCCCGAGACCGGCGCCCCAGTCCTTCCTGCCTCCGCCGCCCCGCGCCCGTGCGCCCCGGCACCCACCCGTCGCCCCGCGTTCCCGCCCGCGCCCGGGCGCCCTGGCCCGCAGTTCCCGTTCGACGGCAGAGCCGCCGCCTGGAGTCCCGCCAGACGCGCCGGCTGCGCCCTTTCCTGGGACCCGGGCAGGGCCTCATCCGAGCAGCGGGCCCCCACGCATCCTGGCCGTCCGAGGCGAAACCTCGCGCTTCCTCGCCCTCTTCCGTGCGGAGAGCGAGACGTGGACAGGCGCCGCGTAGATCCGGGGGAGGCTCCCAATTGGAACCAGGCTTCTGGCTGCGCCACCGCCCCCTCCCTCCCGGCCTGCTGTCGGAAGAGCACCCCCGTTCCCTGGCCCCTCTTCCAGCTTTGAGTGCTGTGAAGGGCAGGCTCACAGCCGCGGACAGAGCCGAGGACAGGCCTCCACTGGTCTCAGGATGAGCGAAGAGTTTCGTTTCAGCTCGGGATTGTGCGCGCATCCTGCGCGGTCCCTGCTCTGACATTGGGGTGGGGCGCGTCTGCAAAGGTGAGGATGGATCGGAAAGGCCCGCGGGCTGCACCTTTGCACGTTTGGAGTCTGCTCTCGCCTTTGCCTGTTCCGCCTTTGGCCTCAGGGTTCTTGGAGGCCAGGCCCAAACGCACACTAGTTTCCGTGGCCTCAGCTTCCCAGCATTTCTCTCACGGGCTTCTGCTCCACCACCCCCACCTCCCAATGTCTTTTTGCATTAGGGATCCGACAGGACCCTGAAGGAATGTCAAGGTGAGCCTCACCCCTTGCTCTTGGGAAAGCCAAAATAAGATTAGAACCCCGTTTCCAGACTCCCAGCCCAGCACTGTTTACATTAAAGCGGTGGATGTTCCCAGGAACCCTGGCTCAGCAGCTACCGTCTAAAAGAGGGTTTCATTTTCAAATGGGTTTGTCAAAGTGCCATCTCTCGCCCACTTGAAGATTCACGATGCTCATTAGCATATCAAAGGCTCTGAGAAGTCCCACTATAAAAGAAGCCCAAGTAATTTAGTTTACAGTGTTAACTGCCTGTGGACCTGGAGCAATTAGATTTTGCCACCTAAGACTTCCAAGCATCCTTGTGCTCTCTTGGCTGTCATTCATTCCCACCGGATCCAGCCCATTGGCTCTGGTGTGATTGAAGATCTGGGGTGCTCCTTCTCCTTCCCAGCGTATTTCTCTAGCAGAGGGAGGGCTTGCCTCAATGGGGGAGAAGATAGCTGTCCCTGCTAGGCACATGAGAGACCTGGGAATTGGCGGACCTGAACATTCCTCTACATTGTTTGGAGAATGAAGTCAAGGTTATCCAGATGGTGTCCCTGTCAAAAAGAACATTGCCTATAAAAGATGCTGGCATGGACCGTGAGCAGCTGGCAGGAGTGGGACTCACTCACCGAAGAGAGAAGAAAGCTCCGAAGTTGGGGTGAATAGCTGGCCCAGCCTCCATAAGGTAAGGTGCTTCCTGAATTTCGGGAGGGGTCATAGGCCTTTGAATAAAAAATAGAGAGCCCCCCTTTGCCAAAAGGTGAGGGGTTTTTATTCAGGGAGCAAGTTGGAGGGGTGACCACCACAATGCCCAAAGACTTGTTCAGCCATTTTGCCACATCCCGCAAAGGTCTGCTCTTGGAAAAAGCTCAGCCCTGTCTGGATTAGAAACTAGAACAGGGGAGACCCGAATGTGTTTTGGGGAGTGTGTTTTTGAAGCTTAGGTAGAGAGGGTGAGGCTTTTCTGTTGTAGCCATGAAGATCGGGGAGGGGCGTGTTTCATGCGGAACATGAAAGCATTTATGTGGGCACTGCTTAAAGCACTTAGATGTATTTCTTTCATTCTTTCGACACTGTTGTGGCGAGCTGTGTTCTCGTTCTCCTCTTCCCTAGGAGGCAGATGAGTCTACCTTGTCCAGAGTCTCCCAGCTGCTGTGACGGGTGGAGCTAGGAGCTGGACTCTGGCGATTTGGCCTCCTCAGGACAGGGCTGTACTCTCTAGAGAAGGGGGTCAATACACATTCGAGACTGTTCATGTGGCTACTTTAAAAAAAATCGTGGTAAAATGTACACGTAGCATGAAATTGACCATTCGACCATTTCAAAGTGTATGCTTTGGTGTCCTTACGTAGGTTCCCAGATGGTTGTGCAACTATCACCACCATCCAGCTCCAGAACGTTTTTCACCTTGCAAGACCGAAACTCTGTCCCATTCAAATCGTGGCTGTTTTGTTGTTGTTACTGTTGTTTTCTTTCCTTCGGGAACTCCTAGAACACTGAGCCCTTTGCGGTCTCGTTTAGGCTGGAGTGTTGCTGCCTTCCTCCAGGTGGCGCACCCATCCTTTCAGCCCCCACCACTGGTGCTGGCCAGAGCCTGGGGCTGGCCTTTGCTGGGATACTTACTTGGAGGTACCTTGGCTGGCCATGACTTTGGTTCTTCTTTTGCAGGTTTCCATGTTTCTGAGGCCATGGAGATTCCCGTAGTGATCATGCCGACCTCTCCCAGGGCTCGCTTCCCTGGCAAGGGACACCATTCTGGGCTGGGCCAGCAGAGGGCTGCAGAGTGGCCAGCAGAGGGGAGAGTGGATGACCTCTGCCCAGCAGCTTCCCTTCAACATTGTCCAAAGGAAGATCCAAGACACGTGAAGATTCATTTTGCCTTAACACAAGAGAAATTCCGATTCTCCTTGTGCTGTGACTTGGTTCCAAGATTCCAGACACCTGGAACTGAGCAGTGCACCTCCGTGCCCTAAACAATGGGTTTAAGCTCCAGCTTTTGTTCCTTTGCTCTTTTTCCAGATCACTGTTGAAGTAGCATCCTCAGCTCTCTTCCTAGCGCCGCCCCCCCCCCCCCCCCCCCGGCTCATGGTGCTCTGTCTGTGGTCGGGTGACCTTACTCAGGAGCAGACGTCTCCTTCGCCTTCACAGTATCTTATCCAACCAGATGTGCCTGAAACATTCCAGAGCTCACTGGCTCTTCTAGATGTGCCTTCCTGCTTGGCCTCCGGCTGCTTCTCCAGATGCAAGAAGGATGTGTAAAACAGCCCCCACACCCATCCCCTCCTCCCACTGAGACCCTGTACCATAAGAATGGCCACCTGACCTGGCCCAGAATTTTTGAATACTGGAGGCAGCCTCTTTGGCCTCCCTCATTCGACTCCAGGACTCAGTCCAGCTTGAGACCACTGTGGACTCCTACCAGTCCAAAAGTCTGGGACTACTTGCGGATCCAAGAGAGGAATTTTCTAGTATTCTACGAAGGCCAAAAGAGAGGGTGGGAGTGGGAGGGGTGTGGGCCAGTAGCGAGAGGGGACCGATGTGCCTCTTTTAATAGTTTAGTGGTGATTACTAATTTGCTTTTCAGAATAAAGTTTGGTGTGTCTGATGTTGGTGTATAGGTCTTCTCTCCCCTGCAGTAAACCTGTGTACTGGTTCTCCCAGCCTCTGTCCATCCTCTTCTTCTTTCCTTCTGGGAGGGGAAGAAAAATGAGTTCACAGGTTTTCAGTGCATTAAGGCAGGACACAGGAAGCAGAGGAAAGAAAACCGCCTGTGTCTGCCCCTGACAAAAGCTGGTGGGAATTCAAGAGGCTCCTAGCCCAGCTCTCAATGACCCCTCTCTTTTTGGAAGCTCCACTCCCTAACAGGCAGGCACAGAATGACTATGGTTAAGGAGCCAAAGGGTCCCCTGACTCCCTGACCTTGCAGAAAGGGAAATGAGCCACAGGGAGGAATGGTGCCTTACCTAGTGTCACAGAGCTGAGAGGGGACTGAGTGAGGTCTTCTGGGGCTCAGGTTCTGATATGGACTGTAGTCCTGCTCTGGTGTTGCCTCCCAGACACACCCCACCTGGTTTCCCCTGATTCCAGTCGCAACCTGATGAATAAGGTGCTTTGTAAAGGGTAGGAAAGCAGAGTGAGCCGGCTTCCTTGCCAGCTTCTCCCTCCTGTGCCCTGAACCTCAAGTCTGCAGCCCGAACATAGGATTCTAGCGGCAGATCTCAGAACTCACTTAGAACAGTTCTATGCAGAGATCGGATGCTAGGTGTGTTCACACCCACTCTCTTCCAAAGCACCCTCCTCGGCACAATAAACACACACACACACACACTCACTCTGTCTTCTTCATGGTTTGAATTTCCAGGGTGGAAAAAAAATGCCAAGGACCCTCCCTTATTCCCCTCTTCCCTCTCTGTCTATTCATGAATTTTGCATGAAATAAAATGTGGCCTCCCTTTATGCAAAGGCTGGTAAGCCCCCCACTCTACCATAGCTTTGTGGAGAATTTTGCAATGGAAAATATGCTTCTACTTCATGATCTTTTTTGATCCGGTTAAGTCTCAGTGGTTGGCATTGTTACCCCCGTTTAATAGGGGAAATAGAGCCTCAGAGAGAAGGGCCATGGTCACACAGCTGGCTAGTGGCAGGACTGGGACTGGAAGGCAGAGGGTCTTTCACTACCCTTGGCAGCTGGTAAATCCTTGTGGTCCTCCGGCAGGCTCTGAGGTTTCGATGGAGTTTGGTTTTCATTCCTGCAGATCAGGTGTTCAGGACTGGTCTAATCTGACATTTCCTGTTTAATGCTGGGGGCACTTTGAAATAAGACACGGCTCTTCAGGGACATAATTGAGTCTGGGGAACCTGAGGGATTTGCTCATTTATGTCTACTATTTTTCCTGCTTTTCTAAGGATGGGGGTGAGGGGGCCAATGGTAAGAAAGGAGAGCTAATAAACCCACAATTGCAGGGATAAAAGGAAAGAGGGATGTGAGAGAGAAAGGTCTGGTTAGCATTATTCATTCATGTTTGTATTGTTTTGTTTGTTACAGTAGTTATTTGTTAAAATACCAACATATATATCCATTACAATATAATAGCAATATATACCTATTAAAAAATTAAACTGCACAGAAGGGTACAAACTAAAAAGAAGCCATTTAATCATCCTAATCTCAAATGCTAGATATAAACCATTACTAACTACTAACTCTCTTGTTTTTTCAAGGGTTTTATTTATTCATGAGAGAGAGAGAGAGAGAGAGAGAGAGAGCGCGCGAGTGAGCATGAGCTGGGGTAGGGGGAGAAGCAGAGGGAGAGGCAGACTCCCCGCTGAGCAGGGAGCCAGATCCCAGGACTAGTTCCCAGGACCTGGAGATCATTGTTATGCCCCAATAACGGGTCCGTGATTAAAGGAGCGAGACTGATACAAAGCGAAGGTCAAGCAAAGCTTTATTTCGGGCCAAGCATCAAGAATCTAACCGAACGTTCGGGGCCGCACCTCTTACAAGAGAGGGCAACCCTTCTCTGTTTCACAGTCTAGCTTTTAAGGGTAAAGGCCATGCGGTTGGGCCTGGCCACGCACAGGTGACCAATGAGATTGTAACACACACAGGAAACTCCACAGTGATGCTAGGTGACCAATTGAATTATAATTTACCCTAGTAGACATTTGAATCAGCCTATTACATCTTGATTAGGATTGGCGCCAAAAGGGTTCCCAAAGGGCGGGGGCCCATACTCCTTGGTAGCTAGGGAGACAGTATGCAACCCCCTACTGATCGGATGTCTCCACCTGGCCTGACCCACCTTTGTATCTGGGCATTGTTACCTAGAGCTAGTTTCCGGGACCGCCTTTAAGTGAATCCCCTGGGGGAAGGGGAGCAAGGACAGTTCAAGGGCTAAACAACAAGGTTTTGTTTAACCTCAATGAAAGCCTCTTGACAAAATATAAACATAAAATAGGTCCTTACAATCGTGACCTGAACTGAAGGCAGAGGCTTAACCATCAGAGCCACCCAGGTGCCTCTTAACCCTTTTTCTTTGATTTTTATAACGAACCACATGTACATGGGATACGTGTGTGCATGTGCACACACTCAGATACACATATACATTTGACTCTCTTACAACTTGCTTTTAACAATTAATGATAATATAGTCCTAACCCTTTCTAAATGCCCACGTATATAGCCAGGGACTGCAAGAACTTTGTGTACTTTCTGGAACGTTTATAACTTTCCCACATTGGTTAACTTTGTCACTCCCTTGGCTGCTTCCTGTGGAAATCTTAGTAAAACCCTTAAGAGGGGGTGGGTTCTTTTTTACAGATGAGTAAATAGAGGCTTAGGAGGGGAAGTGAAGTGACTCTCCAGGTCTGTGCCAAGAGTAGCAGGGAGCAGAGGGAGCACTGGCGTGGCTGAATTCCACTTCACCAGTCTTGGGGGAGAGGAACGTGCCACTGACCAGTGGGAGCAGCTGAAAAGAAGCAAGGAGGGCCTAAGGCTCTCTAGGCCCTTAGGCAAAGGGGAGGTATGCTGAGGTGGCCAGAACCCAAAGGAGAGCCCCTGACATAGCCAGCAGGAAGGTGTGGACCACCCACAGCAACCTCGCCTGTGGAAATGCCAGTCAGACTCCTAATCGGAAAGCCCTTTTGTCCTCCCTGTTCCATGACCCCATTCCTTTCAAACCGGATGGCTATTTGGGATCTTGCTGGCACCAGGGCTGTGACATTCCTTCCTCAGCACTGAGGTGAAGGCAAGCTCCCAGTGGCAGTTCTTGGCAGGTTCCTCTATCTCCCACAGGTGCACCCCGGGCTCTCCTTGCTGCCATCTCCAGGAGTCCTGAAGGGGGCGCTCCGACGCCCCAGTTGTAAAGCGCTTCTGAGTCAAGGTTGGCAAGAGGGGAGAAAGGGAACTCACTCTATGAAGTGTGTGCAGTGAGTCAAGCACAAGTCGGAGGATACCTTATATATCATCGCTTGTCATCCTCACAAGCCCAAGAAGTATTTAATTCCCCTTTTTGCTGGACGTGGAGACAGGCTCAGAAGGGTCAACTCACATGACAGAAACCAGATTTAAAACTCAAGTGTGTGCGGCCATGCTTTGCTGTTTCAGAGGACTTCCCAGCAGACAGGCTGTTTCTCCCAGCCATCCAAAGACCCCACCGAGAGCTTCTGGGTTTTCTAATAGCTATGTTTTGAGCTAAGGCAGGGAGGAAAGACTGTAAAGAAAGTGGTATCATTCAAGTCTGAATAATGTCAGCTTCTCCCTCCTCGGGAGTTAGGTTTAACCAGCTCACTGTGCTGAAGCCACTCTCCTGGTTCCTGGAGACCGCCTCTCTGCCTGACGTAGGAAGGACTCAGAGTGTCCCTCCACTCAGCCCTCCCTCCTCCTGAGACTTCGTGCCACAGGTATGGCCACGTGACCTAATCCCAGCCTTGGATAGGGAACCCTGTGCCTTAACAAAGTCTTGTTCTGTGCTCTGTGCTGGCTCCTTCTGTGTCCCCTAGGCGGTTAATATGACTGGCTCTAATTCTGAGGTGAGCTCAGCCTGTGGCGTCAGAAGTGAGGCCAATCTCTCCCTAGTTGTCTATTCTTAGGCAATTTGCTAAAGCTCTTCATCTGTTTCATCACTCCCTAAATGGGGTTAATGCTCATAGCTGCCTCCCTGGTCCGTGGGAAGGGCTTGCCGAGACGAGGCACCCAGAGCAGAGAGCCCGGCAACTAGTCTCTGCAGGTCAGCTCTCAGCTGGTTAGTGTTGTTGGGAGGACCTCGGGTGATGTTTGTCAAGTGCAGACCTGAGCCACAGTACGTGCTCAGAAATCTTTCTTCCCTTCTCCCCAATTCCGCCCTGGCTCTCTTCCTGCCTGAGAAATGAGAAATTGACTCCTCCACTGTTCTTTCTTGCGGTCCGATTTGAGTTGTCCTGAAAGATAGCACAGGACTGTTAAAAATTACTGTCATCTATGTGAAGGTCAGGATCCTCTTTTCTCCAGAGTCCACGGACCTTCTTTGCCTTCCTTTTGATTCCCTGGACCCTGCTCTGTGCTCCTAGCAGTACCCTCGTCTGCCTCCTCTCAGCCTGGAAGGAGGATGCCCTCTTCTCATCTTGTTTTTTGAGGGTCCAGGCCATCTACAGAGAGATGAACTGACCATGGATTCTCGGGTGTCGGGAGTGAGATGTTCACAGACTCCCCTCATTATGTGTTTGCAGGCTCCTCCACGACTGCACTCAAATCAAAATTTGTCCGGGCACCAGGGCGGGGGTGGGTGGGTTGGGTGGTGTTTCTAAGTGCTTGGCTTCCCTCACTGTTTTGTATCTGGGCATTTCACAAGTCTTTCCTCACTTCCCTGGTAAACTGTAAACTCTGTTGTATTTATCAGCTTGTCATCTTGTTCTCCCAGCCATCCCTAGGAACTAGTGAACTTGCAGGGTTTGTTTTTTAAGTTAAAATGATGAACTACCAGGGTGCCTGGCTGGCTCAGTTGGTAGAGCATGTGACTCTTGATCTTGGGGTTGTGAGTTCAAGCTCCATGTTGGGTGTAGAGATCACTTAAAAATAAAAATCTTATCAAAAAATGAATTACCGGGATGTGTGGGTGGCTCAGTTGATTGAGTAACTGCCTTTGGCTCAGGTCATGATCCTGGAGTCCCAGGATCAAGTCCCGCATTGGGCTTCCTGCTCAGCGGGGAGTCTGCTTCTCCCGCTGACCTCTCTCCTTTCATGCTCTCTCTCTCTCTCAAATAAATAAATAAAATCTTTAAAAAAAAAAAGAATTACCTCCGTGATTTTTTTTTAACCTCAGTGATCTTAACATAGGTGCCAGAAGGTGGATGGAGGCTTTTTGCAGTGATCATGATGGTGATGACAATAAGATTATTGTCGATAATGGCATTAACAGTAATAAAGATTACTCAATGTCCCTGTATTCTTGTATTCACAATTTGCGAAATTTTTTTACGTCTATTTCATCCCATCCTTATATGAACTGGCAAACAGTTCTGATAATACCTGCATTTTGTAGATGATGCTCAGAAGGGGAAAGTGTTTACCTCGGTGTATTGTTTGTTTGTTTGTTTGTTTTTAGAGAGAGTGAGAGAGAGAGAGGCAGGGGAGAAGGGCAGAGAGAGAATCTTAAGCAGGCTCATTGCCCAGTGTGGAGCCCAGTGTGGGGCTCCATCTCACGACCCTAAGATCATGACCTGGGTTGAAATCAAGAGTCAGATGCTTAACCGACTGAGATACCCAGGCGCCTCTAGATATTACTTTTTTGAAACAGATTTATTAGATATACTTAATGTACATTAAACTGCATATAGGTTAAATGTACACTTTGGCAAGTTTTGACCATATGTATACACTCATGAAACTGTCACCACAATTAAGACAATAGACATATCCATACTAGCCCCAAACCTCCCTTGTGCCCCTTGGTAATTCCTTTTTATCTCTCCCACCGCTAAGCAACCATTGATCTGCTTTCTGTGACTAGAGATTAGTTTATAATTATACTATGTATGTATGATATGTACTTTTTTTTTTCTGGGGTAAGGGGAGGTATTTGGCTTCTTTTATTTAATGATTTTGAGGTTCATTCATGCTACTGTGGTAATAATAGTTTGTTCATTACTATCACATGTATTGTCCTATTATAATTCATTTATCCATTCACCTGTTGACAGGCATTTGTATTGCTATAAGTTTTTGGTTATTGCAAATTAAGCTGTTGTGAACATTTAGGTACAAATCTTTGTGTGGACATATGCTTTCATTCCTCTTGCATAAATAGCTAGCAGTAGAAGGATTCAGTTGTATTCTTAGTATTTTTAAATTGGCTATATTCCAGATGATATTTGGGGGGTGTGTGAGTGTGTTTGGCGCGTGCTATTCCCTGGCACTTGTATCAGTGATGGTAATTCTGGACTCATAGAATAATTTGGGAAGTTTGCCATCTTGTTTTGTTTGGAATAATGTAACAAATCATTTTATTGATGGGTTTGATAAAAATTGGCTACAAAAGAATCTGGGCTTGACGCCATTGAGGAAGTTTGCAAATTCTTCCAATTTTTTTAATGGTAATTGGTCTATTAAGATTTTTTTTGGTGGGTCACCTCCAACAGTCCACTGGTGGCATATTTATTCTAGTAGTCTCCCATCGAATTCTCCAATTTAGGATGAGGTGTTTTTTTTTTTTTTAATTTATTTTTAAAGTAATGTCTACATCCAATCAGGCGTTCAAACTCATAACTCCAGATCAAGAGTCACATGTTCTACTTACTGACCCAGCCAAGTGCTCCTAGAATTAGAACATCTTGAGGAAAGAATTCTGGGCTATTCCTTTCTGTATTCCCCTGAAAGCCACATAATAATTAGTCATTCAGTGAAATAAACAAATATTGATGTTTATAGCTGCTATAACAAATGCTCTCCAACAATTTGGTAGCCTAATTTAATAAAAATCTCTTTGTTATTCACATACAAATCTATTTCTTCTTTATATAACTGTCCATTATGGCTATCCCAGGTCAGTGGACGCCTTTCCACTATGATGATTCAGGGACTAGGGCTCCGTCCACCCTGTGGCCTGGCCATTCCCTCTGCATTGAGCTGGCACTGGGGAGAAGAGAGGAAGGGGGAGGTTTTGGATTTTTACTTTTTTTTTTTTTTTTTTTAATTTGACAGACAGAGGCAGAGAGGCAGGCAGAGAGAGAGGAGGAAGCAGGTTCCCCGCCGGGCAGAGAGCCTGATGTGGGGCTCCATCCCAGGACCCTGGAATCATGACCTGAGCCGAAGGCAGAGGCTTTAACCCACTGAGCCACCCAGGCGCCCCGGTTTTGGATTTTTAAATGCCTTGGTCTGGAAGTGATACTCATCGCTTCCACTTGTTTCCTTTGGTGAGTCACATGACCCACTCCATATGCAAGGGGCTGGGAATGTAGTTCCTGGCTGGGCATTTGCTGCCCAGCTGCAACTCTATACCATGAAGGGGCGGACGAGACATTTTGGTGGATAGTTAACTGTCTCTTTCACAGGAGGCCACAAGGTTTTATTGCTGAGATTTTCACTGCTTTGCTCTGTGAGGTTTTTTTGGTGCCTGTGTTTGATGAATGGTTGTTTTCATGGCTGCCAAGAGCTATTGAGTCAGAATGTAACTGCAGACATCCATTTCCTTGCTGTGTTTGTCTGGCAACTCACTGCCTCACAGCTGGGAATCTCATTACTCAAGAGCACTTCTTTCCCAGGTACAAGAACATAAAAATGTATTTATTGAACTCTTTTCAGAGCAATGGTGGTGAGCTATTAATCAAAAACTATGCTCAAATATTAAGGGTAAACACTAGAGAAAATGCAAATATTAAAGACAGTCTAAAAATACATACCAGTCAAATATTTATTTATTCATTCACTTTAAAAAAAAAGATTTTATCTATTTATTTGACAGAGAGAGATCACAAGTAGGCAGAGAGGCAGGCAGAGAGAGAGGGGGAAGCCGTCTCAATCCCAGGACCCCAGACCACGACCCGAGCCAAAAGCAGAGGCTTTAACCCACTGAGCCAGCCAGGTGCCCCTCATTCACTTTTTAAAGAATTTTTTCATTTATTTATTTGGCAGACTGAGAGACAGCAAGAGAGGGAACACAAGCAGGGGGCATGGGAGAAGGAGAAGCAGACTCCCCTCTGGGCTAGAGCCCAGGACCCTGGGACCATGACCTGAGTTGAAGGCAGAGGCTAAACGCCAGAGCCATCCAGGCGCCCCTACTCATTCACTTTTTAACGGAAACGTAATTCACGTCACTTAAAATTTCACACAATGTAACAAAAAGTCTCAGTTTTAAAGTGTACAAATCAGTGGTTTTAGTATATTCACAAAGTTGTGCAACCATCACCACTATCCAATTCCAGAATATTCCCATCATTCCAAAAAGAAACCCTGTACTTGCTAAAAGTCGCTCCCAATTCCTGCCCTTCCCCTGCACCGCCCCCTGGCCCCCGGTACTTGGCAAACACTGATCTACTTCCTGTTTCTACAGGTTTGTCTATTTTGGACATTTCATACAGCATGTGGCCTTTTTGGTTTCTTTCATGTGATACACTGTTTTCAATTTCATTGGTGCAGTAGCATGTGTGAACACTTCATTCCTTTTTAGGGCTGATTAATATTTCCCTGAATGGATATATTACACTTTGTTCATCCATCATTCTTTCATTAAAAAATTTCTAATTGTGGCAAAATACACATAACACCAAGTTTACCATCTTGACCATTTTTTAAGTGTACAGTTCAGTGGTATTAAAGTATGTTCACATTGTTGCACAACTATCTCTCCTCATTTTGCAAAATTGACAGTCTGTTTCCATTAAACAATAACCCCCCACTCTTCTCTGCCTCCAGCCCCTGGCGTCAGCTGTTCCACTTTCCGTCTCTACAAATTTGACTACTCTAGGTACCTCATTAAAGTGGAATGGTACAGTACTTGTCATTTTGTGACTGGCTTATTTCACGCAGCATTCATGTCCTTAGGGTTATTCATATTGTAGCACATGTCAGAAGTTTCCTACTTTTTAAGGCTGGATAGTTTATTGTATGTATATACCACATTTTATTTGTCCATTCATTGATTAATGGAAATGTGGGTTGCTTCCACATTTATGGCTATTGTGAGTAACTCTGCTATAAACATGGATGCATAAATAACTCTTCAAGACCCTGCTTTCAGGGATGCCTTTAGTGGCTCAGTTGGCTAAGCATCTGTCTTTGGCTCAGGTCATGATCCCAGGGTCCTGGAATTGAGTCCCACATCAGGCTATTTGTTCAGAAGGGAGCCTGCTTCTCCCTCTGCCTCCTGATTCCCCTCCTTGTTCTCTCTCTCTCTGACAGATAAATAAAATCTTAAAAAAAAAAAAAAAAAAAAAAAGACCCTGCTTTCAGTTCTTTTGGGTATATACCCAGAAGTGGCATTGCTGGATCATAAAATAGTCATGTATATAATTTTTTGAGGACATGACATACTGTTTCCCTTAAAGGACGCACTATTTACATTCCCAACAACGGTGCACAAGGGGTCCAGTTCCTCCACATCCTCACCAACTCTTGCTATTTTCTGTTTTATTTATTTATTTTAAAAGAAGCATTCATTGAATATTTACTATGCCAAAGCCCTATACTTGGCAGAAACTGGGGCTGCCAAGATTGTTAAATTATAGTCTCCCTGCTCTCAGGAACAAAAGGAGATTCTAGAGATATGTTGAAATGCAAAGTAAAGGTGCTTAGGGGTGCCTGGGTGGCTCAGTGGGTTAAGCCTCTGCCTTGGGCTCAGGTCATGATCTCAGGTCCTGCAATCCAGCACCGCCCCCCCCTCCCCCAATTGGGCTCTCTGCTCAGCAGGGAGCCTGCTTCCCCTTTTCCCTCTGCCTACTTGTGATAAATCTCTCTCTGTCAAACAAACAAACAAAAGTAACAGGTGCTTAATAGGATCAGAGTTTTGTGTAAACACAAGGGAGGAAACGAATTATTTGGGGAAAGCTTCACAAAAGACTTGACATTCAAGCTGGGTGTTGAAAGGTGTGTGGGAGGAGGTCAGGTGGAGGAGGAAGGGTATTCCAAGCCTGCAGAGCAGCACCTAGTAGCTAGCCTTCAAGCTGGCCTCCAAATTGGCCCCAGTGACTACCCCCTGGTAGACACGCTCTTGTATAAGCCTCCCACTATACTTTGGGACATTAGATAGTTCTGACCTGTAAAACCGGTAGGATATTGTGCAAATGATGGTGTGTGACTTCTGAGGATGTCTCATAGAAGATCTTGTGGTTCCCTCTTGGATTTCTTGCTCTGGAGGAAGTCAGCCACCATGTCAAGAGGGCACTCAAGATGCCTTCTGAAGAGTGCCAGGTGAAGAGAAACTGAAACTTCCTCCCAGCCTAATAGCACAAGAATGCCAGCATCAGATTTGCTGAGTAAAGAAGCCACTGTGGAAGCCAATCCTCCAGCCCCATTAAACTTTCAGATGATGGCAGCTGTGGCCAACAGCTGACTGCGATCTCATGAAAGTTGGAGCCAAAGCTGCCCACGAAGCCGCTCTCCATTTCCTGACCAAACCACCCAAAAGCCAAAACTCAATGTGAGAAAATATAAATTTATTATTGTTTTAATCCAGTAAGTTTTAAAATAATTTGTTACACAGAAAGATATAATGAATACAGCTTGAAGCATGACGAAATCTGGTATGTGGTGGAAATGGTGGCAGGAGAGACCACAGACAGAAACTCCAAGTTGAAAGGCGACTCGCCCAAGGTTTGAGTAAGAGTGGGTGAGGGAGCCATCTGGTGGAGGTGGATGTGCTTAGACAGTCTCTTCTCTTCCCACACTTTTTTGTTTTTCTTTCTTTCTTTTCTTTTTTTAAAGATTTTATTTATTTATTTGAGAGAGAGGGTGAAAGAGAGAGGGGAGAAGGTCAGAGAGAGAGGTGGACTCCCCATGGAGCTGGGAGCCTGATGCGGGACTCGATCCCAAAACTCTAGGATCATGACCTAGCCAAAGGCAGCCGCTTACCCAACTGAGCCACCCAGGCGCCCCCCCACTCCTTTTTCCCAACTTCTTCCACCCAGCATTTCCCACAAGTGTTTCACCAAGGGCCACAGTGAGGTTTATGAGTCAATCATGTGGGCCATACACACCCTCGCTTAGAGATGTAAAGACTAATCTTTAGGAAAATGTCAAGTTATTAGTTATCCTCTTTTACTATTTTATTTTCTCCTTCAGTCTCTTTCACTTACCAGTGACGCTAGGATTTGAGGCGAAGAATGAAGACTCAGAATGCTGGAGAAGAGAAAGAAGGAACTGGGAGAACTTTATGATACAAAATTCAGAGTTAGACTCCCAAAAGCAGAGTCTAGCTGACCAGTGTGTAGTTACCAGGGGGAGCCTTTGTTCATTGATATTGGCCATAACTGTTGACCCTCTCTGGTCTTTAGAGCCTTCTTATATCCTCCAGAGTTCCCCCCAGATAATGTCTAATTCTTGAATAATATCTCTCAATTGTAGAGCTGCCAGAAGAAAGAAACAATAATACTACTGACCCCAGGCAGTGTGAGGCCAGTGGTCCAGGCCCACCCAACAAGGAATTGCAAAGAAACCAAAATTTGCCTTTGGAGTAAATTATTGATTTACTTAACTACCTGGGAAATTTCAGGTAGCTGAGATATTAAAGAAAAAAAAAATCTTTCTATACTTCTAGACTCATCCTGAAGGAGGAGAGGCCGAGTCCAAGCAGACAAGCCTGGACCAGCAACAAGGCCAGGCCCATCTAAGAAGTAGGAGGATTTCCGACTGTAGTTTAGTAGTCCGTGTGGGGATTCGGATCTGTCTTCATTCCAGCTGTTGGGAGGGGTAAGTGATAACTCCCAGATGGGTCAATCAGAGAAGGGGTACAGACATTCGACTCTTGCTTAGACGAATGTGTTGGATTTGAACCAAAGCGGTGATATGCACGGCGTAAACCTCGGGCTCCGCGATCCTTCGCGAATCGCAGTCACCCACAGACCCACTTGAATCTGGGCGGGGTAAGCGAGGAAAGACGCGCAGGCGCAGTGCTGAAGAGGGCGCTCACCTGCGCTAGAGCGGGCGGAGCTAAACGCTGGAGCGGGAGGCGGGGCGGGCGTGATGACGTCACGGACACGCCGCCGCAGAGCAATTCGCGTCCCGGAAGCGGCTGTGGCGGCGGGGGAGGCGGAGGAGGCTCTCGGGTTTGCTACTTCGGAGAGGCGCTTGGAAGAGGCGCGTCCTAGGGGTGGGGCGGGCCTGAGGAAACGCTCCGGGGCCTAGTGGCCTTTCCAGTGGTCCCTGGCCGTCCCCGCCCCTCCCCCACCAACCCTGCGACCGGGTAGGTGAAGTGCCACCTCTCTCGCCCCATCTCCGGGTCTCCGCCGACTGTGCGGAATTGGGCGCCTGGACGTCGCGGGGGCCGCCACCTGCTGGCCCAGCGACTTTGGGCGTGGCCTTCCCGGTCTGGGCCGCAGGGCCGGAGCCGGCTCCGTGGGTTGCAGAGGTGGTGGTAGTCCTGGCCTCTGCCAGCACTGACCACCTTCACCCTCTCCAGGACTTTTTACCTTGCACCCTCCCTGGATCCTTTAGTTCGAGCTCCGCCTGCGGGTATTTGGGCTCCCAGTGGCCCCTTGGTCACATCCCCACCCCCAGTCCCCGTCAGGTCTCAGTCCACAGCGAGGGACTAGCTTATGCTGATGTGCGTCAAGGTTCCGTCCGTCCGTCCCCTCCTTTTCTTTTTAGGTTTTGGGGTAGGACTTTGAAATTAGGAAGAGGGTGATGGTCTCCCCATCGGAGTGGGGAGGTGGAAACGGGGCCTTAGGGAAGGGGGTGACTGCCCTGTGGGGTTCGAGGGAAAAGGGAGGGTAATGGGCAGAAATGGTCCAGGAAGTTGTTGGGAACAGAAAGGAGAAGGAAGCTTTAGAAGATGTGGTGGGGCAGGAGAAAGCATGGGAGTCCTAGAAGATGGACAGTTCGTTTACTCATTCAGTGAGCATTAATTAACCTTCCACTGTGTGCAGAAGCAGTGGTAAATGGAAGACATAGTTTTTGACCTGGTGGAGCTCCAAGTTAAGAAGCACAGACCGGCAAGAAAGCCGAAATTTTACTTTGGTGGGATAAATGCTGTTAGGGCAAGTGCATGATTGGGATTATTGGGGAGGGTCTCCCATTCCAGACTGGGGTGGTTGCCAAGATCCTCTCAGATCAAGGGAGCAATGTTTCAGCAGTTACCTGAAGGGTGGGTAGGAATTAAGCAGGTCAAGAGTAGGTGAAAATATTCCAGGTCATCTTTTCTTTTTAGACATCAGACTGCCTCTTCCCAGCAGCCATGTATACTCCGTCTTTATGGTTTAGACTCTTGATGGATCTCTGGGGAAAAGAACAGGATTTTTATATCTGGGCAATACACTTTATCCTGCTGAATATGTCTTCTGTCTGTGAAATGGGTATTTCATCTGTAAGCCTTCCTACCTCACAGGTTTATTATAGGCACCACATGTACTAATGTAAGTAGAAGGGTGGTGGGTACAGTGCAAATGTCAGGAATTATTATGGTTGCAGGATGCAGACATCAGAGCGTGAGGGGAGTGGGCCAGAGGTGAGCCCCAGCGTGATGCCCGAGGCTCCCCTGGAGTCTCCATCTGCCCCTACCAAGTCCCCGGCGTTTGATCTTTTCAACTTGGTTCTGTCCTACAAGAGGCTGGAGATCTACCTGGAACCCCTGAAGGATGCAGGTGACGGTGTCCGGTACTTGCTCAGGTAACAGACTTCGCAGAGTTGCTCTGACCGTCTAGACCGTCTGCTTTCCTGCTCCATAGTTGTGCTGAACATTTAGGCAGTTGCTGGGTTATCCTTTCTGCCCTAGAGAGGAGTGGTTCTGGGAAGTCCATTGGTTCCCTGGGTTGATTCCAGATCCACCTCGGGAGAGGCAGGGCCCTGGGAACCATATTGTCTTTCACCAGAGTTTCTGCTTTGTCGTTCAGTAAGCTTATACCTCAGGACTGCTAACTAGCCTCGAACATCAGGCCTTCTAAATCTTAAAGGAGGATTTTTTTTTTCCTTCTTTGTCAGTACTAGCATAATTAATATTAAAATTAGGATGTAATTTTGAACATACTAAATACAAATACCCGTGAATAAGCAGGTACCCCTTTTGCTAATTTAGGATTGTGGAGCTCCAAATTTTTTGTTCTTATTTTGCTTTGATTTTCATCCTCTATGATTTCTTTTTTTTTTTTTTAATTTATTTGTCAGAGAGAGAGAGGAGCGAGAGTGAGCACAAGTAGACAGAGTGGCAGGCAGAGGGAGAGGGAGAAGCAGGCTCCCTGCTGAGCAAGGAGCCCGATGTGGGACTCGATCCCAGGACGCTGGGATCATGACCTGAGCCGAAGGCAGCTGCTTAACCAACTGAGCCACCCAGGCGTCCCAATCCTCTATGATTTCTTATTTCTCTTTTCAGCTCACTCTATTTCTTATCTTAAACAATTTTATTACAGATACATGCTATTCCACTCCCTAAATACTTCAGTTTATTTTATTTTTTTAATGAGAAAAAGCAATATCACACCTAATAAAGTTAACAGTAATTTCTTGATAGCATCTTATACCCAGTTCTGATTTCCTCAGTTGTCTCAAGAATGTCATGTTTTGGCCAAATCAGATTCTAATCCAGGACTGCATTCTATGTGGTTATGTCCCTTAAGTCTTTTTCAATCTAAAATGGTTTCCTTTTCATGATACTGACTTGCTGGAGATGGAGCTGATGGTCCTGGAGAATTTCCTACTTTGATTTGTCTGGTAGCTTCCTCATGGTGCAAATTAGAAGTTAGATTTAAAGGTTGGATCATATTTAAGTGATACTCCCTCCCCGACAAAGGTCATGTGTTCCTAATATACGGAGCCACGTAAAACTTGGTTGTCCTGCAGAGCAGCCCTTTATATCTTAGAATCTGTGAGTGGGGCTTTAGGGCTCACTGAACCTCCTGAAACTACATGTAAAACTTGGTATGTGCATGCATGTTTATTTCTAAGGGAGAAGCTTCTAGTTTTCATCAAGCTCTCCAGTCCTCTGAGAGAGGTAAGAGATAGGGTGAGTGGAGTGGGGTTAACCTGTATGAGTACTATTGAATATCATTCTTACCTCAGTCTGGAAATAGTGGGAGGTTTATTTTTTAACTCTCTGAACAAGTCCTTACATTTTTCTTGTTCCCTTCAGAACCCCTTTTATTTTATTTTTCATTTTTTAAAAAAGATTTTATTTATTTATTTGACAGATAGAGATCACAAGTTGGCAGAGAGGCAGGCAGAGAGAGAGAAGAGGAAGCAGGCTCCCTGCTGAGCAGAGAGCCCGATGTGGGGCTCGATCCCAGGACCCGGGATCATGACCTGAGCCGAAGGCAGAGGCTTTAACCCACTGAGCAACCCAGGCGCCCCCAGAACCCCTTTTATTTATGGCATTAGGCCTAGAGGTGAGGTAGTTTGTCTTCCATAGCAATATTCTCTACCATTAGATCACTGTCTCCTTGGTGCAAGGGATAGGGCACCGGATGGTATGAGAGGCTTGATTTGTAATCCCACCATGACCATCCAGCTGAAATGAATTTTAGTCTTCCTTAGTGGAGGGGATGGGCCCTGGGGTTTTCTGCTGTGCACCCACGCAGGTGTATGTGTATGTATGTGTATTTTACTCTTTTGTGGCAAAGCACAGAATTTAAATACAGCCTGCCCCTTCACCTTTTCTACTACTGGTCTCTCAGTGCTTCTTGGCACTCGTATGTTCGGACTTTTCCATTTTATGAAATTAGAAATCCGAGGGTGTGGTGTGATTCATTAAAGCTGGATGGAGGGGGAACAGCATTTGGCCTAAAGAGCCCCCAGGAGCTTGTGGTTCTGTGCCACTGGGAGACAGAGCACTGGTCTGTGAAAATGGCTGTCAGATTAGTTTGTGCTTTTGATTGTTCTTTTCTTAGTAAAGAGGATTTGACTTTCAAGAGGGACCTAATCTTGAGCTTTGTCTGATAGTCAGAAGCCTAGAGCTGCAGTAGATTTTTAAAAGACTCCTCATTTCTGGGATCAGCTACTCTAGTAGGTGGATCTCTGTGACCAAAGTGTCAGTAAAGACATGAGAAAGAATGGGAGAGGCTTTATAGTGTAAGTGACTTGAGTGGCTGTATGATGTTTTTATTTCTGAAATGGGGTTGGCTTTAGACCAGATTTTTAATTTGCTCTTATGCTTATAGCTGCCACTAGCTGGTTCTGAGGCCTAATTAGAGTGGCATAGTGGGGGATGCTGGGTTTCCAGAGGAAGGCAGACAGAGGTCATTTCATTCCCTTACTCATAACTTTTATGAAAAAATAAAAGGGGCACCTGGATGGCTCAGCTGGTTAAGTGTCTGACTCTTGATTTTGGCTCAGGTCACGATCTCAGGGTCTCATGCTCAGCAGGGAGTCTGCTTGAGATTCTCCCTTTCCCTCTCCCTCTGCTCTTCCACGCCCTCCCTTCCCCCACAAAAAAATAGAAGCACGTAAATCAGTGAACCTCATTTAGCAACTGAAATACTCAATCACAGCAAAAGAAAATACATTGAAGTTCTGAATACATTGCTTGCCAGCAACAGACCTGTTTATTTTTCTCTTTGACTCTCCCTCAGTTGGCTGACCTTATAAATGCTACACTGCTGGGTTTTTTTTTTTTTTTTTTAAAGATTTTATTTATTTGACAGCCAGAGAGGGAACACAAGCAGGGGGAGTGGAAGAGGGAGAAGCAGGCTTCCTTCTGAGGAGGGAGCCTGATGTGGGGCTCCATGCAGGGCTCAATCCCAGGACCCTGTGACTGTGACCTGAGCCGAAGGCAGACACTTGACAACTGAGCCACCCAGGCGCTGCTACACTGCTATTTAGAATTTAGGTATCCATGCTTTCATTGTTACATCTTTGCTCCTTTTCCCCTATTAAATGTCCTTTATCAGGGATGAAGCCAGCAGAATTTGCTTGTCCTCAGCAACTCAAGTCTCTGGTCTTCTTCCTTTCCTCTTTGGGGGCTTCTGCACTGCTGTTTGGTGGTGGTGGTGGGGGCTGGGTCTGCCTGTGCTTCCAGCTGTTCCAGTTCACTTAGGGCATGTCTGCTGAAAGAATGCTATACCCCGGTTTCCATTTCTTTTTTGATCTATTAAAACAAAATCTTCATTATCTTTTCTCCTTTTGGATTGCCATGTTACGATCTTACAATTTCAGAAATAAGTGAAAGTTACAACGTGGTCACATAAATCCTTCACGTTCTGTTCTTTTGATTTCTGTATTAGATGAATCTTGCACAGTGAGTATATATATGTTCCTGTGAAGTTGTACAAAGAATAAGTGAACATTTTCAAGAAGAAAGTTCATCATTATCACCTCCTAAAGAGACCAGAACATTACAAAACACAGTTAAACAGTATTAACTGGGTTTCTTAACAGGTATTTTATAAATTTTTCTCCTTCTGGGAGAAAGTTCCACAGGTCTTTTAGTTCTGAGAGGATACCTTTTCTTATCCTGGGGCCTAATGGGTGACCTTAACTCCTCTCCCAGTTTCCTATCCACGTTAGTGGACACTTTGCATGTTTCCTTGACACTCAGAGCTCCAGGCTCCCTCCTCTTGCTCCTCCTTTTGATGACCCACCCGTGATGGCCGTCTCCTCCTCCCACCCTCTCACCCCCAAATTGGAGGAGTGGCCATCTTTAGTGACCAGGACTTTCTTGTGTTGTAGGTGGCAGACGCCTTTGTGTTCCTTGCTGACCTGTCTGGGCCTCAACGTCTTGTTCCTCACTTTGAATGAGGGTAAGAACTGATTCCAGGGGCAGGGGATTTTTGTGAATGAACGTGGGAAGGAATTCCAAGAAGTAGTCCCTTGTCTTGCCATGGAGTTGGCCTCCTTCCCTGTCTGCTTGATGTCAGAAAACCGGCTCTGAAGCGACACACTCTGGGCTAGAATCCTGGCTGGATTGTTGAGGTGGCACGTTCTTTAATCTGTTTGTCAAGGCCTAATTTTCCTCATCTCTAAAGGGAGGATAATAATAGTGCTCTCCTCAGAGAGTGGTTGTGAGGAACGAGGTAGCCTGTATATTACATTTAGCACGGTGCCTGACACAGAGTAAGGAGCCGGTGTATTGTAGCTATTATTATTGTTTCCTTCTTGACTGAATGCTGGTGTTTTAACCTTTTTCCATTTTTATTTCCAAGCTGATTCCAGGGTCAGTGAGGGCATGACATGCGGTGAAGGTGCCAGGGAGGTGAATGGTTAAGAGATTTTTGCCATGTCCATTGATGTCCTCTGGCTCAGCTGTGGAGCCTGGAGGGGGCTGCTGGGCAGTCACCAGCTCTGAGGGGTCTGTGGCATGAAGGCTTTGAGGTAGATGTGTGGACAGGTGGGTGGCTCTAGAGATCTTGGGTAGTGATGTCTCCTGGGGACTGTTTGTGGCAAGATATACCAGGACCCAGGCCTTTTCCTGTTTGAACTGACAAGTGGCTGCAGAAAAAGCTAAACCCCTGGGGGGAAATGTGTAAAAAGCCTGAGACAGAGTGTTCTGAGGAACTGGGTCCTTTATTCATGTATTCATTCTTCTATCAAACTTGCATTTCTCAAGTGTCTCCTTTGTTTCCTATGGAGATACGGATTCAGTGGGTTGAAAATAAACCCAGTTTTCACATAAGACCTCATTTTCTGTTTGTCCAATGACAGATACTTAACTAGCATTTACTGTGTGCCCAGTGCTCTGTTAGCTTGCTTTGGGGGTACCATGCTACATGGAAGAAGGTCTTTCTTTGGATTTTCTCTCAGCCTCCCCATTTCTCAGTCCACAGTGGTGTGTCTGTGGTATTCTAAAAGCCAAACGATAGGCTTCTGATCTGCCCCGGTGGCCCAAAAGGTCAGAATGTCAGTCACAGGGATGTCTTAGCAGCCAGACTCCAGCAGGAGCCTCCTACTGTGTGTTCGCGTAGATTTGTTAATGTTAAAAAACAAAAAGAAAATGAGTCTGGGGCTATCGTAGTGACCAAACGGATGGAGTCCCAGCCTTCAAGAGCCTGTTTGTGGAGGAGAAAGCAACTATGCCTATAATCAGTCATGTGGTGAAAAATTTTGTGAGGGAAAATAAAGCTGGGTTAAAGGGTTGGAGAGTGAGCAGGGGAGACACTCTTTCAGGGAAGAGTGTGATCAGGGAAGGCCTCTTGGACAGAGCCCTGGAGGAGGTGAGGGAGCGAGTATGTGGGCCTCTGGTGGGCAGAGGCCCCCGCTCCTTGCTCCTCATTTACCTGCAGTGTTTTTGATCCGTAGGCGCATGGTACTCCGTGGGTGCCCTAATGATTTCAGTGCCTGCCCTCCTGGGCTACCTTCAGGAGGTTTGCCGGGCACGGCTGCCTGAGTCAGAGTTGATGCGGAGGAAGTATCACAGCGTGAGGCAGGAGGACCTCCAGAAAGTTCGCCTGTCTCGCCCAGAGGCTGTGGCTGAGGTGAAGAGCTTGTGAGTATGGACGGGGCCGGGGTGGTGGGAGATGGTCACAGTGGCAGCGGCCACCACAGAGTGCTTGCATTGTATGAGGCGTTCTTTCCTCTCATCTATCGGGTTCTTTCCTCTCATCTTTTGAACAGCTCTGGGAGGTAGCTACTGTTAGCATCCTCCATTTATGGATGAAGAAAAAGGCTTACACGGCAAAAAGGGGACCAAGCTGGGATGAGAATCCAGATCTAGCTGATTTCACAACAACCTGTGTTCTTTCCACTAGAGAGACAGTTCAGGGTCTTAACGGAGCGCATGCATGCATGAGCCTCGGCCAGGGTTCAAATCCCAGCCCTCCATTTACCGGCTGTGTGGCAACATGTGGCATCCCTGCGCCTCGAGTTCCTCACCTGTTAAATGGCATGATAGTAGGCTTGCCTCATAGGTGGTTGTGAAGACTGAATGAGTGTCCGGTACCCAGGAAGTGTCCGATAAGGGTTAGTCACTGTCACTACACTGTCAGGAAGCTTCCTAAATGTGACAGAGCTGGTACTTCCAAAGAGCCACGTTAAGACCATTGAATAACATTAATCATAGCAACTGCAAAGCTTCAAAAAAAGTTAAAAACAAACGGAGGCCTGGGCCTGGCCCCTGTCTGAGTCCATTTTCTGGAGTGGGGTCTGGGTCTCTGTGGTTTTTAACACCCCCCACCTTTTTTTTTTTTTTTTTAATAAATGACTTTAAACTCAAATGGGAGTTGCAAGAATAATACAGAGGAACTCCCAGACTCCCTGTACCCAGCTAGAACAGTGATTTCATTTGCCACATTGGCTTCCTCTGTTGCTTTTCTCTTGCATGTTACTTTTTTTCCTTCTGAACCATTGAAAGTAAGTGCAGACGTCATGCCTGTTTACTCCAAATACTTCTCTCCTAAGGACAAGGACTTTCTCTTATGTATTTATAATTGTATAATTAAAATCAGGAAATTTTACATGGCTAATATTAGCATTCTTGTAATTATCTAATATGTAGTTCATAATCAGATTTTACCAATGGTATTAATAAGGTTTTTTATATACGTTTCCCCTCATCCAGAATCCAGTCCCAAGTACTACATTACATTTAGTTTTTATGTCTTCTTAGTCTTCTGTAACCTGGAATAGTTTCCTTAGTCTTTGTTTCTCATGACCTTGACACTTTTAGATAGGATGAGCTTATTATTGTGTAGAATTTCCCTCAATTTGGGGTTGTTTGGCTCCTTATGATTAGATGGAGGTTTTGCCTTTTTGCAGGAATATGACAAGCAATGTGTTGTCAGTGTATTGTATCAGGAGGCATATGATGTCAGTCTGTCCTGTTAAGGGAGATGCTGAATTTGATCGTTTGGTTAAGGTTTCTCTGCTGTAAAATGGCCATTGTTGGGTCTTGTCTTTAACATTTTATTACTGTGATAGTTGTGAAGGTGATTTTCTAATTGGCGTTGTTAGCCAGCATCCGCTCTAAGAAAGAGCTCTTCCATCTTATCTGTATGAACTCGAGATTCTTAATTTTATTTAATGGGTTTTAATCCATTACTGTCATTATTTTGATCTCAGATTGTCTTAGGTTTGGCAGTAGGAGCTCTTTTGAACTGGCTTCTGTGTTCTTTTGATATGTCCCATCCTTTTTTTTTTTTTAAAAGATTTATTTATTTATTAGAGAGTGTGGGAGCACATGCCCATGGGGGTGGGAAGGTGGAGGTGGAGGGGCAGAGGGAGAGAGATAATCTTTTTTTTTTTTTTTAAGATTTTATTTATTTATTTCACAGACAGAGATCACAAGTAGCCAGAGAGGCAGGCATAGAGGCAGGCAGAGAGAGGGAAGCAGGCTCCCTGCTGAGCAGAGAGCCTGATGTAGGGCTCGATCCCAGGACCCTGAGATCATAACCTGAGCTGAAGGCAGAGGCTTAACCCACTGAGCCACGCAGCCCGGAGGGAGAAAATCTTAAGCAGATGTCCTGCTAAGCACGGAGCTTGATGCAGGGCTTGATCCCATAACCCTGAGATCATGACCTGAGCTAAAATGAAGAGTTGGGTGCTCAACCGACGGAGCCACACATCATTTCTGAGTGCATATGATATTCAGAGTCATCTTACGCTTGCGCTGCCCCCACTCTGGAACGAGCCATTTCTCCACGGGGCCTTTCAGAAACCAAGATCTGGGTGCAGCATGCATTCATTGCTTCTGGGGGTGGATCCATTTAAAAAACCTCTCCAAGTGAGTCTGCCTTACAGCCCAGGTGGAGACACAGTGTTTTCTCTCCTGCCATTTATCCTACAGCTGTAGTGCGTCTGTCTGTGAGGGGGGGGTTCCCTGCTCCTCATTGTCTCTCAGCCCCGGGGAAGTTAAGCAGCTGGCCCAACCCCAGCAGCTAGGAAAAGACCCAAGCGGGAACATTTGTCCTGTTTGCATCCCTGTAGGGGTCCAAAAGGGGGCCTGAAATGTATGCAGTTTCTTCTGAGCTATCCGCCCCTTCTTTGGGTTCGAAGACACCAGCTGTCCCTGGCTAGCTATGCCCGTGAGGTCCTAGCTCCTGTGGCCCCGAGCTCTGGCTCACGGCAGTGCCCTGTGCCCACAGCCTGATCCAGCTGGAGGCCTTCCTGAGCCGCCTGTGCCGCACCTGCGAGGCCGCCTACCGTGTGCTGCACTGGGAGAACCCCACCGCGTCCTCACAGTGAGTGGCCGCCGCTCCCCGCCACTGCTGCCCTGCAGGGATTTGCCACAGGAGCTCCTGCTCCCCTCGCTCAGGGGAGGAGAACCTCTGAGGCTCCTGTGTGTGAGTTCACCCTGCCTGTGAACTTGTGGGCTGGGATGTACTGCTTTTGTTTAGTCACCTTTTAGGTGTGGTAAAAATACTTTGAGAGTAGAAATGTAACTCACCATGTAATCTCACCCACTCGTTTGATTAGCAGATGTCGTGTTTATGAAGTGTGCCCGTTGCCGAGTGGCTGTGTTCCAGAGTGATTTCCTTCTGATGTTAGGAGTTTCTGACGCCGTGGTTCCTCTCTTTTGTTGCAGGTTCTATGGGGCTCTTCTGGGCACAGTTTGCATGCTTTATCTGCTGCCCCTGTGCTGGGTCCTTGCCCTTTTAAACAGCACGCTCTTTCTGGGGAATGTGGAGTTCTTCCGAGGTAAGCCTCGGACAGCTGGGCAGAGGCTCAGGCTCTGGGGGCTAGGTTAGGCTCCCGTGTTTGTCGGGCCCTCCAGCTAATCATCCGTTTGCTGTGCCTTCCACAAGGGGGCAGCACCACACCAGGGTAGTTTCTGGGAGGGCTCCTGGGCTCTGCATCTGAGATGTCAGGGGGGATCCAGGGGAGGCTGCTACTGTGGGGGGTCCCTCTCCCTTCCCAAGGCCGGTGAATCCCTGCTTATGTGATGTGGTGGCTTCTGGGAGATGAGGGAGGGATGTTTTCCCAGTGCTGCCACCCGCATCCTGGGACGCAGCCACCTGAAGTGGCTACTTCGAGTGATCCTGGAGTTCTAGTCTGCCGTATAGCTTCTAAAGCAGGGAGGCAGTCTGGAGAGGCCCTGAGCCACAGAAGCCTGGGTTTCCACATGTGTTTGGTTGATTGCTATATTTGTTTTCCTCCCTGTAGTTGGGTGGTTAGTTACGGAAGCCATAATTCATCGAACACTTAGTGCATTTAATCCCCTATGGCCGTCAAATGGGCTGGGTAGGGGTAGCTCTGTTCTGCTTACGAGGCTCAGGTTAGGTGATCTCTTCAGAGTTAGGAGGGTGACTTTCTTGCAGCTGAGAGCAGGCTGCTGGTGCAAGAGACCAGCTACCTGTAGAAGGGGGACCCCCAGAGCACCACTCATTCCATCCTGTTTATGCACCCCCACTCTGTTCTTGCCCTGGGCAGTGGTGTCTGAGTACAGGGCACGTCTGCAGCAGCGGCTGAACCCCAAGCAGAAAGACAGCGTCTTTGAGAGCCCGGCACTGCTGGAGGCTGGGGAAAAGTGTGCTGTGTGGGACTGCACGCCTGCACCCACGCCCACAGAGGTGAGCGCCCCCCACCAGAGGGCAGAGCCTCCTGCAGGCAGCAGATGGGGCCTTCTGGTTCCCAGCTTGTTCATGCCCCGGAGCTCCTGGCCTCTTTACAGTTCCTGCTGCTTCCCTGGCCTCCTCTTCTCAGAAATGTTTAATAATGATAAGCGTAATGATAACAACTACTGCTTGCTTTGTTGAATGCTTACTCCACTGATGTAAGGACTTTAGAGGTATTAACCGGGTGAGGTGTAGGTTGCTTCCGAGAATGAGAGGGTTTGCTGCTGCATGGGAGAAGGCTGAGGCCCAGAGTGCTTGTGCCAGTGTGTGTGGCAGGGGGCAGGACTCAGACCAGGCCCTGTGGTTCTAGCACCTGAACTGTGCAGCCACCGTGGGGCCATCTGTGGTCTTGCGCCCATGTCCCTGTCCCTCTAGGTCAGAGAGGGCCCTCCTTCTCATGACTTCTTTCTCGCATGTGTGCCATCTCCTCTGGGGCAGGAATGGATGTTTTAGGGAACCTGGGTGTTGGCTCCAGGGAGCTGGTGGCCTCTGCCTTGGGGGCAGGGTTCCCCTCTCCTTCTGTAATAGTCTCTCTTCCCAGGACCTCACGCCCGGCAGTGTGGAGGAGGCCGAGGAGGCTGAGCCCGATGAGGAGTTCAAAGATGCGATTGAGGTGGGTGGCCCTTCCTTACCACCCTCTATTGATCAGGCGGGAAGCCAGCTGGTCTGGAGCTGGGTGGCTTCTCACATCCCAAGTCCAAGTTTTTCAGTTCTCTTTATCCAGATGAGAAGCCAGAACTTGAGAGCTAGAGCTCACTGGGTGAAAGGGTGCCTCTGAGCTTCCTTCCATTCTCTGACCTACTCCTCTGTCATGCATGCTAAGGGCAAGGATGGCTCTGGAAGCCTCTGGGAAGTGCCCTGTGGTGGGGGCTGGATCATTTACCAGCTACGCTGGAGACTCTGGGCTTGGTGCCTTGGTTGTGGGGAAGGCAGACTTGGGGAGGGCACTGGCCCAGGTCGCTCACTGCTCTTATGCAGAATGAGGTTCGAAAGATGTCTCTTTGGCGGGGTAGAGAGGGGGAAGCTGGAGAAAGTGGTTGCAGGCCAAGGGCTAAGTCAGAATCTTCCTGATTTTAAGACAGTGATTCAAGCTGGTAGTTTGCAGAAGCATTTTATTTGGCATCCAAGATTTAAAAACATTTACAAATGGAGAGATTTCAGTGATAAGTCTGGATTTTCAGTTTCTCTGAACAGTCAGCAGTTCTGGTAGTCCCGCGTGTGCAGTGGTCAGTGTGGCGGAGGAGTGACTGTCCCCTTTAGAAAAGCCCCTGCCCCCACCCTTCTTGTCCCCGGTCACCGAGTGCTTATGTGGTTGCTGTTGTCACAGCTGTGCTGTTGCATTTCCATAGAGCAGGACGTCATTTCTCCATCTCTCTGTAAAGGGGGAAATTGCAGTATTGAGAAAAGGGGTCTTGTGCATTGCCCCGGGCCTGTGATTTACCCTAGCCCGCTTCCCTCTCACCTCAACCTCACCCACATCCGCATTTACATTTTCAGCTGCTTAATAATTTTTCCCAGACTTGAGCATGCCACTGTAGACTGTGCATCTCGGTGTGGTGGTGGAGGGAGTGAGGACAGCCAGGGCCTTCGGGCTCTTTTGTTCCTGACCCACAGTAGCGAACACATTTTACATCTTGGCCTAATTCACACTTAGGTCTGCAAAATGTGTAAAACTTAAATGGAGCAAAAGTTTTCTGAAAATAACATTCTAAGGGAAATTTTCTGTTCTATTGAAATCATGAGCTACTTTTAGTGAATTATCACACCCAGTTTGAGAAACCGTAGTACCCAGCTTCTCTCAAGCTGATGTGATGCTGGGCTCCTCCCCTGGGGACCTCTGTGGACATCAGCCTCTGTGGTGCGCTCAGACAGAACTCAGGGGTGCTTCTGTGTTTCCCTCGGCCTGTGGGACCCCTCCTGGCGGCGTCCTTCTTCCTGCTATCTCTCTCTGTTTTCTCTCCTTCTCCCGCACACCTTGGGAGGCAGGAGACTCACTTGGTGGTGCTGGTAAGTAGGAGCCTTGGTGAGGTGGGCGGGGACCGGGCAGGGGGAGGCTGACCGAGCCGGCTGGCCCCGTGCCTCGTGGGGTATGCTGTCCTGGGGGCCTCTGCACGTGGCTCCCGGAGCCCTGCCACGAGGTGGGCAGGACTGGAAGCAGCTGTTCCCACAGGAGGATGACGAAGGTGCCCCGTGTCCAGCGGAAGACGAGCTGGTCCTGCAGGACAATGGGTTTCTGAGCAAGAATGAGGTACTGCGCAGCAAGGTGTCCCGGCTTACGGAGCGGCTCCGCAAACGCTGCCCTTCCAACAACTTCGGTATGGCCAGGCCTGAGGAAGGGGGCTTCGTGGGTGTCGTGGGGCCAGAGTTTGGGAACTGTGGGTACTGGTTTGTGATGAGAGCAAGGAGTAACGCCATGTGCCCGGGCCCCGGAGAGGGTAACAGACAAACTGGCACTGCCAAGGGAGTGAGTCTGCATTCCTTCTTGTTCCTCTGACCTCCTTGAACGTTAACTTGAGGGAAGTTGAGGCGCTCTGTTCCAGAAACGCCACTCCAGGGTTGGAGAGCGGTGTCATCCTGAGGCAGAGGGCCAGAAGGCAGTGTGGCAGGATGGCTGAGAACAAGATGTAGTGTCTGACTGCCTGGGGTAAATCCCAGCTCTTCTGGGTGTCCTTGAGCAAACGATATAACCTCTCTGTGCCTCAGCTTCCCGTTCTAAGAAACGGCAGTAATAACAGTTCTTATCTCATGGGGTTCTTGGAGTTCTCTAATTTGGTGATGCTTATTAAGTGGTAGCACAGTGCTGGCTGGGTCACAGTAAGTTGCTTAGTAAGGGGGGGGGGTGTGAACATGAGGGGTCCTGGTCCGTCCCGCAGGTGCCTAGCAGCTTGTCTGGATCTTTCCTGTCTGGCTTGAAACAAGCTGAAGCAAAAAGTATCTTCCTCTGCACATGATAGAACCCCGAGGTCCCTTCTCCTCAGCCAAGTTTGTGGACTGACCAGTCCTTATTTTACTGGGGGGTCGGGATGGCTCAAGGAAGGCAGCTTTGGAGAAGGGTAGACATGACTGTTAGTACGGTGGGAAACCTGGCTCAGACCTGGAGAGCGGTTGCTGAACCAGATAAAGTTCTGGCTGAAGAGAGCAGGTGACTTGGGGGTCATGCTGGTCTGGAGGAGGAGCCTTGCTTGTGCTTGGTGTCGGCCTCCAGGAGGATGGGGCGGCGCTGTTTATTCCGGTGGGAGTGCGTTCTAGGGTCTGCACCCTGGGAGAAGCCCTGGGGTTCTTTTGAGGAATTTGGCCCAGGGCATCCAGGGGCCTGCCTTCCTGCCCCTGTGGCACCAGGGCCCTTGTTCTCTAGGATTAGAGGTCCTGGGCATGCTTTTTCTTTCTGCTCTGTGAGTGCGCCCCAGTCATTTCCAGTTCCCTTTTGTTTGTGGTGATCACAGACTTCTCCGGGGCACTGCGTTCAGTGCACTTGCACGTACACGGTCTCGTCTAGTCCAGATGGTAGATGCGATAGGAACAGGCAGTTCTTAGGGACTTAGGAGCAGCTGGGTTCCAGAAGTTCCAAGTGACACTATGCAAGAATTCGTATTCTTGCTCTAGCACGTGATTCATCCATGTGTATGAATTTTGAGTAAAGGCTTTTAGACGTTCTCATTTGCAGGTGAGTAACCTCAGGTGAGAAAAAGTGATTTGCCTTATGTCTTCAGCCAGTTAATGGTCGAACTATGACTCAAATCCAAGCCATGTGATCTGGCTCCTGTGTTCTTTTGTTTTTTTCTCACTCATTATGCTCCCTTTGCCTTAGTGTCGGAAGTTCTCTGGTTTTATGTCTTATTTTAATACTTGGTTTTTGGTTCAGGTAATCCCAGCTGGGTTGGGTGAAGGCCTTTCAGGTTCACATGAGGCTGGCAAGGGCAGAAAATGCTGCTTTTTTGTAAGCCTCTCTTAATTCCCATTCTTTAAGACTGCTCGCTGTCCTCTCCCTGAAATGTTCTCAGACTCCTTGCTGTGAGGGCAGGTACAGCAGCTCTGCTCCTGGGTCTGGCTCCCACAGGCCAGGGGGAGGTGAGCCACATTCAGGGCAACTGCATTCTGGCTGCCCGTGGAGGGCAGGGACAGGGACAGATGAGGACAGGCTGCTCAGGGGCTTCTTCGTGGCCCTGCTCTGTCCCAGAGGCTCTTTGACCGTTACCCTGGCAGGGCCCACGCAATCTTAGGCTCCTTCCTGCTCCCGTGGCATCATTACATGGTGAGTCAGGCCCTTTGCTGAGGGTGGGGGCAGGGAGAGTCGGTAGATGTTGGAAGGGAACAGGTCTGCTCTCCTCCATATACCTGTTTTGAGCTGGTGTCAGCATCCTAAGCCCTCCTTGGCTCAGGCATGTGCAGTGAGTACATTTTGGTTTCACCAGACCACATGGCTCCCCTGGGATGCTTGGCCCTGATGTTCCATCCTGGACTTGGGCCTGAGTGTCAGTCTTTGAGTGGCTCCAATCCTCTGCCCTGTGCCCTTGTCCCCTTTGCTAAGGAGAAGCAGAGATGGGTTGCTTCTTTTTTTTTAAGATTTATTTATTGGGGCACCTGGGCGGATCAGTTGATTAAGTGTCTCAGTTGATAAGTGCTGGTCATAATCTCAGGGTCCTGGGATCGAGCCCTGCACTGGGGTCCCTGCTTGGTAGAGAGTCTGCTTCTCCCTCTCCCTCTGCCTACCCCGTCCCCACTCATGTTCTCGCTCTCAAATATATAAATAAAACCTAAAATAGAAAAGATTTATTTATTTTTAAAAGATTTTATATATTTATTTGACGGAGAGACATGGTGAGAGCAGGAACACAAGCGGGGGGTGGGGGGGTGGGAGAGGGAAAGCAGGCTTCCTGTCCAGCAGGGAGCCCGGCAGGGCAGGGGGAGGGGGCTCAATCCCAGGACACTGGGATCATGAACTGAGCCGAAGGCAGATACTTAACAACTGAGCCACGCAGGTGCCCTGATTTTTTAAAATTTATTTGAGAGAGGGAGAGGCTCAATCTCACGACCCATGAAATCACGACCTGAGCTTATACCAATAGTCAGACACTTAACTGCTTGAGCTGCCTGGGTACCCCAAGGTGGGTTGCTTTGCCCACATTCTTTGTGTGGGGGACGAAGTCTTAGAGTAGCCTGATTGCTGGTTTGGCATCAGGGCAGCAGCCCCTGCTGTGCTGTCCAGAGGCCAGGAGCTAACTGGCAGCAATGGCATTCACCTTACATGCCTTGGCCTCAGGCTTCTCCTTGCTCTAGCTTGGGTGGACCCATCTTTCCTTAAACACAGGGAGTGTCCTGTAGCAAGGGCTACAGGGGGTTCTGGTGGGACAGGAAGGGACCATGTGTAGCTGTCAATATACCTCTGGGCCTTTGCTTGAAGGTGAGGCCCGGGGCTCCATACCTGGCCACACAGGTGGTTCAAGAGGCCTAGTGGTGCTGAAGCTCCTAATTGCTCTGGCCAGGTCGCAGGAGGCCTTTGGGCCTCAGGTTGTAGACACGTACTCCAGTAGCCTTATTATCCACTCCCAAGTGTTTTCAGGACCCAACTCAGCTTCCTTCTGGGCCCACAGTCCCGGGGCTGGGCTCTGTAGCCCCTTTCGGGAGCATCTTCATGCCCACCGTGGACCCCCAGGCTTTCTCCCCTGCCACAGTGCCCCCTGTTTGCATGGAGATTTTTGCCTCAGACCATAGCCTGGGTTCCTGGGGATAGCCCTTGGAACCTTTCTTGTTCTCTTCAGGGTTTGCTTTTGTTCCTGGAGCTTGGTGAAGCCATCAGGCACAGTGCGGCCTTTCCTCTCCTCAGGCCTCAGTTTGCCTCTGCCTTTTGGTTCCCTTCATTCACTGGCATGTGCCCCCTTCTGTAGACTGTATCTTTGCTGCAGGCCACCTTTTCCGTCTGCAATTTTCCTGGGAGCACGGGTGGGTGGTGAGCACAGCGGCCTCTGAAAGAACCGTCGGTTCCCTTTCTCCCTGTCCTTCATCTCTTCTTGTACCCCTTGCCTCCTCCCATGCACTTGCTAAGCTGTTGCTGACTCTTCTGGCATGGTCTGGAAACTTGATCATTTTGTGGGTGGTGATTTGGGTGGAGTCTCTTGCGGCCCTGCCCTGCTCTGTCCTGCCCACCACTCACAGTGTCTGTGCCCCTGCCCTGCACATCGTCTTGGAAGGTGCCTGGTTCTGAGCTCCTCTCCTGGAATCTTCAGATGACAGGAAGCAGGAGTCTGGGGTGCTAGGCATTTCCGCATTACCTGTGGGCAGTCTATTTGTTAAGGAGACACTTAGGAAAGGGTCGTGTCAGGCAGGTTTCATCTGAGCTCATTGGATCTGCCTTCTCCGAAGGATACCTGTCAGGTCCCGCCCCCCACCCCCAGTTTGGTGTGATTTCTGAGGAGCAGATTCTGTGGGAATCTTTTCAATTTTGGTGGGACCTGCAGGTGGGGTCTCAGTCCTAGGAGGGCACATGAACCGGCAGCTGTGTATAGTCTGGAGACATGGATTCTCAGGGACCATGGGGATTTTCTTTCTGTTTTCGTTTTCTTTTTTTTTTTTTTTTAAGATTTTATTTATTTATTTGAGAGAGAGTGAAAGCGAGAGAGATCACAGAGTAAGAGGGAGAAGCAGACTTCCCACTGAGTGGAGAGCCCGATGTGGGACTCGATCCCAGCACCCTGAGATCACGACCTAAGCCGAAGGCAGACACTTAACCAACTCAGCCACCCAGGCACCCTGGGAATTTCCTTCTTAGTTTGAGTCCCCTTCTGTCTCCGGATCTGGACTTTGCTCCCTTTTTTTTAAAAATCAAAGATTTTATTTCCTTATTTTAGAGAGAGAGTGAGAGAGCATGAGAGAGAGAGATCACAAGTGGGAGGGAGGGGTAGAGGGAGAAGCAGACTCCCCACTGAGCAAGGAGACTCATATGGGACTCCATCCCAGGACTGTGGGATCATGACCTGAGCTGAAGGCACATGCTTAACTGACTGAGCTCCCAGGTGCCCTGGACTTTGCTCCTTTGCTTACTGCTCCCAGGCATGGTGTCTGGGGTGGGCTGCCATCCTGAGTGGTCCCATTTAGAAGAGCCAGGAGCAGGTGAGAGTCGAGAGCCCTGGGTTGGGTCAAGGCTGAGCTGCTGCCTCTCTTTGTCAGGGAACTGCACGGGCTGCTCGGCCACCTTCTCAGTGCTGAAGAAGAGGGTGAGTCTCCCTGAGGGTAGTTTGTGGGAACTTGGGATGAGATGCAGGGGAGTAGTGGGGAGTCATTGGGCCACATTGGGCCTGGGGTCTGAGGTTTGCTCAGGTGAGCGGGGATCTGCTGTCCCTGTGACCACACCTTCACCAGTCTTCCCATTGGATGTCGTGTTTGCTCTGCCCTGCTCCACTTGGGCACCTCCCCATTCCTATGGTAGTCCCAGGTTCCTTGGGTGAGATCAGTTGATGGGAGGAGGGGGACTTTGGGTGTGGGTGACGCATCTGATACTGACCATGGCTCTTTGCAGCGGAGCTGCAGTAACTGTGGAAACAGCTTCTGCTCTCGGTGCTGCTCCTTCAAGGTGCCCAAGTCCTCCATGGGGGCCACAGGTGAGTGGTGCAGGCGGCCAGGGGTCAGGGCATTGGAAGGGCTTGGCTGGTTCCTGCATCCTCCAAGGGCTGCTGCAGTGTGGGAAGGGAGCAAGGGGCCAGTGAGAAGGCAGGGGGACTTGGGATCCTGTCTGCCCTGGAGAAACATCTCCACTGTCCTATAACAAACAAAACACCGAAGTATTTTATGCGTGCAAAAGAATATATTTAATGTATCTGAATTATGAGACATAATACTGAATATCTGTGGCTGCTTCGCTGAAGTTAAAAACAGAGCAGTAGCCACCCCCACCCAGGCTCCCCAGCACCGCCCTGCCTTCCCCAGAGGAAACCACTGTGCTGAATTTTGTTCTTTTTCTCATTAACTCGGTAACACTTTTAACAAAATGAAAAAGCTGTACATACTCACTGTAAGCAAAAGATACAGATAAAGGAAGGGATTCATGTGCACGAGGGTAAATGCAAACACACATGTAGGTTCTACAAGTAGTGGAAGCACGTTCTGCACACTGCCTCTAACGTGCTGTAATCTGAAATTGAGGCTTTTCTGGTTTTCTCTCTGGTCATGCAAGTAGCATAGGCTCATTCTAGACAATTTGGAGATTATCATACAGAAGAAGAAGGAAGAAAAAAGTAATCCGTAATCTTACTACCTAGGGATAACCACCGTTAAAACATGTTGGAAAATTTTCTTCTGGTATTTTATTTAAAGAACTTTTTAGTGGTGTTTTGTTGGTACCAAAATAATTTCTAATGCAGGGCACCTGGGGGAGAGGCCTGCTGTTGCTGTGGTCACTCCTGAAGTCCCCAGTCCCCATGGAAAGTGGAGTCTGAGGGCAGGCTAGGGAGCTGGGTTAGTGAGGTTGTGGGCTGGGTGGTGGGTGGCTTGTGTGGGGCATTGGGGGTTGGGAAATGTTAGTAGTATTGGGGGTCATGAACCAAAGGACATGAGGAAGCGTCTCACCAAGTTCTTCCTCCTTTTCAGCCCCTGAAGCCCAGAGAGAGACTGTGTTTGTGTGTGCCTCGTGTAACCAGACCTTGAGCAAGTGAGAAGAGGGGCTGGGGTGTAAAGTGGGCGTCGGTCCCTGGGACCAGCAGCAGACCTCACTCTCCTATCCCTAGCCCCATGTGGTGTGTGCTGGGCAAATGTGGCCTGAACGCTAGGTAGGCTTCCCTTTCCTCTCCTCGCTGTCTCCAGCTGGGTTCTGGAGCTGCTCTCCCCTCTTGCGGACGGCTAGTAAATGGCAGTTCTCAAATCCCAGAGGTTAGAGGAGCCCCTGGAGAGCCTGGCATGTTTGCCCTCCTCTGTCCTGTCCTGAATTAGTGGACTCAGAGCTGGGCGGGGAATATAAACTAGAGGGCAGTAGTGAGCTAGGCCTGGTCTCTCTAGGGGTCTCTGAGCATCAGGGCGTCTCTTCACACCTCACAATTCTAGGAGACCACAGATCAGAGATGGGGAGAAGAGATTCTTCTTCTGCTGTTCCTGGGCCAGCCCCTTGGCCTCTGAGAGCCTGCAGAAGGGCTTGGGCATGGCATGGCCCAACTCTGCTGTTTGAATGTCCCTTCAGGCATCAGGATCTCATTGTATCCCCACCAGAGGGTGTGTGGCCAGAGCTAATAAGACCAAAAGTCCTAGAAAGAGGGTTGAAGTTTCCATGTTCTCCCAGAGGAGGCCGTGTCTAGGAGGGCCTGTCAGAATCCTTTAGTATTAAGTGGAGCAAAACATAGGGAGCCCCAGCAGCTCAAAGGACATCAGACCCACCTTGCAGAAACCTTGACTTGCAGAGTCTCAGCCCACATATTACCCTGGTGACACTCCACTGGGTAGATGCCAGGTGTTCAGATTACTCTTACTTCTCCTGCTCAGAGCCTCAGGTACCCCTCCTCTGGCCCAGAGCTACGTTTTGCCTCTCTGGCCCCTTGTCCCATGGAGTGTGAGACAGGCAGGGAGAGCAGAGGTCCTGAAGCCCTTGACCCTTGGGGGCCTGGGAAGTGTAGGATCCCTCCAGGCTGGGTCCTCCATTCTGATGCTGTTCCTCAGCAGGACAGTCTCACTTAGGGGTGAAGGCCACTTGAGGTCCCCATCCCCTCTTCAATAATTTTATGTTCACTTCTGGACTGTTAGGGCACCAGCATCTCTTCCTAAGCCTTGAGCGGGCTCGGGCATCCTTCCTGTCCCCTGGAGCTGCTCTGCCTTTTTGAAGTATTTATTTATTTATTGCATGGTTCCTGGGAACATGTGCCCCAAGGAATGGGATGGAGAGGAGGGGGTGTTTCTGTCCCAGGATGCCTCCCTGGAGTCATGGGCTGCTGGGGACCCAGGACCCATAGGAGGCTGAGCAGGTGTCTGAGGAGGCAGGCTGGGGAGACAAGACCGCCCCAGGCTAGCTTTCTAGGGCTACTTAGGGCTGGGCAGCTAGGGTCCTGTGACAGACCAGGAAGGTGCAAGTCCCTAGGGAACCAGGCAGGCCTTGGTGTACCCCCTTCCTTGGGCTTCTTTGTTAACAGATGAGAGTTAAATACTCTGTGCTTTATTTACACTGGAGAGGAACAAAAAGGATCTCTGTGTATATGGAGAATTGTCAATAAAAAGGCCCTCAAGCTTCTGACGTTTTTGTCCTGGTCCTTGCGCTAACCCTCTCTGTGAGGCTAGAGAGCCAGACTTGCCCTGGGCTGAGTTTGCAGGCCTGCACTGTGCCTGCGGGACACGGCTGGAGGGGGTGTGGAGGCTGCCATCCGGGGGTCTGCAGGGGGGGTTGGGGGAGGAACGCTGTGCCTCATGCAGGTGGGGCTCAGCACGTGTTTGTCGGATTGACTTGAGTCTCTGTCTTGTGACCAGATTGTGAGCAGTTGGGGGTTAGGACCAGGACTAGTCAAACACTAAGTGGTGCAGGCTTTAGAACGGAAGGATTTTAGCTAATCCTTCTTAGAAAGCAAAAAAGGATCGGCGCTCTGGAGGCTGAGAGCCAGCCAGAAGAGGATTGGCTGTGAGACAGGACAGATAAGCGGTTCTCTGAAAGCAGAATTTGTGGGTTGTATACTGGGTGCCAGGCACAGTGGTGAGAGCTTTATACACATCATTTTACTTATGCCTAATGATGGTCCTATGAAGTAGGCACTGTTCACCCCCATTTTATAGATAAGGACACTGAGGCCAAGGGAAGCTGAGTAGGGGCAGTGAACTTTGGCATGGTACTTTGCAGACTAGAGCTGGCTATAAGCCATGTCTTCCAGACGGAGGGCTGGGGCAGCGAAGAGGGCAGGACCTTGCATCAGAGCTGAGGTTAGGTCACAGCCGTGTTCTCATGGCCCCATGCCCGTGCAGCTCGCAGAGGCAGTGGCCTGGTCCAGATGGGATTCTGCCTAGCTCAGGGACTTCCCCTAGTCTGGGGGAGCCCCAGCTCCGAGGGGCCTCGAGAGACAGGGAAGCAGGCAGGACCTTTTCCTGGCAGTTTTTACAGAAGACTGTGTTCTCTTGAAAAAGTATCAAAGTGGCCTCAGCAGCCTGGGTCCAGAGGAACAGCAAAGACATTGGAGGAAGGCAAAGTGGGGCCTTGGAACCAAAGGACAGCAACGATGGTGCAGGCCCACGGGAGAGGCAGCCGGGGCTGCACCTGCGCTTTTGTGCATGGCACGTGTCCTGGGTGGCTCAGTTGGAAGGCTGCTCAGAGGTTGTCCAGGCCAGCCCCTCACTTTGGGAAGGACAGCACATCCATTTGAAGAGGCATCTTCCCCATGCTGTCAGAGGGGGGGCCTTCTTCAGAGCAGGAGCAGCTTGTGTTAGCCAGGGCCAGTCTGGTGGCCGTCAGAAGTAGGCACTGCTGTGGCCAGTCCCGCACTTGGCCTTCCTCTGCATCAGCGGCAGCCACGCTGGAGTGAATTGCCACAGGGGCATTGACCCCAGGCATTTCTGTGCTATTTTCCTCTGTAAAGTGCATGATATTGATCTGTACCTTACAGGGCTGCTGTGAGGAGTTCCCGAGACCATCCACTCCAGGCGTGGAGCACTGGGCCTGGGGCACAGGAAGTGATTTTCAAAGGCCAGCCTGTTCCTGCCATTCTGGCAATCTGACTGTCCCAGATGGCCTAGAACAATTTTTGGTTTATGTGTTTTTAAACCAGAGACTAATCTTAGATTATTATTCAGGAAAGAATCTGAGGCCAGACTGTAGTTTGAAAAAGCAGAGACAATACTATTTTATTTTGGGGAAAAACAAAAATGATGCATAATGTTGGTGAAGTAGTCTGTGGCACGAGTAGCCTTTGGGACACGGGCTACCTTGGGAAGCACAGATTTTATCGTGGGGTCTTGGATGGGTCTTCCCACCAAAGGGCAGAGGGCCACCTCTTTGTCCCTTTACAGTGTGTGTGAGGGCCTCAGTGAGAGCAGCCTTGGGAGCGACAACTTGCAGGTGCAGGTACCACCGGGAAAATGAAGCCGTGGAGGTTGGATTGTGTCTTGCAGCTGGCGGGGGTCCACAGCGTGGAGAGGACTGGACGTGTGGTGGCTGGGAGGGCAGACTGTTCATAATAGAATTGGATGCCTGATTTAAAAGATGCCTCCAGTTTGTTCTTTGGCACCCATTGGGAGGAGTAGTAGCCGGGTTGTGCTCCAGCTCTGGTGCCCATTGGGACAGACTTGGGACACAGCCAGCACTCACAGCCTGGCTTGAGTTGATGGCTCTGTTGATCTTTTTGTGGTTTGGTAGGGATGGAGGGCAATCTGTGGTGAGCCCTGGCAGACTTTGAATTGGTTTCTGGGGTCTTCAGGATTTGTAGTTGTCGATCTCCTGGCCCTTAGGGCTAAAGCCAGACGAAGCTCCATTTTCATGCCCTTGTCTTCATGGAACCTTCCAGGCACCACTTTTGAGAGGCCCTGGCTCCAGCATCTATCTTGTAGCTGGTGGCAGGCTCTGAGATCATGATAACACCTACTTTTCTTTTCTTTTATGTATCTTTGATGTTTTTTATTAATTTCTGGAAAAGATTTTATTTATTTGTCAGAGAGCGAGAGACAGGAGCAGGAGCAGGAGCAGGGAGAGCTGCAGGCAGAGGGAGAAGCAGGACCCACGCTCAGCAAGGAGCCCAATCAAGCAGGACTTGATCCCAGGACCCTGGGATCATGACCTGAGCTGAAGGCAGATGCTTAACCGACTAAGCCACCCAAGCATCCCAACACCTACATTTATTGAGTACTGTGCCAGCAACATGCTGAGCTTGTCATTCTTTTTTAAACCTCAAGACATTCCCAGAAGCTAGGTTCTGTTATGAAGTCCATTTAACTGATGAGTGAAACAAAGTCCTGGAGAGGTTAACCTGCCCAAGGTTATGTAGCTAGTAAGCCATGGAACTGGGGTGTGAATTGTGCCACAGGTGCTTGTAGAGGCATTATCAGAGAAACTTTGGGTGAACATACAATCCTGGCTCACTCCCCTCTGTTTCTGCCTTGCCCCCACAAGCTCCAGGATCTTCTGAGCCACTGAGCTGACAGGAGCAGCCTGCCCATCCCGAGCCCTAGCAAAGTGGGCTCAGCGTCCAGAGGAACAGAGGCAGCCTTGTGGCAGGAGCTCCCCCGCCCCAGCACCACCCCCCTTGGTTGGGTCCGTTTCAACACCCCAGAGCAGCACATTCCATTCTCTGGCACAGCTGGGGGTTGGGGATTCCGGATTCCCCTGGCTGCTTGCTCTCTTCAGGGCCCCAGCAGAGCTTGCTGTCTGGGCTGGGATACTGGGTCCCAGCCACATACATTCCAGCAGCAACCACCCCCCACGTTGGATTTCCCAAAGAGTGAACTTTAGCCAGGATTACAGCCGACTAAACAGTTGTGGGTTGTGAGCTTCCTTTGTGGGCCTCAAGAGCCTGGATGCTGATAGGAGGGGTGGCGGGGTCAGGGGTGGGCTGCTTTGGGTCAGGAGCAAAGCCGCAGTCAGAGGCTGGCTCCTCTGTTGCTGTCAGGGCCCTTGGAGTGGGACCTGAGCAGGGCTCCCAGAAATCTTCCTGTGAGGCAGGGTGGCCGAGGCTTTGCTCTCTGTCCTCCCCCCAGGCTTTGCCCGCTGCAGACGGTAGTATAGTGGTTGAGAACCTGGGGTCAAGTCCTAGTACCACTACATGTACCACTACTGTGTACTCTGAAGTGTGTCCTTCAGTAAGCTCACGAACCTCTCTGGTCCTCAGCCTCCTCCTTAAAACGGGGATAGTAATGCTTACCTCTGAGGGCTGTTGGCAGGCTTAAATTAGCCAGAGTGAGGAGCACCTGGGTAGCTCATTGGTTGAGCGTCCAGCTCTTGATTTCAGCTCAGGTCAATGTGATCTCAGGGTTGTGAGACTGAGCCCCGTGTCTGGCTGTGTGCTCAGCACACATTCTGCTTGAGGATTCTCTCTCTCTCCCCCTCTGCCCCTCCCCTCTCATAGGGGTCGCTTGCTTGCTCTATCTTCCCTATCTCCCCCCACCCCGCCCCGGTAAAATAAACAAATAAAATCTTTAAAAAGAAAAAAATAAGAATCCCAGAGTGCTTGGAATAGTGCCTGCCACCCAGCATGGGCTTGGAATTTATTATGTCTTCTCCCTGCTGTTGGCTTACATACCCCTTGGGGAGGGGTGTATTTTCTTTTTTTTTTTTTTTAAGATTTTCATTTATTTATTTATTTGACAGAGATCACAAGTAGGCAGAGAGGCAGAGAGAGAGGTGGGGAGCAGGCTCACTGCTGAGCAGGGAGCCCAATGTGGGGCTCGATCCCAGGACCCTAAGATCATGACCTGAGCCTAAGGCAGAGGCTTTAACCCACTGAGCCACCCAGGCGCCCCGAGGGGTGTATTTTCTGAAGTAAAACGTCAAGTGTAGGCTCTGTCCTGAAAGTAACAACTCTGGGTTTTAGATGAGATGTTCCTACCTCTTCCCTGCCTTCCTGCCAGTAGGTTTCTTAGTTAATAAATCAGTTAGGAATGTACTGTTATGTATGGGCACCGTGCTAGCCAGGTCAAGGCCTTTGGTTAATAAAAATACCAATTACCATCTAATGAATATCTTCTAAGTGCTGGGCACTGGTTTGAGGAACTTGTCATATGTTATCCCCACTTAACACTCAGCCAGCCTGTGAAATAGACATTATTCCTTCATTTAGTAGTTGGGCAGTGTTCCCAATGTCACCTGGTCACTAAGTCACAGAATTGGAACCCAAAACCGGGCTCTACTACCTCTTTTCACCTGATCCAGGGTACTTCTTCTTTTTTTTTTAAATTTAAGATTTATTTATTTTTTAGAGTGGGGAGAGGGGCAGAGACAGAGAAGCAGACTCCCAGCTGAGTGTGGAGCCCTATGCGGGGCTCAATCTCATGACCTGAGCCAAAATGAAAAGTTGGATGCTTAACTGACTGAGCCATGTAGGCACCCCAGATCCTGAGTATTTAGCAGCCTGCCCCAAATCCTTCCTGTTCTTTATCAGAACTCTGATTTTGTACCCAACTGAAACACCTGACTTCCTCTGCTTCCTCGCACCTGGGGGTGGCCATGTGACTTAGTTCTGGCCGGTGAGCTAAAAGTGGAAATCTACCAGGTGGGACTTGTTGGGAAATTACTGTTTTCCTGATCAAAAGGGCCAGAGGCAGCTGACATGCTGGTTTTGCTCCCCTTCTCTGCCTTGCTGCCTGGCATGTGGTTAGAAGTGGGGAGGAGGAGGCCCTGTTTATAACCAAGAGAACAGAAGCCGTCTCCTGGCAGAGCAGGAAGACAGAATGAGCCTGGGACACGGACCTCACACCTGTCTGTCTCCAGCCCTCTGGTGTGGAGAAGCCCCACTGTTTCTTGGGGTTTCTGTCAGATGTAGTCATTTGCTGACACACAGCCCAGATGCTCGCTGGGCAGCAGCAGCTGTCTGTTTCCAGACCAGCAAGGAGGGAGCGTGTTGTGGCTGAAGGAAATGAAGGGTGGGCTCAGGCCTTGTGGGGCTTCCCCTCCTTTTGGGGAGGATTCTTCTTGGTCCCAGGAAGAGATTGCTGGGGGGTCTGACAGCAGATGTTGGGGACAGAGCCGATGTACAGAGCAGAGCCTGACCCCTGTGTCGGGAGTGGCCGAGGCCTGTCTTACTGGGGCTTCCCGGGATGGGCGAGAGGAGCCCCTCCCTGCCTGCTCCATCTTCTGGCTGCCAGCACCTGACAGAGGTCAGTATTGTGCTCCCGCCAGAAGTAGCTGGAGTCCTGTCTGTTCAGTGGAAAAATAATTCCTGGTCCTGGTTGACCATAGAAGTGTCCGTAAATATTTGGTCGGGGTAGGAGGCTGGGAGACAAGGGGCAGATTCAGGGAGCTGTGGGCTGGGCAGGCTTGGGGTGAGGGTGGGTGGCGGTGGCTTCCTCAGAGTTGAGGAGAAACAAGCAGGCCTCTGCTGCTCCTGACCTGTGGCGAGGCCACCTGACTGCCCAGGGAGGAGATTTATGGGCAGGCTGTCAGACCACCTGTTAGCTTACCCTGGCCCCACAGCAGAATAGGGGCCCTTTGGCCTTCCTCGTTTCTCTGTGGCATCGTGCTTCTCTGAGAGCCCTGGAAGCCAAGTCATCGCAAGAGAGCGCGGCTGCGCTGTGTTGGAGGAGCAGGAAGCCCTGCCTGGGCTGGGCAGCTGGACCCTCCCTGGTGAGGAAAGCCACCCTGGGGGCATCCCCAGCCCCCTACCCTGGGTACGTCTGCCCTGTCCCTCAGCATATGCTGACAAACCCCCAGGGTCTCTTTGCAAAGGCTGGACGTTTGAGTGGCAGGAGCCTGTTGCCTCCATTTTAGGCCTTCTGCCCTCCCTGCCCCATTCAGCTCCAGGCGCAGCAGCATCTGCTTGGAGTTCGCTGAAGAAGCCCTCAGTTGTCATAGGCACTGCTTCCCTGCATGTAGGACCGAGACCCAGCCTGAGGTCACCTCAGCCATGCCCCCACCCCCCCCCGCCCCGGCCGCCTCAGCTATTGGCTCATCTAGATCGAGGTCTTCAATCCTGGCTGCATACCACCCCGGGGAGCACCTAGAGATTCAGATTTCTGAGCATCCTCCAGAGATTCCAATTTAGTTGTTGCAGAGTGGGGCCCCCTATTTGGCAAGAGCTCTTTAGATGATTTGAAGATTTATGTGTTAAAATGTGGATTTGGATACAGTAGGTGTGGGGTGGGGCCCGAGCTTTTATGTGTTTTCTCCCCGGCTCCCAGGGGCTCCTGCCCCTCTGGTTCCTGGGGCACAGGTCTACACCATTATCCCCGCAGGTCAGGACCGGTGCCCAGGGGCAGTCTGAGTGCCGAAGGGGTAGGAGGTGACACCTCTAGGCCCTTGGCTCTTCAGAGTAGTTCCCTGTGGTGCAGCCTTCTTGGGATCTGAGGAGTAGGCAAGGTCAGGGACATGCTGTGGGACTGTGGGAGCCCTTTGACTGTGGGAGAAGGCTGGGGATCTTGGTGTCACTCTTCCTCTTCAGGAACAAGAGGACGGTCATCTCCATTTGTCACAGTGCTGGGGATGAGAAGGGTGATCATCACTCTGTGCTCTCAGGGGATCTTATGAGAACAGGGGCATTGTTCTTCGGCAAGTATGTCTGTGTGGATGGGCCATGGGGTATGACAAGGAATCTCTTTCTAAAAGTCCCTTCTGAACCGTCCTCTCCCCACCTTTGGGGCCAGCTGACAAATAACCTAGTCAAAACCAACTTTTTTTTTTTTTATTATTTAATTAAAAACTTAAAAAAACTAGAAACTGAGCCTGTGGCCTTGCAGCGGTGGCGATAATTTAATCATCATCAGAGTAATAGGGACATGCAGAGGCTGAGGGACGAACCCTAAAAAGCGGCCTCTGGGAGGGAGTCTGGGCTGGGCCTGTCTCCAGTCTAGCAGGGCGGGAAAGGGGAAGAGATGGGGAAGGTGGGGAGCTGTGGCTGGAGGGCACTGTGACCCTAATGCCTCTCCTTTGGGGGACTATGATGACACGAGTGGGCAGTGGGGGTAGGGAGCTGTCCCACAGATAGCTCAGCCTACTACTGAGACTTTCCTCTTCAAGGCAAGGCCTCACCACCAGCAGAGGGGAGCTGACACCAGGGTCTGCTCAGGAAACTGTCTCCTTGGGCTGCTCAGAGCCCCTCAGAGCTTCCCTCGCTCTCTCTCCCACTCTTTCTGAAATGCTGGGTTTCCTTCCCAAATGGGAAAGCCCTGCCTAAGAGAAGGAGGCCCCAGAACCCCTCAGTCACCAACAGCTCAGGCTCCAGGCCCATTTTTAGGGCCTGTGCTGGTAACGACTCTGCATGAAACCACTCAGGCAGGGGCTGGGTCAGCTTGGGAATAGGGGTGAGGCCAAGTGGGCAGAAAGGGAGTGGGGAGAGGGCAAGGCACAGCTGGCTGGGTGGGGCAGGGAGCAGCGGCTTTCAGTGGGGTTCGGCAGCCCCGTAGAAGAAGGGGTAGTAGAGGGAGCAGGGGTAGGAGAACATGAATTTGACTGCGAACTTCATCTCCTTATTCTTCTTGTCCCAGCGGTAGACGGCCATGAGCAGCAGCTGCCCGTCCACCTTGCGACCCATGACCAGGAAGCTGCCGGCCAGGCTGTCCAGCTGCGGGCAGGGGCAGCTGGCACCATTCTTCATGTGCAGCACCAGCCGCTTGGTGTCCTTGCGCTTCAGGGGGCCTGGCTTGAGCAGCTTCTTCTTTTTCTGGGCTCCAATCAGCTTCCGGTCCCCATTCTCTATCTTGATCTCCTTGATGCGCATTTTAACCACTGTGTGTGTGCAGAGAGGGTAGACAGAGGGGCAGGGTGAGGACGGGTGGGTTTGCTCAGGCTGCTCTCAGGCCCCCAGTGGGTGCCTGTGCCTGAAGTTCCACACCTGGGCCTCGGGGAGGTGGACTTCATGATACCTGGGCTAACTTCCGGATGGTATTTCTGGCTGTGTGTGTGTGTGTGTGTGTATGTAGCCATGGTGGGTGGGCTGGTAAATGTTTGACAGCTGGCCCTGGGGAGGGGTCCTGCTCTGTAGCACGGGCTGGTTTCCATGAGGTCCGTGCCCCGCCACTGGGGCCCACCGCATCACGGGGTGCTGAATTGAGCAGCGTGCACACGACCAGCTCTTGCTGGTGTGAACACCACTGTGACCTTTGTGAGACTGTATGGTACAGGTGGGAGTGTGGTGTCTGGGGCTGTGTGTCTGATATTGGACAGTATGTCTGTGGTGTGTCTGCAGGGTGGGGGAGGGGGAGATGCTTGAAGGCAAGAGGGTGGTCAGGGTGACCATCCAGGGTACATGCGGTGGCTGTAGAGATCCTAACACAGTTAGGGTTGGGAGTCTGGAACTTGGGCAGGTCACTTAGGCTCATCTCCCACTTCCTTACGCCCCTGGACCCCCATCTCTGTGAGCAGCCAGGGAGATGCCCGAGAATGACTCCGTTCACCCAGGGAAGGAAACTGTTGTAAAAAATCTCTTTCAATCTTTCTCTTTCTTTCCTTAACCACTCTCTTGGACACACACACACACACACACACACACACACACACACTCATCCCTTGCAATAGGAGTATTCTCTTTCCAAACGGACTAATGACCTAAAAGACTGAAGTAAGGATTTCATTGCTATCTCTTTTTTACAGACAGGGAGGCTAAGACACAAAACAGCAGCCAACTTGGCAAAGGCCACATGCCGGGTCGTGTGGTCCTGACTAGACTTGGCTCACTGTCCCAGGAACGGAGAGGCTCCAGGATGAAGGCGTGGGACAAGTGACCACAGCTCCCCTGGCCAGAGGTGCATCGGGTACCACGCAGAGGCGCCCAGGGGCGAGGGTGCTTCACTTCCATCCTGGGGCCCAGCTCTTTCCCTGCTGCCCCCAGCCATCTCCAGGCTTAGCTTGCCTTTCCTAAAGAGAATCCAGCCCTGGAGGGCCCTCTGTGGGCAGGTGCCAAGGGAGGGCTGCAGGAGCCTTGGCTAGGGGTGGTTTTAGGGCCCATGGACCATGGCTTTGAGGGGCTTCTGAAGCCTCTGGGATGACCTGCAAAACGAGGTGCATTTCTTTGGCCAGACGGTTCATGGTCTTGATCAAATTCTAAAAGGGACCCAGGATGCAAAAACTGTTAGTATTCACTATGATGGTTATGGACATGGGTGTTCGTGTGTGGGTGTGTGTGTCAAGGAGGAAAAGAATTGGGGCAGTGGCCACGTGGGCTCCACACTCACCGAAATCGCTGGAACACATCTGCTCCATGAGGCCGTCGGCACTGTGCTCCATCTCACACTGGGCACAGATCTTGGTCACTGAAGAGAGAAGCAGGGGTGGGGTCGAGGGAGGCTGATGAGGGGATCGGAGCCCAAAAGCCACTCGCCACCTGAGGAGCCACCGCCCCCTGCCAAGCCTCCACTCTCATCAGGAAATGGGACGATGGTAAGGGTGCTCACTGGGTAGTTGTGAGGTTCAAAAGAGATAAGGTTGCAGGGGGACAAAACTGCCCCCGTGGGCACAATTGCTCCGTGACCCTGGCAACTGCCACCACGATGCGCATTGTCTTCTTCTAAACTTTGTTTCATTTAATCCTCAGCCTCTGAAGTATTCCTATTAAAGAAAAGAAAACTGAGGTCCAGAGTGGGTACCCAAGTCTGCAATACTATTGTGAACTGAGCTTATAACTCAGGATGGGGGGTGTCTACAGGGTCTTCCTAGGAACACAGGGTCTGGGCAGGTGGGGAAACAAGTGACACTGGCAGGACAGGGACTGTGGTAAACCAAGGAGCATCACCCTCTAAGGTGGGCACCTTAGCATTGCCAGGACTTCTGGGGTCTCAAAGGAAGCCTAAGCTCTTAATTTTTATATGAAATAGTTTCAGTTTTATTGTGGGCCACACAAACCCTTCAGGTTCTATTCTCAGAACCTGGTTCTCAGGCCCACATGGCACCTGCCCTCTGTCCTATGTCTCTGCCTCCAACTGGGCGCCCCATCACAGGGGAAGGCAGGCCAGAGAGGGCAGGGCCTGGTAGGATTCTGAGCCTGAGCCCAGGACTTCCCTGCCTTCCAGGCTGTTAATGCACGGCTTCCAAGGAAACCAGAAAAGGAACCACACCGGGATCCCTGTAGGGACTGCGCTATCCCTGCTTGAGCTGGCTCGCTCTCCCCTGCTTCCTGGTCCCATTTCCAACCCAAGAATAGGGGTTTTCCCGTCTCTCAACACTCCCCAGTTATAGGACCCCTACCCAACTGTGACTCTCAGGAGGGACATGGGGGTGTAGGCCCAAGGGCTATGTGGATGAAGTTAGCCCTGGTGGTGGGGGAGGGAGAGGATAGGGTGTGGTGGAGTCCAGTTGCCTTTTGTTGCATCAGATAAGAAGATGGGAAAGCAGTACTGCCCCTTGGGGGAGTCCCAGCATCAAGGGCTCCTTGGGCTCTTGAGTCAACTGCCCAGTCTTCTGTCTTCTGCTCAGTGCCACTGCTGGATCTCCTGTCTGGTGCCCAACCCAGCCTTACTCTGCTTGCAAGGAGTTTGGGGGTGGGAGGTGCACAATGAAGGGAGGCTGAGACCAGGGAGGAATTAGGGGTAATTAGGGACTTGGGGTGGGTGAGAGGTGGCACTTAGGAGCTCACAGTTTTTGGAACCTGAGCTCACTTACTATATTACTTATTGAAAAACTGAGGCTCAAAGTTTAGGCAACTCCTAAGGGCTCCTTGTTAGTGGCAGAGTCTGGCAATCTGCTCGCTCTTCTGCACTGAGCTTTACCCCAAGGTCTCCTAGCCTGGGGGATTAGGGGGGAGAGTGGGAGAATTTAGGGTTCCCAGGGATGGAAAATCTTGTGTGTGGGGGTGGGTATAGCAGGGAAATGCACTTAGCCCAGTTTTCCCCCATAACCTTTCCCTCAGCCCTCTTCCCCTCTCAGGCCCCCAACATGGGGAGGGGTTGGTGAGTCTTGTTTTGGTGTCTTGGGGTCCAGAGCTGTGTTGGAGGTGAACGGGCCTGGGCATTGTTTAGCGACTCTAGGCATTCTTAGGCTGAGAGAGGCCCTAAGACATTTATGGGGACGCCTCTGGATAGGGGGACGCATTGGGGCTACGCAGGGATTCCAGCGTCTTTGGAAGGTGAGCATTGGGAGGGATGCCAGGGGCGTCTTCAGGAAAGGAATCGGAATGGGGAGAACCAGTGAGCATGGCCAGAGCTGCGGGGAGGCACTACCCTGGGAGTCTGAGAAGGCTGCAAGACTGGCGGGGTGGGGGAGGGGGCGGAGGTGCAATTCCTGGGGCATGCAGGGCTGAGAGAAGGCGGTGTGTGTGTGTGTGTAAGGGGGTGGCCCCTCCGGGGGACTCGCGGGCGCCCGGGGCCGTCGGAGCGCGCGGGGGCGGTGGCGGCGGCGCTACCTGGAGGCGCGGTGGCAGGCAGGTGTCCGAACTGCATAGTGATGCAGAGGTCGTTGTCCAGGGGAAACTTGTGGCAGTGCAGCATCTCGGGCCAGGGGAAGCCGTAGGCCTCCATGAGCGGCGCGCAGCCGGCGCGCACGGCCTCGCACAGCGAGCGGCACGGGTAGATGGGCCGGTCGAGGCAGACGGGAGCGAAGAGAGAGCAGAGGAAGACCTGCGTGTCCGAGTGGCAGCGCTTGGCCAGCAGCGGCAGCCAGCTGCTCGCCTGCTGCTTCACCTCGGCCAGGCTCTCGTGCTCCAACAGGTTGGGCAGCCGCATGCGCTTGTAGCCCACGGTGTGGCAGAGCGGGAGGTCGGCGGGGATGTCGAGGCACTGCGGTGGTTTGGAGTACGAGCGCCCGTGCAGCGGCTCCGCCTGCCAGCCGTAGTAGTCGTACTCCTGGGCGCGCGCCGGCGCTCCGTGCAGCGCCCCCAGCAGCAGCGCCAGAGCGGCCGCCCGCGCGCCCCCCGCCGCCGCCCGCATGGTGCGCGGCGTCCCCAGCTGCCCCGGAGTGCACCCGCCGCCCCGCCGCTCCCCTGCAGCCGCCGCCACCGCCGAGGTGGCCCGAGTGGTGGCAGCCTTCGCTCCGCTCCCGGGCGCACCGAGCGATCCTGGCACCTCCCACCTCGGGGCTCCGGCCCCGGCCTCACCGCACGCCCCAGCCAATCTCCGGCCGCCCGGCCCCCGGGCCCAGGCGGGGAGGCGAGGTGGAGCCCCCACGGCCCCTCCCGCCGGCTCCCGCGAGTCCCGCCCCGCGCCCGCGCACCGGCTCCCCTACTAGCGCGGGGCTCGCCTTGCGCCGCTCCGGGGGGCTCCCTCACCTCCCTGGACATTTCCTCTCGGATTGCGTTCTCCATCCTTCCTCCTTATCTCCCTCCGCCACAGCCTCTCCTGTTCCTTTTCTCACTCACTTCCCTTGCTTATCTGCCCGGCTCGGCCTTTCCCCCTCCGCTCTGCTTTCTCTTCCCTGACACCTCGGTTCTCCCTTCTCCTGGCAGGAGGCTCCTGGCTGCCCACACCCTCCTGTTCCAGGAGGGCAGTTCTTCACCCATCCGCCCTCAAGCCTGTGTTTGAGCTCCTGCCTGGTGCCGGGCGCTGTGCTGCTGGCTGCCGGGGAATCAGAGATGCATCTGACCCAGGACCCCAGCCTCCAGGGACACTGTAGCCTAGTGGGGGCGAAGGTAATCGTAACTGCCATTCAGTGAGCTCTAGGTGCCGCGGACACTGCGCAGCCCTTCACAGCCTTATCGCCGACTATTTCTAGTGATAGCTAATACTTCTTGGGTACTTAGAGTGTCTGTTCGAAGCACATTGCATAAGTTACCCCATTTAATTCTCACAGTAATGCTCTAATAAGGTGAGTGGGTACTGTTATTATCTTTACTTTGCAGATAAATGTACCCAGGCAAAGAAAAGTGAAGTGAGGATAGGGGCCAGGACTTGACCCCTGGTGGTCTGCTTCCAGAGTCAGAACCCGGGTAACCCCGGCAAGTCTGGATTCTGAATCTGCAGGCTGGCTGGCTTTGAGGGCCTTCAGGTGATGTCACTGGCCCTTAGTCACACAGCTAAGGGGTGCGGGAGTCAGGATTTGAATCCAGGTTTGGGCTCCAAACACCAGGGCTTAACTACATTGCCCGAAGATAAATTCCAGCCCAGGCCAGGAAAGGCTGTGGAAGGAGGAAGGAATTGAGGCTATCCAGGGAGGCATTGGAGAGGAGGTATTCAGGAACCCCATGTTTGGGGTCTTTTCCTCCTGTCTGGGGCCTGCCTTCCGTTGGCTTTCCTGTGGGAGGAACTTTGGAGGAATACTTGAGGGTAGGGGAGCTTCTTGTTGAGAGCCTGACCTGAGACCTGACCTCCCCAGTCTTTGGTGGGGGCGTCCTCTGGGAAGGCGTCTTGCAGGAGGGCTTGGGGCACTCTGGGAGCTGGGTCTGCCCCCACTCCGCTTCTGCTCTTACACCTCCTACCCCCTATCCTCCTGAATGTTTCCAAGGCTCCTGCCTTCCATGGATCTGTCCTTGCAGTGGTAACGGAGGGAGGTGAGGGGACACTCTTCTTAATATTCAGCAGACACACACGAAGCACCAACTGTGTGCAGGTGTGGAGGTGTGATGTATACACCACAGGTAGGGATCCAGAAATGCAGAAGTCTGCTTCGTCTGCTCTAGCGTGAGAAAAAGACAAAAAGCAGGGCAGAGGACACAGAAGGACATCCAGCAGACAGAGCCCAGGGTGGGTTCAGGCAAAAGAGCATGAAGAGGTTCTTTGGATAACCTGCCAGAAGGTAAAGGACCCCTCCTTGTCGGCGCAGGCAGCAGAGTGTAGTGATGGTGCAAGAGCCTGGACTTTGCAGACCAGGTTGAAGTCCGAGTGCATATTCCCTGAGTGGAGTGACCTTGGGCAAGTACTTAGCTATTCTGACCATCCATTTGCTCAACAGTTATTGTGGGGGGCAAACAAAATGATTCATGGAAAGAAAGCCCCCCTCACAGTGCCAGCACATAGTAGGCACCTAGGAATGGAAGATCTCCAAGGGATGTATGCCTTGGGAGTGAAAATGTGATGGGTGTTCTGCAGGCTCCCTGGGATACCTTGGCCCTGGCTGTGGTTTGGGACCCTGAGCAGTAATTCTGTTCCCTGTGCTCCAGCTGACTCTTATCCCTGCTTCAGGCTTGGCAGGGCTTCTTCGGGGGAACATGTGGTCTTGGGCACTAGCAGGGGGTGTTGGCGCTCCCCAGGTGACAGGCAAGGTGATGGCTCCCTAGGCAGCTGGTGCGCCTCTGCTGGTCTGGCGCAGTGCCTGGCCTGGACAGCAGGAGGTGTTGTTCCTGCTGCTGGTGAAGTAAGAACAGCACAGGGGAAGAGCCAGGTGAGTTGTACCTGCCAGCTCTGGGGGCTCCTAAGGGCAGAGGTGCCAGGCTGGAAGCTGAGGGGAAAAGGAGGCTGGGCCGTCTTTGCCTGACAACTCCCTGACACGGTGAGATTAAGGAGGGAAGGCCTTCACGGGAATGCAGCCCAGGTGGGAGCTGTGCCACGGGGCACTCATTCAGGAAGATCTCCCGCTGCGACCTAGCCAGTGGGTGACCTTGGCTCTGCACTCTGATGTGATGCCTCTTCCTGATGAGGGTGTTCCAGGGCCTGGGCAGCTGTGTGGCGCACCTGGCAAGCTGGGCATCTCTCCATCATGGAGCTTCTGCAGTCTGTCCAGGTGCACATTGCCCCCAGGTGATGGAAGGACAGTCTGTTAAAAAAAAAAAGTGTATTTGTGGTTTGTTGTGAGCAAAGTTTTACATAGATACCTCTTAGGTCAACTTGCTAATTATGTAATCCAGTCCTACATTTTTCTGCCTTTTTACTGCCTGCTTTAGTGATTCTCCAAATGTGCTCAGGGTTCTCCAGAGGGTCCCCAAATCCTTTTCAGGGAGTCTACAAGGTCACAATTGTATGCAGTTCAAAGATTCACTCTAAGTACAACATAGATCAATGGATCTTAAGGTAACAGAGTAAGAAAAGTTTATGGGTACAGATTCAGGTTCTACGTCACAACCAACATTTAAGGAATGGCCACATGGCAATTTTTTGTAGTATCAAAGAAGAATGTCTACAGTGTCTGAAAAGGCTGTTAAAATATTCTCTTTTGCAGCTACATTTCTGTATGAGGCCAAATTTTCTTCATATACTGCGACCAAAACAACGTGCAAGGACAGATCGAGTGCATAAGGAGGTATGAAATTCTGAGTCTATTAAGCCAGATGTGAAAGAGATTTGCAAAAATCAAGACAATGCCACTCTTTTCACTATTTTTTTGTTTTGTGAAATATACTTATTTTTCACAGAATTTGTTGTTTATCTTCACATATAATGGGTTTATTTTTGTTACTTTAAAGGAATTAATAAATAAAATTTTGCTCAGTTTTAATTTTAAACGTGGTAGGTGTAAAAGCACCTAAATGAAAGGTCTGTAATTTAATCTAAAAACTTCAGTCTTTTTTTTTTAAAAAGATTTTATTTATTTATTTATTTATTTGACACAGAGAGAGAGAGAGAGAGAGAGACAGAGAATGGCAGTGAGAGAGTTAATACAAACAGGGGTACTGAGCAGGGAGCCCAATGCGGATCATGGGTTGAGGGAGTCAGGATCATGACCTGAGCTGAAGGCAGACACTTAGTGACTGAGCCACCCAGATGCCCCAAAACCTCACTCATTTTTAAGAGTGTAAGGGTTCCCGAGACCAGAAAGTTTAAGAACTGCTGGTTTACTTATTGTGTTCATTTCTTTTCTTTCTTTCTTTCTTTCTTTCTTTCTTTCTTTCTTTCTTTCTTTCTTTCTTTCTTTCTTTCTTTCTTTCTTTTTTTAAAAGTAATCCCTATACCCAGCATGGGGCTGAAACTCACAACCGTGAGTTCAGGAGTTGTATACTGCACGGACTGAGCCAGCCAGGTGCCCCTATTCTATTCATTTCCGATAGAGGTGTATAAAATCTACTTTGATTGTGGGTTTACTATTTTTTCCTTTTTTTGAATCAGTTTTGCTCTATATACTCTGAAGCTATGTTGTTACAAGCATAAGTGTTCATGACCATTATCTGTTCTGGTTGGATTATAATTTCTATCTGTATGATAGAAATTTGTTCCTTTTAATGCTTTGTCTTGGGAATAATCATTCCATGCATGAACATTTAACTAGAGCCTGCTGCAGGCCAGGCATATGCATGAAACAGTCTTGGTTCCCATCCCTGTGGAAGACATGGACACACAAAGGCAATGTAGTGTGGCAGAAAGAGTCTGGGCTTTGTGTCAGACTGACTGGTGGTGAATTCTGGCCACTTGCTAGCTGTGCATCCTTGGACATATGTCTGTTGAACTTTGAACCTTGTTTTCTTCATGTGTAGAATGAGGTGAAGAACATTTTTTACTGGGTGTTAGTTAAGACTTATGGAAGCAAGGGAAGAGAGGAGCACCCAGCAGAGTGCCTGGCATATGGGAGCATTGTGATTAGCATGGTAATGGAGCCATGAATGGGAGATCCGCCCCATTCATGCCTCCCAAGGCCCCACTGGGAGGGGCAGTGCATGGCAGTGGGGAGTGTACCAAGCTTGGACTCAGAAGATCTCAATTATGTGTTTTCAACTTAATAGCAAGTCCTCCTAGCCCCACATGCTCAGTGTCAGTTTCCTTATTGGTGAGATGGGGAGGACCACCTCTGCCTCACGTTTTCCATGGGGCCATCCTGAGGAGCAAATGAAATAAGGAAGAAGGAGGAGGTAGAGATGATGACAGGGGTGAGGCTGACTTTGTTGCCTGCCCAAGGTGGGGCCTCTTCCATCCCAGCCTGTGAGCAAGGTCCGCCAGCCCAGGTTCACCTGCCTCCCAGGAGGGCTGCGATGCCCAAGGTGATGAGACAGAATCTTGTCCTTATTTCAGAGTCTTGGGGAATTATCTGCCTTTTACAATCTCAGTGCTCCCCCTTGGGATACCTGTCTTCACAGCAGGGGCTCCTGAGTGCTCAGCAAAAAGCCCAGCCTGAGTGGCCTGTGTAATTAGGAGAACTCATAGAGCTAGCAGGGCGCCATTGCTATTGCCCTTCAATGTCCCCCATCCCGACCGTTGTCTGTAAGAGGATACTAGAACTTGGCCTTCCTGACTCTCAGTCTAGTCCTCTTACTACAGCACTGTTGCGCTTTCCATTATTTAGCTTTGTTGATTGTAAAGTCAGCATCTGTCCCAGAGGTCCCCAGCCCCACAGAGCCTTCCTGCTGTGCAGCCTGTGCTCCGGGAAGCAATTCGGGGGAGGGGGGACTGCTTCAAGGATCTCTGGGTGCCCTAGTAGCTGTGGGGTCCTGCTCATAGAGAGGCTGGAGCTGGGCTCACTGTCACTGAATCAAGTGGCCAGGGAGGCAAGTCGTGGTCCTCCCTTCTATGACCCTGGACATTGGCAGGCACACTCACCGGATCTCATCGGTGAGTCTCACTGGAACCAAAGCAGAGGCAAGCTTGTCTTGGACCGGGGCATGTCTAGCTTAAGGATGCCTATCTGAAGTGCAACAGGAGGGGTGTGGGTGGGCACTGCTGGTATTCTCTGGCCAGGGCTGGGGATGGAGAGAAGGCTTTTGCCCTGGGTCCCCAGCACACCTGGGGCCCCCAGGGTCTGGCTAGTAGGTGACCGCAGCTAGAAGCACATCAGAGAGGCAGCCAAATGTTTTGGCTAAGGCCAAGAACTCTGAAGTAGGACTGAATTCTAATTTCAGCAATGCTACTTGACCTTGGGCAGGTTATTGAACCTCTCTGTGCTTCAGCTTTCTCATCTGTAAAATGAGGATAATAAGGGTAATTCCTTTTAGGATGATTTAGAGGATTAGAGTTCATTTAACAATTGCTTACGGCAGTGCAGACGGGAAAAGCTATCTACACACAGTTGCTAGTTAATACTCTTGAGCACTGGCTGACAATGGTCTTTAGACACTCACCAAATTCTGTGGCTCCTTGCTCCTAAGTTTCTCTTAAATCCACCTGTGCTCTCCCTCCTCCCACTTGTCCTTCCTTGCTGCTCAGGGCTGCTCTGTAGTCTCATCGTTTTCCACTCTGCAGGGGGGAAACGGGTCACTTCACACTGCTGACCTGCTAGCCTCTCCCTTCAGCTCGGGTCCCTCAGATGCTCGGATTGCTTGTAGTGTCAAGTTCTTCCCAAGACTCTGGAAGGCTAGACCTCTTCACTGGGCTTGCTCATGGAACCTGAATTCCCCTTTGTGGCCTCCTCATATTGGTCATCATGGCATTGGGTCTATTGTCTTAATTTCTGGCATCCCTGTAGACAGAGAGCTCCACAAGGGCAAGAGCTCCATTTCTCTTGCTCCTAGCACACTGCCAGGCACATAGCAGGTGCTCAATAAATGTTGTATGAATGAATGACGTTCATACAATAAATGTTGTATGAATGGGTGGACGACTGTTTGGTGGGAGGAAGTGTCAGAAGAAAGGAGACTTTGGAGCGAGCCAGGTTCAGGCTGGAGCTAGCTTCCGCTAACCTTTTTTGGTCTCTGTTGGAATTCTTGGGAGGCCCAAGGAAGATCAGGAGGGTTATAGGGTGACTGTGAGGAGAGGTAGGGACCAAGGGAAGTCCAGTTGTGGAGTATTTCATGCTTGTTCAGGGATTGGGGGTGAGGGACAAGCCCCCTAGGCTCATGTTGACTTCTTTCCCTCTTTCCCTCCCCTCTCTCCAACATGTGTTTAGGGCATCCTAGGTGCCCGGCATCATGCTCTGTGCTTTCCTTTCATGATCTCAATAACGCTGTGAGGTAGGTATTATTACCCCCATTTAATAGGAGAAAACCGAGACCCAGAGAGGTTCTGTAACTTACCTATAATCACACAGCTACGAACCAGAGCCAGAACTTGGAGTTCCCTCTGTGGCGTGTCAATTCCTGCCTGCACATGAGAAGTAGCTAGGGGTTCCATCCTACTGAGCCCTGACCTCAACTGTCTTGCAGAAAAGGAGGGCCCTAGGGCCAGAGACTTCCATGGGACTCAAGCGACGGAGGCTGCCAGTAGGTTTGACCCTGGTTGGCCAGGCCACTGCCCCTGAGGGAGCTCAAGATCTAGAGGGGCAGCTATGCAACGCACAAGTACACGGACACTAGCGCAACATCCTGGTGGGAAGGTAGAGAGGTGCCCCCAAAGCCTCGTCTTTGTGGAAAGGAGAATGAGCACTGGACACAGAGTCAAAGGTACCTCGTATTATGCTTTGCCTCCACCACTTGTGGGCTGTGGGAACTCGGGTCAGACACAGCTCCTTGTGCTTACGTTTTCCCGTTGGCAAGGCAGGCACTTTCTCCTGCAGGCTTGTGGGGGGAGATTAAATGAGAAATACCTGAAGATGCATAAAAGTGCTGGGGCCTAAGTGTTTGGAGTTTTGTGTCGTCACGGGCTGGAGCGGGCACAGCACGTGCACACGGCCTCCACTCTCCCAGCCCAGCTACGGCTGTATGGGCCCTTAGGACCCCAGATTTTTAACGTGTTTCCATTGAAAGCTATTCGCTATTCCGGTGGTTCCTGACCACCCGGGTGTGTGAAGGCACTAATAAAGGTTCATAAACTATTCTCCATGTTTCCCCAAATCAACACAGAACGGTTCATTTGCCTGTAAATAAAACAACAGATTTCTTTGCTTTTGGCTGGAATTACATGCTCTCAGGATGGAACTCCTTCTCTCATGCTGAGCAGGAGTAGATTGGCAGTCCATGCATCTTTGATTACTTTGGAAAACAGAGGCTGGGTGAGGGAGATGAGTGGCCTGGCAAGGGGAACTGTAGGTCAGAGAGGCCCCGGGGGGCCTTTGTGCTCAGGGTCTAGGGGAGGAAGTCAGGAAGCCCCCAGGAGGTGCTGGAGGGCAGGACAGCAGAGGGGAAACCCAGGGCACAAGTGGTAGGAGTGGGGGCCGGCTGTTGGGGGAACCCTGGGCAAACAATGGCCTCATTAAGGAGAGGGTGCTGGTGGGGAGGAGCCCAGCAGGGCCAGGGAATCTCCAGTCCCCTACCCGAGCCAATGGAGCAATTGTCTTCTGCTGGGAGGGAGCTGGGGCCTGGGCCTGGGAACTGCTGGGCGCTTGCCCTGAGGGCCATCGAGGTGGTCTCAACTCTTTTCCTGGGTTCAGAATGGCTCTTCTGTGCTGAGGGTTCAGGCCACGGTAGGGGCTACCTGGTCCTTGTTCTTCCAGCTGGCGGGTTAGGGTGTTGGTGTTCTCACAAGGCTCTCTGAAAAGGGGCCCCTACTTGCCTCCTCCCCACCTCTGGGAAACTGAGGCCTGGCGAGGTTGGTCTCAAGCCACTATTTGTGGTTTTCCTGTTCTCCAGTCGCCTGCCGCGCTGTGGCCTTGGGCTGGTTGCTTGACTTCTCAGGGCCCAGTTGTTTCACCTATAAAGCTGGGGAGCATTGGGCTAGAAGTTCTTCTCAGCTGCATGGATAGCCTGCCCCGCCCCACCTGTGTAGGGTGGTCATGGAGCCTGGGGCTGACACTGGCAATTATTGGCAGGGGCCAGGGATGCCTAACTCCCGCAGCGTCCAGCCCAGCCCTGCATGACCAAGAGTCGTCCTGTCCCAAAGCCTGAGAGAGAGACCCTGTGGGGAAGCACTCATAAATCAGTGCTTTTCACCACTGCTGTTTTTAAAGTAAGGCGATCCTGTTTTCAAATGATGTGGCTTGTGGGAACCCCGCAGTTAAAACAGATGAGAGGGGGCAAGTGTGGTTAGGACTGGGGCTGGGCCCAGAGCCTAATCCAGGGGGCGTTCCCAGAGCCTGCAGTGCTCCCGTCCAGCGTGAACTCTCCCCGGGGCTCATGCCGCTGGCTGGGCCTGACTCCGCTACTCTGGGTGTTCTGACTGGTGGGCATCTGTTCTCATCCGTGCGCCGTGCCTGGTGTTAGACCTCACCGCTGCATATGCCCCATGGTGGTTCTGTTTTTGTTGGATTGTTAGAGGTGCGACGGGCCGACGAGGTTTGGGGTTACCTGTGAATTGTCCTGGCCTCCTTGGGCTCCCTGCACTGGGCTGGCCGCCTGGGCCATCGAAGGGCACACCCCACAGCCAGGGAGGAGAGAGATTCCCACATTCGGATTGCTCTTGGGTCACCTGCAGATTCTAGTTGAACACATGTCACCCCAGGTGGTTCTGAGGTAGTGGCCTGGGGACCAGGATGACAAATGCTGGCCTTGGAGGGGGACCTTGCCTGCTTCCCTCCTCCACCCCTCCCCCAGCTCCTTGCGGCCACTCTCCAAGGCTCGTAGGCCTCCTTGAGGCTGAAATGAAAAAACTCTCCCTTCTAGAGGCTCCATACAACCTACTTCCTGTGCCTGGGGGTCAGCTTAGGTAGGTCCTTGTCCCTCTCACCTTCCCCAGCACCCAGCTATTAACACCCGTGTTAGCATTAGCAGACATCGTGCATCCCAGGCTGGGCTGGGCGGGAGTGCTTTATCATCTCATTTAAACCTCTCAGCAGTGCCAACAGGCACATGTTCTTATCACTGCTGTTTACAGATGAGAAATCAAAGGTGATTGAGGAACTTGCCTGAGGTCATACAGCTGGGAATCTTCCAGAGGGTCGGGACTCCACTACAGATATTTGCACACCGACACGGCAGCCAGTCTGTCCCTCCGTCTGGGATTTCATAACCCTGCTTCAGTGCGTCTGGCACAGTGCTGCTGTTAGTATTATTATCAGCAGGGACTTGGTCTGAAGACTTTCCAGAGGTTTGCACTTCCTGGGAGGTCCTCATGAGGACAGTGGCTGAGAGCCGCGGGTGTCCCGGCAGGATAATTCTCCTTTACCAGGTTTGGGAGTCGCATCTGATATCTTGCTTCATCCTTACAGCGACTGAAGGAGGAGGAAATTGAGGCTCAGAGAGCTGAGTAACGTTGTCTGGGTCACTCAGGCAGTACAGTGACGAATGGAACCCAGCAGAGCTCTGACTCCCCCCCCACATTCCGTGTTTTCTGCTGCCCCATGGGTCTGGATTGTGCCAAAGTCAGGAACATTTCTAGGCCTTTTTAGCCTGAGGTGTGCCCCTCCCCGGCTCCCCACCCAGCTACCCCAAGGACTCTGAAGACAGCTCAGGGTTCATAAGAGACAGGGGTCTGTGCCCTCTTGACCGGGTTCTGTGGCCATGCAGCTTGGGGTCAGGGAAAGGTGCATTCTTTCCCTCTACTCGCATTACCCAGCCTCTGGGTTCCTGGAATTTTTGTGAAAATTCCAAATCACTTGGCAATAAGTCAGTCCTCTTCCCCACAGTTTTTGCAAACAGGAACTAAACACCCTTCACCTTCCAGATTGCACCCTTTCACACCCTTTCCCATTTGAACCTGGTGCTAGGGCCCGTTCAGGAGAAAGCAGATGGGAGGGGAAACCAAGTCTGGTATGTGAGCAGGACAGCCCGATGGTCAGGGACTTGAGTTGTCACTTCTGGGCCCAGCTCTGAGGGAGGCAGAGAGGGCCCCAGACCTGATGCCTGAAGACCCTAGACGAAATCCCTGTCCCATCACTTCCTGTGCAACCTCAGGCTTGGACATCCCCTCTCTGGGTTTCCCCATCTCTTAAAGGAAAATAATGATGCCATCCTGGTGAGAGGGTCAGAGAAGGTAATGTACGTGAAGAAGTCTTATCACTATTACTATTTGATTACCTGGAGATCAGGTTTCTTTTTTTTTTTAATTTTTAAAAGATTTTATTTATTTATTTGACAGACAGAGATCACAAGTAGGCAGAGAGGCAGGCAGAGAGAGAGAGGAGGAAGCAGGCTCCCCGCTGAGCAGAGAGCCTGATGCAGAGCTCGAACCCACGAAGGCAGAGGCTTTAACCCACTGAGCCACCCAGGTGCCCCTGTTTTTGTTTTTTTAAAGATTTTATTTATTTATTTATTTGAGAGAGAGAGAAAACAGGAAAGAGCATGATCAGGGAGCCTGATATTGGGCTTGATCCCAGCACCCTGAGATCATGACCTGAGCCAAAGGCAGACACTTAACTGATTAAGCCAACCAGGCGCCCCTAAGATCACATTTGTTTAAAAACCTGCAGTGGTGGAAATTTGTTCTATCTGTGCTTTCCAGTCTGGTAGCCACTGGCCACGTGTTGCTCCTGAGCACTGGAGATGTGGCTTGTGCTACCAAGGAACTGAATTTTTAAGTTAATTGAACATTTTTAGCGAGATGAAATTCACATAAGATATAATCAGACATTTATTGACGTGAACAGTTCAGGGGCAGATAGCACATTCACAGCGTACGGCAGCCACTGCTTCTAGTTCTAGGATATTTTTGTCACTCCGTCCACGTGAAGCACCCGTGCCCCCTGCCCACAGCCCCTGGAAGCCAGCCAACTCCTCTCTGTCCCTGTGGATTTGCCGATTCTGGGCATTGCATGTAAATGCAATCATACAGCACGTGACCTTTCACATCGGCTTCTCTTGCTTGAGCGGAATGTTTTCATGGTGCATCCGTGTTGTAGCGTGTGTCAGTGCTGCAGTCCTTTCTAATGGCTGGATCATTAATTTTAGTTAATTTCAATTTAAATAGTCTCGTGGGGCTGGTGGCTACTATACTGGACAGCCAGGAACTTCTCGAGTCCTGCCGGGCAAGTGACGAGACAGAACCTGCAGGTGTTTGCTGGTCCCTGAGGGGACCCTGGGGGAGAGTAGAAGGAGCTAGGAGGATGAAGAGGCAGGGACATGTGCCCCAGGTTCCCCAGAGGAGCTCAAAGCTATGGCCAATGACCAACATGCTCTGTGAACTCATTCCATCCTTGCAGCACCCTTGACCTTGACATAGCTCTGTCTTTCCATCATTCCCATTTCGGGGAGGGGAAGACAGAGGTTCAGAGTGATTAAGTCACTCGCTCAAGGTCACACGGCTGCTAAGTGGGAAGAGATGGGTCTATGAACCCAGGTCTGGTCCCTTCCTGGGCCCAGATCTTCACCACAAGGCTCTCTGGTCTTTTTACCCTGATCCTGGGAGCTGCCCAGATGAAGGCAGATCTGGGACCCCAGCTGCACCCACATAACTGGAGGCAGGGCTTTCTAGCACCATCCCCTGTCAGCCTTTTTGAGCTGAGAACTGCCTCATTGAGAGTCAGGAAGGGGTGGCTGTTGGGACACATCAGAACAAGATGAGGGAGTAGGCCCTGTCAATTCCCCATTGTTCATCCATGAGTAACCTAGCCTGTCGGGGCTCCCAGTGCCCTCTTGGGGCCCCCCACTATTAATTGATCTGGGAAAGAGACTCTGTTAATTGCAGACCCAGAGTAAACAGCGCTGGGATAAATGGGGCTGATAGCAGATAGCTTTCCTTGGCTGTGCTGCCCTTTGCCCTTTGGGAAGGGACAGTGGGAAGAGGCAGAGAATCAGGGGAAAGGAGTGGTCCTAGGAATGTCTTTGGAGTGGGGGAGGGAAGACTGGCTGTGGGGCCCCAGAGAGTTAATCTGTGTGCCCTTCTGGAAATAAAGTCCTCTGCTGGGCTCCTTACTTGCTGTACCCAGTAAAGCAGTGGGGTTTGGGGTCCAGTGAGACTCTGACATCCATCTTTCTTCATCCTACCCCTCATCCCTCCCTCCATCCATCCCTCTGTCCATCCATCCATCCATCATCTCTTCGTGCCTCACTTACAGCATCCTTCCTTCCTTCGTTTCCTACATTTGTCCACTCTTCCCTTTTATTCAGCTGCTTTTCTTTCCTCCTTCCCTTCCATTCAACCATTTTCCCCTTATCCTATCCACTCATCTGAAAGTCCACCCCCCCCACTCACCCCTCCCTTCCCAGCCCTCACTCATCTTCATATCCCTCCTCCCCACTACAGAGCGACCATGTGCTTCTTGAGAAAGCTAGGGAAGAGGTCGGTGGGAGTCCTCTGAGCCATGGGGTTCTAGGTCCAGGTCCCTCACGTGCCTGGTGGAGTTAACTGCCTGACTTCAGATGTGCTGGCCACTGGCTCAAGGTTAGATTGGAGTCTCTCCATCCCTCGGGAGAAGAGAACCTTGTTCTTTCCGCCTCGGGGCCACATGACTGATTATCCAAGGCGGGCACTTGGAGAGCGCTAACAATCACACCTAGGCAGTGGAGTAAGCTGGGCACAGCAGAAGATCAGCTGTAGCTAGGCAGGGTCTGTGACTCAGGGGGCCTTCCTCTCCCAGAGCACAGCCTAGATTTGGGGATTGGTTCTGGGAGCAGCCACATGCATCAACTTGAACCCTGTGGTCAGAGTATGGTGTCTCACTCTCTCTGGGAACCCAAAGCCCACACTCCAATAGGATGTGGAACCATCCCAACAGCTTTCCAGAAGTTTCATCCCAGCCCAGCTGTGGGGAGGGCAGCGATCATAACAGCATATTCACAAAGAAATTGAGGCTGAGTGGGAAGGGGTTTTCTAAAGCTTTATAGCTAGATAAATAAATCCCTAAACCCGCTGTTAGGTCACTCAATAAAATACTATCAGACCTGCAACCCTGTTTCTAAACCCCAAATTTAGGCCCATTTTATAGATGGGGCATCTGAAGCTGGAGTGGGAGGTCACTTCCTAGTTAGCGCATGGACTGGCCGGTGGTCGAGACTTTGGCTAGCCAAGGGGGGCAGGTCAGCCCCAGGGTAGGCACAGGTCCAAGAACTCCCAGAGCTGACACTAGCCCCAAGTAACAGTGGTTACCATTTCCTGAGCTCCTATTACACGTTAGGCGCAGTCTCGAGTGGTTTACACATTCTGCAGTGACTCAGTTCAAGTAGGAGAGCAAGATGGCAGCTGGAGAATAGACCCCTCGGTGCCCTCTCCTCCCGCTCCCCGCCCTCCTGCGGACCTCTCAGGTTGATCTGAGGGGCAGAATGTGTCCTCCTGGGGCCCTGCCACTACCCAGTAATCCCTAACTGCGGCAGCTGGGAGATAAGATAGCACCAGCTCATTAATCAAGGCAGCCCGGCAGGGAGGGTGGGGGTGGGGTGAGACAACGCTGCCTCACAGGTAGAGATAAGCCCCCTCCTCCTGGCTCCCTCAGGGGCTGGGACAACGGAGGGTGCTGGGAAGTTTGGCCTCTGGTTCCAGCCCTGGGTGTCTGGACGGGTCGTTGGGGCCCACAGCGGACACTGGGGCAGGTGACACTGAGAAAGGCAACCCCTGTGTGCAGGCTGGATTGAGAGAAGCTGGGAGACCTGGGCTCCCGCTCAGGGCTTCCTTGGTTGCCTCTGTGTCCTTAGATGAGCCACTGCACCTCTCTGGGCCCCTTTCTATGTCTGGACGAATGGCAGGGGGTGCTGGACTAGATGCCTTGGGGGCGGGGGCTCTTTCACCGTGAACATGCTCTGTGACTGAGCACCGAGGGAGGGATGGGCTCCCCTGACAGGAGGGAGAGGACACAAGCACTGGCTTGGCTAAGGGACACACACAGGGCTGGGTGGGATTTGTCCCGGAGCCTGTGTGAGTCACGCTCACAGGAGAGAGCAAGCATGTGGTAACAGTGGTGGGGGCCTGTGTTGGGACAGGAGCAGGGAATGGCCTTTGAGCATCTGTGCCCTTCAGGGGGCCACACCGCATACCGGTTAAGCACTTGGAGTTTGATGCAGATCCTGCCCTGTGTGATCTTCAGTGGGTTATTCAACCTTTGGTACCTCAGTTTCCCCATCTGTGCAATGAAGGATAGCATTTCCCTCTTGAGGGTGGTGTTAGGAGGATAAATGGAAAGTGTTTGGCTCCATGCCTGGCTGATGGCAAGTGCTCAGTAAATACTAGTTATCCTTTTTTCTTTCACGGCCGGGAACCTCTTCCATGCAGACGTGTCTGTGATCACAGCTATGAAGGAGCCTGGGGCAGCTTGACTCCCCAGCAGCGGCTGTCCAATGATGCTGATTCTAAAGGGTGTTGTTTCTATTTTTATAACTAATAAACAACAAACTTAGAACGGCAAACGTTTATGATCTCCCCAGCATCTGTGGGTTCGGAACTCAGGAGTGGCATGGATGGGTAGTTCTGACCCAGGATCTCTGATGAGGTTGCAGTCAAGCTGTTGGCTGGGGCTGGAGGACTGCTTCCAAGTTCACGCATGCGGCTGCTAGCCGGAAGCCATATGGACAGCCCGAGTGTCCCCACAACATGGCAGCTGGCTTCCCTGGAGCGACTGATCTAGAAGCAGACATGGAGGGAATGTACCTTTTACTGCCTGCTCTCTGAAGCACCCACCCTCACTTGCACTTGATTCCATTCATCAGCAGCAAGGCTGGCCCGCGTTCAAGGGAAGGGAGGACTATCAGAACCCGTGGTGACGCCGCTGTAACCACGAATAGCAACAGCTGTTCTGGGCCCAGGTGTTCCGTGCTGGGAATTGGACACCGGGAATCTCTAATCCCCACAACTGCTTTCTAAGTCAGGAATGATGTTTCTTTTGCAGATGAAAATGTATTGGTTCAGAGAGGTTAAGTGATTTGCCCGAGGTCACCCAGCCAGGAGGTGCCCATCGTGCTGCCTTGTCCTGGGACCCCGCCATTCCCCAGCCCAGGTGCCACCCCTAGTTTCAGCTGCACCCCAGCCAGCCTTGGCTTTGAAGCCCCACGTGACCATCGAGAGTAGTGAGGCCTTCTTGGATTAGGACTAGAAATGGTATATGAGGACACATGCACAGGTCGCGTGAAGAACAAGGACTTGTAGAGCCGCCCTGACTGAGGTTTGAATTCTGACTCTGCCACTTACTTTGTGCCCCAGTTTCCTCAATCCTGTGGCAGAAGTAATAGCATCCACCTGGCGTGACTGCGGCAGGCATAGACGAGGAGCATGTGTAGTAGGCGTGTGTGTGCAGCACTAGGTGTTACGATTGCGGGATGAAACCAAGTAGCTCGAGGGCTGCCTTCCAGGTGAGTAATGTGCTCTCCGGGTGGAAGCAATGTCTCCTTCCTGGTCTGGAGTTTCCTATCCAGCCGGTGCTCAGCAGAGAGCACCTGCGGCATGATGCTGCTTCTCCAGCCCTGTGGGTGGGGCGGAGGTAATGTGCTCCAGGCTCCCAAGCTGCAGGGCTCCCAAACCCACTGGCCTGACTCAGGCCAGGCTCCTGACTTCCCCTAACACCTTCCTACCCTGGGTCTTTCTAGGTTCAGAGGTTCCTTCTGCCTTCCCTGCCTTGCCAGCATCTCCCCAGAACACAGCTCCCCATGCACTTGCCCACTTATGCCAGCAGAGGGAGCAGGTGCAGTGTCTGGGAACCTGGGAGGCTCCAGGCCGCCAGGCAGGGGCTGCTTCTGTCCAGGAAGGTCGTCAGTGGGGCGGAGTGCGGTGATTTGCAGCACCGCTGGTAAGAGTGGGCTTCATCTCCCCGTATCCCCCGCAAGGGAGCAGTATCTGGAGCCCTGGAGCCCAGGAGATGAGGCCGTGGGAGAGGAGGAGAAAGGATGGAGTTTCCTGGGCCTCAGAATGTATCTCAGCACCTGCGGCCCCTGGGATCCGGAGGAGGAAGAGAAGTTACCATTTTTCACTCTGATCCACTCAGCCAGTGTCCTGGAGTGAGTGCCTCCTGCGTGCCCAGAGCCCCTGCAGGCACTGGGAGCCCGTGTCAGATGCGGACTGTCACAGGGCTGACGTGCTGGTGGGGAGGCCGGGCCAAGGCGAGCAGTACAGAAGGGGTCATTGCAAGTGTGCTGCGGAGGGAGTAAGTGGGGGCTGGGCCAGGCTGTGAGTGGGGACCCGCATCTCCCTGTGCTTGCCCAGTGAGCTGCTGGGGCCGAGGGCGAGCATTGATGAGTCTGTGAGGGGACTGCCCACCCCCCCACATGCCCTTCTTAGCTGCAGGGTCCTGTCATCACCAGAAATCACTGCAAGTCACCATAACAACTGGACAGTGACAGCATGGAGGGTGTGGCGTCCACCAGACACCTGCAGGATCAGCAGTGGAACCAACCCACCAGGGCCCGAGTCAGACAGGCCTGGCCTGCAGCCTGGCACAGTCACTTGCTAATAGTGGGATCCTGGCCAGGACACCTAACTCCTCTGTTCTGGCCTGTGTAGGCCGTGATGAGGATTTCCTGCGTAGGGTGAGTCTCTGGCCAGCCGGGAGGCCTCAGGTGCACGTATTAGTTTTCTGTTGCTGCTGTAACAAGTCTCCACAGATTTAGCAGCTTGAAACAACACATATTTATGACCTGAGTTTCTGTCAGTCGGGGTGGGGGGCGCAGCCTGGGTTAGCTGGGTCCTCTGCTCATGTTCAGGGTCTCACGAAGTTGTGATCAAGGTGTCAGCTGGGAGTGGGGTCATCAGAGGCTTGGGATCCTCTTTCAAGCACGTGTGACTTTTGGCAGAATTAGCTTCCTCATAGCTGTGGAAATCATGGAGGCTGTGTCTTCAAGGCCAGCAGGAGAAACCTTTCATTAAAAGGACCCGTCACCTTCTTTAAGAGCACTCACCTGATTAGGTCAGGCCCACCCAGTATAATCTCCCTTTTGATGAACTCAAAGTCAAGGGATTCTAATAGTCCGTTATATTTACTGATCCCACCCACACTTAAGGTGAGGGGATTATTCAGGCCAGGTACACCAAGTGGTAGGAATCTCAGAGGCCATCTGAGAGTTATGAACATAATGAACTTACTTTGACTAATAATTGTGTAATAATCAGTAGTAATTCTTTTTTAAAAAAGATTTTATTTATTGGGGCACCTGAGGGGCTCTGTCGGTTGGGCAGCTGTCTTTGGCCAGGGTTGTGATCCCAGGGTCTTGGGATGGAGCCCCATGTCAGGCTTCTCTGTTCAGCAGGGAGTCTGCTCCTCCCTCTCCCTCTGACCCTCCCCCCTGCATGTGCTTGCACACATGCACATGTTTGCGCTGTCTGATAAATAAAAAATCTGAAAAAAAGATTTTATTTATTTATTTATTTTAGAGAGAGGAAGAGCGAGCATAGCAGTGGGGAGGGATGGGGGGAGGAAGAGAATGTCAAGCAGATTGAACTGAGTGTAGAGCGCGATGTGGGGCTCAATGTCAAGACTCTGAGATCATGACCTGATCTGAAACCAAGAGCTGGACGCGTAACTGACTGAGCCCCCCAGGCGCCCTAGTAATAATAATTTTCTTAATTTGTTATACAATCTTGAAAGAAGCAAACAAATTTTCAAGCTACTGTTCAAATTCGGTAGGATATTTCACGTATAAACAGATATTGTGCTTACCAAACAAAAGCATTCTATTTGTCAGTTCTCATTCTGCTTCATGGTTCTGGATTTTAAACACAACACAAACCTCCAAGTGGTCCTAGAGAAAAACAGAATTGAAGAAACTCAAGTTCTATTTTGTTTTGTTTTGTTTTCACCCTCAGTTGGCTGTCATTCTTTATTCTGGATTTACTGTTGAAAGGCAGGAATGTCCAACATCCTAGGGTTTGGGGACACAAACCGCATCTGAATGATTCTGACTGTTTAGGAGCTCATCCTAGAAGCACACATGTGGGAAGCAAGCAAGATGTCCCTTCGGCAGTTGAATGGATGAACTGTGAGATAACCAGACAGTGGAATGTTATTCAGGGAGAGACGGGAGTGATCTATCGAGCCATGAAAAGACATGGAGGAACGTTAAATGCGTATTGCTAAGGGAAAGAAGCCAGTCTGGAAAGGCTGCGTACTGTGTGATTGCAGCTCCGTGACATTCTGGAAACGGCCAAGCTAGGGAGACAGTAAAGATCGGTGGTTGCCGGGAGGGGCTGAGTAGGTGGAGCACAGGGGATTTTTAGGGCAGTGAAACTCTTCTATACGTTACCGGGATGGCGAATACACTGTACATTTGTTAAAATGCATAGAACTTCCCCTGCAAAGAGTGAGCCCTAATGTAAACTATGGATTTTAGTTAATGATAGCCTATCAATATTGGTTTATCATTTCAACAAATGTACCACATTAACGCAAGACGTTAATAATACGGGAGAGTGTGGCCACTCAGTTTTTCTGTGAACCTAAGACTGCTCTAAAAAATGAAGTCTAGGGACGCCTGGGTGGCTCAGTTGGTTAAGCAGCTGCCTTGGGCTCAGGTCATGATCCCAGCGTCCTGGGATCGAGTCCCACATTGGGCTCCTTGTTCGGCAGGGAGCCTGATTCTCCCTCTGCCTCAGCCTGCCACTCTGTCTACCTGTACTCGCTCTCGCTCAGCTCTCTCTCTGACAAATAAATAAATAAAATCTTAAAAAAAATGAAGTCTATTAATTAAAAAAAAAATACGCACACGTAGCTAAGTCTGTCTGTATCAAAGACTGCCCAGATAACTGGGAACTCTCTTGAGTTAGCTGTCAGGTGGAATGCGTGCTTATGAAAGGCCAGGTACTGAAGACCAGCCAAGGGGAAGTTCACATGTATTAAAGCACAACTGTAACAGCAGCACTTGTTTTAGAACTTAGACCAACAACAGACTTTTTTAGGGAAGAGTTATTTTATCGCTAATGTAGCTTAAAATTGCTGCTTGGTGATCATACAGTGGAGACCGACTTCTATTTTTTTTTTTTTAAGATTTTATTTATTTATTTGACAGACAGAGATCACAAGTAGGCAGAGAGGCAGGCAGAGAGAGAGAGAGATAGAGAGAGGGAAGCAGGCTCCCCGCTGAGCAGAGAGCCTGATGCAGGACTCGATCCCAGGACCCTGAGATCATGACCTGAGCCAAAGGCAGCGGCTTAACCCACTGAACCACCCAGGTGCTCCAGAGACTGACTTTTTTTGACTGCTTGTGCTGTGTGGCCCACAAGCTCGGAATTCAATTCTCCATATTCTCCGTCTTTCCGTCGAGGGTCACTGCGGGGGTTGGGGGGGCTGCTTCGCACCTCATGAGGCCCTGTTGCTGACAGGCAGGAAAGGAACTATTTCTCTTCTAGTGTCTTTTCAAAACTTTTTATTTTCAACAGACTTTGTTTTTTTTTTTTTTTTTAAGATTTTTATTTATTTATTTGACAGTCAGATCACAAGTAAGCAGAGAGGCAGGCAGAGAGAGAAGGGAGGAAGCAGGCTCCCTGCTGAGCAGAGAGCCCGATGTGGGGCTCGATCCCAGGACGCTGGGATCATGACCCGAGCCGAAGGCAGCGGCTTTAACCCACTGAGCCACCCAGGCGCCCCCAGACTTTGTTTTTTTAAGCAGTTTCAGGCTCACAGCCAAACTGTGGGGAAAATACAGAGGGTTCCCAGATGCCCCCCCTTCCCCACCCCGCACCCCACAGTCTCCCTTACCGTGGGCATCCCCCGCCACAGCGGTCCATCCAGACGGGTGAGGGACCTATGTCCATCATCACTCAGTCCATAGTCGTTTACGTGAGGGCTCACTCTTGATGTTGGTCGTGCTCTGAATCCGCCACTGTAGTTTCATGCAGAATCGTTTCACTGCCCTAAAATCCCCTGTGTGCCAACTCTTCACAACACTTCACCTCCTTCCTCCATCACCCCCGGCAACCACTGATCTTTTTATCACCTCCATGGTGTTGCTTTTCCAGAATGTCATAGAACTGGAATCCGATTGGCTTCTTTCACTTTGCGATAACATATTTAAACTTTTTCCATGTCTTTTTGTGGCTTGATGGCTTATTTCTCTGTCTCGTTGAATAATATCCTGTTGCCTGGATGTGTCACAGTTTCTTCTCTTAAGTCTCGTGTGCTTTCCTAAGGCAGTCAGTCCCTGGCAAGGGGGAATTGCCACACATGATGACAAGTGTCAGTTTTGGAGCAGAAGACAGTCCAGCCTCCCAGAAAACTCAAGCTGCCTGACACAGGAAAACACATTTTTTTTTTTTAAAGATTCCACTTATTTATTTGACACAGAGAGATCACAAGTAGGCAGAGAGGCAGGCAGAAAGAGAGGGGAGCAGGGAGCCCGATGCGGGGCTTGATCCCAGGACCCTGAGACCATGACCTGAGCCGAAGGCAGAAGCTTAATCCACTGAGCCACTCAGGTGGACAACAATTTTTGAAGGGTTATTTAATAAGGATGGCATGGGGATATAGTGGTTGGGTGGGTACCCAACAATGTTTGCTTCAGAAACCACATTTTCTTCCTTCCCTCCTTCATCTTCTATTAGATTTTTTTTTTTTTTTTGGTCTGTAAAACAATGTGTCTTAGAAAGTCTGAAATATGCATAAAAGTGAAATAAAACAAAACTCGCCCATAACCCCAAATTCTGGTGATTACTCTTATTAGCATTGTATTGTGTCTCCTTCTAGAATTTTCTATGTAGTTAGAGTGACACACATAATGAGACATGAAATCACGACTCTTCCCTACTGCAGTTTTGGCTGAGGCATGAAGACAAAGACTCCCAGTGCAGAAGGACTTGTAGGCCATACACTGTTGTTGAGAACCAGGGAGGGCTCCTTTACACTGAGGACAAAAGAGGATTACGAACTGGAGATCTGGGGGACTTTTGAGAGAATTTCTTTGTAGAAAGCTGTGTTATGAGTCCCAACCCTTTGGGCAGTTGGGGCCCCAAACCCAAAGGGAGGGTTTCCTCTTACCTCAAACCTGGCATGGTGAACTTCATGGAGACTGCTGGGGGAACATGATATATGTCTCCTGGGGTCGGGGGTGGGGCACCCAGGAGGCTATGTCTGGCATCAGTCTAGGGAGTCTAAAGGTGGATCTGTGGCTTTTAACTTGAGAAAACAGAATGAGGAGTGAGGAAGCGAAGATCTGCTCTGGGAGCTTCTGTGGACGGTGGGGCAAAGGAGGTGTTCGCATTCCCTGTGGACCGCTGAGGGCTATGTGTGGGGGAAGGGTGGCCTGGAGCTGCTTTAAATTGGTTTGAGAGGCCCACCCTGGTGACAGGACCCCACCTGAGGATATGTATGACTAGGCCACTGGAAACCAGATGCATAAAGTGCAGTTTAACCCTTCAGAGGTGTTCCTGGGGACCCCTCCGAGGTATTTGCTTGGTTTCCCAGACTTCTCAGGCTCCTCCCCCTGGTGTCTCTCAACAGCCTCCCTGTCTGGTGTCCCCACCCTGCTTTCTGTAGCTAGTCTTGCCCACCTCCCAACTCCAGGCCCCTTCCCGTGTCTTGCAAAACTCTGCCATCTCAGGCTTCGGTCAGGTGCCAGTGGGCATCCCTCCTCAGGATTTGGCTGGTTGAAAATTAGCAGAGAGCTTTGACAGAGGGTAACTTTAGGCATCCCCCCGCTCCCAGGGCTTGTGACCAGTGTTCTACTTATTGAAGGGCAAAAACATTTCATTACTATAACAAACTCCCACAGAATAGATTCATGTGAGGAACACCTGGTCACATGCCCTTTATTCTCTCCTTCTGGGAATTCTATTAACAGTATGATACTCTGGGGCACCTGGGTGGCTCAGTGGGTTGGGCCTCTGCCTTCAGCTCAGGTCATGATCTTAGGGTCCTGGGATTGAGCCCACATCGGGTTCTCTGCTCAGCAGGGAGCCTGCTTCCCCCGCCCCCCGTCTCTGCCTCTCTGCCTACTTGTGATCTCTCTCTCTCTCTCTGTCAAATAAATAAATAAGTAAACAAATAAAATCTTTTTTAAAAAAGTATGCTACTCCTTCTTGCTCTGTGTTCTAGGTCTCCTACGCTATTATATTTTCCATGTTTAATCTCTGTGGGCTGCATTTTGGGTAGTTTCTTTCCACCTAACTTCCAGTTCACTATTTCTCTTTTTAGCTATGTCTAATCTGCTGTCCACCCTGTGCCTTGAGATCCCAATTTCATTTCTTTTTTTTTTTTTTTAAAGATTTTATTTATTTGACAGAGAGAGATCACAAGTAGGCAGAGAGGCAAGCAGAGAGAGAGAGAGAGGAGGAAGCAGGCTCCCCGCCAAGCAGAGAGCCCGATGTGGGACTCGATCCCAGAACCCTGAGATCATGACCTGAGCTGAAGGCAGAGGCTTAACCCACTGAGCCACCGAGGTACCCCCTGATTTCATTTCTTTTCAGAGCTGGGATTTCTATGTGGTTCTTTTCAAATCTGCTATGTTCGCTTTTTACAGTTTTTAGTTCCCTGCCAGGTTTTTCAAGTTTGCTTTTGTTTTTCTTTCTTTGAACACAGTACATACACAGTTGTTTTTAGTGTATGTCTGATAATACCAATACTTCATGTACTTTTTTTTTTAAATTTATTTATTTGTTAGAGCGAGTGAGCACAGGCAGACAGAGTGGTAGGCAGAGGCAGAGGGAGAAGCAGGCTCCCCACTGAGCAAGGAGCCCGATGTGGGACTCGATCCCAGGACGCTGGGATCATGACCTGAGCTGAAGGCAGCTGCTTAACCAACTGAGCCACCCAGGTGTCCCTACTTCATGTACTTTTGGGTCTGTTTCTATGGTCTGCTGTTTCTTTGGTTCTTCTTATGGAGGTTGGAATAATATTTTGAAGTCTTGGATCCAAAATCCAGAAAGTATTTTTATTTGCTTCAGCCAAGAGCTTGGGGGTTACTGTTCTGGGACCAGTACAATTCAACTCCAAGGCTTGATGCTGCCAAGTAAGAAATCAGGGTGGGAGTCTTGCGAGGGCTGATTTATGTCAGGTTCACTCCCCAACTTTTCTGCACCCCATCTAGGGTGTGTTGTCCCAGTTCTGTGCACGACATGGGTTTTCAGAGTTTCCACCTCTGACAGGCTCTCGTTTTTACTTCTTTCCTTTGGCACTGATGTTACTCACAGCCCACCTCCTGCTCTGTGCCTGTTTCTTTCGGGTGGGCCAATGTCCTCTGGAAAAAAGCAACTGGTAGGCTGGGCATATCTCTGAATCCTTCTTGTATTCTCCCAGATCTTAGCCTGGCAGTTCCTCAGTACTTTGTAGTCTTTAGTGTTTTCAAGACAATGTTTGTCTGAGTTTTTGGCCCGCCTTCCATTCATTGTCCTCAGTGGAGAACCGGCCTGAATTACTTTGTTCACTGTGACCAGGAGTTCACATGAAGAATGAGTGACCACGACCTTATTACTTGAGAAACAGTAACCCTGGCCTTATTCACTAAAGGAGATCTTGCTCCCTTCCTGGGCTTATTTTCATCACGAAGAGCCCATACGGAATGCCCAGGAACTCATCTGTGTGGGTCATGTGGGATGAGCGGTGCCATCCTTATAACAGTTAATCTCTCAGGCCCAATTTTTCTCTCATGACCAGCAGAAGTAGCAAGAGATTTGGTTTCAGTCCTGGATTTGCCTCTTCCTTGCTGTGGATATGGAAGTTATTTCCTCTTTTAGGCCTTTGGGTTCTTAATAGTTTTACAGATCATGGGATTAAGAATCAGATCTCCTAAGATTATCTCCCAAGATAATGACTGAAATTCCCAACATGCTGCTTGACATACTTAGATGCTTAAACTATGTTTGTGGGATATTAATCTGGACGAGTTACATGATTATATCAATTTAGGAAAATCTCTCAAATAACAGTAGCTTTAAAAGGAGTTTACTTTTGTTTCATGTAACCGACATCTGACACTTTTCGGGGCCTCAGACCCTTCCATCTTGCTGCTGCTCTATCCCTCGTGCGTTGCCTCGTGGCCGGAGTCCCGGCTCAGGCTCCCTCTGAGGTTTATGCAGGAGGAGGAGGAAGTCAGGAAAAGGGGACCCCTCCCATTCAGGGAGACTTCTTGGCAGTCCCGCCCAGTATGCCTGCTTAATCTCATGGGCTCAGCTTTGCATGCCGCTCACATGGGGCTGCTGGGGAAATGGGGAGACAGAATCTCTGAGCTGGGTGGCACTTGGCACTTGGCTATTCGGAGGGCTCTTTTTATAAGGAAGACAAGGGAAAGGGAAACAAATAGGTGACTGGCAGCTTCTGCCACAGTGACCTTGACTGAATCACTTTTCCTCATTGAATTTCAGTTTCCTTTGCTATAGAAACTGATGGCGATGGACAGGGGGCACTGCTGGCATTTTGGGTGGCACCCCAAATCTTCACCTTGTAGAACTGTTCTAATGCAATGCAGAGCCTCATGTTCTGGGCCACGCCAATAGTATCCCTAGGCATTGTGAACACCAAAAAACCCCACTATTTTCTGACTACCCCTAGGGGACAGTACTGCTCCCTGTTGGGACCCCTGGACAGGAAGATCCTGAAGTCCTTCTAAGAGTGGCATTCTGTGAGAGCCTGTGGTTCCCTGATGCTTGCGTCTCAGTGACTTCCTTTGTCAAATGGACAAACAGGGGACGATGGGAGGCAAGCGTCTGCGTCTTCAGTCCTCTAGCGTTGGAGGAAGAAAGGAATCATTATGTAGCTAGACTCAAGGTCACTGGCCTCCAGGTGGTCAGAGGAGAAAGGACAGAAGGAAGAAGGGCCCAGAACAGAACTTTCCAAGGAATGAGAAGGAGGGGAGGCCGAAACCCAGAACACCTGGTCCCAGCAGGGGCCCACTGCCCCTCCCCAAGGCCCTTCACTGCGCCCCTGACTTGAGCCCTCTCCTGAGAAGCTGGCATCCTGGTCTCTGTCTGTCAGGATGCCCTCATTAGCGGTTCCCATGTCCATTGGCGGGATCTCATAAGTGGGGCCCATCTGACCTTTGGGGTAGCAGATGCTATGTCTGGCAGGGCTGATCAAAGAACCTGGGCCCAGTCCCTCGCTGCCAGGGGGTGGCAGTTAGCTACGTCATGGTGCGTTCACACCAGTGGGTTCTGATGGAGCCGGAGGGAGGAAGTGTGAGGCTCGAGCATCCTGTGGCTGGGATTCAAACCTGATTCCCACACTAATTTAATTGTGTGACATTGAACAAGACCTTTTTGTCTTGTTTGTTTGCTCACCTGGACAATGCGGGTTCTGATAGCACCTGCCTCACAGTGTTGCCTGGTACTGGGAGAGCATGGAGCGTGGTGCCGGCATGCAGTTGGCAGTCAGTAAGTGGTGGTCCCTGCGCATCTGGGCAGAGCCCCCTCTCTGTTCTCGGCCAGGAGATTCTGATGCGTGCTCTGTGGTTTCCGGGGCTTAAGCAACTTGCCCCAGTTGGCCAGGCTTGTGCTCTGCTACCCCACGGTGAAGAGAGGCAGTCCCCAGACGGAGTGGCGAGTGGACCAGCTGAGGCCACACAGCAACCAGAACCAAGCCGAGCTCCACTCAGGATGGGCACCCGGGCCCCTCGCTGCCTTCACCTGTGGCCCTCACAGGTCTAAGCTCAGAGAGCCACCTCCCTGCCCCCGTGCAAACAGAGGCAGGGTGGGCTCGAGGGCGCTGCTATGAGTGTTGCTTTTGACTGTGTCTTGGAGCCCAAGGAGTGAGTGGACCCAGTCTGAGGTGAAACGTTCTTGGAGCCCCCAGGCCGTAGGAAGGGAGGTTTTGAGGGGCTTGTGAATGGGCTCAGAGCCTGACTCACTTGTCACTGAGGAAGGGTTGCACCCAGTGTGAACGGAGTGAGTCTCCCTGGCCAGGCAGGCAGGGCTGGGCCCAGAAGGCACATAGTGAAGCCAACAGAACCCCTGTTCGGGGTACCTCTGATCCCCTGCCACAGCCCTGTTCCTGCTGCCCTTGGCTCCCTGCTGCCGGGGTGGGGGAGAGGGGGAGTGGGGACTGCAGCTGGAGTGCCACAGGGGCTGGTGGGGGACCCCAGCACCGGTCCTGGTTGTGACATTCATCATCACTGAGAATAACATTTAAGCTAATATAATAATAATAGCATGCTCATTATAGATGTCAATGATTAATGACGATGAATTAACAATGAGAAGAACTATTCGTTTTCAGTGCTTACTATGTGCCAGGCTTCGAGCCAAGTGTGTTGTATGAACTATCTCCTTTCATCTCATGAGGAAGGACACATCATTCCTGTTTTCAAAGAGGAAACTGCATGATGAGGGCGAAGTGACTCGTTCACGGTCATGCAGCGAAGGGTGGAGTCTGGGACAGGATCCTGTGTTGTCCCTGTGTGGACCTCTGTGCCATGGAGCAGCTGTGAACTGCTTTACCTCTCCGGCCTTTCTTTCGGTCATTGGCAAAAAGGCTTTAAATACTCTCATCCTGATGACGTCACAGGGTCGTGGTTAGCACGGTCTACATAAGAGATGTAACAAACATTTGCAAATTCATCCGTTATTCAATCAACAGTGATTTATCGAGCCCTGATTTTATACTGGACACTGTTCTGGAGACCAGAGGTGCCGCAGTGAACAGAATAGGCCAGTTCTCTGTGCTGGTCGTGTCCAGCGCCAATGGGGGGTGGGTAGGGAGACACATAACCAAGTCGATGAATGACAAGCATGGTGTTTCCTCGTAGTGCTCAGCTCTAAATTCAGTAAGAGAGGTGATGGGTCTCACTCAACTTCGGGTGGGTTGGGAGAGAGGGGCCCGCTGAGCAGGTGACACTTGGGGGGAACCTGCTTGAGTAATGAGCTAGCTGTGGGGAGTTGTGGGTGAGGGACAGAAAGGAAGGGCTGGCTGGGGGCGGAGCCTGGTGAGGGGGAGGGGCAGGCAGTATGAGAAGGGGACAGAGTCGATCAGGAGTCTTGTGGACATCGGCAGGGAAGCTTGGACTTTATTCTCAGGGCAATGGGGATGGGGTTGTATTGGTTAGAAATACATGTGTTGCAGAAAACCAGACCCCCAGTGGCTTAAACAAATAGAAATTTATTTTTATTTTCCTTACTTGGAAAGAAGCCTGCAACAAGTTCAAGGCTTTCTGATGTTAGGGCTGACACCCTGCCACCACTGGGCCTGTCCTGGCTGGTTGTCAGTGGTTGCAGCAGCTCGAGACACCCTAATCTACATATAAAGCGGATTCTGCTCACTTCTCATTAAGCAGAGCACTCTTGGTGGCAGAGGAGGCCAGAAAGGGAGTCCAGCATAGGAAGGAGCTTTTCTGGCCCTGGCATGGAGGCAGGCAGGAGAGCTAGGGTGGGTGGCTGGCTGTGGGTCCAGCCAGCCGTGTCTGCGGTTCCTCACAGGCGTAGAATGTTCTGGGCTGGGGCCTGAGATGCTGTGTCTCAGACAAGCTCTCCAGAGATGCCGATGTGGCTGGTCTGCTGCCCACACATGGAGGAGCACGGGGAGACACCACTGGAGAGTTTCAAGAAGAAAATGGGTTCCTAATTTCTGTGGTTCTATGGGTAGTGCAGTGTAGGGGACAAGAAGGGACACCAAGAGACTAGTTAAGAGGCCAGAAATCATAGTCACTTGTGTTAGTGTGGTGGCAAGGGAGATGGCACTGCTGGGTGTGTTAAAAATTTTTGTTTGTTTTTAATTTTTAGAATTGTGAGAAGGTATACATAAACGATCATTTTAGCCATTCTTAAGCATATAATTCAGTCATTAAGGACATTCACAATGTATGCAACCATTACCACCATCTATTTCTAGAACTTTCATATCGTCCCAACTTTATTTTTAATCAGCTGTACCCTTTAAGTACTAACTCCTCGTCCCTCCTTCCCACCCCAGTCCCTCGCAGCCTCTATTCCATTGCTGCCCTGATGAGTGTGACTGCTCTCGATACTCTAGGACTCATACAATATCTGTCATTTTGTGACTGCTTTTTTCACTTAGCATAATATGCTGAAGGTTCAGTATGGATTAGAACTTCATTTCTTTTAAAGGCTGACTAATATACCCTGGTGTGGGTCACATTGTGTTCATTCATTCACGTGTGGATGGACATTTGGGTTGTTTCCACCTTTTGGCTACGGTGAGGCGTGGGCTGTGAACTTGGTGTGCGAGCAGCTGTTTGAGTCCCGCGGTCAGTTCTGAGATCTGTTTTGGACGAGGGCCCTCAGAACTTGTGGAAGTAGAAAGGAAGGGCATGAACAGAATTAAGGACGACTGGTGTTGGGTTTGGTGATGATGGTGGCATTTATTAAGATGGGGAAGAAGCTGTAAAGTGCTCTGCAAACATCGGGCAGTATCATGATTTTATTCGGGATTGTTTTAAGTAGTTATCAACAACGAAATTGCCCTAATAAAGGTAACAAAACAATACTTTAGTAGGTCATACACCTGGGGCCTGGGCCATCAGGTTCCATATTCCTTTGATAACTGCCTAATTTAAATCAGGAGTTGGCACGCGATGGCCCGCAGCCCAAATCCAGCCCACCACCTGGCCTCCTACAGCCCGAGAACTAAGAATGGTTTTCACAGCTTTAAATGTAAATGTGAAAAAAAAAAAAAGACCATGTAGCCCTTTAGCTAGAACTGTTGTTCAGTTTTGCCTCTTGGCTTTCCAAACCTAAAATATTTACTATCTGGCCCTTCGCAGAAAAAGATTGCCGACCCTCGACCTAAATTAATTGGTTTGGCTTGGCCTGTAGAATTGCGCTCGAGGGGAAGCGAAGAAACAGGACAAAACCCCTCCTTGCTGGTGCCGACCTACTTCTGCGCAGGTGGTGTTTCTCCTCTTCCCAGAGTTTGTGTGGGCAGCAGGCCAGCCCCCACCCGGAGCCCCCTCTGCAGGTCACTGCAGCGACCGGCTTCCGCCAGTTGAGACCGTGAAGCTGATGAATGCCTGCGCAGAGCTGTTTACTAGGAACAAGTGATTTATTTTAGCATCTAAATTTTAAATGGTGTCTCTGCGTCCCAGGAAGCTGTCTGGTTTAGAAAATTGCCTATAATAAATGCATGCAATAAATCCATTATTTTAAACTTAAAGAAAGGTATTCAAGTTTTATAAGAGAAAATCAGTTTCTCCTCATCCTTGCTAAATACACGTTGCGTAAATAATTAAAAAACAATGGTTTGAATGGGTGCTAAATTACCAGCTTGCCAAAATGCAATCACGGCTCTTATTTTTCCAATTAATCATGTGAAAAAAATCCGTTGGCTGGTCTCTCCCTAGTGAGGCTTCCTCTCCATTTCTGAATTATCCCAGAATCCATGGTGCTTACTCTGTCCCATGGGCTGGGTCGTGCTGGGGAGCGCCACGTGGGAATGGGGCTGGAGGGGCTGACCAGTCTGCGCATGGCCTCCAGCTCTTAGGGGTTCAGCTCTTGGCCCCAGTCCCGGATGGCCCTGTACTTCCCCACCTGCTGCCTCCGGGATGCAGTGGCCTGGGTCTCCCGCTGGCTGCTGGGCTGCCTGTCCTTAAGTTAGTTCATGTTCACTCAGCACCCAAGGGGCTGGGTCCTAGGAGGGAGTCGGCTTTGGTCCCAAGCTGTTCCCCTTCCTTGAGAAGGCAGGGCCCAGGAGTAGGGCTCAACACAGCCAGCATCAAACCCCTTTGCTGGAGAACTTCTCATCACAGTCCCCTTTGAGGGTGTAGAGCTCTGGCAGGGCTTCCTTCAGTGGACTTTTTGGACCCCTTGGACCCCTTGTGAATTTATATCCCCCCCCCCGCCCCCGCTCCTCAGTAATCCTCTCTGAGTCCACAGAACATCGAGAGCAATTGTCTTTGTTGGGCCATAAGTGGTCCTGGGGTGATGAACGTCTCCTTCTCTTACCTTTGCATCATGAAGAGGGCTTCCCAGGAGTCTATTCCCCAAACTGAGAACATTGAACCCAAGGTGATTTGCTGGTTCACCTGGTTGAAGTGGCTGGCAGCTTCTGTCTTGAAAGTTTATTACTTCATTCAACAAATGCTTACATAGCCCCTCCTATGTGCCAGGCACTATCCTGGGTGTCTGGGATACACCAGTGGGCCACACAAAGACCCCATCCCTCGTGAGGCTGCATGGGAGTGTGTTAGGTTCTGCGGCAGGTGCTGGGGGTGCCCAGAGGCGGGAGGACAGATTGCGGTATATGTATGTGTCCAGGGTGCTGGGAAAAGCTTCCTGGGAGAAGACACATTTGCTGAGTGGGATTGGCGGAGGCATGCGAGGTTGGGGAGCTGGGTGCCGGTGAGAATGAGCGTGAGCTGGGCAGGGTCAGGTTGGCAAGGGCCACATGGCTGAAGCCTGGGATGCCTTGGGAATAAGTGTAGCCACAGAATTTCCAGGGTTGTTCTCTTTTTGCAAATAATTCAGCTCCAGGAGGTGCCGCTCAGGGAAAAAGCCACCTGTAGGGTGGGCTGGGGCCTGACTCTGGTGGACTTTGCTGTGTAGAAGGCCTTGGTAGCCACACTCTTCTGGGACCCCAGCAGTGAGCCAACTCTTACAGTGTCATTTACAAAGACTCTGAGGTGAGTGGTGCCCTATAGCTGGGTCCCATCAGTCTTCCCCTCCATGTCCTTCCAAGCTCTTTGCCCGGGGCTGGCTGTGTGGGTGCCTGTTGGAAGCATGCTGATGTGCTGTGTCATCTCTGACCTTCCCAGCAATCACATTGAATAACTTCTTCCTAGGCGCCTGCACGCCACACCTCCTGATTTAGGACCAGAATTCATTAGCACCTGCTTTGTTCTGTCTCTGGGAACCTTCAAGGGTGGGGGGTGATTCCCTGGGCCCATCTTTCTCAGCTCCAAGTGGTTCTCTGCATACAGTGTTTCTAACTATGGGCTCAGCTCCACATCTTGGGGCTCTGAAACAGTAGCAGGTGGGAGAGTTTAGGCCCGGTGTCTTCAAGTTTGCTGCTTGGGTCATGTGAGCTTGCATCGTCCTGTTGAAAATAAGACCCCAGCTTGGATTTGCTGAATTTGAATCTCTAGGAATGGAGACTGGAGTTGGATGTTTGGATGTGCCTCCCAGGTGGTTCCTATGCAGGTAAAAGTTTGAGGAATACTGTGTGAGGGAGAAGTGCTTTAGCATTTTGGGGAGCTAGGGCTAGGTTTCCGTGATTTGATTTCCTGCGTTTACCACCCAGAGATAGTGGGATCTTGGCTCCAGTGTCTGCCTGATGGTGTCTAGGTCTCCAGAGTCACCGCCCGTGAGGCTCTTGCTCCGGGTGGAGAGGGTGAGTCTTTCTTGGGTACGGCTACATCTATCTCCTTCCCTGAGATTTCCCTCCTGCGGCTCTGGGTTTTCCCTCCAGATGCACACCAGGCAAGCCTAATGCTTCTTCCAGGGGGCAGATATCTTTCAGATATCTGAAAGCCACTATCAGAGCAATATCTGGAATTTCTTGACCAGTCTTTATCTAGTATGATCTCTAGACACTTTGTTCTCCTGGGTGCTCTTCTGAATGATGATTCTGTGCTCTGAACTTTCTAGGCATCTTCACTTGCTCCTCTCAACATCCTGATAAAGTTGCCTGTATTAGCCCCATTTTACAGATGGGGAAATACGGGCCCAAAGAGGTAGAGATCTTCCTAAGGTTACATGACTAGTTCGTGCCGGAGCTTCATGGCCCCTTCCCCGGCCACAAAGGCCAACTGTTCATGAACCCAAACCAGTGATTCTGAGCCCAAATCACACTTTAAGCTCACCCAGGGAAGTTTGAAAACTGTGATGAGGTGAGGCACTCCAGACTAAGGAAATCAGATACTCTCAAGGTGGGTGTGTGTGTGTGTGTGTGTGTGTGTGTGTGTCTCCCTAGTTGTGATGAGTTAGACACTCTCATGGTGTGTGTGGGGCCAGTGTTGTGATGTGCGCTCAAGGGTTGTGTCTAAGTCACCCACAGTAATCCTAGGCCTCTTGCTCGTGGCGGTCTTAGGTCTGGGTGTGTGATGCAGAGCTGGCCGGTGAGACATCAGGACAGTTGTGTGCAGGGGGACCTAAAAGAGCAAGGACTCTGCTTCTCCACTCAACACTCTACTTTCTACTCTGATACTCCCAGTCACCAAAGGGAGGGCACCCCCTGGATGTCCTACAGTTCAGTGCCATTCTGACATGGCCCACGCAGAGTAAGCCTCAGCCGCCGCAGTCCAAGGACTCAGGCCTGGGAGACTGCCCCTGCCTCCCACCTGCTTTGGAACCAATCCCAATTCTCACTTGTTACCATACTTCTCAACTACCGACTATAAATTGGAGGGTCCCACAATCCCCTCCGTGGGTTGAGTTACTTTGCTAGGATGGGTTACACAACTCAGAACAAGTTTACTTTAGAACAAGTTTATGATAAAAGGATATGAGTCAGAAACAGGCAGCTGGAAGAGATGCGTAGGGCGAGGTATGCGGAGAAGGGGACCTGCTGGGAGTGCCACCCTCCTTGCTCCTCCATGTGCTGGTGAGCCTGGAAGCTGTCTGACCCTCTTCAGTTAGGACTTTTTCTTTTCTTTCTTTCTTTCTTTTTTTTTATGGAGGCTTTATCATATAGGCGGAACTGATGAAACCATTGGCCATTGGTGATTGAACCCACTCTCTGGCTCCCCTCCGCCCCGGGAGGTTGAAGGGTGGGACTGAAATCCCTACCCTCTCATCACACGATGGCTCTCAGACAGCCCGCCCCTCACCCCGCTTCCCTGTGGCTGGTGTTCTAGGGGCTTTCCAAAGATCACCTCATTAATGTAGAGTCAGATACGGTTGAAAGGGCCTCTTCATGAATAACGAAAGATGTTCCTTTCACCTTGATGGCTCTCCTCCTTTAGGAAATTCTAAAGGCTTTGGTGCTCTGTGCCAGAGACTGGGACAAAGACCGAATATCTATTTTTTTTTAATTTTTAAAAAAAAAATTTTTATTTCTTTTCAGCATAACAGTATTCATTGTTTTTGCACCACACCCAGTGCTCCATGCCATCCGTGCCCTCCCTAATACCCACCACCTGGTTCCCCCAACCTCCCACCCCTCGCCCCTTCAAAACCCTCAGGTTGTTTTTCGGTGTCCATAGTCTCTCATGGTTCACCTCCCCTTCCAATTTCCCTCAACTCCCTTCTCCTCTCCATCTCCCCTTGTCCTCCATGTTATTTGTTATGCTCCACAAATAAGTGAAACCATATGATGATTGACTCTCTCTGCTTGGCTTATTTCACTCAGCATAATCTCTTCCAGTCCCGTCCATGTTGCTACAAAAGTTGGGTATTCATCCTTTCTGATGGAGGCATAATACTCCATAATGTATATGGACCACATCTTCCTTATCCATTCGTCCGTTGAAGGGCATCTTGGTTCTTTCCACAGTTTGGCAACCGTGGCCATTGCTGCTATGAACATTGGGGTACAGATGGCCCTTCTTTTCACTACATCTGTATCTTTGGGGTAAATACCCAGTAGTGCAATTGCAGGGTTATAGGGAAGCTCTATTTTTAATTTCTTGAGGAATCTCCACACTGTTCTCCAAAGTGGCTGCACCAACTTGCATTCCCACCAACAGTGTAAGAGGGTTCCCCTTTCTCCACATCCTCTCCAACACATGTTGTTTCCTGTCTTGCTAATTTTGGCCATTCTAACTGGTGTAAGGTGGTATCTCAATGTGGTTTTAATTTGAATCTCCCTGATGGCTAGTGATGATGAACATTTTTTCATGTGTCTGATAGCCATTTGTATGTCTTCATTGGAGAAGTGTCTGTTCATATCTTCTGCCCATTTTTTGATATGATTATCTGTTTTGTGTGTGTTGAGTTTGAGGAGTTCTTTATAGATCCTGGTGTCATTTGCAAATATCTTCTCCCATTCCGTGGGTTGCCTCTTTGTTTTGTTGACTGTTTCCTTTGCTGTGCAGAAAGTTTTGATCTTGATGAAGTCCCAAAAGTTCATTTTCGCTTTTGTTTCCTTTGTCTTTGGAGACATATCCTGAAAGAAGTTGCTGTGGCTGATGTCGAAGAGGTTACTGCTTATGTTCTCCTCTAGGATTCTGATGGATTCCTGTCTCACGTTGAGGTCTTTTATCCATTTCGAGTTTATCTTTGTGTACGGTGTAAGAGAATGGTCGAATTTCATTCTTCTACATATAGCTGTCCAGTTTTCCCAGCACCATTTATTGAAGAGACTATCTTTTTACAGGATCTCAGGGGAGCGGCCGGTTCTGAAGACATACAAGGCCCCTCCCCATCTTCGGGTGTCTGTGCACACAGCTCTGTTCCGTCCCTGCTGCCGCCCTTTGAGGACCACACCCAAAGAATGCCAGCCACTACATTAACATAATCTGGAAGTTCTCTGCCTCCAGGCTTCCTGCTGTGTGAGATAGTGTCTTTATTATGGGAGCCCTCCTTGCGCCTCCTGTCGCTTGAGGCTGATGGCGTTCCTAGTTGTCATGGTCCCCACGGAGTTTACAGCGCTGCTGGGGAGACAAGGCACACACACCAGGTGTCACTAGGTCACCGGCTGGCAGCGATCGACAACTTGGCAGCAACCACACTATCCCCGGCAGTACTGTGGGGAGAGGGAGCGGGATGGGCGGCAGTAGCCACCCGGCAGTGTGGGAAGGTGAAGTAGACTTGAGATTACAGAGAGGATTCTCAGTCTGAGCTTGGAAACCTGCCTTTGCCACTTCCCAGCAGTGAGACGTTGGGAAACTGCCTTAACCTTTCTTGGCCTCAGTTTCTCATCTGTTAAGTGGCGATGATAATAGGGTTGAAATCATGGGGCTTTGTGAGGATTGGAAAAGACATTCAGTGTGGTGCATGGCACCTGGGAGGCTCTGGCATGAAAGTGATTGTGATGATCATTCCCGAGGCCTGAGTCACTGTGAGAGCCCTGGTTTCAGCCACACTCCTGCCACCTGTCCTTAACCAGCTGGAGCAAGCTTTCCTCCTCTGCTGGACTCCTCACCTGCTGCAGGTCGTATGAGGAAACTGACCAGCAAAGCAGATCTTTCTTTAGGGATGCTTCTGCTGCTTTTTGCTTCTGCTGTTGCCTTGTTCCACGTGATTCTGGATCTCAGAGCTCAGCTTTACCACTAAACCCAGATTTCCTCCTTCAGATAGATCCTGAGCCAGTTCCCAGACTCATGGCTTTTTTTTTTTCTGGCCATGAATTTGAACTCCCTTGTCTTGCAGATCTTGAGGTGCCCTTTCTGACCTGCCCCAGCTGGATACTCTGAGCCTACAATCTCCCTGCTGATAAATTGGCTCATGTGAGTGTCCAATGCCCGCCCCACGCCCCCCAGCACCCCTGGCAACAGAGGAGTGTGAATACTGTTTGAGTCTGCCACAGTGAGAAATGTATCTGAAGCCTCATGTCTGATCTTTAATTCATGTGGATTTTGCAGCTTACTTCCTGACTTTAACAGGTCATTATAATATAAAAAGTTTATAATAATTTACCACAAGGAAAGAACTCAGAGATCTTCCATAGCTGCCCTACTGATTACTGCATGGGCCACCGTGCAGTGACTCCAGCTGTTTTTTTGTAAAAGAGATCTCATTGCCCAGCACGTTAGTGTCTCTCTGTCCAAGGTGACAGTATGTGACACCCCCAGATCCCCATAGCTCTGTGGCTATGAAAGGCCATGGTTCCTTTTGCCTTAGTTTTGGGTAATTACTGATGAAAGACACTTGGAGTAACATCAAAGGCTGGGCCCGTGGAGCACATCAGGCTTCTGTCAGTAGGCCAGACAGCACAGGAAATGCTGAGGAATCATTTCTTGGCCTGATCATGCCTCTGAGGTTTGTTTCCTGCTGCCCTCTGGGTCTTTGACTGGTCTGCCCCTGCTTCTTATCTGGTCTTGTTCTTGTGACTTGAATCCTGTAGGCTATCTGCCTCTGCCCTTTGTGTCAGAGAGGATACATGTAATGAAAGACCCAAATAGGCAATGGCTAAAACCATGATGACATTGAATTATCTCAGTATGAAGTTTGATTCGGAGTTTATGAACAAAATGTCAACAGGGAACCAGACTTTTTTGATCTCTCTGCTCAGTCATTCTCTTACTTAAGTTTATTGCCTTTTGATGGCAATATAGCTGCCACAGCTCCAGCCATCATGCTGCACACAACCACATTCAAGGCAGGAAAGATATTTCCATTAAGCGTCTATCTCTTTTATCAGGAAGCAAGAAGCTTTTCAGTGGATTTATCTTTATGATGTCTCTTTGGCTAGAACTGTATCCTAACTACAAAGGGAAACTGGGAAAGTGAGAATCTGGGAAAAGCACACGAGATTACTGTGTTGGCCTTTGCCCCATCCCGATTCACCTTCTGGGACTAGAACAACCAGGGTCTGTAATGAGGAGGGGAGATGGCTTTAGGGTAGGCACTAACAGTGTCCACCATGTTTCTAATTTCCTGTGTCACTGTCAACGCACTGGCTCAAGTTGTCCGGCCCAGCCTGTGCCTGTCTGGGGAGACCTCAGGTTCTGGCGAAGAGTAGCCCACCTCCTGCATGGTCATACCCTTCTCCATAGTTATCCATACCCTCTTTGGGGTTTATTCTAAAATCTTCAAAGGGAAGATATGTCCTCTTTCAGCAAATCTTCATGTTTTGCCCTCCTGCCAGGCCTGTAGGATATGGAGGAGAGTGGGACAGCTCTCAGCCTGACACTTCTCAGACCACTAACTCTTAAGAACAGAGATTTTTCTGAAGAAAAGGGCTAACCATTATTCCCCACACAAAATTATCCCCCAAATTAAGTTTGGATAAAAAGACTGTCCCCGGGGCGTCTGGGTGGCTCAGTGGGTTAAAGCCTCTGCCTTCGGCTCAGGTCATGATCTCAGGGTCCTGGGATCGAGCCCCGCATCGGGTTCTCTGCTCAGCAGGGAGCCTTCTTCCTCCTCTCTCTCTGCCTGCCTCTCTGCCTACTTGTGATCTCTGTCTGTCAAATAAATAAATAAATAAATCTTTAAAAAAAAAAAAAAGACTGGCCCCGTAATTGGTTTTTTTAATACACAGGGAATTCCACATGTCTGTATCACTTTCCCTGGGATGGCTGTGGTTTGTTTGTTTGTTTTTTAAGATTTCACTTATTTATTTGTCAGAGAGAAAGAGAGAGAACATAGCAGGGGGGAGTGACAGGCAGAGGGAGAAGCAGGCTCCCCACTGAGTAGGGACTCTGGGATCATGACCTGAGCTGAAGGCAGGTGCTTACCTGACTGAGCCACCCGGGCACCCTGGGATGGGCATGGTTTCTTCTGCAGGCAGAAGCAAGGGCATAGACTCTGTAATCCGAAGCTGAGCTTTGAGTCCTGGTGTGGCCGGTGTGACCCTGGGCAGGTCCTCGAACTTCCCTGGGCCTCTGTTTATGCCGTGCTGCATCGGAGACATAATAGCCACCCCCCAGGGTTGCTGTGGCTTTAGGATAGGAGGGCAAAGGACTTTAAAGGGAGGTGGCTGCAGTGCTGTAAGGGGCCACCATCACTCTGTGCCTTCAAGGCTTCTTTCATGAGCACATTTTCAATTATGTATTTGCACTTGAACTTGGCTACCTGCTGGCTGACTAACTTTGCTAGAAATCTGTTCCATGCCTCATCTGGGAGCACCGTTCTTATATCTCATTGGCCTTTTTGCCTCTTTTTAAGCTTTCCCAGAAAGCTGGTCCCAGGTCTCCAGGTTCTTGATTTGTGGGTATCTGTGAGAGGACTTTGCCCTCTTTTCCACTGCTATTTTTTATTTTTTAAAAAAGATTTTATTTATTTATTTGAGAGAGAGAAAGAAGGAGAGAGCACATGAGGGGGGTGAGGGGTAGAGGGAGAGAGAGAAGCAGGGTCCCTGCTGAGGAGGGAGCCCGATGTGGGGCTCGATTCCAGGACCTTGGGATCATGACCTGACCTGAAGGCAGAGGCATTAACCCACTGAGCCACCCAGGCGCCCCTTCATTGCTATTTAGTTCCTTTATTGTGGAGATTAAATTTATATACAGTGAGGGGCGGTGGGTGGCTCAGTGGGTTAAAGTCTTTGCCTCGGCTCAGGTCATGGTCCCAGGGTTCTGGGATTGAGCCCCACATCAGGCTCTCTGCTCTGCAGGGAGCCTGCTTCCTCCTCTCTCTCTGCCTGCCTCTCTGCCTACTTGTGATCTCTGTCTGTCAAATAAATAAATAAAATCTTAAAAAAAATTTATATACAGTGAAGTGCACCGATCTTTAAGTGTATGTGTAGTTGACGCATTTTTCTGTATGTATACGCCTGTGTAAGTACCGTGCAGGCCAGGATGTGGGACATCTCTATCACTCCACAGCCTCCCTTGTACCCCTGGCCATCAGCCCCCCACCCCCCACACCACTCCCTACCCCATTAACCCAGCTTGTCCTCACCTTGCTCTTGAACTTCATATGAGGTCGTATTACCCACCCCATACCTCACATTATCCCCTCAATACCTTCACCTCTATTTTTCTTTCTCCAACCAACCTTAGGCAGCCTATCAGCCACTCTTCCTGATGGGCGGAGCTCCTCCCTTCCAGCTCCTCACCCAAACCCGTCTGCTTGGTCTCCAGACATGGGAACCCTCAGATGTGCTTCCTCTAGCAGGCGGTGTCCCAGGACACTTGGATGCCTCCACTGGCCCCAAGACTGGGCCTTACCTCCGCCCACCCTTCTCCTAGGGGCAGCTGGGAGGCTTTGCTCGCTCTCCCCATCGCAGGGCTTCAAGGCGTGGGGCCTGGGCCGGGCTGGGTTTCTGAGCAGTGGCCCGAAGTGAGGGTGAGCAGGGGGGCCCTATGAAATAGGGCCTGGAGGGCTGGGTCCCACTCCTGGCTGGAGGCAAGAGATACTGGGAGGCTTTGGGGCAGGAGTGGATAAAGCTGGAGACCCAGGAGAGGTCTGTGAGTAGGGGGTGCTCACAGAACATCCTGAGATGCTAGAAGGGGCCATACCCAGGTGTGGGTGAATTAGGCATTAGCCTAGGCTTCCTCTGAGAGGCAGGGGGATGGGCCTCTCAGATGGGTCCCCACCCTGCCGTCTGACCAGGCTGACCTTGGATGGGGTAGGGCGGGAAGTCCCCTTTTGTCCAACTACCTTGCTGAAGTGACCTTCGCTTCCTTGCTCCTGTGGCAGCATTTACTGGGAGCCCCTGGAGTCGCCGGGCAGCGTGCTGCCACCAAGGGCGTAAGGAGACACACAGGGCCTCTCGGCCCAAGGGGGCTCACTGTCTAGATCAGGCTGCAAACAGGTGGCCTACTTGCCTCCAGATTTGGCCCTCGGATGCGCCTGCTTTGGCCCCTGTGGTTTAAAACTTGGAACCGCCCATACAAATCTGATTTCTGGCTTCCCTGACAAATTGGAGGATCTGGCAGCCCTGGTCTGCCCTGCTGCATGGAGGCAGCTACATGGTGGGCTGAGAAGTGGTTGGCCCCCTCCCTGGCCTCCCGGACAGGCCTGCCTGTTGGGCGTGCAGCAGTCCCCCTGCTCCCTGTGGCAGTGTGACTGGTCCCCCTCCTCAGCCCTTCCCTGTGGGGCCCTGCACACCTGTGAGCTGACTTGGATGGGATGGGTCCATGCAGTCTTCTCAGAGGCGGGCACGGGGTCTTGACCTCACTTGACCTCCCGGTAAATTGGCCTTCTCCCAGTCTCCCGAGTCTCCTGCTCCTCAGGGTGAATGGGTTCATCGCATTCTTTCCAGAGGGAAGATTTGCAGCATGTGCTGGGGTGGGGTGAGTGGGGGAGCAGAAGCTGAGCTGATGGCACCACGGCCCATGGAAGTGGGTCTCAGAGTACAGGCCGCCTGGATCCCAATCCTCTGGGGGTGCTGGGTCAGAGTGCAGCAGAATCTGGAGGAAAGTTCCCCAGGGACTTGTTGAGGCCACTCACATTTGAGAACCACCAAGAAGAGACGGCTGGGGCTTAGAGGACAGTGAGGTCAGACACATCATGTTTTCTAGGGCAAGGCTGAGGACGCTACTCCGTCTTTCAGCTCCCCTATTGGACCCTTATTGTGAATACCCTCCTTCAAGGCACAGCTGAGGCCCCCAGCAGGCCAAGGCTCACATGCTCTCAAGCCTTCCTGTCCCCACCCTGCACCTGGAGGAAAGCTCACTCTTGCCTTTGCCAAGCTTGTCGTTTCCCGGAATCTTTGAACTGTCCTGCGGGCAGGGGGCCAACTCCAGGGAGTGGGACAGTGGCCGGCTGGCAGGTGAGGGCCACCTTGTCTCCCCTTCGCCTTCTCAGCCAGGTGGCCTGGCAGTTGCTGGGTTCCAGCCAGGGGGCCTGGCTCTGTGGTGCTGTCAGGGACAGAGGAGGATTTGGTGATTTGTTCAAATAGAAGATACTTTCCTGAGTGGGGGGCAGGATAAGACAGGGGCCCTCGGCCACTTCTACCTTTGGAGCTTTCAACGACAGGGGTTGGGAGATGTCTTTGGGGGTGGTCGGGGCAGGGACTTGGCTGGGCAATGAGTCAGGAGGCAGTCTGTCTCAGGGCCTCGTCAGGGAAGGGTGCATGACCCCAAGAGTGAGTGGCTCCTTAAGAGTGGGGTGTCTAGGGAGCAGAAGGTGAGGGGCCCTCCTCAGTTCCATGAGGTCCCAGCCCACACATGCAAGGACTTGAGACTGAACGCCTCCTTCGTTGTGGTCTTACGCACCTGCCGTGGTCCTGGTCACTGCGCTGTAGGGAACGTGTGGCGTGCTGGGAACATGCTCTGGGACATCAGGCAAAGGAGGGAAGGACACTGAGGGCATTCCTGTCTCTCAGACCAGCCCACTGGTTCTCAGCCTTGGCTGCACATTGTAAGCCCCAGGGAGCTTTCCAAAATCCTGATGGCGAGCTCCAGAGCTTCTGGTTTACTGGATCTGGGGTACAGCCTGCTATAGGGGGTTTTAAAAGCCCCCCAGGGGATTCCGGTGTGCAGCAAACTTTCAGAGCCTCTTATCTGGGTGGTGCAAGACGGGTGGTGTTTACTGGTTTTCCTTTCATTAATTTTTGTCGTGAGCAACAATCTCCAAGCATGACACAGACTTCTCTGGGTAATACAACAAAACCTGCATGGAAGTGGAGGGGGTTTGAGGAGAGTGGAAAGAAAGCCCGAGCTTCAAGTTCCCAGTCCGTGCCAGATGCGTCATGTTTGCTATTTAAAAACCAGTTTTGGGAGGTGATTCTTCCCAGGCTCAGTTTACAAATGAGGAGCCTGAATCTTGGCCACGTTGATCCCATCATCCGTGTCCCCCGACTGTGGAATGGCAGAGCCTTACGTGGGATATGCATGTGACAAGCGGTGGGTAGGAATGGAAGTCAGTGCTGTTGCTTTCAGACTGATTTCTCAAACTAAACATTGGAGGCGTCAGCTGGTGGAAGAGAGGGCTTGGGGAAGAAGGGAGCCCCCAGCTCCTCTCCACCCACGGGACAGAGGGTGGGGAGCAGAGAAGGCTATGCTAGTGTCTTCTCCCATCAGACTCTGGTCAGAGTCGGCCTGGGCCAATCTCTCTTTCCCTCTCCTTGAAGCTAAATAGGTCCCTGGACCTAAAGTGAGTTGAATAGTGTGAATAGAAGAGGGGACCTCCTCCCCCTGCCTTTTTTTTTTTTTTTTAAGATCTTATTTATTTGACAGAGAGAGATCAGAAGTAAGGGAGGAGTCCCCTCCTTCCTTACCTGCAGCTGAGCACGCGCCCCCCCCCCCCCATACCGGAGCGATACTGAGCAATTCCACAAATTATGTCGTTGGATTCAACCAGAAAATACTCAGGGGAGCATAAATGGGGGGAGGCTGTTCAGTCGGTCACAGCATGTTGTGGATTGCTGAGGACCCCTGTGGGGAGCAGGTCCCAGCATCCTCGGCAGAGCCCTGGGTCCCTGTGGACAGACCGCAGACACCACAGCAACTTGCTGCAGAAGCTTCTGAAGATGTGGAGGGAGCATTTGAGGTGAGGCTTGGGAGATGCTGAAAGTTGCTATCTAATGGATAAATTTATGCAAAATAATCATCACGGTGGCTTCTAAAACCAGTGACAACGCTGTGAGCAGCTTTTTGCTGTGGTGGCAGAAGTCCGCCGTATTCTGCCACCAGCTCGTTTTGCTCTCTCAGGGTGGCTCACGCGGGAGCAGCGGGGCAGGGAAGAAAGCACCAGGTTTGGTGTGTCAGGAGATCTGGTGGGAGTCCCACCCGGCCACTTACTGGCTGGCTACCTCACCTTGGGCAAGGAGCTTAGCCCGGAGCCCTGGTGTCCTCATATATGCAGTGGGGACCTCTGCTTCCATCCAAGATAGAGTAAGAGGGACTGGATTTCCCCTTCCACTTGAAACAATGAAAAAACAACAAACAGACCAAATATCAGAAATAGAGGGTTTTTTAAAGAACCTGGACGTTAGCTCACAAAGTTCAGTGACCCCAAAAAGCTCAGTGATTATCTCAGCTTACTGCCTTGTGTGAGTTTCTAGGTTGTGATCCAGGGAGAGGGGCCAGAGGCCAGAAGGGAGAAATGGGGGTATACTATTGTAAGACTCTTACACTCGATGTGAACTGGTCAAGTATCGCTTGAAGGTAGACTGATAGGGGTGAGATGTGTACGATAACTAAAGCAGCCCTTCAAATAGCAAGGTGTTAGAGCTAATAAACCAATGAAGAAAATAAAATAGAAACATAAAAACAATACTCAATCCAAAAAAAGGGGGGGGAAGGGAATAAAAAACAGAGGGAACAAACAGAAAACAAATAGCAAGATAATAGACTCAAGCCCAAGCACATCAGTAATCACATTAAACGTAAATGGTCTAAACATCATTTAGAGATGGTCATATATTTTGGATATTAACCCCTAATCAGATATGTGCTTGCAAATATTTCCTCCCATCCCATAGGATGTCTTTTCATTTTGTTGGTTGTTTTCAAGAAACACACTTTAAATATAAGGACAGGAATATGTTCAACACAAAAGTGTGGAGGAAGGTATACCATGCTAACACTGGTCCAAAGGAAGCAGGAATGGCCGTCGTAATATCAGACAAGTAGAGTTCAGAACGAAGAACATTACCTGAATGATTTAGATCTACATATCTATATCTAATCCCTATCTAGAATGTAGTAAACAGTGATCTTTGGCTCCCTGGATTTTCGCAAAAACGAAGTCAGGTAATATCTGGGAAAATGCTTCTTGGATTGTGAAACCTGGTACAGGCGTCACTGACCTTAATGATTAGGGGTTGGGTTATCCAGAGCGGAGCCATATGAGAAGCCAGGCAGCTGGGTTGATCTATTTGGCTCTGAAGGGAAAAGGGAAATACCAGGCAGTGGCGGTGAGGAGGCCAGGGTAGGGCTGGTTGGACCACGGGCTCGCAATGTTTCTGCAATTCTGCCCTCCCCTGGCACTCCTGACCTCTGGCAAGTTTACCAGAATCTATCAAAACAAGAGACTTTCTTCAGCTACAGAGAGAGATGGGCCCAGACAGAGCCCTAGTGCCATGCACCCAAGAAGCTTTGGTAATCTCAGCAGATGCTTGGGCGAAAAGAAAAGTCAGACAGTGACTGTGCTACAAACTTTGTGAGGCTTTTCTCATTTATCACTCTCATTTGGTTGGGGCCCGTATTATCTCCATTTAATATTTAAGGAAATGGCGCCCAACATCACAGAGCCATTAAACCACTGAGTCAGAGTTTGGACCCATGAAGACTAGACGAGAACCCAAGCCTTAGACACAGCCCTGACCTCGAGGTGAGGCACAGGGAAGGGCTCGGCTGGCAGAGGGTTGCACCTAGACTCTGAAGAGAAGGAGGGAGCAGAGGTAGGATGAACCCCTCTCAGGCTGGGCAGCCCTGTGTCTCCTCATCCTCCCTCTTCCCCATCCCCATGCTCCTTACTGGCCTTCAGGAGGAGCCCCCAGTGATGAGTGGGGACCAGACAGTTGGAGGGGCTGGCTCTGGGAAGTGGTGGTGAATAGACCAGGAAGCTTTGGGGGCTGCTCCAAGTCAGGTCCCACTGACTGCCCCCCCACAGTGCGGGAGGTGGCCCTGCCCAGAGTCACAAAGAAACTTGGTCTAAGGAATGGGGGTAATAGGAGCACCTGGGTGGCTCAAGTCAGTTAAGGGTCTGCCTTCAGCTCAGGTCATGATCCTAGGGCTCTGGGATCGAGCCCCGCCTCTAGCTCCTTGCTTAGCGGGGAGCCTGTTTCTCCCTCTGCCCACAGATCCACCTGCTTGTTTGTGTGCTCTCTCTTTCATTCTGACAAGTAAATAAATAAAATCTTTAAAAGAAAGAATGGGGTAATAATACTGATGTAATTGTCTGAAGGTTCTGTGAGAGCCAGGTGGTTCGTTCTTTTTATTTTTCTTTAAGATTTTATTTATTTATTTGACAGACAGAGATCACAAGTAGGCAGAGAGGCAGGCAGAGAGAGAGGAGGAAGCAGGCCCCCTGCCGGGCAGAGAGTACAACCCAAGCGGAAGGCAGAGGCCTTAACCCACTGAGCCACCAGGCGCCCCCGATCAAGGTGGTTCTTAATCAAGCACGGCCATGCCTCTTCTCTCTGTCCTCCTGCTCCCTTCGGGCCCTGCTCTTCTCTCTTTCACTCAGGGGTTTGAGCTCTCTCCTCAGACCCTCCTCTGTCTTCCTTCGCCTTCCTGGGAGCCTGTGCTTCTGTTCTGCTGGGACACGTAGGGTTCTCCTTTAGAGCCCTAGAAGGAGGGATTGGTGGTGAGGTACAGGGACCGGGGTGGGGAGGGCACGAGAGCCAAGTGAGACTGAGTTTTAGTTAGTGTTTCTTTAAAAAAAAAATTGAGGTGAAATTCACAAGACACTATTAAGCATTTTACAGTGTACACTTCAGTGGCCTTTAGTGCTTTCACACTGTTGTGCAACCACTGCCTTGCTCTAGTTTCAAAACCTTCTCATGGCCCGAGGAGGACACCACGGCTGTTAAGGACTCCCTCCCCACTCCCTCCCCACCCCTCCAGCAGCCGCTGATCTGCTTTCCTTCTCTGCGGACTTGCCCAGTCCAGTCTCTTCGTGGAAAAGGAATCATACAATATGTGACCTTTTGTGTCTGGCTTGTTTCCCTTAACATAATGTTTCTGAGGTTTATCCAATGTGGAGCACCCGTCAGTACCTAATTCCTTTTTGGGGCTGAATTATATTCCATTGCATGCACACGCCACAGTCTGTTTGCCCATTCATTCGTGGATGGACATTCGGGTTGTCTCCATCTTTTGGCTGTTGTAGAATGTGTTGTTAAGAACAGTTGTGAGCAAGTTTCTGCTTGAGGACTTACTTTCAGTTCTTCTGAGCACATACCTATGAGGGCCATTGCTGGGTCAGACGGCAATTCTTTGCTTAACTTTTGAGAAGCTACCAGACTTTCACATCAGCTGCACTGTCTTTCAGTTTTTAAGATCATGTTGTTCTAAGTGCAAGGATCATAGACCTGTAAAATTTTATAGCATATTATTTTACATAATAATATGTACATATTATTTTACATAAAATAATATGCTATGAAATTTTGGAAATTATGGAGCAATTTTAAAAAGTTTTTAAAGTAATTAAGAATGATAAAATTGTCTATAAATGCATGCTTATTGTAACAATTCAAATCAAGACGTTTCTAGAAGAAAAATCCCCCTTTATCTGTTCCTCCGCCTCTGTCCTATCCCTTTGCCTGACCAGTGTCAACCCTTTAGTCTGTATATTTCCTGGACATTTTCTAGGCATTTAAATAGTTTTTGAAAAAAAATTTTTTTTTTTTTACTCTAACATGTTATACTATCCGTATTATCTTGATTTGAAATCTTTCTATTTGTTTCTTGTGAACGTTCTAGAGCAGCCTTGGGCAAAGCTGTCCTTGGGTGGCTGGATAGTGAATGCATTGTAATTTTTTTTGGTAATTTTTTTTTGTTATCTGCATTTACAAATTTAAAAAAGGAAAATGAATTTCTTTTATGGTAAGAAAAGTCGGGAAGAACCGGAGGCCAGGATGCCCGGCGCACAGCTCGTACCTTAATATAGCACTTGTTTCTCTCCCAGTTGTGTAACAAGCTGTTTACTGTTTGCCTCCCTTGAGGGCCAATGCGGCTTCTGGATCGGCTGCCCTCCCTACCCCTGCGGAGTGGGCCAGGCGTACGGGAGCTCCGCCCAGCAGACCCGCAGCGGCCCCTCCAGGGCTGCGGCTGAGGCTGCGGAGGAGAGGGTGGGTTCCCAAGACCCCCCTGTGCGTTCAGTCTCGCAGAAGGACCTGCGTCTTCTTGGGGCGGGCCCAGGGTAGTGACGCGCCCTGCAGGGGCATCTGGGCCGCCCTCCATGGGAAGCTGGGTGGGAGTTCAGGGGCAGTTATTTCTGGTGGCCCCAGCCTGGGTGCCCGTGGCAGGCGGAGCCCAGCTGAGGAAGTAGTTAGAGAGCTGCCAGGAGCAGGAAGCAGGGAGAGACTCGGAGGCTCCAGCTCCCTTTCCAGAGAGATAGAAACAGCCGGTCTGGTGGTGGAGGTGGAGAGCAGTACGCACGGGAATGGAGGTGGGGGCAGCCAGTGCCTGGGGGCGGGGGTGGAGCTGTTTTCTCGGGCTTGTCTGTCAGTGTGGTTTGGGAAGGTGCGGGGGGGGGGGGGGGGGGGAGTGGCCCTGGCCAGGAAGGCGCCTGTGGTCTGTGCCTAGAGGGTACCCGCCTGAGGTCCTCCTTCCCGGGCCTGGGGTTCCCCTATCTGTCCCCATGAGACTAGCCTGCCAAAGTTCACGTTCCTGCTTGGGTCTCAGACCCCTAGTGGAAGCACCGTGAAAGTCCCATAGACCTGTGGTGGTCCTGCTTCCCGCCTGGAACTTTCTCCAAGAAGCTAGTAGGGGTCAGGGTGGGATTCCAGAGCGCAGGATCATTTTTAGCATTTCCAAGGGAACAGCCTCTGCTGGTGCTGGGCAGCTTTGTGCCTGACTCATCCGAAAACACTTTATAAATAACCCAGAGGAGGGACGTGGGCTGTCCGTTCTCATGTCCCCCTCCCCATGCTCCACAAGCAGGTTGCAGGTAGTGAGGCCCCAGAACTTCCTAGATGTCAGGGCAGAGCCCCAGCTCTGGTGGGGAGCCAGGGCCAGGGGTGCTCTGGGGGGACTGTCAGCTTCTGGTGATTGGCACTGCAGTGATTCTGGGGCCCCAAGGAGTCCTCTGTTTGACTGTGATGTTGTCAGCACCCCTACTTTCTGTAGGGTGCATTGGGGATTGCTGGCTGAGCCAACTGAGCCATATGGGCCAAACTTGCTGGGTGACCTGGGACAAGTCATTGTCCTCCTCTCAGTCTTGGAGCCCTCACTGGTAAAGTGAGAGGATTGAACTAGGCAGGTACGATGGTCCTGTCCAGCAGTAACATTTTGACTCCATGCCTGGCTCATTTTAAGTGTGGATGAGTGGCGGATGGGAGTGGGAGACAGGAAGAGGAGCCATGACCCAGATCTGGAGTCTGTGTGCTGGACAGGAGAATCTCTCTCACTGTCCCAGGGGGACACTTGGAACTCTCAGCTCAATGACAACAACTGGGAGGCTAGGCATCTGAAAGGTATGCTTAGATAGGGCCTGATTATTGTCCCTAAGGAAGAATGGGCATTGACTGGTTTCACCACAGAAAGCCGACTAGGACCCGGGAAGCTAATTATCAGCTTGGCATATACTGTGCTCTCACTGTTAGAACATTTCTAACTTGTGAGGTAGTGAGCTCCCCGTCCTTGAATGAATGTAAGGATGTGGAGGAAGGGACGCCTCATGGAGTGAAGAGCTATATAGCTCAATAGCTTCCGATGTGACAGGGCATCAGCATCCTGGAGGAGTTTGTTCATAAGACCCTTTGAGTGGGCCTCCCAGGGGTGGGGGCTAGGTGGCCTGGAGCTACCTGGCCTCTTGTCAGCTGTGCCGCTGACCTCAGAAGGCCGGGGCTAAATAGAGCCCAGCTTCCCATACCTTAAATGCCACATGCCGTTCAGGTTTCCGGTTCTTTGCAACTACGGACGTAGGGACTGTAGATGAAGATCAACTACCCCAGGCGACCACGAATGGGAAGCCGAATCAGTTGGCTTAGTAGCTGTCCAGAACCCCTGGACAGATGGCTTCCCTGGAGACCACTGAAGGCATAGCTAGCAGGCGTCGTGCTTGTGGGGATTACACACTGGAAAGGTTTGGAAGGAAACAGAACCAGAGGGCCTTGACCAGGACACTCTGCTCCGTCAGCTAGTCTGGATCAGACTCAGGCCCTGCTGAGCGAGAGGCCAGTGTGAGAGGAAGACCAGGGCCACTGGCGAGATCATGGCCACCGCAGCCGTGATCCGACTCCCTGCTCCTCCTGTCTCACTGTGTGACTTCGAGCTAACCCCTTACCCTGTCTGGGCCTCTCCTTGGCAGTGAGGGAGTTGGACTTTTCAGTCCTCCCCAACCTGACATGTCACAATACCTCGAAAGACCAGCAGTGGGGACATTCTGGTATCGAACATTGTTCTGACCCGCTTTGTAGCGGTGGAGTCTTTCCTCCTCCTTACTTCCCAGATGAGCCCTGCCCTTTTTAATTTCCCAGTGTCTTTTGGAATGTGGAAGTGGCCGGCTTGGCCCGTCAGGTGGGGAGGCCTTGTGGCAATAGAACCAGAACCGTGGGTGGGGAGGGAAGGAGTGAGCCTGTAGACATAGTCAGGCAGAGGGGACAGGCTGTGTGTCGTGGGGGCTCCAGGCTGGGAGGCCAGGACCAGGTGAGCTGCCAGGAAGCTATAGGCACCGCCTCAGAGCTAGGCCTCTGGCCTGAAGGGGAGTTCTGGGTTCATGATTGTAGGAATCCCCACAGGGTATGAGGCCAGGAGCACAGTGGCCAAGCGTCAATGTACAAGATGCTGCTGAAACCAGGCCTGGGTTAGGATAGGGGTAGGCAAGGAGACATTCATGCCATCTCCAGAGGCCACGCCTAGGGCCAGGCCTCACATGTGCACTATTTCCAGTTATCCCGGCCCTTTCCAGAGGACATCCTCTGCCCCAGTTTACAGACGATGAAGCACGGCCCGGGCTAAATAATGTTCTCACAGCCACACTGCTGGTAGGAGAGAGAGTGGGATTTAAACTCGGGGCTGGCTTATTGTTTTAAACCACAGAGGGCTCCCTCTGCATTGTGTCTCTCCTCTTCTGTTGTAAGCATCATTCTCTGAAAGCATGATGGCACCTGTCACCCGAGGGCCCGTGCCTCTCTGTCACAGGTCACTGCTATGTGCACTTAAATGAACACATGTGAAGGAAATGTGCTTTAGAATAAAATTGCTCTGGGGAAACTGGAAACATCCTAGGCTAACCCAATATGATATCTGCAGGATTTGAACCTGGTTGCTAAACAGCTGGGGAAATGGAGGTGAAGAAGCGCTGGCCCCGGGCCTTGAGCTTGTGTGGTGTTCAGGAGGCTAGCTGTGGGACGGCTGCTGTGCTGGTATTGCCAGGAGGTAGACATGGGCGGCCACGCTGGGCAATCTGGGAAGGCCCCCAAAAGAAGCAGAGCATGGGTCGTCTCTCAAAGGATGGAGTTTGCGTGGCAGTCAGGAGTGGGAGAAGAGCATTCTAGGTAGTGGAACGGCACGGGAAGAAATCTCAGAGGCCTAGAGGCTGTGGAGTTGGGGAAATCGGGGTAACTGTATGGAGCTGGGTAAGTGGGGGTATGAGAGAAAGGGCTGAACAGGTGAACGGGGCCAGATTGGGGACGTGGAGTGTCTGTGTGACTTTTTGACTTTGGCTGAGTCTCTGTTTCCTTAACTGTAAGAGGGGAAAAATAAGGCCCTCTCTCTGTACAGGGTTGCTGTGAGATTTAAACTAGCTAATGAGATAAAACGGGTGGCACTGGGCCTGACACAGGTTGAATAATTGGTATTGTTACTGTAGTTGTTGGTGGTGATGATGACGATAGTAATGATAGTAATCACCAGGCTTTCCAGTTCCACTTTGGTCTATTTTTAACACAGTAGCAAGAATGATTCAGTGAAAACACGGGGTATATTATGTCCCTCCTTTGCTCACAAGCCTTTGGGGCTCCCGGAAGCCAAGGGAGTCTTCTAGCGCCTGCATGGCCTGGCCTTCCTCTAGCCTCTTCCTGCATGTCTGATGCGGCTTCCCTTCCATCACCCCTCTCTAGCCACACTGGCCTCTCTGCTGTGCCTTGAATGTGCCAGGCTACTCCTGCCTCAGGGCCTTTGCACTTGCTGTTCCGGTTTACTGAACTGTTCCTCCTCAGAAATCCATATGGCTCACTTCCTAGCTCTTTCAGATCTTTACTCAAATGTTCTCTCCTCAGTGAGGTCTTTGGCTAAGCTATCTAAAATTGCCACCTGCCTCCCTTCCCCCACACCGGCACCCGCTATCTCCCTTCCCTCCTTTATATCCCTTCTCTACACCTGTCACCTTCTAACATACAGTGTATTTGTATTGTGTGTTGCTCGTCACTCCTGCTGGAACAGAAGCCCCACGAGAACAGGGCTCTTTGTCTGTTTCGTGCCCTGCTGTATCCCTAGCACCTAGCTCAGAATTGGTGTTCAATAATACCTGTTGTTGTTTTTTATATTATTGTCTCTGGAGCATGGAGGGTGGGAAGGAAGGGCTGGTCTTCCCTGCTGGGAGTGGTGGCCCACAGACCAGGGGCCTCTGAGCTCTTCAGAAGCCTCTTGCTTCTTCAGAAGGGCATTTCTTCAGTCCCTCCTGTCTCTCCAGCAGAAGCCCAGGAGCTGTAGGCTTCCAGCCGGTAGCCTCATCCCCCTCTGCAGGCCTGCCCACTTATTTCAAAACACGGTCCCCTCCTCTTGCCCAGGGGCTCCCTCCCTGCCAGAAAACTCAGTGCGCTCAGCGTGGGTGGGTGGTTGGCAGCCTGTGTCCCGTCTTCTTCCAGAGGCAGTTCCCTAGGTCCCAAAGCAATCCAGTGCCTGGGAGCTCCAGAGTCTATGTGGCCTGATTTAGATCCTGGGGGCAGGGCCCCAGCAACAGCCCTCCCTGTGCAGCTGGAACCCCACTCTGAGGTCTCTCCAAAGCTTCCCAGCCTTATGTATCCCCACTCTTTTTAGATCACAGGACTGAGTCCAAGCATGGGAGAAAAGTGCCACGGTCACTCCGGTCACTCCGTCACGCCACTGAGCCAGGCTCCTCCTTCTGTAGGAGTACCTCCCTGCAGGTCTCTGAGGTCCCCTCTCCTTCTGATAGCCCTGATCCCAGCCCCCACTAAAACTTGCTGACTCCGTGTCCTACTTGCTTATGGCCGGCTGGAGTGGCTGATGGTCTGATACATTTCCCGTTTACCCTGTCCCCTGTGGGACCTTCAGAGATATAACGCTTTAATTCGGAGGTCTGGCTAATGGAATTGCAGGCTGTCACAGGTGGGATTTTGGAATACACTGGCCTCTAGTCTCTGAATTCCCCTCAGGGGAGTGGAGACTTGCTGGAAAGAGGACAAGATCTGGTTTAAGACAGATAGGGTTTGGACAGACTCTCCTACTTAGCTGTGTCACCCTGGGCAAGTTGCTTGCCCCTCCGAAAAATGCGTGTAGTGAAGGTACCACCTTTCTCCTTGGGAGGCTGTGAGGATTAAGCAAAAGAATATAGATGAGGCCCTTAGCTCAGGGTCACGTGCAGAGTGAGGGCTGAGGAATGGGATGCTAGTGCAGCTGCAGGATTCGGGGTCTGTCCTCTTCCTGCTGAGCGCTGAGCCCCAGGCGGGACCCAGCCATCCCTGGCCTGCTCAAAGCAAGATGGGAGCCAGCTGGTCCCCTGGAACCTGTCTTGGCCATGAGGTGAGGGCTCCTCCCCAGGGCACAGCTTCTATCTGACTGCGTATCTCTATGCAGGACTGGAATCATGGGGCAGAGGGGACCATCTCCACCTGGTCCTTCCAGCTGGCTCTTTCTGCGCACCCCCCCAACCCAAGACAGGGGCCCTGATGAGGTAGGCGGGCCACCCTGGGGCCTGTGAGGGAATCCCTGACCATTGTGTTGCCCAGACCCTTTGCCACTCAGTCACTTCCATTTCAGAGGCTTTGGGAAGATTCCAGTTTCCTGCTGTCTTGTGTATAAAATGACTCTAATGAGGGAAAGAAATCCAGACATATATGAGGAGCTGTAAGACTGGAAAATTTGCAAAGAGCAGGGAGTCGAGCCTGGGAAAGCCCTTAGGTTCATGAGGCCCAACCTCCCCTTTTAGATGATGGCGAACATGACGTCCAGAGAGGGACTATGACCTGTCAAGTGTCACATAGCTAGTAAGATGCTGAGCTGGGATTCAAACACAGGTTTCCTCACTGTTCGTCCTGTGCCATCTGTGCCGCACCCCACCAGCCAGACCCTGAGACTGGAATCCAGTTCCCTGTGACCACAGAGCCCGCGCAAGCCCCCCCAAGCACCACGCTGCTGTCAGATCACCTCTTCCCCTCCAGCAGCTGACCCCAACCTTCTAGAGTGAGACCACCATGCTTGCAGAGTCTCCCAGGCTGCCTTAAGATGGGCTGAAATGCCTCTGGGGTGGCACCCCACTCCTTCCGTTAGGAAACCACTGCCCAACCTCAGAGCTTTCACTGGGAGGGAACGGTTCCTGCCACTAAGCCTAAAATTCCCATTGGATTCCATTTCATATAATTACACCCTCTCGTGTTCCCCCCCCCCGCCCCCCGCAGTGCTGCTCCTCCCTCTCCTGTAGGGCTCCACACCCTTAACAGTCTTGCCCGCAATGATCCTATTCTGCACAACTTGGCAAAGCCAGAGGTGGGTCTTTTCATCTGTTATAATTATTCCATCTCCCCTGTTCCTGCATTGTTTCACACGTTTCATCTCGGAACATCCTCCAATTTCAGGGTATTTTTCTGGACTGGTGGTTGCCAAGAGCACGGTGCGGCAGTCAAGAAAGATCCCCTTAGGAGCAGGCTGTGTCCAGGCATGTCACAGGGGTACTTGGATGGTGTTCCCTCCTCCCTTCTCAGATACCCAGGGCTGCCCCATCCCAGTCTGAAGGCTGGGGGCTTAGCAAACATCCTCCTGGGCACAGAGGGGTGGGTGGGGCCCTCTCCGAGAGGGATGTGAGTTTGGATCTGCCTCCATGTCTCCCCTCTCAGCCTCCTCTCACCACCCTGGTCCACCTTTTTATTCCTTCAGCAAACGTTTATTAAGCACCTGATACTTGCGGGACCTAGAGTGGAATAGGATGTAAACAAGAGGCATGTCATCCCTGTCCCCAAGGAACTTATGTTCTGGTGCTTAAGAGAGGCGACAACCATGCAGAGCAGCAGACGAAGGTGAATACGTGAAGTGCAGGGAGGCCAAGGGTGGAGTCCGGGGACAAGGAGCGAGAGGGCCTACCTGGCGTGGGAGATCCAGGAAGGCACCAAGCAGGTGGCATTGAAGCTGCGGCCCTCCAGACTTTTTGTTTAATTTAATGTCTTTAATTGCCCCAGCCAGGTTTGTAGGATAATCTTTTGCAGCCTAAACATCCCGTGTGATAGGGGAGATTTTGTGTGGATTTCTTTTTCTTTCTTTTTTTCTGTTATTCTGTTCTATAGCTCTTTTTGTGCTCCTCAGAATTGCATTCTCAGAAGAGTCAGTCATGTCATTCCTGTCAAACCCATTCTTCTTGAACTTTCTAGAATACCCGACACTGTTCATTCAGGCTCCCAGAGGACTCTGCCTCCTAGGGCTTCTGTGATGTTTCAGGGTGTTTCAGGGTGCTGGGTCTCAATCTGACACCCTTTTCTTCTTGCACTGATTCCTTCCCACCACGATCTACTTTTGCTGAACACCTTTTCAGACTAGGAGCTGAACTTGTCTATTTCCAGAGGTGATTTTATTTACTGCTTACAAAAATCCTGTGACAGTATTTTTTATCCCCACTTTACAGATGGGGAACCTAGGCTCTGCGAGGTTAATGAACTTGCCCGAGGCCATCCAGTTAGTAAGTGACACATCTGGGATTTGAACTGAGGTATCTTTGACTTCAGTGGCATCATCTTGCCCAGGACAGTTGGTCTCTTTCTCATGGCTGTCTTTATCCCTCTTCTAAGGTCAAGTGACTCATTCTTATGGTGTCAGCTCTACAGAGAGGACCCCCCCAAGTCTTAACCCATAGTCTTGCACTTAGTCCTAAAAAATCACGGAAGCATCTCCTATCTTTACACCTGGCCTGGGTAGAGTCACCTAATCTGCCTTCATGATTTCTGACCATGGCTTCTAGCCGTGGCGATGGGTGGATAGTCCTGTGTTCTTTTTGCCTACACCCCCACCCCCGTTCATCTCATGTACTCAGTCAGCAGCAGTGGCTTGTGGTGACTCCATTTAAAATGTTTCTTGAATCTGTCCCTTTGCCCTCATTCCTAGGCAGTGACCCATCTTCTCCCCTAGTCTGGCACAATAACTCCCTTCCTGCTTCAGCCCCTGCCCTCCCTTCCCTCCCTGAGATGCTCTCAGATGACCCGTTCCAGGACATTCCTTTCCTTAATGCTCCCCACTCTTTGGACTCCCTCACAGGCTCCCCATTGCCTCACTGTAATGGCTCAGTGTTGTCTGGCTCCAGCCTGGATTCTCTAGAGTAGTTCCAGTCTGCTGGCACGGTCTGCACCTCCCCTTCCTTCAGCTCCAGCTGCCCATGTGTTCAGGCCTGCCTGTCCTTGCCCTCTAAGCAAGAAATACCTCATCTTTCAGAATCTACCTCTGGTCTGTTGGGCCGGGAGCAGGATCCAGTCACCAGACCCCTGGGATCTCTCCCACCTCAGTTTCCCATGACATGCATTGCCTCTGTAGGTCACTGAGACACCTGTCATCAGCTCACGGTGTCATTGTGTCTGAGCTGGGTTTCCCAAAGAGACTTAAGTCCTTTACGGTTGGAACCATGCCGCTCCCTGCCTGAGGCTCAGTGTTGGAGAGCTAGATGGAGACATCCTTTGTCCTATAAATCAACCTTCCTGTACAAGTATTGCTTGAGCATCTATTATGTCCCGGGTACTATGCTGTGCGCTGAGAATGCAGCTGAGGAGACGAAGTTCCTGCCCTCGAGGGGCTTATGGTCTGATAGGGAGGATAGATGAATACATTTTTTTTTTAAAGATTTAATTTATTTATTTGACAGGCAGAGATCACAAGTAGGCAGAGGCGGGCAGAGAGAGAGGAAGGGAAGCAGGCTCTCTGCTGAGCAGAGAGCCTGATGCGGGGCTTGATCCCAGGACCCTGGGATCATGACCTGAGCTGAAGGCAGAGGCTTTAACCCACTGAGCCACCCAGGCGCCCCTGAATACATTTTACAAAGTATAATTGTTTTGTAGGGTAAGTATAAGGTGCTCATAATAGGGGCACCTAACCATGGCTAAAGTTCCAGAGAAGGCTTCCCCAAGGAAGTAAATTTCATTTTTGATTTTATTTTTACAGTTCTTGATTTTTTTAATTATTAGCATCAACAAAGAATAACACCTTGCTAAGTGTAATCAGAACAAAGAAAATGTATGGGAAAAGAAAAATAATGCGCTACCCAAGGTGGTAGATTTTAAATCGGGGATTTTAAAATGGGCTGGGCCCGGGAGCAGCAGGAGCCTCTGCTGTTGAGGCCTCGGTGCAGAGATGGTGACACTTCTTCAGCTAAGGAAGCTGGAGCTACAGGGAGATATCAGGGGGTCCAGAAGGAGGAGGAGTAGATGACACGGAGGCAGGGAATGGTGAAGTGGCCGACAGAACTCTGGACTATGGAAACATTCCAATCAAAGGAACCTGCCCTGTGACCTGGCCAGTGGTCAGGAATTCCAAAAGCTCTGTAGGAGTTTACCAGGCAAAGCACGGTAAGCTGAGAGATACCATGGAGAGGTATCTGTAAAGCCCCATGTTGGGAGTGGGCTGATTCAGGAGAGCCTTCCCGGGATGAATGGGCTTTGAGATGCGTCTGGGGGATGGGATTCATAGTGTCTTTGGGCTCGGGACTGTGTTCTTCTTCCTGGCAGTGTCCAGGGTGCAGCCCTTGGCCCATGGCCTCTGGCTCTGGGGCCCATAGTGGCTGTCGCTCTTGAAGAAAGCATCTTTGTTCCTTGCACAGCAGGAGCTATCCTTGGGATAGTGGGCTTGGCAGAGGCCACCTCTCGGCACTCACTTCCTACCTAGCCTCTACCAACCTAAGCAAATAGCTACTTTCTTTCCAAGGCAATTGGACGGACTTGTCCAAACATGCAAAACCAATAAGTGGGTCTGAACTGTGGTCTTTATCTATTATAACACCTTGTAACATCCCCCCATACTGTCCAGAAGCATTTCGTATCATCTATAAAATAAAATTTATTTTTAAGATTTTATTTATTTGACACAGAGTGAGCAAGAGAGCACAAGCGGGGGGGGGGGCGGGGGTGGCAGAGGGAGAGGGAGAAGCATGTCCCCTGCTGAGCGGGGCTCAATCCCAGGACCTTGGGATCATGACCTAAGCCAAAGGCAGATGCTTAACCAACTGTGCCACGCAGGCGCCCCTAAAATGAAATTTTCTTTTCTTTTTTTTTCTTCAAGATTTTATTTATTTATTTGACAGAGAGAAAGAGATCACAAGTAGGCAGAGAGAGAGGGGGAAGCAGGCTCCCTGTTGAGCAGAGAGCCCAAAGCGGGGCTCAATTCCAGGACCTGAGATCATGACCTGAGCCCAAGGCAGAGGCTCAACCCACTGAGCTACCCAGGCACCCCTAAAATAAAATTTTCCTTTATATCCATTCCTTCTCATAGATGAATCAGTTGTAAAATGAATGGTTATAACACTGTCTCAAAGAAGCCCTTCTTCCTTCTCTCCCCTTTCCAGAGAATTTTGCTTTAATTAATTCCACAAATATTTATTGAGTCAGGACCTTATTCTAGGCATTTGGGATACATTAGTGAACATAAAGAACACAATAAAGCTTACAGTTTCGCAGGCAAGACAAACAGACATAATAAGTAAGTTATATTGTTTGCTAGAAAAGGTGATGAATGCTATAGAAAGGGGGGGGGGAAGAAGGGAACCAAACAGAGAAGTTCTCTGTTCCCATGAGCCAACCTACCTTAGTGGGCAGGAGGACTGGGGCAATAAGAGAAACAGGGCTTCTGGTTTTTGTTGTTGTTGCTTTGTTTTGTTTTAAATTTGAGAGAGAGTGACGGGGTGGGGGGAGAAGTAGCGGAAAGGCAGAGGGAGAAGCAGGCTTCCCGCTGAGCAGGGAGCCCAACACAGGACTTGATTCCAGGACTCTGAGATCATAACCTGAGCCGAAGGCAGACGCTTAACCAACTGAGCCACCCAGGCACCCCGTTTGTTTCACTATAAGCCCTTGTCCCTGGTTGGAATTTTAAACTAATTGCACGTATTACTTTGAAAAAAATGAAAATTAAGTTCAAACAGTGCTGTAACTATATTGGGAGGTGCGGGTGGCAGTGTGAGCTAAGTTCTCTTCTGTCAGTGTGGAAAACAGGACAAGGTTTCTAATGTTAATAAATCAAGATGTTGAAGTACAGGCATCTCATTTAGCAATGAAAAGGAAACTATTGGAAGAATTTAAAGGAGAAACAGCTAAAGGAGTGAAAAGTTATTTCTTCTAGAGGAAAAACAAGGGAAGGTGGGAAGGCATAAGAGAGAGTAGGCAGGGGGGATGCTTGCCCTTTATTATGAACCTTTTGGTATGTTTGGATTTTTTTTTTAAAGATTTTATTTATTTATTTGAAAGAGCATGAGAGGGGAGAGGGTCAGAGGGAGAAACAGACTCCCTGCTGAGCAGGGAGCCCGATGCGGGACTCGATCCTGGGACTCCAGGATCATGACCTGAGCCGAAGGCAGTCGCTCAACCAACTGAGCCACCCAGGCGCCCCTATGTTTGGATTTTTAAAACCGTAGGCATGTGTTGCTTTGATGATTAAAAAAACCTTATTCTAGGGGCACCTGAGTGGCTCAGTGTGTTAAGCCGCTGCCTTCGGCTCAGGTTGTGATCTCAGGGTCCTGAGATCGAGCCCCGCATCAGGCTCTCTGCTCAGCAGGGAGCCTGCTTCCCCCGCTCCCTCTGCCTGCCTCTGTGCCTACTTGTGATCTCTGTCTGTCAAATAAATAAATAAAATCTTTAAAAAAAAAACCTTATTCTACCAAGCTGGAGGGGGGGGGTGCTGTAGAGAGTGAGGGGGTGGCGGAGGAGGTAAGCTGTGGCTCCCTTTCTTTTATTTGTTTTATACCTCTGACTTTCATGCAAGATTTTGTTTGAACAAAGGGTTCTGCAGTTGAAATTGTTTTGAACTTCATGATCTCTTTCGGCTCTTATAATTAATGATGCTTTACAAGCACCTGTTCCCCTTTATGCTCACTCCTCTTTACTTCTCCAGGGAGGTACCATCCCTTAGAAGCCTTTTGGCTTCCCCCAGCTGGCTATGGCTTGCGGTGATTGGTGAGTTTGTGGCCAGTTCTCGTGCATGTGTGGAAGTGACCCCTGCAGTCAGTCATTGGGTGATTCCTACTTCAGAGGGCCCCGGCCCCCAGCACGCTGGCTGCGGTAACAGCAGGTGAGTGTTTTGGCTAATAGTCCCAGACTCTGCAGTTTCTGCTGCGGGAGCTGTGAGTTTTTGTAGACTCTTGCCTCCCACTCTACCTCCTCCAGGGGAGGGAGGAAGAGAGAGAGAGACAGAGAGGGAGGGAGAGAAAGAAAGGGGTGGGAGAGGGAGAGAAAGAGAGAGAGAGAGGAGAGAGGGAGGGAGGGGGAGAGAGAGAGAGAAAGAGAGAGAGAAATAGAGGGAGACTATGAATGAAGTCAAGAAAGGGAGGCAACTCCCCATTAGCTTAGTCACCTCCTAGTGACTGCACTTCCAGACACGTGTCACCGTTTGCCTGTTCTGGCACTATTTTTAGGGCGGGTCCCCTCCATTCATGTTTCTGGGGCCTTTGCAGTCATCCCTGTTGCCGTCTGGCAGCTGCTTTCCTGAGTTTTCAGGTTCCAGAGGTTCCGTGTTCCCAGGCCCCTTTCACGCCTTCCTGCCTCTTCACGCCGTGTTCTTTCATCCACTGTCCGGGGAATAGGATACTGATCCTTGAAGTCCAAGCTCAAATGTCACACACTTTCCTGGATCCCAACTCTGAGGAAGCTCTCTACACCTTAGCACTTGCCACAGAGCCTCGTCCTCTCTCGCTGACATTTTGGCGTCCTGGAGGCGTTGGAAACACCCCGCCGCCTTCTTCCGGCCTGGCCTGGAGTGCTCCGTAGCTGCTTCCTAAGCTCAGGGAAGCACAGTTGCTGATCTTTCTGTGCTTTAAGAAATCTTGCTTGGCCTAGAAGAAATGTTGCAGTGGGAAGATCTCCAGCGAGGCATCTCCATTAATCTTTTCTGGTTTTCCTCTTGGAAGAGGAGATTTGGAAGAGTCAGGTAACATCTAGAGAAAGCCTCCTGTACGTGGAGATCCTATCAGGAGAGGGAGGATTATTTTACTGATCTGAGAACCAAGGTTCAGAAATATTGTGACTTGCTGATGGTCACATAGTAAATAGAGCCAGAGGCTGAAATCCATGTCATCTGACTCCAGGGACACTCTTTCCTACCACACACTTCCTCGTAGTCCCCACAATGTGCTCTGAGATCACACCATTAAAGACTTTCCAGACCACAGTTTCCCCCTCAAGCATTCATGCAGTCAGTTTCCTTCCAGACCCAAGGGTTGAGAATCTTTCTGTCTCCCCTGCTTTTTGATTTCTCTGAGATTTGCTAGCTCTTTCTCTGTCTCCTCTGCAGTCTACAGGAGTTTATTTCTCTCTCATCTCTTTCCAGATATCATATTTTCCAAATCTTTTGGTTGGTTTCTTTTTCTGGCTGTGGTCCTTTCTTTGGGAGACTTTCCAATATAACTGCAGATTGGAGGATGATAACAATGAATTAGTAGATCTTCTTTGATGTTATTTTGTGGGTGAACTCATTAATTTATGACAAAAACATCAAAGAGCTTGGCTCCTGCATCGGGACTGGCTTATCCCACGGCAGCTGGGTAATAATGATTAGTCAGATTAAATCTCAACGTCTTCTTCTGCTTCAGGAGTTAAAGTCTAAATGACTGGGGTGTGGGAATATCCCATCCTGTAGCATCCCATTGGCTTTGAGTCAGCACAGAATGAAACTCCCCACTCCAAATGTGGATCTCTCTCCATGGTCTCCACTTTGATGCCTCTAAGCCTTGAGGTCTGTCACGATTGGTGTAGCAACTGTGGAGGCAGTGTGGGGATAAAAGCCTGAGGCTGTTAAAGTCTCTTTGCAGTCAAGGGAACTGGATAGTAAAAGGGATCACTCATCCTTGCATGGACTAGCTCAAGGTTCTCCACAGAGTCCTAGTCCTGTAATTTCGTGGGAAGGAGAACTCCCTGGGCCACACAAGAAAAGTGCCAGCATCATGTTCAGCACATAGCAAGCTTTCCATATGTAATGGTTGACTGGACTTTTTGAGAAAGGTCATGGTGCATGAAGTCTCTGGCTAGTTGAAGAGGAGTAAGAAGTAGAGCTCAGGTCTTGGCTTATACAACACCACCTCCTAACCTACTCACATCGATGGCCATTTACTTTGCTTCTTCCAATTTCTTCCACTTTTTTCATGGTGGAAAATTGTCTGTGCTCCTCTCTAAAGCCATCCCCTCCATGTTGGCCCTGGAGCCCATCCTTTGCTGACCTCTTAAGGGCTTGTTTCTGCAATTAACCCTTTCCTTCCTGAAGCTTTGATGTTTCCCTTTTAACTAGATTATTTCTATCAGCAAATAAGCAAGCTCTACTGTTTCCTGTCTGAAAAGAGCCTCCCTTGCTCCCACTTCTCCTTCAGGCCGCTGTACTACTCTTCACTCCCTTTGACAGCAAAATGCCTCATGAGACTTGTCCACAATCTTAGTGTCTCTCCTTCCTCTCCTCCATTCAAACTCTGAAACCCACTTTAATTCAGGATCTCATCCCTGTTCTCCACTGAAACAGCTTTTATCAAGCTCATCAGTGATCATCTAGCTGCCAAGTCCCTCGGTCATTTCTCAGTCCTCATCTTATCCTTCCCATGAGCAGCTCTCAGCACAGCTGGTAAGACTCTGTTACCAGGTTTCTTGCTTGGCTCCAGGACAGCATTCTCTCTTGGGTCTCCTCCTACTTCACGGGTTGCTGTTCTCACCCGCCTTTCATCTTTCCAACCTGGAAGTAACAAAGTGACCAGGATCAGTTCTTGGACCGTTTTTCTAGCTGTACCCACTCCCTACATGTTCTCATCTTGTCCCATGGTTTTAAATCCTGTTCACATACTGGTGGCTCTTGATGTTGTATCTCCAACCCTTTATCTGTCTCTGAAACTCAAAGGCCTCTTCCTCTTAGATATATAATATGCACATCAAATTTCAGACCTAAATCAACTAAATAAAACTCCGTGTTCTCCATCCTTTCAGGCCCACTCAGTCCTTAGGCTTCCCTTCTCAGTAAGTGGCAACTCCTTTGTTCCAGTGGCTCAGACTTCAAAACTTGGAATCACCTTTGACCCACTCTCATATCATACCCCTTGTCTATCAATACGTCCTGCCAGCACTACCTTCAAATTATATCTAGGGTCTGGCCACTTCTTACCACCTCCGCTGCTATTATCCTTGTCTAAGCTACCACCATATCTCGCCCAGACTACTTTAACAGCCTCGTAACTCATATCACTGCTTCTATCCTTGCCTTCCTCCCCCTTCCCTCTCCCTCCCATCCCAGCCCTAGCCTCCAGAGTAGTCTTTAAAAAACTGCAATTAGGTAATGCCATGCCTCGACTCTAAACGTTGTAAGGCTTTTGATCCCACACTCTAAACAGAATCCAGAATCCTTATTGGGGCCTGCAGGTGCTATACGACCTGGCTCTTCCTACCTCTCTGATCTCCGCTTCCATTTCTCTTCCCCTTGCCCACTCCATTCTAGCTACACTGGTCCCCCTGCTGGTCTTTGAACATGCCAAGCCCACTCCTCCAGCCCGCCCTTGTACTGTCCTCTAAGCTAGTCACTCTTCCTTTAGGTACCTATGTGTTGAGTTCTTTCACTTCCCTCAGGCCTCTGCCCAAATTTTGCCCTATCAAAAACACTTTTGCTGACTATCCTTTCTAAAATAACCCTCCTCTGTCACCTCTCTTTACCATGCTTTACTTTTCTTCCTAGCAATGATATCAACTCAACATACTTTATACTGATGTGTTTATCTGCCATTGATTGTTATCCCCATTAATATGTAAATTCAGTAAGAACAAAGTCTTTGTGCACGTGGTCATTGCTGTAGCCCAAGCTCTGAGAATAGTGTCTGCCCCATAGTAAATGTTCAACAGATACACGTTGAATGAATAGATTTGTTGGATGGACTCATCTGGGTCTCTTGTTATCAGATACAGTGGTTTCCAGATAGTTGTTTGGTCAATATGATCAAAATCATGTGTGGGAAACTGAGGTGTCCATGGAGATCATCAGATTATGCAACTATTTAATACTAGTCACCACCGTGGGATTCACAGATATTTTCAGTTTGCCTCTTGATGCCAAATTAGGCAAACTCTAAGGTGGATTGAAACATCTGCCTTTACTTCTTCGGTGTGTCATTTATCCTCTGGGACTCAGTGTATTCATCTGTGAAATAGGCAGTTGAAGGTATGGTTCCTGCTGTGCTGGCTTAAGGCCTACAGGATGCTGAAGGGAGGCAGTACAGTTAGGAGGATCAACCACACAAGCTCTGGAACTTGACTGCCTGTGTTTGAATCCTGTCTCCATTCCTCACAAGCCACATGACCTTGGGCAACTTTCTCAGTTTTCTTATTTGTAAAGTGGGAATAATAAAAAGGTAATAATAGCATTTAATTCAAAGGGTAATCGTGAGAATTACATTAAGACAATACATGTAAAGTATGTAGCACATGGTTTGGCATATAGTAAGTGCTCAGTAAATATTAGCTATTATAAATGAAAAGTTCTGAGAGGCCACTGTGATTCATGTGTTTTAGGGGCAGTAAATTATCCTAGAATATTAGATGATGTGAAATCTGTAAGGGTCTGATAATGTGGTTAGGTAGAATGCCCTTATTCTTATGAGAGGCATGGTGAAGAACTGAAGGGTAAAGGTTCTCAGTATCTGTCACTTATTTTCTAATAATCTAGCCAAACATATTTCTCTGTTTTTATATCTATCAAGAAAATGTGGCAAAATGTTAACAGATGTTGAAGCTAGGTGGATTGTATGGTTACTGTACTATTCTTTCAACCCTTCTGTATGTCTGAAAATTCAAAATAAAAGGTTGGAGGGGGAAAAAAAAGAACCCTAGAAATAGTCTAGTGAAGTCCAACTGTCATTTTATGGAAAGAAGCTCAGAAGTGAAGCTCTTGACCAAGGTCATATGTAGGAGGAGCTTGAGCCAGACTCCAGGTGTCCTGGCTGACCATCTCTCCCTTTGTGTGGCTGGCTGCTGTTACCCCTCAGGCGGCAGTGAGCTGCAGAGGAACAGAATCCGCTTCCCCTCAAAGACCGAAGGGTGTTATGGATGTGTAAAAAGGCACTTGTGTTGGTGTTTCCTTTTTGTTTATTAAGCAAGTGGGTAGGTCATTTGGTTGGAAGGTATGATGTCAAAATTCTGATGGCAGCAACAGGACCACACCTGACATCCTGGGTAAACCAGTTTGGCACCATCTGCTTGTGTTTTTTGAGTGGTGGTGGTGTATATGTAAACGTTGGGACTGCCGGGGAGAGAGGGAAGAGTAGGGGTAGGGCCAGGGTCAGGAAGAGCAGTGGAGAGACTGGCTTAAATTCTGGAGCTCCCTGAAAGAAGGGACCCCCAGGATTTCTCTGGGGATGAAATGCAGGCACATATTTAAAGAAAGGAAATGATTCTCTGCAGTCTGCAGCATTCTCCTTTAGCTAACAGGGTTCAAAGCAGTGAAAAGAAGAGATGAGGAGAGGAGGGAATGCCCATGCAAGTCTGGGGAAGAGGGAACAGAGAAGGGAACGGGGTGGTGGGGGGGGGGGAGGCGGAGAAAGAACAGAAAAAAATACCGTAGAGGAAACCTGGGCCATGGTGCGGGAGGGGCTGGGGGAGGGGTACTGGAAAGGTAAAGAGGCCGCACCTGGGGGCCTGCAAATGCGTGGAGGACTGTCATCCTCCGCCAGCTAGAGTGTCTTGCCCCAGAACCGTCCTGCCTCTCTCTTCTCCAGGTCTGGAAGTCTCAGGAGGCCGCGGTAGCGAGCGCAGAGCTCCTGGCGCTCTTACTAGGGGGAAGGGCGGGCAGGAGAGGCGGGGCCTCCGGGCCGGGCGGGAGCGAAGCCTCCGGCCGCGGGAGGGGCTCCTCTCCGGCGGGCGGGCGCCGGAGTCTGGGGGCCGTGTTTCCCCCTCCCGGTCGGTGGAGGCGCCTGGCCCCTCCTCCCCCGGCCGCCCCCACCCCCGCTGCCGCTGTCAAAGATAAACCGGGCCGTTGCTTGCAGGAGCAGCGGCTGCGGGCGATCGGGCGGTGAAGAGCCTCGGGCGCGGCCTCGCCTCCCCGGCCCGGCGCCCGCATCAGCACCGCGGACAGCACAGCGGCCGTAGCCAGTACCCAGGCGTCCGCTGGCCCACCGACCCACCGGCACCTGGGCCCGCGACGTCCGAATCAGCACCGTGGACAGTGCACTGGGCCCCCTCTAGCCGCTGCCAGCCCACCTGCTCCCGGAGTCAGCACCGCGGACAGCCCCCCGCCACCGGCCTCGCGGCAGGCTCGGGAAAATCAGTGCTCCTGGAACATGGCCACTGAGGTAGGGGGAGAGCGCCTGGCCCGCAGGCAGTGCCCGACTGGTGCGGGAACACATCTCCGCTAGGGGCGGACTGGGCGGGAAAGGAAGAAGGGGGGGTGGGGTGGGGTGAGGGGGTGGGTTGGGGTAGGGTAGGATGGGGTGGTTTTCCAGATCTCATACTGCAGGAAGGGGTGGGGAGCAGAGTGGCAGGGTGGAGGAGAGGGGCTTCTCCTGAGAACTCATCTCACTCCTGGCGATCTTCCCCATCTGAGTGCTGAAGCTGCCCACGCCACTTGTTGGCACTGGCACCAGGTTTGCTCTAGGGACCCAGCTGGGGTTTCCCCTTACTCTGGGCTGCTAGTCCTAAAACTACTTCCCTAGAGGGTTGGAGGTGAGCTTGTCCCTGTTTTAGGGCCGGAAGGCAGCTGGTTTCTGTTGCTGTGCAGTGTAGCCATCCAGCTTTTGAACCCAAAAGCCTGGTTAAGAGATGACAGACCTACCTCCACATCCACGTTTCCTTCATGGGGAGGGAGGGGACAAGACCCCATCTGGTTTTAATGAGCTTCCTGCACCAGTCTCCACTTTTGCATATCATGCTTTCTTGCTTTTTCATCCCATTCAAGTTTCTTGTACCAGGGTGTCTGCATTTCCCGTGTCTGATGGGAGGAGCTGTCTTCTTCAGGGTGTGCTGATAGGTGTGTCACCTTCAGGGGACTTGAAAGCTGAACCGAGGGACCTGTTGGCTGAGGGCAGAATCTTGGTGCAGTGCTTAAGAGATCAGGAATTTCCTCCTGTTGTCCTTCATTTCATGTGGGAAATGCAGCTCTTTATGTCCCCACTGTATAAGTGGTACAGCTAACACATGGAGAAGGGGAGGACCTATTCAATTCACAGCATGTTAGCAGCAGAACTGAAAGTTTCTTCCTTTGGATTTTTGGAGTGGAACCCAGGACACCAGGGTCTCTCCAGGTCTGATGTTGACTTCTGTGGTGTTTCCCCACTTCTACCCCAGCTGGAACACAAGCCAGGGAGACAGCATAGGCTTGTGAATGATTCTGTGCATTGCCTCTGGGCATCCTGGTGAGCAGTGTGACATCAATACCAAGTGTTGTTATTGTAATTCTGCTGTCGTGGCCACCACAGAACAAGGTGCAGTTGTTTGATGCCATTTGGCTTTGTGACAAGGCACAGGATTAGCTAGGAGAGCTCACCGTCCCCCCTACCCCAGACCTTGCGAGAGGGCAAGTCCTAAGCAGGCCCATGGAGCTTGGTTTTTAGGCTGGAGGAATGCAAAAATAAATAAATAATTAGAAAGCCTGGAAAGTGCCGAAGTTACTGAGAAGAGCAGGAAGAACAAAGGAGAAATGGCCAAGGATCTGATCACCTTCCAGAGAGGGCCGCCAGGCTGCAGCAAAGACTGCTGGTGCTGGGCAGGAAGGGACAACGTCAGCCACCTGGGTGTAGCTGGGCCAGCAGTCTGGGCAGAGAAGGCAGCCACATCTGTGATGTGATGTGCCAGATTCCAGGAGCCCCATCTGTCTCATTATCTCTCCAGTGCAGGTCTGTTGTGGTACACAAATGCCAACCAGCAGGCTCACATCTCTACGTTGAGGCAGTGTTTCTAGGTGGCTGCTGTTAGGCGTGCATGACTCTCTGGGGAGAGGTTCTGCTCACAATGCCTCTGTGAATGTAGCACTTTCCTGTGTACAAAGCACTGCCACATGTATGATCTCCTTTGAGCTTTAGAGCAACCCTGTGAAGTGGGCAAGGATGGCGTTATTATCCCCAATTAACAGATGAGCTCACCGAGGCTCAAGGGCTTGCCTGATTCCTGTGAAGAAGCCAAGGAAGGCATCATTATCCCATTTTACAAATGATGCAAGTGGAATGTGAGAGTTATTCAAGAAAATATGGCTCAAAAGGGGCAGAGCTTGAGCTTCTGCCTCCCTGGTCAGTTTTTTTTTTTTTTTCCTGCTGCATCTATGTATATCCATTAGCCAGTGGTGTTGCTCAGCAGAGAGGTGGGCGCTAGGAGTGGCGACATGAGGCTGTGATGGAAAGGATGCAGAAGGGCCCAGCTCCCTGTTCAGCCTGGCTGGGTCGGCTTGAGGGCAGAGGGACAGAGGAATGGCCAGAAGGGATGGAGAGCAGAGGACAAACATTACCCATTTCCCAATTTGGCCTTGGGTGGACCCTGCTGGCAGTACTGAGGGAGGAAGTCTTAACTCTGCCAAGGCACAGAATGTACACATTATCTGGGCTGTGGAGTGAGTCATTCTCCCCAGGCTGTTTTTACTGTTAGGACTGAGTTAAGATTACCGGGAAAAACCTGTTGGGAGAAGGAATACCTCATGCCAAACTTCCTGGCCATCCCCATAGGATTCCGAATGGGAAGTCCTCAGTTCCAGCAGATGTTTTGAGAGGTAAAGAGGAGAGGAACAGAGAGAGGGAGAGGGACGAGGGAGAGGGAGAGAAGGAGGAGGAGGGACAGGAAGACAGAGGGGGAGGGAGAGAGGAGAGACATTAAGGAAGACTGGATGTCCCTGGATCCCTATGTGGAAGGCATGGAAACTGGGTCTTTTCTGCTTCCTAATTTCTGTTGAGGAGTTACCATTAGGGGAGGAGTGCGTGTGAGGAACTCAGAGGAGGGATGGAGCCTCCTGAGTGATACACTGACCTCATTTGGGCAACTGTAATGAGCCCATTTCCTGAGCGGCAAATCTCTTTGAATCTGTGTCACCAGGAGCAGGGTCCACCCTGGGAAAGAGTCCAGATGGCCCAGGACAACTGGGAAATGCCTGGCTAGGAGGGGCTTCCTTGAGTGGTGGAGTTTGGTCTCTAAGAGGTTTTTAAATGCACCCAAGTAGCATTATCCAAGCAAAGCACTTGGAGGTTTGATCTCTGAGCCTGGAATTAACAACCAGCAGACAGTGGGTTGGGCTTGGCCCTGGTGCAGGCTTAGAAGAAGGAAGGCCCTATGCCTGGGTTTCCATCCCGAGGCCTGACTTGGCTGCTTGTGACTCATGATCCTCACTCCTCCTCCACACCCCAGCCAGGGAGCAAGCATGGTGTTGGTTCATTAGCTGAATCTCCTGATTCTTGAGTTGAGCCTCAAATGCATCCTCTGGAATTAGCTAGTTTTTAATGAGGATGGAGATGTGGGCCAGATGGGGCCTCCTGTTTGTCTTGGGCAGATTGGGACCGGGAGTGCTCTTCCAAATTCTGGTGCTTGATCCTCCCCACCTCTACCAGGTTGGCTCTGTCAGGTGTGTGACCTGCTCTTCAGACAGCCTTCCTATCCCTGTCCTATTGAAGTTCGAAAATTGGTGCCAGCAGATATTACCACTGATGTTTTCTTTCTTCCCTGTGAAATGCCTCTTGGTCCTGTCTTTACTCAGCTGCTGGCAGGCCGGGGGATGGTGGCGGGAGAGAGGGCAAAGTTGAGGAAGGTAAGACGTAGATGAGAAGGCCGGGTGTCAGGGTCAGTTAAGAAACTCTGGGAGAGCAGACACAGAAGCTGTGTGCATATTCTGGGATCCTCTTATGGGATTTCAGAGCATCATGGATCTCTCTTAAAACCCCCCACTTGTTTCCTGAAAGCTAAGTAGTTGGCAAGTGCCAGGAGCCTGGCTCTAGCTCTGGCTCAAGGGCCCCAGTGATGGGATTCTTCGTTCAGTGGTCCTCAACTGGCCCTTCTAGAAGTGAGTCTCGTTTACAGCTGTGCCTCAGTTGGTCCGCTTCTGTGCTTACAAATGTAAAAATGTATTGGAAACATTAAAAAAATCAAGATATTTGGTATTAAAGAAATCTGGATTTATGGCTTCTCTTAAGATGTCAGAAGCAGGAAAAAAAAAATGTCAGAAGTGCAGCATCCTGGGCTCACATTCTCACATGCTTTCAGGGATGTTCTCTGATTAGCCACAGCCCTCACCGGGCCCACATACATGCTTAGTCCCTATAAACACTGGCATTCATAATCCCTGAAAAAGCCTCTTGAGGGTCAGGGCCGGAAGGGGCTTTAAGTGCTTATGTTGTTCCAGCTTCTCAGTTTCTAGTTGAAGAAATGGAGGCCCAGGGTGATGTGGCCCGGACTAGCACCCAGGTCTCCTGCTCCCAAGTCAGTGGGCCTTCTTTCCATCTGTGCCTTTTGGTACTTCCCAACTGATCCACGGTGGATGGAGAGAGCCAGGAGACGCTGCTCTGCCTTAAATCTACCCATTCACCAACTACAGATTACTGTTCTATTGTGCTGTACATAGATCTGGGAGATGCAGGCTCTAGAGTATACAATGTATCTGATACCATCTTCTAGCAACTCCTCAAGACTCCACAAGTACTCTAAGGGAGGGAAGTAGATCCCTTGTCACTCAGAGCCAGTGTTCTAAGGCTCAGGATTTTTGGGGTTGGAAAGGATGTTAACCCCTCCTACTCTGTCTGGTTACTTGAGAACCCATGGATCAAAGCCAAGAGGAAATGGGACTATACTATGAAAAGTAGCATCCTAAAATCTTAATGGAATAATAAACTAGAAGTTTATTTACTGCTCAGAAAAGTCCCAGACAAGTAATTCTGACCAGCAGCTGGATCTCCTCCAGGCTGACTCAGGGGCCCAGGCGCTTTCCAACTTGTGGTTCCATCATCTTCAACATACAGCTTCTTTGGTTTCTGTGGAAGGGCAAAGATTACAGAGGAGTGGCTAGTCCTGTGAGCCAAACCTGTACATTCCGCTCACATTCCATTCAGTCATAAGGCCACACCTAATTGTAAGGCAGGCTGGGGATTAATCTAACTGTATGCCTGGAGGGAAGAAGAAGGGCTGTTGTCAACAGCTAGCCAGCAACAAGAGACACAGCCCTTCATGGTAGCACACAGTGCGTGTGTGTACTCAGGCAGAGAAAAAGGAGGCTGTGGGGGATGGGGGAGAAGCTGAGTCCATATCAGAATGACTGAAGCACTGTTTTTTTTTTTTTTTTTTTTTTTTAAATTCTCCCTTTCTTTCCATTCTCACCAGCACATTCCTTGGTTTAGATCTACTTTTGTTTCCCTGGACCACTACAAAGATAGTGCATCCCTTCACCTGGCCTCTTACCCCAGTCATGCCCAATTCCCGTGCATCCCACACAGAGCTACCTGAATGGTCCTTCTGGGGCTAGGGAACCCCATTCTCAAGATTCACTGGCTCATGTCAGTTGGTTTTAGAAGGTCAGAGGAAGACCACAGCCCTTTTCCTTGGAAAATACAAAAAATATGAAATCTTAACCAGATAGAGCAGACACATTAATGAATAATGTACTTATATCACCAAAGCTTAATTTGATTTTCAAAGTTATCATAGGACCCTAGTGGATGTCAAGGGGGCTTTCTCAATTAAAACCTTGAGTGGAGGAATCAAGGCCTACGAAGATGAGAGAGCACCATACATTCTTCAGTTCAGTCCCAGTACTCTGGGGACCACTTCTCTCATGAAGAGCAAGGGTTGTCTGGATTTAGGAAAGTCTCTGATTCTCCCCTTTTCAGAACCTTGATCTACTGATTACCTGCTCCTACCTTTCTCTCATTACTTATTCCCCCAGCCTTTTTTTTTTTTTTTAAGATTTATTTGTTTTAGAGCAAGCAAGAGAGAGAGCGAGAGCACATGTGAGCATGGTGTAGGGAGGGACAGAGGAAGAGAGAATCTCAAGCAGACTCCCTGCTGAGTGTGCAGCCCAGCATGGGGCTCGATCTCCCCTCCCTGAGATCATGACTTGAGCCAAAATCGAGTTGGATGCTTAACTGACTGTGCCACCCAGGTGCCCCTCTTTCCCCCAGCTTTTTTTTTTCTTTTAAGATTTTATTTGTTTGTCAGAGAGAGAGCGAGATAGAGCACAAGCAGGGGAATGGCAGACGGAGGTAGAGGGAGAAGCAGACTCCCCACTGAGCAAAGAGCCCGATGTGGGACTCGATTCCAGGACCCTAGGATCATGACCTGAGCCGAAGGCAGATGGTTAACTGACTGAGCGTTTCCCCCAGCTTTTAAGCAAGTTTAAGTGTCTTCAATCCTACACCTTCTCCTCTAGGTGCGCCCCCCTCCCAGCTCTCCGTGATTACACTGTCACCCCCTTGCCCTTGCCCCGCTCTTACCTAATCCACAAAGTCTTGCTGAAATCTGCCTGTTGTCGCTGGAACAGACCAGGTTCTCTGCCATCTTTGCTCCTTTACAGAAGCTTCTCCCTCTGTCTGGGTTGCTTTTACGTCCTATCCCTACCCACTGCCTGCCCCTTACCACTGGCAAGTCCTGGCCTTCCTTTATGACTCAACACAGACCTCAGGAAGTCTTTTCTGAGTAAGCGTTTCTGGGTAAGATGTTACTTCTCTGAAGCATTTATCACAGGCTAATTTATTATATATTTACTTGTCTTCCTCCCTGGAGCTCACAGACTGTCTTTTGCCCAGCATCCCCAGAGCCTGGCAGTAGTAAGGACTCAATAAATGAAAGGAATGACTGAATGGATTCACTTTAATTACACAGGATGAACTGGGCTTGTGTTCGCTCTGCCCTTGGGGCTTGGTCTCCACGTGGTTCCAATGTTTGGCATATTTTACCCAGTGGAATGGTGGTTTCAGATGTGGGTGGCCAAGGCTGGAAGTGGAAGAAAGAGGCCTGGTCCTTCTGTGGAACTGAGCCCACTCCCCTCAAATGCTAGAGTCTGTGTCAAGGTCAAGTCTGCAGGTGTGGGCAAGGGACAGAGTTGCCCCACTCCTTCCTACCAAGGCAAGGTGTTTCTTTAATTTCTGGCTTCAGCCCACTTTATCCATAATTTTCTCTGGGGAAGTTTGGGCATTTGGAGGCCCCTCCTTTCTTGTGGTGAGAGGTCCTGGATGGGAAAGCTATCTGTGGTGCTCTCTGACCTGGGCTTTAACTTGGCCTGAACTTGAATCTCCCTCCAAGGTGGTGGGCATATCAGGTCCTTCCTCCTCTGGTCTGCATGCTTCCCTCCTCAACTCTGCTGTAAGCCCCACTTCTGGGGTCTGAGACCTCAGTCTTATTCAGGGGCTGGGTTCCCCAAGTATGAGGCCTAATGAGTTCTAAATGTTTGATACTTGCTAAGTGAACGAAGGTGTGAAAGTTTGTGTGTGTGTGTGTGTGTGTGTGTGTGTGTGAGAGAGAGAGAGAGAGAGAGACAGAGAGGAAAAAGGAAGGAGGGGGAGGAGGGGGAAGGGGAAAGAGGGGGAGGGAAAGCGGGGAGGGAACGGGAGAGAGAGAGAGAGAAAGAGAGAGAGAGAGAGAGAAGGATCTGGGCCAGCCACCAGGAAGTCTCTTCCTCTTGTTAAAATTTGTTTCTGGCTCTGTTGATGGTTCCAGAACCTCCCCTTCTGGCTCAGCTTTGGCTCCGCTTCAGGCTTTTTCTAGATATTTCTGGGGTAGCCTGAGGTGTCTTGTCTGATAAGCTCCACAGTCCTGCTTCCCCGTGGCCTTCCTGGAGCACTGGTAGGTTGGCTAATGTTCTGGTTTGCTGGGAACTTTCTTGGCTTTAGTGCTGTAAGAACCATGTCCTGACATCTGCCACCACCGACCCCAGCCCCCAGTCTTGGGCAAACCTAGATGGGTGTTCGCCCTGAGTGTGTGTCTCCTGTGTGCCTTCTTAGGTCCATAATCTGCAGGAGCTGCGGCGAAGTGCCTCGCTGGCCACCAAGGTCTTTATCCAGAGAGACTACAGTGATGGGACCATCTGTCAGTTCCAGACCAAATTCCCCCCAGAGCTGGACAGCCGGGTGAGGATGGTTTTTTCCCCCTCAACTTGGAACACAGGCCATGAGGGAATAGAGGACTTAATCAGACGTATTTCTTTTCCAGGATAAAACTAAACATGTGTCACAACACTTGTTCAGTCACTTCACATGCAAGCGTTAAACCACGTCCCTGACATTGTCTTGCCGTCCCTGCATGGAAAGTTAAAGCTGGGAAGGCCTCACATTTCCTAGTTCAGCAGCCCCCAAATGTCAGCAGCACAAGACTCACCTGGAGAGCTTGTTAAACAAAAGTGCGTTCCTTAGTCCTGAGATGGCAACGGCTTGGGCTGTCTCCCCTCTTCAGCAGCAGTCCTCAGCCCTAGCTGCAGAGCTTAAAAAAATCCTGATGCCCAGGTCATCAACCAAGGCCTGTCCACAGCCTCTCCCTCCAGACTCAGCTACCTGGGTGTCTCACGGACCACCAGCCCCTGGCAAGCATCAGCTCCTGCTGCCGGCTTTTGCTTCTGGCTCGGGCACGTATGGCCCTCGTCCCAGGCCTCTGTAGAACTGGCCTGGGGTTGTCGTCTGCCCTCTGGAGGGCGGCGGCAGACCCTGACCCTTCCACTCAGCAGCTCAGGCCCATCTGAATGGGCTTGGGAAGGTGGGGTGGGACTGCCTTTTGCTAATCTGATCCCTAACCAGCTTTTAGGGATCTATGATGCTCCTCATCTCATCAAGGACATGCCTGTCCTTTGGGGCATAGGGACTCTTGGGGTAGAGCATAATTTTCTCTTATGTATTTACTCCAGATCTGTGTAGGGACAGTGACTGGGGACCCCAAAGCTTCTGACTATTCTTGGGGAGACCTTTTGTCCTAGTTGGGGGTGGAAGGTCCCTAACCTGTGTGATGGACCATTCTGATCCTCTATAGCGGTGAGTGGGGAAGGGGATGTTCCAAGGAATGTAAAAAATGGAGCTGTAGACACTTTGATACTTGTTGAACTTGGAGCATGACCTTCTAATCTAGTGTAGGGTTATGTGTAGTGTAGACTCAGGTCCGAGCTGTGTAACCTTGGACAAGTTCACTCAACAAGTATTTACTGAGCAACTGCTCCTGTTTGAGGCACAGGGCATCTAGAAGTGAAGTCTTGGAGTTTGTTTTCTCTTAGAGGGTATGAAGAATAAAATAGCAGGTAAATATTAGTAGCTCTGGGGGTGACCAATACTAGAAAAATAAGGGGGGAAGTCACGGGGCTGGAGGAGCTGGGAGAGGTGAGTGGTGGGGGAGATCTGTGAGATAAGGTGAGACCTGAGCCTGGGGGGAGTGTGGGGGAAGAGTGTTGCATCCAAGGACACAGGCACAAAGACTTGCGCATTTGCAGGGAGCAGCAGGGCAGTCCGTGTGGCTGGAGTGGGGACTGGGGGTGGGGCAGGAGAGTAAGAGGCAGGCTCAGGGGACGCAGGGCTAGACCCTGTAGGCCCTCCAGGGCCTAGCAGGCATTGTAAGAACCTCTTGGATTTTACTTGGAGAGAGATGAGATGGCTTTGGAAGCTCTTTTTCAGAGCTGTGACATGTTCTGGCTTTAACAGGCTCTCTTGGCAGGGCTAGGGGCAGAGAGACTAGTTAAGAGGCCAGAGATGATGGCAGCCTGGACCGCAGAGCAGAGCTTTGATCTGCTGAAAGTGAAAAAATGCATGAAAGTGTGTTATTTATTTTAAAATTTTTAAAAAAGATTAGACTTCGCAAAGTTTTTTTTTTCAGATGAAGCAATTGATTAATTTATTTTTAAAAGATTTTATTTATTTACTTGAGAGAGAGAGAGAGGGCACCTGAGCAAAGAGAGGGAGAGGGGGCTAGAGGGCGAGGGAGGGGCAGAAGGAGAGGGTGAGGCAGAGGGAGGGGGGAGGTGCAGAGGGACAGGGAGAAGCAGACTCCCTGCTGAGCACAGAGCCTGACAAGGGGCTCTATTCCAGGACCCTGAGATTATGTTGAAGTCAGATGCTTAAATGACTGAGCCACCCAGGTGCCCCAGCAATAGCTTAATTTGATCTACAGTTGCCAGATGAATTTATAAAAATCTTATTATTTTTTTTTAATTGAAGTATAGTTGACATACAATGTTACATTGTTACCTGAAAGTGCTCAGTTGTTAAGTGTCTGCCTTTGGCTCAGGTCACAATTCCAGGGTCCTGGGATCCAGTCCCGTGTCGGGCTCCCTGCTCCGTGGGAAGCCTGCTTCCCCCTCTCCCACTTCCCCTGCTCGTATTCCCTCTCTTGCTATCTCTCTCTGTCAAATAAGATCTAGGGATGCCTGGGTGGCTCAGTCCGTTAAGCCGCTGCCTTCAGCTCAGGTCATGATCCCAGGGTCCTGGGATCAAGTCCCACGTCGGGCTCCTTGCTTGGTGGGAAGCCTGCTTCTCTCTCCACCTCTGCCTGCCACTCTGCCTGCTTGTGTGTGTGTTCTCTCTCTCTGACAAATAAATAAATAAAATATTAAATAAATAAATAAAATCTAAAAAAACCCCCCAAATACACACACTCACACATTTATATAAGCTTTTAAAAAATAGAAGGCATAGAAAGTGCTTAATAAATATTAGCTATTATGATTGTGGATGCAGGCAGGACAGTTGTGCAAACACACAAGGCTGTTGTGTCCTTCATGACCTCTTAGCTTGAGGGAAGTGCCCTGTCCTGGAGAGACACTCCTGAGGTCTTACACAGTCTTAGGCAGTTAGAGTCCCATTCAAACATGGGGAGCCCCTACCAATTAGGACCTGGGTACTTTCACAGCTATCAAAATGGGAAGGGTGACAAAGTCACTAGAATTCCTGCCTGAGCCCCTGCAGAAAATGTTCACATGAATGATATGGTGGGAGTTTCTTGCCTCCAAGGGAGGCCAAGTAGCCGTTCTTATTTCCATTTTGTAGATGTGGAAACTGAGGCTAGAGTAGTTAAGTCATTAGCAAAAGGCCACATGGCTAGTGGATGGTCAGGTCTGGACCGGACCCCAGGTCTCCTGACTCCCAGTCCAGTGCTCCACAGGCACCTGCCCCTTCTCTGGTCTTGCCTGTGGGCATCTCCCCCTACCAGCATGGGCCTACCACCGCCATCCTCCCTCCCACCTGTGACTGTCCACAGTCCAGGGAGGCTGACCTCAACATGGTTCCCTGTCCCTCTCCCCCTCCAGATTGAGCGGCAGCTCTTCGAGGAGACCGTGAAGACCCTCAACAGCTTCTACGCAGAGGCCGAGAAGATTGGGGGGAGCTCCTACCTCGAGGGCTGCCTGGCCTGTGCCACGGCCTACTTCATCTTCCTCTGCATGGAGACCCACTACGAGAAGGTGGCTCCCTTTCCGACTGCCCCGCATCGCTGCCCCCAGGGCTCCCCTGCTGCTCGCTCATCCTCCACTGGCCCCTCTCCTTGCAGGTTCTCAAGAAGATCTCCCGCTACATCCAGGAGCAGAACGAGAAGATCTTTGCCCCTCGAGGCCTCCTGCTCACGGATCCTGTGGAGCGTGGGATGAGGGTTGTATCCTTCCTGGCTGTTCTGTGTAAGGGCATGGAGTTGCCAACCAGTGGGGTCCCTGGTGAGGCCCCGTGTCAGATATAGGGACCACCCTAGGGACCTCTGCTCAGGGATTTCCTAGTATTCCCCAACTCGTGGGTCATCCGCTCCCCTCCCCCACAAGTTATCAATGCTCTTTGTGAACTTCAGGGTTTGCTTTTATCCAGCATTTATTCACTGCTCAACACATGCCAGGTACCATATTAGCTGCTTTAAAACTATGCAGTTCTCCCTAAAGGTGGGTGACTCTTACTTGCTCGTCCACGAGCACACTGAAGTTCAGTCACTGGCTCAGGGTCACTGGGCTGGTGGACATCAGAGCCAGGATTGGAGCCCAGGCCCACACATCGCTCTGGGGCTGTTTGCCCCTCAGGGAGTGGGCAGATCTCCCATCCGTTCACATGTCTACAGTCTCATGGACTCCTGTGTGTGCCTCCTGGCGTCCCCCTTCCAGAGATCAGGAAAATAGAAATCTTGATGGGCGGCTGGTCCAGGGCTGGGTTTTATGTCTGCTCACCTGGAAAACTGTGTGCACACATCCCACCCTCAGTCATTAGCAACTTGAGTAAAATTGCTAAAAAATAAATTTTGCTAGAAACTTGAGAGGAAAAAGAGTAAAGAAAACACAAACACCGGAATCCTCTGTTCACCCCGCCCTGTGAGAGGGGCTGCTTTTTATTGAGCCTTTCCTAAGAAGCGGGCATTGTGCTTACTGCTTTACATGCGTGATTTCAGTCCGGCCCCAGACAACCCGGAGACTGTAGGATCACCACCATTTTGCATACCGAGTCGTTAATGGGTAACACAGTAAATGACCCGTCTAAGGCCACATCTCTGGAGTCGAGGCGAGTGAGGCTTTGAAAGCAGGATACCCGAAGTCCTCCGGCTTCCCGCAGTGCCACCACCTGTACCGGGGGTTGGTAACTAGCCCCACTAGAGCAGGAGCTTCCGAGCTGGGTGTGAGCCTGCGCTGAGCGGGGCCCTCGGGGTCGCTGCGCACATGCCCCGAGTCCTTGCGGGCGGGAGCGCGGCGGGCGGGGGTCTAGTGGCTAGTGGCGCCATCTGCCCTCCTTGCTATCTGGGAAGCGGCCCCGGTGGGCCTCCCGCTCCCCTGCTGGCTTCCATCTGCGGGTCTGTCCGCGCAGCTGCCAGGGCGTCCGTCCTTAACGCCGCCGCAGATCGAGATCTCCATCTACGAGGACCGGTGCAGCAGCGGCAGCTCCAGCAGCGGCAGCAGCTCGGGCAGCGGCAGCAGCGGCGGGGGCGGCGGGGCGGGGGCCCGGTGACTGGCCGAGAGTCCCTGCAGGGAGGTGTATGGCCGGACTGAGGGCCTCTCAGACCTGCGGCGGCTGCGCTACCAGAGCACCCGCTTCTGAGTCATTCTCTGGGCCCCCCTCTGCTCCCCGGGGCGGGAGGGAGGGTGACTGGCCTGGTGTCCTTGCGGGCCCGTCTCCCGGCGCCCCTCCCGCACTCCTGCCCCTAGCCCCTGGCAGGACGGCCCACTTCCTGATCTGGCATTTTCCCCAGGGGTCAGGTCTGGTCAGGCGCAGCCAGATCTTCCAGGGGAAGGCTGGGACCTGGTGGGGAACGCGATTTGGACAGCCCTTTTCTTCTGCCTCTCCACTCCCAACACCCCGGAGGCGGGGCTCAGGTCCCAGAGAGAATTCCTATCCCGCATGATTCCTCAGCCCAAATCCCACATCCGCCAGGACTCTCTCCCCCCAGGGTCCTGCTCCCCGTGGCTGTCTCCCAGTGTCTGCTCTTTCTGGTGCCACTGCTGGGGCTCTTCCTGTCTGTGAACCTGCCTCCACTGGGTTCGAGGTCTGGGGAGATGGGAGCCACTCAGTACCCTCTTGACCCCTTCTAGACTCATGGCTTCCCCTTCCTCCACTCAAAGCCTGAAGGCCACATTGGCCTTGCCAAGAAACCTCCGACTCCCGAGACTTTGCAGGACACCGGGCACTGGCTGTGGGGTGCACAGCCTGGGGCTCTGGGAGGTTATATGAGGTCTAAAGAAATGCTTCATGGAGACTTGTAGCTTTGGGGGCTTTGAACCTCCAGGATTGGAGCCAACTTCTCGAGATTGGAAACTGTGTGTATGAGAGAATGAGTGTGTGTGCACGCAGGTGCGTGTGTGAGTGCATATACATGAGAGCACTGTGTGCACGAGTGCACGTGTGGCTTTGCAGCCGTGTGCATGAGCACACACGTGAATGCATGTGTGTGAGTGCACATGTGTGAGTGCACTTGTCCGTTCCCCTTCTTTGCCAGGCCAGTGACTGCCCCTCTGCCTCCTCTCTTATCTTTGTATGTAATGGTCTGTGGCTGCTTCCCTGCAGGGGTCCAGCCTGTCCCTTTGTAAATAAATGTCCTAAAGCCCCTTGCCCCTTGCCTGGGGCTGCCAGCTTGGCTCTTCTTCCTGGTCTCTTCCCCACCTGCAAAGTTCTCCCCACCTTTTGATTCTACTGTGTACATTCTAGCAAAAGAGAAGTTGGGGGTCTGGGAGAGCAGAGCCAACCTTCTGGAGCCTTCCATGTCCTTCTCCCAGCCCTCCCGGTCCATGACAAAGCAGCAGGGCCACACATGCTGCATATTCAGCCCACCCAGACTCTGGAGCTCTCTAAGGCTGCATAAGCAAGGCTTCCTTGGATGTTCAAAGGAGCTGGCAATCTATAGGGGAAAAGGCAAACTCCTTTCTTGAAAGGGAAGAGAAGCACCCAGCCAGTGAGGCTCTGCCTGCCAAGCCCCAGGGTGCCAATGAGGAGGAAGCAGCCCCCATGCCCAGATGCCTGGATGAGGGACAGCAAGTGACTGCCTGCCTCAGCTGGCAGGAGGTGCTAAAAGGGCATCTGGAAGACCAGCCACTGCAGGGAGCTTTCTAGAACCAAAGAGGGGCCTGGTTTTCTTTTGGATGAGAGAGTAGCCTGTGGGAGGGTGGTGCCTACCCAGGGGGCTGCAGAGGGCAGCCTGGTCCCTGAGCCCGAGGGGATGGGTCTGCGTCCAAGGATCCCCAAAGAGGGCGGTGACCCAGTGAGCTCCAAGGCAGCCCCCTGACCGCCCCCCGACCCCTGGGCCTGGCCCATGCCCTCCCTGGCCCACTGTGGGGCCAGGCCTTATGTCTGTGGGATGGCTGGGCACAGGCGATGCAGTGGCCTTTGGTTTTATTATTTCTTTTTCCAATAAAAGGACTTGCCCAGCTTGAGGCTCTGTGCTGCTTCTCTCCCCTCTGGTGGTGGGCTGCTAGTTCCATGCCCCAGGCCTACAGCGAGGGGAGGCTCAGCCGCCCACCCGCCTCATGCCAAGGAGGTGGGGCTGAGCATGTTCCTGAAGGAGCATGAGCCTGACCCGGGCAGGACCCACCCTGTCTTCTCGAAGTCTGTAGTCTAATGGGGAGGCTACATTCTGGATCCTCGAATCTGGAGCCTTTATGGGAGGTTTGCAGCCTTGGGTGGGGGGAAGGACTTGACTGAAAGCCAGGGCAAAAGCAAGTAATGAATTGATTAAATACCCATTATTTGAACCCTTAACCTGGGTTTAGGGACTGTTAGGGGCTGGATCACAGAAGTCACTCTGTTTTAAAGACTAGAAAAGCATGTGAGTGTTGGAACCTAGCAGGGTTGTGTCTTGCATTCTATAAAACAAAGTAACATTTACTGAGCACCTATAGTGTGCCAGATGCTTTGGTAAATCCATATACTAGAGCTGGGAGGGGGTTTAAAGATCATCTAAATGAGGCAGAATGGAGGCCCAGAGCGGCGGCTTGACTTGCCCCAGGTCACACAACTGGGTGGGATCATACCAAATCTAGAACCAAGACCTCCTGACCCAGTGCTCACTCTGACACCATGGGGACGGCATCCCAATGGAAGTTGCCTTACGCTGTGGGGTGGCCAGGATCACATGCTCAGGTCTGTGAACGAAGAGAGGGTCTCACCAGACTGTGAGGACAATGGCTCCAGCCTCCGGGTGGGGGCTGGGGAGATCCCCTCTGGGGGGTGCTGAGAGGGACTCTGGTGGCTTCCATGCTTGTCCTTGCAGCTCTGGAGAGGCAGCTGTGCCTTAGCCTGAACCATGGGGAGGTCTGGGCCCACTGCCTGTGCTCAAACGTGGGGTGTGTGTGCAGTGGTCACAGTGGAGGTGGTTCTTCAACACGAGGGTAGGTTCATTCTGTCCTGTATGCGAGGTTATCAGTCGTTATGTTAAACAATAGTAGCTAACATTTATCACTTACTATGTGCCAGGCACTAGGGTAAGACCCGACATAGCCATTCAATCCTCACAACAACCCGATGGTATGGACTTTTATTCCCATTTTACAGATGAGGAGACTGAGGCTCACAGAAGTTAAATAACTTGCCCAAAGGTACACAACTCGGAAGTGGCAGAGCTTGGCTTTGAATCTAGGCAGGCTGACTCCAGACTGTGGGGAAGATGAGTAATCCAGCTTCAGGGACCCTATCAGAGCTCGAGGTCCTCAGCCATCCTAGGTAAGGATTTGCCAGATTCCTAGGTAAGGACGTGGAGCTGTGCCTGGCTCCTCCAAGCCCAGGGCTGGTACCTCTAGGCATCATGAGAGTGGGGGTGGGGCTGTGCCCTCACAGACCTGCAAGGCCCACAGAGGCAGCCTGGTGAAGGGCAGAGTGGGGAGAAGAAGGTGAGGCCTGGCTTCTCCCTCCCTGGCTTTCCTCGGTAGGCTCAGTTGCAGAGGGGAGTGGCCTCTTCTGCGCGTCCCGCCGCAGCCGTGTCTCTGCCTCCCCCTTGCCAGTCAGGAACAGGCCCTGTCAGGCCCCTGGGAGCACAGGAACCCCCAGGCAGCTCTGGGCTGCCATTCCCTTCCTTACGGCCGCCAGACTCCGCTCTCTAGCTTCCTCTGGGGTGTGTGAAAACCACAGGGTTTACAGCAGCTCATTGCGCCACCGAGTGGCAGGATCGTGCACTGCACCCTGGAATCAAAGCCGCTTGGGAAACATTCCTAGAATCCCCCAAACCCGAAGCCACTTCCACCTGCTTTCAGAGGAGTTGTGGGGCAAAGATGGAGTCCAGCTGGTGGTGACTCTCCTTCCGGCCAGCCCCTGGGGTGCTGCCTTTTTCCTGGGAACGCCTGGCTCCCTTCTCCACAGTTCCGGAAAGACTTATAATTAAGGAAGCTTTCTGGCAGGAGGCACCTGCACCTGCTTTTGGCTTTACTCTTGACCAAGGATGAAGGCGATGCAAGTAGCATTCCTAGTGAGACCTGACTGGAGCTCAAGCTTCATGAGAGGAGCACGTGGTGGAGACTCCTTGAGCCTCAGTTTCCTTCCCCAGCTGTAAAATAGGGGTCCTAATACTTGACAAAATTGCTCAGATCAGTGCCTCTCATCCTTGGCTGCAATCACTGTCACCCAGGGAGCAGGCGGAACCACTGATCTCTATCTCTGAAAATGCTGATTTCATTATTCTGGGGTGCAGTCTGGACATCAGGTTTTTTTTTTTTTTTTTTTTTTTTTAGTTTCCCTGGAGATTCTAGTGTGAAAATGAGGTCAAGCATCCCTGATTTCGACAGTACCTAGAGCCTAGGAGCATTTTCATGGAGCTCTGAAAATGTCGGAGACCCAAATAAAAGTTATCGTTCCAGAAAAGCAATGAGATGAAAAATAACTGCACGTGATGACCCCACTTAGAGCAAATTCTAATTCAGGCAAAACAAATCTATGGTGTTAGGGGTCAGGAGAGCAGCTGTCCTGGGGTGGGGTGTAGTGAATGGAAGGGGGTCTGGGGAGACTGCTGGGTACCCATGATCTGTTTCTCCAGCAGAGTGCTGGCTGCACAGATGGGCTCGCTTTGTGAGAACTCGTGGAGATGTACACTGAAGATTTGTGTATTTTTCTATACATATGGTACATTTCAATAAATTTACCAAAGTTTATTGGCTCCAAAATAGGAAAAGAAAACACAACACTGAAACTAATGTTTCATTGCATATCTACAAAATGTAGCACTGTACAACATTGTCAACTGTCAACCGTGATTCAACTCAACTGTGTGTGTGTGTGTGTGTGTGTGTAATTTAGGGTGCGTTGTGGATGTCTAGGACGATGTTTGATATGATGAGGGGTGGGGCGTCCAAAAGAGAAGAAGGTCTCTGGTACCTAAGAAAATCTTAAAAGAGCCCAGGTTTACCCCAGGAGCTCTGAGCCTTGACCCCATTATGTACAAAAACCATGCGCCTTTATCAGGGGAAGGCTTTCGGCAGATTTGCAAAGGGGTATGTGACCACCCCTTAAGAAAAGGCTGAGAACAATTGGTTTTGAGGAGTCAGTGAGAAACTGGCCAAGACTGTGCCTACAGGAAATAAGTGTCCCCTAATGCCTTCTGAGGTTTCCACGTGCCTCTCCTCAGGCAGCTTTGGGAGGATTCTTTCTCCCGGCAGCACCCAGGACAGATGGTGCCGAGCTCCCAGCTCTTTCTCTAAGGGGCCATTTAACGGGCTTGTCCGGTCAGCGTCTGCCGGATGGTAGGACTTAGCCTGCAGCCTCCTGGAGCTGCACCGGGGCTTGTGGTTTTGAATCAGGGACGGCAGAGGAGGTGGAGGAGCGGAAAGGGAGTCAGAGGGCTGCCACAGTCTGCCGACCCCGAGTCGTGCACTTAGCTACCCCGAGTCCCGGCTCTGTCCTCTGCAAAATGAGAGCACGAGGAGAATGCATTTTTGTAAATGATGATCTATTTCTCCAAAGTAAAATATTACTGTTATTGCTGAAGCTACACCAGGACCTCATTATACACTGGCCTCATGCTACAGACTTACAGCCAGGTTCCAGGTTCTTGCATAGAACAAACATATTTATCCAAGGGTTTGCTGATTCCCTAATATATGCTAGGAACATTCATGTACATTATTATTCCATTTAGTTCTCTCACACTCTGGTGGGCGGTTATATTTGAATTCTTATTTTATAGATGAGGAAACTGGTGTTCCAAGTGGTTAGGTAGCTTGACAAGCGCCCACAGCTAGTAAATGTCAGAGTAAAGACCTGAACCTAAGTGTCAGAGCCCAAACCCTGCTCTCATTCTGCCAGCATGTCACAGGCGAGTGGGAGACTCCATTCGACCTGGATTCCCTCCTGATGGCAGACTCCAGACCTAGGGAGAAGCATGTGGGCAAATGTGGACACAGAAAAATAAGCTTTACAGAGGCATGATGGGGCTCGTTATTTTGGAGTAATTCAAGTTATAGATTTCTGTAATGGAAAAGTGACTGGGGACCAGCTACCACCTGAGAGCAGTCTGAGCAAAGCCCCGGAAGGGGGAAATGTTATACATGGCTTACTGGACCTTGTGGATGGCAATGGCCTTCTTCCCTCTGTCCCCCGTTCCTTGGTAAACTCTTGGAGGGTGGCGGATCTTGTCTTACTCATCTCCACCACCTCCGTGCCCCTGGCCCATGGGCCTGTCAGGGGAGTAGGCAATGCAGCCCACAGAGACAGGCAGCAAGGACAGGAAGGTACAGATGTTAAATGTCCCAGGCAACGTGACCTGAGATCCCCTTAGGCAGATGCAGACCAGTAATCGGCCCTGAATGCTACAGTTCCACTGCATCTGGCCTCGGACTAACTCAAAGGGTAGTGGCAGCGACCCCAGCCCTCCTCTGTGCTGCGCAGCTGCTCTGAGTTGCCTTGGCCGTGAGATCTCATGGCTCTGCTCATGATCTCCACCTGTCCTGGGAGGCGAGGGAGGGAGGAGGAAGCATGCATCCCGACCCCGCTCAGCTCCTGCCAGGGGCTCCCTGAATGCCAGGATTTTAAGGTGAGTGAATCCTCCTGGGGCTGAGTACATTTCCTGGAAAGTCTGGGCCTGGGGCCCTAGGGAATGGAGCTTCACGGTTGGGTGGGTGGATGGACGGACAGACAGGTGGATGCATACAGAGAAGATGGGTGCTGGGAGAGGACTGAGGGTTCAGAGGTGAGTGAGAGGGCGGTCTAGCTGGCTGGAGATGGATGCTCACAGACCCTGCCGAGGCAGGTGAATTGATGGGTACCAATCGGCCCTGTGCTCCCCAGGGCAGATTTACATATAGGGCTGGAGCTCTTCAAAGAAAAGATACTGTGGCACCAGGTCCCCAAATGAACTCTGCATTTGAGTGATGGATGTGTCTCGTTGGGAAGGATTCTTACAGGTCTAACATTGCCCTGGTTAATGACTTATGGATTGTTGTAAAATCAGGCAGTGCTAGAAGTGAAAGCAGAAGATTAAAGGGCCTGGGACAGATTTTATAATAATATCTGCATTTTATCAGTCAGGCACTGCACTGCGTGCCGTGCAGGCTTTAGCTCGCGGCTGTGCGCGTTGTTAGGCTTCCTTTCCGTGGAGGAAGAAACTGAGGCTTGGAGAGAGGAAGCGGCGTCAGGTCACTCACAGGTCGTGTAGCGGGGGGTGTCTGGGAGTCAAGCCTCAGTCCATCTGATCCTAGAGTCTCAGGGCAAATAGAACGTTTTAAAGGCAGATGGAAGGAAGGAGGGAGGGAGGCCATAGGAATTTTGGATCAGCCCTCTAAGAAAGAATGTGGCATTCTGGCCCACGAGACAGATTCTCTGTTGGGGTGAGGCTTTGAGACCCCTCTCTTCCCTCTTTCCTCTCTTGTGTCTGCCTTCAAGGCCTATAAATCTTGAGCCAGGGGACCGGAAAATGCAGTGAAATTATGTATGGGGTTTACCTTCCTCCCCATGGCCCAGACTTGTTTCTCTGCCATGGTCCCCGTGGGCAGGAAACAATCGGGCTTGTCTCCTTCCCCAGGAGCTCTGCACTCAGGTCTGGGGTGGAGGGAGGAGAGTTAGCCCTTAGATGGATCTTTCGGGGGAGGGAGGGTTACGTTAAGGATTATGGGTGATAGGTCCTTCATGGCTGCTGCGGGGCCATGAAGAAGGACAATGAGTTCCCTCTACAGCAAGTATTCTGAGCCCCAGGGTCCCCGTCAGGCAGGCAGGCCAGGCTCATGAGGTTCTGGGCAGGGACTTCCTGGGAAGGGGTGATGCAGGTCATCTCCATCACCTCCGTGCCCCTGGCCCATGGGCCTGTCAGCGGACTGGGCAATGCAGCCCACCAGGAGGGCTGGCAAGCAGAGACAGGCAGCAAGGACAGGAAGGTACAGATATTAAATGCCCCTGGGGCAACGTGACCTGAGATCCCCTTAGGCAGATGCAGACCAGTAAGCGGCCCCGAATGCTACAGTTCCATTGCATCTGGCCTCGGACTAACTCAAAGGGTAGAGGCAGCGACCCCAGCCCTCCCCTGTGCTGCGCAGCTGCTCTGAGTTGCCCTGGCCGTGAGATCTCATGGCTCTGCTCATGATCTCCACCTGTCCTGGGAGGCGAGGGAGGGAGGAGGAAGCATGCATCCCGACCCCGCTCAGCTCCTGCCGGGGACTCCTTGAACTCCAGGATTTTAAGGTGGGTGAATCCTCTTGGGGCTAGTAAGTACCTCCTCCCCCCATTCCAGACTTTGGCTGCAGCCTCCCTTCGAAGCTGAGCGGGACCCGCCATGCACCTAACTTCCACTGGGCTCTTTCTTAGCTGGGCTCCTTGGGCCAAGCGTGGTTCTTTGGTTCGCTCGGTGGGCACTTACGCTGACTCTGATTCTGGGTCAGCACCGTGGAAAGAATGAGCTCTGCACCTCCTCCCATTCCCCACCTATTTCGGAAACCATTGCCAGACAGTGGCCGGTGTGAATCACCGCTTTTGCCACTCAACTGTGTGTATGAAATACTTGGAGTTTTCTGGAGGAGGAGGCAGGGGGAACAAGGAGGAGCCCCAGGTGGGCATCTGATTCCCCACTAGGCTGTGGGCCTCTGGAAGTCACTGTTCTTTTTGGGCCCCAGTTTTCACAGCTGAACAGGATGAGGGAGGACTAAATGACTGCTCAGGTCCAATCCCCAGGCCAGGTCACTAGCTGCTGGTGGACCTGTGCTCTGTGCAGCCTGGTCAGTGGCATGGTCTCCTTGCTCAGTTTACCTAATTTTATGGTGATTCTCTCTGGGAATGGTGCTGCGTGAGAACTAAGTGGAACAGCACCACAGCCCAGACCCCAGGAAGGTCTACTCTGCTCCCTTAGGGCTATATTCGGTCTTTAGGTCTCTTCCCTGCAAGGCTGTCAGCTGCCTGAGGGCGGCCAAGGTCCTCCACATCTCCCACACCGCAGACTCCCAGGAGACCTGGGCCACAGCAGGGCACTCCGGGAGCCGTGTGAGCTTCGGCACTGGATAGACCCAGGCTCCATCCTGACCTTTGCTACTTATGAATATTATTTTTTTAAAAAGATTTTATTTATTTATTTGACAGACAAAGATCACAAGTAGGCAGAGAGACAGGCAGAGTGGGGGGAGGGGAGCAGGCTCCTCGCCGAGCAGGGAGCCCGATGCGGGGCTCGATCCCAGGACCCTGAGATCATGACCCGAGCCAAAGCCAGAGGCTTCAATCACTGAGCCACCCAGGCGTCCCTACTTATGAATATTATTAACATTGGAAATTTATTTGGGGCTTTACTATGTGCCAGGCACCATGTCGAGTGTTTTAGATCATCTTGTTTAATATTATGACTCTGTGAGGTAGGTATTATCCCCATTTTACAGATGAGAAAACTGAGCCTGGAGGACAGCACATCTACTTTACATTTCTGCTCAAATGTCTCTTTCCCAGAGCAGGGCTCTCCCACCCCCAGCCCAGCGCTCTCCTCCCCATGTGCCTTCACGCTTCTGCCCCCACTCCAGCATGCCTGTCACCTCTGACACACTATATCCTTTGCTTCTTAGTAGTTTAGCACCTGCCATATGTCACCAGGCCATTCTGGAATCTTTGGCAGTGTTGTACACAGACGTATGGGCTAAGACACGAGAGCAATGCCCAGCTCACAGTACGAGTCCCACCAGGGGATGCCGAGTGACAGTTGGTTGAATAATTTGCCCAGGTGTGTGTTACCTGGGGGTTGCTCCCCAGAAGGCTTCAGTGGCCGGTCTCAATCACCGCCTTTGCCACTCAACCAGCTCTGGGACCTCGGGGAACTTGTTCTTTCTGAGCCTTGCTGCTTTGGTGAGAAAACTGACGAGTAACATTTATCCCATAGCATGGGGGTGTGGGGAATCCTGGGGCCGTTCGTGTAAACTTCTGGCCACATGATAGGCGTTCCGTACATGTTAGCTCCTTCCCCCAAGGAGGGCTTTTTTCCTCTTCTTGTTTCTCATTTTTCTTTCACGGTCTACCCTTCAACCCCTTCGCCGTTCAAGCCCCGTTCCCTAGGAGGACGGCCGCTGAAGGAGGGGTTGGTGTGATCTGTGGCGTCAACCAGCCCGTGCGCTCTCCCCGCCTCCTTCCTCTTCGGGGATGTGTCTGTTGCTAAGGAGACACCACCTCAGGCCTGACAGAATGTGGCTGGGGTTCTGGCCCACACTGCAGGCGAGAGACGAGAGATATGGCTGACCCCGGGGAGAGAGAGAAGGGGAGGGACTTGGCTAGCCTCCGGGGCTGGCAGTCTGGGTGGGATGTCACGCTGGAATCTGCTGGAAAAACCCAGCTGGCTCCCTAAGAAAATGAAGTATTTGTCTTCTAGCCTCTGTGGGGCCTCTGGTGAAATGACCAATGGCCCCGTTTGGGAGGCTGGAGTGGAGCTCCTGTTGGGTCACAGTCCAGTGGTGCCAGTTGAGGTGTGATGCCCAGACCCTGGGAGGGGGCCATAGCAGCCAGAGTGACACATAATCAGACTCTTGGCCCTCAGAATGGCACCTCCCCAGAGCAGAGCTGGCGACGGAGCAGAAGCTTGAAGAAGCTGTGTGGGAGATTCACGGCTCTGCCGGCCACACCGGCTGGTGAGGGAGCTCGGCCTGGACACTACCGCCTCTTCTTGCCACCGAGTGGGAGTCTGTGATGACTGTCACAGATCCTAGGTCCTTCCCAACCCATCCCCTGCCCCTGGGCAGCATGGAGGGATGGCGGATTTTTGTCACTGGCTAGTGACTGCCCCCCCCCCACCCCTGAATAGGAAGGAAGCATCTGTGTTAAGAGCTCAGGCTGGGGGCCAGACCGCTCTGATGGGGTCCTTCCTCTGTTTGTCCAAGCTCTGTGTGAGCCGGACAAGCCACTTAGCTTCTCTGTAAAACTGGGGTCATCACAGCACTTCCCACTGTGTGAGGATTACACACGCTGATTCTTCTAAAGACCTTCGATCTGGCCCAGACACACCAAGCTCACTAAACGTGGCTATTCTTCTCATGTGGAGGGTACATTCCTGGGGGAGAGGAGTGTTCTTGGGCAGAATAAAAATGGTATTAATATTATTATTACTAGAGTGAGCCGGGGCTGCCCCAGATGGGGCCCAGCTCTGTTTGCACAATCCCCTGTAGGCCTGTGCCACTCGTCAGCCCTGGAGCCACTTGCAATTTTTGTTACAAACTCAAGTTACGTAGAAGGCCAGGGTGATGTGAGGAGCTTGAGTGGGGCTAAGGGACAAAGAAAGGACTGAATTGTCTGTGCTCAGAAGGGGCAGGCAAGGGTGTAGGCACCTGCAGGCATCAGAGGAAGGGGAATTGGAAGAAAGCGGGATGGGGAGCCTGTGCCTGGCTAGCTTGGTATGGCTCTGGGGCCAGTTCAGCACAGACCAGCAAATGTACTGGACTAGGGGGACTTGGTGCAGAAAGCCTGGATTCCTGGCCCACTGGGGAGGCTCTATTATTTGGGGGCAGGTAATGCTGAGTTGGGTCAGTACTTGCCTGGACTCTGTATCTTTTAGCCTCGTATTTCTCTCAACACAAGCATCGTGGGGGCAGGAGATGTGAAGCCCCTCATTGGACCTTGTCACTTTCTTCGTGGAAGGGACCCAGTGCTTATCACACAGGAGGTTCTCGATGAATGCTTATTGAATGAATATTTGAATGAGTGAACGAATGCAAGGAGCTTGCTTTCCAGTGTAGCCACCCAAGAATTTAGCTAGATTTTTCAGAAGGCCCCTGTAAGTCCTGCTCTCATCCCATGCACTGGGCTCCTCCATCTGGCTGGAGGAAGACAGTGTGGGGACAGTAACCGTGTCATCTCTACTTACCACTGTATGCCCAGAGCCTAGCTCAGTACCTGGCACACAGTAGCAGCTCAACTAATACTTGTTGAATGAATGAATCACATCCAGAGTAAGCCTTCTTACCCTGGAGCTGGGGTATTGTAGTTGTGCTCTTGACAGCTGGGGAATTTGGAGCTCCTCTTGGTAACTCATCTGCCCCCCCCCCGCCCCCACAAGCAGGGTATGGTGACACAAATATACCCTGTTACAAGAAACTAGCTGTTATTACTTTAGAAGGTCTCCTCTGAAGTTTGCTACCATCCTGAATTTTCTGATGTCCTTGGAAGGCTGTCTCACGAGTGGTCCTGTCCCTTATTTCTCGTGCTGTTGTGTGGAGCCTGTCAATGGACACTGTTATCTTGTCATTTAGCATTACATTTGGAACTACTGCCTCTGTGGGTTTTGGGTTTTACTTATCTTACTATCTTAGATCTACTTGTTCCTTTCGAGAAAGGCAGTAGCTTTCAGAATGACTAGGGAATATGTTGAGCACTGATGGCCCTGTCTGTTACCCCCTGACAAGACAGTGTGCTAGGAAAGGGCTCTCGCCTTGCCTGGGGACCAGCTGGCTCTGTGACCTTGGGCAGATCACTTCATCTCTCTGAGCCTGATCTCTGGGCCCATCCATGCCTTTATTCTACATGAGCACATAGGAGTGGGGCTGCCCAGAGGTGGAGCAGTTTTTAAGTTGTTATATGCTTTCCTGTGAAAATGTAGCTGTTTTTATTTTGAGACTTTTCATTTAAGCTCCTGTTCTGAGTGTAAAAACAGTACTAGCTACGAGGAATTCATATTTCATGATTTATTGGGAGTATTATTATTATATTAGAAAATGGTAGGTTTTTTGTTAAATATGTTTTTAAAATGTTTGCTGTGTTCTTAAATGTGATTTTATTACATCTTGGGGCAACTTTTTTTCCCCATGAAGAATAGATCTGTGATTTATAACAAGCCTTCAGTACCGAGGCTGCTTGTGAAGATTTTCTACGGTGTTACATTGTTCCCAAAGGGTCCCCCGGCTACGGAAGCTTCTGGGTTTCTAAGCATATTGCAGAGGAGACTAAGTTGCCAGATTCTTTCTAGAAATCAGGGTAACTTGAGACTAGCCATGTCTCTGTCCAGCCACACACTGAAGGGTCTGAGAAAGGAAAGGGCTTTAGGGATACGCCAGACCAAATCTCTTGCTCTTTTGATTAAGAAAACTGAGGCCCAGTGTAGAAAGGTGACTTCCTCCAGGTAGAAGGCCTGGAATATTCCCTCCATAATCTGCCCCTTGCTCATCCTACATCCCTTGCCTGTTCCAAACTCCAGCCCCCCAAATATGAACACTGGTGCACATCCCCAAAGCACTGCTCACACTCAGAGCAGATACTTCCCCTGTCTCGTGATTTGCTTTCCAAGTGTCCCGGGATGGAAGGACTACCGCTAATTCAACATTCCAACCAGCATCTACTTGCCCCAGACACATTTTTTTTTTTTTTCACCAGCTAGGCACTAAATATCCAGCAGAGAGTTTATTGGCATAATTTCTCCAGAAAGTGGCTGGAAGACTTAGCAAGTTCCAACTTTAACATTTTTATCAAGAGTCCCAAAGGGCCACCCCCTTTCCCCTCCCATCATGACCACCAACTCCAATAAGGCTTTCTCTACCACAACGAGTCAGGGTGCACAGAGCAGAAACAGCACAGGCCAAACCAGCAGGCACATGGTACATGAGTGAATCAACAGCAAGCAGCTGCCTGGGAGCCATCTTTGTTAAGGGCATTAGGGTCCTTGTGACACTGGAGAATACAGAAAAGACAGGACTATCATGATTCTTCTGAAGAAGTGAGGGAGGGTAGATGGGGTAGGAGGGGAGACTCTCATTTTCTGTTTTCCTCAGAAAACATGCAAAGAAAGCCTTCACAATAACTAAGATTACATAAATATCAGTAACTCCCAAGCTTCCCTTTTCAAAGATGGCCACCCCTAGGTCCGTTCCGAGGGAGCGCGAAACAGAATCTGCTGGGCGTGGAGAGAGAGACAGGCAGCGGGAGAGATTTAGTTTTCCACAAAGATTGTTTTTTTTTTGTTTTTTGTTTTTTTCCTTTTTCCTTTATTGATGGGATTTAAAGTGCATATAACTGAAGGCAAAGTCCAAGGCCTAGAGAGAGATACGAGGCCCGAGAGAGAGGCTCAGAAATTCTAAAGGCAGCAGAAGGATACCCACCTAAAAAGGCCACTTGAGCTGCAAAAAGGATGGGAGAGAGAAAGAGAGAGAAAATGGGAAAAAGAGAAAGGGGGTTGGGGTGGGATGGGGGTGGGGGGAAGCATTTGGGGGGAAGAAGACAAACACCAGTTCAGAAATCCAGACAAAGATGAGTAGCAGGAGCTCATTTCTATCCCTGGTCGGAGATGGGCTGGCCTCACGGTACGAACATTTGTTTTACGGAATGTGAGAAGGGGAGGGAAAAAAGCAATTGCTTCTGGGCAGGGCGCAGCACCCCAGGGACCCTTCAGATGGTGGGAGTGGTGGTGGTGGGCCTTCTCCAAACCGCTGCCATGGTCTTCCCTGGAGACCCAGTGGGGGTCTAAGGAGACTCCAGCCAGCCAGGAGAAGTCAGGGCTGGGGACCTTGATCGGGCCCCTCCCCAGGGCTCCCCAGCGGAAGACCACTTATTTGTGTCGCGCTGGGCCGTGGCAGGGCCTCACTCACCCACACAGGCCGTGCCGTCCTCGTTGGGCTCGTAGCCCCGACTACACCTCTTGTTGGTCCGGCACCTGTAACTTCCATACGTGTTCACGCACACGGGCTTGTCTCGAGGGCACACGAATGGGAACTGGATGCATTCATTGGTGTCTAGGAAGTGAGGGGAGCGGCTCACTGGGAGGTGTGGGGCAGTGGGACCCTGCTCAGCCTCTGTCGCCCCACCTATTCTGTGACCTTGGACATGTCCTTCTCTCTAGGCCTCAACGTCCTCACTTTAGTCCTTTTCGCTGACTTGTTCTCTGCCTGACCTCTACATGTTGGGGGTGTCAGGCTTCATCCCAGATCTTCTATTCACCACACTTTCTGTGGGTGGTGCCTTCATACATGGACGATTCCAGATTCCTGTCTCCAGCCCTAACCCATCTCTGGGGCTTCAGACTTGTGAATCTTATGTGCATCTCACACTCAGTAGGTCCAAAACGGAACTCTAGGTCCCGCAGCCTTCAAACTTCTCCTGCCCACGACCCCATCTCGCCTAAGGCAGTCACACCCCTGTCACCCACTCTGCTGCTTGAGTGCGGATAGGAGTGATTCCTAGTTCCTCCTCTTCCCTTACCTCTGGGCAATTTCTTTCTTCCTTTCTTTTTTTTTTTTTTTCTGGGCAATTTCATAACCGATCCTGCCATTTTTGCCCCCTTAGTACCCGTCTGTCGGCCCAGCCCCTCCTCTGCTGCAGTCTATCCCCAGCCCGTACCACCCGCTGCCCGGAGGTCCGCAGCCACCTCTGGACAGGCGCCCTGGCTGCCGCATTTCCCTCCAATCCAATCTGCAGTCCATCTTCTGAAAATGTGAATGACCCCACGCCACTCTCCTGCTTAACTGCAAAGGGCCCTAGGAACAAAATCTGGACACCTCTCCACCTTCCCTGACTTAGCACCTGGCTCCTTCCCATTCCTTTCACACACCAAGCCCTATTCCTGTCTCGGGTGCTTTGCTCAGGCTCAAGCTCAGCTCTTTCTGGGGCTGGACCTTTTCATCCTTCGGGTCTCAACTCAAAGGTCTTCTCCCTGACCACTCTGTCTAGAACAATACCCAAAGACACCTTGCTTAAAGGGTTCATAGCCATCTCCTCCAGCTGCCCAGTCACAGACGTGTGGTTCCCCTCACTAGAATAAATGTCTCCGCAGGGCAGGAGCTTGAGGCCTGCGTCCCCAGCACCGTGCATGGGCACATAAACGTCTGCTGGGTGACAAGAAGGAAGAGGTGGCCCGAAGGGTGACCTCACAGTGTCCTGCCGGTGCTCATGCCAGATGCTGGAATTTCTGTGTCCATGCACCATCTGTTTAGAGCCGTTGGGGCGGGGACACGGAGAGTGGAGGGGACACATTTCCTCCCAGGCCACCCTTAGAGCTGTCCTCCTCCACTCTCACCTGTGCTCCTTTGCCCATGTGGCGCTTTCCACCTGAACACTTTCTCCCCTCTCCCTGCCTGGCACCCCCACCCACCACAGGCTCTAAGCTCCAGGGGGGGCAGGGACTGTGTCTGTCTTATTGACTCTTAGGTCTCATTAGCAAACCCGCTGGCCTGGGACTTGGGAGCACGTGCACAGTAGGTGCTTATGTGTCTCCTCCCTGGACCCGCTCTCTTCGAGCTCAGGGTAGGAAGCACTCACAGTTCCCAGAACCGCAGTGATTCTGCCTGCCGGCAGCAAACATCACTGCCCTCTGGGGAGTCATCTTGGCTTCTGGAGCCCCTGGGGCGAACAATGCCTTTCCCTCCCCACCTGTCTCCTCTGGTCTGCAGTCTGAGCTCTGCCAGGGCTCAGGCTGACATTCCCCAAGGAGATTCTGGCCTCCGCCCCACACCCTGCTGCCCGCAGGCAACTCACCCAGGCAATGGCCGTTTTCCTGCTGGGAGAATCCTTGGCCGCACTGCAGCATGGGCAGAAGCAGAGACACAAGTGAGTGAAGAAGAGCCCACCTCAGTTTCCCTCCTTGTCACAGCCACAGAGCGGCCGTCACCTGGACCCTAGAACGAGGGGTGCTCGTAGCTCTGGGCCTGGGGGCAACCTCTCCCTGCCAGGACCCCTTCCCTTACACTGAGAATAGGAGGCTGGGGAATGGCAGAGAGCACATTCTGTTCTGACTCCTGCTCATTTCACTCCTGTGGGGTGCGTGTGTCTGAGCCGGGACGCCTAACAGAACCTGTCCCTCTTCAACGACCAGTCCCTACCTAAACTGCATACGGAGGGATCACCATGGAGCCTGTCCTTTGCTGAGATTTCCACCATCCTAGGGGTGGTGTCTGCAGATTTGGGGGAGTCCAGCTGCCCCCCCCCCCCGGAGCTGCAGGGCGGGGTGGGACTGGGAGTGGGGTGTTGCTTTTCTGGATCTGAGGCCCGGACGCCTTTGCTCACCTCCAGTGGGGCTGGGTCCTGAGGTCTGTCCTCATCCCGGGGGTAGGGGATCTCCAGCACGGAGTTCATCTCCTCACTGGCCACATTCCGGCTTGCCATCTTGCCGTCCGGCCATGTCACCTCCACACTGCTGGCTTCGTCCTTCCCTGCAGGACAGAAGATAAAACTGAATTTTACATTCTACTTCATGTTAATTAATTCATATTTCCATGGCCACACACGGCTAGCGGCTACCATACGGGACGATGCAGCTCTAAAGCTTACATTCCAGTGGACAGGCCAATCAGCGTGAAGCTCTTTTGTGGGGTGTTGGGGGGAGGTAAAGCCTGGTGGCAAGCAGGTTGACTTTGCAGTCCTGGCTTCAAATCTTGATTGTACCACTTCCCTGCTCCATTGGAAAGAACGTGGTGAGGGCTGGGCATCTGGGGGACCTGGGGCCAAATTCCAGCTCTGCCGCTGACTTGTTATGTAATCTTGGGCATGTCGCTATATTTATATACTTATATTATTTATAATTATAGCCTGCTAGGGGCCACAATTTCTTCTGCCATTGGGAATGGGTCTGCTTCCAAGGAGTGTCCACAATGGTGGGGATAGACAGGCAAAAAGAGGAACATAAATAACATCAGATATTGAGAAGTTCTGTGAAGAAAACAAAAGTAGGACAAGAGGGTAAAGAGGAACTGGGGGTTGGCTGGGGGCCTTTTCTAGTCCAGGGTGATCAAGGGTGATCTCGGGGAGAAGGCCCTTGAGCTGAGTTCCAAATGAAAGCCGAGGTGATAAAGAACGGGACGGCGGAAGGCCCAGGGGAGGCCCCAATCTGCAGAGCTGAGATGTTTACAGCAGCTAATGGCGAAGTGCAGAGAACATTCACGGAGAATCCACCTGCACACACCCTTAAAGCGATGTGTTACCTTGGTGGTAGAAAGTAGCTTGGGCAGATCTGTCCGGTGTTTAGGCCATGTCCAAGCTGGCTGCAGTCCCCTGCTTAAGGCATCGGGGCTGTCACTGCGGCAAAGTCAGGCTAATGGTCATGAACTGGGGTGGGCAGGAGGAGGGGACTGGGCCTCACCTGTGGGGAGAAGCTCTTCTCCTAATCGGTCACCCTGGGAAAGAGGGCAGGGCTCAGCCCAGGTTGGAGAAAGGGTGCGGCCCCCTCGTTGTCACCCACCAGGGATGACCAGATGTGGGCCTGGTGCTCAGGGGTCCACAAACCCAATCAGCTGTGGGCTGAATCAACAATACGTCACCCACGTGTTTGTGCTACTTTCCCCGTTAATGTATGCAGATACTCTTAGAAAAACAAGGGGAACCAGAAAGTGTTGCTGAATTTCTAGCAGCTCCGGGCCCTTATTGTCCACCAGTGGATTTTACCAGGATAGCTTCTATGGGGGCGGAGGGTAGTCTGTGACACATTTTCATGTATAAAAGGAATTCCTGCATTTTAGAAAATGTTGGCAGCCACAGCCAGACTTTAAGGGGAATGTGCGTGTAGACTTCTCTGTGTAGAGGTGCCCCCTTGGGATGGGAGGCCGGGAAGGCCTGGCTTGGAGGGTCCCAGAGGCCCCTTCCTCCCGGAGTCCTAGCATGCCACTCTGGGGCTTCCAGAGGAAGCCGCCCCTTCTGGGCCACATCACCCAGTGTCTGGGTTCTCCCTGCACTGGCCTCCCCTTTGCCTCGCCGCTGCTGCCGTGTTGTGTGTTAATGAGGGTGGGGACCTGCTCCGACACTCGCAGGTGTTAGGGGGTGGGCAGCCCCTACCTCCGCGGGCACTTGGGGCAGCGGCTCCCAGGAGAGTCTCCTGGAGCAGACCCGGAAGCCAGAAACTATTTCTCCTAACCCTCTCTTCCCCTGCTCCCTCCTTCTATATAATTCCTTTTGGAGGAGGAGGGTGGACACGGGATTAGGGGGTATTACCTATAGGTTTTTTTTTTCTCTGTTTTGAAATAGTTGCTTGAAGTTAAAGGCACCTGGCGTTTTCAGGTTGAACAGTGCCCAAATTAAGCGGCATATATAAAAAGTAAACATGTTTCCATTAAAAAAAGGAGACAAAGAATAGCAAATGTTTCTCACCTAAGCCAAGAGAACAGCTACACAAATACATTTTCCAGACTGACTGAAGTGCCAAAATAACTCAGAAGAGTCACCGAATATTCATAGACAATCATAAATTTACATTCTGTGTTTGCAGTGTGTCCTTCGGAGTCCTGCTGCCTCCCTTCCTCCAAACCCAGGGAGGGGCTGGGACTATGAGATAAGTAAGTGAAGGAGGAGGCGTCTCAGTAGGACTCCCTCCTCCGCTGCCAAGTGTTCTGCTGACTCCGGGCACCCTCTCCCAGGCCTCAGTTTCTTTATCTGTAAGATGGGTGTGCAGCCGAGAGTTCTAGCACTTCTGGGGAGGACAGTTCTTCTTCTTCACAATGTAAGCCCCTCCCCGGCCGACTGTCCCCTTAGCACCCCCAACACCATCATCTCTTAGACATGGGGTCACCCTGTAGTTCCCAAAGCACCCTCATTGACTGGCAATAATACTGGAGAATGTGTTCCCCAAACTGTACCCGCTGATCTCAGTGTTAGCACCAGATCCTCTTGGCAGCACCATGTGGAAGGTACTAGATCTCTCATTTCCATTTCAGCGACAAAGGGGCTCAGACCTGGGGAGGTGATGTAAATGGCCCATAGTTCCCCAGCTACGGACATCTGACCCCAAAGCCCCTATCTGCTTTGCCCTTGTTCTGCTCACTTCACCCTCACGCCCCCAACAGACCTAGCACCGTGCAGGATCTGGGATTTAGCAGGAAGGAGGTGAAGCCAGGCCCCTGCCTGTAGGAGCCACATCCCGCAGGGGCAAGGAACCTAGTGATTATGTTAAACTGGGAGCACGAAGCCATAGCATTGGTGCCACTTGGTCAGAGAGGCAGGTGTTAAAAGTCACTTCATTTGGGTGTTGCAGGAGTAGGAGTCTGTGAGACAGAGAAGGGAAGGAAGGAGCGGGTCAGGCAGAGGGTCTGGCATGGTACAGAGGTATGAAAAGGTCATGTGTATTTGAAGATCAGGGAGAAGTTCAAAGTGGGGAAGCAGAGCATGCGAGTGTGTATTAGGCAGGGGTGGGGGGGGGAGGGAGGAGACAGGGACGGACTTCTCTGTCTTTACTTGTGAGGCTTATCTGAATCCTCCTGACTGCCCTGAGAGTTGGATGTTCTAGCCGCATTCTCCAGGTGTAGACATTGGCAAGAAGTGACTTGCAGGTGTGGGAGTGAGGCCTGGAGCCCAGGCTCCTGTTCCCAGGCTTGGTTGTTCCTTCTCAAGTCGCCAGACATCTCAGGTCTTTCCAGGCACCACACAAGGGCAGTGTGAAAGCTGTCTGTCGGCTGGGGCTGTGAGTCAGGGAGTGGAGGAGGCCCCATTCACCAGCGCAGCTGGGAGGCCAAGAGCAGCAGGGAGTCACCTCTGGCAGCTTTTAAAGGACAAAGGCCAAAGAGGCACAGAGAATTGCGCTTTTCAGAAATACCAGCAAAACAGATGGTGGGAATACAGTTGGTGGAATATTTTTGCACTTTAATAAAGCAATTTTTATGTGGGCCACTGAATTTTCCTTCCATAAATGAGCACCAGCAGGCTTGGAGGCTGCTCTGAGTCACTTGCAAACAATTAAAGGAAGGTGCTGTAGTATGTAGTGGGGGGATGGGAGTGCCATCACTGCTTGGGGTGAGCTGGCTGGTGAGGAGCCCCCTATGGGGCTGGCAGGGGCAAGCAAGTAGGTGGTGGGTGCTTGTTTTCACTCTGGGTTTGGTTGAGTGACCTCAGCCCTCTGCAAAGTGGGGAATGGAGAGCCAGGGTGTGGGATATGTAGGGTGGGAGCACGGGGGGTGTTGGGGAAGCTAGGTTGTTGGTTCAGAGCAACCAGCGTGCACTGGGGACCCCACAGGGGCCGTGAGCAGAAATGCTTTTTTATGAGCCCGGCTGCCCATCTGCACCAGGAGGAGCCAGGAAAGGCCAGGGTGGGCCAGAGCAGGGGTGGGACAAGGCCGGGAGCACCGTGGAGCAGGGGTGGGGAGGGTGGTGGCCGACGCCACTTGTACGGGTAAAGATGAGGGCATTCTGCACGGCCAAGTGGGCCCTCTGGGAACCCCAGAGAATGAAACATCTGCCCAGTGAGGTCCCTGAGTTTTTACCGTGGTACGAGGCAGCCCAGACCCTCAGGAGTGAGGAGAGCACATGATGGGCGGAGAAGCTAGTCCTCTGACCCAGGCTCAGTGCAGAGATGAGCAGGATATGCACATGCCCAGGACACAGGCTGCCGAGGGGCACACGTGCACAGCCGCCCATATGTCTGTGTCCAGTTCTCTTGCCATCCATTGCCGCGAAGCCAGCGGGAGGCCGGGGATGAGTCTCAAAGGGAGGAAGGGAGCAGGGTCAGCTGGGGTGAGCAGGAGCATCGTGAGGGCTGGAAGGGGGGCTGTCTTCCCCCCAGAGACCCCCGGCTCCCTGCACAGCCATGTGCCCCACAGCTGTGGCTCAGTCATTCGGAACGACTAGGCAGACCTTTCTTGTATTTGTGGGCTGGACATGCCCCGAGCATGTCACCCCGAGTGCCACGAAACAAACTGGTCAGGACCAGAAACCATTGAACTGTCCAGGAGGAGACTTGCTCAATGAATGACGAGCGCGCCACACGGTGAACTACTGGGCCGTACCCGAGGGAAACAAAGGAGGGGTGCCCGTGCACAGAACGGCATCCTGGTTATATTGTTGAGGGGGGCGGGAAGCAAGTTTGGAAATAACGGGAAAAACATAATCATTTTCGTTGGAAACAAATCCCCGAGGAGTACTTACCTATAACCGTGCTCCCATGCATCTTGCATGTAATAAAGGCATATCATGGAGCATGGGCATGGGAGCAGCCCACTCCCCCCACCCCCTGCCCTCCACACTCCTGACCCCCTTACCCTGTTCTGCATTTCCTTTTCAATAGCGCTTAACATCTTATAACCTTTTATATATTTATGTAGTCGTTATGTTTATTACATAGTATATGTTTCACTAGTTCCACTAGAAGGTAAGATCAACCATGGCAAGGATCTGTGTCTCATTAGGGTTCGGCACATAGTATGTGCTCAGTAAATGCATGTTGATTAAATGAATCAAATGGTACTGGGAGAGGGTGAAGGGAGAAAAATTTTTTTTTTTTTTTTTTTTTTTTTTTTTTTTTAAAGATTTTTTATTTATTTAACAGACAGATCACAAGTAGGCAGAGAGGCAGGCAGAGAGAGAAGGGAGGAAGCAGGCTTCCCGCCGAGCAGAGAGCCCGACACGGGGCTCGATCCCAGGACCCCGGGACCATGACCCGAGCCGAAGGCAGCGGCCTTAACCCACTGAGCCACCCAGGCGCCCCAAAGGGAGAAAAATTTACTTTTCACTTAATATTCAAAAGATAATAGTGAGATCAGGGGTTCTTTTTCCTTTCTTTGTAATGATGTTATAATTTCTAATTGTCGTATAATCAATATGCATTATTCCTACAATCAGGAAAACCATTAAATCCTTCTAAGAACATTTGCAAGCACTGGTCTCCCTGGAAGGCCCCTGGTGGCCCTACCCCAGCCCAGCATAGCCTGGCTTCGGCTTGCCTTGCAGGGCTGCACACCCCCCTCTGATCTGCTTGTCCCCTCCAGCCTGGCTCTTGGCTACCCCCACTACCCCCAGCTCGGCTTTGGCTTCCCTCTCTAGGCTCTGTTCCTACCAGACCATTTGGTTATATGGGCACCTGAACACACTCCCATCTTTGGGCCTTTGTTCAAGCCAGGCTCGCCCCTGGGATGCTCTCTTCTGCCACCCTCTGTGCCTTCTAAATCCCTACCATCCAGCTAGACCCCATACTAAGCCCATGTCCTTGGGAAAGCAGGACTATTTCTCCCATGTTTGTCCTCACGCAGCCCCTGGGCCAATGTGACAGTGCGTCCAGATCTGCCTTTTTCAGACTGTGAGCCTGGAGGGCAGGGAGTATCTCTTCTTTGTCCCATTTGTCACTTTCCCACATCTCTCTGTATCTCATGGTTTCACTATTCCCATTTGCCTGTGTGCCCCACCCTCTCTCTTTCCTCAACCTTTCCTTTTGTCTGGCCTTTCCTCTTGGCTCCCTCTCTTCCTACCCCATCGCTGGCCCCTCCATCAATCAGGAAGGCTTGCACTATGTTGGATCCATGAAGGAGACCCTCTGGGTTGGGGACCTTGGAGCTGCAGGGATGGCGCCCACCTGCTCCTGGCTGTGTCCCTCCTCCTGGTTCTGCTGCCAGCTCAGCCGCCTCTGGGAGTCTCACTGCCAGGCCCAGGGCTGACCCATAGGGACCAGTCCCTTCCGTGACTCTCTGGGAGTGGATCCTGGCAACGGAGAGGAGCTTACAGGGGGACTCATGGAGCAGTTTGAGCTGGAGTTCAGAGCCAGAACAAATCCCCTGGCCTTGCAAGATATCGAGGATTGGCAGTCTGGAGGGGCTCCCCACCAGGGCAGCATCTCTAACTTGTCCTGACACGGCTATGTGGAACCTCAATTTCCTTGTCTATACAATGGGGTGGGAGCTGCTGTCCAGCTGGATACTGGGTGAACATCCCACCTAGGATACCGCGGCTGTTACCCTGGTGATTGGATGGCCTTGCATAGGTTGCTTGGTAACTGAGGGGACATGGATGTCCAGGAAGAAAGAGGCAAAGCAGGAGGACCTTGTCTGGGTCCATGCAGAACAGCTCTGGGAGGTCAAGCCCTTACGTTATGGTGGTCAGTGGTGACCAAGGGATCCAAATCCGGCCCTCTCTACTTTCTGGAGATGGGATTTGGTGCCAGTTACTTAGCCTGAGCCTCAGTTTTCTGACCTGTGTAAAGGGGTTATGATTTATCTCATTGCGGTAAGAACTGCGTGAAGTTTCTTGCATGGAGTCCGTTAGCTCAGAGCCTTGCACATGCTAAGCGTTCAAGGACAGTCAGCTATGGTGTTTGGCGAGAGAGGACTATGTATTCAAGTCATCTTGTACTTGGCCAGTGTAGCAAATGGCTACCGTAAAAGTGACAAATGCTTCAACAGGGAGCTGACCCATCCAGGGCGAAACAGCTCAAAAACATGCTCATAGAACCAGGCCCTGGGTCCTCAAACCTTTATGCTTCTTTTCCAGACTGCATAAATATTATGTGTTCCTATAAAAGTTGGAACACACACACAAAACATACGGAAGGAAATAAAAAGAACACAGTCGGGTGGGTCTGAATTCGAACGTCAGCTCTGCCACCCATCGACCATGTGACCTTGGCAGGTTTCTTAACTGCTATGATCTTCAGTCTTCCCATCTGTAAAATGGGGATAAGTAATGCCCATCTCTCAGGGGTTGCGAGCATGAAAGGACATAATAAGAGCAAAGTGCCTCCTGGAATGACTGAGAGTTACTCAGTCAGTCCAGCCACTCAGAATCACTGTTCCGACTTCCTGTTTTTTCCATTGTCCGTATGATGTATAATATAATATTGTGTATAATATTAATATAAACATGTATATTAACGTCAGACCATGTTGTCTACTCTTCCAATGTTAATATCTTATCTCCCCATGAGCTGTTAACACATGGGCGAGGGTATCTGACTTGGAGCCAGGTATATTCGACTCAGATGCTTTCTTTTTTTTTTTTTTTTTAAAGATTTTATTTATTTATTTGTCAGAGAGAGAGTACACACGGACAGAGAGGCAGGCAGAGGCAGCGAGAGAAGCAGGCTCCCTGCTGAGCAAGGAGCCCGATGTGGGACTCGATCCCAGGACCCTGGGATCATGACCTGAGCTGAAGGCAGCGGCTTAACCAACTGAGCCACCCAGGCGTCCCTGACTCAGATGCTTTCTTAATCGTTGTGTTTTAATAAAGTCACTCTTGGCTCCTCCACACTTTTTCCAGGATTGTCCCTCCTCCCAAGAAGTCTTGTTAGACATTCCCACCCTCCCACCCTATTCCCTCCCCAATGCATTTCTTTAAAGATGTTTGATGTTGAAATAATTCTAGATTCTCAGGAAGTTGCAAAGATAGTACAGAAAGGCCCTGTGTACCTTTCCCCCAGTTGCTCTCAAAGGTTAGAGCTGTGCCCCTGTAGCGTGATACCAAAACCGGGAAATCGACATTGGTACTGTGTGTGCGTGCATGTGTAGTTTTATGTCATTTTATCACATGTGTGGATTTGTCTAACAACCATCACCAAAATCAAGACACAGGACTGCTCCATTACCCCAGAAACCTCCCTCAGGCTGCCCCTTTATGTGGCCATACCCACCCCTGGCAACCACTGTTCTATTTTCTGTCTCTAATTAAAAAAAAAAAAAATTAAGACTTTATTTATTTATTTGAGAGGGAGAGTGAGAGAGCATGAGAAAGTGGAGGATCAGAGGGAGAGGGAGAAGCAGACTCTCCACTGAGCAGAGAGCCTGAAGTGGGGCTCAATCCTAAACTCTGGGAACTGCCCAGGATCGTGACATGAGCTGAAGGCAGGCGTTTAACCAACGGAGCCTCCCAGGAGCCCCTTTGTCTCTGTAATTTCATCATTTTGAGAATATTATATAAATGGAATCAACAATATGGGCCTACTTTATGAGATGGGCCTTTCCCCCCACTCCCCATGATGCCCCGGAGAGCTATTCAAGCTGCTACGTGTATCAGTAGTTCCTCCTTATTGCTGAGTAACATTCCTGGTGCGGATGGACAACGGTTTGTTGAACCGTAACCTATTACGGGGTGCCCCCCGGGTGCTTCCAGTCTGGGCGGCTGCCAACAAAGTTACTGGAACAATCTTGCATAGATTTTTATGTGACAGAAGTTCCTGTTAATCTGGGATAAATACCTCAGAGTGCAGTGGCTGGGTCTTATAGTAGTTGTGGGTTTGGTTTTTTCTTTTTAAAGAAACCGCCAAACTGTTTTGCAGAGTGGCTGTACTGTGTTGTTTTCCCACCAGAAATGCACCGGCGAGTGCATTTCTTCGCACCCTCGCTGGCATGTGGTGTTATCGCTATTTTTGGTAGCTGTTCTGATAGGTGTGTGGTGATGGCTCATGCATACGACAGGTGTATAGGATCACTGTTCACATGCTGTCTATCTGTGCCTTAAGCCTATAAACACAGAGTACAATTTGCTTGCTTCCCTCCTCCAGACAGGAACCAATTTTCACCCCCTTGGGGGTGATCGCACCTGCTGCCAAGAATGCGGGGGTTCTCTAAGCCTTCCAGCTAAGGGAAGGCACCAGCGGTTTGGGGAGGCTTTAATCACCAAGCCGGCCCCAAGAGGCCAAGACCACAGCTGGTGTGGACGAGTCTGGCACAGGGCAATGTTTGAACAAGGCCCCAGTCTTGGATGCGGGGATGGTTAAATACGCTGACCCGAAGGTGAACGAATTCAACAGAGGACCGCAGTGGGGGTCCGTGCAAAGGGCAGGGCATGGAAACCTCCCTCTGGAGTTCAGGTTCATTTTGGAGCAGGGTTGCCTGCATGGCTGGTGTCCACCACAGCCGTCCCCGGACCTGGATGTACCATACACTGGCAGCCCTCCGTTCCCGAGCATGCTTCAGGACACGCTTTCCGGAGCCCACCACCATCTGGGCGCGACAGCCCATTGCCTGCCCTGTCCCCCGCCCTGACTCACCTAAGCCAAAGTGTGCCACGGGCTCCATCTCACAGAGGTAGCCCGAACCCCCGTCGATAATCCTCAGGTGGGCCCCGCTCTTCTTGGTGTAAAGCACGACCTTAGCTCCCCGGGCGAAGGCCCCGAACTGGGTCCGAGGTACCACTCGCAGCCAGTTGTTGCTGAAGCCCTGCAGGGAGGGAGGAAGGCAGGTGAGTATCAGGGGTGGGGAGCAGGAGGGGCAGGGAGGGAGGAAGGAAGGGGAGGGAAGGAAGGGGGGGGCAGACGGAAGAGAGAAGGAAGGTGAACGAGGCACACAGGTGGGCTGAAGTCTGGAAAGAGAGGAATTGGAAAAATGAAGGAAAAGCCAAGAGGCTCGGGAAAAGCCGTTTTTGGAGAAGTGCCGGTGGACAGCGGAGGGCCAAGGGCTTCTCCCACGAGGCAGCCCTTCTTGGAGGTTTACTGTGTGTGGCTGCGATTTATTTCCTGGGTTTCTATTTCCCACCATGCTCGGCAAGCAAGCATCCCCGGAGCCTCTGTCCTCGTCCACCTTGGATCCAGAGGAGCACACAGGGTCGCACTCCATGGGCCCCGGGGCGCATGCGCACCTGGTTCCCCCGGAAGACAGATAGCGGCTGAGCCATGGACTCCCCGTGGGACAAGATGAGGTCCAGCATCCCGTCTCCATCGAAGTCTGTCACCACACCCCCTGCAACAAGGCAGATTTCACTCTGGCCATCGGCCAGGAGAACCAAGCGGGAGAGGGGCTCCCGACCACTGCCCAGTCGTGGCGCATGTGCCCCCCTGGGGGGGAGGGGGGAAGCCGAGAGCACAGCGCTGGGGCAGGAAGCCGGGGGGGAAGCCTACGTCCTCGGATTTCTCACAGCCGGCTCATGACAGGAGATCATGAAAGGGGCTCCCTTTCCCTTCCCTGAACTTCGCATGGAGACAGTGGGTGCCAACCGCTCAGACCGTGAGGACTTCTTCCTCATCTATCACACGCCCTTTACTTTTGTAACTGTTATCCATATGTCATGTCTGCACATTCATGGGCTCCTGTAGGTCCTCACTACCACGCACACAGGTAAGGAGGGCAAATGGCATTATTCCTTCCATGCATGTGCAGGGTAGGACCCACAAGGTGAAGCACCTCTTCCAAGACCACAAGTGAGGCAGTGGCAGAACCGAGGCTTGGGACTCCCGTTCCAGTGCTCTTTCTCTGACACCAGGCTGAATACCAAGAGGGGAAGGGTCAGACTGCAGGACCCGCAGCCTCTCCTTTCTATCCCTGCCTGGTGCCAGAGAACCTACCGCCCATGGATTTCCAGAGCCCCACACGGATCGCTGGCTCCCCTGCTTCCAGCCTGGGGCTCCCAGGGGCTCACCCAACCCTCGGGTGTCAGCCTTCAGCATGGCAGGGAAGGCGGGGTCCCGTGCCCCAGGGAGCCCTCTTGCCCTCATCCCGTGCCCGGACAGAGCGGAGACAGAGGAGGGCGGGCTGGGGCCCCCAGATGCCCTCACCTGTGCCCCGACCCTCAGGCTCCAAGGCATCACCGGGATTGAGTTCCTCAATGAGGGGGTCGCCGTGTTCCCTGCGAATGACCCTGCAGGAGAAGAGACAGGTCGTTCCCAGATGAGTAACGTGCTGGCATGGCACCCACGGGCCCCCTGAACCCAGAGGTCCACTTGCTCCCGTCCCTGTCCCCTGAGCAGCCCCGGGCCCCACCTGGACGCCTACTGAGCCACCATCTACTCACAGAGCCTGCCTACACCCTGCCTGTTCCCTTTCTGGGTTTTAATTTACGTTGGTAAATATTGATTTTTCTTTCTCTAATGGATGAGTTATAGACAGTCTGGGGAAGGGCAATTGATGGATGGAGAAGGGGCAGGGACGCAGCTACCTTCAACTGACCTTCCCGTTCCTTCAAGTGGCCCTGGGCTTCTGAGTTCTGGGTGTAACCAGGATTCAAACCGCTCAGATGCCACCTCCTCCAAGCCCTCCCTGACGGTCCTGTGGGAAGCAGGGCCTTCCTGCTCGGCCTTTGTCACTTCCTGCCTTGTGGTAAAGCTCTGAGCAAGTGCCTCTTCTCTCTCCAGTTGGACTGGGATCTCTTCACAGGCTGGGACCACGTGTTACTGGTTCTCGCATATTCTCGGGCACCTGACACAGCGCGTGGCCCCCCGGGGAAGCTCTGCTCGAGTGTCTGCAGGAGGCGAGGATGAAGTCCAGCGGCAAAGAGGGCGGAAACGGATCCCTTTGGGCTGCAGGGGCTCTATTTTAAGCTCTGAATCACGGCAATACTTGCTTCAGAAAAGCCCACTGTGAGCGTCTTGCTCTGTCTCCACACCGAGCTCAATGCTGATGATGGTGGCGAGCTTTCCTCCGATTTTTCTCACTCGTTAGATTCTCACAGCCTTGGCTGCTCTGGCCTGGATGTGTGGAGCAATAGTGGGGGAGCCGGGGGGCTGGGAGGGATCTGATCTCTCCCCCCGCGACACTGCCGGTGGCTCTTGTCTGCCCAAGTCACAGAGAGTCACCAGCGGGCTGAGCTGTGGCCAGTGACTTTGGGGGGGGCGCAGGGGTGCCCTGAGCTGGAGCCTGTGGTTGCCGGAGGGCAGGGTGCAGGTGGTCTGCTGTGGCGAGCAGCAGCCCTGGGAGAGCCGTCTGTCAGTCCCGGGCATCTGTGCTGAGCTCACCCGCGGGTGTGGTCCGGGCGGAGGGCCGTGTGCCTGGGTGCACTCCGGCACGTGAGCCATGTGTGCCTTAGTCTGCCAACAACCACAGTCCCTTTGACTTCCTGTGTCCCGCAGGCTCTGCCATAGCTGGGTTCAGGTTCAGGTGACAGTGCAGTTAAGGGTTCCTAAGGACAAAGCCCAGCAGTTCCATGCATCGACGTATTTGCCCAACAAATTCTTCGGCAGTGACTTGTGTGCTGTCCAGCGTGTGGGGGGCTGCGGCTGTGGTGTGCGTCAGGGAGGACGGAGCTCAGGGTCCATGACCGCAGGGAGTCTCAGGCAGAGCTCCGAATGCCAACAGGGAGAGAGGCTGAAGGGACGGAGAGCTGGGCAAGCCCACTTGGGCTTCGGGCTTCCTGGAGGAAGGGTCGACTAAGCTGAGACCGGAGGATGAGTGTGGTCACTCATAGGAAGAGGGAGGAGCAAGGGGCAGAGGGGGCGGGCTGCCTGAGGGTCCAGGCCGGGTACAGCCCAGAACTGAACAGAGGGATGGTGTCGGGAGCTCAGCTGTAAACGGAGAAATGGAGTGTGACCAGGTGGGGGACAAAGCGGGGCTGTGGGATGAGTCCAAGAGAAGGCAGTGGGGGGCTTCCAAAGGTTTCAAGTGGAAAAGGGGTGTGGCCAGATTTGCATTTTCAAACACCTTGCTGAAGGCGCTTGTAGGAATCCCCTTCAGAGCCAGAGACAGGAGCTGGGGAGCGGCATAGGGGTGAAGAGACGAGAACAGAGCAGAGGCAGGTGTCAATGTCAGCAGTGTGACCTTCACATCCCGGCTGGCCTGGGAGAGTGCGTGTTGGCCCGCCAGCCCACTGTTATCAACAGGACCTCTTACGCTCACTAAGCATCTGGTTTGGGTGATGAAATCCTTGGTTACCTCACTCCTCATTGCAAGATCACAGGCTCAAGCACACGGAGGCTTTGAGTCCCCAGCATCTCCCATGAGGAGCCTGCCGTGTTCCATTCAGCGACGGGGACAGGTGGGGCCAAACCTGCAGGATGGCCGGCGGAGCAACGGCCTGGACTGTAGCTCCTCACACTCTGGGCCGTGGGCTCGGGACCCATCTGGCGCTGGGACTTGGAGCACAGTCGCGTACCTGGGAAGCGGCTCACTCTACGGCTGCATGGAGGCCAAGACACTAACCCATGGGACCACTGTGCGGTGACCCTGTCCTTGTCCATGGCAGCCCCGGGCCAGCCTGCCCTCGGGGTGGCCAGAGGGAGGCTGGGTGGTGTGACAGAGCCAGGTGGGCAGGCGGATGGGGGAGGGGCCTGGGTGACGAGATCACTAGACTCCCTTGTGCTCAGGGGCCCTGGCCAGTGACACTTTATTAGCCAGAGAAGGAAAGTAGTGTCTCTGTTAACGAGCAATTGATCTTCCGCAATTAATCTGGAAGTTGTGAATAAGCTTTTTCCAAGGCGCCTAATTAGTAAACCTGGTGCCTTTGGGGGGTGATTACTTCCAGTCAGGATTGATGTTTTGTTAATAATCATATTTTAAAACATGCTTAGTCACAGCTCTTGCCTTTTATTAATAGTTGGGGCCCCCCCCCCCGGGGTAGAGGATGGGGGCTCCGCGGAGCCAAGCCAGGTGATCGGGCCCATTTCCTGAATCCAAGGCCCCTTGCTCCCCCTGCCTCCTCTTCCCACCAGCTCCTGAGCCCCAGTAGCATGTTTTAGGTCAGGAACGGGGTTGTCTCAGAGCACATGGGGCCTGAGGTTCCCCAACAGCAGTTCTCAAGCTTTGGTGTCATTAAGAGTCACCTGATGCCCAGTGCACTTGTGAAAAATAGAGGTTTCTGGGCCTCACCCTGTAGATTCTGATTCAGGAGATCTGGGGTGGACCCCGGAACGCTGTACTTTAAATAAGCACTTTGGGTGATTCTGATGCAATGGTCCCTGGGCCCCTCTGAGAGAAGTACTGCCTTCAAACTTCCAACCTTTCCTCCCCAGATATAGGTGCTTGCAGATTCCTCCCATCTGTCACTCCCTTTTCCTTGTCTACCATTGATCGTCTCTTCCAGCATTTCCCAAGGGATTTTTGCAGCGTACCAGTCCCAAGAATAAAATCTTTGAAAGAGGTGTCCTGTAGTCAAATCTATTTGGAATACTCCATCTCCCTTTCAGAAATTAAAAACACTCATGCTCGTGTTAAAGGCTCTGAGAAGTCCTGCGGCCAGTAAATCTGCCTGTCTTTGCTAACCGCAGGCGCATCCAAACAAACTTGACTCTGTAACTCCTTTTTGTGGTGACGTGGATTTCTCTCCCGTAGAGCTTGGGTTCTAGGCACACATTGGGCCATGTCCCTCTGCATGTTTCCCCCACAACAGCAGGAGGCCAGCTTCCTGCCCTGGTTCTGCCCTTCATTCCACAGCCTCTTGCTCAGTCCCTCCTTCCCTCCTCTCTGTTCCTTCATCAGGGGACCATCAGGAATCAGCCCTGGGAACTCCCCTCTGAGTCCTACACCTTGCTCCTGACTCCCAGCCCGAGAGAGCGAGAAGTCACTGCCAGGCTGCAGTGCCTACCGGAAGAGACGGTTGGCTGAGGAGCTGCGGTGGGCGAAGTTGTTGAAGAAGATCTCCAGCTCCTGGTCATTGTCAAAGTCAGCGGCGATGACGGTGCGGACCGGGGATGGCATGGAAAATTTGGGAGAGGCGATGTCCTGACGGGGGAGAGGGTGCAGGTCAGCAGACAGAGGTGTGTGTGTGTTTGGGGGTGGTGGTGCAATCCAAGAGAAGAGACAGCCCACCTAACACCTCCTCTCTCACCTCTCCTGGAAGGGACCTGTGGTGGCGGCACCCAGGACCACAAAGACCTTGGGCTGCTTGTAGGACAAGGAGGTGAGAGGAACAGTCCCAGTTCCCACCAGCAGAGCACCTGGCTATTCCCTGGTCAGGGTCACACGCAGCCCTCCCATCGAGGTGGGGCAGATATCAGCATTCCCATTTTACAGGCAAGGTGATGGTGTCCTGGGGGAGGGAGGGGAATCACCCATGGTCATGGCTAATGATGGGGCGGTAGCCAGGGCTTCTGACTCAAGATGCTATGTCCCTTCCTCCTCTGCAGGAGAGTCAGAAGCAGGGACTGGGGGGTGGGGGACACTGGAAAGTGCTCTGCACTTGAATCCAGGTTTCTCTGCTGACTAGTTGTGTGATCTTAGGCAAGTCATTAACCTCTCAGGTCTCACTCTCTCTGTCAGTAACATGGGGCTAGGAATAGTGTGGCTCAGGCTGTGAACACTGCGCATAAAATGCCTGGCAAGCACTGGGCATGAACCAGATCCTTGGCACTGGTCCTGGCCTTGCTCGTGCCATCAGTCCCATGGAAGGCAGGAGAGGGGGTTTCTACCTGTGTTTTTGCTGTTTTTTAAAAGTTTTTTTCCTGGAAGCCTTTCATTTTTCTTGAGACCCTTACTTTGGGGGTTTGTGGTATCAGATATACTTGTCTGGGGTTCATGGGGAGACCCCAGGCCCAGGAGAGCCCAGCTTGGACCTCGAAGTGCTGACACAGCCTTGGAGGACCCAGCAAAGGGTCTCAGGGGTGGGACTTCCTTTTGAAATAGAAGAAGAGGCGTAGAGAGCAACCTTCGGATTATAAGAATATTCATCACAGATGCTTTTGTCTCTTAAAGATTCTAGCAGCCTGTCTGGCTCTCAGGGCCCACCTGGAAAGGGTTGGGAAGGGACAGTTCATGTTTCCGGGAGTGCCCCTCTGCCCACTGGCCTGGCCCTGCTCCTTGGCCTCTCACTGCAGGTCCCCCCTCCAACCAATGCAGGAAGGAGCCAGCCTGGGACAGCTGGCGAGCTGCCTGTTCTGGGGAGCCCAGGAGAGAGGTTGTCCCCATCAGCATGGTAATGAGGTTGATTAAGAGCCTGGCCACTTGGCCAGGGTGGGCTGAGCAGGGCCCTAAGAGCTGGAGAGAAAGGGACCTCAGGATCTCTAAGTCATTATTATTCTATTGATCCTATAAAAATGGAAACCTACATAGCTCCCTCGGGGTTTCCCCCTGGACACCCGGGCTTCTGAGATAACATATGTAAAGTGCTTAGCACAGTTCCTGGCACATGGAAGGCACCTGATACATGGGGCGCCTATCATCATTGTTATTGCTCCTGGGAGCTCTGGGGAGGGGCCACCACGAGGCCGGGCCGTGTTCTTCAACCACAGCACACTGATGTTTGGGCCTGGATCATTCCTGACTGGGGGACTGTCCTGTGCGTTACAGAACATTTGGCAGTACCCCTGGCCTCCACCCACTGGATGCCAGTCACACCCTTCTCCCACACCTTTCTCCCACCAGGGTCATAGACACTGTCCCCAGACACTGTCAAATGTCCAGGGGAGAATATGACCCCTGGTGGAGAACCTGAGTTAAGACAAAAAGCGGGGAGGGGAGTGCGCCTGGATGGCTCAGTCAGTTGAGTGTCTGACTCTTGGTTTTTGCTCAGGTCATGATCTCGCTGATCATAGGATTGAGCCCCACGTGGAGCTCTGCGTCTAGTTCTGCGCTCAGTGGGGAGTCTGCTTGAGGATTCTGTCCCTCTGCCTTCCCCCAGCTTGTGCGTGTGTATGCCCTCTCTCTCTGTCTCTAAAGTCAATAAATCTTAAAAAATAACAAAAAGCTAAATAAGGATGAAAATCATCCAGGATCCCGGAATCAACTGCTTTGAGTTCAGGGCAGGCCTCCTTCTCACTTGGAGAGCCCAGGTCTCAAGGGAGTGAGCAGCTGGGCCTGAGCGTCCCCAGGTGGCTGCTACAAGAGAGGAAGCTTGTGGCGGTGACCCAGACAGAAGGGTCCTAGAGACTCCCCTGGGACTATGAAGCAACAGGAAAATTCTCACTCCCACAGGGGACTTTGGCAAGACCTAGGTACCTGCAGAACCATCCAGACTCACTGAGATCAGTTTCAACCATCCTATGTGAGCTCCGGGAGAAAGCTCCAAATTCCAGCTCACCCAACAGTCCCTTTGAAGGATTCTTGGCATCGCAGTCTATTGACAGCCCAGGGAGGGGACACAGAGAGGGACTGGAGGTGCCCACCACCTGCCATTTGTCCTTAGGGGCCACAGAGCTCCAGAGCCTCAGCTTTCCGTCTGTCCCTCTCTTGCCCACCGCACCCTTAGCCAGAACTTACACGTGGAAAGATCAGGCTTTCCAGGAGCCACCTGGAAAACTACTGCCAATCCAGGAACGAAGCCCAGAGCCTTCATTGCCCTGTTCCTGCCCACTGTGGGATGTTGCTCTCCCTCCTCTGCCAGTGGCTCTCCCTGCCTCGGGCACTAGAGATGGTACTGAAGCCCAGGCTGGACTCCATCGTCTTCCCCTAGATGTTGCCTTCACTGTGGCTGTCCTGCCTCTAGGCCCTGCAGAGCCACAAGCCCCTTCTCAGCCTGGTGGGAGGCACAGGCAAGGTGGCATCCCCAGGACATGCCAGGGCTGCACGCAGTGCTGTGGGGATGGGCGGGAGGGGGCCGGGTAGGGAGGGCGAGGTCCCCTCTTACCCGAAAGCGGACCTTCCCATGGGCACTCATCTGCAGGTAGAGCCGGTGGGGGCCGTTCCAGTTGCCGTAGACGATATCCACTTTGCCATCACGGTTGAAGTCGGCTAGGGCGACACCTCGCCCATGCTGGTGGGGGTCGTCCACACCTGGGGAGGAACGACAGGGACCCTCAGGGCTGCACCCCCTGCAGGCCCTAAAAACGCTTGCCTTGCTAGAGCTCCTTGGAGAGGCACAGGGAGGGTGACCCTTGTGCCGACTGACCCTGCCCTCCCAGGGGGCAGACCGGGAGCCCCAGCTACCAGCTCAGAATTTCTCCCTGGGCACAGCCAGGGTGGTGGGACAGCCGTGTGGTTGCAAAGGGAACCAGACTTGCCTTCAGTGGCATCCGCCCAGCAAGCACACAATTTTCACTCAGTTTTGGGGTAGCATGGGTGGGGGAAGGAGACATGCAAAGTCTGGAGGACTAAAGGCCCCTCCAGCCACTCCAACGCTGCCACTGGGGTATAGTAAGTTGGTCATCACCCATTGGCTTAAATCTCTCAGTAACTCCCCAGTCTTGTTGGGTCAAGTTCAAGTGCCTGGGGAGCACAAGGCTCCCACCCACCCTATCTGGTCTTGATCTGGTACCCCTCCTCCTCCCCCCTTACTCATAAACTCTGGCGACCTGTGCTCCTGTCATTCCTCAAATGAGCCCTGCCCTTTCTGGCTTCTGGGCCTTTGCTCAAGCATGTTGCTGCTCCTGGAATGCTCTTTGCTTGGCTCTTGGTTATCTGGTTCCTTGTTTTTCTTCTGTTCTCAGCTACTTTGTCACCTCCTCAGGGAAGCCTTCCCTGACCACTCCCATGAAAACAGCTCCTCCCAGCTACTTTGTTATTTGTCCTGACAGCCTCTCATTCTTTCCCTCCACTGTGCTGATCATAGCGACCATTGGGTTCCTTTGTGGTTTATCTGCTTAGTGTCTGGTTTCCCCACGAGACCTTATACTCCATGAGGTCAGGGGCTGTCTTCTTGTTCACCTGTATTCACGCAGCATCTGACTGGTAGTTTTCAGTAAATACTTGCTGAATGAATGAAGAGACATAAATAATTTGACAGAATGCTTCTGGGGATGTTGGTGACAGCAGAGGAAATGCCACATCATAACACAGAAACCCACAGCGTGCCTTGAGAGCTCGGGGAAGAGAAGCCTGTGTGTCCAGTGTCGCTGGCTTCTGCTGTCCCTGCATCTGCCAGTGTCCACTGAGCTGACCCTGGTGGAGGACAGGGGCTGGCTTTGCCCAGAGGAATGGCCTGACCTCCCGGCTGCCCGAGGCAGATATGTTCCATCAGGCCAAGCATGGAGCTGAGAGGTGCTGGGTGCTGGTTCTTAATACCCATGCTGACTCTCTCAGAGGACAAACTGCCATTGGTCATCGGGTCCTCAGAGATGGGGTGGGCGACAGGACAGATAATGGAGGGGAGAGGGACACCTGGGTGGCTCAGTGGGTTAAAGCCTCTGCCTTCGGCTCAGGTCATAATCCCAGGGTCCTGGGATCGAGCCCCCCATCGGGCTCTCTGCTCAGCGGGGAGCCTGCTTCCTCCTATCTCTCCGCCTACTGTGATCTCTGTCTGTCAAATAAATAAAATCTTAAAAAAAAAAAAAGATAATGGAGGGGAGAATCACGGAATCCAGGGTCCAGGGAGATCTTGCCAGCAGCAACCACAGAGCTCCTGGGGATGGGAGCCAGCAGAAGGTGCGGGTGGGGCTCCCTGAGACCTTGAATGCTGAGTACCCTCTCGGGGGAGGGAAGGATCTGGACAATGGGTGGGAGGTATGGGGAGAAGAGGCAGTGTGCCTTAGGCTTGAGGAAGAGGCTTTTCCAAGGAGGGGGGCAGCCTCTAACCCCTAGGATTAACACCCCATTAATTCTCTACAAAACTCCCCAGCCCAAATGTCGGTGGCCTTCTGTGTTGGCCCATTTCTCTCCTATCTACGAGGCACCTTGACAAGGAGCTGGTTCCCTTTCACGGGAATAATCGGTGCCAGGCCGCATTTCACAGCAGCATCTGTTTGGGTGATGAATGCCCTCTTGACATGTCTTGTTAAACCCCTGCAATCATTCTGACTTTCAATTACGGGCCTAGCACCTTTCCTCTCTCCTCCCGCCAGATACCTTCTCCCACTCCAACTTGCTTGCTCACCTCTGCTCCCATCTCTTTAACACCTTATCAAACCCTCTAGGTTTTCTCCACCACGACCTCCCCTTCATTTTATGATTTTTCAGCAATGAGAAAATTTGCTGCCAGAGTATATAGTCCTGTGGTGTGTGTGTGTGTGTGTGTGTGTGTGTGTGCACGCGCATGCCAGGTGGGAGGACAGGCCAGGGGAGCTGCCTCCAGCTCTAGCTCTGTCCAGGAAGGAGGAGAGGGAAAGGCACGAGGCGAGTGGACAGGCTCCAAGCGGAGGGGTGGTGCTGGAAGTGGGCACTCCCAAGCAGAGAGCTGGGGGATTACGATCTTGTAAGTCAGGGAGGATGGATTGGCAGACGCTCAGGGATTTGATGCTAGCTGTCAGCACTAGCTGGAGCTTGTAGGACCTTTGATCTATGTGTCTAATCCCCGCTCACCTCTTCTTCTGGAGGGTAGCGCTCGCCTCTGCGCTGCCCTGAGAGAGGCAAAATCAACCCTTTCATTGGCAAGGTGGGGAGGAAGTGGGTGGAGAGAAGTGGTCGAAGGGCAGACTGATTAGCACCCACAAACTTTCATTAAGTGTCCCTTCCACCATTCAGCAAGATTTACTTGGTGACCACGGTGTGTCAAGAATGAACAGTACAGCGCCCCGTCCTTGTAGACCTAGATTATTCTAGCGACGTAGAAGCCTGATCGAGATGTGCATGGAAGGGCAGTGTGAATGCAGATGAGGAAGTGTGAATCTCTGCCAGGCGGCCCAGGGGGAGGCAGGAAAGAGTCCATAGAGCTGAGTGCTGAATGATAAATAGAATTTCTGCAGAAGGAGAAAAGGGAGAAGGCACTTTCTAGCAGAGAGAATGGCAGGTGCAAAGGCCCTGAGGCAGATGAGGGATGAGCACAAAAGGAGGAAGGGGAGCAGAGCTGGGAGCCTGAAGTACTATTTTGTGTGGATTTTAGTCCCCTTACTTAGCTATTTGTTTATTCTTCTGGTTTCCCCTCTAGAACATCCGTGCCTGTGTGTGTATGTGTGGCAGGTAGGGTACGATGGTACAAACTTCCTAGGATCAGCATCCCCAGCTCTGAGTACCACCTGGCACTTAGCAGGTGCTCCATAAATGGTTATTGGATTGAATTTAGGGATTGAGGTGAATGTGGGGAGGGAAACTGGAAAGAGGTGGCTTGGAGGGGAAATTAATGCTGAAGACTCAAGCAGGACTCAGAGGAACACGGGCCAAATCTAGTTGCTAGAAAATGGATAATGGTCAGGAGTTCCAGGCTCCCTCACTCCCCAGCAGCACACATCCCCTGTGGCCGGAGCCTTGGGGGATACAGAATGGAAGGTGACAAACAATGTTTCCCTGCACATGCTTCCTGGTCCCAGTCTCCCTGAGGCCAGCGTCCGAGGGTCTGGGGCAGTGAGGGACCCAGGGCGGGGGCTACACTCACCGGCACTGGCAGCAGCATCCACGAAGGTGCCATCACCCTGGTTGTGGAAGAGGAAGTTGGGCCCATTCTCATTGTCACAGAAGATGTCTGAGGCACTGCTGCTGAGGATAGGACCCACGCTGACACCGCGGCCCCCTAGGAGAGGACAGCAACCCACCGTGAGTGGCAGAAGCAGAGCCTCAGGCCTGCGAGGAGGACGGGTGAGCCTCGGAGGCCTTTGAGGAGCCGCTGTGGCGAGGTCTCTGAAGAGCTTTGGGGACAGGGGGATGCTTCTCTGAGCCCAGATCTGGGCTCGCAGTCCTGTCAACGTGTGTAGAGGATGACGCAAGGAAGGATGAGGCAAGGGAGGGGTAAGATGGAGTCCCTTTGTGCCCAAGTCATGACCCCATGACCTACGGAAGACAGAGGCCATCCTACAGCTCCCTCCCTTCCCTTTGGAAGCTGACTCACAACGATCCCCCAGCCCAGATCTACCCACCACATTCTGGTCAAGTCACAGATTTTCCTGACAACCCCCACCCCCACCTCGAGTCATCTGTATGCCAGTCAAGACACCAGGTGTGCTCCTGGCCCAAGAACACAGGGGACTAGGTTCCGGCTAAGGATGCAGGATACTTTCTTGACTTTGCTTGGTATAGTAAGCAACTGGGAACAACCTATAAGTCCATCAACAATGATGGGCTGAATGGACTGGGCTGCATGCATAGGATGGACCATTCTGCAGCTGCTGAAAAGGCTGTACAGATCCATATGTGTTGACTTGGAGGAGGGCCCATGACATACTGTTAAGTGAAAAAGCAATTCACCAAGTAATGGTATTGTGTCATCTTAGTTTTATTAAAAAAAAAAAAAAAGGAAAACACATGATATTTCTGGATGTGTTCGTGCAAGCTTGTCCTTGAGTTTGGGGAAAGTGGGAAAGGCCACGCCCTGCGTTGTTAACCTCAGGCTGCCAGATGGGGTGGGATTCAGGGAGGGAAGGAGAGACAGGAGTTCGCCTTTTTTGGGAATGTCTTTGTGTTGTTTGGCTTGTTGCAACAAAATCGCTTCTGCAGTTGGAAAGGGAAAAATCCAATAATTGCATACTTTTTAAAAAAGGAAGAAGTCAAGCCAGCTCTACACTAGGGTTTGATGTCTCCAAGATCAAATTTGAGCTACCTGCGTCAACAAGTCCAATATGAAGACATCTGGGTTTTGAATCAAGCCCCGGGAGCCACAGCCCCGGTCCCTGGGAATACTGGGCAGAAGACAGTCCGACCAGGACAGGACGTGGATTCTAGTCCCAGTATGGTTGTTTATAAGCTGTGTGACCTTGGGCAATTTATGGTATCCTTTGAGCCTCCGTTTCCTCAACTGTAAAATGGGAGTAGCATGACCTGCTTTTTCTATTTTAGGATCTTTACGAGGATCACGTGAGGTGAGACACGTGAAAGGGGTTTGTGAACCCTACCATCCTGTTACTCAGAGTGAGGTCCGTGGGCCCACCACGGGGGTGCAAGCTTGTTAGGCAGAATCCCAGCCCCTCCCCGCCCCCCTGCCAATCAGTACCTCTATTCTAGCAGGACCCCTGGGTGGCTATGTGCCCAGTAAAGTTTGAAACGTGTGGCTCTAATAGGCTGTTCAGTACAATAAGAATAGTTATCAGAAAACTCAGAAGAACTTACTGTTGTCATTTGTTAAATAAGCGGGAGCTCAGGCAGACCTGAGTGATGTTGGGCGCCCCACCTCCCATCCCCACCAACTGCCTGCCTGGCTCTGGCTGGGGAAGAGGTTTCCATAAAGTGTGCTAAAGTGGGATGGAGGTTCTCTTGGTTCCTGGACTCCTCCTGCCTTCTGGGAAAGGTCCCTGGAGGAAATCATGGGGCCTTTCTCACCTGTGCAATGCAGCCTGCCCACCAGGTCGGGAGTTAGGGGCCAGGAGGAGGGGATGGGTCCAACGGCAATGCCACTCCCCTTGCTCTTACGGCTGAGCTCCAGAGGAACACAGGTAATCTAATTAGCTCTCCAGGAGAGCCCAAGCCTCCTGAAAATGGAGTCACTCAATCCACAGTAATCCTGGGGAGCATCACCTAAGACGGGGTGTGCGGTTTTCATTAGGAGAGCCACAGTATGGGGCGCGGAGGCTTCCGGATCCCTTTCCCAAGGCTAGCAGGGAGGGCTGCTGGCTGTAACCTGGGCCCCACGTAGGCCCATTCAGAGAGGAGCCCTAGAGTGGCTGCTGACAGCTCTTCCCTGCCCCCATCCTGCCAGATTCCAACCCAGGGACGGGCTTCGCGCTTCGGTGAGGAACCCCGGGCCTTGCCTGGGCCCCCGGAAATTCCAGGTGGGGCTGTGGGACTTGCCACCATGCAACTCCATCCTTCCTCCCCACTCTGGTGTCCTCCAATTTCCTCTCTGCTTCTGGCTCTCAAGCTGTGACACATTCTCTTCATTTTCTACAAAGCAGGTTATTTCCCTCTTGGACAAATTTCTAAATCTTTCTAATTAACTAATTGGGTTGGGTTGAAGCCTTGTACCATTTGTAACCTGTAATTATTAGAAAATTGCCATGGTAACCACACTACTAATTAGTGACAATTTATTGCCATGGCAACCGGACCATAACAGAGACGTTACCCACGACTCCCTCTTGGCAAGTTCGCCGCCCAGTTGGGGAGCAGGTGATCGACAGTCAGGGAGCCAGCCCCTTGGGCAGCGGCTCCAGCAGCCTCAGGATGGAGAGCCCAGTTTGGGGCCGAGGCAGGGGCTGCCGGGTGTCTGTGCCCCTCGCTGCGCTGCGAAGGTGCGTTCCCAGGTGGAGCATGTAAATCTTCTCCAAACCAGTAACACCCATCCACCCTGCAGGGACCATGACAGACGTTCCCGATTCCGTCTCTTCTCCCTGACGTTCTCCCCTCCCCCAACTCTCTCCCTCCCAAGGTTGAGCCCACATCTTCCGGGGTCACCCAAGGGGCAGTGAGGAACAACTTGATTTTTGCCTCGGAGGATGATGTCCCAGTAGGGAGTGAGATTCTACTTTACATCAATTCCTTCTTTTGTATCTGCGGTGGCTCATGCTCTTGGGGACAAGCAGCTCCCCAGCTAGGGCTGGAGGGGCAGCCCTGGTGATGGGAAAGAAGACCGGATCAGAAAGTGCACATGTGACCCAGGGCACATCAGCAGACCTTTCTGGGCCTCTGTTTTCTCAGTGCTAATGGGAGGCTGATCGTAACAACAGCTTCTTCTCATAAACTGTCATAAATATTAAGTGAGCTGGTTTTCGGAAGGTACTTTGGAAAATGTCAGGTGCCACATAGTCATTAGCTGGGACGGTTTCCCACCTGCTAGGTGAATAAAACCCCCTTATCTCCCCAGCACTTGTAGGCTTCTAAGGCTCCTTTTCCTGCTATTGGGTGCAAACGCAGCCCCCTGCCCAGCCCCGCCTGGAGGCTTCTCACTCTGCCCCTGAAGCTGGGTGGGAGAGATGGAGCGACTGGGGAAAAAGCCTTCCCCTGCCACATCCTGACAGCCCGTCTGATTATCTGCCCAGTGGTCCTGAGTCCCACGGGGCAACCTCATTTACCTTCAAAAACCCCCGAACCCTTGCCCTCTGGTGATGTGGACCCAAGTCCAGTTTAGGTACAGGTGATCCATTTCTCAGATGGCATCTAGGTGGCCCTGGGGTGCTCGGCTGCCAAGTTGGATTGCATCTGAGAGCCGGAGGGGGTAGGGGCAACGATGGGAAAGTGAGGCTGTGTCGAATAAGGGGGGTGGCGTGCTGCTGGGGGCCGGAGGATGCAGGCATAAGGAGGCAGGAGTATTTGTCATGCTAAGGAAGAGCCTCTAGGTCCTTGCTTGGCCTCCGCACCTGCTCTGGCTAAAGGAACTTGAGCTGTGTGCCCTCCAGGCCCTGGGCTCCCTCCCCATGAACTGGGGAAGGGACTGAGAGCTCCAAGTTTCCTTCCCACTCCTTCAGTGAATTCTCCAGGCTGAAACTTGGGACCAGGGTGGCTGGGAGTAGATACCAGGCCCATCTGGAGCCCACGCCAGTGGAGGGAGGCTTAGTAAGGCTCGTTGGCCCAAGAATCTGGATTAATCTACTGAGACCTCAACAGAAATACAATTCTTGTGGATGCCAAGGCCTGCAGACTGCCATGAGCATCCAAGAAACTGTAGAAGAGTAGCAAAGATGCTGGAAAACACAGAGGTGGAGGAATGGGCAGTGTGTGTGCGTGTATGTGCTCGTGTGCGTGGGTGTGTGGGAGAAGGGGTAGTGAGGGTCAGGGCAGGATGGTAACAGGGTCTTTAATGCTAAATTCCCCCAAACATTCAAACGTAGAATAATACTGTGTCGGTGCTGGTGCTGCCACCCACGACCCCCTGCGAGCCGCCCCAGGACCTGGTAGGGTTCCGAGTACATGGGGTGGAGGGTATTAGACGTGGACATTCCACTCCTTCAATCCTGGCAGCCCCTCCCTGTAGGACGCCGCCGGGGCAGTGGACAGGAGAATGGGCAGAGGTCTGAAGAAGCCCAGCTCATCTGGGCACCTGTTCTCCAGTCCCCTGTCCTAGGCACCATCCTTGTCTCATCCCACTGCACCAGGAAACCAAGGCTCAAGGAGGTGCGAGGACAGCCAACAGGCTGCTGATCGCAGACCAAACGCACATCTGAGTGACCCCAGAGCCTGGGCTGGCCCCAGAGGGCGCTCCCAAACCTTTACACTCAAGCTTCCTCCTGGCAGAAGAGGGAGCTGGACTCCTGGTAAGGCCCAGAGTGACCAGCCGCAGGCCTGACTGTTCTTTAAAATCTCTTATTTTAGCAGAAGAAACAGTGCACCATGATTGCATTCCTATTATGAGTATTTGTGTTTGTTTTGAAAGAAAAGTGATGTCCCTTCTTGTCAATCATCTAATGCACGGATACCACAATGTCCTGGGGCACTGGGTCCCCCTGGCAGGCCTGGGGCTGCACTCCCCGAGGGTCCCAGGCCCATTGAGGAGCCTGTCCCTCCAGTTCTGCCGGTCACATCCGCTGGGCTCCTGCTGCAAGGCAGTGCCTGCCTGCCAGTCTGGGAGGCTCCGTGGCCCCCTCTGTTGCCCGTGGTCAGCTCTCTGGAGTGCGCTGACAGGGAGCCGCCAGAGGCCTCAGCTGGTCTTTAGGCATCTCCTTCTCCTCCAGTAATGACTTCCTATAAATCAGATCTGCCCTCCCCTTTGTTCTACGCTGCTCCCAGCCAACAGCAAAAATCCCCACCCCATATCCTAAAGCCACCTTCATTTTCTTTCCAAATTTCTTATAAGGATTCCTTAATTGCCGCCTTGCAGCCCAGACAGATGCTCCCTCAAGAGGTGAGGCCGAAATGCAGAGCTCCTGGGGAAGGGGTGGAGGCCGGGGTGCTGGGGAGGCAGGGTGAAGAGGGAGACCAATGGATTCCAGTGGAGGAGCATGAAGAACCCCGTGACTGTACCCAGGGCTGGAAGGTGGGCAGGGGACCCCACGGAAACCACCTCCAGGGAAGGGGTGGGCGGGCTTGCTCTGGGCTGCCCCTTGTGCCTGCCATGACGCTCTCTGCATCCAGCACCAGGAAGTGCCCAGCAGACAGCCCTGGCGTCTGTCCCCCTGGGCACCTCGGATGAGGAGGGTGTTGCTGTCTGCTGCGCTCCGAAGGTCCCGCCCCTGAGCCAGGCCTGTGCCAGGCCTGTCCTATGCCTCCTTTCATTCTCATGCCCCCACTGCAGGTGAGAAAGCTGAGGCCCACGAGGTTAATAAATGGCCAGTCGCTGCCTGGACAGGATGGGCGGCTGAGGCAGGACCTGTGGCACCAGATTCTGGTGCTACCTGTGCCACCAGACCGTGGCACCAGATCCTGTCCTCTCAGCAGCTCTGTGAGACAGTAGTTCAGACAGTGAGTTCAAGGTGCTCAAAGGGGCTGGGGGAGGTGCCCAAGGTCACTCAGGGCTGCAGAGGCCAGTGCAGTCCTGGTCCTTACCTTCCCTATTCTTGGGTTCCATGCCGGGCCCTCTGCCACACGGACAACTAATTCTCAGGATTCCTTGCACCCTTCAGGCTCTGAGGGGCCGCAGGCATCTGGGAAAGTCGGGGCTTGGGATTCTCCTTGAACCAGGAACCATGGGGGAGTGGGCTTTCCTCCACTCAAGTCAGCACCAGCTCAACTCAGCACCCTCGGTCCGCCAGTGGCCCTCCTGTCCCCTGAGAGTGGGCACGCTGGCCACTAGATGGCACTGTGACCTAGCAGAGCAGCCGCTGTCGGCCAACTCACTCAAGTCTGGAGAGATGGCCTCCCTTCCCCCACGGGGAGAGCAGACAGCGCAGGGCAGGCAGCGCCACTGGCCAGCCTGCCCACCACTTGCCCGGGCCTCCCTCTACTGCCAGGCGCAGCCTAGGCCAAGCAGTTGCTCGAGCCACAAAAACTGGGGGGTCAAAATCATACCCTTGAGTGCCAATCCCTGGGGCTGCCTCCGGGTGTGTGCAAGGCCTTCCTCCGTCACCAGCCCCTCCTGTATTGTGGGCTGGAGCTGGGAGGCTCCAGCTGGAGGTCACCAGAAAGGTCAGTGGATTATGGCTGGTTAAGCTTTGGGGGTTGGGGCTCGGGACGATAGTTTCTCTAAAAACCCTCTGTGTGACCTTGGGCAAGTCCCTTCTCCTCTCTGGACCTCGGTTTGCTCTTTTGTAAAACAAGAGGCTCTCTGAGGTCTGTCCAGCAGCTGGGTGTTGTGTGGCTGGGCTCTGGGGACCTGTGGCTCCCGGACTGCACATCTGGCTATGGCTGGCTTCCTCCAGGGCCTGCTTGTCACTGCCTGTGTCCCTCCCCTTCTCCAGGCCTCAGGGCCCGCGCCTGGAGCTGAGCACTGGCCGTGTGCCAGAGACTCAGCAATCAGGCCAGGCTCCAGTGGCGGCCCTTACATTTGGGGTCCGTCCCTGGGGCTCAAGGGGGTGCTTTGGGCTAATTTTCCAGCCAGATGTCCATGTGTCATTAATGAAGTGACAACGGGGTCTGCGGGGTAGAGTTGAGGGGTTTGGCGGGCAAGGAAAGGGTGGGCTGGGGAAGGCGGGCAGACACAATAGTAACTTGGTGGGCCAAATAGGTTCTTCTCAGCCAAATGGCTTTTGGAAGTCTGCAGAGCCGCTCTAACGTGTCCTCTGGGCACGCCAGCTGCCCCCGCCTGCCTGTGTGTTCCACAGAAACTGCTGTCCCTTCCTTGAGCTGCCCGGTCCTTTCAGCACAGCCTGGCTCAGTTGGCCACTGCTCCCATCCCCATCCGTCCTCCTCAGCTGTCTCCTCGTGGTCGCCTCCTGCCCCCTCCTCGGTTCCTGCCAGCCCCTCCGCCAATCCAGCCAGCATGAACAATGCCCCCTTCATGCTCCATCCCAGCCGCAACCTCCTGAATTCTTTTATTCCATGTAGAAGCCTCTCTCCCAGACCTCGCCTCCCTCCAGCTCATCATTTTCAAGTGCTTCATCCCCCCAGCCCACTCTCCTTCTCCTGCAGACCAAGGCACTTAATTGCCAAGCCAGCCCAATGCACAGAACTGGGAACTATTCAGAAAAATTGACGGTACAAATCTAGGCTGAAGCTCCTGCATGTTTATTCCTTTTCCCAGGAAAGCATGGTTTATTACTGACACTCAGCCAGGAAGGCTGCACGTTCACGTGTGGAGCTCGCGCGCGCTGGCATGGGGCTGGAGCTGTGCAAACTATTTTACTGTCTAGCCGTTTGTTCCCACAAACTTCGTCAGACAGGTCAACATCAATCTCCCCGTCTCAGTGAGGTGGAAAGTTGGCTAGAGAAAGGCATCATAAACTCAGGAGAGGCTGTGACAACCCTTTCTAGGTAGGGCTTTGAGAGTTGGCTACCCACCCAGGTGTATGGAGGCAGGGGGATGGCCCAAATGACCCCCCCACCCCCCACCAACCAAGCATCCTTCTGGGCCCAGGATTTGGATTGGGGTGGGCTGGCCCTTTGGAAGTCTGTAGGGCAAGCTGGGACGGAGAGATCAGGAAGGTCAACCAGCAAGGGGATCTCTACATCCAAATGACAGGACCAGGACAAGGGAAGCCGAAGTTCACGTGAGACGTGGCTGTGCACAGCTCTGGCTTCCTGGTTTCTGGCACCCGGAGCAGGAACCGGATTGCTCTGCAATCAGCAGTCTATTGGCAGTTTATCAGAGTTTAGTCAGCAGCCGTGCTCGAATTAGAAAAACAGCCTTCCCTAGAAAGATCTCCCTGTCAGAGACTCTGACAATAGGTCCCCCATCCAGAGAGGTGTGTGTATGTGGGGAGGGGGGCATGGCTTCAAGAAAAGGGGCCGGAGAGGTTTTGGAACAAGAACACAATTCTTTGAGCTCAGTTATCCGAGACAGGACCCAGCTGAAGCTTAGGGATTTAGCACTCAATTCCTGGCTGCTTATGTATAAGTAAATAATTTCATCTGCTGTTTGGCAATAAAGAATGCTTTAAACCTCGGCCTTTGTGATTTGTCAGTTTTCTCCTCCAGAACGTGTTCGCCCATCATTTGGGTTACAGCAGGGGATGGGGCAAGAGGTTCCAGGGAGAGGATGTTACAATGTTCTCATCCTATGTCTCACGGCCCCCACGGGGTCCCCTAAAGCCCAAGCCTGCCAGACAGCTCACCAACACTTGGAGAGGCAGTGTTGGAGGAGTCGCCTGTTGGGGGTGGGTTGGGAAAAAAGCCTTCATCCACCCCTCCCAGGGACACAAACCCCTCTTCTCCCATGGTCGCTGATGAACTAGACTCAGCCTTGCTGGGCCCAGCCCCCAGCCCCAGGCCTCCCGCCTTTCCAACTCACGGTACCCTGGCCCGCCACCCCGTCACCCGGCGTCACTCTGCCTACCTGTGTATTTGCTGACCCCGGCCTCAGCAGCCACATCTCTGAGCGCCAGAATGCCCTGGGAGAGGTCACTGGCCTCGGGGTCCATTTCAATGAGGGCGTCAGGGCCCACGTTACCGTAGGCATAATTGGCGATGTAGATAGAGTAGCGTCCAGAGCCCTGGGGAAGAAGGGAAGGAGGGTAGGTGAGCAAGCCCATCTGGGCTCGTCGTGGTCTCTTTCCAAGAAAGGGGCTCTCCCCCTCCTCGTGGAGGACCATAGGTCTTTCTTGGCTCAGCTTCCTCTCCCTGGGGTCTGGTGTGATGGGCCTTGTGGGTCATGTGGGGCCCAACTCCAGAATCAATTTTCCCTGAGGCTGCAGACTGCACAACACCCCCCCACCCCGATTCCTACAACAAAGCAGCCCTGCTTCTCCTTCTATCCTGTTCCAGAAGAACACATCCCTCCCTCTCCCCCACAACCACCTTTTTATAGACAATTTTCTAATGTGCCTCTCTCCAGCTGAGCTCTCTCCAGCTGCCAGCCAGGGTAGCTGCTCAATAAATATTTGCTGATTGATTGATCTACCAATTCCCATTATTCTCAGTCTCTCTCTCTCTCCCATTCAAGCTCACTCCAGCCAAGATGACAAGCAAATTCCAGAGTCCTCTCTCTCCCCACCTCCCACCCTGGATTCCCTCATTCTGCTATTTCGATGGCCCAAGAGGCTTGGATATGCACGGGGACCCCCTTCCAGTTCCTCTGTTTGCCCAGAAAGAATAGTGTGTTGCTTCTGCCTTTGTAACACTGTCTCAAACATTTTTTGCCTTTGCATCAAGGAGAAGCCCTGGGCACCAGCTCCTCCTTGCTACCATCCTTGTCTGCTCTGGTCTGAAACCCCACTGACAAACGCTTCTTGTCTGCCTGTTATTAGTACCGAGTCATTTTTTCACTGGATGCTTCCTTTCTCCCCAGAGAGCCACCTGTTTTCTGCATCTGAACAGTTTTCCAGCTTTCCCCTCATCCTTCTCATCATTTCCCTCCAACCCATCAGATAGCAGATATTTCTTGAGCTCCAACTACCTGCAACGCATTCTGCTCTAAATGTCCCCAAGACAACGTCTTCGCTCTCCAGTTGCTTGTCGCCTCATTTAAACACAAGCTAGAAACGCGAAACAACCCGAGAGAAACAGCTGAGTTCCAGGCCACTCTTTTCTCTGCCCTTGGCCTGCGTGGCTGACTTCGATTTCTTCCCCAACTGAGCTTTTGGTAAGCCGAACCCCCATCCCACCTAACCGATCACTGGCTTTATCCCTTCCGTGGGAATGTTTTCTTTGGGGGAGCTGACGAAGAGCTACTTGAGTCTGACTGACGGGTGGCTGAGGCCAACGAAGGGGCTCACGGTCTCCTGATGCGGACACGGCAACCGTAATACAAGAACATATAGGATTCAGAGAACATCTAAGTTAACTATCCCGAAAATAAAATTTTAAAAAATGTGAACTAGACTGGAATTAAAAAAATTTTTTTTAAAAGAGAGAGAGAGAGACTATGTACAGCATTTGCTGGTGTACAGAAGAGGGGCTCCCAGAGGAAGGAGCACTGAACCGGCAGAGTTCAGAAAAGGTTTTCTAAGAGGTGTCTCAGCCAGGTGAAGTGTACAGGAAAGAACCTTCCAGGCAGAGATGATACTCTAGAGAATGATGTATGTAGGGAAACCACAAGTGGTTCTTTCAGTGTTGCCGGAATAGAAAATGCAAGAAAGGGCGTGTCAGGGGCTGGAGCTAGAGAAGGAGGAGGCAAAAATATTCCCTAAAGATGCCGATGCCCCCTCTGCTTTGGTTATCTGAGGCTCCATCCTGCTGCCGGGAGACTGTGCTTTCCCAGCCTTGTCATTCAGCAGCACTGGTGTCATGGGGGAGCAGGATAGAACTTCAGACTCTCCGTGGCCTGTCCCCTCTGCCAGACCCGATGAAGCAGAATCTGCATTTTCACAGACCCCACCCCCCACCCCATGTGATCCCCGCGCAAAACCAAAGTTCGCGATGCAGGGCTTCACGGCACAGCTTGGTGACTAGGAGAGATCTCTGAGAGGCGCCTGCCGGTGGCAGGAGCTCGGTGTATGTGCGTGGAATGATCGGATGAAGACTCAATGAATGGGGCCGAAGGGGAAAGTGTGCCATCCCCGGGCCCACGCCTGACCCTACCAGCTGTTGGCAATCCCCACCACAAATGGGCAATTAAGCCCAAATGAACTGAAAGGCACTTGGCTGGAAATTAGGATGTTTATAAAATTCCATTATACCTAGTTCCTTTCTTCACTGTATGGGGATGATAAAAGTTGACAAACATAGATGCGTTACGATGGCAGGGGACTGCAGAAATTTGCTGTGTGGCCTTGACTACAGTCACTCTGGGACAGAGAGGGGGCTGCACAGATGAGCCCGGGGAGAGGCTCCCCAGGGCATTGGGCTCCCCCTTCAGTCTACATCAGAATCACCGTGGAGCTCTTATTCAACCGTAGATGCTGGGTCTCATCCCCCAAGTTTGTGATTTGGGAGCTCTGGGGTGGGGCCCGAGAGTTTGCATCTTGAACAAGTTCCCAGGTGAAGCCGATGCTGTTGAGTCAGGAACCACACCTGGTGAGCCACGGTCTAGGGATATTAGCCTGGTCCCGGTCCAGGCTCTGCCCCTCCGTGGCTTTGTCCTTGGGCAGTTTCCTCACCCCCTTCGGCTGCGCCTCATGTGTTAAAGGGGAATCATATTCCCCCTGCTTCCTGGCAGGGTTGTTGAGAAGATGAAATGAGACAACACATGTGAAAGGTCTCCAAAAGATAAAAATGCTATATAAACATGAGGCATAATCATTATCGATCGGGGAACGCTTCTTGTAAGAGATCAGCTTTGAGCTGGATCCAGAAAGGTGGGTGAGTGATGAGGCGGCTGCAGATGAAGGGCAGGCGAGGGTGCCAGGTTTGGGGCCTAGAGGGGATGGGGGCGGCTGGGGAGAGGACAGGAAGGGCATGTGATAGGGTTGAGACCTTTACCTGCGGGACGGCTGTCCCACTGCGGCCTGTGCCAGAGTCACCCGCAGGGCTCGCTCAAACCCAGACTTCTGCCCCCCTCCCCCGCCCCGTGGGTTCAGACGCAGTAGGTCTGGAGGAGGGAGTGTGGGTCTGGCCGGAGAATCTGCATTTCCGACAATGCTGATAGTGCTGCTGGTCCGGAGACCACACTGGGAACAGGTCAACTAAAAGGCATCGGTGCTGGGGGTGTGGGTGCTGTGGGGCTGAGGAAGGAGTAGGTGAACACTGTAACAGCGCCTGTGGTTAGAAATTGGTGACTGATACTGGTTCACCCAGGGGCAGGGTAGCTGTGGGACAGAAAGGCGTCTGATTCGTTCTCAATTTCTGGCTTTGCCTGCCATTTAACTATGTGACCAAGGTCAAGTTGCTTAATTGCTAGAAGACTTAGTTTCCAGATCTGTAAAATGGGGATAATGACAGCAGGCACCTCGTAAGCCTATTGTGAAGAATCAGTAAACAACGTGAATAAAGCCCCGAGTGCAGGGCTTGGTGTCTCGCTCATTACGGTTAGCTGTCATTGTTGTTAAGATTGCTTCTGTGTTTCCTACACTGCGCAGCATCCCAGAGTGGCCATTACCTGGCTCTATTTCCACCCTGCCCCCAACCCAGTTCTCAGGACCCAGGGGTTGCCAGGGTGGCAGTGGTGGCTGGACCCAGAAAGGAGCCCCTCTCCTGGTGGCAGACCCTGTAGGGGTTTTTTCTAGTTCCCCGAGTGCCTGTGTGCCAAAGCTTTTTTTTTTTTTTTTTTTTTTTTTGTATTTCACATGGTGCCTTTGTCCTGTGGTTAAATGTGTGGGCATGCAGATGACCTTGTCAGGACAAAGAGTGCATCTCTTTGTGATTAACCTTCAGGCCCTGTCCCCAGCTTGGAGATGATTCTCACCTTGGCCAAGTGTGGGAAGCCTTGGTTCCGCAGGAGCGAGGCAGAAAGCAGGAGGCTGGCAAGAGGCTCCCGGCAGCGGCCAGGCCTGGCACCCTCCAGACCCTTCTCACTCTTTTGGGGCGGCTCACAGAGCCACGGCCTCCTCCTTCCCTCCCACCAGGCAGGAGTCCAGGTGGCAAAGATTCAGGTCAGGGCTAAATGTGGCTTCACAGCCCAGCTTGGCTTCTTTTCCCAGCACCAGCTTGTTAAGAAATAAATATTTATACCTGGCACCTGCCTTCTCCCAAGGCCTGGAGGCCCCTGCTGTGAAGATTCACGCTGAATCCCCAATCCCCTCGGTGCCATCTCCATCCTGAAACGAGCCAGGCCCCTTGCCCCTGCCCCCGGAATGGAAGCTAGGCAGCAGCTGGGCCCCTGATTTACTGATGACTGTCTCTAAAGCCAAGGAGGGGGCAGCAGGGGAGCAGGTGACAGGAGGGATAAATGGCCTCCACGGCAAGCCTCAGGCTCTGGCTGGGGCTGCTGGGATGCAAGCCTGGGCCAGGGCCACCCCTTGGGGCAGGTGGCTGTCTGCTCCTGCCCCTCCCCTTCTGCCTTTCCTCCCTACCTGCTTTGGCTTGGCACCTGCAATGGGGGGAACTAGCAGGCACGAAAGCAGTGACCGAGCTACTGATTAACCAGAGGACTGGGACATTCAGGCCACCCTCCACTCACCCACTCACCCACCTCTTTGTCATTCCTTCATCGTTCCACAAATATTTTCAGCAAGAGCCGTATGGCTCAATGCCTGGCACATAGTAAAGGCTTAATAAATACTGGCTGAATGACTGAATGATCACAAGGTGTAGAGCTAGAAGAGTCTGATTCATGTCCTGGTCACACTGCCAATCTCGTTGGGGTCCTCAGGCCAGTTAGTGCCCAAGCTGGGCCTTAGTGCCCTCCTGTGCCCAATGGACACGGTGAGGACAGCCCCTGACCAGTTTCCTCGCTGGTTGCTGGGAGAGCCTCAAGGGAGAAAGGATGTGAAAGCAGATAGTAACTCACCCTGCAAACCTCGTCAGTATTTAGCACCTGCTACATGCAAGGCACTGTGGGGGGTGCAGCTTTGGGCTCTGCCCTGGACAGCCCTGCTCTGTTGGGCCATGTCTGCCTGTGGGCTCCCTTCCATGTCCCCCGTGGGCTCTCATGTTGCTGTGTGGCCCCCTCTTCTCCCCAGACCCCCATGCACCCCTAAGCTCACCGTCCTGTCCACGCAGGCCACGGAGCGCCCGGCAAAGAGGCTGGCCACACCGCGGGCCACGTTGACCTCGTCACTGAGGATGTCTTCCCAGCGGTTGTTGCGGAACTTGAACAACTTGTCCGTGTACGTGGCCACCCCTGGAGAGAAGAGGAAGGGAGGCTGGTGGATGGTGGCCCAGTGTGCAGGTAGGTTTCGGGACACCTGCCACAGGTGGTTGGGGCCACAGGTAGACAGGTCATCAAGGCAAGGTGAGCGCTCCCCACAGCAGGCGGGTGAGGCTCTCTCTGTCTGGGAGGTGCTGGGGTGTTTTCAGTTGAGAGAAGAGACTGGCTTATGAAAATGGCCAACCCAGGCCTCAGTAGCCACAGATCTACTGTGTGTATGAGATGACCCTCAATAGCGGGGTTCACACCTGGTCCCCTACTCCTGCACCAACCGTACGGGAGATCTGAGCTTGCTGATATTCCAGCACCCAAATCCCACCCAGGATGTCTCTTTCTCCGGGACCTCCTCCTGGATTCTCTGCTGGTTCATAGGACCTCATTTGGGTCTGAGAAGAAACAATGCTGGTTGGTAGCTGGGGCTCTAAGCCCAGATCCAGAAAGGGGCTGGAAGTGGAGCTCTGACGGACTTGTTGCCCACCCCCAGGGGTCAGTGCCCAGGTGGGGTGAAAGGGGTGAGCAGCCCTGGGAGGCCTCGGGGGCAGGGGCCTCCACCCCTTTCAGAGCTGGATGGAGGCCGAGGACCGCCAGCTCAGGGAGTCGCACACATGGCACCGCACAGCATACCACATGTAACTGTGGGAGCTCTGTAGCCTCCCGGAGCTCGTTCATGGCCAAGGTTTATTTTGGGGAAGGGCAAAGAACTTCTGGTGGCCAGAGGCCAGAGGGTCAATCCCTTGTAAGACCACTTAGAGCGCTCCACTCCGCCATGACCCCTAGTTGGTTTCTTGCTCATGTGAGCCCCAGAGCGTTCGTATTTTGGGAGGGGTCATGTTCCACGCTCAAGGGCTGGCATAGGAAACACAGGAGAGACAGCAAAGGGGCAGCTGTAGGAAGCCAGGAACGTGAGCTGGGGGACGAGTGGCCCTGGGGACAGACCCCTGCACTTGACTCTCTGGCTGGCCCAGGGCGGAGGCCGTGGCTTAGGCTGAAGGGAGCTGCATGGCGCAGTGGTTAAGACCTTGGGGTTTAGAGTAAATAGGCCCCCATCCTGGTCTCTGTTCTACCCAGATTCCACTATTCTAGGGGCTAGTTGTTGACTTTGGGCAAGTTGCTTAGCATCTCTGAGCTTCAGTTTTCCCATTTGCAGATGGGACGAGAGTAATAGCTACATCCAGTTTGCTGCAAAGAATACAGGAGTTGATGTACATGGAAGGCGAGCACAGCGCCTCCTCGAGGTGGGGGGTGGTATTTGCCAGAAGTGGTCATTCCCAGGTTACGTAGGGATGGGGCCCTCTCCAAGATCCTTTAGGGACCTCGGCTCCACACTGCCTGGTGAGAGTCTGTGTGCGAAATGAGTGGCTGAGTAGGACTGAGGGAGTGGGACCATGTTAGGAGAGGGCAGTTATGAAGGATCCCTCAGGGAGCTCTGCCCAGGAGAGGACAAAAGGCTGTGCTCTCTCAGTGGCCTCCTGTGGAAACCTCCTAAGACCACAGGGACCAACGGGTTTGCTGTGTGGTCCCTGGGGTCTGGAGGTGGCTTCCGAGATGCTCCCTAGACCCTAGGGAGCTGGCCCTGGAACAGAGCCCTCCTACCCGGCCTGACCCTCCCAGAGGTGCAGAGGCCCGTCCGGGGGAGGGAAGGCCTTTCGTGAGCAGAGCCGGAAGCATATCCGGAAGGCCTGCTGGTATTTGTGCGTGGAGGCTTGGGCTGGGGAGCACAGCTGGGGTTGGCACAGAACTGCTGTGGCTGGCGAGGGAGGCCCACTGGGGCAACCGAGGAACTAACTGGGTCTGGACGGAAGCATAGGTGCCGACTCCCCTTAGCTCGGGGTCTTGCTGGCCCCTTTATCCTCTCCAGCCTCAGTTTCCTCATCTGGGCGTCGGGGTACCAGCTGAGCCTCCTCCTTCAGAGGTGGCTGTGGGAATTACAGGGTAAAATGCACAGCAGCCCCCGGCCCAGGTTGGAGCTGCCCAGGTCGGCCCATGCTACCCCAGTCCGAGGACCGCAGTGCCATCCCTGGGGGCCAGACGTACTTAGAAATTTAGATTTTGTTCTTTCACATTTTAGAAAGGTAACACAGTGCACACACCGTTTATTACATAACACCCCCGGGAGGGATGGGGCAGCACCTTGTAATTAAACACATTAATATTTCTGCAGTAAAATAGATGAATATTCACACTAAGTGGGATAAATAAAGCCTATAAATAGCTCGCGTCAGCTCAGGACAGGTTTTGCCAGCAATTCATTTTCCCACAAACTTAAAAAAAAAAAAAGCACCTGAGGCTTTCAGAGTGTTTTGGATTTGAGGACTGCGGAGAAGAGGCTGTGGGCCTGGACTGCCATGCTCGAGGCTGTTCCCGAGGCAGTGGCAACCTTGTCATCACTTCCTAATGCTTGGGGGACCTCTGACGATGGCCCTTCAGGCTTCAGGGTCTCTAGCCTCTACCAACAGCATGCAACCCTTGCCCTCCTCTGTCAGACCAGGGCCCCTTTAGATGGTCCCTCCAGCTAGGCTAGCCCCCCCCTGCAATACTGGGGTTAACTTCTAGCCCCGCGTGGGCCAGTGTGAGAAAGCAGCTGCCAGCAGCTGGGGCTCTGCGGAGCTCGACACGCACCTCCACGTTCAGCGGGAGTAATTCCTCATGCTGCGGATTTCCTGCCTCAGCGAGACGAGAGGAGCATATGGCCCCAGGGTGCCTCTGTCCTCCTGTTTGCCTCATCACCTCCAACTCCTCCTGCTCCCCCAAGATAAACATTTCCCAGAGTGTGCTTTATGGAACCCTGGTCTCTGTGAGCTGCCTGGAAGATTCTGTGATCATCTGAGTTTGGGAACAACCACAACTTCCATCCTTCTGCTTGGAGAATCTCAATGGACATCAGTCTATTAAAACTTTGACAAGTCCTGCAATAAATTACCTACTGAATCTTATTTAATCCAGCCTGTCCCGAGCACAGCTGGCCACGGAACCCCTTTGTGCAGCTCACCTATTAGCACCCTGCGGAACGAGCCCTGTTCTTAGCCAGCTGCTGTGGTAGGGTGCTGCTGTCGGGCCAGGCCTTGGGCTTTGTGGCCGGAGGGTCAGGGCGTCCTGCATTGTTAGCCTCTTCCCCTGTTCCACCTCCTGGCTTGTGAGCTGACTAGGGACGCCCAGAAGAATAAACTAATTAAGGTAAAATGTGCAACAGTGATGCAGAGCCTTGTAGATCATAAATGGGAACGGCAAAATCAATGGCAGGCCCTCTGCAGGCAGAGGCCTGGAGGCCCGGGCGAGGGGAGACGGGAGCCCGTGATTTAGGAAGAGCAAACGCTCTGGCAGCTGCAACCTGGGTAATTAGGTGTGTCAGGAAGACAGATAAACAGCGGGCGGTGTGGGTCGATGGCACCGGCGGTAACCACCCAGCACTGGCACCCGGCTCCTGTCGGTGTGTAATCTGCCTTCTGGCTTCTTGTAGCTGCCCTCCGCCCTGGGGTCCCGCACTGAGTCGGCGGGCAGCTGACAGGAAGAAGAGAGGCTGTTAGTTCCAGGAGTTAGGGGCTCTGCTGAGCCCCCTGGGGCAGACTCTGGGAGGACAGAGGCCTGGGAGAAACAGAAGGGGGTTTATGGGCAGGGCAGGGTGCTCCAGGGGTCAGAGCCCCTCTGAGACGCATGTCTGGGGACTTCCATTCCCATCCTGACTTTGGCATCTGGGTATTGAAGGAGACTTGAAGGTCTCAGAGGACAGTAGAACTGCCAGTTGCTACTAGGTGGCCAGGGGGAAAGGCCCAGTAGGGGAGGTTCAGGAGTCTGCCACCCTGTGGGTACCAGGTACGGTAGGAGGACACCGGGAAAGAGGAGTCTCAGTCGCTGATTCCAGGTGTTTATGGTTCATTCAACAACAGGAGAGACGGGTAGAGGAGATGCCATGGGACCACAGTGAAACTGATATTACTTAACATTTCTGCAGCATTTCACATATATTCCCTCATGTGCCAGCCATTTCACACCCATTCATTAACCCTCACCACAACCCCGAGCTGGGAATGATTTGCCTGCTTGATTTATAGATGAAGGACCTGAGGTGCAAGAGACAAGGGACCTGCCTAAGTCCCCACAGCTAACAGAGCTCCGAGGGGCAGGATGGGATGATACGTCCTGGAGATGCCATGAAGTCGGGATGGAAGGGGCTACGGTGATGAGGGAGGGCTTCGTGATGGAGGAGGCACCTGAACCTGGACTTGAAGGGTCCGAGTAACAATGACTCCTGTGTATAGGGCACTTAGTATGGCCAGGCTTTGCATGAAGCTTCTCTTTTATAAACACTATCTGCCCTAAACCCACCTTGAGAGGTGGTAGAGCACCTTTCTCCCAGACGGAGAAATTGAGGGGGCAGAGAGGTTAGTCAGTTGCCCAGGGTCCCAGCTGTACTCTGTGCATCTTTCACCCCTCGCTTGGAGACTTTCAGGGGACATCAGTCTATTAAAACTTGGCATAGACAGAGAGAGAGAGGCCACACAGTTTGCCCAGAGAGGAGAATTTGTGGAGGTTGAGGGGGGAAAACATGCAGGGCAGGAGAGACCCACTAATTCTGAGGGCAGAAGGAGGGGCCCTTGGTGGTTTCTGATCTGGGGAAGACGGTGTCTCCAGAAGATGAACCTGGCAATGGAGTGAAGTATGGGCTAGCAAGGGAGAAAAGGTGGCCAATTCTGTGATGATAGTAGGAGTGGGAGGAAGCAGGGGATGCAGGAGGCAGGTGCAGGAAGACTGGAGGTGGGGGTTGAGTGGGGTTGAGTGGGTTGAATGGGACAGTGACTGAAGCAGGGGCACCGGGCCAGCTAGGCATGAGAGCAAAAGCTTGGCTTCACACCATTTGCATTTGTCAGGGTCACAAAGTGGCTGAGAAGACATATCCAAGAGATCATTGGCCATGAAGGATAGCAGCTTACAGAGCAGCAAGTCTGGGGTAGGGGCGGAGGGGAAAGGACGTGTCCCAGGAGCAGCTGCAGTCAGGCATAGGAGAAGAAGGGACAGATATGGAAGAATCATCAGACAAATGGGGAAGGTTCTGCATCAAGGGCAGGAGTGTCCATCAAGCAAATGGCCTTCAACTCACCATCCTGTCATCCCTTCCACACCAAGCTCTGCCTCCAGGGGGTAACTGCTGGGAAGGTGAGCTGGGGTCATAGAGGGCTCTTCCTGAGGATCATTGGTCTGAGTGCCTCTTTCCCCTTGGGCTGCCACCACCTCGGGGAGATGACCAGACTTATGGTCTGGTACAGGTGAAAAAGAGAAGAGTGAGCAAGTGTGTGTGGCAGGGAAGAGGGCTCTGCCCCCAAACTCCCTCATAAGGCAAAGAGACTACTGCCAAACAGCAGGGGTCAGGAGGGAGCCAGCAATATCCCTGGCCTAGGCTGACCTTGGGCAAGCCACAAACTTGTCCTTTTCTTATTTGTGAAATGGGACCAGGAGAATGGGTACCTATTCATCAGGCTGTTGTGAGAATTAAATTGTATAATGTATGTGAGGTACTTAGAACAATATCTGACATAAGATAAGTTCAACAAATAATAAAAACAATATCATCATCATCATCACCATCACCACCATCATATCATCATGACCACCTTCACTGTCCTCATCACCATCACATCATTATGACCAATCTCACCATCCCCATCACCACCATTCCCATCATCATGACTATACTCACCATCCCCATCATGACCATCCCCATCATCATGACCACCATCACTGTCCTCACCATCATGACCATCATCACAACATCATGGCCATCCTTATCATCCCCATCACCACCATCCCCATCATTATGACCACCATCACATCATCATGACCATCCTCACCTTCCCCAACACGACCATCCCCAACATCACGGCCAACCTCACCATTTTCATCAGCATCACATCATCATGACCATCCTCATCTTCCCCCATCACGACCATCCCCATCATCATGACCACCAACACCACCAGCGCCACTACCCCCCCCCCCCCATCATCATCCAGGGAATGACAGGGCATTCAGGAATGCAGGTCTTCAATGAGCCACATTCCAGGAAGCAACTGTATAAACTGACACAGAGTGTAATATGCTTTACAAGACCTGGTCAATGGAAAGCCTATGAAGCAGTGATGGCCTCAGGGGAAAAAAGAACTAGTTCAGGCAAAGGGCATTTTAATAAAGAAGGGAGCCAGTCTCCCCCTGACCCTGATAGAATTTCTGACCCGAGCCTTCCCCCTTCCATCCCCGGGTGAAGGCGGAAACCTGACCAACCCCTGCCAGGTGCTTCATTCACATTAGCTCATTTAGCTGTCTCTGGAGTTGTGTCAGGAAGACAGGTTTGTCATTTTACAGACTGGGACTCTGCAGGTTAAGTCATTCGCCCGAGGTTGCACAGCTGGTGGCTAAGCTGAGCTTCAAACTGTGGTGTGACTGCAAAGCAGTCCCCCGCCCCCACCTCAAGTCAGAGAGCTGGAGTGGGGGCTGGCAGGGGGCAGTCTAGTCCCCGGCTCCTAAGGAAACTCATTCTGTGTTAGGACCGAGAAAATGGCCTTTGGGGTCCCAGTTTATGGTGGTGTGTTGACAGCCTCGACCATCCTTACTTCTTACGGGCCCACATGCAAAAGGAGCCCCGTGGGGATGGGGGCGGGGAAGCTGAGCGGGTCATGAGCTTGTCTTCCCAAATGGCGCCAGGCTGGGGGAGCTGAAGACCAGAACGTCGCATTCCAGGAACGCATGGCTGGGTCCGAGGAGGACCTGGAAGCCTACTAGGAAAGAAGCTGGAGACTCAGCACCGTGTGGCTCAGGCTTTCCCAGACACAGGAAGTCAAGGGCATTCTGGCAAAGTGCAGATTCTGGTCCAGTAGGTCTGGAGTAGGGCCCCGAGAGTCCGCATTCTGAAGAGCTTCTAGCTTTTGCCAGTGCTGCTGCCAGTAGCGAGATGTAGAGGGCCTGGGCGTCACTGGGCCCGGCTGGGCGAGGGAGCCGCTGGACCAGGGGTGTGCTCTCCAGAGCAGACGGCCCACCTGTGGTGTGGGCAGAGGCTGGGAGTACAACCTGTCCCCAAGTGCCTTTTGTTTTTGGCACAGTGACTGACTCCTCCTCTCTGAGGGGGTACAGGAGTCCCTGCCGACAGCCTAAGGATGACACGGAGCCCAGAAGCCATCAGAGAAAAGAGTGATAAATCCAAGGTCATAAAAATAAAAATTTTCTGCATTGCAAAGCCCACAAGGAACAAAGACAAAACACAAATGACAAACCAGGGGCAACTGTTTGCAACATGCATTACAGACAGAGGGCTCATTTCCCTAATTTATAAAGAAGTGTTACAAATCAATAAGAAAAAGGCCAATAATCAATAGAAAAACCGGGCAAAGGCAATGAGCAGACAAGAGATTCGAATATATAAAAATATGCTCAGCCTCACTTGTTTTGAGAAAAATGAAAATTAAGACCATACTTAGATACCAATTTTTTCCTATCAGATTGGCAAATATTAAAAAAAATGATGGCATGCTGTGTCGATGAGAATGTTGGGAGATGCTCACTTGCAGCAGGGCCGATGTGAATGTCACAGGACTGTCCCCTGACCCAGCACTTCCCTCCTCCCGACGCCCCTTACAGACACGCCTGCGATGGCAGACGACAGCGTGCCAGACAAGCTTATGCACTTGCTAAGTCAACTCAGTGTTCATCAACAGAGACCACTGCGGTGACCGGCACATCAACACAGTGGAGTACGATACAGCATCCCAAGAAAGAGCAGGCGGTCTGTGTGCGGCTGTGACATCATATCCGAAACTGTCGGAGGAAACCAGCAAGGAGCAGCAGTGCGAGTGGAGTGTGCTACTGTAGGGGGACAAAAGGAGGGAGCTGTATGTAGATGGAAGGCGGCAGATTATCAGTGACTGTTCTGTTGAACGGAGGGAGTGAATGTCATGTAAGGGCTGGGGCTCACAGTTCTTGCTGACCATGACCCCAGGGTCTTGAGTTGATGGAGAGCTCGGGGCACAAAGCTCAGTGGCTGTGGTGACCAGCGCCAGACCCCTAGAGGGATGGGCTCTGAGAGGGAGCTGCGGGAGGTCCTGCGTTCTTGGATGTTGAGAGAGGTGCTGGAGCCAGCCTCTTGCCCCCCTTCGTCCTATGTGCTCTCTCACCTGGTTTTCACCAAATCATGTGTTGCCTGAACCACGCTGGCTGGTCAGTTTCCATGTCAGTTAAGCCATAAGCTGGTTTCGTTGGCCAGGCCTTCTTGGGATCGTGGTTGATCTTCCTCTGGTCCCTTCCTCCACCTTGTTTTCTAATTCTTAGTCCTTGACCCAGGCCCTCCCGGTATCCTTTTCTGAGTGGTATCTTTTTTACGGGATGGTCCTTTTTTGTTTCTGTTCCTCGAGTCTCTCTCCCACGGGCCAGGAGGGAGGCCTGACACCACCGTCCAGGACACTTCTGGCTTTCTTCACGTTGCCAGGTTATAACAGCTACTGTTTGGAGAGTGCTTATTAAGTCCTAGATACCATTATAAGTGCTTTTCGTTCAGTGTCTCAGTTATTCATTCAAATGTCTGTATTAAATGTTTATTAAGTGACATTAAGTGGTCTTGAAGATACAGCGACAAACAAGACTAAGTTTTTATCCCTGTGAGGTTGACTAGCAGAGCAGAAGAGATGAACCACAAGCAAATATATAGACTACTCTCAGAGAGTGCTGTGTGCTCTGGAGGGAAATAGAGCAAATTAAGGCCATCGAGAGATATACGGCTATGTTTTTCCGGTGTTCGGGTGAGACCCCATCTGAGGATGAGCCTGCATGAAGGGAAGGAGTGAGCCCTGAGAACAGTGGTGGGAAAGGCATTTCAGACAGAGGGAACAGCAAGCATGAAAGCCTCTGGTGGGAACATGGTGAGCGAGAGGAAGGGTGTAGGCACCGAATCAGAAATACATTCGGGCTCACATCAAGGAGCGGTACGGTAGGCCATGGCAGAGATTCTGGGCATAGTCTATGGAGCTTCTGGAGGGAGTTGAGTTTATGAAGTGGATATGATTTTTCATATTCTATAGATGACAGGGTTGAGGCTGAGAGAGGTCACCCAGTGAGTAAGGTGCAGATCTCAGGGTCATACAGACTAACTCCCACTGCCAGGATGTAGGGTCTCAACCCTCTTCCAACATCCCAAAGGCTGACTGAGGGAGAGGACAGGGCCATTCTTCCGCAGGTCCCTCCAATGCCCCAGCACAGGCCGAAGGAGCCCCCAGGCACATGCCACGAGCAGGCATGGGCTGGCAGGGCTCCTGGAGGGGATCTCAGATTGCCCACAGTGGGCAGGGTGGCAGTAGCTGAGCATTGTGCCAGCTGGACACCAAGAAGTGCTGAGATGGCACAAATGTCCCAGCTCCACACCCTGCCCACTGTCGATGAATCAATTGAATCACTCAACTGCAAAATTAACTCAAACCCACAGACATCCCTCGAACCCACAGAAGGTCACCGGGAGGTGCACGTCTGGAACGGAGGCTTCTGGGCACTGTCACCCCCAGCAGTGGGGGCCCAGCTCCAGCCTCTCCCAGATGAACATTTGTGCCCCGAAACCCAGGACCTTCTGGTGGGGGTGCTCCATGCTGTCTGCCTCCCCTTGTCCTCCCTTTGTTGGCAAAACTTCTCTCATGCCTGATGGATCATGGCTTGTCTGTTCTTCCTGGATTTACTTATCAAGTTTAGATCGTGCTCTCAGGACCTTCAAGGTCTACCTGGGTCTGGGGCACCAGTATAGAGACTGTGCCTTCAAGGAGCTTCAAATCCGTGAGAATCAGGTACCTAGAGAACTATGAGGCAGCACTGGGGACACTGTAAATTTCAGGAGGGCAGGGGTTTTGTCAGTTTCATTCAGGGGGCAGCCTCAGCGCCTCGAACAGTGCCTGGCACACAGTAGGTGCTCAGTCAATATTTGTGCAGTGAATGAATAGGGTTCATGACTGAGTGGAACTTTGGTGAGGCCAGGCTGACCCAGGAGCTGACATGCCTGGCGGGGGGTGGGTGGCCGTTCAACTTTGACAGCACCTGGGAATCACTTGGAAAGCGTTACAGACTGATAGCTGGGTCTCACCCCAGAGGTTTGGATTGGACTGGACTGGGGTGCACCTTGGGAACTAGGAGTGCTAAAAGCTCCCCAGGAGATTCCAATGTGCAGCTCAGGCTGAGCACCCCTGCTCCGGGCTTCGCAATGGAACGCTCCAAAAGCGTGGGAGGGTCTCTGGCCTCAGAGCCACTGAACCCTCTCCTCCCAGGTGCTGGGTGCCTAGTGAGTGGGGAGGACAGTCTGTCCCCTTCCTCTGGCATCCCGCCTGCCAAGTGCATGTTCAACACCACCCCCTCTTCCACAGTTCTCCCTACTTCTGCTTCCCTGCCCTACTGCCTCTTCCTGGAGACTCACCCCTTCCATGGCTGTCCCCTGCTGCTGCTCCCCTCCTGACCTTGATCAACTTAAAGGGTTGATCAGCCCATCAATTAATTGTGTCCTAATCCAATCTTGGCTTAGTTGGAGAGAGGGCAGTAAATCCAGCTGGGTAATCATGCCCTGATATTTGTGTAGGGATAATTACTATCTCTCAGGCCTCACTTGGTGGCAAGATGAGATGAAAACCCATAAAACACCACTCGGGGCTGTGGCTCATTGTTTCTTGGCTGCACAGGGCTGGCTGCCAGCCAGTCAGCCCCGCCTGCCCCTGCCCCTGCCCCTGGCACAGGCCCCAACCTCTTCCCCTCCCATTCATGCCACTGGCGGGGCTTGACATCAGGGGCAGTCTCGGGTCTGGATCCTGGCCTGGCCTCAAAAACCAATAGGGGCAACATTATGGGCCCAGGGAAAGCGTGTGTGTGTGTGTGTGTGTGTGTGTGCGTGTGTAACATTATGGGCTCAGGGAAAGCGTGTGTGCGTATGTGCATGTGTGTGTGTGTATGTTGGGAAAGAGGCAGGGAAGGCGATCCCCAGAGCCAGGCAGTCCTCTGCCTCTGGGAGATCAGGAGGGACCAGGATGGAAAATACACAGGTCTGAACTGCAGGGTATTGTCTAGACCAACCCAAGAGGTTGTCACCATCTGGAAGAGGCCAATGCGTGTCCCACCTGGCCCCTCAGGGACATGAGGCTCTGCATGGTTTAGGAGGACACCGTGGCCTGAGACTTCCTTGCAGTTGTTCTGGCTCCATGGGAGTGGACTTCGTTCTACGGCGCTGAGCTCAGGCTTGAGAATGTGGACAGGGGCTGGCAATGACCTGGATTTTTAGCCCAAGAACACAGCCCCCAACATGTGCAACATTGAGCACCCTCTATGAGTCAGGCTCTCCACTAGGCCCTGAGAACATAGGATTGAGTAAGGCCGTGGAGTATCCCTTTTTTTTTTTTTTAAGATATTATTTTTTTGAGAGAGAGAGAGAAAGCATGAGCAGGGGGGAGGGGTGAAGGGACAAGCAGACTCCCCACTGAGCAGGGAGCCCAATGCGGAACTCGATCCCAGAACCCTGGGATCACAACCTGAGCCAAAGGCAGATGCTTAACTGACTGAGCCACCCAGGTGCTCCGGCCATGGAGTATCTTAATTAAAGGGTGGATCTGGAGTTGGACCCCTGGGTTTGAGTCCTGGGATTTATAAGTAGTGTGGCCTGTGGCAGTCACGTGACCTCTGTGCCTCAGTCTCCTCAGCTGGAAAGCGGGATGCCAGGACCTGCCTAAGTGCGCTGCTGTGAGGCTCCCGTGGGACGATTCGTGTGAAGGGCTCAGATCTAGGCCTGGCATACTTAAGTTAGCCACTACCGTTATCCTTACTGTCACTCAGCCTCTTGGCATCAGTGTCCCTCAGCCCTCCCTGGGTGGTCCCTGGACCAGCAACAGCATTCCAGCCTGAGGGCGTGTTAGCGATGCAGGACCTTGGGCAGCACCCGGACCTGCTGCGTCGGAATGCACATTCACACCAGACTCCCAGGTAAGTCGGCTGAGACGCCCTAGGCCAGGGAAGGCTCCAGGACCTCAAGGTCTGTCTGCTTCCAAGTTGTCTCCCCAGCAGTTAGGTCTCTAGTCTGGAAAGGGGTAGGTGCTCAGCAGGAATTTGTGGGGTGAATAAATGAGCTCAACTAAAAGTGGTGGGGGGCCCTTTTAAAGCATTTTGGAAGGTCCCCTAGAAGCAGGATGGAAGGCGATTCCAGGGGCCGTCTGTCCAGTGAGAAGGGCTGAGTGGCAGAGCCATGGCAGGAGCAGTGTGGGGGGAGGGGTTAGGAAGACCGGGGCCGGGAGGCTGCTCAGATTGGGAGATGAAGATGGCAGAAAGTCTGAGGGAGGCTAGGGATCCTCTCGGGGGTCTCTGCTGGGACACAGCGAGCTCCTGGAGGCAGCGGGGTCCTACCTATGCCTGGGGGGGCCTGTGACAGAATAACCTGAGGACGCCCCCTCCCGCAAGCTGGTGTGGGAAGTGGGAAGGGGCCTGAGGCCCCAGCTCCTTACCTGAGAAGGCATTATTGGTGTTGAGGAAGTAGATCTCCTCACGGCCATCCCCATCAATGTCGCAGGCTGTGACCCCAATAGCATTCCCCTGCCGGTCCCGCAGGGCATAGTAGGGGGAGCTGCGCTCATCCACTGCAATGTTCACCAGTCGCTTCTGGGTCCGGTCATACTTCAGAACCAGGTTGGGGCCGTTGTACCTGGAGGAGGAGCAAGGAGGGGGTGTTGAGGAGGAGCAGCTTGGCTCACCTGGTGTCCTCCCATCCCACAGTGGGGCTTAGAATCCTCCCAGACAGGTCAAGTGTGGGGCAATTCAGACTTGGTGCATTCTGGGGGGACCCCCAACAGCCTCGCCTCAGGGGTCCCTGGGTGTTTGGTGAGTGTCCCTGAATCAGCTACAGACTCACTCAAAGTAAGAGTCAGCTGGGCCCACGTGGGACACAATATGAAAGCAGTGTGGCGCGGGGAGACGGGCAGCCTTGCTACAGGCTTCGAGAAGGAAACGACCACCCCCTACATCTCCCTTGTGCATTTCAATGTCAGAACACTTTCTTATTTATAATCTCACTAATTTAAATCTCATAAGCAAGTAAGGTAGGCATGGGTGGCTGTATTATGAACCCATTTTGCAGATGAGGTAACTGAAAAGTTGTGTTGGGGTAAAATGAGGCTCAGAAAGTGAATGTACTTCCCCAAGTTAGGTGTCAGGTGCTAGGACTGGGACCCAGGCTCTTTCTGGGCAAATGAGCCCTGGAGGCACAGAGGCTTTCTTGCTGAGGTTTGAAATGACTGTCTCCTGACAGAGTCCCAGCATTTAAACAGTGGTATAAAGTGAGCATCTCAGACGGGAGATTGTGAACACATCTAAAGTCTGTAGGTGGACCCACTGGATCTCCTTCTCGAAGGAACGCAATATGAAAGATTAAAATGCGCATCTGTCCTCATCTCTTCTGTCTCATTCTCCCGCAGCCACACAGCCTCCTTGCTGCACTGAAGCCTAGGCACGTCCTTGCCTCAGGGACTTTACACTTGCTGTTCCCTCTGCCCAGAATGCATTTCCTCCAGATACCCACATGGCTGTCTCCCTCTGTCACCAAGTTCAGGTCCCAGCTCCATTGTTGCTTCTTAGCAAGGCCTACCTGGACACATTCCTTAAACCTGCAAGCACCACCCCCTCCCTGTGCTCCTTATCCCTCATCCCTGCTCTCTCCCCCCAAAGCTTTTACCAGCAGCTGACAATTCTCTGTCTTCGTGTTTAGCTCTCTCTTCTCTGTCTGATCCCACTGGAGTATCAGCTCCACGAGTGCAGAACTTTTTGTCTGTTTTGTTCCCTGGGGCCTAGAACAGTTCCTGGCACACACTAGGGGCTCAGTAAATACTCGTTGAATGACTGAATGAATGAAACCTCAGAGTCCATGTCTGAGTCATAGGGCTTAGGTGTCACACAGTTGGTTTCTTCCCATTGCCTTTTGACCTAGAGAAAGCGCTGTGCCCAAGGTCACCCTCCAGCAGTATGGCCGTGAATGTCTGAAGGCCTCCTCCGACCTCTAGGGAACACCACCGGCTTGCCAGGCTCTCCTAAGGAACTCGGCCAATGTCCATCCATTAGTCCTGGCCTCCTGCCTTTGTTTTAACCTAAGCGTGTACATCCTGAGTGACGTTCAGCTGCCGGCCTCTGGCTGTCCTGGCTGAGAACGCTTTGGGGGTGGGGATGGGGTGGGCGGAAAGACCTCTCCAAGGTCTTTGAGAGAAATCACTTCTTGCTTTCCTGAAGTGGATCCAACTTGGCCCTCTCTTTCATCACCGAGATGCAGAGCCCGTGAAGTTTGGGGAATGCTGAGCAACTGGCTGGGCGCCTTCTGGCACCCACAGTGTGTGAGGGGGGTGGAAACAGGGCTCACTGGGAGCTGAGTCAGCACCCGGCAATGGAAGGTTGCGCCTTGGACGCCTTGACGAACAGCGTCTGAGGGCTGCGAGTCGAGGGCACAGCATGACCCATGGACGTGTCTGGGCAGGGGAGACAGAACACTTGGGTTCCAGCACCATCAGCAGCTGGCTCCAGCCCCCAGGGACAGAAACCGCCTTGGGCGCCACACACTAGTCCTCCCAGCCTCTGGGTCTTCTGGTTGCTGCCATCTCTGCTGTTCCTCACCAGACACCACGGTCCCAGAGGGCTGTGCTTCTTGAAAGCACTATCAGATGCGCTGTCTCACCTGAGCCCCACAGAAAGAGGGTAGATGAGGCGTCTTCTAGAAAAGGCGACTGCGGTCCAGAGGTTAGCCACAGTCACTAATCCAGTCACAGTCCCTCTGCAGAACAGTTCCCATGCTGATAAGCTTGGGGGGCTGGACAAACCTGGGGGGCTGGACGTGAGGGATGTGAAAGGTCACGTTTCCTCTCTCTGACATCTGCCAGAGATTGCTGGTTTCTTCCAGAATTTCAAGAGGTGTTGAGGCTCAGTTAGACGGGATTAGGGACTGGGACAGTGTCCTGTGCTCTTGAATAGTAGCAGTGGCTTCCTAATATCAAAAGCTGGGCCCGCAGGCAGAAGGGATTGGCTGGGTGGTAGCAGGAAACAGGGCCTGAGGGACACTGGCAGGGTACAGCCCACGCTGTGTGTGCGTTGTCCCAGGCTGGCGCCAGTCCCCTGGGACCAGGCTGCTATGGACGGAGAGGGGCCCAGAGTGCAGCGTGGGCCCAGGGGTCTGGCCCCGCCCCTTCCCGGCTGTGACCTTGAGCTTGTCCTGGAGTGCCTCGCCTCTAACTCAGAGCTGCCACAGACCTCAGAGCCTGGCCGTGAGGCTGAGACAGTGGGTGTGATGACACTTGGTAAACTGTGAAGAGTTACACAATGATAACTTCTCATCATCGTGAAAAGTAACACAACAGCTGAGGCCCAATCTCTCACTCTCCAGTGATCATTCTGAGAGTTTCCAAACATGCTCTCGTACTTCTTATCCCAAAGATCCCACCCTTGATCTCTCATCCTCTACGGGTGTGTTTCTTTATTTAAAGCCCCTCATAACCAGACTTCTGGAAGACCTGTCTTTCCAGGCTATCTCTACTCTCTCACCGCCCATTCACCTTACCCCGATCCACATTCCCCCCAACTCCAGCAAAGCCACCCTTGTTACTGTCATAGAGGGCTTTCAGGTGGCCACATCCAGGGACAGGTTTTCTGCCCTCCTCTCCCCCAGCCTCCAGCAGTTTCTGGCACACTGGCTCGAAATCTGGGCTCCCAGTGCACGGGTCCCTGTTAAAACACTCTGTCCTCTTGGCTTTGAGGATGCATCCTGCCCTCTGGGGCCCTTCTCTCTGATTCCCTCTCCTTTTCCTTTGGGTAGGTTCTTCCTCCTTGCTCTGCCCTCTTCATGGTGGAGACTCCAGGCCTGTTCCTGGGCCCCCTTCTCCTCTCTCTGTCCCCTTGCACTGGGGGATAACCCATTCCCATGACTGACAACTCCCAAATTTCTATCCCCAACCCAAGTCCCCAGTCCGAGTATAGACTCCTATATCTGCCTGCCTGCTTGATGTCTCCCCTTGCACGCTCTACACTCATCTCTGATGGAATGTCCATGCCCAATTCTCATGCCCAAAATGGGATGAGAATTGCTCAGCCCCCCTCCTCCCTGCAATGGGCACCTGAGTACCCAAGCCTGAAACCCGGCACCAGCCTTGGTTCTCCCAACCCCTTGTCTTCACATCTCATTCGTCTGCCAGTCCTGTCATTTCTACCTTCTAAAATATTACAAAGGCTTTCTCTTCTTTCCTTCCCTACTGTCACCATCTTTGGAGAGTCTCCTTCTGCCGGCTTTCTCACCAGCTCCTGAAATCTAAGCCCCCCCACACTATAGCCAGAGTCAGCTTTTAAACACATAAACCAGATCAGGCCCTCTCCTGCCTAAAACCCATGGGAGGCTTCCCCTCAGGTTGGAATGAGCCCTTACTGCGCCCAACCTGGGAGCCTGGCTCGGTCTGCTGTGAGCTCGCTGACCTCCTACCACACTGGTGTCCTCCCAGCTCCCAGCATTCCAGCAGGTGCGGCCCCAACCCCGTGCCCTCTTGCAGGGCTGCTCTGTCTGATGAGGACATTCTCCCTCCACCTCCCTCCTGCTTTGTCCCAGGTTGGCTTCTACTTACACTCTAGGTCCTGCCTTGAAAGTATCTCAGAGAGATCGTCCCCTGGTCGGTATTCCAATCACTGCCTCCACTGTCCCTCTCTTGTTCAGGTACCTATTTTCTGCTCACTTCTCCCAGCAGATCATAAGCTCCACGAGGGCACAGACTACTGTCTGCATTGTTCACTCCTGTCTCCCCAGGACTGAGTACATAGCGAGCGCTCACTAAATACTTGCAGGGTGAACAAAAGAGAAGGAGCCTGTGGAAGGCACAGGGTCATCACTGGGCGGCCGAGCAAAAAATTAACTTTGATCCTCCCCCTTCATTCGTTCCCGAAAGACAGGCACAGACATCATCATGACAAAGAGGAGGCCGAGGGCTGGCGCCCTGGGTGAGGATCAGAGAGAACAACAAAGTGTCATAGATAGATACAGAGGATCTACCTTTTTTCCTGCTGAGAATCATTGACCCATGCGGGAAAAGAAAGGTCACTTAGGCAGTTACACAAAGGGAAGCCAGATCAAAGGACATGATAATTATTGGGTACCTACTGAATATTAGATATTGTGCTAAGTAACTCATCATAGGTAAATGGAAAATTTAAAAAATTGAATATATAAAATATGCTATAGCTATTTTAAAAATTAAGACTAGGAAACTTCCCCCCCCCCTCCCCCAGTCCAAAAGGGAAAGAAGGAAAAATAGATGGCTATTCAACATTATAGTGAGGGGAGAGAGGCAGGGTAGAAAGAAGAGACAGATGTATCCAGACACAAAGAAACAAGATAGAGACACAAAGGAATGCACACCAATGAAAACTGAGGGACAGTGGACCCCGAGCACAGAGAGAAAGCCACACACATAAACACAGGTAAAGAGAACGGCCAGATAGACACATGTGGAAAGGGGATACGCACACATACCAAGACAAACAGAGAGACTCTTGGAAGGACGCAAAGTCAGAGAAGTACTAATAGGACTCTGAGATATCATCACAGAGAAATAACCCATTCTGTGGACATCTTGGGCATTTCCTTTAAAAGAGTTTTCAAGATGTATGGCATTTTCACAACTATGGGCATAAGGGACTATTTTATTCTTGTTCAATACCCTTTTTTTTTTCACAGTATCCTTATTTTATAGATAACAAAAGCGACTTTCAGAGAAAAGTGACTTTCTGAAAGTCAAACAGCTTATCATTAGAAAAAATAAACTGAAAGACATACTTGTCACTTAAGCTAAAGCAGGGATCAGCAGACCTATGGACTTTGGACCAAATATGGCCTGCTACCTATTTTTGTAAATAAAGTTTTATTGAAACACAGACATATTTATTCATTTATGTATTATCTATGGCTGCTTTTCCTACACAATAGACTGTATGGCTCCAAAGTTGATAATATTTACCACTTGGCTCTTTGCAGAAAAAGATTTCTAAGGACTGAAAGGATTGTCAGCCTCAGGCACCTGGGTGGCAGTTGGTTAACTGTCTGACGCAGTTTTGGCTCAGATTGTGATCTCAGGATTGTGATCTGAGGGTTGTGAGATTGAGCCCAGGGACAGGCTCTGTGCTCAGCATGGAGTCTGCTTGGGATTCTCTCTCCCTCTGCCCCTCAGCCCCTGTGCTCTCACATGCTATCTAAAGTAAATAAATAAATCTTTAATAAAGGATCATCAGCCTCCTATGGTGGGTATGTTACATGTTCTAAGTGATCATTATTAGAACACAAAATTAGAATAAGTTTTAGTAAAAATTAATTTGGGGTCCGCACTTGGGAATATACAGTTTTCTGAAACAAGTACTTGAGGGTGAGTATAGGTGGAATGTAAGGAAGATGTCAGGTCTTAGGATGGAGACCATGAGGCAAAATAATGTGTGGGGGGGAATAAAAGAGACTGAGAAGAGTTACCCAGGATGAGAACAGGGTCCCATATATGGGGGTTTACCTAAGGCTAAGAAATGAGCAAACGCATGTGCCCTTTAAGCGAGTGAAGGGGTTAAATGGGGTGTGGTAGATGGCCTCCAAAGATGGCTGCCATCATTTTCTTTCTTCTCTGTATGCACATGTTACTTCACCCATCAAGAAGGGGAATCTCGGGGCACCTGGGTGCTCAGTGGGTTAAGCCTCTGCCTTCAGCTCAGGTCATGATCCCAAGGTCTTGGGATCGAGCCCCGCATCAGGCTCTCTGCTCAGCAGGGAGCCTGCTTCCCCCACCTCTCTCTCTGCCTGCCTCTCTACCTACTTGCAATCTCTGTCTGTCAAATAAATAAATTAAATCTTTAAAAAAAAAAAGAAGAAAAAAAAAAAAAAGAAGGGGAATCTCTTTTGCCTCCCCTTGAATCTGGGCTGGCTTTGTGACTTGCCTCGACTGTAGAATATGACAGATGGAAGTGATGTTGAGCCAGTTCAGAGCCTAGCCTTTACGAGGTCTGCCAGCTCCTCCTGTCTCTGGGGAAAGCCAGTCACCATGTAAGAAATGTGACTACCTTGAGAAAACCATGCTCTGAGAAAGCCCAGTCTGGCCCCATGGAGAGACCATGTGGAAGATCACCTAGGCACCAGATACGTGCATAGGGACATCATGGGTTGTCCAGCCCAGCCCAGCCTACAGATGAATGCAGCCAAGTGAGTGACAGCAGCTGATGTCCTGTGGGGCAGAAGAATGACCCAGCCAAGCCCTGCCCAAATTCCTGACCCACAGAATGGTGAGAATTAAGAAATTGTTTTTCAGCTACTAAATTTTTGGAAGAGGAAGCAGATAATGATGACCTATCATTTCAGACCTAAGTGGGGAAGAGTAACTTATCCCTGGCAAGTAGGAAACAGTATTATAAATCAGTGGGATTCTCTAGGGCAGCCATTTCAGTTTACAGTAGGCAGGTCTCCGCAGGCCTTCCTTGGGCTGATACTTGGATCTCAGAATAGCTAGTGATCTATGCAAAGGTTGAGGGTGGAAGGGTACTAAGAAAGAAAAGGATTCTGGACACTCCTGCTTTTCTACCTCTCCTTCTCATTCTTCTTTAATTTCTAGCCAAATCTAACCGTTTCCCATTTTGAATGTATGACCTTAAATATAGACCATTTCTTTGAAAATATGTAATGCTCCTTTTCCCTTTTTACATATTTAATTGTTTGAAAGCCACTGAGGTTAAATAGGACCAGAAAACATATGGGAAATTATTTAAACAGGAGATGCACAGATTGTATCCTGGAAGAGGATATATCCAGAGGCCAGATATTAGCTCAAAGGAATGGAGACTTTGGTAGTGGGAGGGTTCTAGGCATGATAAGAACTCTGGGATTGAGGATTTTATAAGGAGCAAGTTGGGTACATCTGGAAAGGGCATCCCAGAAAACAAATTAATTTGAACCTGAATTTGGAGCTATCCAGGTTGGAGAAGACCCCATAAATAAGTGCAAAGAAGAAGAATGTAACTCTAAGATAGAGGACCAAAACCTTTTGTCCTAAGTGGGGGATGGCTTTTCAAGAAAGGGATGTTTGGCACCAAAAGGTCAGGATAATCTGTCGTGATGAGTGTCTGTGTTCTGTAAAAACTCCACACCGACTGATTGATTTACGCCTTGTTCTAAAAAAGATCTGCGCTCAGCATGTGCTTTATATGCCCTTGGAAATTCTTATATTTTGATGAGCATGGAAGCACCCAGAAGGCAGAGGACTACGGTGTGCAGCTCCTTCCCCCACTATACCCAGGACAATGCCAGGAAGAGGCAGGTGCTCAGCCATTGTTGTTGTTGTTGATGATGATGGTGATGATATTGATGGTGATGATCATGATGACCATGACTTTATTCCTCACTGCATGTTAAAGAGGAGGCAGAGGAAAGAGGAAAGAAAAGAGGAAGACAGGGAGGCAGGAATCCCATAAATAATTAAAGGAGGGATCCAGGTGACAGATGGAGGCTGTGTTAATCAGGATTCTATGGTTACAAGTGGCAAACACTCCACCTGAACTAACTGAGGAGTTTAGTGGCTCAGATGTCAAACTGCCAGAACTGAAAGTGTGCAGCCAGGCCTCAGGGTGACCGGAACAAGGGTTCTGACTGGAAGTCTGTCTAGACTTCATTTCTCCTCTCCTTTTCCTCTATAGGCCTCCTTCTCTCACACCATCCTCCTTCACAAGGCTTGACCTGTGGCAACATTCTCAGCCTGGCCCCTCAGCTTACTCACAGATGGCAGAAGCTTTCTTCCCTCAGTTCCGATGGGAGAGGTCCCGGGACAGGGCTCTGATTAGTTCAGGTTGAGTCACGCGCCCATCGTCAGGAGCGGGGAGCCTGTGGTCGACAGCCTTCAGCTAGCACCAGAGCTAGCGAGAGCAGCGTCTCAGGAGCTACATATTTTCAGGGAGAGGAGTGCCAGGAAGGATGAGGGATGTGTCTCCAGACAGACAGTCACTCATCTGGGTCTGTACATTCCAGAGACAGACTGGCCAGGGCCTACTGATGGAAGGCAATGATTCTCTGGCACAGTCGAATCCCCGTGACCTCTAGATCTATCTCAAGGTCTCCCCACTCCCCTACAGAAGCCCCAGAAAGAGGTAAACACAGAAAGTGGAGTGACTGTCTGACTCACTATGTTCTGGAAATGGGTCCGGTTCTTGGCCTCCTGCCCGCTCCTCCATTGCTAGCTGCAAGGAGGTGAGAGGGCACAGAGGGTTGGCGGTGAGGAGCCTGGTGTGGGGAGTGGGGGGACACAAGGTGAGCTCTGGCCCAACTCTGTGATCAACTTTCCATGGGTTCAGGCAAATCACTTAACTGCTTGGTCCCCAAATACTTTAGATGTCTAGTTAGACTTTCTTTCCTCATGCTGTAACTACCTAGAAGGTTTTAGATAAAAAGATGTCAGTCTTTGTCTCTGTCTCTCTTTTGGTTACGGAGGTGGGCCAGTTTAGAGGCAGGATAGCAAAGCCAGTAGCCTGTGGATGCAAGAGTGAAAAAGATAAGCCAGTCATTCTCCAATGACTATATTCCACCCTTCTGGGCTTCTGTTTCCAGGCTGGGCACTCTGCAGGGCCCACGATATAATTCGCGGCTCAGAGAGCCTCCAGCCTAATATGGCAAATAAGGAGCAGCCCCAATCCCAAGCTTTCTCCTGGGGTAAAGCCTTGATAGAGAGGTACATTTGATCCAGAACCTGAAAGAAGTACAGGATTTTTATGAGACTGACGTGCTACCTACTGTGCTAACAAGGCACGTTGGACAGGATTTTTATAGAAGATATATGAATCGGGCATTTACAAAAGTAATAGTGTGAGCTATGAAGCAGAAACCTATGCTTAGAGAATAGAGGGTAGACTAACTCGATGACGCAGAGATGTGTGCTGGACAATCAGGGAAAAGAGTAGAAGGCGAACTGGAAAGTACATGGCAGCTAAGATCGCAGATGTGGCACATAAACTAAGACTTTGGATTTTATCTGGTGGAAAATGGGGACCTGTTGGAGGATTCTGGCAGGATGTGCCATTACAATAGCACTGTTCTGAAGAGCATTGTCTGGTGGTTGAGTGCATGAAGACAGGCCAGAGGAGAGACTGAAATGACAGTGCAGAAGAATGGGAAGTCCCCCGAATTATTCCAAAAACCCCTGAAATACTTTGACTAGATTTTTGTTCCTTGCAAGCAAGTGACTCCTAAGATAGAGCAGAGTCAAGAAGGCACAGAAATCAAGAAAGAAAGGGTTAAAGGGAGAGGCATGGCCAAGAGTGCTAAATGCTCTCAAGAAGTCCAAGAGGCTTGGGGAGCCTGGGTGGCTCAGCTGGCTAAGCAACTGCCTTCAGCTCATGTCATGATCCTGGAGTCCCGGGATCGAGTCCCACATTGGGCTCCCTGCTTGGAGGGGAGTCTTCTTCTCCCTCTGACCTCTCCCCTCTCATGCTCTCTCTCTCAAATAAATAAATAACATCTTTTTTTTTTAAGAAAAGTAAAGACCAAGGACTGGAACAAGCAAATGGATTTGGTAACTTGGAAGGCACTCATGACCTTCAAGGAAGCTGTTTCCTTAGAGAGGAGAGAGGAGCTAGGTTGGGGGCAGCAGAACATGAATGGGCAGCTCTGTGGGACCAGAAGGGCTCAGGAAGGCCTAGAATCCTGGCCAGGAGCCACAGAGTGAAGTGACAGTTTCACCACACTATGGGGCCTGGGCATGTCTGTGGGTAGGGGAAAAAGACCCAGGAGGGCAATGGATTTGGAGGGACCTGGGCAAGACATGTAGGGGATGGGGAGGACAGAGTCTGAAGTACAAGCAATCTAAGCTCAGATCACCTGTAATTAAGAGAAGAGGAGAGGAGGGCAGGGTGGGTAAGAAGACAGGGTGAGGTGGAAGAGAATGACTGGACAGCTGGTGCCCAGAGACCTTGGTCCGCTCCTAGGTGAAGAAGTGAGTTTCCTAGCTGAGAGGAGGGTGTCGAAGTCATAGCTTGAGGAAGCAGGAAGAAGCAAAAATAACAACTGAGGAGCTAATCCATGGCTATTTTCTGTGGTAAAAGGGGCATGCACTGTGAGCCACCTCAGGGGTGAAGTCAGGACAACTTGGGGGGGAGCGGAACAGGATTAGCTGAGGGGGCAGGGAAGACACACTCTGCACCTGGAGTGGAGCCATCCCAGTAGGGCAGCCAAGACAGGGGTCAGGGAGTCTGTCAGGGGCAAGGCACAGGCAGTGGTGGAGTGCAGGCAGCACTGTCTCAGGGAGCCAAGCTCAGGATGGGGGCAGCCTCTTCTCTAGGGAGTGAGTGGCGGGCTCTGTGGCCGCAACACAGGGGCCGCAGAAGGTGCACCGGACTTGGGTTAGAACAGAACATCTGAGAGGCAGTGTAGCTCTGTGGGGAGGAGTATGACCCAGAAGTCAGATCACCCGAGGGCATATCCCTGCTCTGCCATTGTCTAGTGGTGTGGGTGTCCTTGGGCAAGTTATGAAGCCTGGCCATGCCTGCCGCAGGGTTGTGCAGAGGATTAAGAGAATACCCGTCAAGTTGTTAATACAGTGCTGGGCCAAGTGCTCAAAAAACACTAATTAGCATGTCTGTCTTTTCCCATATACACTCAGTGCCTGATGTACAATGGGAACTCGATAAATATTTTTGAAAGAATGAATTATTATGATTATTACCTGTGTAGCCTTGAGCACAGAAGACTTAGCTCCAACGAGTTCTGGCCTATATTTTATTCTCTTAGTTTCTAACATAATGTCTAATAAAGGAAGCTGCTTACATTCTCTAGGATTCGGTTTCCTCATCTAGAAAGCAGGGTTCACGATATTGGCTCTACCTCAAGGTCAGACGAGATGACCTCCATAAACTGTGACCCAGCGATAGGTTTTGCACGGGTATGCACACGCACATGTGCGTGCACACATACGGTATACGGCTGCTGTCTGCAGCACAGGCCACCGCCTAAGCCCCCGGGGAGCTCTAGCTCTTCTACCCTATTTGACAGGAGCTGAATGATAGGCCCATCGAGCTGCAGGAATGCCCGGTGAAGGGGAGGTGACAGGAATTCATTGAGGTCTGGTCACGGTGGCTGTGGTTTTCTCCAGCAAGGAGGAAGTTCGGGCCAGGCACTTCATTGGACATGAGGTATGCAGGAAGTTGCTTTAAGGCAACCTGGCCTGATGCCTGCATTGGATGAGGAAGGAAAGACACAGATGACTAGGTACAGGTCACAGACTCTGGTGAGGGAAAGAGAGCAGAGAGGTCTTGGCTGGCCAAGGGCAGGGCTTTGTGTGAAGACAAAGACCCTGCAGGCTCCTGTTGGTCACAGCTCCTTCGAGGGTAGAGACGGCCATGTTCAGCTTAGAAGAGTCCAGTCCTTCCAGCCCAGGGCTCTGTCCAACAGGAGTCCTGGCCAGACTCTAGCTGGGTGCATCTCCCTTGACTATCTGCTTGGAATTTCTAATTTAAGTCACTGTTGGAATCTCCTCACCTGCCCCATGCCTGTCAGGACACAAAGGCCATGCTATGTTGGCCCCTTACCCCTTTGCCTGCCTAGATCGCCACACACTCTCTCCAGACCCCATATAGCTCTGCTTGCCGGACTTTACTTCCTACTCACCCTGCTATCATCCCAGTGGGAAAACCAAGTTCCTTGTGGTTGTTTCTCAGGCTGCAGCTAATGGAGGCATGCCTGGCTGTGTCTTGAGAAATAATAGTTGGAGGAGGCAGCAAAAGCCTTCTAGTTGCTATGGAGTGTTAACTGATGAATTAAACTCTTCATTTTGATTTGAAGAAAACAGTCCTAGAAGAGACTCTTGCTTTAAAAAAAAAAATAAAGCTGCCAACAATGAAAGGCATTCATTCAGAGGGGTCTTTGTTGCCAAGCTGGCTTGAATTCCCTTAGCCATGCATTAACACTAATCAGAATCTGGCTGTTGGAGCAAATGTGCATTTAAAGTTTAGTGATAGAAAATGTTGTGTGTTAAGTATTAGCAAGAAAGTACCAGATGTACCTAGATAGTTATTCTTTAAAGTGCTTGCAGTATAAAAATTACCTATCTGAGTGGCAATTAAAAATAAACAGTTATTTTAATTAAAAACAAAAGGTACATGACTATAATCTAAGATATTAGGTAATGTAGACACTTTATGTTTGAACAATCCATTTAGAGTAAAGCCCCACTAGAGCTGGCACACAATAATTGCAGAAGGAAGATCCTTGCTACTCAAAGTGTGGGTGGGAACAGGTGGCACCAGCAACATTTGGGAGCATGCAAAAAATGCAAAATCTTGGGCCCTAGATCTCTGAGTCAGAACCTGCATTTAAACAAGATGCTCAGGTGATTCATGTGCACGTTCAAGTTTGAGAAGGGCTGATCTGGATCAGTGTTCCTCGAAGAGTAGCCTGGCAACCATTTAGATCAGAAACACCTGGGAGCTTGTTAAAAATACAAATTCCTAGGGGCTGCTGGGAAGATGGCAGAGTAGGAGGGCCCTGGTGTCACCTTGCACGGCCACCTAGAGAGCCCACATTGGAATAGTAACCCAGCAAGTGACCCGAAGACTGGCAGCACAGATTCCCCACAGCTGGACAGAGAAAAGAGGCCAAAGCAAAGTGGATCCACCCCCAACCATATGTTCTTGGAAAGATCCCATCAAAGCAGTGCCACAGGCCCCGCAGTGTGCGTGCAGCCCAGATAGGACCAACACCTCTCCCAAGTGAGTCCTGCTCCAGGGAAAGGGAAACAAAACCGCACACCAGTCTGACTGTAGGCCCCACCCATCAATAAAAGCTTCTCAGGAGACAACACAGGGAAAGTGCCCTGCAGTTTGGTGCTACTTCATCTTTGGAAAACACCTGGTTCAAGGCAGCTCAAGCCCAAGGCAGCCGCAACACCACAGGCACCAGATGCTGCCTGCAGCAGGTAGAGAGCTATCGCAGGCTGGACTGAAGGCAAACACAGCTCCACCACAACAGCAGGACACCCCTGTAGCGACACACATAGGAGACATCTCTGAAGCACCATTTTCTGGTGAAAGGAGACATTGCACTGTGGGGCACTACACGACCTCTTCCTCACAAAGCCACTACTTTCAAGTGTGGGATACATAGTTGACTTTCCCAACCCACAGAAACAGACACAGCAATAGACAAAATGAGGAGATAGAGGAATATGTCCCAAATGAAAGGGCGGAACAAAATCAGAGCAAGAGACCTAAACAAAATGGAGATGAGTAATATGTCTGACAGCTAATTTAAAGTAATGCTCATAAAGATACTTGCTAGAATTGAGAAAGGAGACCCTCCACGAGACCCTCCATGAAGAGACAGGAGACCTAAAAAAGAACCAATTACAGAAAATGAACTCACTAAATGAAATTAAAACTAGACCACCAGGAATAAATAGCAAACAAGAGGAAGTAGAAACACATATCAGCAACCTGGAGGACAGAGTAATGGAAAGTAATCGAGCTGAGCAGATTAGAGGGGGAAAAAAAAAACAAACGCAAAATGAAAACAGACCCAGGGAACTCAGCAACACTGTCAAGCATGCGTTGCTTGATAGGGATCCCAGAAGGAGAAGAGAAAGAAAAGGAGGCAGAAGATTTATTTTAAGGAATAATAGCTGAAAACTTCCTGAATATGGGGAAGGAAAGAAAAACCCAGATCAAGGAGGCACAATAGCCCCCAACAAAACCAACCCAAAAAGGTTTGCACTAAGACACAAAGTAAATAAGATGGCCAAAAGTAGTGATAAAGAGAATTTTAAAAGCAGCAAGAGAAAGGAAAGCAGTTACACACAAGGGAAACCTCGTGAGGTTATCAGTGGATTTTTCAGCAGAAATTTTGCAGGCCAGAAGGAAGTGGCATGATATATTCAAAGTGCTAAAAGGCAAAAAATCTGTAGCCAAGAATACTCTATCCAGCAAGGCTTTCATTCAGAATAGAAGGAGAGAGAGAGTTTCCTAGAAAAACAAAAGTTACAGGAATTCATGACCAGAAGCAAAACCAGCCACATCCACATCACACATGATGCCATCAGCCTGTGGGTCCCAAATCCACAGTCCAGTCATCCTCCTTTCCAAGTCAGCATGCACAGCCAGCCACTTGCTGAATGCCAAGTCAACATGCCTTCACCTCAGATCAACAAGGACTCAAACTGACACTCTTCCCCTTAAATTCCCACCCCTGTGTTCAAGTTTGTGCACAGAAGTAGGCATAATTATAACAGCAGAATGAAGCAGACCAAATAGTGACAATAATTTGGTGGAATATATAATGTATAAAAGGAGTGTGCTAGGCTGAGAACATCTCCAACAAGCACATCAAAGAACAATACATACAACATGATTCTGGTTACTAAGAGAAAGAAACTTGGGAAAAATAAAACAAGACAAAACCAGAGAGGGAGAAAACCATAAGAGACTCTTAATCATAAAAAACAAGCTGAGGGTTGCCGGAGGGGAGGGGGAAGGGGATGGAGTAACAGGGTGATGGGCATTAAGGAGGACACTTGATATAAGCTCTGGGTGTGATATGTAACTGATGAATTTAGTGATTCATAACCCCTGAAACTAATAATACACTATGCATTAATTAATTGAATTGAAGTTAAAAAAACCCAAAATACAAATTCCTGAGCCCAAACCAACCCTGCTGTGTCAGGATGTCCAGAAAAGGAGTCTAGGAATCAGCATTTCAAATTAACAACCTCTCAGGAGGTTTTTAAAAGTTCCCCAAACTGTGAGACCCACTCAGTCTTTCCATTCTCATCAAGGTCCACTAAGGGCCTGCTGGCACACGGCATGCTGAGTCCAGCATGAAAGGATTCGGATGGGCATCATCTCTGCCATTTAGAGGTTTATAACAACATTGCTACAGCTGAACAGGTAGAGAACAAGCTATGGTATAAACACCTGGAAGGATTATACATTGAGTGTATATATTCATAATGCACTGGACTCTCCCACACTTGTGGATATGCATCCTCTCTGAAGGTGGAGAATAGTGGACACATTGTCATCATCCTTCCCAGTGCTCCTCTTGTTGCCAAGTGGACCTCTATTCCGAGGGGCCATTCATTCTTTTGGGCTGCTGAGTCGGGCCCAGCCCACAGTTCAGTCATGTGAGTGTCCTGCTCAGAGCAGAGACAAGGAACCAGTGATCCATTTCATTAACCTTTTCCTCTTAACCCTCTCCTCTCCTCCTGGTGCCCACCACCCCTTCCCAGGGTGAGCAGGTCTCGGCCCTGTATAGCTCTGCCCAGCTGTTCTCAACACGCAGGTCAGGAAAGGGTCAGATCAAGCCTAGGCATCTGTGAGCACTCAGTCCTTGGGGATGGCATGAGCTTTTTTCTTTTCCTTTTGATGTCTGCGTTTGGTTCCTTCAGAAAGAGAGATTCAAACCATAATGCTCATTTTTAGAGATAAGAGAAAACCAGCCAGCATCTTTTGAAATTCAATGTATGACAAGGGAGATGGGGCAACATGGTTATAAGAGCCTGGCTGGAGGTCTCTGTGGACTCGAAGCTTCAATAGATGGCAAGGAAGCCAGCCTTCACAGTGGTCCTGTAGTGGAAAAATGTGTAGGCTGGGCTAACCTGGCCCTGATCTCAGGACTCAAAAACACACCAGAAAGTTGCCAGATGCTTTCTGATTTACCCATAGGTATGACTGAATCCTCTCAGCCATCTAGTAGGGGTCATTACTCCTCTCCTCTCCCCCTTTAAATGCAAAATGAAGGCCACAGGTTTGTCATATGTCTGGAAAGCTGGAAAGGGTTGGGCTGAGCCTTGGATGTGCTTCCTCTGATTTCAAATTCTAGTTTCTTCTCACCCAACAATAATCTCTTATTCTAGTCACGAACTAACATATTATTTTAACTAGACCAGGGATTCCTTTTGGCACAGCTCTCCCAGATTATACCAGTGAGTGCAGAACTAGCACGTGATACGCCCTCAGCAGGTGTGGTGGCCAAAAAAGAGTGGCTGCTTCTCTACTCGGGCGGCGGAGGGGGTCTGGCCAAGTCTCGGAGGTGTCGGTGAAAGAGCAATGCCAGGTGGTGCTCGCAGAGAAGTCTCCACGGGCTGGCTGCTGTGGAATCACCCTGGGAGGGACATTTTTGCAGCAGGAGAACATGGAAGCCCATGCTGGGCCATGGCCTATACAAGCCCCACGTGGTGGCCTGGACCTAATGTGGCTCAGCGCCACGTTCAGTGTTTAAGGTTAACACTGCAGGGAAGTTGCGGGGGGGTGGGGGATGGGGGGAGCTGCTCTAGTGGGAGCAGGATCCAGGAGGCATTCCTGCTCGCCTTGAGAGCCCCCTCCAGGCCTGGATGTGGATGCTGATGACGCTCGATGGTGACAGCAGAAATAATGCTCCTGTCCGCGCCATCATTGGACTCCACAGATGAATGCAGGCCCGTTGTCGAAATGACAATCTGGGTAGTACTAATAACTAACTCATCGTCGTGATCGCCGGAGCTGAGGCTCAGGAGCGAAAGGAAATATGAGCGGGAGCCTCCAGCCACCAGGAGGTTCTGCTGGAAGGGCCTTCCAAGAGCCGAGCGGGCTCCTGACGAAGCCTGCTTGCCCATTTCCAAGAAGGAGGCGCATCGCTCTGGGGATCAGTCCAAGGCGTCCATCTCGTGCCCTTCTCCTCTGTCTTTGTGTGGAACGATTCCCACATACGCAGTGGCTACTGGGGACTGGCCGGGCTGTGCTGGGGCCACAAGCCCCTCTGTCAGTTTCCTCAGGCTGCCGTAACAAGTGACCAGGTGGTTTACAAGAGAGCTGTCTGCTCTCATAGACCTGGAGGCCAGTGAAGTCTGAAATCCAGGTTCGAGCAGGGCCACATTCCTTCTGGAGGCTCTGGGAGACAATCTCTCCATGGCCTCTTGCAGCTTCTGTGGCTCCAGGTGCCGCTTGACCTGTGACCACCTCACTCCCGCCTCTGCCTCCGCGGTCTCATGGCTTCCTGCTCTCTCAAAACACCCTCTGCCCCTCTCTTTTAAGGAAGTACGTGACTGCATTTGGGGCTCACTCAGATAATCCAGGAGAAGCTCTTCTCAAGGTCTTTAATTTGATTATATCTTTGGCCATTAAGATACCACAGGATCCAGGAAGTGGGGCACCATCCAACCCACGACAGCCCCCTCTGAATTAATGTTCATTTTCCCATAAGACGTATCAGGATAATAATAATGGCGGCTGAGGAGCACCATAGAGTACCTAGGTGTCCGCTTGTCCGACCCTCCCGACTGTAAGGCCAATATCCACGACTTCCCATTGCAAAGAAAGAACAGAAGCACTGAGGTCCATCCTCCTCCAGTCTCAGCAGAGGTTTTTGGTCTGTGCCCTGTGGGTCCCAAAGGTCCTCAAGGACCCTGAGGGGAAGAGGGGAAGAGGAGCCAGGCCCTAAGCCAATAACCCTCTTTGACCACAGCAGGTCCACCCCGATCTGATTTAGACACTAGGAGGCCGCAGAAGATTTTTTTTTTTGTTCCAAAGGGTTACACTGGGAAAGAAAACTGGGCAAGCCACAGCTCTGCCCTCTACTGTTGTTGCTCAGGAAGGGGCCCGGGTTTAGGAGCCCCACGTCTGGAGGCAGACACATCTGGGCCCAAATAGCCTCGCTATCCTCTCCTTGTTCTGTGTCCTTGGGCAAGTTACCTGACCTCTCTGAGCATCACGGTTCTCATCGGTGCAGTCGAAACAGTAACAGTATCCACCTCGAAGGGTTGTCGTGAGAGCTGAATGGAAGAGGGCACTTATAATGCTTACAAAGGGCTCAGTAGAGAATAGCCGTTTGTTTTTTTTTCCCCACAGTTCTCGGTTCTCGTCATTGGCTTGTGCTTATCTCTACCCATCATTTCCCTTGATGTTCAATCTGGAACCCCTGGAAAATGAGTGTTTCTCTATACAGGTGGGTCCATCTGTCTTTCCCTCACTGCCATTTCCAGAGGGGAGGGATGCCGTCACTCTTCCTGGCTAATGTTTGAGGGTGTTGTCACCCACCCTACGCCCAGAGGGTCCTAGCCACCCACTGGGGTAAGGTCACAGCCAGCGTTAGCCTGTAAGTCCTGCTTAACCCTCACACCCACACCTTCTTTGCCAGAGAATACGACCAACGGGTCCTTCACTTCAAAGTGATGAAGATAAGCCACAGCCACGGCCTCAGACAGAAGTCCACCAAGAGGCTGGAATGACAAACCTTGTAAAGGTGGTCCCCGGAGGGGGGATCTGTGATGACCACAAAGGTCTATTTAGTGACATCTGTGGGGTTCTAGATGATCCTGGAGTAGAAGATCTGCTATCTCGGTGACCAAGCACCACTCCCCAAAAGACGGTATGTAAGTGACGGTGGGGGGTGGAGCGTGCCCGCCTCTGCTAAGGGCTTACTATGATATTCGCCATCAGATGAGTGGAACACGTGACTTCCAGGAGGCAAGCTGACTGACACCGACCTCTTCAATGTATTCCAAGACAGCCGCTTTAAGCACAGGTTCTGATTGAATTTTAGAATGTGTCATAATGAGAGCTTAGCATTTATTGACTTCTTGCTGCCTGCCAGGCACTGGGCTAAAGACTTTATCTGCATGTTCTCATGTTCCCCCAAATGAACCAATTATCCCTTCTTACGGATGAGGCACAGGAGGCCAAGTGACTCCCCGAAGGTCACGTAGTCGTGGAGTGGTGGTGTTCGATGCGGTGTAGGCTCTGTGTGGGCCTCTGAAGCCCGTGCTCTCCGCCTAGCTGTGACCTGATCCTGGGGCCAGTGTTCTTGAGAAAGAACTCGCCCTGGGGACCAGTGTTCTCGAGAAAACTCACACTGCCTGCTCTTGTGCATCTTCCTTTTGGACAGGATCTTATCCTGGTCTTTGAAAAGGAGTGTTCTCTCCAGCAACAGTGGTGGTGAAGCAAAACAAATGAATGAAAACACCGCCACCATCCACAAAACCCAAACAAACAAAAACTTGCTTTTGGCCAGATTCTCTTTTAAATCACAGACACCCACAACTCTGGGCTCTCAGAAGGAACAAACACTAACACAGACCGATTGTCTCAAGGCACAGTAGTGTGCCAGGGTCACAGACACATTATCTGATGGAGACGTCAAGGGCAGAGAGAACTTTCTGGAAAGTCACTTGGAGAAGCAGGGCACTCATTTTTAAGAGAAGAGGCCTCACTCTGGGGATGAGAAGGAAATACTCCAAAAAGATGTTGGGACAAGGGTGTGCCTGGCACTGGTGGGCTCTCTGCAGGGGTCAGCGGCAGCTTTCTTAGAAAGAGGACAGAGATGGGGCACCTGGGTTGGGCATCGGACTCCTGGTTTCAGCTCCAGCCAAGATCTCAGGGTCATGGGATCAAGCCCTGCCTCAGGCTTCACGCTCAGTACAAGTCTGCTTGAGGTTCTTTCCCCCTCCCTGTCCACCCCCCCTCTGACCTTGGCTCCCCCTCAGCTCCTGCCACGTGCTCTCTAAAGCTCTAAAATAAACAAACAAATAAATATACAAATAAATAAATAAATATATAAATACGTAATACATATATAAATAAACAAAATCTTAAAAAAGATGAAAGAAAGAGGAGAGGGAGGAACAGAAGTAAGGTGCGGAAGGAGAATGGGAGGGAGCACAACGGAAGGAGCATGTTTCTTCTGTGGCCCCGGGAAGGTGGGCCTTTTCCCCATAGCAACAGCGGGTACTCACTGAATGCTTATTATGAATGATGTGCCCTTTAGCCCAATGCCTTCATTTGATCTTTGTGACAACTCTGAATGGTCGAAATCATTGTTACCCCCATTTTACTGATGAGGAAACTAAGGCTCAGCAAAGTCAAGCAACTTGCCTGAGGGTGCACAGTGGGAAGGCAGCAGAGCCCATTCAAACCCAGACCTACAGCTTGGTCTGGCACAGGTTTCCTCTGGCCGTTCCCCAAACTCACCCTTCTGAAGGTGGTAGTTTTGAGGCAGTGGGGACTGTCCCTTGCATTGACTGTAACTACTGCATGAGGCTGGAATGGACTCCCCATACTCAGGAAGTTAGGTCCAAAGCATGAAAGAAGGCAAAGACATATGAGTGGGGGTAGAGGTGGGGGTGGGGAGCACAGACGGTGGGGGAGGGGCTTAGACACAGGATGTGCTGATGAGGTTCCTCAACACATACATAAATTCTCGCCACTTCCTGCATCTCTCAGGACAAGTGGGTTTGAATCTGGGGGGACTGGAGTGGGTCCTATGGGGCCCTCCTCCCTCCCATCCCTGTACCACCCACCAGGGCTGCATGCACGGACGTCACTTCCTTCTTTACCTCCACTTACCCTGCAGCCCCAACAGAAAAGTGGGGACTACTGGAAAAAGGACACTCATAAGAAGGGTAATTTCATGATACACATCTGGCTCCCTCAGCCCCAGGGCACCTTAGGTGAAGGGTACAGGCTGAAAGACCGTGTACTGGGCATTCTCTGCCTTCTCAGGCTGCAGGAGAGGATGAGCACATCACAAGCCAGTTGGCAAAAGAAAGGGGACAATTTCTTCCTTTTCAAAGGCATTCCAGTGCATTTAATGGAGATAGCAGTGGGGGACATTAGAAATTAGTCACGCTTTTAAGAAAAAGCAGTGATCTCTTGCTGCCCTAATCCATTCCTTCAAACCTACTCAGAGAGTTACATCATGTCCCTTAAAAAAAAAAAATAAACTTAATTTTTTTGGAGCAGTTTTAGATTCACAGCAAAATTGAGCAGCAAGCACAGAGAGTTCCCCGGACTTGCTGTCCCTGGACTTGCTGTCCCCACACTCGCACCCACCCACCCCGCCACTGTCGACACCCTTTACCATGGGAGTGTGTATGTTACCATCAATGAATGTGCAAGGGCACGTTATCACCCAAAGCCCATAACTGGCATCAGGGTTCACTTTCTGCACATTCTATGGGTTTGGAGACTGTCCTTTTTTATCTGCTGGAAAAGGAAGGGATGACTGGGTCCTAGCCACCCACTGGGGTAAGGTCACAGCCAGCGTTAGCACTTAAGTCCTGCTTAACCCTCACACCCACGCCTTCTTTGCCAGAGAATACGACCAACGGGTCCTTCAGGGAAAGACAGAAAGATAGAGAGGCAGAGAGAATCCATAGGCATGACACCAACAGGAATAAATACCATAGGACCACCCGCCAGCCCCGGCTTCTTTAAGGAGGGTTGTTCCACGGTTGACCTTGGATTAAACCTGAGGAGAGACCAGAAAACCATCTGGAAGTCCAAGAACAGCAGGACTCCCCCACTCAAGCCTCAAGGCCTATATTAGCAGTGAGTGGAAAGGAGCCCCAGGCTACTCCAGTTCCATAGAACAGGTGCGCCTGTGGAATCGGACCTGGTTCAAGCCCCAGGTCCGGGAGTTCACAGCAAGAAGTGCAGGATTGCTCTAAGAATGATCTGAAGGGATGAGTAGCAAGTCTGTGGATCAGGGGACCCCATGACCACCTCGGATTCAGTGATTCTCTGGGAGGACCCTCAGAACTCAGGATACAGTGCTCCCAGCCACAGAGAAGGGGTACAAAGCGAAATAAGCAAAGGGAAAAGGAGTACCAGCTGAAGTCTGGAGGAACAAGTTTCCAAGACTCGTCCCCCAGCAGAGTCCGAGAAAACACACTTCACGGCCCAGCTACAGGCTATGACGACATGTGTGAAATGTCGTCCACTAGGGAAGTTCATCCGAGGCTCAGTGCCCAAGGTGTTTGAGGGGCAGGTCATGCAGACACTCTCCTACCATGTACCAAAGTTCCAGACTCCCAGAAGAAAAGCAGGTGTTCAGTACAAACCATAGTGTATATAAACACTTGAGGCACTGTGAGTCATTTTTTTTTTTAAGATTTTATTTGTTTATTTATTTGTCAGAGAGAGTGAGCACAGGCAGACAGAGAGGCAGGCAGAGGCAGAGGGAGAGGCAGGCTCCCTGCTGAGCAAGGAGCCCGATGTGGGACTCAATCCCAGGACCCTGGGATCATGACCCGAGCTGAAGGCAGTCGCTTAACCAACTGAGCCACCCAGGCGTCCCACCGTGAGTCATTCTTATCAGTTCTGTGGAGAGTGGGAACTCTCCCTAAATTCAAGTGTCCAGAAGCCATCCAAGAGCCAATCTTGCAAGCAGCACTCTCTACGGAGAACAGTTTTATGTCAACTATGTCAACTCTTCTCTGAACAGCCTGCTTCATTGTTCGACACCTTGTAGATGTTCAATAAACTGCAGTTATCATTACCAGCAGTGGCGCATTTCTGTGCCTTTCTCTATAGGAAGAAGAGCTCATCCTACCAAAACTAGGATGTGAAACCGTCCAAGTCAACCAGGTGCTTGCCTGGAAAATGAAGAACATGTGTGTGTACAGGTGCACACACACATCTATACACACGAGAGTATACCCAGGAAAAAGTTAACTGCCTACGTAGTAAACCCTTCCCTCTTCAAATACAATCATTATTCTTTTACCTCTGGTCTTAGTTTGCCATTTATAATTCTGAATAGTATGCTTCCTGTACCTTCAGCTTAGTCATTGATGAAAATGGGTCCATCGAGGCAGGACCCAGGACAGGGCCCCAGGCACTCTATCTAAAGCCTCCCTCAGACTTTGGATTCAACCTCAGGACAGGATCTTGTTAAGAGAATGATCATCTGGCTCATAAGTCAACATATTGGTTACTATAATATGTGGGGAGGCTGTTGACTTCTTCACTAAAATAAAAATAAGCTATGTCTCCAGCATTTTGCCAATCTACCAGCCAAATGCCTCCTTGGCAAAGAAAACAAGGTTGGGGGGGTGTATGGCTTATTCTTATGGGGCAAGTGCTGGCTCACTGTGATCACACACCATGTTCAAAAAACTTACAAGCCATTGGTTTGAAATTACTGTTCTTTAATTGATAGATGCACTCTTTTTTCCTCCTGTTTGAAATAATTTGCCTACTCTCTTCTCTGACTGCACCACTTTCTAGGATCACCATGTGTCATTAAGAGCATGGCTGTGGGATCCCCAGCTCCTGAAATGCACCTTGTTTTGTGATTTCATTTCAGAAGACCAGATGTTGACCTCACCTGCCTTATGCTGGGAGTCCCTTAGTGGATTATTAGTTCTACCTGTTCAAGTTGGAAGGCCCCTCATGGAGAAGACAGAAGTAAACAGAAATTGTACGTTCTACCTTCTTTCTATCACTTTCAACATTATATTCTACCTGCCTCTCCTTTTTCTCATCCTTTGTTAACCCCAAACAAGAAATACAACAACACGGCACTCTGGGACATCAATGATCAGGTATGACAGTCATTAAAAACTCACCAAAATTATAGGAGGCTCATTATACTATTCTGCCTATTTCTGTATATGTTTAAAATTCTTCAATATAATTTTCTCTCCAAAACCCAATGAAAATCATCTCAATGATATCAGAAAACATTAATTACCAAGTCTGGAACTTGGGTCAGAGAGAAAGGAGGGGAGGGACTGGGCATGTTTTCAGGAAGGAGACCAGGCAGATATAGAATCTTGGAGAAATTATGAACTTCTCTAGGGCTTTACAATCCTAAATCTAAAAGCCAAAATGCACTCTCTCCTAGTTCTTCCTTCCCTTTGCGTGGTGGAGGCTGAGAAAGAGAATGTTGACTCCATATGAGCAGAAACACCCCAATGTTCATGTGCCCTGATCTCATGCCTTCCCCTCCATGGAGCATCTGCCCCCCCAAGCTTGCATCTAATTTTAACAGTAAGTGGTTAATTTCCACGTGGACTTGTGTTTGTGTCTTCTTTGTGTCTGCCATCTTTGCTGGTGTCTTTTTTAGAACACAAGATCCCAGAAGACAGTTTCCATGTCTTTAACTTTCTTTAGAAAGCCTTAAAACATCACTGTGCTCAGGAAGCTAGCAAATCCCTCCTCCTGGGCATGCAGTCTCCACCCCTACTGGTGTTCTTCATCCAGGGCCCATCTGTGGTCGGGCCTCAGGTCACAACGGCTGGCTCTCTCTGTCCAGTGTTTCAGTCAAAGAAAAAAGGGGAGAGGCTGAGAGGCCACAGCAGCCTTCTCGAACAAGCCCAGGAGGGGCGGATCACAGCCAGTACCTGCAAGAAGTTTCTGATCCACAGAAAACAGGACACTCTGCATCGGTAAGAAACACTCAGAGCCATTTTTCAAAACTAGCAGCTGGAAAGGAATGGATGCTGATCGCCGTTCAGTGCGCACTGACGCAGACCCGTTCCACCCTCAAAGAGCTTCACGGTCATTATTAAAGAACACATTTCAGAACATAATGTTATTAGGCTATTGATTGTTGTTGGTTTCGATGTTTAATTCAGTAACAGCTCGAGTGGTGGAGAGCTTTAAATGAAACGGATGCTCGGAAGACCTGTGCGAACGCGGCAATTTTCCACTGGGTTTCACAGGGAGCTCTGGCAATGCTGCGGGGACAAGGCGCTCCTGGTGCTGCGAGGCTCTTGCAGGCGGGGAACTCAGGGGCCGGCTGCTGAGCGAGGCTCTGCGGTTTTTGGTACAGAAAATAGAAAAGGTGGAGAGTTCCACATGAATCCAAACAACATCCGCTCCCTCTGTCACCACGCATTAAATGATCCGGGACCGAAATTCAATACACACCTCGGGCACTCTTGCGGAACGGTACCCGTGCATCTCGGCGGCATCAACATCCCCAGGAGGAATAGAAAAGAAAAAAAGAGAGAGAGAGAGGGAAAAAAAATAGGAAAAAAAAAGCTCTCCTCTGAACATACACAGAGATAAAGACCACAGTGGGAAACCCCACTGAGACGACAGGACTGAAGGTTCCAAGGGTACAGCCGGCCCATGCTGCTGCAGCTCCTCGGCCCCCGAAGATGGTGGGTCAGCAGGACCCCAGGGGTGTGCAGAAAATCCAGGGACACTGTCCCTGGGGCCCTGTCATCACCATTTCCTGTCCATTATGCCCCTAAAATGTTGCCTAAAACCAGCCCCCACCAGCCCTAGTCAGTACCTGCCTCGTCTTTTGCCTGGACCAGCGGTTCTCAACCTGTGGTCCCCTGACCAGCAGCACTGGGATCTTCTGGGAGCTGGTTTAAAATGCCAGTTTCTCAGACCCTACCACAGACATGTGACATCAGTAACTCTAAAGATGAGGTCAAGTAATCTGTGTTTTTAAAAAGGCCTCCAGGGGGTTCCGAGGCCCGCTCAAGTTTGAGACCATGGGCTGGGACCATTCAGCAGGCTGGGAAGGTCTCCTCCCACCAGCGCCACCAGAGCCACCATCTAAAGCACAGACCTGCTCGGCCTTGGGCGCCGCACAGCCTGGCATGGGGTAGGTGCCTAATGAATATTTATTGGCTGACCCAATGAACTATGACCCCTGCTTTTAAAAACTTTGATGGGCTGGCTATTCATGGCCTCCGCAAAATAACTCAGAAGCTCCTCAGTAAGACAGAATAATATTTATCTGATGGTTATTTCTTTTTCGTACTATTTTTATTAGCAGTTACCATTTGTGGACGACCTACATCACGCCATACGATTGGGTGAATAAACCCTGTATTATGATATTTATTCTTTTTTAACCTGTCAACCCTGTGAGGTAGAGGGAGGTGGGTGCCCTTTACAGGTGAGGACACTGAGGCTCAGAGAGTTTCTGTAACTTGCCTAAGGACATACAGGCACCAAGTGATCGCCTGGAGTTCAGTCCCGGTTTGTCTGTCTCCAAGGCTCATGCCTTAAAAGTATTTCCCTTCCAAATCAGTCCTCGATGCCTGCTCTATGCTCTTCCGACCTACACGCTATCTCTGCCTTCGGCTTGGGCCCTAAGTCTCTGTGAAGCCTTCCCTGATCCTCCTGCAAGACAAAATGACTTGCTAATTACTCATGACCCAGTGCACTATGGTGGATGGCTTATGGAGGCCTAAAACCCTTTGATCAGTGTTTCCTGAAGTGTGATCCTTGGCTCACCTGGACAAGAAAGCCAGAAATGCAGAGAAATGCAGAGCCCCAGGCCATGCACCACCCCTGCCCCCAATTTATAACACAGTGGGCTTGGTGCAGGGTCCCGAAATGCCTCTTTCCTAAGCTCCACACTACACCCTTGGGTATTCTGCACACTGATGACTGAGGTCCACGGCCCTGAAGCGTGAGTGTGTCTGGTCCACACGGGTTCCCTGGAGCAAATGGCACAGGGCTGCCATTTGACAAGCCATCAGAGAATGAATGAGCCCTTTCCTCTTAAAAGGTTTGAGGTGGGGTAGCGTGTCCCATCCAACACTCATAGGAGAAAAGAAGACACAGCAGTGACAAGCTTTCCAGATGTGGCACCAGCTGCTGGCATGCAAGAAACAGGCCTGAGCGTGAATAGAAAACACATGTTTCGAACCACAAAAACTTGACATATCGACTTTGGCAAGGCTTGCCGACCACGCCGTGCTGATAATGTTATTAACGCTGAATGTATTTGCCTGACCTTATCAGGCCTTATAAAGAGCACAGGAGTCTAATTAAGTTCAGACGCCAGCACCTCTAACTTCTTTCTCGATAGCTACTGAGCCCATCATTTACCCCGATGTTCCTGAAATGGCTGGGCTTTAAAACCAAAGGAAGTGAGTCATTAGCATGTGTAAGGCGCTGTCATGGTTTGTGGTAAAACCAATCTGGCTCCCCGGGATGGAGGCTGTTTCATTCTCTGCACTGTACTATCAGCCTGGCCGGTAGGAGACCGGCCTTATCACCCCATCGCACTCATCAGGGGGCTCTGCCCTCAGTCTCCTTCTCTTCAACTTGCACACAAAAGAACTGGAAGGACACTGATGGGCCTGCTGGTCAAATGGGCAGATGACAGAGAGCTGGGGAGGAAACAAGGTCGGGGCTGGTGTCAGAGCCAAGATCCAAGGGGAACCTGTGAGTCAGGAGTGATTTCCAGGGGCTGCTGGCAAATCTTACATATGGACCGTCTCCATCCTTGAAACAAATATTAGATAGTAGCTGAAAATAATAGCAAACACTTATATAGTACTTGTAAGTACGCTTATATATAGTACTGGGTGCCAGAAAGTGGTCTAAGCGCCTTTACACACATTAACCTGTTCTGTTCCCAACCCCATACGAGGCAGGTTCTCTTGTTACCCTCAGTGTTAAGATGAGGGAACTGAGGCAAGAGCAGTTAAGTAACTTGTCTAGGAGACTGTAAATCTGCCCACTGGATCTCCCCTTTCTTTGCAGCTGCTGAGTGTACTTGAATACTCCCTTTCGTGGAACATTCACTACCGCTAGAGGCAACCGCCCACCCTGCCTTTTTTTGGGGTAAGCTTCAACTTTGCAGAAAGTTATTCCTTATACTGATAGCCATGAATCTGTTTTAAAAAAAAATCTGGGTAGTTGGAGATGCTGAGATATTGACATGAGGTGGCTATCCCCAAAAGTGCAAGTCGTTGAAGTCACTGAGGGCCATAGTAATAGAGATATAGTGTACAAGCAGATGGAGGTGACAGGGCCCTGCTCTTCCCTGGGCTGAACAGCCATGCTGGGAGTGCTATGTTCAGTTCTGGACAAGTCCATGAACTTGGGAGGCTGCTGGCAAACTGAGCTGTCTGGAGAAGGGTGATCCAGTCAGTGTAAGAAATTGAAACCAGGACCCAGGATCTGTTGAAGGAGATGGAGGTATTAGACTTGGAAATGAGAAGACAGATGGGGCAGGAGGAAGGAAGAGTGTGATAGCTATAATGGAGAATGCATTTAGGCTAAGGACAGAGACAAAGGGAGGAGGCAGGCAGGAAAGGCTGATTTTCTTTCTTTCTTTCTTTAAAGATTTTATTTATTTGACAGAGAGAGAGAGCACAAGCAGGGAGAGCAGCAGAAGGAGAGGGAGGAACAGGTTCCCCACTGACCAGGGAGCCCTATGTGGGACTCTATATCAGGACCCTGTGATCATGACCAGAGCTGAAGGCAGATGCTTAACCAACTGAGCCATCCAGGTGCCCTGATTTTCATTTAAAAAAAAAAATTAGTTTTGGGATAGAGTTTTAGATTTATAGAAAAACTGCAAATTTTTTATAGAGTTCCACTATACTCCACACACTGTTTCCTCTATCATTAATCTCCTACATTAGTATGTTGCATTTGCCACAGTTAATAAACCGGTATTGAGACATTATTAACCAATGTCCATACTTCATTCAGATATCCTTAGTTTTCACCTAAAGCCCCTTTTTTTCTTCCAGACCCAATCCAGGATACCACATCACCTTTAGTGGTCAGGTCCCCAGAGGCTCATCTTTGTGGTGACAATTTCCCACTTTCTTTGGTTTTGATGTCCTGGACAGTTTCAGGTGTTTCCTGAAGTGGTCAGGTGTTTTGTGGAATGTCCTTCATTTGGGATCTGCTTGATATTTTTCTCACGGTTAGACCGAGGTCACAGGCTTTTGGAAGGAAGACCACAGGGGTAAAATGCCATGTTCATCACATCAATGGTACATACTATCAACATGACTCATCCCTGTCGACATTAACCTTGACCACCTGCAGAGGCAGTATTTGGCAGATTTCTCCATGTAAAGTTACTCTTCCCCTCTCTTTCCATACTGCACTCTTTGGAAGGAAGTCACTGTGTGGAGCCCACACTTAGGTTATGGAGCATAGTTATGCTTCGCCTACCTTGAAGATGAAGTATCTCCATACATTATTTGGAATTCTGCTTCATGGGAGACTTGTCTCTTTTTGCTCATTTATGTATTTGTTTAATCAGTTACTTATATCAGTATAGATTCATTGATATTATTTTATACTTTATTATTTATTTTATTATTATTTTATACTATAATCTTTTATTTTTTTGTTATTGTTTAAATTGTTCCAGCTTTGATCACTGAGAGCCCTTTCAGTCGGTTCCTGGCCTCTTAGGCATACTCTTCACTGTGGATTTTTGACCAATTCCTCACCTTCTATCACTAACAGGTTCTCCAGGTTTGTCTTGTGTATTTCCTGCGCTAGTCCTAGAATCAGCCATTTCTCTAGGAAGTCTTGCTTCCTTTTATTGGAGAATGGTTTTAGAAACCAAGATCTGGGGGCTGGGTGTGCCCATTGCTATTGGGGTGTTCATTAGCTCTGGGCCCTCTCAGATGACAGAGCAAGGAAACATGTGTGTATCTAACCCATGTATATATACATATTTAGAGGCATTTCTATATGTAACCATCTGTATCTATATTGAACTAAACAGGAGTTAGCACTGATGTATCCAACTCTATTATCACATGAATCATTCTATCTCAGGGGAGGCTGATTTTTAAGCAGCAATAACAAAAAACATTCTGGGAGGTGATGGATATGTTAACTAGCCTTATTGTGATAATTTTTTCACAATAAATATGTGTCACATCATCATGTTGTGTACTTTAAACTTACACAATGTTACATGTCAATTACATCTCAATAAAGCTGGGGGAAAAAACCCCAATACTAAAAAAAAAGCCATTCTGCAAATTTGGGGCTGGTTGCTTTTGGAGACAGTAAGCGCTCCATCACTGATGGTATTCAAGCAGACTGGGCAGCTACCAAGAAAGAGATCCGGTAGACAAAATTGGAAAAGTAAGTTTGCTCTGTGTTTGAAGTCCCTTCCTGCCCTATGACTGCTGAAACAGAAGCATAATGTAAGGAAGGAGTATATATGGCTTCCCAGAAAGATTCACTGTCTTCTACCTTTCAGAAGTCTAGGATCTGGGCAAGGAGAGAGAGTTGGCACTTAGGACAAATCAAGGAAGCACTATTCAACTGGTGGGAAATTTATGGCATTTGTAATCCAAAGAAGAGAAAACAGGCTTAAAATATAAATGAAACTCAAAACGGTTTTAAATTCACATATGACAGAGACAGAATGGATTATGAAAAGGGAACGATGCTGGCTTGTAGGAGGGACACGTGCCAGGGGACTGACATCTAAGGAGTTAATCTTGCTGTCCCTTGAGGAGTCCTGGGTGTGTGTGGAGGGACAATTCTTAATGTCTTACTACCCCAGCCCAGCATCTAGTCAGGGGAAATGGAGCAGCCCAGAGAGGAGACAAGGAACTGAGCATCCAGAACACACAGAAGGCTGCGTTTCCCAGGAAGGGGATGGGAAAGAGGAGCCCCTCGCTTTTTCTTCCTGCGAGCACCTTCTCCAAAGGACCTTAAATCACCTCTCCAGGGAAGAAAAGCAATGAAGGGATAAGAGGTGGGTCCCATTCCCAAAGATTTAGAGCCAGTACATATGCATTCTGGCTTGGAGATTTATTTTTAAATAATCTCCCTTAGGTGATGCTGATAATTGGAATTTCTTAATGACATTTGGAGTGACACTGGTGATCTGCATGCCAGAGTTTACCCAGTTTACATTTGTTGTTCTGGGTAATTATTAGTAGGTCCCCCTTCCTCCCATGTCAGAAGTGCCCTGGTTTGGGTGCCCTGACTATAGGGTCACCCTTATTCATACTGGGAAGGAGTCATCTGATGGCAAGTCGTCCTTTTTGGCCGAGCACCGCTAGTCCATCCTAGCTCCAATCTAAGAGATAGTGAGGGTTCTCTGTCGGGGTTAAGGAGAGGTTCATGTTGGGGCAGAAGCAGGTTCTAGTCTCCTGGGGTCAGAGGCTTGGGGGCCAGTGATACATAGATTGATCAGCTCGCCAGGTGTTTGGATGGGTCTCCCTTAGCCCCTTAAGGAGCACTGCTTAAAGAAGGCGCTCCTGCTCAGCCCCAAGCCTTTCCCTTCTCTTTCTTCTCCTTTCTTTCTCCCAAACCTGCCAATTCCCCTGTCAATATCAAAGGGCTGCCAATGTGCTTCACCCTGTTGATGATAGCTCCCTAGATGAAAGAGTTAGTTGATCTTTGGTCAAAAGTAACCATGGAAATCTGAGACATTAGCCATCGGCCACTGCAGACCTCTGCTGGGAAGCTCTCAGACTCTCTCCACACTCAGGAGAGACGGGACAAGCCACAGTCGACGCCACAGGGCCACAGATCTGAAACAGCGGTCTGATCACGTCTTTGCCCCCACCCCGGCTCACCCCCAGCCTGGTCGCCCTCAGGGTACGTGCCGACCATGCTTGCTAACTGTGCCAAAGGAGCACGTTGCACCTGACACCGGAGGCAGCAGGCTTCTCGCCTCTCTTTTTGCCACTTCCCATTCTTTAGTGACCTCGCACAGTACCAGGGCTTTAAATACCATCCGAACGCTGACAACTCCCGGATTTATGTCTCCACCCCGGACCTCTTCCCTGAACTCCAGACTCGCACACCCAGCTGCCTCCTCAATATTGCTCTTGAATGTTTAATAGATGTTTCAAATGTAGCTTGTCAAGAAACTGAGCTCTGATGCCCTTCTACCTTCATCCCTGCTGCCTTTCCTTTCTCAACTCCTGACTGTCTAGGTCCTCAGGCCCAAAGCCGCAAGTCCTCCTCCCCTCGCACCCCTGCATCTGACTCATAAGCGTATCCTATCACCTGGACCTCAAAGCAGGTACAGAATCTGGTTATTTCTCCGTGTCTGCTAACCTCTAGTCTAAGCCCTGTCATCTTTCAGCTGGACTCCTGCAAGAACTTCTCAGCAGTTCTCTTGGCCTCCCCTTCCTTCCATAGTGTCGCCTCAATACAGAAACAGCTTTGCTGTACGGTGCAGGTCACGTGTGTCAGCACTCTGCTCCAAGTCTGTACCCTCACAGCCTTCCTCTCACTCAGAGTGAGAAGCCAACATGAGCTAGCAGCCCTCAGGGCAGGTAGGGTCCGCTGTTCTGGCCAGGCTCACACCTGACTTCTCACCCCTCTCCCCTCCCTCACTTCACGCCAGCCCCACACCCTGTATTCCTGCCTCAGGGCCTTGGTGGCGGCTGCTCCCTCTGCCTGTGGTCCTGGACCTTGGGCTCCCTCCCCCATCTCCCCTAGGGCTGGCCTCAGATTCCTCAGTGTGGTAGCCCTGACACCTGGCCCCAGCATTTACCTCCTTTCCCCAGTTCATCTCCTTAGCGCTTTCTCTGACATACGACAAAATTTGCTCATTTATCTTGTTCCATTTTCTCTCCCCTCACTAGGACATAAACTCCAGGAGGGCAGGGGTTTTGGTCTGACAGTTTCCAGCAAGGTCCCCAATGCCTAGACAGTGCCTGACGCAAGACGGGAAGCAATATGAGACTATCGGTGACTGTTTGAAGGACTCGCTAATCTATGAGGAGCACATATAAAGTAATAAACAAAACACTACATATTTATAGGAAAATGATCACAGGACACAAAGACAACTTACAGAGAGTGAACACATCTGGCTAATGAAGACATAAGAGAAAGTTCACCTTCATTAGGAATGCTCTAAGAAATGCATATTAAAACCATGACATGTTGTTTTTCTAGTATTGGAGAGTAACAAAAATAAACCAAAGAGTAATATACAATGCTGACATGCATGTTTATACAGTGCTAGTGAAAATAGAAATTTGTACAAAGTTTTGGGAAAACAAATTCATAATATGAATCAAGAGTTGAACCTTTTTTTCCTATCTTTTGAGTGATGACTGGGAATCTATTGTAGAGAGCTCAGACTTCGGATAAAAGCTTATGCATGCCTACAAATGCATGGGTAAACAGAAGGTAGCATATACTACAATGAAACAGTATCAGCCTTAACAGGGAAGGAAACTGATACAGGTTACAACATGGATGAACCTTGAGAATATTATGCAAAGTGAAATAAATCAGTCCCAAAGGGACGAATACTCTGTGATTCCTCCTATATGAGGTACCTAGAATAGTCGAATTCATAGAGACAGAAAGGGGAATGCTGGGTGCCAGGGGTTGGGTGGAGAGGAAATGGGAGTTGTTTTTTAATGGGTATAGAGTTTTGGTTTTTGCAAGATGAAAAAAGTTCTGGAGCTGGAAAGTGCTGATGGCCACACGACAACGTGAATACCCTAATGTCACTGAATAGGACCCTTAAAAATGGTTAAGATGGGGGAGCCTGGGTGGCTCTGAGGGTTAAGCATCTGCCTTCTGCTCAGGTCATGATCCCAGAGACTGGGGATCCAGCCTTGCATCGGGCTCTCTGCTTAGTGGAGAGTCTGCTTCTCTCTTTGCCCCTCTTTGCACACTCTCTCTCTCAAACAAATAAAACATTTTAAAAAAGGGTTAAGATGGTAACATTTATGTTATGTGCATTTTACCACTATTAGAGAAAAAAGCCACAGGACTGAACACAGACCTACCAGCTAAGTTTGCCAGCAGTTTCTTTATGTTCCTTGGAGAGCTAGAAAGTGTAACATATTTGTCAAACATAAGTCTTATTATACCATATCAATGTTTACCCTGTAGTATACATTTATCTTAGAGAAAAATAATAAAAACGAACAAAAATGAAATAAAAAAAAGCTTCCACACACCATTTTTCACTGAGGCACTACGGACAGTATTAAAAGCCAAAAGACAACTGACAGAATGGGAGAAAATATTTGCAAACGACATATCAGATAAAGGACTAGTATCCAAAATCTATAAAGGGCTCAGCAAACTCAACACCCAAAGAACAAATAATCTAATCAAGAAATGGGCAGAGGACATGAACAGACATTTCTGCAAAGAAGACATCCAGATGGCCAACAGACACATGAAAAAGTGTTCCACATCGCTCGGCATCAGGGAAATACAAATCAAAACCACAATGAGATACCACCTCACACCAGTCGGAATGGCTTTAACAAGTCAGGAAATGGCAGATGCTGGCAAGGATGTGGAGAAAGGGGAACCCTCCTACGCTGCTGGTGGGAATGCAAGCTGGTGCAACCACTCTGGAAAACATGGAGATTCCTCAAAAAGCTGAAAATAGAGCTACCCTATGATCCAGCAATTGCACTACAAGGTATTTCCCCTAAAGATACAAACGTAATGATCCGAAGGGACATGTGCACCCGAATGTTTATAGCAGCAATGTCCACAATAGCCAAACTATGGAAAGAACCTAGATGTCCATCAAAAGATGAATGGATAAAGAAGAGGTGGTATATATACACAATGGAATACTATGCAGCCATCAAAAGAAATGAAATCTTGCCATTTGTCACAATATGGATGGAACTAGAGGGTATTATGCTTAGCGAAATAAGTCAATCAGAGAAAGACAACTATCATATGATCTCCCTGATATGAGGAAGTAGAGATGCAACGTGTGGGGTTTGGGGGGTAGGAAAAGAATAAATGAAAGAAGATGGGATCGGGAGGGAGACAAACCATAAGAGACTCTTAACCTCACAAAACAAACTGAGGGTTGCTACGGGGAGGGGGGTCGGGAGAGGGGGTGTGGTTATGGACATTGGGGTGGGGGGTATGTGCTGTGGTGAGTGCTGTGAGATGTGTGGACCTGGCGATTCACAGACTTGTACCCCTGGGGATAAAAATACATTATATGTTTATAAAAAAATTAAAAAATTAATAAAATAAAAAAAGAAAAAAAAAGAAATTGACTTAACACCTGTTGATACAGAGATGCTTGAGTGAATTGTGGAAGATCTACAAAATGGAATATTAGGCAGCTATTAAAAATGATCTGTACAGATACTTTTATAACCTGGAGAATACTTGTGGTATAATTCTGAGTAAAGAAGCAGGATACAAAATTGGGAATAGAAGGAGAACAGACGTTTGAAAAACTCCACAGCTTTCTCTTACCGATTCCAAGGCACAGAATTTTTCCCCCACGTGAACCTATCTGAAACGGGGTGTGTCTCACTCTCTCCGAAAGGAAGCCCTGTATCAAGGGTAACTGCATGTTCTCAGTGGCACAGAAAGTAACGATGGGCTCCCAGATGATGGTGTCTTAGATTTAACGAAACGCAGTGTATAGAAAGGAATCTAAAAGCAATATGCCAAAATGTTAACAGTAATTATGTTTCTTTGTATTTTTCCATATTTTAAAGAAATTTTATAATGAGCTTATATTGCTTTTAGAATCAGAAGGGGAAAAAAAGTATGTTAAAAATATCTCTAGAGTACGTGTTCACTGCCTGACAGGAGAAAGCACAAACCCTTCAGCCCCGTGCCCTCTGGCTTCTGCTGTTTTCCGTGATATCTCCTGCCCACTTTTCTCCTCACATGCTCTGCAAATCAGCACGTATTCCTCCCTCTTCCACACCTCCATCTCCATGGAAGTGCTCTTCTTCCTGCCTGAAATGCACCCCTCTGGCCCCCCACCTACTTTTCTACCTGGTGAAGTCTGATTTATTTTTCAATGACCCACCTCAAAAATCTCTCCTCTGTGAAGTCTTCCTGTGTCCTCCCACCCAGAAAGCAATGATCTCTTCCTCTGTGCTTCCAAGGTGCTGGTTGCTGCTTGTTCCTGCTCTGGCCCAAGATTTTGAACAGGGCATCTGAACCGTCCCCAGCATCTTGCCTGCTGCTCACACCTTGAGAATCTGACTCCTTCCCCTTTCCCTGCTGAAACCCTTCTCTCAGGTCACCACCGACAGCCTGGCAAATTCTAGTTCTAATGAACTCTCAGTCCTTCTGTTCTCCCTTCCCCCATCCTGACCCCCCCTTTGGCCTGTAGCTTCCACGATTTCTCACTTTTCTAGAATATTCTCCACTGAACTTTTCCTTCTTGACCATCACTGCGTCTTCTTTTGATAGTCACCTAAATGCCAGGGTCCCCAGCTTCCCTTCCTTGGCCCCATGGTTGGTTCTTACTTGCAGGTCAGGCAGGTCTGAAGACAGGCCCTAGGGATTCATGCACCTTTTAAAGCGACATGTAAAACCCTGTGGTTATGACAGCGGGCACGTTTTACCTGGGGAGGCACCCACAGCATAAAGGATTCCATGACAAAAAGAGAGAGAGAAAGAAAGAAAGGTTACAAACGAATGCCCTACACATTCTCCAGTGACCTCATCTACTTTTTATTTGAAGATAAAATACCATTTATATTTTTATCTCCCCTCAAAGAGCTTCTAAACCATGGGCACTGCATACTGTGTGGGAGATATTCTGGCAAGGGGAGGAGGCGTTTCTCTTAAATCACAACTCAGCCTGCTCTGCCTACACACATTAGGAGGAGGGGAGGAAGTCTCGGAGACTCCCAGGAAGGGGGTGTCTGTGTAGTAGGAGGACTGGGTAGATGGGGTGCGCCATAAAAGCACGACCCAAGAAGAGGAGCTGGCTGGGCATCCTTCCGACGTGGAACATGCAGACTAACTTTCTTGTGCATTTCCTCTACTGCAACACTCAAGTCTGGCGGTTCACCTGCGGTTACAGCTCAAGCAGCAAGGTCACCCGCTTACAACTTAGAAAAATATCAGTGACAACACTGCTTAGGGCATTCAGATAGAAGTCCATTCCTGCGACTGGCAAGTCAGGCTCTTTCAACATTTCCTAATTTCCTTTAAAAATAAAGGAAAAAAAAATTAATCTAGAGGGGGTAGAGATAGCTTTGTTGAAAATTATCTCCAGAGCTGTTGAACTCTTGAAGATATAAAATGGATTTCATCTCTTAATCCCAGGGTCTCCCCAGTGTCCCCTGCACCCCATCCTGCCTCACCTCTGTCCCGCCCCGTGGGGTCACACCCCTGCCGGGTGGGAGGGTAAACTCTCATTGTACCCCGGCTGGCTGCTGGCTCTGGACTGCCTCCCATCTGGGACCAGGGAGGACCAGCTCGGATCCTAAGGCCGGCATTTATGCTCCCGGCTCAGAGATGGGAAAAAAGACCCTTTCTTCTGCTTGATATATTTAGTAACGACCTTAAAGAGTCTGCGAGGCTGAATGAATTGGTGCATCTCTGTGCATTGGAAGCAGCTGCCGCGGCGCAGACAGGAGGAGGGAGAGACTGGAGGGAAGAGGGGAAGGCGGGCAGGAGGGAGGCGTTGGGAGAAAGGGAGCAGGAGTGGGGAGAGGAGGGAGGGAGCACGCGGGCAGCAGTGGGGAGGAAGCCAGGAGGATGCGCAGGCAGCAGCGGAGAAGGCTGGAGTGTGCACAGGCCCCCCCCCCTCCGGCTCTCTCTCCCGTGGGCTGACCCACGATCTATTCCCTGGTGACTCTGGAGGGTCAGCACAGGGAGGGGTGCCAGCGGGGCTGGCGGTGGCCTGAGCTTCCCGTTAAATCTGCCTAAATGGCAGCACTTAAGGGCCCAGGGAAGGAATCCAATTTGCTCACAAGGAACGTCTACAAATTTATATGTCGGCATTTAACACAAAATGCTCCCAGACCAATCCCAGGGCAGAGCAGGACCTGGGGCCTGACTGACTGATTCGGCTGGTCCTTGGTCTCCTCTCGGAGATTGTTGGCTTGGGGAGGCAGCCCTTGTTCCTGACATGCCTCCTGGCTGGAAGGTTAAAAGGACTGCAGACCTCCCAGCCCAGAGCAGAGATGTCAGCCTGTGTTGGGGGGTGGGGGTGGGGAGGGGAGAGGGGGAAAAGAGGGATGGAAGGGTAGGGATGCAGAGCCTGTGAACGTCTTCTCTCTTGCTTTTCTTCAGAGAAGTAGCTGCAAGATTCACTTGGCATCCAAGAGGAGAAAGAGGATTAACCCTTGGCATTACTCTGGCCCAGGTTAGGATGAGCACCTCTTCTTCCTTCAACACACGGGGCTGTTGTCAGGTGGCATTTCTGTTCCAACTGGGAGCCACATCTCCTTTGCAGAGTCCCAAGGGACCCTTTATGCAAATAACAGAAGGGGGCCCCTTCCTCTAGGCCGGCAGACCCTCACACAGGTGCAGGGCTGGGGGCTCCGCGTTCCCCCAGTTCCCATGCAGAGACTCGGCCTAAACACGACTTTTTTCTCCGCACCAAGAGCCTCTGGCACCAGAGAGAAGGAAACAGGAAGCACCTGGCAGAGCCCGCGCCTGGGCCGGCCCTGTGAGGAACCAGCTTGCTCCTGCCTCTTGGGGCCATGAACAGCTCCAAGCCATGAAGCCATGGAAGAAAGAGGAATCATCTCCCCGGTGCGTGGTCCCCCTCCCCCAAACACATCTTACATCTTAGGACTCCAAAGGGACCACGGACACCGAGCTCAGAGCCCCAGAGGAAGAGAGACGGGCTTGACTGGCCTCTCAGGACCAGAAAGACTCTCTGGGAGGGGGAGCTGCCAGCCTGGAGAGCCCATCCTTGGCTTTCTAGAGCTCAGGAAGGCAGGCTACAGCAGCCTGCTCTCCTCGAGGGCCTCGATGATTAGGTGGCTCAAAAGCCTGTAGTGAGGGAGTAAACAAACATCTTCACTAGGTCCTCTGTGCTTACTCTGCTTCTGACAAAGCTTAGCAGAGTTGATTAGTGATTTTTAAATGAGGGTAATGAAAAAGAAAACCCAATGTCTTGTATGTGGGGTTTAATAGTTACCCACAGGGTTTAGTAGTTACCAGCCTGGCCGCTGGCTCCCGGCTGCCTGGGTTCCAATCCCAGCCTCACAGCCCCAACCCCGCCCCCAGACTAGTGTCTGGCTCAGGACAAGGTTGCCTGACCTGGCTGGGCTTCCCCTGTCTCACCTGTAACTCGAGGACAGTAACAGCGGCGCCCATCCCAGGAGGTTAATAAGGACCAAATGAGCTCACGCATGTGGAGCCCTGAGAACAGCACCTAATACATGGTAAGAGTTTCATAAATGGTAAATATTCCTCGTTTCACTCCAAATGCTCATCTGGGGTTGAGATCCTGTCCATCCCACGGGCAAACCAGATCCACCGCCACCCCTTCCAAGAAATCTTTCCAGACTTCTCCAGTTAGATTTACCCTCCTCTCCTCCCCAGCTCCCAACCGCTCTCGGTTCCTGCCGTGAGTCCCGAGTGGATCGCATTCTGTTCCGCGCGTGCCGGGTGTTTGTGGCTGTAGGTACGGGCCCAACTGTACTAGATTACAATCCGGACAACAGGGACTGCGTCTTACACATCGCTCTTTCTCCTGAAGTCATTAGCGAGGGTCCTTCACACAGCTCAAGGTGTATTTGTTGAATTGAATAAAACGGAGACAAATATATGTCAGCTCTGTCATTTTTGTTAATTTAGACCCATGGCTTCTTACCTTGGCAAAAGGTGAGAAGCAGAGAATGCTCTGAGCAACTCGAGTCTTTGCTGGACCTTCAGGAAATCACAGCCCCAGGGGGAGCCTCTGCCAAGCATCTCTGTGTGGTTGGGATTTGCTTGCGGTTTACTACCAAATTCGTGTTGGGGTTGCCTGGAATGTGTGGGGAAGTCCTGGACAGCTGGGGCAGGTGGGCCCCTGACAGCTAAGGGCCCCAGGTAACTGATAGAGGGGCCTCTACTTAGGCATCTTCCGTGACAGGTTCTAAGTCCTTGGGCAAGCTGTTTATCATGACGGGAGCTGAATTGTGATGTCTGGAATACTAGGGTGAGGAACACTGTCTGGCACATCAGCAAGAAGGAAAGGAGGCTCAGGAGTCTTAATTGGATCTCTGCAATTTCTTTTTAGGACTGGCCCTGCTCACCCCATGGGACAGGGTGCTGGGAAAAGTCCCCAGATCTAGTGTTGTCAGTTTTTTTCCTCTCTGGATAACAGTGGCTAGTGCAGTGGCACTCCTGCCGTTCAAAAGAAAGGCAGCCATTTACCGTCTACGTTAATTTTTTTCTGGGACCATCTTCGTGGTGACTCTCCAGGGCAAGCAGTCCAAATTCACGACTGGAGAGCCCCAGGGAGGAACAGCAGCTCTAAGGCCCTGATAGAAAATCAAGATCTGGTTAGCAAGGCAACCGGGAAACTAGAGGCAGCAATGCCTTAGAAGCATAACCAAGAAGAGAAATGTTGGCTTTATGGAGTGGTTTTTGCTATCAAATCCGAAACCCTAAAATAAATCAAGAAGTTGCCTATCGGAACTGATGAGCACACTTCACCAGTGTAAATCAGAGTGGCAGGGAGCCAATACGCTGCGGTCATCAGTATGTAGGTCCTGACCCACGGCTGTACCTAAGACAAAGGAAGGATTTCACACCCGCCAGAACCCTAGTCGGCTTTTCTGGTGCTCCTAAGGCAGGCGTGGGGTGGTGGGGACGTCCCCGTAGCCTCTTCCTGGATGTTACATCATCATCTGAGTGGACTTCAGCCTCAGCTACTGGCCCCCTGTGTAGGTAGAGGAAGTCAACTGCACGGACACAGTCCACCTGATCAAAGAGCCACAATACAAAATAACCACCGAAGGCCTTTGCTACTCAAAGTGTGGTCCGCGGACCAGCAGCAGCGACATAACCTCGGAGCTTGTCAGAAATGCAGACTCTTCAGTCCCACCCAGACCTAGAGTGTGAGGGTCTTTGAACAAAGCCCCAGGGATTCGTGTGCACATGGGAGTTTGAGAAGCACCGTCTTAAGCTTTGCTTCCTAATAACCTGTCACCTTAGGAATGACCCTTTACCTCTCTCCACTTTAGCTCTTTAGTACAAAAAACTGGGGATATAGACTCTCTTTTCTCTTATATCACAGGGCTGTTGTGAGGACGTCAAGGGCTTCACAGAGCTCGGCCAACTTGAGGGGCGGCTGCTGGCTTTCTGCCCGTCACGTGCACCAGGCAGTTCCTGCCTCAGGAATTTCTGCACAAACTGTTCCCTTGGTTCTCTGACACTCGGACTCCGGACTCCGTCGCTTCCTCTGTGCCCTCATTCGCTTAAGAATGTAGCTCTGACATTCCTGATAGGGGGACTCTCCTTTCTGGCCCTTGAAAGACTAACTCCTTTTGTCTCTCAAGCCTCAGCTCCAATATCTTCCCCCTTCAGAGAGGCCCTCCCATTCCTCCCAGTCTAAACTCCCACTCTGCCGTGTCACCCCGATTTGCTTGCTTCATATCACTTACCGCTCTCTGAAATGATCTTGTTTTGAGAGAGAGAGAGAGAGAGAGAGAGAGTGTGTGTGTGTGTGTGTGTGTGTGTTGGTCCCCAAGAAGAGCTCCATGAAGGTAAGCATCGGGTCTGCTCATCTACCCTTCTTCCACCTAGTAGAACATGTCTGGCACTGAGGAGGCATTACATGCACTTTGTTGAATGATTTGATGAATGAACATTTGTGGCTGGAAATGAATGTAATAACCTATGGCTGGGGGTGGGTCTGGGGGATGGGGGAACGGGGCTGGTTCCCGACTCCTCCGTTTGGATGCCTCAGTAGTGTGTCCCTCAGATGTCATGGTCAAAGGGTCTAAGACCCAACCGAAAGCTCTCCCAGAGAAATTCTTCCTCAGAGCACAGTTTTTCACTGGCCAGGAAGTGAGGCGGGTCCATCCCTATGCCCACGGGGCATGTGGGCTCAGCGATAGGCAAAATGCCCAACCTGTGTCAGCCCCACGCTAGACCTCTTGCGTCAGAATCTAGGGGCACAGGGTTGTGTGACCTGTTTTAATAACAGCCTCCTTATTGGGATTCTGATACACAGCAAAGCTTGAAAACTGCTGCAGGAATGAAGCAAGAGAACCCCCCTCCCCGTCCCAGCTCTGGCCTAGGAAGCGCCTTCAGGGCATCTGATTCCGTGTTCAGTCAGGAGCTGGGGAAAGAATGGACAATAGACCCGCCGTCACACCCTGGTGGGTATTTTGCTTTTCTTCCTTCAGCCTTCACATGACTTCCTCTGATGGCTGGGCTCAAAGTGGGAGACTGTCGGCACGGAGCGATTCTTCTTTTACCAGTGTTTTCTTAGTGAGTCAGGCTGATTTAATTTTAATCGGCTGAGGCAGCAGAGCGGTGGTTCTGAGCCCTGGCTGCACTCTAGAATCACCTGGAGTGTTTTAAGATCCTGCTGCACGGGTCCCACCCCAGTCCGATGCTATCAGGATGTCTCCGGGTGGAGCCAGGTGCCGGGACTTTTTAGAAATCTCTCCAGATAATTCTAACTTACAGCCAGGCCTGGGATCCATTGTAGCATTGTCAAAGACTGCCTCTCCTAAACTTGCCCGATGATAAGCATCACCTGGGGCACTCGTTCAAACTACCACATTCCAGATCTCTCCCCAGACCACCCTATCAGAGAAGTTCCAAGGGCCTGGGGGCTGGATGATTCTTCTAAGGTAAATTGAGCACACACTGGTCAAACGGCCTAGAGGAGCTCTGGAACTGAATTCTAGCTTCACAATTTAAGTTGACATCGGGAAAGTTTCTTAAACCTGTTTCCTCATATTTGAAACGGGGCGGGGTGGGGGAAATAAAAGCATCATTCTTAGCATACATTCTTGTCTAAAGCGCTCAGCACAAGGCCATGAACACAGCAGGTGCTCAGCCAACGTAACTTGCCATCCCACCCTCATAAAAGGTGGGTTTTTGGAAGCTGTAACTAGCAGTGCACTTTGGTTGGGGCCTGCCTTCTCTGTAAATGAGAGACCACGTCTACCATTTGCTTCTAAGTTTCCTGAACCTCCAGTATTATATTTTACAGCCCAACAGTCCCGTTCTTGCTGACTGAAGGGTGGATTTTGATGCACTATCATAAGTGTTTGTGAAGAAGTCCTGGGATTTGCTTCTACGAAACATCCCAATTGCTTCCCCCCCCCCCCCCCACAATTGGGTTTTTAAGAAAGAAAACGAGGAGAGGGAGGCGGTGACAGATTCCAAGTATCCTACAAACAAATCAGGTTGGAACTAGAAAACACCTTAGATCATGTAGTCCAACCTCCTCACACCTTGGCTGGGAGGTAGGCTTTTCATTTCCAGCACACTGACACCAACTCAGAGGGAGAGAAATTGAGGCATCTATAAACCAGGACAGAGGCTCAAAGTAATTTGGCACAAAAAAGAGATGGAAAAATGACCCCATGAAGGCACCTAGCATTCCTCTAATGTTTTATGACACGTATGGATTTAAGTGCCCCTCTACATACACACACATGCGCATGCGCGTGCACACACACACTGAGTAGCCACCAGCCCCCGGCTATTTCTGGATGGACAGTTGCTAAATAAGAATGAAGCAGTCACTGAGCTCTGGAAAGAGCATTTCCGAGACCTCCTCAGTTACAACAATTATTGAGAAACACGTTTTCAACTCTATCCAGCACTATCAGAAGAATCTGCAAAATCCCTCTGATTCTTGACAAGGTGCAGAAAAAATCATCAGGCAGCTAAAAAAACAAGGCATCTGGAGCCCATGGAATTTCTGCTAAAATTTTCCAAATTAGGTGAAGAGAAAGACATAATTGCTCTCCCCACTGAGGATCTGAGATGCTGAAAAAATTCTTGGGTGACCCTATGGATGCTGTGATTATGGTCATTAAAAGTTTTTACTGATTATAAAAAAAAAATGTACTTTGTGCAAATTTTATAAAAATTGGGAAATACAGAAAAGCATAAAAGAAGAAAATTAAAATCACCTTTAAATCAACCACCTAGAATAGCTGTTAATACTTGGGTATATTTCCTCCTAGTCTTTTTCTGTGCATATTTAAATGTTTTACAAAGTTCGGACCATACTGTATCTAGTCATATATAATGCTTCCTTCCCTAGGTTGTTATATTAGAAATAATTCCCTTACATCCTTATTCTTTGCACAGAATTTTTAATGAGCACATAGTATTTTGTCATGTTGGTATTCCATAATTTACTTAACCATTTTGTTATTAATGGATGATAAAGTTGCTTCTGGTTTTTTGCTATTCTAAAAAGGTGCAACAAATAGCCTTTCACATAAATTTTTGACCATATTTCTTTTTTTTTTTTTAAGGGTTTTATTTATTTATTTATTTGAGAGAGAGAGAGAGCATGCACACACAAGCAGGGGGGAGGGGCAGAGGGAGAGGGAGAAGAAAACTCCCTGCTGAGCAGAGAGCCCAATGCAGGGCTCGATCCCAGGACCCTGAGATTATGATCTAAACCGAAGGCAAATTCTTAACCAACTGAGCCACCCAGGTGCCCCAACCATATATTTCCGATTATTTCCCTAGGGCAGTGTTATAAAAGCAGATTTGTAGAGTCAAAGAGTCTGGGTATATTTAAGGCTCTTATTACCTATTGATAAATTTCTTCCCAGATTTTTTAAAATACCCACCTCACTGCATCTTTGCTAACACTTGAGTATTATAATCTGTTTAAATTTTTGCCAGTTTTGTTACTGAGAACAAATTTTATGCCGTATCTTGAAAACTTTAAGTAGTTGTATATTACTTTCCTGTCCCTTGTCCATTTGTGTCTTCTTTTTTTGTGAATTATTATTGTGATTACTTTAAGAATTCATGTACAGAGTGAAATTACACATACCACCTTATAAGAAAGTCCTGCACAGGACCACTCATGAGCCTTCTCCTAGAATCTCACCGTGGCTTTAAGTCATGTAGACTCAGATTCATAAATGGTTACTTTCCCCTCTTGCCAGTGGCAAGAAAAATTCAGAAACCATAATCCTATTCTTTTTTACCTTATCTGATTTTATGAAAGCCCCTGCCTTTCTCAAATGATAGCTACTGTTGGAAAAAGCTCATCAATACAGATGTCCACCAAAATGTGTCAACATCTATTTCCTCTACGATGCTCTATGGGCAGAAATCTTTGATAATGTGTACGTTTCCAGCCCCTTCAAGGTCATCACTAAAGTCAAACTGGGTTGGGTTTTCATTCCAATGCTCCTTGACATTTCTTTTTCTGATGGTAAGTCATGTCGCTAACCATCTTCTAGCATGAAGTTAAATCAGTCAGTGGACAGTAAATCTCTGCTGACTCTGAGGGAGAAGTAAAACCCACTCTGATCTAATCAAATCTAATCATCAAGCTCAAAAATGCTGCTGCCGCTGCTTTAATTTCAGGAACAGATCTTCACACAACTGTCAACATCATTACCAAAACACATCAGAAAATTGGAGGAAGGTGCAACATGTAGACAATCATAATCCCCCATCATCAATCTCTAGCCATCCCCAGTTGACAATTCAGATTAGGGGTGAACCTCCAGGGGAAACATTTTGTAAATCAACTTCACAAAAGAGCAAAATTAACCCCAGAAGCACCTTAAATGTGCAAATTCAGGTGCCGGCCAACTGAGAAATGGGAACGCAAAGAGTGACTCAACATTTGAGCAAAGTTTACGGTCTCACTTATCTGTTAACGATGACACGCCACGGACAGCTAAGGGCTGGAGGAAGTGGGAGAGTTGTTGCCTGTGAAAAGTTTTTTCAAGTACACTGAGTAAATGAGCAAACAGCTTTTGACAACCAAAAGCCAAGGGCATTGAGCAATTGCGGCCAATAACAATTCTGCTGGGAAACCATGCGAACCTTCAATTCTAGACTCTTGAGATGAAACTTACATGCTTAGTGTGGTACCGAGGATGCTCAGGAGAATGGCAGAATGAAGCTTTTGAGAATAAATGCCAAATGAATGTGAAGCTTGCCAAAGGGCAATGGTGATGTCCACCATGAAGAGGAAGCCTAATAATTAGGAAAGCCATAGAGTGGCAGAGCGGAAAGGACCTCAGAATTCATCTCACTCACCCACAAATACTTGTTGAGCACATATTTTGTGCCAGTCACTGTGCTCACACTCAAGAACACAGGTTCAGAGAGGCTAAATAATTTGCCCAAGGTCAGAGAGATAGTTAAAGCCAAGATATCCACCAAGAAACTAGTATTTCAATTTTTTATGACAAGAGATAGAAAAAGAATGTTTGACAGAAATGAGTTACAGAACAAATAAATAATCCAAGACTGTCTTGAAGCCTGCCAAAAGTAGAGATTCTTCTCTCTCCCCCCTTGTTGGGCTGCGATCTTTTGATCACAAAGAGATGGAAATTGCAAGACACCAAGAGACAGAAGTCAATTGTGAAAGCTTTATTCCCTATCAAAAGAAACACCAAGAATGACCACATTTCTCTTGCCCCTTGCCTGAAAGTGGGATTCTCCAGGGGTCAGGATGGCCTAGGACCTGGACCTGGCAGTGGCGTGGGGGTGGACAACAATGGATTTATCCATTTCTCGTTTGACCGATTGGACACAGGCAGAGGACCACATCAAGATGGGATGGGGTTGGGGGTTGTGTGTGTTCTCTTTGCTCTAAATTCTTATTTGAAGCTTGCAGTGTCATCCAAACATATGTGATCCCCCCCCATTGTTATTTTGGGAAACTTAAGGGCAAGTCTTTCCTCAGTCTAAGAGAAACTTAAAAATGAAGGAAGCTGGATGTCTACATTAAGAAGCTCTAAAGCAGGGTTTGCTGATGGATGCTATGTGTTCTCTTGATCTAGGTTTGAGCCCAGCCTTGGGCAGAGGACATGCATCCTGCTTAATAACAGCAGACAAGAGCCACTGCCTATTAAACCTTATCTGCTTCCAGTGTGGAGGGGGAAACCCTTAGCTGGCCGTGTCTGAGGGTTGGATGTGTTGGGGACGCTCTCGGCCTCAGAAAAATCTCTCGTGATATTTTCCAAAGGGTCTTTAAAACGAAGTCTAATTTTTAGGCTTAGAAACATGACTCCACCATGGAGTGTGACTTTGAGATAATGAGATGGGCTATTTAATCAAGATACCAGAATCTCTCCAACCAAACAAGTACCCTCTCCCTTCTGAGCAGTCATCCCACATGCCAGATACTTATCCCAAGGCTGCTGCCATTGTTTTAGATACTTTGGGGACTCCCTGGAGAATTTTCTTCAAGCGGATGCCACATTATTTGGAATAAGCACAATGGTAGCAGATCCTCATCCTGTGAGGCTGGATTTTATTTTTGGAAACAGTCAAAAGGCTTTTTGGCACGTGTAACCGACTCCGGTGAATAACCAGCTGATTGAGCTGGTAATGTTGTTCTGCATCCAAACTGAGGCATAGTTATAAGGTCACATGTTCTTGTGGGGCATGGAAACAGCCCTCCAAGGCCATTTTGGATGAGGAGGTCCAGGATTATCTGAGTGATGGCCGGACCACTGGACCAGGTGTGTGACCTTCTGGCACACCACCAAGAAGAGGACAGCACTAATCTGGGCAGGTGATGCTCGGTGGAATTCTTTGGTTATAAATAATAGAAATGACTCTCCGTAACTTACATGAACAGGAAGTTGATTGGCAGGCTATGGGGAGCTTGCGAGTTCAAAGGGAAGTCCAAAGAGCCAGGCTCAGAACACACAGCTCCAGAAGGAGCCAGAACCCTCCAACAGCCTCGCTCAGGTGCAGTAATGAAAGTGAGTAAATTCCAAATGTTTCTTCCATCACTGCACTGCTCTGCCCCCAAACAATGGCATCAGGGGATACTCTAATTGGATATGCTTAGGGCTTGTGCCCACCTCTTGACTCTACCCCTTGGCACCTGATGAAAGAATCTCCAGGGACCTTCTCGGCTTCTGTAGAGTGAGAGCAGTATTCCTCGATTACTATTTCTCCAAAACTGCCCATAAAAGAGGAAAGTCAATTTCCCATGAGGAAGGAAGCCTATTTTAAAGGAAAGGGAATAAATACTAGGCTCCCCCAAAGTGACAAATATGAACCACAGTAAGTCCTGGTATTATCATCACTAATTCTGCATGCTAAGTACAAAATTAAGCTTTGGTCTATTTTTCCACATTTTTGTCACTTTGGTCTTTTTTTAAGATTTATTTGAGACAGAGATAGCAAGAGAGAGCATGAGGGTTGAGGAGACATAGAGAGAGAGGAACAAGCTAAGCAGGGATCCCAACCCAGATGCCCCAACGTTTTTGTCACTTTGTCAGTTACAGAGTCTTCGTTAGTCATTTCCAGTTCCATAAGCTTATGATGTTTGCCCCTTATTATCACTGAAAAAATATGTAGGTCTTCAGTCTGGCCCATCTTCTTCAGAAGAGCCAGACCCTGTCCTCCTTCCTCAGAGCACTCATGAGTCCAGGGAACAAGTTCAGTTCTCCTCTTGCTAATGAAGTGAGCAGGCGTGCTTGCCGTCTGTAGGGATGGCAGCCACGGCCACACTGGGCAGTCATCTGAGGCCACGCTATGAGGCCGTGACTGTGGGTGAGCAGGGAAAACCCCCTCCAAGCTGCACACAGAGGAAAGATGATGTGCATGCACCGAGAGCACCACGAACATGCAAAGCAGGCCCCGGGGCTTGAGGAATTCAGTTGACTTCATTGTCCCTGGCCAACAAGGGACAGAGCACACAGCTCCCTACCTTCCTGTTGAGTTTCTCCAGGAAGCTCTTCCAAGCCAGAGCCCCCAAAGCTGGTTTCAGCCTTTAAAAATGCTGTTTATGGACCCTCTGAAAGCTATCAAGGCTTAAGGGTAGGGGGAAGTGTGGGCCCCAGGAGAGAGGAAGTGTGAAGGGAAGAAGAGGCCGTCACATCATCGAGGAGCACTGGAGTCTCACATGAGGCCTAGGAGTGGGAGGACGGCTGCTGCGGGTGAATTGAACAGACGGCAGGAAGACCGGGCTCACAAGCAGCCTGCCGCACATGAGGCAGAAGGCACAATGCTGGACCCCGAGGCCCTCAACAGGATCTCATCCCACTCAGCCTCAGTTTCCTAATCTGTAAAACCAGGGCCAGACCCTCTTTTAGTGGTTTCATCAGAGATCATATATGAAGACCCTCCAGCCCAGTGCCCGCACACAGCAGGCATCAGTGAAGGACAGCTCAGCCTTTCTGGGAGGCTAACGTTTTATAGAACAGTGCTTTCCAGACTTTGAGGTTTCATGGCACAGTAAAATTTCAAAACACAAACTTTGCAGCACTGACAGGATGGCCAATGTTTTATTTTTGCCAACTAAGGACAATTAAAAACAAAACAAAACAAAACAACTACCCACTATGATACTATGAAACCACCTATGATATTCATAAAACTATTTTCCAATACCAAAAGGACAGAATCTTAGAATTAAAAATGTCAGTCCTTTAGATGGAATACTTTTAGCTTTATGAAAAAACTGCATCATCCTTATTTAGTGAATTTTTTTTACAAAGCGAAAACAACTTCATTCCAGACTGGTCTGTCTCAGGATCCAGTGGCAGGAAGGAAAGAATTTGGGTGTTGGAGCCAAATAGGCCACAATCTCCTCCCAGTTCCACTTCTTAACAGCTGTCTGACCTTTAGCAAGAGATCAGCCCTGTGGGTCTCACTTTCCTCCTTTATAAATAGGAAGCCATAACACCTCCGTAAATGAGAGTATGTATGAAGGGCAAAGCAGAGTTTGGTAGATGGTAGGTGATCATGAAATGCTAAGGTCAGATCCTCCTAAAATTCGAGAGGACTGGATTTCTTCTAGTTTTGGAAGTTGTAAGAATAGTAAAAAAAAAATAAAGAAATACTAAATAGGGTTGACAAAATCATTAATGGAATTGAAAAAAAAATCCACATTGGACCCCATCGACACACAATGCATCCAACACAAACATGAATCTTATATTTGTGAGGGTGAGGGTGGGTCCCTGTAGCCCCTCGGCCCCCAAGAGGGACCCTGGTTAACTCCTTTCTAACCACGTTCTCACAGATGGCACATGCCGAGGACTTGGGGACACTGATTTGACTTGTCTCTCTTCTCTTTTGTTCTTTTTCTTTGATTGGAGTTCATCTGGAACATCTATCCAGATTTCTCTACCTTTAGTTCATAATTCTGAGCATGCAAATTTTCTTGGAATTCTAGCTGGTGTCTTTTTTGCATCACTGGATCTCAATAGGTTTCAAAAGGACTAAAATTGAGGGTTAGAAGGGAAGATAAGCGGGTGCTGAAGTGGATGGTTTAACTGAGGGATTCTAGGGCAGCCTGGAAAGGGGAAGAGCTCTGTGCCCAAACCTCTGGGGGTTGTGATGAAGGAGTGCCCGCACAAGGCTGTGCCAGATGTTCCCAAGAGGCATGCATGCCTCTGTGTGTGTGTGTGTGTGTGTGTGTGTGTGCGCGTGCGCGTGTTCATGTGTGTGTGTGCCTGGTTTCTTCACAGAAATCAAAAATTCATGTTTCTTTGTTTATTGCTGTCTGTCCCATTAGAATGTCAGCTCTGTGAGAACAGGAATTATAAATGTCTTGGCTATGTCTGTGTCTCCAGTGCTGAAGACAGGCGTGGGCACAGAGTAGATGCTCAATGAGTGTTTGGGATTATCATGGTTGTTTGCTCAGCACTCTTTTCTCCTGGATCTAAGAGCAGACACCCTTCTATTTGGAGGATCAACCCTTCCTCCATTCCCAACCAGATGATTTCCTGAACCACAGGGATGAGTGCATGGCCACTCAGAATTCTTTTCTTATCACTGGAATTTTCTTTTTGGTGGTGAGGTTGGGAAGACACATGCCTAGAGGCTGCAGGTAGTTCAGGTACCAGAGTGTGGAAGAAAGATGTTCTGAAATAATGAGGCTGACAGGCCAAGATACAGAGGCAGGGATGAGAGGCACGGAGTCAGAGAAAGTGATCCTCGCTGTGTTTGGACTCTGGCTCCTGTCAGTCCTGATGTCCCCCTGCTGCCCCTATGTCTGCTTTCTCGAGGCTCGGTCGATCATATTTTCTTTGAGCTACGTGAGTTACCCCAATATGCTTCCACTATGTTTTCTTTTCCTTGGAGGGGAGGAAGATAAGCTGGCAAGGGTTAGTTTTTGTTGTGCAATCAAAAGAGTTCTGACGGATCCATTTGGTTCAAGATGAGAAGTGACCACAGAGTTGCACTCAGATGTTTGCTGACAGGCAAGGCTCTGAAAGATCTCATGGGTCAATGCCCGGTAAGGAATGATGATGATGGTGGTAATGGTAGCTAATATTTGAGTACTTTCCACAGGTCAGACACAGGACCAAGCATTTTGTGTCATTATTCTGTTTCACCACTACCATAGGGCTATGATGAAATAAATCAGTAGTTATTACGGTCTCCACTTTATAGAGGAGGAAACCAAGACTCAGAGAGGTCAGGTGACTTGTTCTAAGGCCTCATAGCAAGGAAGAGAAGGTGCTGGAGTTTTAAGTATTTTTCTTTAAAGATTTTATTCATTTATTTGTCAGAGAGAGACAGAGGGAGCACACACAAGCAGGGGGAGCAGCAGATGCAGAGGGAGAAGCAGGCTCTCCACCGAGTAAGGAGTCTGATGTGGGACTCGATCCCAGGACCCTGGGATCATGACCTTAGCTGAAGGCAGATGCTTAACTGACTGAGCCACCCGGGCACTCAGGTACTGGTGTTTTAATGCAGGTTTCCATGACTCCACAATTTCCCTTCTATGCCATGTGTGCACTTCCTGTCTCGCTTCTCTATCTCCATCTCCCACTTCTCTCTTCTCACACCCGTTCCCCATCTCCTGCCTGAAGTCTCCCACTCTCCTCCTTTCAGTGACCCTCTTCTGGCTCCTTTAACCCCATTGTTTCAACTGTCCATGAATACATATTTTAAGGCCGTGGTTTTCAACTCTTTTCAAGTATGAAGATACCTTTTCAATGTTTAAAAAAATCTCCATATAATAGCATCCGTGCTTTAGTGTCTATTGATGAAATGCCTGGGCACAGATGGAGTCTCAGATGCCTTGTAATAACTCTGTGACCTCTAGGTTGGCATCCGTTACTTTCAAATATATGTGAGAATCCGTATAACCATCCCTCTTACTGCTACCTGGTTTATTACAATATAGAAAAGGCTTATAAATGCTACTATAGAGCTCTTTTTTGCTCACCCACTGCCTTAAGGCTACTAATTTCTTCTGAAATGTGGTCTTTTTTGTCTCTCCTTTAATATGTTTAATTATTTAAGAAGGCCTGAACTTACATTTTATATATCATCTCTTGATTATTCAGGGGCTGATTAATTCATGGATTGCCCCAGTCATGTCCTTCTCTTTCTAGCCCCATTTGTTTTATCATTCCATTTCTTATTAGCATCTTTTAGTAAGAATGGACAGTGGGAATGAGAAATGATTCTGGTTACAAATTATGAGTTCTGATGAAAGATTTGGTTAGAGGAAGCTGAAATCCTTTCTCGAAGTAAGAATTTCTTTAATTCATCAGGCATATTGATTCTCTCTGAGCTCAGTGAAGGCAGGAGTTGCTCTCATTCATTGCTAACCTCCGGGGCTCAGCAAGGTGCCTGGCACATAGGAGCTTACTTGAAAAAATTGTAGAATAAATGAATAAGAGCTGGCTGATGTAAGAGGGGTAAATAAACTTTTTCCTAGGTGGGATGTTGATTTATAGGAAACTAAGTAAAGCACAAGACAACTTATTTTAGGTTCATATGTGTGCAGACAATGCGGCATAAAAATGTTTAAATGACTGTTGTTAAAATGAACAACAAGGATATATAGTTCTAATTAAAAAGCAAAAAATATTCCACAACACTATGCTATCCAGTTGATGGAAAAAGGCATTGACAGAGACCCACACGGAGGTTTCTAAGATGAGGGTTGGTCCCGGATACTGTTACCTTAGGCATTAAATAAACATAATCACCCCCAGCACACTAGGAACTGAGTGTTTAGTATATACCAGGTGATGTGATAAGCAATTTACATGCTTTATCTCATTTGTCTTCACCAAACCTAGGAAGTATTATTACCTGATAGGCATCAGGAAGTTACCAGTGTCCCTAGAAAATTTCTTTAGCTTCCCAGCTTTATTTATTTATTTATTTTTGCAAACCGCTCAGTACTCACGTTTATTTATAAAGTTATTTCCTAAAAAGGTTGCACATAAATAGTTATCAATAGTTATCAATAGTTATCGTCATACTCTGCTCTCATCTGCTGCAAGGTCTCCAGAGCCAGGCGCAGGTGCCGTGAAGGGACACCATGGAGGGTTGCTGGCAAGCTCTGCGGCCGGAGCCATAAGGAACAGAGACGTGGTGTGCGTGGCTTCCCCTGCCCTTGCTGCAGCACCTGCTGTGCCCCCGGCCCTGGGCCCTGCAAGACGTGCTCTTCACCGGACGGGCGAGCACACGCAGCCGTCCAGCTCAGTCCTGGCCGCCGCCGCACCAAGGCCGGGGGCATAGCTTCCCAGCTTTTTGAACCAAGAATGAACTCATCTACTTTTTGCTTCCTCTTTTTAAGATTAAAGATTTATTTTCCCATGAAATGTTAGATACATTTGAAACTTAGATTTTAGATATGTCCTTGGAAACTTGGAGATATCAGTTATTTCAGTCACTCTTGCTTTTTGACTTTAATGAGTTGTATAGAAAGGAAACTTTTATAATGAGACTTGCCATACTTTTCAGAGTTTTCCTAATTTGTGGAAGCAAAAGGGTTTTCATGGAAGGATGCACTGGGGGAAGGACAGGGTTCAGCCTATAGATTTGTTCCCGGGCTCTGCTGCTGTCCAGGGATCAGGTGCTGAAATGGCTTAACCAAGACTTTCCCAGGCCAGCCCCAATGGAGCAAAGCCTAATGGGAGGAGGGAGCATGTCTCTTTGGCTATTATATAGCCTGGTGCAGCCACAGCTTCCTAGAATAAGGAAGCAACCTGAAAAGGTATTGGAGGAACTAGAATTATGGCCCATCTTGTTTGGAGGGATTTTGGGGAAATGACTAGTTTTCTCTGCCTCCTTCTTCCATACTTTGCTTTATTTAGCTTGGAGGGAAGAATATGGACAACAGACTACTAATGGAAAAGTGTACATTCAAAAAAACCAAGGTTGGCATTTGTAGAACTGGTTAGTGGTGCATTTTGGAGAATTCCACTGCCTCTCTGAAGCATTAGACAGGAGCCAGGAAGAACCAGGACTGGAGGAACCAGGACTGGAGGCCCAATGATGCTGTCAGTTCCTTGGGACTACTCTGTCAACAAACCATTATTGTGGTTTAATAAAAGGGAGATGAACACAGGGATCTTGGCTGTAATGAAGATCAAACCGATGATATCATCAAGGAATTCCATACAGGGGAGAAAGAACCTCAGATGAAATTCAGTGTTAATAAGAAACTGAAAAAACTGGAATATTCAATGGGGAGATGAACCTGATAGGTGGGCCAACCATGGAGTGTGTTTCTTTTCTATAGCTCACATGACATTCTGCTCTGTTATTTCTATATGTGTCTTATCTCTCTTACAACTAAGATCGCTTGAAGAAAGGGTCTGTATTCTTGTACCTGCCAAAGCACTGAGCACACAGTTATGCACATATAAGGTAGACACGTAGGATTTTGTTTATTAAATTTACTGATGTTGCTCTTGAGGCTAAGGTCCTTGAGTAAATCACTTGAGTATAGCTAATGTTTATTATTTTCATTAATTCTCTTACCTAAGACCCTCCATCCATCCATAAGACCCCTGTCTATTTCATTTTATTTATTCACTGAACACTGACTACATGCTAGGCTATTGGTGCACAGGTAGAAAAGACAAAGTCCTTGACTTTAGTAGCTGGCAATCTAATGTGAGAGGAGAAATTTTAAAAAGAATTTTTGATATAGGTATATAATTAAATAACATTGTGATATTTCTTTGATTTGAGTTTCTCTCTCAATCTGACCCACCTAGCAAAAACTCCTTCAAAAACATGCTAACACTGATCGCAGATTGTCAACTGTTCTTAGAGATTCTTAAGAATCTCCTCTTTGACTGGAGAGCCATTGGGTCTCTTTTGGGGGCAGGGACTGTTATGCTCTGTTCTGCAACACAGCATCAGATAGGGTGCTTGCTCTCGCCTGCAAAAAGGCTGCTTTGTCTAGATTTATAAGTCATTAGTTTTGGCATAAGTAAAGTCACTCTAGAGAAAAGGCTCTAGAGAAAAATTTATCAGTAAAAAGAACTGAAGTAGAGGTGCAGGAGACTCATAGTTCTGGGGGTTTCAGGGACAAGAATCATGGTCTTAATGCCCCAGGATTCTTTCCTCTTTTTCTCTCTGGGTGTCATCTTCATTCTCTCAGATTCCTCTGTGGGATGGGAGACATGGATATATCCATAGTTGTTTTGTGATATATCCTTACAACTCATGATCCAAGAGCAAGTTAGAGCTTTCCTTCTTCGATTCAGGATGGAAAATCTCAGATCAAGATGCTGATTAGAGAGACTTAGGTCAGAGGGAACCCCAGACTGTTGACTGGCTGTTCCATCGGATCCTATGATTAGAATTGTTCTCCAAAGGAGAAAGAATGTCCATCCCAAAAGAAGGCATGAAGGTGGTGGTATGGAAGTCCAAAGAGAAGATTCCTGTCCTATTCTGTATGTTGAGTCTACCAATGCAGTATTGTTCTCCAGGATAGCTCCCCACCAGGGAGAATCCTCATTAGCCTGTTTATCTTCCCAGTGCCCATTCATGACCAGCATACAGAATGACTACAGCACTACGGCATGTCAAAACACACTGGGTACTTGTCCACGACTTCATATGGCTATAATTCTACTCTATAAACAACATGGAAAGATGGATGCTTAGGGGGGAAGGAGATCCTTTTTGATGTACACAGTCACACATTTCCTTGGTTGGCATAGCCAACAACTGGTGACCTTAGATGATATCATCTAAACTGGAAATGACTTTGATTTCGACTCCCCCTGCTCCTCCAGAGAGACACAGTCCAGGGGTCTGGCCTGACTACCCAAGTGCCTGTGGCTTACTGTACGTGCTTCTCTCCCCATACATACACATCCCTATCCCTCTCCATCTCACACCCAAATCTCCCACACTGTAGAGCTCCTTCTATTTTGTAAGAAGTGAGTTCAAGCATCTTTGAACAGGTAACAGGGAGAACTTCTTCAGTACTATTCCCTTTAGCTGCATATACCCTCCCTAGTCCTGTTAGTAATAGAAAAGCAAGCTTTGGAGATTCCAAATTATTGACAACTCCAGACTTCTGATTCCATCCATATGAGAGACTGCTGAAGAACCCTACCACTAAAAAAAAAAAAAAAAAAAGTAGGTTCCAGAAAAAATATATTTTTAATGTATCACTGGGCTCACGAACATAAGGAAAATCTCCAAGAACCACCCTACTCCACAGAAAAGGGAGTTGAATCTAAATCTGGCACTGATGGGCCTAAACAAATGGGAATAAGGGGCTCAGAGCACTGTGAAGGGTATTACTAGCCCTTGGCCTGGCAGCACAGTGGGGACACTGAACTTTAGAATCCTACATTAATCCAGGACCCTTGGAGAGAGCTAGTGTTCCCAATTAAGGACACTGCCTTTAGATAATTACAACAATAACAATAACAATTATAAGTGGGAGGGTTTTCAAAGGGCAAAGTTGACATCCTATATGTACGCCAGGAAGGGGTACTCAAGAGTTAAAGTGGACTGAAGTCCTTGTAATGTTATAGGAGGGTGTTAAGATAATTTGAGAGTTTGTGAAAAATGTATCATAAAATTTCGAAGGAAGCCACTAAAAGAACAGAAGAAGAGGATAAAAGTCCCAAATCAATTAGAGGCAAAAAAATGGGATTTAGAAAACAAGTATCTCCCTCCTTCCCACCCCCCAAAAAGCTGCTCAATCAATCAATTTTTTAAAAAACAAAAAAGGAGGAGCTCCTGGGTGGCATAGTTAGTTGAGCGTCTGACTCTCAGTTTCGGCTCAAGTCATGATCTCAGGGTCATGAGATTGAACCCAGCGTCGGGCTCTGCACTCAGTCCAGAGTCGGCTTAAGACTCTCTCTCTCTCTATCCCTCCTTCTTCCCCCTCTAAAAATAAATACATCTTTTTTTTTTTAAAGGCAAGAAAGAAAAAGCAGCATTAAATACATGAAAATTGAGCAAGTAAGAGAAACAAGTTCAAAGATATTAATGTTCCCATTGAATGGAAGGGACTAAACTCATCAGTAAGAGAACAGACATGGTCAAAGAGTTAAGAAAGAAATGTAAACTGTACATGCTGCCTACAAGAAACATGTATAAAACATAAGGATTTTGGAAAGTTCAAAGTAAAAGGATGAAAAGAGATATTCCTGGCAAACAATAACAAAAAGAAAGATGGAATAGTTATAGTAACGTTAGGCCAAGAGTATAATTAGGGATAGATGGGGTCACTATATAATACTGGTTTCATTTACCAGGAAAACATAAGAAGTCTAAGATTTGGTGTGGTCATCATTTCGCAATGTATACAAATATCGAATCATTGTGTTGTAAACCCAAAAGTAATGCTATATGTCCATCACATCTCAATAATAAAGAAGTCAAAACTGCACCTAATAAAGTAGACTCAAGACATAGCAACACAGAGTCCCAGAGAGAAAGAGACTACCACACCAGGGTGTTTCAAACCAGGCCTCAGTTACTAACAGGCAGAGAAACATCAATAAAGATTATGATTTGAACACAGATAAAACACTGAATTTCATTAGCATATGCAGAATAATAGTTCATCTTTCACCGTCTCTATGACTTTCAGCAGATCCCTGTGCCTCCGTTTCCTTATTTACAAAATGAGACACTACCTACAGTGCTCTCACCAAAGCTACGGCGTCATCTAAGACTCACCGTTATTGCAGCATTTCTAGGAAAAGAAAGTCTTCCAATTAGTGCAAGCAGCCTGTTGTAGGTCACATCCCAATTTTAGTGATGTTAAAATGAAAAAAATGTGACCGAGGCTCAGTTAGATACCACACGTCTTACAAACCACTGTGATGGTTTAAGATGCGATGATGTCAGCAAACTACAGGGGGCATGCTGCTCGTTCCACTCCTTCGGAACTGACAGTAAATGAGAGGAGATCAGGACAAAAATCCAAAGTGGGTTATGCTTTAGCTTTTCACATCCTTGCATGTTTTTCTATAGGTATCTGCTTCTCAAAACGAACTACTTCTTCAGAGGGGAGATGAAGTCCTAACCATAGCCTTCTTGGAAGAAAGTGACTCACTGGGTCAGGAGCACTGGGGAGATGGAGTGGGGAGAGCCATGAGAGGGAGGCAGGAGTCAGATGCCCCCCTCCCCCACAGCAGAAGTGATGCTGAGAGTGGAAAAGGCAAAGAGAAGTGTGAGGCTTGTTTGGGGCAGGGGAGTGAGGAGTGGGGTAAGAGAGGGAAGGGAAGGCCTGCTGCTGTAGGGGTGTAAGCGCGGGGAGGGTGGGCTTCACCAGCAGCCTGCCCTGTGCCTGGGACTTCAGGAGGCTGGGGTGGGGCCAGGAAGGCCTTCTGTCCAGCCCGCCACTTAGAGAACTGGGGAGAAGACAGACTTCAAGGAAGGTGACTGGAGACGGGGCCTACATCCACTTTCTGAATGGATGAAAAACTCAGACTACTAAAAGTAGCTTTGCCTTTTTCAGCAGAGGCAATTTTAGGGTCTTAATTATATTACTATTTTGGAACGGCTTTTTATAAATATTCTTCACTATGTGAAAATCAGTTTTTTGTTAAAATGCTTTAAAAAAAAAAGAAATTAATTTTGAAACAAACAAACAACAAAATCCAAGTAAGCCCAAAGCTGTCTTCGACCTGGAGAGGACATTGATCCCTGGTTAAACAGACCCTCGTGCTACCTGTCCTTCTAAATGCCCCCTCCAAGGCCTTGATGATTCTCACCTGGGAGTGCTCTCCATCCTGTCTGACCAGGGTACGGGCTGCTCATGACCTCACCCTGTTTCAGTGTGTTGTCTCACCAAGGACAATGAGATCTTTAAAAGCCCAGAGTCCCTCTCCCCACCTCCAACCATCTAAGGCACGGGGTGTCAAACAGTGAATTAAGGTGGCTGGTCACTAAGGAACAAAGTGTGTTTTAGGGATTCTTCCCCAAACTGCTCATGTTCCTCAGATGAGGGATTGTCATTGGTTAAAAATAATACTTCCGTTGAAGGTACACTTCCTTTATTCTTTTAAGTAATATGCTTGTAGGTATTTATTTTAAGTCTATGAAATTATTAAAATAATACTATTAAAATTCTCTGAGGTAATGACCATCCTCTCTCTGAAAAATCACACCAAGCATCTGACGTCCTAGTTTCCTATTGCTGCTGTAACGACTCACCACAGACTTAGCAGCATAACATGATACAAACTGATTATCTTACACTTTAGTCTGTTAGAATTCCATCATTGGTTTGTGCTGAAATCAAAGTGTTGGCATGACTGTGTTCCCTTCTAGAAGCTCTAGGGGTAGATCTACTTCCTTACCTTCTCCAGCTTCTAGAGCCCACCCATATTCCTTGACCTGTGACCCTCCCTCCATCCTCAAAGCCAGGAATGGTGAGTCTAGGTCCTTCTCACCTCATATCACTGTGACCTCTTCTGCTTCCCTTTTTCTAGTTTTAAGGTCCCTGTGATTCCATTGGGCCCACTCAGATAATCTGGGATCATCTCACTATCTTAAGGTCCTTAACTTAATCGCACCTGCACAGTCATATTCCTTGGCTGTGGGCATGGCAACCGGGCATCTTTTGAAGGCCATTATTCTGCCTACTACACCTTCTGTCCCCTCACTCTGGCGAGGCGTGGAGGGTGTCGCCGGGGTTAACCATGAAGGGGCTTCAGAACCTTGGGCTGTCAGGAGAGCCTGTGAGCAGGCACGCAGGGTGGAATTTTTGGCCACTGCCTCTGGGAGAAGGAGTTCAGACGCAGCAATGAGACATCCCTGGAAAACCCGCCATGCACCGCTAGTAACCTTTTTAGAAAAGTTTTAAGAAAGCGTTTACAAGCCCCCATTCCTGCTCTGGCTCATGTCTCATTAGTATTCCAGATCAGGGGCAGTCCAGGCTTACCCACAGCAGAGAAGCTGGCACCCCACAATCATTTCACCATGACGCCGATGACAATGACTCTCAGGGTGAGGGGTGAACCATTTAAGAAATATATTTTTGTCGATGAGGCTTTAGAGGAAGTCCTCTTAGCAGTTGGAATCAGAAAGTATTGAAGTTCCTCAATCTGGTTTCTAATAGCGGCAGCTCCTTTTGTAGACACAGAATAGGCTTTGTCCTCCTTGGGACTATTAGATCTATACTGATCAGGTTCAGGCCCCGTGGTCTATGCGGGTAGACCCATATTAGGGGCTTGAAGAGCTGGCTGGATTCAATCATCCCCAAGCTTACCTTTTATTTCTAGGCTCTGAATAAACATAAAAAGATGGAGATTAGAAACAATTTGGTGATGTTTACCAAGATCCAGAATGTACATGGCATTCTCAGCATCTCCACGTCTTGGTATCTATCCCAGAAAAATATTTGCATATGTGGGTAAGGAGGTGCGCGGTTCAGCATTGTTTGCCATGGTCACAGATGAGAGACAGCTTAAATGTCACTTGACGGGTGACAAAACAAATGTGGTACATACACACCAAACAACTTAAAAAAAAAAAAGGCTTGATCTATATATATATGAACAATACACATACTATACAGTGAAAAAAAGTGAGTTTTGGAATAATATGTATCAGTTTGATTCTTCCAAAAATTATATATTTGCATGTAACACAGAAAGTTCTAGAACTATAAACACCAAACTGAAAACAACTGTTATTCTGGGAGAGGACTGGGATGAAGGAGGGTCGGGGGGTTGATAAAGATGGATTTTTTACTTTCATCTATATTGTGTGAATTTTTTGGCGATAAAACACATGAGTGTTATCACATTGTGAGATCTATTTTAAATTAAAAGAGAAAGGTAAACGGAACTGAATGAACTAATCTAACATTTTAAAGTTGTCAAAACTGATGATCAAATCTATTAAAATGTTTTACAAAGCAACAATTAGCACAGGAAGTTCCAAACTATTTTTCCTATTTTGTTAAAAGTGTGTATGTGTATGTACATATAGACTTAGACTACATATACCTACATATATTTACATGGATGCTACATCTACCTACCTATTATCTACCTATATACACTATATGTATCTATATATACTAATAATAAAATGCATAAATCCTGCTTTGGTTAAACCATAGATAAATATCTCATTCTTTATCATTGTTCTTATTATTTATAATGGCAAACATATCTCCTATATGATTATGATTAATCTGGTAATTGAATACAGTTTGCCTTTTAAATAATTCAATTAACTTTAGTAAATTAAAAAAGTTTTCTGACATAGTTGCAAAATTAAGGACAACATGAAACACTGCTTTACGGTATGAGCATCCCTTTAAATGAAACCCTTCCAAGTGTGAAGAGTGTGTTAAGGTTTTATCAAATGAACGCTCTGTGCAGAAAAACTGATCTAAATTGTGATTTAAACTTTACAACCACTACAGTCTTTCCATTTGAGCAAAACTTCTGCTGGAAACTGAAAGGGTGGGGGGTGGTTATCTCAGACCTCTGGGGATATCCCAGGAAACAAAAGCTGCTCTGAAGGAATTGTGCAAGATTGACACCAACAGGAATTCCTTTCTAGACTACGGGAGACTGTAGATTGGGTGTTCAGTTCCACCGAGAAAAGGGGAAGCTACTGAGCTTTTTATTTACCCAGAGAACCAGTCCTGAAGACCCTCCATGGTCTGTGCGTGCGCGGAGGTCTCTGGGGATGATCAAATCCTCCCCTCAACCCCTGCAGGGAGGAGACTGTATGCAGGACTGCAATCCTGCACCTGCCGGTCAACAGATCAGCCCTCCATATGCGGAGGCACTCGCCCAGTTGTGGCGCGGAAGAGCAGAGCCAGCCCATTCCCTCCCCCATCCCCGCAGAACAAAGGGCGGTCATTTTCTGCTCCTCCCAGAGTCAGATGCACGCACACGCCTTCCATCACAATTAACTCAAGAAACTGAAACACAACACAAACTCACCCGCAACATGCTCAAAATCAATGCCATCAATACCCAGAACGAGGATACCAAAAAAGCAAAACAAAACAAACCTATTCAAAGAGTAAATACTCAAAGCAACAGGGCTCAAGTCAGACACACTACAAGGTCAACACATCTAAGACAAGTTCAAGTATGCGGCGCCTTATACACTGAAGAGCTGGTCATTATCCCACGGGTCGCAAAGGTAAATGCCCTCAGGAACCAGCTAATGGGAAAGTCTATAAGATAATACAGAGTGGGCCTGCCATGAGCTGGACCGCAGGTGCCCCGGGGAAAGGGATTCACATTCAATTTTTACAAATTTCAACTCTCGCAGCATGATTCTTAAACAGGGTCTACAATCAAACAGAGATGGAAACGGAGTTAAAATATGGGTATAGAGTAGATGACATAGAACAAGAGTCAAAGCCAGAAATGTGGCCAAGTCCACAGAGAATACAATGCAGAGCAGTGATCCTAGCTGTCATTATTTCAAAGAATGGTGACCACTTGGTTTATACCTTCGAATGCAATGGCAAAGTGAAAGTTAAAAGAAATGGCTTATTAAACTCTAATATGAGGGATTCAGATTTGTCAAATAGATTCTTGACATAAGTAATTGAGCTAGATTACAAAAAGATTGCATACATTCTCTTGGAAGGCTTTAAATAAATGAAGCTTCTAAGAGCTATAGGTGTGGCCTTATTGGAAGGCAAGGGGTGGACCAAATGACCTCCCAAGGTCCTGATTTAAATATGTCTATACAGTCAACCCTTGGTTATCCAGCCCAAAGAAGAAGACAGTGACAAATCATCCTAAGCTCAAGATAATAGAAAGTTATATTTGCCTTTGGAACGTATTTTGGTACTTAAATTAGAACGTGTCTTTCTGACGCTCTGAGAATTCACAATGCTTCACAACAGCCACAAAGAAGACATGACCTAGAGCTGGGAGGCTGCCCAATTTTGCCATCCTGTCCTCCACACAAGCCTTCTCCTCTGCTGGGAGCCGGCAATATCATCTTGCTGAAGAACACTCGGCACCCCAAACTTTCCCAGACAGGGCCTGCCTGGCTCAACCCTTCCCTGGGAGATGAGAGAAGGCTCTTTCCTTGCTCTCTGGCTGACGCAGGATGAGGACCACAAAGTGCCACAGGTCCCACGGTCGGCAGCAAGTTAGCACGGATTTATCTCTGTAACGTGACTGCAAAGGATGGTCTAGCCTCCCTACCACCGAAGACACAGAAGTAAACTTCTTGAGTTCCTTGGAAGAGACAGAGGGAGGGACTTCATGGAAAAGGAAGATGAAATGAATGCCGAGCACTTGGAAAGAAAGAAACTGCATACTCGGGAGATGCAGCGGCAACTGTGCGTGTCCAAGGATGGGTGTGATGGAGAGCTGCACCTGAAGCCCATGTCCAAGGTGAAGGGCCAGTGTGGTAACCGCACTAAGTTGTAGAGGGCTCAGGGTGAGGGAAGGATGGGTGCCCCACCATCCTCTGTCCTCTGTCAGTTCTCAGGGGCTACTGAGGGAGGCCGGTGCCACCTAACAGGAGGCAGGGCCAGCTAGGACCTTTCAGACAAGCCTCAAAGTCCTGGAAGCAGAGGCTCAGGGCTCTGGGAGGCAGCATTTGATGAGGTGGACTGCTTCTTGGTCAGAGAGACACCAGACTGTCACAGCACTGAGCACGGACAAGCCGCTCCAGTCACCTCGGGCAGCAAGGGTCATCACAACCCCTTCTGATGTTCCTTTTTCTATCACACTCTGTTCTTTAGTTTTTCCTTCAGACCCAGAACTGTGCTAATTTCAATGTGGCTATTTAATTTAAATGAAAAAAATTAAAAATTCAGTTCCTCAGTCAGAGTAGCCACATTTCAAGTGCTCATCCACCCCACGTGGCTAGTGGGCACCGCACGGGACAGCCCCGACAGAGAACATCTACATCATCGCAGAAGTTTCCACTGGACGGGGCACTCATCCCGACTTCAAGAAGGTCTAGAATCGGGTACCTTCTACTCTTCACAGGATAGAAGAAATGAATAAATGGAAGAAGCGCGCTTTACAAAGTATCTTTCCTACGCATCATCACGGCCGATCCTCACCCCATCCAGGTGGGGGTAAATTTCAATATGCCCATTTTACAGGTGAGACAAGTAGGCACCACATAGCTAAGGAACTCGCACAAGGTTCGCAACTCTTGGGGGGTATGGTTAGGATTAACACCAGGTCTTCCAGTTCCAAGGTCAGTGCTTTCCACTGTTTCATGCAACTGCTACAAGCGATGCCACCTAACAGTGACTTTGTTCCACATCGCCATACAAGCTTGGCCTCCCAGAATGAAGAGGACAGGCCCTTGTGATTTTCTGGATCGACTGATTTTTGAAGTGATAACAAAACTTGGCACAACCGCAGTTCAGTAGCTCTAGTAGGGAGCCCTGGGGTTCAAATCCTGACCCACCCACGTCCCGTTTAATTGATGAGGGCGGATCGCTTCCCACCCAATTTCCTTTTCTCGTGTATGTACTTCACAGTGTTGTCAGGAGGCTTAAGGAAGACAGGGCCGGGGAAAGCCTCAGCACGGTGCCTGGCAATGAGGGCTCCAGAAATAACACTTATCGATGGTTTCTGGCAGAACTGACAGCACACTGGCGCATGCAACACCTTTCCTGCTTCTACAGATGATCTATCGGAATCTCAGCGAGGAAGGGACTGATTCAAGGTCATGCGACTAGAAAGCTCTAGATCTACGACATGAACTCAAGCTATCTGGACTCTGAATCCTATGCTTTTCTTACTACACGGTGTTGCTTCTCGGGAAAGAAGGGAGCAGTGGACATCAAGGCGTGCTTTAGAGGAAGTTTAGCTGTCCTGAATTCCCATCTTTCACCCTTCTTTGAAAGGGATGATTATTTTCTTCCAAGTCTCACAGGAAATGCTGTGCGAAGGCCGCTTTGAGCAGGACTTCTAGCATAATCGTCACCTGTAAGCCCTTCCTATGTAGAGCTTCTACAATCCCATTGCTAAGGAAGCGTTACTTGTATAACAAGGAGACTTAAAAACACGAAGAGCATGTCTTGAAGCAGAGCTTTCAAATTCCCTCCCTGAAAAACCATTCAGCCTCCAACGTCTCACTGCTGTGGCAAAAGGCAAGGACACGGCCTTCCAGAGGCCCAGCGGAGCCCAGCCCAGACCTGAGAATGAGACTACGTATTGTTGCAAACCACTGGCTTTTGGTATTTTTTACTCAGCCTTATCACAGCAAAAGCTGACTAATAGATCCGTCAGACTCAGGGTGGGAGTCACTTACCCTGCCACAACGATCTCAAAATCTCCATCGTGGTCCACATCGGTGACTGCCACACCATAGTTGAGCTGGGTGGGGTTGCTGTCATAGTCAGGAGGCAGGACCGCGCTGGTGACTGCAGTGAACATGGGTTCCGCTCGCTGGGACCCCTCGGTTGGGGGCAGCAACCACAGCAGCAGCAGGAACAGTAACATCCTGAACACCTGCAACCAGAAGTTACAAATGTTGCTGAGGGACCTCCTAACCACGCAGCCTGGAGTAGGCACGCACACCCCCAGCCCTCATTCCTGGAGGGCTTGTCCATTACTGAGGCTGCCACTTTTCCATAACACCTGCCCTGACCAGCGTGTTTAAAACCACAGCCTGCCGGGGTGCCTGGGTGACTCAGTGGGTTAAAGCCTCTGCCTTCGGCTCAGGTCATGATCCCAGGGTCCTGGGATCGAGTCCTGCATCCGGGTCTCTGCTCACCTGGGACCCTGCTTCTCCCCCCCGCCCCTGCCTCTCTCTCTCTCTCTCTCTGCCTCTCTGCCTACTTGTGATCTCTGTCTGTCAAGTAAATAAAAAAAAACAACAACAAAAAAACTACAGCCTGCCTGCATCCCACTGGACCCTTACCTTGCTCGGCTTCTTCTTTTTCTATCACTGTAAATCTACTTATTCATTATGCTTCCTGTTGTTTGTCTCCCTCTGCTAGAATGTAAGCTCCACCAGGCCAAGGATCGGTGGGTTTTGCTTCCTCAGGCACACCAAGCCAAGGACAGAGTCTGGCATAGAATAGGCACTCATCACACAGTTGTTGAAGGAAGGAAGGAAGGAAGGAAGGTAGGTAGGAAGGAAGGGAGGAAGGAAGGAAGGAAGGAAGGAAGGATGGGTTGAATATAAATACATTGGCATTTCCCATACTCCGAAAGAAAGATTGGGAGAATGAAGAAGATAACCAGCCTCAGTCTCAGACTCCCATGGGCATCCTAGTCTAGAACAATAGAGGCAGTGAAGGATTATCCTTCTATGGGACACATCCCAGAGGTAGCCTGGAGGGAATCTGGGAACTGGCAGGTTCCTCTGGCCAGGGTCCCTCCCCAGGATGGCTGGCCATCATCTCCAGATCAGGAAGCAGGTAGTTAGGGAATGTATTCCAGCAGGATCTGGCGGTGGCCCATCATTCACTTGGAGAAATTAAACCATTGTGTGCGTGTTTTATTATAAATTAATTATGTATAATCCGTTGTATAATTCATTATTATATCTCTAACATAACTCAGGGTGTTGCCGAGCAGCCTGGGGCCATGGGAGCTGGCGCCCGAACCCAGGAGACTGATGAGAATGGCCAAGGAGGTGGAAGGACCCCGCCCCTGTGGGAGCTACAGATGGCCCACCCAGAGACTCTAACTGCAGGCCTGGAGGCCGAACTCCAGAGTATTCTAAAGGCTCTGCTGGAACAAGTCCCAGGAACGCTGCTGCGCAGGTCCAGTCCTGCAGGCAAAGTGGTGCCTTCCTGCCTTCAGAAGGCAGCAGACCCCGTCTTGATGGAGCTCTTCCCGCTGGCATGCCAGTGCTTCTGGCAGCCGAGAGCAAGGCTGAGTGAGGCTGATGTCTTAATGAACAGAAGATGCAAAGACTGACTCTCCATATGGAGATAGACGCTCCTGCCAACAAGGGAGTTTGCCTCCGTTCAGGACCCAGAAACCCAAATGGAGGGCCCGGGCACTGCCTTCACAGTCGGACATGAGTCAGAAGCCTCCCTAATGCCTTGCTGGTGAAGCTGGAGTGAGACCCAGGGGCAGGGCTCCCACCGCAGGGCAGAAACTAACCTCGGCGAGCCTTCCTGGGAAGGAGGCTTTTGCACCGTGTTCATGAGGCACATGTTGGGTGCTGCACTAGCAGAGTGAGGTCAAGCCTAAATTATTGAGATGTCTGAACAAGACCGTATCTTCTGGGCTATCTAATCACCAAAGGCAAACACATCACTCTGAGAGTTAAGCAACTTGGCAGGAAGTTTGGTTGGATAAAGGAAACTTATAATTGGATTAATGAGCAGCTGGTGGTCAAATGAGAAGCTAAAGAGTATTTAATAACCAGCGCAGACATGCTGAAATGTAGGGTGGATCTGAAGGTCACTGGTCTTTTCAAGGTATTTCTACCTCTATTGTAAGGACAGCAAATGAGTTTCAACTTGAGAGCCAGAGCCAATTGATTGGCAGTGGATTGAAAGAGTACTGTGATCAGATTACAAGGTTTGCAATGGACAGAGAAAAGGAAAGTGGCATTGGGTGTAACTTCTAGAAGGTACTTAGTCCCTCCCAGGCACCATACCTGTGATCTGGGTCACTGACACCAGGGAGGGAGGTCCCATTGGGGTAATAAGGGCAACCTTCTGTTTAGGTAATATCACAATTCTGGAATAAGTTTCAGAAGCACATCGCTACTGAAAAATACTGTATAATAACTATTTTTTTTTAGAATGCCCACTTAATCAGGAAGCCTCGATGTTCTTTACAAAAGATTCATAACTTATAAAAGTAAACATCTGGTAGAAATTTTCTAATGAAGGTCATGAGGGGCAAGAACCATGATGCAGCCTGTTGATTTTTACCTTTTCTGTAAAAAGGTGAACTTTAAAAAAAAAAGATTATTTATTCGTTTATTTGAAAGAGGGAGACAGAGCATGAGCATGAGCATGAGTATGGGGAGAGGGGCAGAGGGAAAGAGAGAAGCAGACTCCCTTCTGGGCAAGGAGCCCAACACAAGGCTCAATCCCAGGACCCCAGGACCATGACCTGAGCTGAAGGCAGATGTATAACAGACTGAACCACCCAGGCTCCCCGCAAAGATGAACTTTTAATTAGGGAAGCCATATGAAAGAGGCTTCTACTCTGTGTTAACCATTTCCAGAAAAATAACCTAAAGCAAGATTAAAAAGAAGTAATAAACTTATGGGCTGACCTCCATTCAGCTTGGTGACTTTGAACAAGTCACAGCCTTGGTGGGTCCCAGCTTTCTTCTCAAAAATGAGCGTTTGGGACAGACTTTAAGGGTCCTTTCCAGCTCTAAAATTCTGCAATGAGTTAAAGGATTTTTTTTTTTAGAAGCAGACCTTCAGCGGTTTTTCTCCTCAGTGCCTTCTATAAACTTCAGACCAACCTGTGTGATTTTCCTCTCTGAGCACATTAAACCTATTTTGAACAAAACAGCTTTTCGGCAGGGTTCTGCAGTAGTTCCCCCACAGAGGCCACGACCAGAGACGGATCAGCCATCATCATTGTGGAATCTGAAATCACCCCACATGGGCAGATCAGTGGACGGCCCCCCCAGTGAGGCAGGGGCTGAGGGATGCAGGGAGAACATGCACTTCACATGTTATTCTTCTGCTATGTCAAGGCACTCCATGCACCCACCTGGGCTGTTCTGAACTAGCTGTGAGTTAGACGGGCAGCTGTGAGCCTGTCTTTGTGGCAGATTGGGAAACAGTTATGGTAAAGAAACTCAGGAAAAGGTCTGGAAAATATTCACCTTGAACTCTCAGGGCTCATGTGAGAGAAATCACAGAAGGGCTTCTCTGTACCTTGACTACTTAGACTGGTTCCCAGACCAGGAGCCTCAATACCAGCTAGGAGCTTGTTAACAAGCAGGATCTTGGGCCCCACCCCAGACCTAATAAATAAGAATGTGCATTTTAATAAGACTTCAGGTGATGTGAATGCACGTTAAAGTTTGAGAAACATTGCTCAGCTGGAGCTATACACTGGAATCACTTGGGGAGTTTTTTTTTTTTTTTAAATACTGTTGTCTAACAAATACTGTTGTCTTGGATATGACACCAAAAGCACACAACAAAAGAAAATATAGATAAAAAGGATTATCTCAAAATTTAAAGCTTTTGTACATCAAAGAACACTGCAGACCGAGTGAAAGGGCAACCCACAGAATGGGAGAAAATATTTGCAAATCGTTTATCTGATAAGGGATTAATATCCAGAATATACAAAGAGTTCCTACAAATCAGCAACAAAAAAACAACCCAATTAAAAATGGGCAAGGGACTTGAATAGACATTTCTCCAAAGAAGGTATATACAAATGGCCAATAAATAAGTAAAAAGACGCTCAACAACAGTAATCATTAGGGAAATACAAATCAAAACTACAATAAGATACCACTCATATCCATTAGGATGGATATAGTAAAACAAAACAAAACAAACAAAAAAAACCACCAGAAAATGGCAGTCATTCATGAAGATGTGGAGGACTAAGACCCTTGTGTGCTACTGGCAGGAATGTAAAATGGCAGAGCTATTGTGGAAATTCACTGTGCAAGAGTTTCTAACAAACAAACAAACAAACAAAACCCCCAAATACAACTTCCATGTGATCTGGCAATCCCACTTCTGGGTTTACACTGGAAAGAAGTGAAAGAAGGGACTCAAACAGATTTTTGTACACCACGTTCAAAGCATCATTATTCACAAGAGCCAAAACGTGGAAGCCACCCAAGAGTCCTTCGACAGCTCAATGGTAAACAAGATGTGGTCTATACCTAGAATGGAGTGCTATAACCTTTAAAAAGGAAGACAGTTCTGACACACGCTGTGACATGGATGAACCATGAAGACATTGTGCTGAGTGAAATAAGCCAGTCACAGAAGGACATCGACTCTGTAATGCCACTTAGCTGCAGTACCCAGGGTAGTCCCATTCACAGACACAGAAAACAGAAGGGTGGTTGTCAGAGGCAGATGCAGGGAGAAGGGGCAGGGAATTAGTGTTTAATGGACACAGAGTTTCAGTGTGGAGATGGGTGGTGGGGATGGTTGCACACCCACGTGGATGTGCCCAATGTCACTGAACTGTACACCTAAAAATGGCTAACGTGGTAAATTTAGAGACCAGGTGTCTTGTCTCACACCAAGATAGTCTCACTTAACTGGCACAGGGTGCAGCAAGGGCACATCAGAGTGCTAAAAGCTCCCCCATGTGATTATAATATGTTGCAAAATTTAAGAAACACTGTTCTATACCAGTGCTTCTCAGACTGTAATGTGTATGTGAATCATCCGGCAATCTTGTTCAATTGCAGCTTCTGATCCACTAGATCTGTAATAGGGTCCAACATTCTTGATTTCTAACAAGTTCCCAGGTGATGCTGGGGATCCTGGTCTGCAAGTTACACACTGAACAGTGAGGTTCTGCACTATAGCTCCCAGTCAAGAAACCAGGGTATATACTACAGAGAAGGGATGTGATTATTTCAGGAACCTGCTTCTCACTCTCTAGATCTAAGGAGCTGAAATCAATGGAGGGTTATGCAATCCTCAGAGCCGCAGTCTCCGTTTACCCGTATACGCTCAAAGTCCTAGCTGTCTTCAGCTCTGAGTTACTTCGGCCCCTCAAACTTAATATGAGGGGACAAAGAAGGATTCTGGTTCTGGTTTTTACCAGAAAGTGAGAAGAGGGTAAGGGTTGGAACTGGAGGGGGGGTCAGGTCCAGGAGAAAAGGGATGGCTATCATCAAATGCCACAGCCTAGAGAAAATGGGGTATGGGCAGGAATTTGCCGCTAAGACAGAGACACGCACCAATGTGTTCTTAAAAACCATCATAGTTCCTGGTACTAGTTAGTGCTTAATTAATGTTTGTTAAATGTTGAATATGCCCAAATAATATGAATCGGCAGAAATGGCTCGCCACTTGTCATAGAGTTATTTAAAAACTCTTCTTTGCCTAAAGCAAGGCTTCTCAGACGGTAACGTGCTTACAAATCACCTGAAGGTCTTGGTCAAAATGCACATTCTGATTTGGTAGGTCCGCGGTGGGGCTCAGTTTCTGCACTCTAACAGAGCATCACATGAGGCCTCTGCAGACTTCACTTTCAGTAGCAAGACTCTAGACCAAGGTTCTAAACCCCAGCTCGCCCGAAGGACTCACCTGGGAGTATTTCAAAATACAACACGGCCGGGGTCCTTCACCCAGTTTTTGATTGAATTGATCTGGGGTGGGGCTCAGGTGCTGTGTATTTCTAGAAGCTCCCCAGATGATGCTGATGGATAGCCTGGGCTGAGAACCACGGCCCTAGACTCATGGTCCTCAAGATCTGGGAGTGTAAGCAGCACTCTGCTTTAAAGTGAAAAATGTTTCTACTCCTCAAATGTCCTCAACCAGCTTGTTGAAGTACATGAAGAAGACCTACTTTTAGCTAGAGAATATCACCGGAAGAGGTGAGGTTGGAAGTTTGAGGAAGAAAGCAGAGCAGGCTGGGACTGCGCGAAGCGGAAGGGCCACCGGTACCAGGAGTGACCTCACATTTTACATGGCTGACCTGAGAAACCTCCCGTCACATCACTGTGAACATCTGAATCTTTGGGGAGAGCATGGAAAAGTTAAACATAGGATCAAAAAGTAGGTTGAACTGAAATTTTTGTTTTCTTGAATGCTTGGGCATGACGCGCCTACTGTGTTCTTGAGCCTGTTGAGCGGCACGGAGTCCGAGGTTAAGCACGTAGGTGTGGAGGGGGGACACCCAGGGCCAAGCAGCCTGGAGGAGGCAAGGCTAAGTACCAAAGGCAGAGCTTGGGCCAAGGGGCACAGGGCCAGAGCACCCGGAGCCTCGGTAAGGAACGTGGGCTGCTCCTGCAGGGGAGGTGTGGGGAGGAGGCCGGGAGGGGTCTGGCTTAACAAGGGGAAAGGATGCTAGGACTTGTGGTTCAGGCAGTGAGAAGATTGCTTTGTAATAATTTTTAAAAGGGATCCATAAGCAAACTTCTTGAACAGTCCTCAGTGGGATAAAAAGAGGGGGAACCCCAAAGCATGGAGTCAGGGACCTGGATTTGGATCTCAAGTGTCCCTACCCCCTGCAATCCCCATCAACTAGGTAGTAACCTTGGGCCCGTTCCTCCATCGGTCAGCTCTTCAGTGTCGTCATCTGTGACGTGGGAAGCAGATGACACACCAAGGTTTCAAGGGTTAGGTGAGCTCGCAGACACCTGTTGGGGGCCCGGCCGGGCTGCACTCACTGCTTGTTCCCCATCTTGCTACACGGATAGTGTTGGGTCAGATAGTCTTTAGCCATTGGCTGTGAGGCGGGTCACATGCAGCCAGACTCAGTTTTCTGTGGCCTTGGGACTTTCCTGAACTGGGTCTGAAAGCTGGTAACCAAGCAACCCAGATCTCAGAGTGGGGTCAGGCAGCTGTGGGGGGAAGCTTCCAGGGCAATTTCCAGGGCAAGCAGTTCCTTAGCAATTATCGAAAGAGCCAAGGACACCACCCCGAGCTCTCACAAAAGCAAGAGCCCTGAATGCTTCAGATGTTGAGAATGAGCCGGGAGCACAGACCTTTTCCAGACATTGTAGGGGGGCAGAGTCCACTTGACAAAAGAGCCCCAAATGCTTCAGAAGTTAGAAATGAGCATGGAACACTGACCCTTTCCAGACATTGTAGGGGGGCAGCAGCTATGGGGAGTAAGGCAGCCGCGGGAACACTTGGTCCTGCAGAGGCCAAGCCCCACCCAGGAGTGACTGGAATCAAGTCATCTTTGGAGAAGGGCTACCAGAAGTTGACTTGGTTCCTTTGCCCGCAGTGACAATCCCCGTAGACCCTGGAATCCTGCTCTCGGTGCTGGGGTCACAGGGAGAAACTTAGTCAACATGTACTGTACGGGGGCGGGGGGGGGGTTGGAGGCGAGAGCACAAAGAAATCACTAAGGGAGCTGGGGGCAGGGCAGAGACCCGGACTGCCTCCGAAGAGGTAGGGGGTGTCGCCGCAAATTAAGCTGAAGGATGCTCAGAAGGCGGCTGGACAGGAGAGGCAGGAAGGAAGGGAGAGCATCCAGAGAGTAGACCCAGAAGTGTGGAGGACCCAGCGGTCACCCCAACCTGCCCTTCTGGCACTCCCTATGCAAGGCCCTGATCCCTGGGTCAGGGGAGGAAGCATTTATTTCCCACTCCTGAGGTTTGCTTCCAAAGGACTTTCCACTTGACTAGAGGGTGGGTTCTCAGGTGGGGGCAATTTTGCCCCCTCCCCGCCCCCCTACCTCCTGGGATACCTGTCCATGTCTGGAGACAGTTCTGGTCCACACAACCAGGGAAGGGAATGCTACTGGCATTCAGAGGGTAGAATGCCAAACTGCATACAGTGCGCAGAACAGCCAGCAAAACAAAGAATTATCTAGCCCAAAGCATCAAGAGCATGAGCTTGAGAACCTCCAGGACCAGCGCCATATTCCTGGCCTCCCTCCTTCCCGAGTCCTCCTCCTGAGGGCAGCAGGGTCTCCCAGACTGCTCAGTGTGCAAGAATCATGCAGGAGAGCCCTTTCTGGACCTGCCTCCCGACAGAGGCCACTCTCCGCCACGGGCTGAGGCTAAGCCCCAGCCCCCCCGCCACAGGGAGCCCCCTCTGAAGCCAGGCCTTCCAAACAGCTGTATCGGTAATGAGGGTGTCTGAGACTTGAGTCTCTCCTCCCTTCTTCCTCTCCCTTTCTCTCTTTCAGTTGGTCCTGAATCTGAGTAGGGAAGGGGGATGCTATTCACTGGGCCCCTTTGAACCCTAACACTGTCACTCAGGTTGGAAATCTGGTGTCACAATGGGTTCTTGCGTCTTCCTCCTTCCCCACAACTGCTGGATCACCACGTCCATTGTGTTCCATGAATACTTCTCAAAAGTGCCCAGTCTTCCCAACCCCACTGCTGGAGATGCTCCCCCCTACCCTTCCCCTGAGCAGTGGCAATACTTGCTAACTACCCCCTCCCTCTCACCTCACCCACTTCCACACGCCTGTCGGAGCTCCGTTTCTAATCTCAGAACTGATTCCCTCTCTCTTCCGCTTAATTCATGGGACTCTGGATACCAGGCAAACAGGTTTTCACTGCAATTTTGTGTAATAAGTCCTATATGAGGAGTGGGTAGTAATAGTGACGCTTGTCTACCCCCGACTGGGTGCCAGGCGCTACTCTCCTCTTTCGCACAGATGATCTCCTCCAGTCCCCACAGCAACCTTGTGAGCTGGGTTTTACTATGGACCCCATTTCATAGATGAGGAGACTAAGGCATGGAGACGTTAAGTAACCTGCTGAAGGTCACAAAGCTAGGGTGTGGTGGAACCAGATTCTAGTCCCCTGGCTCCGGGACTAGCGTTCTTGGACGCTCTGCTATAACGAACTTGTCTTAGAGCAGGTGCGATGGAAACCCAGTGGAAGAAGCAAACACCCCCGCCCAGGGGAGCTGGGGGAGAGCCAAGAGAGGGGCGGCGGTGAGCTGATCGAGGGGACAAGGTGGAGGAGGTGTCCCCGGGCTGAGGGGACAGCAGACCATGTGGACAAGCAGCTTGTGTCATGCAGTGAGGCTCTGTGTGGTGGGAGCACGGGATGGGGCAGGACAACCTCTGGGAAAGAGGATGGAGAAGGGGGGTGGCCTGGTGAGCCACAGCAACCAGAGGTGGAGGGGTGTGTTAGAAAGACCGCTGTAGCCATGGGGTGTGGAGACGCCACGGGAGGAGGCAGCTGGAAGCTGGGACTCCGGCTGGGAAGCAAACCCTGGGCCTGAGTGGGAGAGAAAGCTGGAGGTCCGGAGGCGCCCTTCCCTCGGCCGTTACTCACTCCGTATCCCCGTGCACCCACACTGTAGCAGGCCCTGTGCCCAATGCTGGGAGAACAGCTGGGAACAAAGGCCTTGCCCCGTGGAGTATATGCTCCGAGGCCTCAGTCATGGGTGTCTCTCCACCTTGTCTCTGGCCAGGCCCTCTGCTTCGCCAAATGCTAGAACTTCTGCCCCTCCCTGCCCCCAGGGCCCACCCTGTCCTCTGCATCTTCCCCAGCACCCAGAAAATAGAAGGCTTCCTCTTCTCTCCCGCTACCTGGGGAAAGCACCACGTGCTGCCGGCAGCTGCACTCCCAGGCAGAGGCAGACCAGCTCCTGCTCCAGAGAAGGCAGGTGAAAACTCGGGGGCCCCGGGTGAGGAGGTGCCCTGGAGACCGGCAGGCTACTGAAACTGGGTTACTGTGAGTGAGCGCACAAATGGCATCTCCCGGCCCTGTGCACCAGGTGCAGTGGCTCCTGCTCGAGCCTCACGAACGGCCGAGGCTGCCCTGTCTGCGGAGCAGGCAACGAAACGAAATGATGCCCGTTCCGTGCTGAGCGTGGCGCCCGGCCGACAGGAGGACCGTCCGTGGCAGGGGAGGGCAACAGTGATCGCACTAAGACCACGGCCAACGGCTGTCTGCGGGCCAGAGGAACGCAGCTCAGGAGGGGGCACCCAGGCCCACTAGGGACTCCCCTTCCAGGACTAGGGGCCAGAAACTGGATGGAACGCCTGGAACTGTCAGACTTCAAGGAACAGGCTTGCTTCCATGACTAATTTGTCAGGGGAGCCTGGTGGAGCTCGCTGACTTCTTCAGCGCTGCCTTCCCAACACAAGACTCCTCAATTTCCTGACTTCCACACACGCATACTCAGTCAGGACACGCCCAGGGGCCAGGTTGGAAGGGACGCCTGAGGCCTGGCTCCTGACCTCCGGGAGCTCGTGGTCTACCGGTGGTGAGGCCCATGCACAGGGAGAAGCTCAGAACAGCAAGACGGCTGAAGTGCAGGTGCAATTCCACGGGAGCTGCATTCCATGTGGATCATGGAGTGGCTGTGACACAGCTTTAGTGGACGCAGCAAACGTGGGGGTTGCTGGAATGCAATGTCCAGGGTGTGGGGCATAGGGCGTGGGAGAAGGCGGAGGCGGCCGCTGGGGCCTGTAGGGCCTGCCTGCTATGCCAGGGCAAGGAGCCTGGAGTCACACCACAGGAGAGGGTTTGAAGTGGGCTACGACATGATCACACAATCAGCCACGCACCGCAGGAAGAGCGTTTTAGGTTTGGGGCAGCAGGCTGCAGGACAGACAGACGGTGCTTCTGAAGAGCGCGTGAGAGTCTCACAGAAGGGATGTGGGCATCCTAGGGCAGCAGAGTGGCGTGGCACTGGATGACCTCCCAAGTGCTTTTCCAGGTCCAAGAGTCTGTGGGTCAGGGTTTGTTGCCTTTTTCCCCTCTAAGTCACTTCAAATGCATTAACAGACCTTGCTATTTAGAAGCACGCCCCTGGGAATCTTCCTGTGAAGTAATGATTCACTCCCTAGTCTGTCTTCAGTGGAAATCCGAATTATCCTCTCTTCTCTCAGCTTAGAGTGAGGCAAACCTGTGCTGCACTTCCTTGCAGTAGCCTGGTGGGAAGGAGGGAGGAAGGGGAGAGAGCACGCAGAGAGGGGGAAAGAGGAAGAGAACCTGGACCTTGCTCGGGGCTTGGAGCTGGCCACCATCTCATAAGGTGCGCCCTGCCTGGGCTCCCCAACCCCTGCCTGGGCAGCGGGACCTCGAGGTTTCTGGAGCTTGCTGGGAAGAAGGAACCAGAAGGAAAAGTGGCCTTGCTGATCCAGGCCAGTTTGGAGATCCACTTTCATACCCAGAGCCACCTCTGGCCCAGAATGGCCACCTACATTCACCTATTAATCCAGCCAAGTACCCACTGAGCTCTTGCACGTGCCAAGCACGCTAGGCATGGAGTTCACGGTGAGAATGAAAGACACAGTGCTTTCCTGACACTGCTTACAAGGCAGTGTTTCTCCTTCTCAGGGACTCTTGTGTCCCCACTTGCCAAAGCCTCCTTGGACATACACAGCTTCTCTGTTGAGAGGTGCACGGTTATGATCTCCAAGGAAGAGTCTGTTCCTAGAGACCAGGATGAAAGGGAATGTGACATCCCTTAGACAGTGTGTCCGCAAGAGACGGAAAGGGCCTGTCTGCTTAGCTCCTCTGTTATAGGGATGGACTGGGGTGTAACCTTGATCCTTTAAGGAGAGACTCAGGTGACTGCCTACCTCCAATCCTGAGCACACGGAGGGCAAGACCAGAGATGGGCCTTCAGTGGAAAGCACCAACAGAGACTGCTCCTGCCAATCCTTCAAGAGCTCCTCTGCCCATGCAGGCTGGGATCGGGCTCCCAGGCCTGTTCCCCATCTAGACAGCTGAACAAGGATTTGTCTGATATGAGAGGTCCTTATGGACAGACATCAAAATAGGGTGTGGCAGGGATGCCGAGGGAGAACCTTCACTTGGGGGGCTGTTCTCCAGGCAGGTGGACATTGCTGTTAGGGAGGAAGTCCTTGCAGTCCCTCCCCTGGTCAACAGGACAGCCTGAACTCAGCAGTGATTCCCGTGACCTTGTCACTGTACTTGTTGGGTGCAAACAAAGATAACAGTAACTAGAAACAACGGGAAGGGTCATTTTATACACTCTCTGCACTTGCAATTCTTCTGTGGCTAATTAAAGTAATATGTCAAAATGTCCCTTGGAAGAGATCTTTAAGAATATGTCTGTTAAGTAAACAAGGTTTTACTAATTAATGACTCGCCTTCCCATCCCTCTGTGAAGTTCCTTGCAGAACTTCCCTGTGCCAAGAGGGCTGAGTAGGAAAGAGTGAAGCTGCCACCTCCTCTTCCCAGAGGGAATAGGGACAAATCCAATCGGTTGTTATTTGTGGCGATATCAGTATCTCCTCCGGATGTTGATCAGATTTCCTGGGCTGGAACCAACTTACAGGGCGAGGGTACTGGAATTATTCCAAGAAGAAAACGCTTTGCTTCTTACGAAGTCAACATGATTTCTTTCAAGGAAAATTTTTATCTTTTTTTTAAAAAAGTGGCTAGGGTTTTTGAAGGGCAAATCTTTGGACTTTTCTCTAAAGGTAATGATTTTGATATACTTATTTGCTAAGATCACCTTCCCCCCTTCCCCAACCACACACACACACACACACACACTCAGGCATGCGGGTTGGGGGGACGAGGCACTCAATATTACACAATGAGTCAGTGGCACAGCCAGAAATAGAACTTTCCAAACTCCCGAATTCTTAATAATAGCAATATTAATAATAGTCTCTTTATAATTTTCCAAGTGTTTTCACAGCTCCTATTTGATCTTCACAACATCTTTGAGAGAGTTTGGGTAAGTCGGTCTCAGCAAATAGGAGATCTGAGTTCCAGACGAGCTTGGCCACTAGCTTGCTGTAGGACCCTCACTAAGTCTTTTCACCTCTGTGGGTCCTAGTGTCGTGAGCTGTGAAATGGGAGAGCAGGATGAGGACACTTCTGAAATCCCTCCTACCTCCAGTGTGCTCTGATTCTGTGTGGCGATGCTCTGGCCCGGGTTTCTCAGCCCTGACACTATTGACATATTGGGCCAATTTTTCACTGGGGGCTGTCCTACACATGGTAGGATGTTCAGCCTCATCCCTGGCCTTGCCCCACTAGATGTTACTAGCCCTCCCTAGCCCAGTGGTGACAACCAAAGATGTCTCCAGACACCGCCAAATGACTGGGGAGCAACGCAGGCCCTTTGGCCACTGCCAAAGGATTTCAATAAGGTCAAGATCATGAGTGGTTCAGCAGCAAAATGTCTTCCTGTCCCCAAGCCCTTCACACCTCTCTGTCTACGTTTCTAATGCAGCCTCCAAGTCCCTTGCTGCTTCTCATTTCTTAAATGCCCTAAGTGGTCCAGGGTGTGTTGGGTGTGATAATGAACCAATTGATTTCATACTTTTTCCTAAGCAGAGTTCACAGGTTTATGTCCCCTAAGCAACCAGCCAGGCTCCCCAGAAATCCCTCACTGAGCCCTGGCTGGCCTGGAAGCCTGTATCTGCAGCCTGCAGGAGGCTCAGGAAGCATGGATTTGTCAGCACTCTTAAATCACTGGGCTCCGAGGAAGGCTTCTCCCAGCACAAAGATCCTTCCTTAGGAATCAATAGCTCAGGGCCCTTCATCACATTCAGAATTATCCTGGGACCTGTAAAATTTCTTTTCCCCAAGTATGGCAGAACCCCCAAATGAAAACCCTAGGGTGGGGGAGGGGAGAAGGCAAGGAGGGAGCCCTGCCGGGGAGACCTTGTCCATCAGTCCAGATGTTGCTTTGAGCAGGGGCCGATGTGCAAATCTGGACACTCAGCCTTGCTTGCTTGGAAAAGGAAGACTCAGTGTGGTTCCCAGTGATCCTGCAATAATATCTTCTTCCAGCTGAATACCTGCTTACATCTTGCTAAGGGCAGAGGCATGTTAAAGACTGTCTTCCTTGATCTTCACTATCCTACCCTTATCACAGGGTTGTCAGCTTCACCGTTTTGCAAAGGAGGAAACTGAGGTATGCAGAGGTTAAGCGGTTTGCCAAAGGTCTCTAAGCCAGTGAGTGGGGGAGCCAGATTCTAAGCCTGTGTCCTTCCTACTACACTGGGCTGCCTTCCCAATGAGAGTAGGGGAAGTAAGAGTCAGCCACCTAGTGGGGTCATGAAAAGGGTGACTTCTTGTTTTCTCAGGGTCTAATGCCACTTCTCAAACTCTGTGTCCTCTCCCCATTCAACAAAACACCAGAGAGTTTGTGCTCTAGCCATATTTCATGTAATTACATTCCTCTCCTTATCCAGACCAGAACAAGCCCTGGGAATGCAAGCACATTTCTTCAGCTAGAGCCAGGACCTGGTGCAGACCCCAAGCGCACCCTCTCAGAACCCCACTTCTTAAAGGAGGGGGCTGTTGCTCTCTGGTGGTCCACGTAATCTTACTACCTGCCTCCTCCCCCTGAAGACTAAGACCCAACTTGCCTGTGAGCCTGAAGGAGAAGAGGAAACTCAAGCATCTTCCCCAGCAACAAGCATCCCTTGGGTGAGCTTTAGGGACAGAAGAGGATCTGGCTCTCAGAATTCTGGCCTGGCAGCACTCGTTCCTCCTGAGGGTCGCCACTGAGTCTGCCGAGGCTCCGAGGGGACCCCAGAGGAGCTCTATGCCGTGTGCAAAGGAACAGAGTGGGGAGAGGAAATGGAAGGGTGGTCCACAGGCCACTCAGCAAGCCTCCTGCCCAGGGCCCAGCTCAGATGTCGACAGTCACACTCACAGAACAGAAAAAGGGCTGGGGAAATGGCAGTATCTTCCACGTCACCCAAGAAGCCCTAATACGAGGATTCTGCAAAAACAGAACGTCCTAGCACTCTGCCCTTGAGCTGGGAGCGGCAAAGATGGGGAAATGGGCAAATAATGGTTGGGAACTCTCCACTTCCTCCAGGATCTGAGTACTGGGGGTGCCAGAGGCAGCAGTGGGATGCCGGACTGGGAGAGCCTACGCTGACATGCCCTCATGAGAGAAAGGAAGCGCTCTGGCCTGGCTTCCAAGACCACGGCGAGGGACTGGGCTCTTCTGATGCCTGCATGCATGGACTGAGAACCGGAGTTGCTTTCTTTCTGCCTAAAAGACTGCTTGGAATAACGAGATAAGATAGTGGACGGAAGGGAAAAAGCAATTCAGAATTTCTATTACCTGTATATGTACATTACAAGAACTTTACCTGCTCCTCGCTCTGAATAATTGATTCCAAGGAAATTTCCCCAAATTTACTAAATTTATTAATTTGCCAATGTCAGCAATTATGAGTACATAGTGTGCTGAGAACACACGTCCATCTCCATAGTAAAGAAGAAGCAGGTCACAGGATTGGAAAGAGCTCTGCATAGGGAGCTGGGAATCCTGAGACCTAGTCCAGTGTCTTCCACCAAATAGCCATGTGACCTTGGGCCACACACTGGTCCTGACTGGGCTTCAGCTTTCTCATCTGTGAATTAGGTATGCATGTGAGTGTTGGGGAAGGGATGAGGTTGGACTAGATGCTCTTCGAGGATCCTCCCTTCTAGCCCTAATGTTCTTGGACTCCGTGGGCTCATAACGAGTTCAAAGGACCCACCAGAACCAAGCGCAAAGGAATGGTCTCAGAGAGCAGGTGGGACTGAGCACCAGCTCTTTCCCTGGAATGTTAGGTGTGCACCTGCCCCATTGTACCTGAGATCACAGGAACAGCTGACGTCCAGGAAACCCATGGTAGCAGGGCTTCCGTCATGAAAGTGACGTTTGGGGGCTGTGGTCTGGGCTTGCCCAAAGTGTTTAGTTACCATGGTCAGTGAAGGGCAAGAAGTGGGAAAGTCAGGGGTCTCCAGCTAGGTGCCTTTGGCGCCCCCTACTGGACACCATCCGGCTCCACCTTTAACCTTCCATCACCTCCGCAGGAAGCCGGAAAATTGAGAACAGGAGAGTGTCATAAGCACTTTCATAGTATTGCCTTTGTGGTCCGTGGTCCTTTCCTCCATAACCATCTAGGTTTCACTCCCTAGAATGACACAGGCGTTTGGTCCACACATTCACAGGGGCACTCCTGTGCAGCTACAGGATGTCTTAACCAAACACCAAGGTGCCAAATAATAAACATCAGGGTTTAGAACGCCAGGTGCAACCCAGATGGAGAGAAGGGAAGAAAGAGCAACAAGCAGGTATCTCCCTGCACAAATACCCAGTGAAGAGAAGGTGTTGGAAAATGGAGCAGAAAAATTCTGACCGCAGGCGGAGGATGGAGCTGGTTGGGGATATGGATCGATAACCCCCACGGAAGATCTCCAGGCTGAAGGAGCTCCCCTAGGAATCCCAAACACCCACCGTGTTCAGGAATGGGGTACAGGTGAAGGATACACCCCGAATGAGCAGCATGTCTTTCACCTTCTCCAGAGTCCATTAGTGCCAACTACAAGTCAGAATATTCTACTTGTGGTCCACCGTGGCAGCACCAAGACCCTAAACTCCCTTCATTGCTTCTTAAATTGACTTTAGGACCTGCTGCCAGAATGATGTTCTTCAGTCAGAGGGAGAGAAAATGCTTCCTCAAGAGGTTTATTGGAAGAACCGCCATGTTCCCACTTTTCCATCCTCCATCTCCCCTTCCTCATGGCTGAAGTGAGATACAGCATTACTCTGAATTTGCTCTGATTCAGCCTTGGGTATCCCCAGCCCCAAGTCATCAGAGTAAAAAAAATCTCCCATCAGTAGCGATTCTCTTCCCCCATGAGTTCTGGCCTGATTCTCAACAGCACTACAGAGCTGTCCCCTATTCCTGGAACCCTTTTGCCTTCTTTTCCACCTGGCTTCACTTGAGAAGTCCTGCACCCATCCCAGAAGACATCTCAAGTGTGACTCAAGAATGTGTCCTGGCTGCAGAGCTGAACCTCCTCCTGGGACGCACAGAAGCCACACTAGGTGCCCACCCCACCACCACCGCCAGCAATAATCATTAGTCATTCCCGGAGGAAGGGGAGTGCCCCCCTCCCAACCTCAGGAGCATTCCGCGACCACTCTGGGAGGCTCCCATCCAGGCTGGGATGACTTTGGATTCTTGAGTTGGTTTCTGCAGAAACCGGACTAACCAGGGCTCCCAACTACTGTACTGCGAAGAGGCGCGCTGCATTGTTGGGCATGCCCCCAAGCCTGGCCTGCTGCCCCATCCAAGCCTCCAGGTGCCCCCACGGGCGGAGAAGGATGCCCGGCTCCCCCGGAATGCCTGAAGCTGGTTTGCCCGAGACAGGCTGCGAGCGAGGAGACCACACCTCGGTACAGCAAAGGCAGCTGGCAGCTACGCCGCTCGCGGGGCTAGCTCCCGGAGCTCTCTGCCCACGGAGCGCTGTGCCAGGACCTCGGCTTCCCCGGGGAAGAAGCGCCAGCTCCCCGGGGCTCTTCCCCGTCCTGGCAGCATAGTCACCCGGTCGAGGCCAGTAGCTTCCCCGGCCCGAGGCTGAGCTCCGCTGGGTGGCTCCCAGATACCCCCGGCACATCCCTCCTCACCTGCTCCGCCCCCCTCGCCGCCCCAGTGACCCCTCCCCAAACCGCTGACCTCCAGCGCGCCCCAGCACCTTCCCCGCCAGCGGGGCGGGCTGTGGTCCGCACACCCCCGCTCCCACCTCTCCTCCAACTCCAGCCCCGCGCCCGCCTCGCCCCTAGCCCGCGGGGGAGGCTCGGCGCACCGGTCGGGTCCTGCGCCTCTCGGTAAGTTGACAGCACAGACGCCGCCGCCGCCTGCCGTGGCGGCGTCCGCCTTCCCGGTTCCCCGGCGGCGCCGCCGCCACCCCTGCGGGCGGGTCGGGAGGGGCGCGCAGGGCGGGAGAAACTTTCAACGCCTGAGGGAGTGGGGGCCCAGGAGCGGGTACTCACGCCGAGGTCAGCGCTCGGAGCCATCTTCCGGCTCTCTCAGCCCCACCGCCTGGGGGCGCCGCAGCGCGGGCGCTCGCTGCCGCCGCCGCCGCCGCCGCCGCCGCCTTCCAGCTCCCAGCCCCGGTCCCGGGCTGGCCTCGAGCCTCCCGCCCCGCCACCGCGCGCTCGCTTTATACAACTCCACTCGAGCGCGCCCGGGCTTATGTAAAGGCTGGCGGAGACCCGCAGCCAATGGCGCGGCGGCTGGAGCGGGGGGGCCCCGGACGGGGGGCAGCCGCGCGGCCAATCGCGGCGCGGGGAGCCCGGGCAGCCGGTGGGGGAGGGGACGCCTCCCCGCGCTGATTTAGGAGCGAGGATTGCGGTGGCAGCAGCCGGCAGCCGGGCCGGCCCGGCGCGGCGCGGCGCGGCGGGAGCTGGGGTGGGCGGCGGCGAGGGCGGGCGCCCCCCGCACCCCGCGTCGGCGTCGCGTAACCTTCAGGAGGCAGCGGCGCCTGGCGAGGAGGGGCGAGGCGAGGGCGCCTGGCCGGGCGCTGGGGGCCCCGGGTCGGCGGGAAGCGGGGGTCCCTCGGGAGGAAGCGCCGAGAGGGAAGGCCGGGGGGGGGTGGGGAGGGAGGCGAGCCCCGGGGTACCAGGGACCCGCGGCCACCCCAGCGCGCGGGGCCGAGGGTGGCGGCACGAGCGGCGGCGCAGCCTTGCCTTTCCCCGCGCCGGTAGCGATCTGGCGTCGCCGGGCCGGGCCGGAGCGGCCGCGCGAGGCGCGCTGATGGCGAGATTTCGCGCTGCGGAGCGAGCGCCGACCCGATCTTTATCCGGCCTGGGAACGTGTCCGAGCGCCTCCCGGGGACTGCTCAGTATGGAGAGCTGAGCTTCGCGACGGCCCCAGAGGGCGGGGAGCGGGCGAGCGCCAGCTCCGAGAGCAAGCGCGGCGGCGGAGGCGGCGGCGGGCCGCGTCCCCTCCTCCTCTCTGGTCCCCGCCCGCCACCGCCAGTGCCCCCATCCCACCCCGCCGTGCTCCCGCCCCAGCAGCGCGGGGGCTGAGCTTAATCCGGGGTCTCCCAGCAGGCCCACCGGCTTTGGTCTTTCTAGTCTCCCTCACCGCTCTGCTCACAGGTACTGCTAACCTCCTGCTGGACCCCCCACAGCCCGCCGCAGTCCCTGGGATGGTCTCGGCCTCCCCGGACCAGGGGCCACGCGGGCCAAGCTTGGGAAGAACGCGCTAGGTCAGCAGTGCCCAAAATACCCGTGTGCTGGGCAGGAAACGGACCTAGATCGATAACACTCTGAAGACAAGTCCTTTGTTTTGCGCCTAGAATAGAGCTTGGCACAGAGTAGGCGCTCAGTGAGGATTTACTAAATGAACTGTGAGCTTTCTTGAGTAAAGTCTTTGGGTTTCGGAAAGCTGGGGCACGCAAGGGGCCCTGGAAGAGAAAGACCTGGGGATACGCCATCGGAAAGGGAGCGAGCTGGGACTTTTCCCATCTCTTGATGCCTTTATGACCGTCCTCTCTCTTTCTGGGGACTTAACTCTTAAAAAGGATTCCAGTGGTTTTGTTGTTGTTATTGTTGTTGTTTTTTAAATGGAGCACCCCCCCCCCCAACTAGCCCTGGCCCGTTATCCTCAGATTTTGAGCAGAACTACCAAGCCTACTTTGGCCTGTTCTCAGGTCTCTGTGATCGTCCTCTAGAAAGAAATAGCTAAACATAGGCAGTCTTTTTAACTTTGGGGCCCTGGAACTAGCTCAGGTTCTTAATCCTTTGAGGGTTGTGGACCCTTTTGAGAATGTGGCAAAAACTATTGAATCCTTCCTCTAGAAAAATATACAAACACATGTACCCACACACACACATACAAGCACATCTGCGAGAATCACCTCACGATCATTAGGGATCTCAGGTCTTTCCTGGGGCTCTGCCCAATGTCAGCCTGTTTCTCTAGGGGGTCTAGGGTGGTGGCTTATAATCATTTCCCTTTGGGGGATCAAAAGAACCCTTTCAAAACTTTCAAGATTCTGATTAATGTTATGGGTTTGTTTCTTAGAAAAATGTTCGTGGTGTATACATGTTGCCATGCAAAGTTAGGGGGTTCAAGGATCCTTAAAACTTCATCTAAGACCCAAATTAAGAACCTTCACTTAGCAGCAAATAGTTTGCCCTAAGGACACTCCTGATTCCCAGCTCTTTCCATAGGAAGTCCAGTGTGCCCTGCACCCTGCGACATCATTGCCCCCACCATGTTCAGAGGGCATCTGAGTCATATGGTGACAGCCTTGGCACCTAAGGGGCCACCTCCACACTTGTTTCTGGATCTTGGTCCCCACCATCCTCTTCGCATGGAGATAAGTTGCAGGTTTTCATGTTCTGTCTGATCAATGAGCATCCCTTAGCCAGAAACTCCAACTCAGAGAGATACCAAGTGACTCAATCCCAAGCACCTGAGCACACTTTCTTGGTTTTTGTTCTCACCTCTCTCTGCTGGCGAAGCTGTGACCAGCAGCCCTAGCTGTGGAGGCTCACCTCACCTAAACCCAACCGATTTAGTAACCAGTGCAGTAATTATCAGCATTAGCCGTCCAGATGTGACTAGGCTGTCTGCACGAAACAGCTCTGTAATGATGTCACACTTTCCTGCAGCTAGCCAAGGAAGGGTGCAACAGACCAGAGGTGTTGGGGAAGGACAGAGAAATGCAGGAAATGATGGAGACGTTCTTTCCATCAAGTTCTCCAGGGAATGCAATCTGGTTTCTGCACTTGAACTTGTGAGGGCTGAGCCAGGGGGCCAGGCAGATCAGGTACCATAATTTCGAATTCCTCTAATGTCCTCCACGTTCCTCACTCAGTTCATGGCTGTGTCCATGGAGAATCCAGCCCTGTCCTGCCTGTCTCATTGTAGACATCTTGCCCTCACAAACTGCCCAGACACACCCTGCTTTCCTGGGATACAGGTACACTGTTAGGGACTGAATTTGCCCCCACCCCAACCGCAATTCAGATGTTGAAGCCTTGACTTCCAATGTGACTGTATTTGGAGATAGAACCTTTAAGCAGGTAATTAAGGCTAAATGAGGTCACATGGTAGAACCCTAATCCTTGGGATTGGTGTCCTTATAAGAAAATAAAGAAACACCGGAGGCTTCCCTCTGCACGTGGACCGAAGAAAGGTCGTGTGAGGACACAGACAGAAGTGACCATCTGTGAGCCAAGGAGAAAGGCCTCCAAGGAGACCAAACCTGCCGGCGCTTTGATCTGGGACTTCCGGCCTCCAGGTGTGAGAATATGAATTTCTGTTGTCTAAGCCACCCTGTGTGGCATTTTGTTATGACCACACGAGCAGACTAAGACATGTACATTTTCTTTCAACACACTCCTTACCTAACTAGCCAGCCTGTTCGTTCCCCTCCCAATACTCTGAGTCCAGTCTTCTCCACTCTAGTCTCTCTCCATATCATCCTTCCACAAAACCTTGTCCAGTCTTATCTGGGACACTTGCCTAAGATGTTTTCTCATCTTCTGACACCCAAACTAAGGGTCACCTCCCACACCACCTTCCCAAACTGCTCTGGCCAGTGAACTTTGCCTCTTCTGCTCTGGTGCTGGTCAGCAACGTCTTAGCACTCTATTATGCACGCTGCCCAGTTTTCTAATTTTTTCTTATGCATAAAACTTGTTCAACCTATCGGAATGGAAGCCCCTTTAAGTCCCGAGTTTGCACCTTACGCTTGACCACATCACAGATGCTGGCATGACACTGAGCACGGCGTGAACACACAGTATTTTCTGATTAATTTATTCCACACTTACTTTGAAAAACACACTTAGTTTAAAAAAATACCAGAAAGGTTATGTGGCGCTTCATTTTCTAAAAGCTCAAGACATTTCCTATGTGTCATTTCAGTTACCTGAAAGCTTATTGGCAGGGGGGCTCTTGGGAACCAGATGCCCTCTATAGTTCAGCCTCCGATGGGTTACACAAGTCACTTGGAATCCTACCAAGTCAGCCCTTCTTTCTCCAGCTCAGAAGATTTCTATCCTTGCTTTCCTTGTCACCCTCACTGACCCACCTAGCTGTCTTCTCATTCTCTAGATGGAAAGAAAGGGCCAGGGAATCTCAGATCTTCAAGTCACTTCTGTTCGAACAGATCTGTTGCAAAAGAACAGAGAGATTACTCCAGTTGTTCAAGTCCTTATCTCAAGCCCTTGAGGCCAAAGGGGTTTTAAAATTCAGAAAGGTACCACACATTCTGAGTCGTCCCCAGGGACGTCCTGGGCAGCATCTCTTAACGGGACCCGCCGGTATTTCTACAGCAAAAATATATGAATGTTCTCACGAAGCAGGTGGGAGGATAAAGTAGCTTCACACCAGTTAGGTCAGGTTTTGTCACCAGATGACTTTTGGCACCAAACCCGCAAACAACACAAAACAAAAATGCTTCTCTTGACTTTCAGGGATTGGAGACCTTGGAATTGCAGATGAGGGACCGTGGAATTAGGCTGGACCTTCCCCAAAGAAATGGATGTTTGCGTGAGGGGGTGGGAAAGCAGCGGTAGTAACAAAGGAGAAACCATAACCTTGCAAGAAGTGAGGAGTGTGAGGGAGAGTGAGGAGAGAGCCCCTTCTCAAGCCAACCTGGACGGCGCTGTGTCCCTTTCTTCTAAGGAACGCGTATTTATCGGATGGCTGGTGAGTTCCAGATGCACTGGTGTTAACGGTGGCTTAAAAGTGACAGATGCACAAAAGGGACCCAGGAGGGGTGGCAAGTAGGGGTGAAGGCGCAGAAGCTGTTGTAGAAAGTCACAAACCACGGTGGGCTTCCAGCTGGCCAGAGAGAGCTAATTCAGAAGTGTGTAGAGTGGGAGTGCCTGCTACAGGAGACTTCTCTAGGCAGAGAGAGGGCAGACCTGGGAAGGGGGACTAGAAAAAGGAGAACATTATGGAATCCTAGAGAAGCTGGTTAGAAAGGTCAGGGCCTTTTTAGGCTGGGGGGAGCCTGGCACCGACATTGTAGCAGACAACCGACAATTGTGTGATTCTGTACCTAGGTGGCTTGGGTGCATTGAAGTTTTCCCACACTGTAGTGGGGGGGCTTTTCAATCTGAGGACCCAGCTGAGAGTATGACATGGGGACAAAGCAAGGCCACAGTGAACCCCTGAGTGTACAGCTCTCTATCCCTGCTTGAGATGCCCAGCCACCAATACCTTTCATGGTCAGGGGGTTCCCTGGAGCCCAAGGTCAGCAGTAGGAAGGCTTCACCTTGAATCTTAAGGCTAGTCTTGTGGCTGACATTGATCCTGCTTTGCCTTTGCTCCAGGTCCCAATACCTGCTCTTACCTTTATCTTCTGACCAAGCTCTGTCTGGTACTTCCAGCTCCAACAAGTGGCTCTCTATCCCATTCTGCCATCTTGTTACCCAACCACACAACCCAGGTTTTCAAAGACTCTACTTCTCTCCCTGTGGCCGAGTCTTTACTACCTGCTGCCTCATATCCCTGATATCAACTGCCCACCCCCTCATGCCAGCTTCCCTTGACAATGCCCTTAACCTGGCCTCACTTCCTCCTCCAACCGGCTGCCAAGACCTCCCAAGATCTTGGCCCTGTCTTGGTGGGTAGGTCTTGATCCAGGTTCCAGTCACTCCTGGCCTGGCATGGCCAGCTGCCAACTCAGCCAGGTGTCTGACAGACATGAACTCATGGTCGTGCCTTAAAGAAGAATAATAAAATGGCCTTGAGCCGGTGGGGAGTAGAAGCAGGCATGGTTAGCAGCAAGAGCCAGAGAGCTTCTGGGCCAGGGGTGCCCGGCTAGTTCCATCCCAAAGGAAGAGAGAAATGGGTGAAAAGTGAACAGGAGAGGAAGGAGTAAATAAAAGGAGGGAAAGAATCAGGAGGAGAGAGAAAGGGAAGGAAGGATCTTGGGAGAGGAAGAAAAGGGTGGAGGAGAATGTTTCTAGTCTGTTCTGAATGTGTAAACTGAACATGAAGATCTTGTCATCCAAGGAGAGTCAAGTATTGACACAAAAGAAGATGGAAAGGGTAATTGTGTGGGAAGAGAGGGAGATCGAGAGGGAGGGAGGGAGGAGCCATGGGGGAAAGAAGGGGAGGAGGGAGGAGCCAGACCATTCAGAGAGGAAGTGGGTTGGATAGAAGTAGAGGGTTGACAGGAGTGGGTGGACAAGAACAGACGGCACCTGGGAAAAAGGAATCCATGTCTGAAATGTGTGAGGGGCATTATTTCTAATTACTCCGTCGTGATTGAATTAACCAGTTTTTTTTTTTCTTTTCTTTTCTTTTCTTTTTTTTTTGAGTACTCCCCTCCTCCACTGCTCTCTCTGCACCTCTTGGTTCTTTCCTGATTCATCCGAAAACTTTATCCTGATCTTGACACCCCATTCCAATAAAGGTAGAATGGATTTCTCACAAGTTCAGTTTCAGGGTCTGGAGATATTGTTATGAACTGCCAGATGCGAGGGTTGAATGAGGACAATAAAATGATTATAAGGCTTTTGTAGGGAACACTAGAGAGAATGTGGGCACAGCACTTAGCAGAGCGCCCGGTACATAGTGAGCGTCCCAGAAATGGTGACTGCTGTCATTCTCTTTCCTCCAGTCTCTGTGTACAACCTGCCCCCTCCACCTGCCTGTCCATCCTTTGAAATGCCACTCATTTCATCTCTTTCTCTTCACACCCAGACCTCCAGCACCTCACTTTTGTATTCCCACAGTAGCAGATCTGGAGGTACCCCTGGCTTCATACCCTCCCTACCCAATCTTTAGTAATCCTTTCAGTTTGTGCAGAACTTTACAGAATTTACATAAATTTTTAAAAGTACTCCTTGACACTGTGTGGTAGACACAAATGATGGCTCAAAGGGGTGAGTGGCCCATCCGACCTGGAACAGCTGACGAGAGACAGAGCTGGAATGCCAGTGTAAGTGTCCTGGGCATGGCCTACCATCCACGGAGTCAAGGAAGTCATTGCTTCTTTCGTAGGGACCTAGCTTTATATTTCCTTTAAACATCTTCGGGGTCTGGCCCATAAGAGGCCCTCCACCAGCCTCAGTTGTGTCACTCTTTCCAGGGACCCCGAGAGGTGCAGGGTCACCCTTGGCTCAGCCCCACCCCTGTGCTGGAAGGGACCACTCCGTTTCAGTATCGCTCCACTCACATCTCAGAGTCAAGAGCCCAGCCCTGACCCAGGGCGACACACACGGTGGTTGAAGGTTGACCAGAAGCAGAGCCAACATTCCCCACGCTGGTAAGCGGGAAGAAAATCGTGAGGAATTATGGTTGTTTAAGTGTAGCTCAAACTAGCAGAGACTAAAAGCGACTCCATGCTCATTGCAAGAGAAAGGAATTGAGATTTCATGAAAAGAAGGCTTTCTTCTCCGGGAGAGCTGCGAGATGTTAGAACCAGATTCCTGCAGAGGTTGTGGAAACGGCTCCCCTGGAGGTCTTTAAGAGCCCGAGCGCAATTCGCTCTCCAGCGAGGTGGCTACAACAGCTGCGTGTAAGCATGGGGCTCGGGCAGCGGGGAGCTTTCGGACCTCTCAGGAGGCCCGGGAACCTCAAAGGCAGGGCCAGGGTCTGGGGCAGGGAGGGAGAGGGCAGGCCCCACGGAGGCAGGGGGCCAGAGGTTCAGGCAGCAGAAACAGCAGTAACGACGTGGAGTTCTGAGTGGAGAGCCCTGCAGGCTGGCTGTTGTCTGATCCGTCCAATTACTGCTGGCTGGGGCCGCTGAGCCCTGCTGCGGGAAGGGGGGCCTCATTCCGGACCCTCAAGAGCTGATTGTACCCAACCAGACAAAGGCCAAGTTTTCTACTGAAGTAAGTCAGGGTGCTGAGACTGGCCCCCTACAATATGAAATGCGCATAATGAAACCTGGAGAGGGTTCTTTCACGGGGCTCCTTAAACAGGGGTGTCTGGGGAGGATTCCAGGACCACAGATTACCCCCGGTAAAAGCACCCCATCTTCCCGGAGGACCCATTTTTACTGGAAGGTGTGCTAGGGGCAGGGGGCCAGAGGACATGTGGTAGGCAGTTTAGCTGGTAAGAAATGGAAAATACACTTTTCATTTTGATAAATCTAGAGAGATCACGGAGAGGAATGCCAAATTGTGTGTGCATCTTTTAGACAAAAGACCTTCCAGACTTCCCGTTGGGTAAGATCTGCCCCCCACCCCTGACCCTGACCCCTGGGGTGGGGGTGGGGGATAAGGCTTTCTTCTGCGTTGAGACTCCCTTGGCAGTCCAGTGTGACCCGGGGCGCTGTAGTATTTAGGAAGCCTGGTCTCAAGCTCTGCCTTATCGGGATAGCCGACATACATTTAAGCATATTCTGTGGGCCCGGCACTACGCCCTCGATGACAAAGAAATGGATATTTATATTTTCCCCGTCGTGGAGTTGAGGAAACAGGCCCAGAGAGAGGGAGTGATCCCTCCCCCTCAGCAGGATTCTCATATGGCAAAGGAGGCTTAGGAGTGTGGGTGCTCTTTTTTGGTATGTCAGGCCTCTTAAATTTTTCCCTCAGCCCTTCCCCAGTCCCTCTGCCGTCGTCCCCCACCTGTTCCCTATCAAGAGCAATCACACAGAATTGCTGCCACGTGCCCCCTCCTAAGAGCCTTCCAGGCAGGAGGGACAGGTCCAGGGCAAACGGCGAGCCCAGGAAATCCAGCTGGTGGCTGTACCTTTTCTCCTGCCTGTGACAATGGCGTGCTCTGCACACGTTTACAGATAAGGACATGAGCACAGAGACACCAACACCCCCAGGTCACGGGCAGAACATCCAATTCCGAAGCTGGGCTGGAGGAGTTCCGGCTCAGTGCGTAGCCCAGGGGCTTCTGGGAAGTGACCAATTCACGGCACAGTGCAGGATGGATGGGTCTCGGCCAGCACTTATTCAGGGCTTGTTAGGCATGGGCTCTGTGTTAGGCCAGTGGGGGAACAAAGATGAATGAGTCCTTTTCTGCCTTCAAGGAGCTTACAATACAGCAGGGAATTGATGCCGAACTCATGCGGAAAGAGATAGGGAATAAGAACAGGCTGCGGAGATGTGGCCAGCAGGTGCCCCTCCTCCTTCATCAACTGTAGGGCAGGAGAGGTATCCCTGGAATGGTTACTGGCCACCTTCCCTACCCCTCTCTACGTGGAACTCTCCCCTCTCTCCGCTCACTCACAGTCTCCCACTCACCATCTCCCGGGAGCTCATCGTCTGTCACATGTTCTCCAGCAGCCACCACAACCAAAGCCACCGTGGCCTGTGTTCAGAAGCTGATCTACCTACATAGAGCTTTGCAAGTGATAACAGCACACAAGGGGCCGCACCACTCACATGTGCTGGGTGCTGCTCACGCACGTTTACTGCTCCAGTCGTCCCTACAAGCCTGTGAGTCCAATTCTTATGCCCATTTTACAGATGAAAAAGCTGAGGTTAAGTAAACAGCAAGCAAGGGGCAAATCTGGCACAGACACTCAGGTACATTTTAGAGAGCCGTTCCACACACAGCACCTCAGTTGGGCATCCCGGTGACACCGTGGTCAAGGTAGATAGGGATGTTGGGACCCAGAATGAACTGATCTGCAGGTGAAGCAGAGACTAGAATCCAGATCTGACTCTTAGCCTGGTGTTCTTTCCATTACATTTTGTTGCTGAAATCAGAAAACATTCCGTGTACATTTCCAGGAACCCTGTGCCCAACCAGGCTTTGCCTCCAAAGGGTCTTTGCCCTTTCCTGATGGTGCAAAGAGTCAGGACCAGGCACTGGTGAAACCAGAAAACTTGACAGACTGCCCCCTGGTGGTATCCTGAGTGCTGGAGGCTGAAAAGGGCTCAGGCCTCCAGGGGTGATCTTGAGGGTCCACCATAACAAGTCTGCAGTAGTAGAAGTTGGAACTTATTGACAGCCGAGTGTATGCCAGGGGCTCTGCAAAGCACGGGCAACACCTTCTGTCACTTCTTCCTCCCATTAGCCATGTGAGGTTGGTCCTATTGACAATCACCCCCATTTCAAAGATGCAGAAGCTGAGGCTCAGAGGTTAATAACCCGCTCAAAGTCCTGCTGGTAAATCTGAAAGCTGGTATTCAAATCCAGCTCTGTCTGACTTCAGGGACTGCTTCACCTACCCATTCCTTGTCCTCCTTCCCCTGCCTTAGACCATCAGGCCACTGCCTACTTCTCCTATCTCATACCACAGCCCCTGCTCACTGAGCTGCAGCCACTCTGACCTTCTCTCCATTCTTCTAGATCATCCTCGCGCTGGTCCTTTGCACGTGCTGTGCCCTCTGCGTGGAATGTCCTCTCCGGTTTACGCATCACTTATGACTGATCATACAGGTCTCAACTCATCATTGAGGTCACCTCCTCAAAGAAGCTCACTGGACCACCTAGCCAAGGCGCCCCCAGGTAAGCCCAGTTCCTCACCGTCCATTGATCTCCCACAGTGCCTTCTCAGGGCGAGGCACTCTCTCAGATGATCTGAGAGTTGATTTGTTGTATGCTTCTTTGTTGTCTGTATTCCTTCCTGGGCATGTCAGCTCCAAGAAGGCAGGCGCCACTGCATCCCCAGTGCTTAATACAGGGCTCGCAAATATTTGCTGGATGAATCCTTGGAGGTGGCGGGGGGGAAAAGGCCCTTTGACCAGTATGTTATGCATTTAACTCAGAGGCCTTCTCGCTTCTCCGGCAGTTTCCTGTCATCCCTGCCTCCTTCCTCTTTGGCCCCCTCCTCCATATATCCAGGAGCAGAAGTGAACAGAGGCCAGAGCTAGAACTTGGTTTAATTTGATGGGCAGAAAAATATTAGATACAGTAAAAAATAAGAAGGCTTGCATTTCTGGTTCTCAGTATTTGATATAGTTGAAGTGTCTGGGTTTTTTGGGTAGTGGTTGTTGTTAATTCTTGTAATTAGCTTGTATCTTATAGATATTGCCCTTGGTCATTTAAAAAGAGGCTTAATTGGTCATTCAGGCTTGGAACCTCTTCTGTTCTCCAACTTTATTACTTCCTCCACCGCAGTCAGAACCTGGAAAGGTAGATTAGCATCTCAGGATTATAAACTGCCTGTTCTCACTCACCCACATTTGGACGTGCTCCAGAAAACAGGCTCTGGTTTGTGAATTTGAATTTAGAATCCTGGCACTTGTAAGGAGGAGCCCAGACCCGGGCACAATTCTTAGAGTCTGCTGGAAATCTGAGCAGAGTGCAGATGCTTACCCAGATGAATTTCTATCCAAAGATGTGAGTGGCCTCGGAAAGGAAAAACCACCATGGCTAATGGTCATTAGAGCTTCCTTGATGTAATTTCAGAGAAGGAGGAGGAGAGCCACAAACCAGGTTAAATGAAACCAGGAGGCTTGAGCTCTGAGCCGACAGCCCCACGATAGTGATGTGATGGCAGAGCCATAGTGGGTGTGAGTGTGGACTGGGAGGGGGCCTCCTGACCTCTCATCTGGGCCCGCCTCTGTCTCGCCCACTGTCCTTCCTTAATCTGAAAGATAAGACAGAGCTCTGGCTGGTCTTTCAGATTCCCCGTGGCTCCGACGTTCTAGTCCTTTATGGGGTAGGGGGAGCTGGAGAAAGGGTTGGCAGGAAAGGAAACCAATGTTGACCCAATTCTTTCTCTACATCGGGCACTAAATGGACGCGGTGGTGTCAGGTCTTCACCGTCTCTATTATGCAATGGGAAGAAATAAAAAGAGGAAGTTAAGTGACATGCCTAAAGTCACATAGCGGGAACGTGATGTGGCTTCACCACAAGGCATCTGACACTTACACACCTTCTCCACATGATGCTCCAGAGTATTTAATTCCTAGAAGTGGTCCTCACCTCCAGAAGAGCAGTGCTCTGGTTTGCACAGTGACCGGGGGTGGAGGTGGGGGCGGGAGAACACAGCTGGGGTTGTCAGATTTCTTGGTTTTTTTAACGCCATTTTCTGGCTCCTAATTAGGCAGCTGAGGGGTGAAAAGCTAACGTGGATGTAAGTAATGAGCAGCAGACCTTGTGTCACAGGCCGACCCTGGATACAGGACCCAGAATGATTCTGTAATTACACCAGCCATTGTTTATCGAGGGTCTCCGACGTGCTGGGCTCTGACAGCCCCCAGAGCAGCGGAGGGCTCACTCTGCACTAGGCAGACGGATGGACAATGAGAGGAGTCAGATGATTCTCTACTTTGCTGGTTGAGGAGATCAGGCCTCAGTTTTTGAGAGATGAAGCAAGGACCCCAAGGTCAAACCACCAGGATTGTTTCTGCTTTTAGATGGTGGAGGAGGAAACTCACCAGGAACGCAAAGGAGCTGTATTTTCTGAATGAGAAATCGGGGCATGTGGTCTGATGTGTTGACTGGTCGTGGAGCAGGCTCTTGGACAAATTCAGGAACAGCTGTTGTCACCATGGTTCTCAGCACAGTCCCCTACCTTTCGGTGTGCCCTCTGCTCCATGTCCCCCACACCCCTCTCTGGCTGCCCTCCCACAAAGACTCATCCCTCTGGATTCCCTCCTCCAAAGAATCCTATGCTCTAGAATTATCATTTCTTTTATTTATTTATTTATTTAAAAATATATTTATTTATTTATTTCAGAGAAAGAGAGCACACATGAGTGGGAGGTGGGGAGGGGAGGGTGGGAGCGACAGAGGGAGAGGAAGAAGCAGACTATCTGCTGAGCAGGCTCTATCCCAGGACCCTGGGATCATGATCTGAGCCAAAGGCAGACATTTAACCAACTGAGCCACCCAGGTGTAATTCTATTACAACTTATTTTAATATACAACCAAATCAACCATTCTTGGGCTGAACACCCACCACCATATTGGGTGGAGGGCTAAAAGAAAATGATTGGTGTAATTCATACTAAGATGTGAGTGACTAATAAGTCACCCATTGCCAGCAGATGTTTATCCTTTTATTTATTTTTAAAACTTTAAAAAATATTTTATTTATTTATTTGACAGAGAGAGGTACAGAGAGAGAGAGGGAACACAAGCAGGATAAGTGGGAGAGGGAGAAGAATGCTTCCCACCGAGCAGGGAGCCTGATGCAGGGCTCGATCCCAGGACCCTGGAATCAGGACCTGAGCCGAAGGCAGATGCTTAATGACTGAACCCCCAGGCGCCCCAAGATGTTGGTCCTTTTAAAGATTTTATTTATTTATTTGATAGACAGAGATCACAAGCAGTCAGAGAGGCAGGCAGAAAGAGAGAGGAGGAAGCAGGTTCCCCACCGAGCAGAGAGCCCGATGCGGGGCTTGATCCCAGGACCCTGAGACCATGACCTGAGCCGAAGGCAGAGGCTTTAACCCACTGAGCCACCCAGGCGCCCCACAAGATGTTTGTCCTTTTAAAGAGAAGCTAGTTTATCCACCAGATGTCTCTCCCTACTGGGATCTTAGCTGCCTGGTATTCCAGGCTCTGTGGGGACAGGATCATGGTGGGGGGTAGGTGGAGAGAGAGACTACCCTTCCCAAGGGGCTATTTTCTGAACAGAGGTGTGTTTGTCTCCTCTTTCTGACCTCTGAATAGAGTGCAGCGGCACAAGGAGAGCTCTTGGAAAATCCAAAAGCTGCCATTGGCATTGTCTTATCTTTCTAGACCCTCTCTTCAGTGAGAAACCATTTTAATAAGGCTGTAATTTTGTTATGAAATTTTGTAATTAAATATCCTTATAAGAAATGAGGTTGCAGGTCCCTATCTCCCAATTTATCATAGACTTAATGCCCCAAGGTACAGTGTTTAATCAAGAATGTATCCCCGTTGAAACTCCATGTAGGCCTTAGAGAGAGGAAGGGCTCTGAATTTATCATGAAGGTTACTTTCTGTTCTTGAGATGCTATTCTGTTTACCAAGTTGCAGAATACAGGGTGGCTTCTTAGTGAGAAATAACAGGCTGTCCCTCAGGCCTGCACTCATCCCTATCCCATGTGCCTCTCATCCATCAGCTCTCCATAGAGTAAAGGTTCAGAATGGGCTTCTTCTTTTAAGGGGCAGACGCGCTCCCCCTGCTGGCTAAGGCCACCCACTACACCTGTGTGCCGCAAAATCACACGACTTTGGACTTTGTTCAAACCACGGAAGGAGCACCTACTCTCTGCCAGGTGCCGTGGAAGGGATATAAAAATGAGAAGGACCAGGACCCTGTCCTCAAAGAGCTTAGAATCTGGTCAGAGAGGCAAAATGTGCCTATGTATTATACAGAACACAATGTAACATCTAATTGCAGTATCATAGAGAAGCAAGAAATTACTTCTGTCTACAGAGATAAGGGAGGCTCCAAGGTGGTGATGAGCGTCTTACCTGCATCTTGAGAAAGCAGCTGGATTTCAGGAAGTGAAGAGGGAGAGAGAATGGTCATTGTAAGGAGTCCTAGAAGGTTAAGGGTGAAAGAGACCTAAGGAATGATATCCGTTAATTTTCTCCTTTATAAGCCAGGGAAAAGGAACCCAGAGAGGCCACATGCCCTAGACCTAAGAGTCATGCCCTAGAACAGAGATGGGAATCCAACTCTTCTCCCTCCAACTCCAGGCTCACCAAGAATTCCAGGTGGCGGGAGGAATGAAAGATGGGGGTGGCAACTGCCGGATATGTCAGGGAAATGGAGAAAGGAGTCTGAGTCGCCACCACAAGAAATCCAATCCCATTTACTGAGGAAGTGAAATGGTCTGGTTAATTTAATTTCCTAATTAGATGGACGTTCAGCAGAAAGGCTGCATTGTTAGAAATGCTAATTTTTTAAAAAAACTTCCTAAAATGTTTTATTTTACTTTACTGTCTTAGCAAGTGAAATAAAGGTAACGGATCATCCATTGATAATTCTGGATTGTTCAGTCCCTCACAATATTTTAGATGTAGATAGCTTGCGAGCTGCAAGGTAGAGACCCATGGAGGGCTTTTTAAAATTCTTTAAAGGCAATATCCTTGCTTGCCATTTGTCTCCTCATCATCAGCCATCGTATTTAGATTTCTTTATCAGGGTGGGGGAATTGAGTACAGAAAAAGTGTGATGAGGTGGGGTGCTGTCTGATTTTTCTCTGGCTAAGTGAGGTTTTGCTGGTTTTTTTAGGTGGTCCCTTCTGAGCCCCCCTCCACAGCTCTGCCCTCGCCTTTGCAGGGCTGTGCTGAGCAGCGGGCGTTCCGTGAGGAGCCCCGAAGAATTCCTGCATGTGCTTTGGAAAGGAGCATGTGGGACCTTCCACTGAGGATACTGGCTGGCTTCTACTCAAACTCTCCCCTTTGGGACACCCCTCAAAAGCTATGAGCAGTGGTCTTGTCTAAATGGGGACCCTGTGGGATTTGGCTCCGGCCTGGGTGTGGCTCCCAGCCTCCCAGATGGCGCTCAAATGATCGCCCTCTGTGCTTCCCGCCTATGTTATACCAGCACTGAGCTGTACAACCAGGGTGCCTGGGTGGCTCAGTAGGTTAAGCACCTGCCTGCAGCTCAGGTCATGATCTCAGGGTCCTGGGATCAAGCTCAGTGGGGCTCAGCAGGGAGATTGCTTCTCCCTCTCCCTCTGCCCCTTTTCCTACTTCCACTCATGCTCTCTCTCTCACAAATAAACAAATAAAATCTTCAAAAAAAAAAAAAAAGAATTGGTCTGTACAACCAATTAAATAGTTGATAGATTCGCACTTCCTGGTTGGGTTATAAAAAGGCTTACAGCTTCCATCTTGGCGAGTCTTTTTCTGTCTCCGATCCCTTGCTCTGGGGGAAGCCAGCAGCTACGGCACGAGCAGCTCTGTGGAGGGCTCCAGCGGGCAAGCACTGAGACCTCTAGCCAACAGCCACGTGCGTGAACCTGGCAGCAGAGCCTCCCACCTAGTCAGGCCTTCAGATGACGGCCGCTCTGGCCTACATCTCGACCGTAACCTTATGAGAGAGCCAGAGCCAGAACCATTTAGATTCCTGACCCTCAGAAACTGCGTGAGATGATAAATATCTGTTGTTTTACCTTGCTGAAATTTAGGCTAATTTATTACATGACAGCAGATAACTTATACACCAAGCTTGTGACCTGCCTGGCCTGGGGAACTCAGGCACTGCTCTCTCGGCTCCATCCAAGTAGCCAGAGGTCGTCTGGACATCCCGGAATCTTAAATCCAGAAGGGGATTTGGAGATTAGCTAGTCTATTCCCTCACTTTCCAGATGGGAAAAGAAGGGCCAGCAAGGAAGACACTTTGTGTGGAGCCAAGCTGAGGCCAAAATTTGGATCTCTTAATTTGGGGGTTCAGTCTTTTCTCCGCATAGTCCCATTCCCAGGACCTAGTCAACTTCCCTGTTCACTGTTTCATCTACCAAATATTTATTATGTGCTAGGGACTGTGTTAAGCCCTGGGGCCTTGTAGGGACTCATGGCATATGTCAAAGTTTCTATTTGAATAACATGTGATTATGATAATGGGTACATGGTGAACGAATGAACGAATGCATGAAAAAGACTGGAGTACAATCAGGAGACTCGTGTGCTAGTCTTCTCTTTGCCGCAAATGTCCTGGGTTTCCTTTGTCGTTCTCTGTAAATGAAGGTTCCAGACTGGTGTGCAGTACAAAGACTTAGATTAATACATAGAGTCTTAGACTTTTAGAACTAGACAGGATTTTGGCAGGCAAGTGATGCTGAAATTTTAGAATGATAGTGTGTCCCTTTGAAAACGGAAGAGTTTAGGGGGCCCCTTAAGCCACAGGCACTAATCTTACTGCATACAAATTCTGGGGGATTCTTTGAACATTTGAAGTCCATCTGTGGACTTCCTAGTGACCCATAAGCCAAGCATCCCTGATCCGATCTAACCTCCTGTTATTTTAGGTAAACAGAGACCCAGAGAAGGAAAGTTATGTGCTCCATATCACACAGCAATTCAGTAGCAAAGCCCATGCTCGAACTCCTGAAATCAGGTCCAGTGTTCTCTCCACACAGGACCCTGACTTATGGGAAGCAGACAGGTCATGAGGGAAGTATAGAAGAACTTTAGGAAATCACATACACGTATTTATTTTCTGTTAATACCTCTTGGGGATAGGCAGAACGGCTTAAATGATCAACTCTGTCTCTAGCATTAGGCTAAAAGACATCAACGGATGCTTCTTAAAACTGTGCCGTTGGAAAGCACTAAAGCCTGGACTGGCAGATGCGGGGAGTGTGGAGGGTGGGGGACGTGGAGCAAAGTCTTGCGGCGTGGGTGCTCAGGAGTGAAGCCCCAGGGACAGTTGGCTTCGCCCTGCCTGCTGGCTTGTCCCAGGTGCTCAGGGGCACCTTGCTGGGGAACAGAGAGTCCCTATTTACACAGGACCTCATTTCTCCTCCCTCTCACGCTAATAAGTAGCTCATCGTCACATCAAAGAGCAGGGGCTCTGGTGCTAGCCTGCCTGGGTGCAGAGTCCTGTTTTGCTACTCTTTGCACTGTGCCATCTTGGGCTAATGTTTCCTTCCGATCTGTAAAATGGGACCATCACAGCCCTTACCCCACAGGCTTGTCATGAGGTCCAGGGAGTCTGTTTGGTAAAGTGCTTAGAACAGAGCCCGGCATGTAAGAAGTGCCAGGTAAACGTGTGATAAGTAAGGACATAAAATCCATACTTCTTCAGTCATCAGTTTTCTCTGTGGGGTCCTTCAGAACAGAGGCCACTAAACTTTAAAAAAGGGCCACATTAAAAAAATCAGCTTCATCACAGTACAAATCGCCTACAATGACATGTGTGCATCATAAGCATACATTGAGATGGGTGAGCTTTGTCATGTTTAAGCCCTTGTGTGACCACCACCGTAATCGGGATGTAGAACGTTTCTATCCCTCGTCCCAGTCAATCTCCCTTTACCCCCAGCCTCAGATAACTGTGATCTTTGCCCCCAAACATTATGATGACGCATCTCGATCAGTAAGCAGGTGTCAAGCTGCCAAAATACACGTACATCTCCCACTATATGGATGCATTTACTTGTATATCACGTGGCTTGTTATCAGCATGTATTATACACACTAGGAAAGCTTACTTTCTCTTCTATTTTTACTGTTATTTTTAAAAAAGGTTTATTTATTTATTTGAGAGACAGAGAGAGCGAGCAGGGGGAGGGGCAGAGGGAGAGAGAAGCCTCAAGCAGACCCCCCACCGAGCAGGCAGAGAGTAGGGGGAGGGGAGCAGGCTCCTCGCCGAGCAGGGAGCCCAACTCGGGGCTCAATCCCAGGACCCTGAGATCATGACCTGAGCTGAACAAGAGCCAGATGCTCAACCGACTGAGCCACCCAGGCGCCCCACTTTCTGTTTTATTTTTTAGATTAAGAAAGAATGAGAGGGGCGCCTGGGTGGCTCAGTGGGTTAAAGCCTCTGCCTCCGGCTCAGGTCATGATCTCAGGTTCCTGGGATCGAGCCCCGCATCAGGCTCTCTGCTCAGCGGGGAGCCTGCTTCCCTCTCTCTCTCTCTGCCTGTCTCTATGCCTACTTGTGATCTCTGTCTGTCAAACAAATAAATAAAATCTTAAAAAAAAAAGTGTTCCCTTAAAAAAATTAAAAAAAAAAAGAAAGAATGAGAGAAATTATGAAGCAAACGTACAAAATGTGAACAATTGGTGAATCTGGGTAAAGGGATATGAGTTTTTTTTTTTTTTTTTTACAAAACTCTTGAGACCTTTCTGTAAATTTGATATTATATCAAAATAAAAAAGTGATAACAAACAAAATAAACTCAGTAGCAGTAGACAGAGCCACCGTCTGGTGCATGAAGCGCGTGTCTTCCTCAGAACCCCCTGGAGAGTTCACTGAGGCTGCTGGAGCCCGGGGCCTTGCCTGGCTGGAAGGAACCCAACACTCCAAGGTTGAGGCCTTGGGCATCTGCCCGGCACCTAGCGAGGAAGACAGGCTCCTCGGGGTTATGGGGCCTTTGGCACAAGAGGGCCCCTCCAGCCGGCCGAGTCCACACTGGCCTTTGGGGTAAAATGGCCAAACCTGAGTTTGGCAGACAAAGAGCTGGCTCAGCTTGGCAGGGCAGATGTGTCTGTGAAGATGCTCTGTATCCATAGAGTCCTGCATGTGTCTGAGGGCTTAGAGCATCCACAATCCATAGGAACGAAGCAGCTTACAAGTGCATAAGTGTAGGATTATTATATAAATGTAATACAAAGCAGCCGTTGGTGATTACACCGCCATGATCTCTTCAACCGTCACTGTAGGTGTCTGCTCAGGCTGCCCAAGGAACATTCCACAGACTGGGGGATTGAAGCCATAGAAATTTATTTCTGGCATTCTGGAGGCTGGGAAGTCCAAGAGCAAAGTTCTGGCTGTCTTGGTTTCTGGCTTGTAGACAGTGACGTTCTGGCTGTGTTCTCACAAGGCCTTCATCTGAGCACATGTGGGGAGGGGGTGGCTCTGGTCTCTTTCTCCTTTTATAAGCACGTCAGTCTCATCAGTTTGGGGTATCACTCTTATGACCGCACTCAACCTTAATGACTTCCAAATCCAGTCACATTGGGGGGTTAGGGCTTCGATGCGTGCATTTTTGGGGGGACCGTCTACTATCCATCATGACTACCACCACGATAGCCATGACTAGGTAACCCGTCCCTCCTGTTCACAGCTTTGGTCAAACCTGTCCCCTCTTGGGACAGCTCCCCACTCCCCACAAGGCATTCTCTGGTCTTTATTCCTTTCCACTGCCTTGTCTCTTTCTTTTGGTTCTTAGCTTGTTGCTGCTCCCTAAGAGTGTTCTATGTCTTTGCACATGCTTTCCTCTGCTGCTTGCCTCACTCAAGGGAAACTTAGCTTTTATAGGAGCTGGATCTACAAGTACGGAAAAGGAATTTCCTAGAACCCTCTCATACTGGCAGGCTATTTCCCTTAAATCACCCCAGCCTCCCCCTTCTCTGATTGTCATGACCATGGCCATCTCAGCGTTCAGCAGCCCACCGGGTACAGGAAGGGGTGCACAGGGAACTCACGAAGACTAATGAAGCTGCCGGTCCTCCTGGAGGTCGCAGTCACCCCGAATCGAGTCGTGCCCCAGAGCCGTGTGCTGGCCTCTTCCTGTCGCCGGGACATCATTAGAAATGTTAATTATTAATTATCACTAAAAGCCTTTTTTGCTGCATTGCTGTTCTCAATTGCTCTCACTATCTCTCTTGTCCCCCCTTTCCCTCTGTAACTGGATCCCAGTTCCTGGGTCTCCTGTTTTTCTTTTAGTCCTTTTCCTCTGATCACCTCTCACCTGCAGGCTGGTGAGTTGGGGTGTCCTGGGGCAAGGGGCAGCCAGGGAGAGGTGACTGAGCACATCCTTTGGCTGTGTCATTCTGACCAGGGTACCCACTTCCTTCTTTCAAAGCGTGGAGGACTCAAGGACAGGGACACTGGGCAGAACCTGGGGAAGAACTGGGTTCTGAAGTTTGAAGTATTTTTGATGAATCTGAGAAACTCCCACTTCTTCCTTCCCCTCTGTCCTTTCAGCTTAGGTGCCAAGGCCCAGGGTTGTTGGCAAACTTGGGATCCACCTAAAGAGACATAATCTGAAGGAATCCCTGGGAGGATCTCTCCACCAAAAATGTCCCTGTCATCCTGTTATGGTGCTACACTTCTATCCCCAGGGAGGTAGCTTGGTGAAGGGAGAGATTGAGGGAGAAATGAGGTGGTAAGCACAAGGCCCGGAGTTGTCACTACCTGCCCTAAGAGCACGGGTCACCTCTTTTCACTTCGGGCCACACTGCTTCGTGAAAAGAACAGGATTTTGCCATCAGGAGACTTGGGTTGGAATCCCCGTTCTGCCGCGTGCATGCTGTGTGACCTCAGACAAGTTAAATGACTGTTCTGATCCTCATTATTAAAACATGACAATGATCTCTTCGTCTCTGGGTTACTGGGGGAATTTAGTGAGATCATGACCTCTAGTTCTGAGCCTGCCATATTGAAGTGCTTAATAAATGTGCATGTCTTATGTATTAAAAAGAGATGAAAACTCTTGCCCTTCCTATGGGACAGAGCTGGGAGGGTTGAGTTTCTGAGCATCTGCTCTGTGCTGGCCACTCTCCTATATGCTCTACACATATTAACTCATTTACTCCTCGTAACAACTGTCACGAAGCTACTATTGGTATTATCACTACTTAGGAGGGAGGCAAGTCAAATAAAGAAAAGTTACACAACTTGCCTGAGCTCATGTGCTAACAAAGCAAAAAGCTAGGAAGCCCTTAGAACAGTTTAGGGACGACAGCTGTGTAGTCCAATAATGTAGCCATTTACCAGATAGGGTCACTGAGCTCTTGATACATGTCTAGTCTGAGCTGAGGTGCACTTTAATTGTAAGTTATGCCCTGATTTAAAAGATGGTATAAAAAGAGAGGGGGAATGGGAAATGGGTCATTAATAATTTTTTATATTGATTCCATGTTAAGGTGATTATATTTTTGGATAAACATTGATTTAAAGAAAAAAATGTTATTAAAATTAACTTTACCTATTTCTTTTCCCTATTTGGAATGTGGCTACTAGAAAATCTTAAATGACATAAGAGGCTCACATTATATTTCTAGTGGACTGCATGGCCTAGGACCCCTGCTCGTAACTGTATCATCTCCAGCAATGAGGATTTGTAAATATTAAAGTGCTGTGTTACGGCAGGATAGGAATGTCTGTGTCAGCTCCAAAATGCAGGTCCATCGGGTTTTGTCAATATGAGGACTCCCTTCATTAGGGTGCAGGCTCTTCTGAGAATAGGGCTTCTCCAGGGCGGTCAAGGCGTGGCTTACCATAGACAGAGTCTTTTGACCTTGAGTCTTAACCCACTTCCCTGCCTCCCAGACTAGAGAGAGAAGAGAAAGAAAAGGAAGCTTGTCTGAGACAAATTTTTGCTCCCTAGGTCTGCCCCAAGGTGGGGCGGGGCTCACCCCTAATTCAGTGACATTCCAGTCAGGAGCTTAGGGCTCCTGGCAGTAGATGAGGGAGGCAGCGTGCATGGGCCCGCCCTCCTCATGGTAGACACAGACCATTGTACCTGTAGCTTCTGTGGCAGACCTCTGTGTGGGAACCTCCAGCGATGGGGAACTTGGTGGCCCTGTCTGCCTCACGGCTGGATATGTCTGCTTGTTAGAAACTCTTCTTTTTATTGAGCCTCCTTTTACAGGGTGCTTCAATTCCATAAATTACTCTGGCTTCTATTTTCTGGAACTGTGCTTTTCAAAATTCCAGAAAATATGGCAGTGAGTTCCTGGCCCTCCAAGACCCACTGGGTCCAGATTTCCAGGGGTAGGGTCCAGGGATTTGCATCTCTCTCTTATCTCTTTCTCCCCCTTGCCACTTTCTCTCTCCATCTCTCTCTCTACCCCATCTTCTCTCTGTCCTCCCTCTCTTCCCCCTTCCCCCCATGTCTCTCTGTCTCTCTCTCATGAACACATGCATGCACACTCAGTATTAAAAGAACTAGACCTGCAGGCAGGGGCTCTCAGCTAAGTGTCACAGTGCCCAACAGTGCGAACAGTTGTGACATATGCTGCCAGTAATTTTTCCTAAAAATAAAGTGGCAAAATTTGCAAATTATTTGCTTCTTAAATTTAATTGTGCAGATTTAAGAGTATTCCTATAATAGTGCTGCTTTTCCTCACTCATGTTTCTGGGCACTTTCTTGATCAGAAGAGGAAAGTGTGGTGTTAGTACCACATGATAAACATGGTGCCCACCCGCACCCTCTCTCACCCATGTCCCGGGATGTCAGTAATTGAGGAGAGCGAAGTTTGGATCAACAACTCTGCTAATACTGAGCTCTGTGACAAGCAATGTGCTGAGAACTTTCTGCATAGTATTGTATCTGACCCTCATACTCATCATTGGCGGTAAGGACCATTACTAGCTTCATTTACACAAATGAGAAAACTCAAAGGGGAGGCTGGGTAAATTGCTAAGGTCACCCAGCCAACAAACCAACCAACCAACCAACCGACCGACCGACCAGAATAAGGTCTTGAACAGGTCTATAGGTCTGTCTACCTTGATGGACTTTAATTCCATGACTGTTGGAGACAGCTGGGGAGATTCACATACTCCTTGCCCAGGGACGCAAATATGGGAATCCATTTCCATGAGGTCCCCAGAATTGTAGAGCAGGGGCAACAAGGCAAAGCAAAGGAACAGGTTATTACTCTTGAGACTTTGGCCGCAATCTTCAATGCAGGCGAGCTACATTGAACCCTTTGGACCACTCTTTTACCTCAATGAAGACAGCCTAGAACCAACGCCAGCCAAAAGGCCTGCTCTGCCAGCTTCCATGCCAAAATGTCTACCCAATGCTTGGCTTTTAATATTTCAACTCGAGGAAAAGCCATACTTGCCAGCAAGGAGTAGGTGAGAGCACAAGAGACCAAGAACATACTTACACACTGTGGATTTATTTATTCTCTACCCTGCTCAGTGTCTTGCCCTATAAACGGGACCCAGCCAGCACATTCAGACATGATGGGCTGTAGAAACTTCCTCCTGGTAGATGGGGAAGCAGGAAGAGAAGCTGTGATGGTTTCTTGACCACCAGATTCCTGCTGGAGGCCAGTGAGTCACCACAACTGATATGACTCTGACTGTGGGAACAATGACAAGTTGTTACAAGTTCTTTACTTTCCTGCAAGTGTGGTGGTGGAAGGGGGGGGGTCTAAAAATGAAGGTCTACTACAGGAGTGTGTTGGATATGTGATTGGGATTTGTCCCATGGATCCCAGCAGATCAACGTTGTGAATGGCTGGTCTGGAGGTAGCCAGTGAGGACATCTGCTCCAGCTTCCACACGATGACCTGTCACATGTCTGAAGCAGCACTCACGTGCCCTTGGATTTGCCTCTTCCCTTGGACCAAAGTTTTCTAGCTCCCTCAAGCCTTCTTTACGGACATGACATTCAGCTCCTGCACCATCTGGCTGCTGTTCTCAGGACGTGCTCCAATTTCTCAATGTCCTCCTTATTCTGCAAGGCCCAGTTCTGAACCTTGTGCTCCGGGCAGGACTGACCAGTGCTGAGCCAATCGAGGCCATGTTATGATCTAGACAAGAGACACTCTACTTCCCTTAATGTAGCCAAGATTGTGTTCACTTTATGTATCATGTATCAACCACATAACACAGTTGGACCAGGCTGAGCTCGTGGCCAATTTACAGAATAACAAACAAATAGGTCATTTTCTCTTGGACTACTGCCAAGCCAGGTCTACCCCATCCGGTACTTGTGCAATTAGTTTTTAACCTAAATGCAGGACTTTGCATTTCTCTCTTCTCATTCCATCATGTTGGTTTCAGCCCTGTGTTCCTTCCTGTTGAGGTCATTTCTTATTTCCATTCTGACATCTGTAGTGGTAACTATGCTTCCCAGCTTTGTGTCTGCTGCAAACTTGATTAGAACACCTTGTGTGTCGTCTTCTGAGTTACAGGTAACAATGCCAATGAGGTCAGCACCAAGGACAGAGCTCTATGGCATGCCACTGGAGACCTCCTTTGGGTTGACACAGAAAAACTAATCAACATTCTTTGACTGTGGTTGCTCATCCAGCTATGACTCCACTTCCTGTCCTGTGACCCAATTCTCATTTCCCCATCACATCCTCAAGGGCACCAGGTAGAGCATTTGTCAAATGCCATGCTGAAATCAAGATGCATTGGGTCCATATCATTGCCTTGATCTGCTGCCTGAGCAAGTAGAATTGCCATTGACATGCAATGGGCAAGATATTTACCTATCTCCGGGGTGGAAAAGGAAAATAGATGTATAAATGACTGAGAATATAGGGATTCACTGTGGAAAGTATAGGGAAGCCCATTTAAAGTTGAAGGGTTATTACATAAACCTCTCCCACTCTCAAAGATTGCCCTATTTCCCCAAATGTTTATATTGTTTTAACAGTCTATCATGTATGGTTATTATTGCATGCATTTTTATCTTCTCCATGAAACTGAACTTTTTTCTTTTCTTTCTTTTTTCCCCCTTTTTCTTTCTTTCTTTTTTTTTTTTTTGGCTTAAGCCTCTTTTATGATATATCTTGTCAATAAATGTTGAGTCTAATTCAGTGCATGTCTGATTCATATCAACCAAACCAGGTTTACAAAAGGCTGATTGTTAAACCAGAGTGCAGCAGACTACAATCTGACCCCACCTAGGGGAGAGAGGTACATGCCTGGCTGCAGGATGTTGACCAAATAGGCTTGATTAGTTGTGGGGGAAGGAATGGGGGATCCCAGAGAGGGGAAGAACAAGTACAGGGGATGAACTCAAGCAACAACTGAGAGAGAGGTCAGGGCTCAAAGAGGGGTCAAGTTTAACTGGTCATTGGGTCTGAGGGGCAGGCATGGGGCTTGGCATGGGAGATAAGCCAAGAGGGCAGGTACCAAGAAAGTACTAGAAAAATCAAAGAGCAGAAGTGGGCATGCTCTGAGAGGGTCCAGGACTTGGACTGCAAATGTACATAGGAAGCCTAGAGCTTGCTGTTATTGGGGCCATCTGCACAGGACCTGGAGCAGTTTGGCCTCATTGAAAGACCTGGATCTGGTCAGACTGTTATGACTGTTAAGTGCTTCTAAATACATAATTTGTCCTGCTCCATATTGGAGAAACACCCATGTATCTACATTATCCAAATGTTCCTTTTATTTTATTTATTTTTTAAAATTATTTTTATTAACATATAACGTAATATTTGCCCCAGGGGTACAGGTCTGTGAATCATCAGGCTTACACATTTCACAGCGCTCACCATAGCACATACCCTTCCCAATGTCCATAACCCAAGCACCGTCTCCCTACACCCCTACCCCCAGCAACCCTCAGTTTGTTTTGTGAGATTAAGAGTGTCTTAGGAATGCTCCTTTTAGGCACCTGGGTGGCTCAGTGGGTTAAGGCTCTGCCTTCGGCTCAGGTTATGATCTCAGGGTCCTGGGATCGAGCCCTGCATTGGGCTCTCTGCTCAGCGGGGAGCCTGCTTCCCTGTCTCTCTCTGCCTGCTTCTCTGCCTACCTGTGATCTCTCTGTCAAATAGATAAATTTAAAAAATCTTAAAAAGAAAAAAGAAATGTTCCTTTTAAACACAATTCTTTCCTTTGTTAACCAGAGAGCCTGTTATTACAAAAATTTGGATCATATTCCAGGGATCCCTGACATGTCCAGGAGGGTCTTTGCAATCTCCTGGGTTCAAATCCCAGCTCTGCCATTTGTAGCCGGGTGATCTCGGGTATGTTACTCAGCATTTCTAAGCTTCCATTTCCCCATCTACAAACTGGGAATAATGATTAACATCTACCTTATGATACTGTTGGGAAATTAGATTTGACATAGCTAAAATGCCTGGCAGGTCGTTGTAGTAAACTGTAGCTATCAGTATTAACTCTGTGACCTTGGGCAAAAGTCACTTAACTCCTCTGAGCCTCATTTCCATCATGAACATGATGGCTGGAAGAACTGCGAGGACATGGAAAGGAAAACATTTCGTTAAGTGTGAGGTACTCAATAAATGTAAAAATTCTCATTAGTCACAGGTTGCTTAGGTAACTTAGTCTCTCTTGCATACCCTCCAAACCCAAGGATATGCCCTGAATCAGGCTTCTAGGGGGTCTTCAGAGGGGACACTGTGATGTTTTCAAAGTTGTGTGCAAAATGCTGTGGGCCCCCACATACTACCAATCCCTCTGGGGAGACTGCCTAGGAGTCCATAGCCCCCCAAAGGCCAGGAAACAGGAAGGCCTGGGGTTGTGAAGCTGTAGGAAAGTTACAGTTTCCCAAGATTGCTATAAAATCTGGAATTCCTCAGAGTGTGGCAAGAGAATAGAGTCAGTGCTATGGACATTTGGGACCATTCCAGGTATGGGTCCATTTCCCTTGGGTCTTTTTCCAACACCCAGGAATTCAAGGTCCTGCTCTTCCATACCCTGCTTGTTTCTAGAAGCACCGCCTATGGGCCTGAGCTGGCTTTTCATTTAGTGTAAATAGGCCTCCCCGTTAGCAAAAGCCTTTCATGCCATTCCCAGAGTAATTCCAAACAAGCCTGTGAGCTTATTTAGAATTATGACCCCCATTTTGTCAGTGGTAAAAAGGGCTCGGAGATGCTTGGGACAGTGGCCAATAGATTGAAATGTGCAGATTGAAATGTGCAGATTGAAAACAGCACTGTGGGACTAGAGACTGAGGATCTGGATGGTAGACCAGGTTCTGCCTCTAGGTGGCTGATAGCACAGGCTAATTTAAGAGCTCTGGCTACTATAGAGGCTTGGTGAAGAGGCAGAGGGCAGCTGTCAGGTAATGTATCCGGTCCTGGGCACTCTGATTTCTGGCCCACCCTGTGGATGGTGAAATTGTGTTGCTGTCTGTCAGCACCATTGTAAGAAGATGGTTTTATCTACCTACTCCTTTCTCATCAAGGCCGTCAGACTTGGGGTGACTCCCCAGATTTAAGGAGTCTTAAGGAGAAGACTTAAACCACCATTGCTCTAGACATTGGGAAAGTCCCCTCTCTTGGTCTCCCCCTTCCTTTGCTTGGGATGACCTCATATTCTATAGGGCATCACATTCCTAGACCTGAATTTGGATATTGAAGGGAATAAATGGTCTCCTTTGACAGAAGGAAGGAATGTCCCTGCACAGTCCAGCCTACTGAGATGTGAGTTCAAACCACCACCTCATTGTGGCAATACTAGCCAACATGTAAGTAGTTATGTGGTACGGACGAAAGTTTTGGAGCCCGTATGAAATGCATTTAATGCTCTCAGAAACTAAACAAATTAAGTGCCATTGTAATCCCTTCCTAAGACAGGGGGACATTGAGACATGAGTCAGGGAAGCAACTGACCTGCCCAAGGTCACACAGCTAGTAAGTGGTGGTACCAGGATTCAAACCAGTTAAGCTTGGCTCCATAGTCCATGTGCTTAACCAAGGCACCATATTGCCTCTCTAAGGGGAAAGCATCTTTTCTGGCTCTGCCTCATTTGTGTACATATCTATGTTTGGGTCCTTGCTGGGTGGAGGAATACCGGAACAATGAAGAATGTATGATTCCTGGTTTGAATGGCGTATCTGGCCTCAGTTTCCTCATTTGTAAAGTGGGCACTGTTCATGCCCTACTTTTTTCCACAATTATTGTGTGGATCAAATGAGCCCTGGTGCAAAGGCTCTGTAAACACTGAGCATTGCCCAATAAAAGGCATCGCCATTATCATTATTGGTTGAGCAGCTCTAAGTGTCCTAGCTGCCTGGGGTGATGCGCAGCTTGTGATTCTGCGGGAGCTGGTGACTATAGACCTCTCCACCTGCTTCTCTAAGGCTCAGCCTCCATCCCTCCTCCCTCCCAGTTTTCCCTCAGAGGAATTTGGAGGAGGCATTTTGTTTTCCAGTCCAGAACTCAACCCAAATCCCAGGAGGAGAAGATGCGCCAAGACACTGACCTGTTTTGCCAATGCATTTGCCCAGGTGCCCTGGCCAGTTCCCAAGCCTGGCAATCCATCACCGCCAGCTCAAGCAGCCACTTGCTGCGGTTCCACTGGCTCTGTTCTCAGTTGCCCTCTATCCCGGCCTGTCCCCCAGCACCAGTGTCCTCATGACTAGGTGCTGCCTTGCACTTCTGAGAAGACCAAACTCCAGGTCCTTGGGATGTGCTGTACAGGAAAAAGGACTGAAGGAGAAAGAAGAACTGTGGCCTAAGTCATGTTCCTAAGATTGTCCCTTTCTGCCCACTTCCCACCATTGCAACTACAGATTCGACTGGGCAGCTAACTGCCTGTTTGGCCGACAAATCTAATGGCAACATGAAGGAAAGTTCCAGCATTGCAGGAGGGTCCACCCTATCCCCAGGCATTTCACTCACTGAGCCTGGTGTACTTCTAGAAGGAGATGTGGTTCCTGGCTGATTGAGGTTTGTGGGATGGAGAGAGGGAGTTGGTTCAGTGAAGGAGCAGGTATGGAGAGGAGGAAGCTGACAGTGGGCCGTAGCTCTAGGAGTCAGGCTGGCACAGAGTGAGGAAGGTGAGGGCTGGGGTTGTTGGGCTTCTGGTTTGCTGGGGGGGGGGTCCAAGCTACAGAGAGATGTGGGGGTATAGGCAGCACAAAGGAGGACTGGTGGGGGTCTGGCTTGGTGGAAATATAGATCTGGGGGGGTGCCTGAGTAGCTCAGTCAGTTAAGCATCTGACACTTGATTTTGGCTCAGGTCATGATCTCGGAGTCATGAGATCCAGCCCGGCATTGGGATCTGTGCTGGGCATGTAGCCTGCTTAAGATTCTCTCTTTCCCTCTGCCCCTCCTCTAACCCACCCCGCTGCTCATGCTTTCTCTCTTTCTCTGAAAAAGAAAGAAAAGAGAAGAAAAAGGAAACGAAAAGAAATATAGACCTGGAAGTAGGATTGTACTGGGTGGATGTCCCATGAGCTCTTCATTTTACAGATGGGGAACCTGAGGCCCAGATGGATGAAATGTCTTGGGCAGGGTTGCATGGGTAGTGGCAGAAAGAAAACTATGTAATGAGCTTTCAAGTCAGACCTGGAATAACTCCCAGTTCTGATGCTTCTTAACTGTGTGACATTGGACGCCTTCCTGAACCCTCTGAACCTCAGTGTCCCCATCCATAAAGCAGAGGTGGTGATGTTGACCTTGCAGGACCGTTCTGAGGTCTCGTCCTTTCCACGGCACACGCTGATCTTCCAGGCTTGGCAGCCTTGGCATGTGAGGGGTCCAGAAGCTTGAAATAGTCATGATCTAGGTTGTTTGAGGGTAGGTTTTGTTGAGCGCTGGAGGAGAAGGCCTGATGCAGTGAGCAAGGAATGCAGATGGGTCGGAAGAGTGAGAAGGGAACATAGGCCTTCCCCAGTCCTTGGTTGCACTCTGCTGGTCTCCTTTGTTCTTCAGTGTCCCCCTCTGGCCACCGTCTTGACGACTTTCTGAAGTACATTCGTCATTACTTTGTTTTTAATGAATAGTCCACTAGAGACCCTGATCTTAATTTTAAAATCCCATCTCTCTTTCTGTCAATTTATTCGATACTCATTTATTCAATAAGCGTTTATTGAGCATCTCCTACGTGTCAGTCCCTGTGCCGGGCGTTGGGGACATAGCAGTGAGCAAAGCTGCTTAACACCCCTGCCCATGTGGATCTTATATTACAGAAGGGTCATTACCTCCAGCCACGCCGCTCAATTAAGACACTTAGTTTCTATTGTTTCCACTTTTCTTCTTCAGCCTATAGGTTTTTGTGAATCTGTGGTCTTCCACATTGCAGAGCACTCCTTAGCAGGCTGAAATTCCCTGCCTGGTAGAATCAGACTTGGTTATAAATCAACATGTAAAGGAAAACAGGTTAAGTGGCAAAGCCAAGAACACCTCCTCCCCACCTCCCAGCTCACATGCCCAACCCTGCTGGTTTCCAGGACTTGAAGACCATTTCAGTTTGGCTGAATGAGCGGTGGCAGCTGGCTGTCCACAGAGCCCTCCCTTCTGTTGTCCCACAGTAATGGGGACAGACGTTGTGAGCTCCATGGTTAACCAACACAGCTGGGCATGTGGGAGGGGCTCAGATTTGCTGAGGGAATGTGGGTATGTGGGTAAATGGATAAATGAATAGTCAGAGCTTCTTGGAAGGGTCTGGGTGAGAGCAGGACCAGGTACTCTAGGCATCAGCTTTGACTGGGGCAACTAGCCACGTCAGGGCTTTATCCAAGAGCAGATCTTAGCCTTGGGGATGGGGCACATGGAGTATGAACCTTTTCTTCCTGCTGAGTCTCTTTCTCCTCAAGACCTCATCATTAGCCTTCCCCGCAGGTACCGAGCGAGGTGTGTGCGAAATCCTCAGGTACGTCTGTCGGGGAGGGAGGGTCCTGACAATCCAGAAATGCTTTTCTCAGGAGCAAACACAGAACAAGGCAGACGAAGGCTGTTGCTTGCGCAGTAAGTGCCGATAATCTGCTCCAGGAGGTGAACTGGGGCCTCATCCCTCTGAGCAGGAGATTAAAGGCCTGAGCTTGTGATTGCTGCTCGGCTGGGGACCTCTGCCGTACACCGACAGGGAGCCCCGAGAGCACAGAGAACACAGCTGCCACTGGAAAAAGTCAGCATGGGGGACCGCCAGTGGCGGGCTGTTGAAAACAAATGGGGCAAAGAAACGATTTGGATGCTATCGATTGGAGCTGATGTTTGCAGAACAGCCGGAAATGACTTACTTGCCTTCACACCCGATAGGGAAACTGAAGTCAGTGAGCCTGGAACAGACCTTGCCGAACCCTGCAAAGGATTTTCACGTCCCTAGCCCTTCTCCTCTCTCCCCCAGAAATACCCACCCGTCAACCACAGGCCCCCGGCTGCCCTGCTCCTCCTTCCTGCTCTTATCCTCCCATGGCCTCCGGCACTAATGTCTTCCTCAGCCTCCCACCAGGCTGGCTGCTGCCACCGCTGCATCTGGCCTCTGATCCCCTCCTTGCCACCGTCATTAAGGCTTCTGCTGTGCCCCTGTCTGGATGTGGAGGAGCGCAGTCCTCCTTAGGTTAGCTGCAACAATGCTGGAGTTTTTGTGGGGGTGGCTTACGTAGAAGGAACTCCACTAGTAAATTACCAAAACCAACTCAGCAAAGGAAGCACACGAGCCTACGAATGGGTGAGTTTGTGGAGCACAGACCCTTCAACCCAGGGTGACTTAAGGTTTGCTCAGTGATCACAATCTACTGGAAACCCAGGCCTCGCTTCTCCTCTCCTCTCCTCTCCTCTCCTCTCCTTTCCTCTCCTCCCTTTTTCTTCCTTTCCTTCCCCTTCCCTTCCTTTATTTTTCTCTTCTCATCTTTTGTTTCCTTACCTTTTCTCTTCTGGCTCTTTTTAAATTTCCTTCCTTCTTTCTTGCTTACTTCCAGCCCATGTTAGTCTGGTTCTTCCAAGAAGCAGATACCAAGACAGGATTGAAGGAACATCAATTTTATTAGGGGCAACACCTGGATGAGAGAAAATGGGGCAGAAGCTAAAAAAAGAAAAAAAAAGAAAAAGCTGGAAGAAGCAATGTAAGTCTTTGAGGACAGGAGGGAAGGTTGGGTGCGCCTGACTGCTCTGTCATCTAAGGAAGGTTCACCAAGGCTGTCACGGTATCCTTGAGCCTGGGCTGGGTATCTAAGGATTCTGAGGTTGCCCAGGCATGGGTCTGCCATGAGCACATCCCCTCTGTGCTCATTCATCCACTGGAAGCAGGACCTTGCTGTCAACTGGGTGATGGGTTTTTAGAGCCCGGCACTGGGGGCCTTGGTCAATCCTGTCCCTGCACTTGGAGGTCTGTCAGGGACATTCTCATGGCCACCAGGGCCCTGCCTGTTTTGGCATGTCTGAAGCCAAGTCACACACGATTCTACCCGTCCATGGACTCTTCCTCTTCCTCCAGTCTTCCCTAGATATCTTAGGGCTTCCTTCCACTTCTGGCTTTTCTATAAGGCCTTCCCCTGGCTACCCCATGCAGAATTGCAACTCTCTGTCCAACACCTCCTCATCTCCTTACCTGGTTCATTTTTCTCCCTAGCTCTTATCACTCTCTAACCTACCATATAGTTCCCTTGTTTATTGTTTTTAATTGTCTCTTACCCCTAGTAGGATATAACTTTCCTGAGGGCAGGGATTTTTGTTCACCTTGTTCAGTGTTGTATCCCCAAATCCAAAACAGTGCCTGACATTAATGAATATTTGTTGCATCAATGTAAGAATGACTATTGTTCAGAGTGTCTGGGGGCTCAGTATCTCCAGCAGCTGTGTGAACCTTGAGAAAAGGGCTACCTCCTTTAGAGTGTAAGAGCTTCACATCCTTTTCAAGGAGCTAGAGAGATAGGTGCTATGGTCAGGGGTTAATAACAGGGGGTTTGGCATTGGACAGACTTGGGTACTGGTCCCACCTCCATCACTTACAAGCTGTGTGGCTTTGAGAAAGGCACATAACCTCTCTGAGCTTTAGCTCCCTCACGGGTGAAGTGAGGACAACAATCTACCACTGTCAGGATCGCTTTAAGCTTGAGAGGGTTCTGATTACTCCGACTAAGCCTTAAAGAAGACTTTTCCTATTTAAAAGTCAGAACTCAATTAATGGTTTATCAGCAAGCATTTCTTTATTGAGGGAGAATGTTAGCTTAGCCCACTTCCCACCGGGCCCTTTCCCACTCCCTCCCTCCATTACCTCCCTCCCTCCAAATAGTGATAAGATCTTGGAATTCCTTGGTCTCCACCATGACTAACAACCAGCATTTCCAATGGGGAATTACTTTGCATATACTATTATATGGCTAACATAATTAGAGCTCTATAATGACAGGCTCCACATACCTGGTTCCCTGTTCCTTCCCCAGAGTCTGGAGCTGAGTGGGTACTTAGTAAATATTTGTTAAATCATCACAGCCAGCTGGAAGGTTGGTATTATCCTCCCTACTTTACAATACCAAGACCAAGGCTTGCCCCCAGTCACAGAGCAAGTAAGTGGTGGGGCCAAGACTTAGCCTCCGATATGTCTGATTTACAAACATGGGAGTTTTCAATTCCATGGTACTGCCTAAGGTAGATGGTTCTTCTTCCTAATCCCCAGAGGAAGAGCTCAGGATGTAGGCACGGACTCTATATGGCCTCAGGGCTCATCCAGCCGCCTGCTTATAGAAAGTCTCAGGGTCTCCAGTCCTGGGGAAGAGTATGGCCTCAAACACAGTCAGCCCATTGACTTTTATTGCTACCACATAATTTTGTAGGTTGAGTGAATCATCTTTGGCTGGCAGATAGACCTTTTCTTTTTTCTTTTTTGTTTTTAAGCTGCTCCTGAATTCCTGACAATGTTGAGTCATTCCTTGGCAGGACATTGCCAATGTTGTGGCAGTTGGGACAATTGATGTAGGCCAAATGGCTTAGCTAGCTAACCTATAGGTTTTCTTTCAACCTGGTGCAGAGTTTAACCCTGTTCTAGGCCACCTAGAAAGGTGGCTGTCCTTGAATCCTGGAAGAATGCTTTCAAAGGCTTGAGGGTGGGTGGAGGTAGCTGGAGGACAGAGGAGGGTATGTGTGTGTATTGGCAAATGATGAAGTCTTTTAACGATTCAAGCTGGGCTGTTTGTGCTTGAAATCAACTCAGGCATGCACATAATACACAAACACCCTGTGAGGAAAACCTTGAGTCTTTATTGTACAAACAGCTGTGTTTGCTTTTAAGCGATGCAAAATTAAAGCAGTGTCACATACAAGCAAGAGTGTGGCATTAGCCTGGGTCAGCTCTTTGAGGGTCAGAGGAAGAGCTGCTGATGGGCTATGGTGTTGGAGAGGTGCCTCAAAGCCTGCTCTTTCTCCAGGTCCCACCGTCTTCCACTTTATGGGCTGTGATTTCCTACATTTGGTCACCGGTAGACCATATGGCATTAGGCCTTTCACGAAAAAGCAATGGTGTAAATGCGTGATGAGAGTGGTGACACATGAACACACCAGGACACAGTCACACTTGAGTCATCTTAGGTGTCAAGCTTGCTGAGTGGAAGGCCTGGAGGGGCTGGGAGAGTACAGGGAGAGAACAGTATGGTTTGGTGGTGGAGTGGGAACTTGTTGTTCTCACCTGCCCAGCATCTTTTTTCTAGACACAGGATCCTGATTTTCCTTTGGGGAATGATCCCTGTTCTAGTTTTCGTCCATGGAATTTCACTGGTATGTGACCAAGGTTAGTCAGTTGGAGCACTGCATCCCCTTGGCCACTGTAATTGGTTCACAAAAAGGCATGTGGTTGAATCAAGACAATAGGAGGCCTTCCCTAGACTCTTGTGGAACTACTGGGACAGAGTTATATTCTTGGGGGTTGCTGAGCTAGTAGGGTGGAAGGCTGGATCTTCTGGATAGGGGTGGAGGACATACTGCAGACAGAGCTGGTCTGAGAATAAAGGCAAAGGAAACCAGAGTGGAGAGAGGAGAGGTACACACCTCTAAAGATGTCCTGGATCTCCTGGATCACATCATACCTGAAGTCATTACCCTTAGGTTGTTAAGTTATATGTTACAACAAACTAATAAATTCATCTCTTCCAATCCCCTTGCCTTTTTTTTGTTGTTGTTGTTGCCTAAGCTTGTCACCTAAAACTGTTTCTTGACTGTTATATTGTGCTTGTTTACTGCTCTTTCTCTTCCAACAACTTGTGAGCTTCCAGAAGGAAGGGATTGTTGTCTCATTTATCTTTGCATCTTCGGTATCTGGTGTAGTAGAACTTCAGTACTGAACTGTGGCAGTCAGAGAGAAAAAGGCTGAAAGAGAGCACTTGAAGCCACGGGATCCTGGACAAGAAGATGGTCTAACATGCAGAAGCAGGCTGAAGAGATATGTCTCTTTTCTGGGTGGTTGTGTAAGGGGCGTGGCTGGAAATACAAGGAGTAGACTATGAGGCATAGAGTGGAGGTTGATCCAGAGAAGACCCCCAGCGATCATCAACAAGGAGTGGGTGGGTGCTGGTGTTACCATCCAGAGACACAGAACCAAATGCGGCTTGGAAAAACGAGAATGTCTATCCTGAGGTCCGAGCTGGCAAACGGGAGGTAACTGAATGGATGTTGGAGACAGGAGTCAATACTTGTGGTCTGGCATTTGATGAAGAGGTCAGCTGCATTCAGAGGGGGCAAGATGGGATGGGTAGGGATGGGAATATTGGGAGCCATCCTGGGAGGCTGGACCCAGAAGGGGTCACAGAGACAATATTCACCATTTTCACCTTTCTTCTGGGACATCCTAATTTGTTGATAGAAGTTGTTGATGCCTCTCTTCCAATTCTGCCTGCTACAGAAGGAGAGTCAAATTTATGGGCTTTAAAAGCATTTCAGCATATCATGGATTATATAATTATACATGGGTCCAGACCATAGCCCTTGTCCAGTGTCTTCTCTTCCAAAGTAAATCTAACTGCTTGCCATTCCCACTCACCAACCAGAAGAGACCATGTTACATTTTGAATGAGCTCAGGACATCGGATGTCCTGCTGAGCCAGGGGCCACTTTTTCTTCCATTTTCAGACTTCTTGAATGTGTTCTCAAATCTCTATCTCTGGATGCAACGTTCCTGAGCAGAGGCAGGGAAAGGTGTCTCACTGGCAGAGGTAGGCTGAACACTGCGTAAACCTGAGTCTCCAGTGTTGCTGGGGGTGATGGAACAGTGACCAGCAATCAATGGTTGTCCTGTTTAGAATTCCTAACCACATTCCATAGGAAATTGTGTTCCATCTCCTTCCTTCTCTATTCTATGACTCTGCCAAATCCTTACTCTGGCACCAATTAGAAGCTGCATGGTGAAAAGTGAGTCAGCATTGTCTTCTTTTCCCATCTTCGGCTCTTGGGGTTCCTGGCTCTTAGGTCGCCCTCTCCGTGGTGTCACTATGGAAAGGGCTACGTGGCAGATTCAGAAGGTGTCACTGATGAGCAGGGAGACCTGGTTTCTAATTCCAGCTCTTCCAGACCTTCATTCCTTGGCCTTGGGAAAGAGTCTTCCCTCTCTCAGCTTCGGTGGCTTATGTATTCTATAATTCTGGAAACTGGTTAAGTGAAATCCTTCTTCCCCACCCCCAAACCACCCCCCGCACCTCTTTGTTTCTGTCTCTGTCTCTCTCCTTCTCTCTTTGTGTCTCTCTCCCCCTTCTGGGAAGGCTGGGCACTTGGCCTCTGTGTCTGGGTCTTGCCATGTGAGATGCTTATAGTCTCTTTGGCTTGACCCCTGTTCTATACACACACCCTCTCAGCCACACTTTCCAGTATGAGCCTGGATTTGTCAGTTGGGAAATCTAAAGTTGGCAATAACGTTAGAGGAGACCAAAATATTGGGCCACCAGAGACCAGCAGGGGTTTCAATAAACGAAACTTCAGCATTTAAAAGATTCAAGTCCAATTCCCTCAGAAAAGTTCCTGAAAATAAAGATTATCCACTTAAACACCCAAAGATAGCATTTACGAAAAAGGCACTTTGCGGGGAAATCAATCTTAATGTTGCCTTTCACAATTCCAACTCCCTTGTGCTCTATTAAGAAGTAGCCCTTTAACCTTTCCTTGGGTCTCTCTTCACCAGCACCCTCCTCAGGTGGGCCCGCTTCTGCTTGGGGCTTTTCTTCTTTTCTGTAATGACAGTTATAGGAAAACTGGAGGATTAGCTCTGGTACGGACACCCTGTGCTGAGCACTGATATCACGAAGGATCCTGATCATTTGGTTCCCATTTGCAAGCAATTACAGAAGGAAGGGAAGGTAGTGAGAGGAATGCATAACCTCTAGCTCAAATCTCTAACCTTGGAAAATTCTCTCCAATCTCTTATGCAGGGAATGGCTTTTGAGAGTCCTTTGCCTACAACCCATGCACATGTTTCTGAGTTTCCCAAGGAAAAGGAAGCAAAACCTTCTCACTGTCTTTGGATTTGTGATAGCCCAGAAGTTGGCGGTTGGGGGTGGGGGATGAAGTGATGAATTGAACAATGACATTCCTTTCTTATCTTAGACCAGTTTTTTTTTTTTTTCATTATAGCCACATTTATATCCATTTGAAAAATAGGGTGCCTGAGTGGCTCAGTGGGTTAAAGCCTCTGCCTTCGGCTCAGGTCATGATCCCAGGGTCCTGGGATCGAGCCCCACATCGGGCTCTCTGTTCAGCAGGGAGCCTGCTTCCCCCTCTCTCTCTGCCTGCCTCTCTGCCTACTTGTGATCTCTGTCTGTCAAATAAATACATAAAATCTTAAAAAAAAAAGAAAAATAGTAAGTCATGTGTGAGAGGCATATTATTTGTCCATTCTATAGATTTTTCTTAGTTGTGTTACAGACTTGGGGCTCCCCTATAATTCTGGGGCCCTACCAGGGCCTATTGCCTACATCTGGAAACTGCTATTCTAGAACAACAACAAAAATATTGGTGGCTTATATTGAGGGTTTCCTACATGTCTGTCATTATGCTAAGTTTTAAGTGTTTTCCATACTTTCCATTTGAGTCCCATGACAACATTATAAAATAGATACTTACCTTATGTCCATTTTATAGACAAGAAAACATAGGCTTAGATGGGTAAAATAATCCACTCAAGCCCACACAGATAGTAAGTGTGAGAGTCAGGATGAAGACCCATGTATTTCTGATTTCAAACCCATGTTTTTAATAATGGAACTAGAATTTGGCATATATTGCTGTATATTTTTGTAAGTATCTTCTTTGAATTTAGCTCTTTGTATCTCCTGACATAGAAGAAAAACTCAATAAATGCTTTTTAATTAATTGATTACTGGTGAGAGTTTTCTAAAAATTTGATTCCTATGATTTTACTACTTATTTCCAAATTCTTGAGAATAGGCCATCAATGATCTTGGCTGGTGACTACACTTAACATGGTGAGCACTGAGTAATGTAGAGAACTGTGAAGTCATTAGTTTGTATACCTAAAACTAACATGTTGTATATCAACTGTACTTCAATTAAAAAAAAAAAGATCTTGGATGACCTTGGCTGACAAGTATCATTTTTTTTTAAATTGAGTATACTTGATATACAATGTTATATTAGTTTCAAGTATGTTGACAATGATGTGGAGAAAAAGGAACCCTGGTACACTGTTAGTGGGAATGTAAATTGGTACAGCCACCATGGAAAACAGTGTGGAGGTTCCTCAAAAATTTAAAAATAGAAATACAATGTGATCCAATAATTCCACTACTGGATATTTGCCCAAAGAAAACAAAAACATTAATTCAAAAAATATGTACTCCATATGTTTATTGCAGAATTATTTACAGGAGCCAAGATATGGAAGCAACCCAAATGTCTTATTGATAGATGAATGAACAAGTATTGTATTCAGAATCAAAGTCCAGATCAGGAATTAATAGATGGGTATCAGAGAAGGAACTTAACTTGGAGTCCTGACTCTTAAGCTAATTAGGGGCTTGATGAAGAGCACTTTCTTTACAAACCATGAGTCATCCATTGTATTTCCCAGAGCATTTGGTTAAGCTTCTTCACCACCACCATCATCATCACCATAATCATTATCATTAGTGTTTATTTACAGAGCTCCTTATTCTTACAAGGAATTTTTCTAGATGCTAAGGATAGGTATATAGAGGTATGATATGGCTCCTGTCCTTGGGGAACTTCCAATCCATCAGGGAAACCATGGAATGATTCAATGTGGAATTTCCTTTAGCCTGGACCTACAAAGCAAAGTTGTTTGAAGGAGATGGGGAGCAGAGTTAGAATTTGTGCTCTTCTAGACAGAGGGAACAATATAAACCAGGGCAGAGAGATGTGGAAGTACATATTTAAAGAAATCCATGTTCAAGGAAATAAAAGCTGTAGAGCAGAGGGTGTATAAATGTTATAACCTATCTGGAATATATTTTATGTTGTGTGAGGTAGGGATCTAGTTTATTTTTTCCATAAGGATGTTTAATTGTCCCAATACCATTTAATGAATTGTTAACTCTTTCCCTATTAATTAATTATAACACCTTTTTTTTTTAAACCAAATTCCCTTAATTATTTGGGTCTCTTTCTGGAATCTGTTCTGTTTCATTGTCTTCTTCCTCTGTACCTGAGCTGGTACCACATTATTTAAATTCATATGGCTTTGTAATATGTCTTGATATCTGATGGTACAAGCCCTTGTCTTTGTTCTTTAAAAAAAATAGTTATGGCTATTCTTTTTTTTTTTTTTTAAGATTTTATTTATTTATTTATTTATTTGTCAGAGAGAGTGAGCACAGGCAGACAGAGTGGCAGGCAGAGGCAGAGGGAGAAGCAGGCTCCCTGCTGAGCAAGGAGCCCGATGTGGGACTCGATCCCAGGACGCTGGGATCATGACCTGAGCCGAAGGCAGCCGCTTAACCAACTGAGCCACCCAGGCGTCCCAGTTATGGCTATTCTTGCTCATTGATTCCTCTATATGAATTTTACAAGTTGCTAATCAAATTCCCTGAAAAATCATGGAGGCCATGAAGAACATGCCCTGAGGCATAGAGGGAGTCTAACAGGCCAACAAACTGGTAAATTAGCTTAAAGGTCAATAATGGAGGCTTAGCTTGTCAAGCCAAGACCTGCAGAACCCACACCACTTGTGGGCATTTCTAAAAAAGATGAGATAACTTCTGGCATCCTGGCATCTCCCTTACAAACATGGTCTGTATGTCTTGCACATTTAGTGCTACAGACTGGCCTAGAACACCCATGTCTGCAGAGCCCCCCATGATGAGCAGAAGAGGGAGTTCAGCCTGTGTTGGAAGACAAAAAAAAGAGGGGGGGCTGTCAATCTTGCCTATTCAGAACTCAGAAGTGACCTGAATCTGAAACCCTGAGGCAGCTCCTTTCTCTCTGCTTTGGTCTTTTCACTGCCTCTCCCCCTTTTCACATGTAGCCCTTCCTAGCTGCCATCTGTCACAGTTACAGATGATTGAACAAAGGTAAGGAGAGAGAGTCAGCCACCCGTTGTGTCTTCCCCCAAGGACCATTGTCAGCTCTGGATCAGAAATCATGGAAGGCAACCCTGGCCCTTGGGTTGGGGGAAGGAGCACAAAGGCCCTTTGGACCAACCTCTGAGGACATGCTGCCCTCTCATCCATCCCATTCCATTAGCCACAAAACAGAAACATGTGTGCAAGAAGTACCTCTCCTCTGCCTGCTTCTCTGGTTTCTCTTCTTTGGTGGTTACTTTTTCACTCAACAATTATTCATTGAATACTTGCTATGTGCCAGGTGCTGAGTAAACAATATGAACAAAATAGACTTAGTTTTGGTTCTTGTGGAGCTTACATTCTGGTGGGGGAGATAGTCGGCAATTAGCTAACAAACATACAAATACTTTTTTTCTCCTCTGCCTTCCTCTCCTCCAAGCACAGTTCTCTCTCTGGCAGCCTCTGCCAGGGATGGGTAGAGATTAGGCGGGGGTAATATATCCATATAAAAGGACTCTACTAAGCATACCAACCTGGGGATGGTAGAGTGGGAGATTGATGGGTGATTAGAAATGTGTAAGAGGCAGTCTGAAAGGGTCTTGAAAATCTTTCCTAGATTCCTACTTTTTTTGACCCTACTGCATGATGACTGCTTTCCTTTTTGATGGTCAAATCAATGTTCCATGTCTGAATAACACCCTCCACTTAATGACGTGAATTGTAGGAAGATGGAGTTTTTCTGCTCTCTGTGAGGAAGAGGAGAGTGGTGAACAATTTTATATCTAAAGGTGATGGGGAAGAGGACAGAACATTCTGGCAGGGGGATCCTGACTCCCCAGAGGTAATCTGTAAAACATCCTCTCCTGGAGGGATTCCTGGTACTGGTGACCACGACATGATGTGTATGATTAAAATTCTGGGCCAGCCCTGAAGCCAGACTACTCTGAGAGCAAGGGATACGTGAAAAAAGGGATAAAGCAGTGGTGTGGCCTTGAACACAAAGCAAGGCAAGCTCATTCAGAAGGTGGAGGGGAAGGGAGCAATGTAGACTCATGACAAGGAGTACCAGAGGGCTTTTAACCAGAGCAGAAATTATGAGAACTTTGGGCTGCTCTCCAGAATTCCAAAGATGGAAGCCTTTTAATTCTTGAATATAGGTTCATGAAATTTGTGGAGAAAAAAATAATAGGGGCACCTGGGTGGCTCGGTCATTAAGCGTCTGCCTTCGACTCAGGTCATGATCCCGGGGTCCTGAGATCGAGCCCCACATCAAGCTCCCTGCTTGGCAGAAAGCCTGTTTCTCCCTCTCCCACTCTCCCTGCTTGTGTTTCCTCTCTTGCTGTGTCTCTCTCTGTAAACAAAGAAACAAACAAACAAAAAAAGCAAATAAACCAGAAAGCATGGCCTTGGAAAAGTCATGGGGTACCAGTTTTGCATGAAAGAATAAACTGTGGTTGGGATAGTGGGATGGTGTGCTAAAAGATGGTATATTCAATGATTTTGAAGGTTTTTTTCCACCATTAATATCACATGATTCTGTTTTTATCCCCATGGAACAGGCATCGTGTGTCTAGAAATTTGTAGAGGAAAGTTTTTGCTTTTGTAAGTTTACTTTTGGGAATCTATAGGCTCTTTAAAGGTAATAGATATCTTCCTACCACAGGAACTTTCATCAAGTTTTGTTGGATGAAAGAACGAGGAAGAAAATGAAACATATAGAAAATACCCTCTTACCAAGGAGCCTACTTCCAGATTGGAGACACCAGATAAAACACTGACATAGTTAAAGAAATCCATATTTAAGTTTTTTTTTTTAAGATTTTGTTTATTTTTTTGACATAGAGAAAACAAGGGAGGGAAAACAAATGGGGGGTGGGTGGAAGACGGAGAAGCAGGCTTCCCTCTGATCAGGGAGCCCGATGCGGAGCTCAATCCCAGGATCCTGGGATCATGACCTGAGTCAAAGGTAGACGCTGATGCTTAACAACTGAGCCACCCAGGCATCCCATATTTAAGTTTTAAATTCTAAGTCGACTCCTTGGTTCCGGAGACTACTGCAGACAGCTCCATGGTGCTGAAAGTAGAGCTATAATGAGGTGAATGCACTTTTCATTTCAGTGTTCACCAACTCATTCATCCCACAAGCACTCACTGAGGGCCTGTTGCATGCAGACAGCATCCAGGTACAGTACGGAAGAAGAAGTCTTTAAGTATTTTAAAGTTGAAGATTATCCTACAGAAAATGACCAAAAACTATGATAACAGAAGTTTCCAAGAAAACAGGAAAAGAAGAAACACAAAGGAAAGACCATTTCAGTTTAGAAAGTTGAATTCAGAAAGATTAAGAAACTTTTTACAATAGGCACCATTTATTGAGTGTCTACTATAAGCCAGGCTGTGTAAATACATTCTTTCTAAATAGTCTTTTAAGAAAGGAGTCCAGAGAGGGTATGGGTCCCAAGTAACAGGGCTTATAAATAGGAACAGGATCAAGACCCATGTCTGTTTCCCTCTAAAGCCTGGAATCTTTCTAAATCCTCATGATTCCCTCCTTAAGGCCACCATGGGAGGAAGGAACATTCTAGTCTGTATATAGTTTATGTGAGCTCATGAGGGAAAGACAAGCTCCCCAGGTTCCCTTTTTCCTCTAAGTGTCTCCTTGCCATCTTGGCCATGTGACAGCACTAACTGGTAGAAAGGGGGAGCAGAGAGACTCCAGGACTATTTGAGATGTATGAGGTGTATTAGGCAGAAATCTTTCAGTAAGATAATAGTTTCTACAACTCAAACAAGCCTAACCAAAAAGATAGGCAGTTAGCTCAGAAGACTAGGAAGTTTAGGTATAGATCTGGCTTCAGTTGCTAAATTTTGTGGGGCATGGGGTAGGGGAGAAGAGAGAAAGAGATATCATCCTGACCATCCCTTCCTCCAGCTCTTATTCTCTTCTTTGCTTCATTCTAGAGATAGGCTTTCATCATGTGATGACAAGATGGCTGCCAGGAATCACACCCTTTCTGATTTGCAACACCAGCGTAAAAGTATCTTCTCTCTCCCAATTTCTGTGCATTGATCACAGATAATATTCTGGTTGGTCCTATTTAGGTCATGTTCATGTACTCTGACAGATCAACCCGAGTCTCACGGTTTTACTTGTTGGGGGGAGAAGGGCACACAGAAATGTGGCAGATGGCTCAAATGGTATCATCTGGAGTAGAGAGGACCTTCCTAAAGACCGAGAAAAAAGATGAGGAGGATTCAGACAGGACAAGAAAAATGTTAAATATTCTGGAGCCTTCTAGTAGAAATACACAGTCCCAGGCAGTTAGACCAGGGGTTTCCTCGATGGTCTTATCTTTTGAGAGGGAAATGGGGAAGCTATGTGAACAGGGTTCAGGAAAGGTGAGCAATCCCTGCTTAGTGAGCTCTTCAGAACAAAAAACAGTTCAGATTCCTGGTTTTACCAGCAGAGCTCACTTTCATAAGACAGAAGATCAAGCCTGTCCACAAAAACCATGACCCCTCTCTTTATACCATTCTCTGCAGTTTATTAAAGACTGTCTTACCATCTTCTTCTGAGAGCCTCATAAAAACACTGGCAGGTAGTAAGGGCAGATATTTCTTCCCTATTTTACAGGTTAGGAAACTGAGGCTCTGAGATCTAGCTAAGGTCACTCAGTTAAGTTGCAGAGATGTGACTACCAACCAACAATCCAGCATACAGAATTAATTAAAGTCCTATTAAAAAAAAACAAACAAACTCCAACTGAAACAGGATTGGTAAGTGATGAGGAGAAATCTCATTGGCCAGACAAAAAGCTGCAGAGGGAACATATCTGCCCGTTGGAAAGGCAAAAATAGGAAGCTTGGCCCGATTGCCCAAGAAAAGAACAAAGAAATAGCCAGAATTTATAGGTGTGAGAAGAGAAAAATCAAAGAAAGAAATGAGATGCAACCTGCAAAACACATAAAAGGAAATAGAAAAACATTCTTTAAAATACACTAGGAACAAGAGAAAGATAAGGGGAAATGTTTCTTCCTAATAGATGATGAGGGAATGCTGATAATAGATGGCACCAGAAATGCATAGGTTTTCAATGCTTTATTTCTCGGGTAGCTGGAACAGACTGCGTACAGACAAGAAGGCAAGGTTAACAAGTGGAGAGTGGAAGGTGAAAGGAGGAAACTAAAGATCTGGGATCACTAGTGACAGGGAATGCTGGAGGCACCCTAGATGTCATCTGGTCTCACCCCTCACTTGACAGACCATTAAACTGAGTATCGGTGATGGGGACTGAGATGCCCAAGGTCACTCAGTATAAGAAGAGCCAGGCTTCTGGTTCCTGGTTCAGTGTGTTTTTCTGGCACCCTTGAGAGATGGAGAGAAGAGGAGAGACAATGAGGGATAAGCCAAGCCAAGACATGTAATATCTAGTGTGTGGATTAGCCAAATGCACAAATAACCTTGAAGGAAGAGAGGTGAAGGTCAGGACTTAGGGAGGATCAGGGATACAAGGTAAGGAGGAATCTGTGTTGACATCAGGGCTCAAGTCTTGCTGTCGCTCTGGCCTCCAGGCTTCTGCCAGTCTGTTTTTTCAGGATCTCAAATTGTCAGACTCCCTCAGATCCAAGGGTCTCTAGATCCCTGGCTGTGGTCTGGTGCTTGAATGCTGCCTGTCGTGCTTTTTCTCTTGAATTTACCATAATAATGAGGTCTAACCACCCCAGTATTCAGAAGCTTAAAGCAATAATCATTTATTTAGCTTGCTGTGGGTCAGTGCTCTGCTAGGAAGTTTTCCTGTAATGGTCGCATTCTTCTACATTTGTGGAGTTTTTGGCTTGCTGTTGGCTGATCTTGGATGGCTTGGATGTCTGGAATGTTGTATGACTCAGCTCTCTGTCAAGTGTCCATCAGGCTAGCCCAAATATACTTTCATGGTATGGCAGATGTGCATGGCCAATGAACCCAGTCATATAGGGAGTGGAGGCAAACAAGCACCTTTTAAGTTTCTGCTCACAAGCATGTTTGCTAATGTTTTGTTGACCAAAGCAAATCACATGGTCAAGTCCAGAGTCAAGGTGGGCAGGACTACAAAATTACAGGGTAAAGGGTATAATTCAGCAAGGCCATTAACTGGAACTATTAGTACAGCAGGTCTCTACCAGGCCTTTATTCCCAAGGTCTTTAGCTCTGCTGCCTTACTCTACCTCCCACCATCTTGGTCCTGCTGAAGGAGCTGCTTATCTGACTCCCATTCCTTGTCATCGAGAACTCTGTGCTGCCTGGAGTCCCACTTGCCGGTGGGACGACAAGCTGATTCTCACACTCTCATTCTGCCCAGGGAGACTTTCCTAGGACTGTGTTGAAGATACTGCCTGCTCAGAACCTCTTTACTGCTGCCATAGTCTCAGAAGCAGTGCTCTTTCAAAGGTCTTCAGCTGGAAAGCCCCAAACCCATAGGCATTTATCAGCAGGCATTTGCTTTCAAATCCCTCCTACCCGTGGGCACATGTCAAGAAGAGGCCGGGTAGGTTCTCTGCAGCCTTTATCCTGTGTCCACACCACTCTGGACTCTGTTCTCTGAGAAGATGTTATGGGCTAAATTCTAAAATTCTAAAATCCCAAATTCATATGTTGGAGTCCTAACCACCCTAATGTGATTGCATTCAGAGACAGAATCTTTAAAGAAGTCACTGAGTTAAAATGAGGCTGTTAGGGTGGATCCTAATCCAGGTGACTGGGGTTATTATAAGAAGAGAAGGTTCAGGCACAAGGGTGTGTGAGCATAGAGGAAAAACCTTATGAAGATCCAGGGAAAAGGTGGCCATCCACAAGCCACGGAGGAAAGCCTCAGAAGAAACCAACCCTGCTGACTCCTTGATCTCAGACTTCTGGCTCCAGGACTGTGAGAAAAATAGATTTCTGTTGTTTAAGCACCCAGTTGGTGATACTTTGTTCTGGCAGCAAGAGCAGATGAATGCAGAGAGGGGGCCCAGTCTTGGATGTTTGACTAAAGATAGCAGATGCTTGGTGGTGGTCCTCCCTTTGGCATGGTAGCTCCAGCCCCCAAGAAAGGGAATACTCAGCTAAGACACCAGTTTTGTGTGAAGCCTTCTGGTTTCTGTTCTGAAGACTGAGCCTGTCCTGACCTCCCCACTTGATGAGTGCCAGGGCAGAGCTTAGTGACTGGGGGACAGATGCTGGCTGCTGAGCTCTTCTTCCCCCAGAAGAAGCTAACGTTTCCTCAGTTCCGGTTCCTCCATCTTGTCCCACATGGCCCTGGACCCCCTTTTGTCCCTCTCCTCAACTTCTTCGAGCTGGTCGGAGTGGTTCGTTGTGTCCCGGTCTGAGATCCTGTTGCCCAGAGATCAGGTCTGGATTTTCATGAATTTTGGATGTCAAAGTCCATTCTCTTCTTTCTCTCACCCTCAACAGTACATACTATTTGAATTTTCTTCTGAAAGAAAAACGTTAGTGCCCCTATGATTTGAGAAAGGAGGGTAAGTGTGTTTCATTACAAGGTAAGATTCCATAGTAGTTTTTTTTTTAAAGATTTTATTTATTTATTTGGCAGAGAGAGAGAGAGAGAAACAGAGATAGTGACAGCATGCATGAGAATGAGCGAGCATGAGCCAGGAGGATAGGGAGAAGCAATCTCGCCACTGAGTAGGAAGCCCAACATGGGGCTTAATCCCAGGACCCTGAGATCATGACCTGAACCAAAGACAGATGCTTAACCGACTGAGCCATCCAGGTGCCCTGAATAGGATCCATGTTAAGTTCTGAGGCAGGAGGGTTGCCTGTCAAAGGAAGTGTTTGTTGGGTGTTGAAGCACAGTTTCGGTTGGCGGCTAGGGGTTGAGCCACATGGGGCACCCCACTGCCAGGGAGGACAGTATCCCGGGCTGAGAGTCCAAAGACCCAGCTCTGAATCTGGCTCTGTGGTTTAGGCCTTGCACTTACTGGTTGCAGGGCTCTGGGCCACTTTGCCAGGTGCTGGGGACACAGAGCTGAATATGGTAGACCAGGACTCTTCCTCAGGGGGCGTTCAGCTTGACACTAGGCAGTTAGTTCACATCTGAACCTCAGTCTCTCCATCTCTGTAACAAGGCGATTGGGCCATGATTTCTACTGTTCTCTTCTGCTCTTGTGTTCCACTGGAGCGGTCCTTGGATGGGAGGTGTTGAGGACCACATCAGGACAGTGACAACTCTAAAGATGGGAGGGGGGGATGAAATCTGGAAACATTCCCAAGAATGGACAGACTCTTTGGGTATGGGGAAGGAGCGCATCTGAAGAGGCCTGAGGTTTTTAACTTGAAGGTGTCCTCTACAAGGGAAACGGAAATCGGGAAAAGGACGAAGATGAATGCTGACCCAAATCCATGCTTTCCTGGTAATTATACAGACAAGTGGATCAAAGCTATGTTTTTATCCAAAAAGGAAAAAACATGAACTCTATACATGAAAAGGTGTGTGTGGAGGTGGGGAAAGTACTCCAAGGCTATGTATGTGTTGGATGAATAAGATCTAGGGGCCTGGTAGAAATCAGCGTTGCGGTTGCGGCTAGTCCGTAAGCATGGTAGTTTGATGACGGCTGGCACCTGCACACACTCGGGCCGTTCTATGTGTGTGTTGGAGGCCACGGGGCTGGCCAGGAAAACTGCCCAGTCTTTGTTTCATCCCCAGGTGATTGTGAAACCAAAGTGATGTCCTTCTTAAGAATACAGTTTTTCATCTTTTGAGGGGCCTGGGGGCCTGGGAAAGCAGCCAGCCCATAGGTGCCCACCATTTAGGCAACTCAACATACATTATTGTAGTACCTTCCAGGCAACAAGCTAAGGGCCAGGGATGCAGAGATGAATAAGGTTCCTGCTTATAAATTAGGGGTGGGGTTTATAAAGGGTAGGGGTGGGGTGGGGAGGCAGACACACAACTGAGCCTAATGCAGGCAGCCTGTGACTTGTGCTGAAAACAGGGCTGTAGGCTAAGTGCTGGTGATTGGTTCTGAGGGTTGAGTTCTGGGAAGGCTTCAGGAGGAGGTAGCCTTTGAGTTGGGCCTTATGTGCAATCTCTATCGGAAGAGGAAAGCTAAATGTAGGGACTTACAGAAGCATCATCTGTAGACTTTGGCGGGAGGAGAATGGTTGGGGGTGGTGCAAGGAGAGTGAACAATGTTCTGGAGCAAGGATGTGAGCAAATTTGGAGGTGGATCAGGGTTTCCTAAGATGACCCTACATGTCTGAGTTCATACCTAGAACAGAGCCAGATACACTGATTTAATTCTAAAATGAAGTGGAGCCTCCATCCAGAGGACAGGAGAAGCTCTTGGTAAGAGGGGAAAGAGTAACAGGGAGGTGAGGGGAGAGACAGCTACAAGCCGGCTGGGCGATGTGGGAGGTTTCAGACAACACTGCTCTTTCTAAAGGGTGAACCAAGCCGATGCTGCAAAGGCATGGAGGTTCTGGAGCCTGAGGGGCAGTGCACTGATGAGCTGCTTGGTCAGTGAAGCAGGCAAGGAGCTGGGATGGCAGCTGAAAAGATCCGTGGGGTCAGAAGAGGAGGGAGGCAGCAGGCGTCCTGGGAGATCTTAGCTCATACCTACGCTGCCCATCCTGAGCCTGGGGCTGGAGGTGAGGAACCACAGCCTTGCCAGGATCTGCACGAAGGGCTTGTGGGCCAGCTCTCTGCCCCTGAGCAGCGGGGGAAGTGATCAGACTCTAACATACACAGCAGAGCTTGGGAGGCGGTGGGGCCCACCAGAAGTAGCTTGCTTACCTGCCTGGTGTCACAGATGGGGAGCAGGTGTGAGCCTAGACCCCCTTGCTGCTCACACTGGCTTCCTTCCTTAGAGTCCGCCTTCCTTTTCCTCTTCCCTTCCTCCCTCTCCCCCACCCACCACTCCCCTTTCTTTCAACAAAAATTTATTAAGCATGTATTATATTTGTGCTAGGCATTTTTCTGCACAGAGGCTTAGAGAGCTTTTTAAAAAGGAGAAGCTCAGGCTTGGTTATAGTTAACACCAGCCTGGCTCTCCGCCCAGAGTCTGCAAGACCCAGCCTGCGCCCTGCATCTCTGGGAGCACAGATCTTGGCCGCTCTCCTCCTGTGCCCACCCCCCAATTGAGGGGGAATTTGAGGTAGGGTGTTCAAGTTCTTGGGCAATGTGTCTCCCCACAAACCTATTTTCCTCTTAGCCCATAAACACCCTCCTAATATCAATCTTAGCTTCTTTTTCCCAGTTTGCTTTACGTTAACTCCTGGTCTCCTCACGTGGTTCTGAGAGAAAGCAGGAGGGTTCAGCAGGGACGGTTGGTAATAATGGTTGCCATTTACAACAACCACTGGCAGGGGCGCCTGGGTGGCTCAGTGGGATAAGCCTCTGCCTTCGGCTCAGGTCATGATCTCAGGGTCCTGGGATTGAGCCCCACATCGGTCTCTCTGCTCAGCGGGGAGCCTCCCTCCCTCCCTCTCTCTCTCTCTGCCTACATCTCTGCCTACTTGTAATCTCTCTCTCTGTGCCAAATAAATAAATCAAATCTTTAAAAAAAAAACACTGGCAATCAGGTTTTAAATTCAACACGTAACTTCACCGAAGCCTCACAACAACTCATTGAGGTAGGCATTATTCCCCCCATTTTTCAGATGAGCACACTGAGGCTTGGGGTAAGTCGACTTTTCCAAGATCACACAGCTGCCAAGTGACAGAACCCATAATTCCATTCCAGGCCTCCCCAATCCTGAACCAGTGCAGATAAACACTTTTAACTGACTCCCTGTTGCCTTTAAACAAAGCCTCATGAGCGGTTTCTCAGCTGGGGTGAGAGACAGATGGTCCCTTCCCTTCAGACCCATCTCCCCTCCCCTGTGAATCCAGCCACCTTCAATTCCAGCACCATCCACATGCCTAACACATCCAGTGTTGCTGTATGACCTACATGGGGGGTCATTTTGCCAGCAGCTTTTCAGAGCAAGGGGAGCAAAGGTAATTTGGCAGCGAAAAGGACAGAGCTCAGACACATAGAACACCCGAGGACAAGGGCAAGGGAGGGAGTTGGTTTCATTTTTCAATCCTGGTGACTTTATTGGCAGGACAAGGTAACCAAGCGTTGCCAAAGCTAGTCCATCAACCGCCTGCGCTTTCCTCTCCAGCGGGAGCTGAAGCTCCCATCCCCATCCAAGCTGGTCCGTGTCCCAGGGGCAGCTGCCAGCTCCTGCCAGGGGTCTGTGTCTGCCACCTCCCCTCCCCGCAAAGCCCCCACCTGCCTTCCTTGATAATCCAGAGCTGATGACTACGATGTGTACAGCAAGGTAGCACTGACGAAGTCTTTCCCCAGTCTCCTCCCAGCTCTGCGTTAGTACTGAGGCCCTGTTCCAAGAGTGCTCTGTGGCCCCCAAAAGCCCTGGATTGCCTCTGAAAGGCCACTCCCCATGTGGTTTTAAGTTTGGCTGGTTTTAAGTTTTTGTCTGTCTCCTTAGCTGGACTTAAACCCCAAGCCCCAGCTCTTGCCCTAATATACGGACTCTACCATTACCAGGGGTGGAAATGGTCTACCTCTGTCTAGGATCTAGAGAGCCGAGGCCCAGAGAGGTTAAGTCTTGGGTGAGGGGACACAACCATTCAGTAGAGAAGCCAAGGTTCAAGGCCTGGGGACTCTCTACTACATTATGCCATCTCCATCCCTGCAGGGGCCTCCTGGGAGGCAGTGTTTGAACTGGACCGTGATGAACAAGCAGGATTTTGATGGAGAGAGGCCATTGTGCCAGCATGAAGGACACTGCATGGTCAGTGGTCCTCTACAGCTGGGGACAGACAGGGTTGGGGACATCTTGTGGGGCCCCACTTCCATGACCTTCTCTGCCATGCTAATGACTTCGACCCTCATTATAGACACGACCAATGGGGAGCCACGGGGATTTGGAGGTGGAGAGTGGGATCAACTAATGTGGGCTTTAAGGTCGGTGGGATTTCTGGGGGAAATATCTAATACTCCTTGGAAATAACCAAACACCAGCCCCCAGAGATCAGATGAAATAATTAAAGTTGAATCTAATGAGAATATCTTTGGAGCTGAGGTGAGGCTGAAGCTGTTTGGTCAACAGAAGGGGAGGCCTTAGAGGACTTGTGTATCCTAAGTGGCACTCCAGGCTGGCTCTGGGGGATATGGTTCTTGCCTGGGCCAGGTCAGGAGCTGTAGGGGATGTCTCACTGGGCACGGGCAGAGGATGAGTTCATGGAGTTCCCATCAGCTCAAAGACCAGGTGTCAGGACTTAAGGAAAGAGCCCTGGGCAGTGAGAAACATTATTTTCAGTCCTCAGGATGCACAGGGGCAGGGGCCCATGAATTTGGGGAAAGAGCCCAGGGCTCTGGCGGGGAGTGTGGAGTGGACTCTGGAACGAACTTGGGGAGCTTGGAGATTAGTCTCTCATGATCTTCCAGATAGAGAGAGAAGCCCTTCTTTCAACATGAGATTCCTTGAAGAAGGAGGCTCAGCGGATCCCAGGGTTCCAGCCCTTTGGAAGAGGACTGTGCTGTTTCCCAGGCCGGGACTATGCCCCTGGGATCAGGCTCCTGGGCTTCAGGTAGACAATCACTCAAAACCAGGCAGGTTCCCCACTGGGGAGCTAGAGGCAGTTTTAGATTCTCTCCAAAGTCGACCCATGCCTCCTCTCCACATTCATCACCAATTATTTGCTTCCTGACTCACACTCTCCAGCCACACTGGCCTGCTTTCCTTCCTTTAACCCCTGCTATCTCCCTGCCCCCGCCATGGGATTCATACAGTCTGCCCCACCTGTCACTTTCCCCTCCTTACCCCTACCTGTCCTTTGGTCCTTTGCGTCCTGGCTATGACCCAAGTCTTTATAGGGGACTTGTCTGACTCCCAGACTGGAGCTGGGCCCCCTTCCTGGATCTCACATCTCTTGGCACGTCTTCATCATAGAATCCTCTTGGGGCTTCCTATTCATAGTTTTATGTGTGTGTGTTGTTTTGTTAGTGTCTGTCTCCCCCACTAGACTGTAGGCTGGGCCTGGCACACTGTGGGCGCTCAGAGCGGTGAAGCTCTCTGGGCCAGCACTTCCTGCTGCCACCCCAAATCAGACGTGAGACGGCCCTGTGCCATCATATTGGACTTGGGTCTGGAAGTCTGGCAGGGCCAGGACCACCACAGCCGCTGGTGAGGTGTGAGCCTCCCTCAGGGGGCTCTGCGGTCATGTCAGGACATTCTAGGTGCATTTACTCAACCGTTTAAGAGACTGATTCTTCTTAAGCACGTTTCTGCCGTGGTTGTCCTCCATCAGACCCAAATCTCTTTTTTCTCCTATAACGTCATCCAGTAAGAATGCTAGAAGCTGTTGTGATTATTGTGATTTTCCAAACAACTGTAGAGCCTTCTTTTCATTGGATACAAAAACCTATGAGGGGGAGGACGCCTTGGTGGCTCAGTCGGTTAAGTGTCCAAATCTTGATCTAGGCTCAGGTCATGATCCCAGGGTGGTGAGGTCGAGCCCCGTGCAGGACTCTGTGCTTAAGATTCTCTCTCCCTCTCCCTCGAGGTCTCCCCGGGCACATGCTTGCTCTCTCTCTAAAACAAAACAAAACAAAACAAAAACAAAACAAACCTATGAGGCAGCAGGGAAGGTGTTTCTCTCGCCCCCCTCCCTTCAACTGGAGGGGTAAGGGAGACCCAGAGATCACTGAGACCTGCTGCGGTCACAGGTTCATGACAGGACGAGTCTGTAACCTTGCTTTCCTGACTCCTGGGCCAGAACTCCTTTCCCTGTGCTCTTGATGCCTTCACTGGAAGCGGTCATCATCGGATCATACTTCTCCCTTACTCGCAGGACCCCTCTTTGATGGATCCATTTTTCTTTGCGTTCAGGGCCGCTGTTGTTTGACAGAAGAGTGAGAAGCAGGGAGAGGGAGGGATATTCCATTTGCAGTCTCTTGTCCTCCCAAATAAACTCACAGCTTGGGGGGCATTCCCTTTGTGCTGGGGCCCCCATGCCTGTTACTCCTCCAACAGTCCTATGAGGTGGGCCAGTGCTGGAAACCTATATTACAGATGGGGAAACTGAGGCTCAGAGGGTATGACTTGCCCAAAGTCACACTGTTGGCAGCAGAGCTAGGGTTCAACTCCCTGTCCAGGTGACTCCAAGCCCATGGGCTTTCCACAGCCTCACGTTGCTCCTCATCGCCGTGTTCCCTGGGAAGAACCCAAGAGAAAGACAGTGCAGATGCTGGGTAATGGATGTCTTTTACCGGGGCAGGAGTCATCTGCTCCAAGAGAGGTGACTTGGTCCTCTCAAGAGGTTTGCAGGTGAACGGAGAGGATTCTTCCCCAGTCTGTTCCCTGATTCTTTTTTCCTGCACGGGGCAGGCTATCCCCAGAGACCAGAAAGTTTATTTAGAAGTTCAAGCATGTTTTCCCCCAAAAGAGATAGGAGCAAGGGATGGTGCATTTGTCAAAGGTGAAAAACAGGAAAGAACAAGGAGTCAGTGGGAAACCGGGAGAGGAAATAGGAGTCAAGGGGATGGTGGACGACAGAGAAAGACAGAATGACTCAGGAAGAGGGATGGGTGCCCTGGGGGAGGGGTGGGGGGCAGGCCTGGATTGGCGAGCTGCAATTTGTGAAGTTTACAGATAAATCTTGGTCCTTTCAGCAAAGCTTATCTGTAATGGGCTCCGCTCGCTGAGGCCCCGTCTCCTGTAGACATAAATCATTTTCTAATTTATAACATGAATAATTGATTTTGCCTCTGTAGCCTCAACAATAAATCTCCCGATCACACATGCATAAGAAAATAATAATAATGAAAGCGATCAGGATATGCTGCCATCGATTAACTGTGAGAGGGGCCACTTGACTCGCAATTCATGTTTTAAGCATTCCAGGTGGCACTGGGCCCACAAGCCACTCCTGCCCCCTGGCCCCTGGGCTCTGCCTGTCGCTCCACGGGAGACCAGACGAGAGGGGAGGAAAGCCAGGGCCGGCCATTGCCGGCCACAGCTGGGATCAATTCAGATTCTTGTTGGTGGTTATCATTCATTCATTGAGCAGCTAGCTGCTGAGCATCTCTGACCTGGAAGGTCCTGGGACAGATGTGGTCCAGGGCAAAGCAAGACCTGCTGTTTGGCTTCCAGGAGCTTGGAACACATGATTTGGTGATGGGGAGGGACTGAAGGGGAAAGAGGCTTTCACTGCCATGGTGTGGTCCTCCCTGCCCCCCAGGTCCTGTGGATTCTGTCTCCACCAGGCCCTGGAATGCATCCACTCCTCTCTACTCCCCAACTACGCCTGTGTCATCTCTCTCTGGCATTACAATGACCTCCTAAACGGGGGCCCCCATCCACCCTCCTGGAAATAGTGTGATCTCGAACATGGCAGGTGGGCTTTCCCACAGACCCTTGGGTCCCAGTTTGCCTCTGCCACCCCCACCGCTCTCCTCTCCCTCCTGTCTACCAGGATTCCTCCCCACTCTGAGCTCCAGCCATGTTCAACTTTTTAAGAATTTCGAAATGTGCCCAGTTCTTTCCAGCCTCAGAGACATTTTCTACACAGAAAATGTCCACCCAGACCTCTTCCCCTCTGCTCCTGCCTCTCCTGTTCCCCACACCCTCTAGGTCTCGGCCGGAAGGTCACAGTGCCCCAGGTGGGTGAGATTTCCCTGATGAGCCCTCCTACCATCCCAGCCTTCTCCTTCACATCACATGTCACACTGGCTATCTCTGGCTCCGTATTTTTCCTTTTTGTTGATGATACGACCCTGGAGGGTACCATCCATATTTTCTCTGTTTGATGCTGTTTCCTCAGGACCCTGTCCAGCGGCTGGCACATAATAGGTGCTCAGTAATGCTTGTTGAATGATTGAATACCTGATCTTCCTGCGTCCAACACATTTTCACTCTGGACCTTCTTACATAGGAAAAAAAAAATTATTTATTATTTATTTATTTTTTAGGTAAACACCATTGCCAGCTTATTCTTCTTTTCAAAAATTTTGTCACTAGTGTTCAGTGCCTGTGCATGAAGCCCAATATTCTAGATTGGCCCTGACTGTGGAAACCTCTCTTCCTCAAAGCTCCCGAGTCCCCTCGGTGGGTTCTCTGCGCACTTCCTGAAACCCGATTCATCGTCCGAGACTTGGCTCAGATGCCAACTCTATCATAGCCCTTGTTTCCTTCCTTAAAACCCTCTGATGGTGCTCCTGAGCCACAGGGTACAAGGGGAGGCATTGCAGAGTTTTTCAGTAGATGTGGCCAGATTTGGGTTTGGGCTGATTGTTCCTGAAGCTTCATGGGGGGGTAGAACTGCAGCAGAGGGGATGGGAAGGAGGCAGGCCTTTCACTGCGACCCTGATCCTAGCCCAGCCCCTCAGGGCTTCCTGGTGATTCACCACCAGACTTCGGTTTATACCCACTGGATGCCAAGGCTGCTGCCATTTTATCCACTCAGTCATACAGCTGATCCAGCCCCCGGGACTGTGGTTTCCCAGCTCCCTGGATCCCTGGCCTGAATCCCAGGGTCTCCCTTACAATGGAACCTAAAAATAGAAGCTGCTTTTATAGTGTAAGGGAAGAGGGAAGGACCCAGGCAGGGCTTGAGTAGGCAGAAGTGATGCCTGAAGGGCTCTCTGGGGACACGGAGACTGACCCTGGAGGCTCTGAGTGCGAAAGGGAGCAGAGGCCAGGTCTTCCGACAGGAGACAAAGTGTCCCTGATGGCATGTGGGAAGGCCTGGCTTTTCCTCCCTCACCCACTCACAACCTACACCTTTCCTGGCTCTGAGCCCACGCCTTGCCCAGGGCTCTGTCCTTCTCCCCAGGGAGGGCTTGCATAGCCATCAGACCAACACAGAAACACAAGAGAGCTCTGAGGCACCATTGAACCAAAGCCACACAATGAAAAGAATGAGGCGCAGTGTGGGGGGTGGGGGGGCGGGAGAGGGCAGGGGTAAGGACGTGGCCTTGAGCACACAGGTCTTTCTGATGACAGTCCCTGGATATGACTGCTTCCACCCAAAGGTTGCTGAAAATGCCAGAGATGAGCGCCCATGCCAGGAAGAGGGCACCACACAGTCCTTCGACGATTCCAATCCTGACCGTAGGACCCTAGACCAGTTTCCTTCCTGAACCGTAGTTTTCTCATGTGTACAATGATAATTTAAAAAAAAATAGTAGGGTTTTAATTTTGTAAAACTGAAGTATAACTCGCATGTAATAAATCACACGAATCTTAAGTGTGTAGCTTGGGGAATTTTTATATATGTGTGCCCTTGGGCGACCATCACCCAGATCAAGACACATAGCATTCCCAGCACCCCACACGACTCCCTCAGCCTCCTCCCTAGTCAGTAGCTACCCCCGCCACACGCCATCCCTGCTCTACCAAGGGTAACCACTATTTCTGATTTCTATAGTTATAGATCAGGTAAATGTATTTTTGAAATTTATATAAAGTCATACAATATGTTCTCTTTGTGATCTGGATCCTTTCCCTTAGGGAAAGGGCTTTGAAAGGATCCAGGGAAATAGTCTGGATCCAAGCCCCTAGTATGACCCCTGGCATAGAGGGGATAATCCATGAACATCCACGGAGGCATGGGGCACTTTGAATCAGAAAGACCTGGCTTTGAGACAAGTTCCATACTTTGTCAGTTTCATGATATTCTGAGCCTCAGTCTTCCCTTCTGCAAAAAGGGATAATAATTCCTTCCTCATGGGGATGGTGTAGACATTACATGCCATAAGGAAGGTATAGCCTCTGAACAGTAGGTGCTCAATAAATGTCTGTTCTGCTCATCTTCCATCTACGGTGCTGAAACCAAAGCCCCAGACTTTGTTCCAGAGAGCTAGTTACTTTGCTTATGCCAGTGGTTTTCACATTGCATTTCCTGGAGCCTCAGGATTCTGCAGTCATGAATCAGAGGCTGATGGAGAGGGTGAAAACAGGAGGAGGAGAGGGCTCAGCAGATGGGATTTGGGGTTCTTACCCCCAGTCACCTGGAACAGTTCTGTTGTCATCTGTTGGACAGGTGGAGGAGATGGTATTTGCAAAAAGGGTTCTACTTCTAAACAGGGTTTGAAAACCTTAATTCTATTCTATAACCAGACAGTGTTGCCCAACTTGCCAGCCAGATGTTGCATAAAGGGGAGAACAAATGAGAACATATCCATGCTAATTGGTTAGACCTTCCTGGAAACCTCTCCAGACAAATGCCCTTACGTTTCAGTGCAAGGACACCGTAAAATGCAACCAGAAATGAATGAAGTGGTTTCTTTCTCCCCCCGCCCCAAGAGTAAATCGCTTTTGAGGGACATCTGTATTTCTATTTATTTTGTTAACTGCAACACAAGAATAAAATAATATTTTAAAAGAAAATCTTTCATGATTCAGTTACTTTAATATAGCAACTATGAAACCCATTTTAAAAAAAAGAAGCCATAGTGCATGTCTGCTGTTTTTGTCTGCCAAGCAAGCACTTGCCCTTCTTCTGGAACTAGCACTGCATTTTTTCCTCTGTGGACCGCACCCCTCCGCCTTCCTTCTCCTCATCCGTGTGGGATAAACCTGGTTTCCAGAAAACCCATTTGACCTAGACCTGGTCACTCAGGAAATTCCATCCCCTGGGCCAGGGTGGTTTCGGGAAGGGCATCACACAAGCCAGGCCAGTGAGAATCCATCTTGGAGCTTTTGTGGGAATGGCCGGGAAAGTGAAGCTCTCTTCTCCACTGCTTTTGAAGATTAAGCAACTGAGGCCCATCGAGTTTGGAAGGCCTGCTTGAGAATAAACAGAAAGCATAGGAAAAGAACTGAGAAAATCAAGAAAGACCAGGTCCTGAATATATAATTTCAGCCCCTGGATGCAGCCATTCCTGAAAGAGAACCTAACCGTGGATGTTTCAGTCCCTGAGACAATAAATTATTTTTCCCTTTAGGGCCTTCTTTCACCTGCCACCAAACAAGTTTCTGTTTAATATACCAGTAGATCAAGACTTAACCATGTAAGTGCATTTCCCTTCAAAACTGTCACCCTGGGAAGCAACACTTACTCCAAAGAATGTTTTAGAACTCCTCACTGAGTTCTAAAAAAACTCCCTTAATACCAATTTAACAATCAAGTCATCTCCTTACTTTATAGCATTGCAAGGGAGGCGAATAATATTCTGTTTGATCACATAGTTTGTTCACCAGACTTAATTCTGATCAATCATATCCCAAACTCCAACCTGCCCTCAGAGGGTGCAGACATGCTGATGAGGAGGCCAGCCAAGCACGGGTTGCATATACATCTTTGAATTGCTGGGTTGCTTTTTAAGGTGAATGAGAAAATAATTAATTTGCATAGATGATTGTAGTATGAAATATCAACCTCATTATCTTTGGTCATACCTCAAAAATAATAGCAGTGCTTGTTTTCCTGGCCTCTTTTGCTCAGAGAACCATCTGGACTCCATCTCCCCCTGGTCCCGAGGAGAGGACTCATAGTCCCATTTCCCAAATAAGAATATCGAGGCAAGCCTTCTTTTGCAAGGCTGCAAGTGGATTAGGATCTAGAATATGACACGGAATCGCTAAACAAAGAGACCTTCGGGAGGCAGGGCCGGGGCAGAGAACTTGGGATGGGGCAGAGACAGATGGGGCCAAGAGGAAGCAAGGTGAGAGCCTGGGAGGGAAGGATCAAGTAAAGGCGGTTTCACCAGGAACAGGCTGAGACCAGGTAAAGATCAGAGGAGACACCCAGCGGCGGGGTGAAGACCTCACTGGGATCTCCCCCTGCAGCTGGCAGTGGGTTGTGTGGTGGCCCCAAGTCTCTGCTCCTGCGGGGTCCTTGTCAGTGTGTGCATGGCCCAAGGAGAGAGCCAGGAGGGACTCCGAGGCTCCTGGCTTCCAAGCACTGCTCAGGGAGAGGTGCCTCACCCTCAGGAGAGCTTTCCCGGGCAGGCAATTTAGCCTCCCAAGCAGTTGGACAGGCCCCGGAGATAATAAAGAAAGAAGGTAACAGAGTGGATCTGCAAAGCCTTTAATACACAGCATTAACGGGTAATGGGAAAATCGATGGGACTATACAGCAGGGTCACCCCAACTGCCAGCAGTGCTGTCATGAATGGGACAGTTGGCACTCCAGCCACTGCAAGGCCACTGGGCAGGACCCCAGTCTGACCTCTTCCGGGCTCAGATGGCATCATGGACACTGGGACTTCCTACTTGGATCAGAAACCTAGGGGCCCACCATCTTTTCTCCCGTGAGCACACCGCCTTCTCCCAAACCTGGCCAAGTGACGTAATAATAGCTACCATTTATTATCAGTTTCTGCGGGCCAGGCTCTGGGCCAAGAGCCTTCTGAATTGTTGCATTTAATCCTTACGACAACTCTATAAATTAGTTACTGTTACCAAAGCCTGCATTTCGCATGTAAGTAAAAAAAGATCCAGAGAGACACGTGTGTCCTTGCTTGCTGGTTGGAAGAGAGGGTGGCGGGTCAGCACAGAGCATAATGTGGGAGCTGCAAAGGGTCTCGCAGCATCTGGCCTGACCCCTCAGGACAGAGGAGTGCAGCGACTTGCCCTGGATCATACAGCTGCTCCGTAGAAAATGAGTGACATAAAGCAGGTGTTCTACCTTTCAGTCCTATGTTCTTTGTCCCCATTATATCATCTGATCATTTCCATCCGCAAAGCACACACTCCACTGGCTTTGGACTTCAGAGTCATTCATTGTAATTAAAGGGATGGTCATTTAGGAATTGTTTCAATTTGATGCAAAGTTACTAAAGCCATTCCCTGTGTTCTGGTGGAGGCGGGGGGGTGGGGGGGGAGTGTTGCGCAGGAGACCAAGAGCAAGGAGGTCTGGTTATTGTTCTTAAACAACAGCATCTGGCTGGGGAGAGAAAAATACACAGACCTGAAACAACCTTAGAATAATTCTAAGACAACAAATAAACGAGTGTGAGAGCAGGCGGAGTTAAGCATACTCACTGTGTGTCGGGGAATTCGCCGTAAAGGAAGGTGGGCTCAGCCAGAGAAGGCTGTGAGGGCAGGGAGGGGTGAGGAGCTGGGCACTGGGCCATTACAGAGGGAAGGGTTGGGGTGAGAGAAAATGGGCTGGGGGCCTGTCTGGTGGCAGAAACTGCCAAAGCAAAGGGCTGTGGCTGGAGAGAACACAACAGACGGGCAGGGAAGGATTCCCGCGGCTGAAGCAGGGAGACGTGGGTTGGGGTCCAGGGGACCCGGACTCCGTGTGGAAGCCGATGTGGAGCCCATGCAGATGGTGAAGGGAGGTAAATCAAGACGACAGGGACGAGCTTAGGAAGATGCAACTGCCGCTCAGCACCCTAGGAGGCTTGGAAGAGTGGAGGACAGAATTCTAGGTAGGAGGGTGATGAAGGGAGCCTTCCAGGCATGAAGAGGTGGGGGTAGTGGGGGCTGGTGTGAGGCCAGAAAACAATCAAGGGGTGAAGCCCAGAGAGGCCGCAGGGAGGGGTCACCCAGGTTCGGGGTAAGGTTTGCAGGAGAGAGGGCGTCAAGGGAAATCTGCGTGTTATAGATGTGAGAACCCGGGAGACGGGTGGCAAACGGGATGGTTTGGGAATTGAGTTCAAGGGTGTGGAGTGCGGGAGGGTGGGAATTATTTGGGAAGAGGGATATTAGGCCATACACAGGAAGACCCGGGGAAGGGAAATAATTGGAAAAATAGCTTTCTTCTTTTGAGGACCATTTTCCTTCGAGCCTCTTATGGTAAAGATGTTTCCATGGTGGGTTTTCCCAAGTGTTTCCTCCCAGTAGCCTCTCTCCAATAGGCTTGCTGTGAGCCACATGGCGTGGGGTTAGGGACAGAGGCCGCGGTGCCTGGCGCGAGAACAGTAAAGGGCACGCTCACAGCTTAATCGGGGGACCAGATGAGAGGCATACAAAGTGCTTACCCATGTAAGCACATGCACATGCACTCACGTGCTCAGTAAGTGTTGCTTCTGCGATTACACAACCAGGTGTCCCATACCATACTGTTCGAGCTCCCAGACCATCAAAACGGGTCAGGATTTCTGTGGATTGAGGAAAGCAGGTGGCGTTGGAGGAAAGGCTGTTAGCTTGGGTTAGCAGGACAGTCCGAAGCAGCAGCTTGTCCAAGCTCACCCGAGTGTCTCCTGCCCTGGTCTCCTGAGGGGCTTATGGAAGCTGCAATTCCTTGGCCCTCTGCAGACCCAGAGAGCGGAAGCTTGGGGGCAGGGCTTGGAACTATATCTTGAATAAGCTCCACAGGTGATCCTAGAGCAAACTGAGGTCTGAGAACCTCATTTTATCTGCTAACGTGAAACTCCTTGGCAAGATCTCCAGCCTATGTGATCACTACCAAAGCGACGGGAAGCTCACTTCCCCACTGACCAGCTCACGGATCTCTTTGGAGTGAGTTCTTTGTTAATAAGGCATCTCCCAGCCCCTCCTGACTCAGACAAATGAGAGGCAGGGGAGGGGAGAAAAGGGAGGTGGGATCTGGCAGCAGGGAAGAGAGGAAGACCAAGGACACAGGAAAGGACCGAGCTGGGGGCGCAGGGCTGCGTGTCACTGGGGCGAGGAGAAGGGAGCGGCCAGAGCTGGCTCCCTCCCAGCGCGGCCACGCCGGGTTATTAAAGGAAAGAAGAATGAGTCTCTGTATCTCGGTGGAGCAGGGCAAGAGTCATCAGCAGACGTTATTAAAATCCTTTCCTCACCAGTGAAAGACACTTATCGCTCTTCATCAGCAAAGCTCTCTCTTTTTGAAAAGGAAAATCAACTTAACAGGTGGGGACTGTCCTTTCACTCCTCCTGTGAAAGACTCCAAGGCTGCATGCCTCCCGACAGCCCCCCAGCTGGTGTGGGGCCCACAGAGCACCCCCAGAATGGCAGGAGAACTCTGGGCCTACAGTGTCTTGGCACCGTATTCACCAGGGGGACGTCTCACTCACGGGGACGGGCACAGGGTGGGTGGCCGCAGGCCCTGGATGCTATGGGTACAGTGAAGACAGGATCCCTACACAGGAAATTGTTTGGGGCAGTCCTGCAGGGTGGCTGCAGGGGGCAGGGTCTGAGCTGAGCCTCAGGTTCCTGCTGGTGTCCCTGCACCTGTTCTTAACTTCTTCCTTCTGTTCCCCGTCCCACCAGAGCCTTCTCTCCTGAGCACATCACTCCTTTGCTGACAAAGATTCAGAAATCGCCTGCTGCAGCAGAAATCCATCTGCACACTTTAGGTCAGGCCCTTAGCTCGAGGCTCTTCCCGCAGGGGCCCCAAGAGACCCTCCAGCTCTCTACTCACCTCGCCTTGCCAGGCCGCGGGCTGGCAGTGCCGGGCACCATTCCCCCAGCCCACGCTGCCCTTGCATGCCTTCCTGCTTTTGCTCAAGGCAGTTGCTCTCCTGTAATGCCTTCCTCCCTCTTCTCTGCCAGGTGATCCGCTTCATGGTCCAGCTCAAATGCCTCCTCCTCTGGGAAGCCTTCCCTGACCTCTCCAGGCAGAACTAATTATTTCTTCCTCCAGGCTCCCATAGCAGGCATGCTACTGTTTTAACAATTACCGCACTAAATTCTAGTTGGTTGTGATCCCTTGTTTATATCTGTCTTTCCTCATTAAAGGAAGTTCTAGCAGGAAGGTCGGGGGGAGGGCTACATCTCTCTCCTCTTTGTATCCCTCACAGAACTAGGCCTGGTTCTTAATAAAAATACTAGCTAGCATGAACTGATGGCTTATTCAGCACTCTGGAGGGCCTTCATATACATGATTTCATGTAATCCTCCAGAGGAGTAAACCCATTTCACAGATGAAGAAATTGAGGCTTGGAGAAGTGAAGTGACCTGTCCAAGGACACATGGTTAGTAGACGGCAGAGTAAGAATTAGAAACCAGAACTGTGTGAGTTCAGTGAGTGTTTCTGACTAAACAACCCTCCATACCCTACCTCTGGTGCCAGCAGCCTCCTAGGTGGACTGGCAGAGGGACTGCGCTGGTGGACAGCTCCTGAGCCAGAGCCCATCATTCCAGCCTTTCCCAGTGTCTGTGTGATCAGGCTTTCTCTGCCACCAGGCATCATATCACTTGGTCTGAAGGCCTTGCCCATTCTCCCCCAGATAAGGTAAGGCTCTAGAGAAGGATCTCTGTCACCTTCCCAGGACCAGCCCCATCACTTGCCCACCCTTGGTCTCCCCAGTCCAGCAGTCCCTCCCCAGTCCTGCTGCAGCCTCCTACCCCTCTACCCCTCTAGCCTCCGGCTGGGCCCTGGAAACCCTGCCTATGACAGTGTTCTCGCTGCCAGCCCCATGTTTTCTGGAACTCAGGAGGGGGACAGAGCCCTGGGCAATCGTCACTCCTTCTTCCTTCCCTGGGGGATTCAGGAGTAGATCATCTCTTCCCAAGCCCCAGTTCTCAAAACCAACTCTGATTTTACAGCTTTGTAAGTGTTCTAAGAATAGTAGTGAGTGTTCTCATCTCTACAGGCCCCACAATCCCTGGTCCAGAGCTGTGTGGCTAGGCAGATGCCCAGCAAATCGTAAATTGAATGACTTCATGGAAAGCCCTGAGAACGTCCATGAGTGATTTCCAAACACGCCACTCTCCACCTCAATACATCTTAACATGTTCCTGCATCCATCTTTGTGTCACTTCTTCTGGTTCTAGAAAGGATGGTGTCTCCCATCCCCTCCCTTTTAAACCTGACCCCTCCATCTCTGCTTTGCCCCTGTCCTTGGGGAACAACTCTCCCAGCTGTTCTGGGACAGGTCAGCGGGCCCTGATGACCTCCCCTCCATGGGCTCTAGAAACCTGGATGGATCCTGCTTCTAAAAGACCAACAGAACTTGTTTCTATATCCTTGAAACCCGAAGTAACTAAATACCAATCATACAGTAGGGCCTGCTGCAGGAAGGAAACATGGGGCATGGTCTAGCGGGGGCAAATCACAATGTTGGTTCCTTAGTGCCAACGACAGTGCCTGGGACATGGTTAAAGCTCCATAAGTATTTATTCGATGAATAAACAAATGGATGGCCATTGTGTTTGTTATACTTTTCTGTTCATTCCAGATCCATCTATCCAACATCACTGTCCTTCTAGCTCTTTTACTCCAAGGACCTTTCTCTACTCTGCCCTCAACCATACCTCATGGTTAGTTCTCATCTTCTCATTGTCCCATGGTCTCCCCATCCTGTAATACACCCCAAGGACCCCAAAGCTCCCACCTACTCACTTCCATTATTTGCACAACCCTTTCCCTCCCTGGGGTCTTCAGGCTCCCCCCTCCTCCCAGTTGCCTGAGTACCCTTATCTCTTCCCATTTTTGCTCAGCTCCCTACAAACCTGCACCACGATGGGCTATTTCAGCAAAGAACTAGGGCATCTCTTGCCTCAGACCTCTGACCACTGCTCTGAATGGCTCTGAATGGCTCTCTGTCTTTCTTTCTCTGTAAAGGGAGATTGCCTGAGAGCTATGCAGGTCAGCATCACTACAAATGCATGCTGACTGGCTTCAGCTGCTTGACAGTTTTTTTTAAAAAATGTGCATTTAAACAATTTTATAAAGGGGAAAAAAATCTCTCCACCTCCTCACACCAACCATTTACATAATTCAGTGACCTTTTATGAACCATAGCATTGTATTAGCATCGTTTTCTGGGGTAAAAATCAACTCATCCATCCCATTTCATAGTGTACCTCGTTCACCTGACATTTTTCTGTATACACTTTCTTCATGTTTTGACAGAGAACTCCTATTTATCACTTGAAATGGTTATATAATATTCCATCATATTAATGTTCCATGGTTTACTTAACCATTCCCCAATTGTGGAGGATTTGGGTGCTTGCCAGGATTCTCCTGTTATGAACAGGCAGCAATAAACATCTTTTTGCAAATAGTTCGTATTTCCTTTTCAGTTATTTTCATGGCATATATTCCCAGAAGAGAGATTATTGGGTCAAAGGTCAGAAATATTTTTGTGGCTTTTTTTTTTCACAAGGTGCCAGACTGGCCTCCACAAAGACTTTACCAATTTGCAAATCTTGGGTCCTTTCATTCATATTTTGTAGCCTCCTAATGAATTCCTGCAGAGTTGGTCCAAATCTCCAGGGTCTGCCTGGGGCTTCCAGCCACTCTCACCCTCCAGAGGTGATTTTACTGAGAAAGTTACAGGCATGTGTCTCCCAGTTTGCTCAACTCTCCTCCACGTCAACATTTCTCTTTTCACCCTGGCTCCCCTCCTAGGCTGATCTCTGAGGAAGAGGTGCCCAGTTTCCTCCCAGCACACCTCCCTGCTGCATAGTTGACCTTGTTCCTTCCTGTCTCTTCAAAATCATGGGGCACTCACTTTTCCACCCTTTACATCATCCATCTCTCTTGCTCTTTCTCCACAGCCTGCAAACATCCCCTTTTCGTCTCCCCTTTCCTAAAAGGCGTAAGCAATTTCCCTTCTCTCCCAAACTATTCTCTTCTTCTGTCACTGTCCGTCTTTCTGAAGGGATGAGCCCCATATCACCTTCTCACCTGCCATTTCCTTCTCTGTCTTTTGCTCTTTCGTGGATGACCGACGCTCAACTGAAGTGGCCATCTCGAGGCCATGAATAATTTTCTTAGTCACCCAAACAAGTGATTTTTTGTCAGTCATCGTCCTTACCACCTTGTTGACGTGTGTCCACTTGGAAATTTTCTCCTGCCTGGGGTTCCGTGGCAGTGCTATTCCCTTAGAGCTCCTCTCTCCTATCAGTGTCGTGCCTCTAGAAGAATCTGTCCTTGGATCTTTTAGTCAACTTCAAATTACCTCTACCTCCCACTCTACGGCAGCCAAGAGAATTAGGGGAAATTGATCCCATCCCACCTCTAGTGGTAAGTGATGACTGATCTAAGCTATGAGTATAAACCCATTCCGTACCACAGTAATGGTTCAGGGGAAAGCAGACCAGAGCCACCACCATGTGACGTTTACCGGTGACCTATGGTTACTCCATGAGATCAAAGCTCAAGCCTTATGTTTCATAGTTGAGGGAATCCAGTGCTTTCTCTCCTCTTGGATATAAGTGATAAAGCATATCAATCTAACTGCTAATTGCTGTTGGCCACCATCTTACAACCTTGAAGCAATCTAGTATGAAGATGAAGTCAAAACGCAGAACAGAGCAGAGCTGGGAGAACTGAAGCATAATGGATCCAGACCCCTGATTGTGTAGGCTGGTCAGAAGCGGGGATTTTTCAGTCACATGAGTCAATAAATTCCTTGTACTATTGAAATCATAAGGCTTAGGGCTTTCTGTTACTTGGAATTGAAACTTGTAACCATTATAGCCCTCTTCACTGTTTCCCTTTATACTTTTCATCTCATCGCTCTCCCCCATTCTAGCAGCTTCCATGATCCCATCTATGTGGATGATTCCTCTACAGCCCTCGATAACCCCTGTCTCCCCATTTCCAATTCCAGCATTGCCAGCTTTTTACGGAGTAGCCGTATGAAGCTTTCATTTTAGTATTCAGCACCACCTTTTTCACTACCACCCAAACCAAATCAGCTTTATCTCCCTCCTCCATGTCTGATCATTCAGCTGCCCTAGTTTGAAACTGTAGAGTCATCCCCATCCTCCTCTCCTCCACATCCCACTATCAATGGTTATGGTCTCACACTTAAACCTCTGGCTCTATCTTCACCTTCATTATCTCGCTCTCAAGTTGACTATCTTCCCAGTTGGTCTTTCCTGCCTCCTGGCTATCCCAGCTGCTGACCCGACACAACACCTTTAGCAGAAACGTCTTCCTAAAACAGCAAAGCAAGAAAGCATTTTCAATGATTTCTCAGTGTTTCAGATTTAGACCAAACTTTGCATCCTAATTCTGTAACTCCTCCACCGCAGGGTCTCTCCTGATCTTTCTGATCTTATAATCCCGTTACTTTCTCAGTGGTGCCCAAGAGACTGCCAAAGTGGGCTATTTCCAATTTCCTTCCCATCTTGCTGCCAGTGAGATGGATCCCACCTGGACCACCTTCCCTTCTTATTTCACCCATTGAAATACTGCTTATCCTTTTAAGATTCATCTCAAAAGACATCTCAATAAGGTATATTCTGATTTCCCTGAATGGATACACATTTCTTTGTCGAACCCCTACAATGTGGTACTCTCGTGACACTCATCAGAATAGAAAAGTAGACTTTTATTTTTGTATCTTTTAAGCAACACGGGGTCTTGGAAATAATAAGTGCTTAAATAAATACTCCCTACGTTAACCTGAATCAAGGGCAATGCTATGGAGAGGAGATGCTGTAAGAAGGTGCCTGACAAGAGTCTTATTCTTTTACCTGCAGATTCACTAGAACCTCTTTTTTTTCTTTTTCTTTCTTGTAAAAAAGCTAGGGATTGATCAAGTCAACAAATATTTATTTGGCACTAACTACAACACTTGAGAACTCTTGCATCCTGGAATGATTCGGAGCCATGGTTCTCTGAGCTTGGTCCATATGGAAGCTGAGGGCTGATATCTGAGCAGTATAGCTACTAAGCCTGGGGTGGGGGGGATGGGCTAGAGAGGGAAAAATGACACAAGAGGAAACCAGAGAGGGAGACAAGCTATAAGAGACTCTCAGTCTCGGGAAACAAACTGAGGGTTGCTGGAGGGGAGGGAGGTGGGAAGGATGGGGTGGCTGGGTGGTGGAGACTGGGGAGATTGTGGTGAGCACTGTGTATTGTGTAAGACTGATGAATCACAGACCCGTACGCCTGAAACAAATAATACATTATATGTTAATAATAATATAAAAATTTGAAAACAAAAAACCCACAAAACCTAGTCCACTCCATGGACTAGGAGTCCGTGGACCTGAGTTCTGGGCCTGGAATTTCACTAACTAGCTCTGTGGCCTCAAATAGGTCTTTTCACCGCACTGGGACTCTCTTGCTGCTTTACCTGTGAGACAATACAGTCAGGTCACAATGTTTCTCAAAGCGTGGACCTCAGTACACTTGCATCAAAGTCCCCCAAAGGACTTCTAAAATCGAAATGCCCTGGACCCATACCAGGACTGCCGAAAATGACTCTTTGGAGAGAGGGTCTCGGGGGTCTGCATTTGAGCAAGCTCCACGGGGGAGTCATATTCCCACTCAAGTTAAGGCCCCTAGAATTTTGGAATTACGAAGTTCCTTCTAAGATGTGGGGGTTACTGGATTAAGTAACAATTTCAGTTATTTTGCGGTGGTAAGTAGAATGGATGCGTGAGTAATCTGCAGGGCTGCTTGCCCTCACGAAGTGTTTGTGAAGCAAAAGGTTAGAGCAACCCTGGTCCACAGCCTGCTGTCAGGGCCCCAGCCCCAGGCCCTCGCTGCCGCTGCTGGCTGCCGGGGGGGTCTGCCTGCTTATCTCCTTTCTCATCCCTCCCTGTCTCTCTCCCCCTTTCTTTTCTCCTTTTCCTTTCTTCTCTTCCCCTTGCCCGTCTTTCCCCCACCCCCTCCTCTCTCTCTCCCTTCTTCCTCCTTTTCTTTTTCATTTCTATTTCCCATTCTTTCCCAAGTCCCATCTGCACCTGCGGAAACACATCATTAGCAGACCATTCATCTGCACTTACCTAATATACTTGGGTTTTTTTTTTTTTTTTCTTGATGAAGTCTTTCCGGCTCCCTCAATCAGATATGAACATTTCCTGCTCAGAACTCTTAAAGCACTTTGAACCTCTCTGATGCCATTAATCATATTTGGCTGTGTAATATTTCTAGGTCTACTCTATTGTATGCCCCTAGGGAAAAGGCTGCTTTATCCATTGTTATTCCCCCCCTTCTACAGTGCCTAGCATGGGGCCTTGCCCACGTTGATAATACTTCGCACGTGTATAGTATATTTTGGTTTAATAAGCATTTTCACAGACATTGGTGGATAGCAGACACTGGATAAGAATTTGCTGAATGGATCCATGAAAGAATTCCTCTATTTTCCTTGTCTGGAATTTGAGCTTATCTTATCTCCTGTCTTGGAGGCAGGCTTGGACCCTGGCAAGGAGCTTGGACTCTGAGGTCTGAGTTGGAAAGCTTTTTCTACCTCTTAACAGCTGGGTAGTTGGGGTGAGTTGTTTAACCTCTCTGAACTGTGATTTTTATCTGTAAAGTAGACACAGAATACCTTATTTCTTGGGTTGGAGATGATGAACTACAAGTACCTGTGAACACATCTGGCACATACAGATAATTTTAAAATACTAGTTAAGGGAAACTCTTCCCTTCCCCCAACACGTCACTTCTATTGGACTGTCCCTTAGAACAAACACTGGCTTTTCTAAATCTTTCCCTCCAGATTTGTATGCTGTGTCTTGGTGCACTGCATACAAAGATGTGCAGAATACATTTTGTGGACTCTTAAAAAGTCAATGTGATAAGGCGAAATACATATGGAAAACACACAAGCTGAAATGAACAGACTGTATTTGTTAGGATTCTTCGCTGCAAGGTCTATAAGCCCAAGTCAAACAAGCTTAAGGGGAAAAAAAAAGAATTTATCGACTCCCACAAATGAAATGTTCTAGAGTGGGTCTGGTTTTAAACACTGCCTCATCCAGGGGTTATAATCCCAGGGTGAGCGTGCTGTCTCTTTTTCTCCAGCTCTGAGCCCTGCTTCTGCGGCTTCATTCTGAGTCGGTGGGAAGGGTGGCTATTTGTTTGTGAACCAAAAGGGCTCACAACCTATCTTTGTGTCTGCATGCAGATCTCATGGAAGGATTCTCATTGACCCTGCTTGGATCCTGTGCCCGCATATAGACCAGAGAGTGGTTCCAAAGGATGTAGTACTATGGTTGACTCAGTCTGGGTCCCTTGCCCACCCCTGTGGCCCATGGGGAAGGACTCAGTGGTTGACCAACAACAAGAATGAGGGAGAGGTAGTTCCTCTAAAAGAAGGGATATTGGAGAACAAAATTTATTTAGTGAACAGGTAGAAAGTACATCCTTTTCCATAAGAGGCTTTATGTTTCAAACTGCTTGCTTTGTCTTATTTAAGGGGCCTGGCTTTATTCACTGTTATTGGGGAAAATAAAACCATTGAGTGTCACTAAGGCTCAGGCCCAGGACCAAGGTCTGGGGTAAAGCAGTGTTTAAAAAAAAAAGCAAGTGGGGGCTCCTGGGTGGCTCAGTTGGTTGAACATCGGACTCTTGGTTTCCACTCAGGTCAGGATGTGATCTCAGGGTCAGTGGGATGGAGCCCGGCGTTGGGCTCTGCAGTCGGCGTGGAGTCTGCTTGTCCCTCTCCCTCTGCTCCTCCCCCACTCACACACTCTCTCTGAAATAAATAAATAAAATCTTTTAAAAAACAAAACAAAACAAATGAAGACCAGCTTTGAAAATTCCCTGAGCAGACAAAACCAGTTGGGTCATACAAACAAAGCTCGATTTAGCTTATTTGCAAGACTAACTTGACCTGGGTCATTCCTGACTTATGCCTCTGAAAATTTTAAGCAAAACTTAAGCTGTTTCCCAAGGTTGATGGGAAGTAACCACTGACCACTTTCCTATCATATAAAAAAAAAAATCCTGACATTATAACCAGTCCCTGTGAAGAATAAACAGTCCCTGCTTTCTCACTATATATGCTGCTTTGTAAAGATAGACCGCCGAGCCCCATTCCATGTTTTTGCTTGAGCGCTCCCAGTTTGCAAATTGCCTTTTTGGTGTGTGCATGCTCAACTTCTACTAATGGCTACTTTGGTGATTCACTGGTATTGCTTCTATTATTTCTGAACTTTGACATTTCATGGTGTGAGAAGTGGAATTCAAAGAAGACCCCTATGACTCTGAGGCCCTTGAGTGAACAGGTGCTGGTACCCACAGAGCCCTTTGAATTCCCTGCTGTCTTGCTGCCCCTGGGATTTGAGGGTAAGTCTCTCTTGAATCCGAGTGCCACTCTCTTTGTGTTTGGAGCTCTCTGACTATATTGTGCATTTTGTTTGCTGAAGCGCTTTGGTAAGTCACCCTATTCTGTTTAAAAGGGTGGGGTGCGTGTGATTTTCTGTGTTTTGGAACTGCTGTTGAAAAACAGGGGCCCTCATAGTTAAGACATCTTAGGAATTCTAAAGGTAGAGGTGAGTTCCATCTGATCTGTGGGCCAAATTCTTGTGCCTCTTTGGAAAACGGATGAACTTTTGGAATTGTAGTGGCCACTTTGGGGAAACTTTAACTTAGAGAAGTTTATCTTAAGGGGTATCCGTAATAGAGAGATTCCAAACCTCAGAGATGATAAAATGCATTCTTTGAGTGGTTTTCAGAAGCTTCTCGAAGACAAAATGACTCAAAAACAGCTCTAGAAGGATCTTGATGGCATACAAATAAAAAATCTTCAGTGAAAACTCTTTGATCACAGGAATAAGTAAACTTAACTTAGTCTATCTGCCAGAAACACAATTTGGATACAACTATTTTTTTTAAGTTTTTTATCTGGTTAAAAATTTTAAAACAACAGCTCTAAGATCCGTCTGTATGTTTATGTATGTCCAAGTACATACATTGTAGATATGTGATATTTTTCTGCCTCTGAATGACATTGGCAAAATTAATTTGTAAAGAGCTCTATTTAATTGTCTTAAAGAAAATTAAGCATTTATATAAATCAAATATACTTTCAGAAATATAGAAACTAATGAAATGTTTTTTAAGTTCACATGATTGGGAACCTGGGTGGCTCAGTGGGTTAAAGCCTCTGCTTTCGGCTCAGGTCATGATCCCAGGGTCCTGGGATCGAGTCCCGCATCGGGCTCTCTGCTCAGCGTGGAGCCTGCTTCCTCCTCTCTCTCTGCCTGCCTCTCTGCCTACCTGTGATCTCTGTCTGTCAAATAAATAAATAAATAAAATCTTTAAAAAAAAAAGTCCACATGATCTGGGATAAAGTTTGATAAATAAAAGCTAGGTTAAGTTTGTTGGTTTGAGAAAAGCAGACATGTCTTCAAAATTTGTCAACATGAAAAATAACTTAAGATGATGGTTAGTTGTTTAATAATTCATTAAAGAGTAATTGTTAAAAGCAAGTAATTTAAATACATGTAAATAATATGGAAATTTTATATTAAGTTGAACTAAATAATGAATATTCATTAAATATCTAAATTGTTTCCAGATATGATAAACATTAAGAACTAAACATAAGTTTAAGTTTAGCTACTTTTACCTTTTTAATTTTTTTTACATAGAGACAAAAATATTGGAGCCTATTAATAACATGTTTTGTGCCACATTGGAAAATTTACTGTGAGGAAAAATATCCTTGAAGAAATTATGAGAAGTATTTATAAACTTGCCAGCCCACAATTGCTTACTTCTTAGTTTTCACTAGAGCTAAGGATTCTCATAATTAAGAGTTCTAATTAATATACGTGATTAAAACCACTTGAAATAGTAGGGGTAAAAGACAATGACTATATATGAAAAGTAGGTAAGGAAAATAGAGTATGTTTTGCTTGTTTTGTTTTGTTTTAGACAAGGAAAGATGCGAAGGATGTAGGAATTTTTTTTGGTAAAGGAAAAAAGAAAGTAATTTTGTCCTAAAGTAAAATGTTCATTCCAGAATGAGGGAAAAAGAGCAAAAGGTGAACGAATACAAACATTGTAGAAGGTTGATGGAAAAAGAACACTGAGAAAGGAATTTTATGTGTAGTCAAGCTAAAATTGGAAGAGACTTACTTGAGTTAAAGAGAAAAAAAGGATAATTTTAATATCAAAAGTACAAAGGTAAGGGGCTCCTGGGTGGCTCAATAGGTTGAGCCTCTCCTTCGGCTCAGGTCATGGTTTCAGAGTCCTGGGATGGAGCCCCGCAGCAGGCTCTCTGCTCAGCGGGGAGTCTGCTTCCTCCTCTCTCTCTGCCGTGTCTCTGCCTACTTGTGATCTCTGTCTGTCAAATAAATAAATAAATAAATCTTAAAAAAATAGTACACAGGTAAAAAATCAGAATTTGATTTTCTCTTTGTTAGAATCATAAACTTTGAGATTATTGGTCTGCTCCTAATAAAAAATTGTGAACAAAGTTTCTTTATCTTTAATGTAATCTGCCTAGAAAACAAAAATTCTGTTTTGATTTATGAGACTTCTGATTACTTAAGAAAAATTAGTTTTCTCTATTGAAGAAACTGTTTTTTTACAGCTATGTAAATTTTTGAGTATGTTAAATTTCATGGGAAGCATTGTCAAATAAGAAGTGATGCTAAGGGGCTCCTGGGTAGCTCAGTGGGTTAAAGCCTCTGCCTTCGGCTCAGGTCATGATCCCGGGGTCCTGGGATCGGGCCCCGCATCGGGCTCTCTGCTCGGTGGGGAGCCTGCTTTCCCCTCTCTCTGTCTCTGCCTGCCTCTCTGCCTACTTGTGATCTCTGTCTGTCAAATAAATAAATAAAATCTTAAAAAAAAAAGGAAGTGATGCTAAGCTTTCTTTAGGTATAGATTTGTATGAAATTCTTAAAAATCTGACATGTCCTTGTATAATGTTTTCAATCATAATCCCAGCTATTACCTTAAAATATTGTGCATCACAAAAATATCCAAATTACATCATGTGTGTGTGTTTGTGTGTGTGTGTGAGAGAGAGAGAGCTCTCGTTAGATCTCTAACGATGGCCATTTTTAAGTCTTTTGTCATCTGCAGACAGCTTTGCTCTGATGCTTTTGCAGAAGTGTTCCTGCAAACATGCTTCATGTTCAAAAAGATCCATGGAAAAGATGGAAAAGACCTTGACAAGTATCCTAAAAGGCAGGTTTCTGATAACTAAGATCATGCACTAAACTGGGCAAGAATTTCTAAAACTTTTATGGAAAACAGATTGATTCATAAAGCTATTAATCCAATGTGAAGCAAAAACAAGAATTAATTGCATGACATTGAATGACCTGATGAACATAATTATAATTTTTATGACTTTATTCAAAACATTACTAGTTATTTAATGTGTCATTTTCCAGATTTGAAGGGGCTTGTCTCTCCGCTCTTTAAACTATCTATACCTTATAGCAATTTGGTAAAATCTATCTTTGCAACACATGTTGAAACATTTACGTTTTTCTCCCTATCTGATCCCTCCAGAATTCTGAAACTCTTACTAAATTTTCTTATTTTTTCATGACAATGTAAGTGCTTGCATAAGTTCAAAAAGAATCTATTCTCCTTGTTATAAGACACAACTGGACAAGTCCTTGTCTTGGCTTCCAAGCCTTGAGAAGCTTTCAAAAATCCAATCTGAGATTCCTTATGAAAAGTTCTAGCAAAGCAGATTTCAAAGAGCTTATATGTTCAATCACTATTCTTGCTGCACTTATGTCAATAATCAGGCCAAGTTTATTGGAACTAGACTTAATTTGCAAACAAATTAGCCTTACTTTGGTTATCTTTGATAGATATGGGGATGATTATGGAGAGAAAAATTGTTTCAGTAATGTGCTTTTGTGGATATCAGATATGATTGCTGTTAATTGTCTTTGGAGTTTTGTTTTCTAGCCGTGAACTGGGCTGGATCCTGATTTCCTCTAATATTTGGCTAGAACCCTCCAAACTAACCTTTCCAATTTTCTCCCATTCTTTGGACTTGGAATCACTATGAAACTAAAACTGCCCTTTTCCTGAAGCCATGCAGGCTAAAGCTGGATGACTTGATGTAAACTTCAGGGAAATCAGCGCAACAGCTCATGTGTGGACAATTTTCATGCCTGTGGCTATGTGGCTACTCAGAAGGCTCACCAGAGACATTCACACTGCAAACCAGGAAAATTTGTCCGATTGCCACTGCCCGCCCTCACTCCCATCTGAAGATGCTTAGAACCCGACATCTAGAAAAATCTTCACTGGCTGCTGTTCAAACATAGAAACTGAATTTATAATTTTCTTCAAACTATTAACCTTCGTTTTTCTTCTTTTTTTTTAACGATTTTTTACAAAAAGACTTTATTTATTTATTTGACAGACAGAGATCACAAGTAGACAGAGAGGCAGGCAGAGAGAGACGGGGAAGCAGGCTCCCTGCTGAGCAGAGAGCCCGATGTAGGGCTCGATCCCAGGACCCTGAGATCATAACGTGAGCTGAAGGCAGAGGCTTAACCCAGTGAGCCACCCAGGCATCCCAACCTTCATTTTTCTTATGTTCCCATGGAAATGCCTCGTTAAATCACCCGATTGCTCACATCGCATCAAAGCCTGAGGTGAAAGCTTGCCTCTCAGCACGTCCTGAAAGAAAACGTACTCAGGTTCATCCTGGGTGGCCATGAGGATATGGGTTTGTTAACACATGGTGTTGTGCCTGTGTAAATAACTTAAAAAAAAATTATAACCCATTTGAGTTATTTAATCGGTTAAGTCGTGGCTCCTGGGAAATCTCTGCTCTGGGGAATTTCTCAATCCCTGGCTCTTATTCTCCTTACAGTCATCATATCAACCTCTCTAGTGTGTTACGTACTCTTGAGGGTTTTAAATGCCTGGTGGCAACCACTCGAATGCCAAATGGTATCCATCAGGCTCAGAGAATGAATGAAATCAACAATAACCACAAATGATGAAGACGGTGGCTGTGTAGCCCTCTGGCCTGACAGCTCAGCTCGGGGCAACAGCGGACGTGGGACTCTTCCATCGGATTCCATCAGGGCTGTGAATGGAGAATAGCGCTCTACTGGTTGGCCTGCTGAGACAATGACCAAAAGGGGAGAACTGTTAAAATAAAAAATAAACGGAGACCAGTTTTTAAAATTCCCTGAGCAGACAAAACCGGTTGGGTCATACAAACAAAGCTCAATTTAGCTTATTTTGCAAGACTAACTTGACCTGGGTCGTTCCTGGCTTATGCCTCTGAAACTTCTAAGCCAGACTGAAGCTGTTTCCCAAAGTTGATGGGAGGTAACTGCGGACCACTTCCCTAGTACATAAGAAAATGCTGACATTATAACCAACCCCTGTGAAGAATAAACAGTCCCTGCTTTCTCACTATATATGCTGCTTTGTAACGATAGTCCCCAGGCCCCATTCCGTTTTTTGGTTTGAGTGTTCCCGGTTTGCACACTGCCTTTTTGGTGTGCGCACGATCAACTTCTGCTAATGACTACTTTGGTGATGGATTGATTTTAATTGTGTGTGTGTGGTTTTTGTTTTGTTTTGTTTTGTTTTTTGGAATTTTGACAGCAGTGGTGAAAAACACTGGCTTCCTCTCACATAGCTTCCAGTCCAATGAGGCCCCCGAAACCTCTCCCTGCATGGGCCATCACAGTTCCTAAGCACTCTCCGATACATACGACCCTTGGCTTCCAGGGGTGATTGCCAGCAGACTCCAGTTACGGTGCACAAACAGGGAGAAGTATCACTTTACGCCGTTATCACCCACTTAGAACCATCCCTTTGTTGGCTGAACCAGTGTCTCCTGGCAGATATCCCAGAATCAGAGACAGTGAGATCAAAGGGCGATAAGGCCAGCTCCCTTCAGAAGCTTGTGCTCAGTTCTGGGGGATCCCACAAGGGGAAGATTGGGGGAGTTTTATGGGTTCTTTTCATTTCACTCTGTATTTGTAATTTTAAAAATGTTGAGGGACGCCTGGGTGGCTCAGTCAGTTAAGCATCTGCCTGGTGCTCAGGTAATGATCCCAGGGTCCTGGGATGGAGCCTCTCATCAGACTCCCTGCTCAGTGGGTAGTCTGCTTCTTCCCCTCCCTCTGCCCTGCTCCTGCTTTCTCTTGCTCTCGCTCTCTCTAAATAATAAATTAAATCTTTAAAAATTGTTTTTAAAATGTTGAGGGGTGCCTGCAGTTGGTTGGGCGTCTAACTCTTGATCTCAGCTCAGGTTATGATCTGGGGGTTGTAGGTTTGAGCCCCGTCTTGGGCTCCATGCCGGTTGTGGAACCTACTTAAGGAAAAGAAATTGCTGAATTGTGGTAAAATACACAAAGTATAAAATATATCAAGTTTGTCATTTTAAGTGTATAGTCCAACAGTATTAAGTACATTCACAGTTATGTAACCACTCTCCAGAACTTTTTTGTCTTGTGAAACTGAACCTCTGTACACATTAAACAGCAACTTTCTATTGTCCCCTCTCCCAGCCCTGGCAACCGCCATTCTACTTTCTGTTTCTCTGAATTTGACTAGATAATCATGGAAGGGAAATCCTACAGTATTGGTCCTTTGGGGACTGGCTTATTTCACTTAGCACATGTCCTCAAGGTTCACTCACATTAGTAGTGCGTCAAGATTTTCCTTCCTTTTTACTGCTTACAAGATTCCATTGTGTATGTCTATACCACATTTTGTGGATATAAGGTTTTACAGGCTCGATCTCCTCCCGGGTTTGGGCACGAAATGTAAGGTTTTACAGGCGAGATACACACAACACCGGGCAAGATAGGCGCAAGGCAAGGTTTATTAAAGGCCTCGCCCTTGGGCGAGGTTCTGCGACTCAGGGGAGGAGAGTCAGGGAAGTTGCATGCAGGAGGGGTCGAGTGGGTCTTTTATCTGGGTTAAGACAGGGCATAGGTTCACAGCCATATAAGGTAAGGTATTTGGGGTGTGGATTCACAACTATATATGGTAAGGTATTTGGTGATTGGAGGGTAGGGGGAGTCCTGATGCTCCTGTTTCCTGCATAGGTATCAGGTGTTACTTATGGTGACGTGTCCTTGGCATACGTCCTTCCGGCGGGCGAGTCATGGGTTAAGGAAGAGGGCGGCCTAGAAGATGATGGCCCAGCGGCCATTTTTATTGTTCCTCCTGCATTCCCGGGCCACCGACCTAACAATGGACACTTGGGTTACTTCCACTTTGGGGCTACTGTAAATAATGCTGCTATGGACATCGTGGGGAAGATCAGCTCTGATGGCTGGAGCCTGGGTGTTCTGGAGCTTGGCCACATTGGCCTGAGGTGGGACCTAAAAGGAGTCTGAAACGGACAAGTCCTTTGTTAGAGGGGAAGGCGTGAGGGCTCAGAGCGCCCTCTTCTGGTGTAGGCTGAGGTAGAGGGAGGGATGGTTTCTTGGGCCTGAGGAAGTATGTCCAGGTTTGAGGGAGAGGATCCAGAAGGAAGGGAAATGCCAAACTTTATCTTCCTCCCAATATGTCCAGCCCTGGCCCTGATGTCACACTTTGTTGACCCATCTTTGGAACTCTTGTCAGGTCATTGAAGATGACTTCCAAACTATAACATTGTACTAATGACTTTAGGAGAGATCTGGACTCATACTCCCAGACCTACCGCCCTCCTCTTCTGAGCCTCCTTCAAGGCTCCCCCGCCTCTGACAGCAGCAGCAGCAGCAGCAGCAGCAGCAGGCAACCCCAGCCCACCTGCCAGCAGAGCATGACCTCCCTCCTCGGCTATCGCCCAGCCCCAATATTACTTTCGTTTGCCAGAGTCTCCTCCATCAGACTCGGTGATTCATCTGTTTCTCTGTCGTCTGTGTGAGACAGAGGTTTGGAGCCAGCCGCATGCTATGTGCCCGTGCTGTTCCTGGCACCGAAGAGGCAGGTGTTCAATGTGGCTTTGATGGAAGGTGGGAAAGTAGTAGTTCTAAACACTGATTCAACTGGGGGCTGTGTGGTGGTGCCCAGCGTGAGCCGAGTGAGCTGGAGGTTGAGCCAAATAGAAGGCGAGTGTCTAGGGGACTTTGAAATGGCTGCCAAAGACAAGGGAATTGCTTGTTGGAACCAGGCGACCCAGGAGCAGGTTTCACGGCACGGTGGATCAATACTGTTCTTTCTAAGGAAACAAACAGAATCGATGCCAGCTGCCCCGGGACTCTGAGCAGATCTGAAAGCCATGGGGCCCGTGGATGGAGGCTTCATGCTGACTTGGCAGAATCCAACGATGTGTACCTGTTTGGGAGACCGGAAGACACTTCATTGAATTTCATAATTGGAATGGTATCAGGGCCACCGGATATATGAAAATCTAGCAACAGAGGAACATGCAATGGAAGGGGCAAAGGAGTCCTTTGGTGTTTGGGCTGCCGTTCTTGCTGCCATTCCCTACCCGTCTACCCACAGCAGACGTTGCCCACTGACATCCACGCTTGCTGAGCAGAGAGGCAGCCTCCAAATGTTCTCCCCGGTGTTTGAGGCAGCCACTGCCAAATGTTCACGCCTGGGACTTCATGCGAAGGCTTTTCACCTCCCCTGATTTAATTCAACCTAACATCATTCCAGTAGGTCTCCTCTCTACAGCTTTCTGGAGGGCTGCTCTAGGGGCTTAGAGCCTATTTGGTTGTTGAATAACTCAGACAGTTAAATCTCCAATTCAATTAAAACACACTGTGTTCTTACTGCAGGAAAGGGCTGGGTTAGGTGTTGAGAAGGGACTTGTTTAAGCAGTTCCAGAATCAGCTTCCTTGTAATTCTTCCCATTGGCCCTAGACTTGCCTTATGGACCACACAGAGCATGGTTCTCCACTGGGACCGGACAGTTCTTCCACCGCCTGAAGATGATTATGTCTTCCCTACCTCCTTCCTCCCTCCTTTGTCTTAATTTTGTTTTTTTCTAGAGGAACTCTTCTAAGTGCTTCTAGCTGTTTCTTACAGATTTGGGTTTTCAGACCTCTCATTCTCGGGTTAGCCTCCTGGGGTCATGCCCCCAATTTGTCTACCTTCCTCTCCAATTGTGGTGCCCAGAACACACACAGAGTACAAACTAACACAGAAGGACATTTAGGTAAAAGTCTTATTGGATGAAAAGGAGTTCACCACATTGACAAGGTGCATCAGGGTGTCTCGAGGCACAGCTTGTTGGGGGTGAATCATGCAGACCCTTGTGTGGACTGACTCCTGTTAATCTTCATCATTTAACGATTATCCTTAGAATTACAGAAGCTCAGAGTTCTGAAGACACTTAAAAAGGCACAATCACCCCCATCTGATGATCTAAATCCGGGTTGTGTGATGCCCTGTGAACGATGGAGGCCTCGAGGATCTCCTCTAGAGAAAAGGTGATTTTTGAAGGCAGGCCGTTCCTTTTGTTGACTCCTGTGCTCAAGAGTTCCTCTTTTTTCATTGAAACCTGCCTCCTTGTACTGTTAATCTTTTTTTCAAAATTATTGAGAGTTTCATTTGCTCAGCAATATTCTAGGCATTGTGTGCTCACAGGTGTAGGCGTGCCTGTGGACATGAGGCTCCAGAGGGGCGATCGGGGGGGAGGAACGAGGGCAAGTAAAATCAGATTTTTGTCTCCAAGGAAGTGACACTCTTATGGGGGAAGACAAGGACACACACACACACACACACACACACCCCAAGATCACCATCCAAACATGGGCTAGATACTGTGGAAGGACAGAGGAAAAGGTATTTACTTTCAAAGAAAGGAGCAGAGACGGCTTGTCCTTGTGTCTACACAGCAGCCAGAGTTATGGCTTAAAAAAACCAAAGCTGATCACCTTCCTGTCCCACTCAAAACCCTCCATGTCTTCCTATCACCCTCAGAAGGGAAGCTGCTTTCCTCCCAGTGACCTATAGGACCCTGCCTGGCCTGGCACCCGGACACTTCTCAGGACTCACATGAACTCTTGCACTTTTCTATGTGGTCCCTCTGACCTCCTTGCTGTTCCGGTTCCCATATTATGTCTCTCACCTGTATGCATTCCCCCAGGTCTCCCTGGGGCTTGCTTCCTTACTTCATCCAATCTCTGTTCGATTGTCACTTGTGCTAAGAGACTTAAAACCCACCCCCTGCCACGACTTGTCACTTGCTGTCCCTTTACCCTGCCTTAGTTACCAAATAACATGTATTACCACCTGAAATTATCCTTATATTTATTTATTAATTGGCAGTCTCTTAGTGGAATGGAAGCTTTAGGAAGACATGGGTTTTATCCGTTCTGTTCCTGCAGCATCCCTAGTGTGACAGACAGGGTCTGACATGTAACAGGTACCAAATAAATATTTGAGGAGTGAGTGAATAAGTCAATCTTCTGGATAACTTCTCCTAAAAGACGAGCAGTGTACTTGATTATAGTTTCTATAGTACTAACATCCAGTGTACTTGATTATAGTTTCCAGAAACAAGTTCAATCTCTTTGAAAATGAGCCCAAATCGCTTCTCATTTGAAATAGGGTAGTGGGTCGTACTTTTCATGATTTCTCAAAGATTTTGATGGTGGCTCTGAGATCTGCAAATTCTTTTGGCTCTCTGAGAGATTTTCCACATAGGCCTATGGACCTAGACAAATCGCATGCACAGAGAATTCACATCTAGCATGAGGGTTACGTTCTCAAGTCAGCAGAGAAAGCTAAAAGGGACATATCACTGGAAGTTTCCTTGAATATCCTCAGCATTGCAACAAATCACTGTGCTCCCCAGGCATTGGTTGGTCTGCATTGGGAGCCCTGCGGTAGGCAGAATACGGATCTCTGAACACCCAGACCATTCCTAGTCAGCTAGATGCTTTCCCTAGAGGAGGTGTTTGGGAGCTGACGCTAGGGAGTGCTGGAGCCAGACTGTCTGGTTTTCACCCTGGCTCTATCACTTACTTACTTGCTATATGATTATTGGCAAGTTACTCAACCTATCTATGCATTAGTTTCTTTCTTTCTTTTTTTTTTTTAAAGATTTTATTTACTTATTTGACAGAGATCACAAGTAGGCAGAGAGGCAGGCAGAGAGAGAGGGGGAAGCAGGCTCCCTGCTGAGCAGAGAGCCCGATTCGGGACCCTGGGATCATGACCTGAGCCAAAGCCAGAGACTTAACCCACTGAGCCACCCAGGTGCCCTATGCTTTAGTTTCTTCATCTGTGAAATGGGAGAGTAGTAGTGCCTGCCCCCTACGGTTATACTGAGGACAGAGTTTAATCACGTATGTAAGGTCCTTAGACCAGCACCTGGCACACAGTAAGTATTTCAGTTAATATCAACAATTATTTTTTATTTCCCTTCTCATGTTCCAACTGGAACATGGACTCAGTGAGTGGAAAGGCAGGCAGAATGTGTTAGACTCTTTGAATTGTAATTGCTTGCTCATTTTCTCCTGGTCTCTTTTTTCCTCTCTTTCCCCAAATGCCAATAGTTGAATTTGTATGATATGACCTTGCTATATGTTGTGTAGGGGTTTCCTTCTGTTGGGATTCTATCCATTCTTATATTGATTATCACACGATTTCTAGTTGGAACACCTTCACAAAGACTAGAGAAGGACGTGGAACGTCTTGACCTCCTTGCCTCTGTGACCCGTACATTCTGAATTTTCCACCACCAGTAGGTTTAGTCTTTCCATGCTGTTCTCCTCCAAACACAGCTATTGTGTCCTTTTGGCTCCTTTTAGCTTTTCCTGGAGAACTGGCTCCTTCTCTAGCTTCAGCTTTTTTGGACACTATTTTTACAGATTCATGTTCTTTCCTTTCTTTTAGCACTGAGAAAGTAAAAAAGTCAGGAAGAAAGGCAACACTGCAGAAAATTCATGAAAAATAGTCAGCCAGTTTTTTTTTTTTAAATGTGAAGAACAGAAGAGAGAGAGGAGGCCTGAGGAGTTGGCATGAGGAAAAAGAAGCATTTGCTGTTATATACAGCAGGAGCTGCTGTCCTACCCAATGTGATGAATTCCCAGTGGCCAGAGCTGCGGGAGACAAGCAGAGCTCCTGGGAGCAACCCGCCTGGGATGGGAGCTGACTGTGATGGTGTGTAAGCCAGATTTGGCCACATCTGTTCAGTTCAGTTATTATAGGTATTTGTTTTCTTTCTAAGCCCCGAGACGGAATTCCTTGTTTCTGATAGTGAGGCTAGGGAGGGAGAAGCTTAGTAAGATCGGGATAATATTATTGGGATCATCCTTTGATCCAATCCTTGTTCATTCATTCCTTCAACAAATATTTACTGAGCACTTCTGTTCCAGACACAGTATAAAACATTGAGGATAACAAGGAGAAGTAGAACAGTCTCTCCTCTTAAGTCACTTGTGTCTAGTGAGAAGGAGAAGCGTGAACGGGTAAGGCTCATAGAGCGGCAAAAGGTCAGGGTACCCGGCTGGGAGCCCCCGAAGCAGTCCCCTGCCGGTGATCCCTAAAAGTACCAGGACAGGGGCGAGCAGCTGAGACAGAGGAGGAGAAGGAGTCGGGCCAGGCGTTACATGAGAAGGTTATTGCTGTGGACAGTGGGGCTCAGTTCCTTTGGGATTTCTCAGAGCTAGTATAGAGGCTGTCTCAGGGTCATCCCATCGGAGTGTAAGAATCTGGGGTATTGGCTCCGTAACCCCCCCCCCCTTCTGGCTTGCCTTGCCCTCTCTGGGGTAGCACATGCTTGGCCGTAGGCACTAGAAAACCATGACTGTGTGGGAAATGATGGTGCCAAGAGGATATAGGCAGGCACTGACCGGGTCTGTTAGCTGCGCTTAGAGAAACAAGCACACATTACTACCGAAGCCTCAAAGAGGGGCTCCCAGATCAACTGGATTGGGCCCAAGAAGTCTTCCTGGAAGAGGAGACAGTTGAGCAGTGTCCTAAGGGATACATCATTCGCAGCTGTTTGGCAATGGCACAGGCAGAGTCCCTGATGCAGGACTACATTAAAGATGTTGGATTGAGAGTTCTGTCTAAGGTTAAAACAATTCCTACTTATCACCCTACCCATGGGGTTTGGGGAATTTGAGAGCGAGACAAGAACTGAAATGGCTGACATCCTCACAGTGCTGTCCTCTCCAGAACTGGGGAATGAGAGAGAGAGAACAGCGAGCAGTGAGCTTGTGTTTGCTTTTTGCAAAGAAAGCCCGAGGACTTTCTGGGTTTGCCCCAAACCTACCCCAGGTTTCTGTCTCCTTGGACTTAGGTGCTTCCTCAGAACCTCCTTCCATCCCACAGTCCTGCCCAGCCCCCAGATGCTCGCTGCCCTCTCCCCTTCATCAGCACCACCTCCCAATTAGACCAAGGATGTGGCAATCAGCTGCCCAGAATTGCTCTCCCCACCTTCGGCTTGCCCTGAGCAGAGTTCAGGTTGCACATTTCCCGACACTCAGAGAGACCCATTAATATTTAGCATGTTACATTTCCAAAGCACTTTGCTAACACAAATTGATCTTTCCAGCACCCCCTTGTGAGACAGCTCAGTACTGCTAGACGTACTGGGGACAGGAGGCTTGGGGAGGATCAGCTACTCGGGCTAGGGCCATGACTGGGGTGAGTGACGGATCCAGATCAGAACCAAAGATCGATGACACCAGTTGTCTCAGCCACCAGACAGAACTCCAGAGTGGCCCCAACCATCCCCCACCCCCGCCCTGCCTAGGATGTCTCGGAACAAACCCAGCCTTCTGAAGGTTTAAATAGAACGGGTTTGTCACCCTTAAGAGTGGATTGCTCACAATCCAGCTACTGTTTATGGAGCCCTTATGATGTGTCAAAAGCTGAGTACGGATCATTTAGTTCCCATAACCCCTGTCCACCTTCTGTGATGTCACTACTATTATCGTCACTGTATGCATCAAAAAACTGAGGTAAAGGAGGATTAAGTAACTTGCTTGAACTTGCTAGTTGTTGCTGGAGCTACTATTTAAAACCAGGCTATTCTGTTTCAGAGCCCTTTAACTGTGACGAACCAGCTTGAGGGTGGGTAAGAGGGACCTGGTTAAGCAGAATTACTCTTTGAGAAGTTCTGCTTACTCCCAGGCAATCCCTCATATGCTTTGCAAGATGCTTTGCGGAGGTAAAGGAACTGAGGGTGGGAGGCTGTCAGCTACAGTGTTCTCGAGGAATGAGAGTGTAAACTTAAGTCATTGGTTACTTGATTTCCTCTGGTTTTACCCTTGGCTTTCCACTCCCAGCCTAAAAGGACAGAGAAACCAATTCATGCAATATATGAATGTGGGCCCCTTGGGCCATGCGTTGTGCTTAGTTAAGGCACTCATTGTGGTGGGGTAGAGACACACTTGGGTGGGGAGCATTATGACCAAGGATGATGAGTGTTCATGGGGAGGAGGAGCAGAAGTGACTTGTTGGTCCAGAGTAGTTCTGTGGAGGTGATGTCAGTTAGATCCTGACGGAGGTGGAGAAAGGAGAGAATGGGCACTTGATGCTCAGGGCGCCACATATGCAAAGGAAAGGGGATGTGAATAACACGGGTATTTGGTGAGTAACAAGAAGTTCTGTCTGCCCTGAGTTGGCCTTCTTGAATTGAGTGGGCCCGTTTCAGGTCCTGTTACCCTAGGAGGACTAGATTATGAACTCTAGGATATCCCTGAGAATAAAACTGTTTATGACATGTCTAGCCAAATTCTTGCTATTCTGCTGAGTAGAAAAGATGATTTGTTTAACAAATAATCATCAGGTTTCTACTCTAGGTAAGGCAATGCGCTGGGTGTTGTTGACAAGGAATCACAATTTTCTGAGTGATATGGGGCCATGGAAAATAGTTTGGGACTAGGAAGGAAATTAAGAAGGAACATTGTGCCTCTACCACTCTCTTAAGAGAGAAATAATTAGCTTTGAGATTTAAAAAATTAAGGTGTTCCCTTTTCACCTCTGTTCCCTATGGGCACAACCTGGCGTAATGCTCATGCCCCCTCTCCTTGTTTAGCCAAAACCATCCCATCCATCTTATGACTTAATCTTCATGATTATCCAATGATGTAGGTGGCTTTGGTGGGTCTCTATTTAACAGATGAGGAAACTGAGGCTTGGTGAATCATCTAAGGTTCTATGTTGTTCAATGGTAGAAACTCTAAGTAACAGAATTTACTAGACCATTCCTCAGTTATAGCTCTGAGTAGTCAAGTTGTTCTCAGATCAGGATGAACACAACCATTACCAGGCCCTTCCCTCCACGTGGGCACTATGGCATCAGATAACTTAGCCATACAGACCTAGAGGTCAAGGGGCAGATAGGCTCTGGGGTCTGGTGTCCATACTGTGTGTCAGAGTTCTCTGTTCTGCTTTTCCTCATGAATTAAATGGGAGCTGACTTTTGGTACCCTGCCCTCCTATTGTCCTAAAAAGTCTTATCTTTGCTCCAGCTGATGCCTAATGCCCATACCTTTACTGGTGCTAGTCACAAGGGAAGGATCTGAGGACCCAAATGTCCAATAACATTCGGATTCTTCTGTGGTTATTGGCTGAAAGTGACAAAAGGGGAGAATTCTCAAGTTGGGGGTAGTGGTCAGGGCCCACGCTTCCAAGGGGTAGGTTGATAGTCCCTCCGTCCTGAGAACATTTCCTCCTACATCTTCCATACCGTACAGGTAATTATAGTATTATATTGGTGATCAAGTTCTAGAACATAGGTGAGGTTCGGTGGGGTGAGGTCCGGAGCCGATGACCAAGAAAGAATTCTTGAGACATCTTTGGTGCAAAATGGTGGTTTATTAAAGCACAGGGACAGGACCCGTGGGCAGGAAGAGCTGCTGCCCCGGGGTTGTGAGCGGTGGCAGTTTATGTACCATGCGGTTGGGGGAAGGTAAGGGAAAGGGAGGTTTCAATAGAACCTTCATATTGCTAAAGAGGACCTACAAGTTACCAGATACCGGAGGAGGCTGGCACCGGAGACAATGCCTGAGTCAAGGTTGTTTTTTCCTTTTAGTAAGCCGTTAACATTAAGATAGTTGGGACATTCTTAAAGAATGTCACATTTGTCCCACCCAGGAGTGAGGGTGAGGGGGAGATTGCAAGGTGTCAGCCTTTTGTTTTGTCCTCAGCCAGCCTTCTGTTCCCTCATCATTGGGAGGATATTGAAACTCAGTAAGATTGTAAAATGTCCCTGTGCAGAGGTTTTGTTTTTGTTTTTTTGTTTTTATATATGCCTTGTTCAAACTGTCCATTTTGAAGCTAGGCTAGAGATGACCATGCCACAATCACTGAGCAGATAGGCTATGTGGAATCCCTGAGTCTGAGACCAGATACCCTACTAGTTATCCGAGGACTTGCAAAGGGTCATGCTGCTAAAACAAGAGACCTGGCAGCAGGAACATGGTCTGAGAGGCTGTGTAATTTAGTGGTTGAGAGCTCAGACTCCAGAGCCTGATTACCTGGATTTAAAACTCAGGTTTGTCCCGTATCAGCTGCACAGCTTTGGGTCTCAGCTTCCTCCAGTGCAAGGCGATGGTGCTGTTACCCAGAGTGAGATGGAAAAGGAAAGAAGCCTCAGGTCATTTCAATGCCACAGTAAATAATCATAGGACAGCAAAACGAAAGCAAAGCAGAGCAAAGTTTTATTGAAGTCCACATCAAGGGAGGAGCGGGCCAATCAAGACAGACAAGGGCCCAGGAAACTCCAGGGTGTGGGCTTATATTAATATTTTCTTTTGGGTGGATCCTGGGGTCACAACCTCTGAGTGACAGGCCTGGATTCCATAATAATTAGCCAACAACCTGTGTCCTTTTCCAAGAGGTATTCAAAATACCTGCAGGGAGTAGGAAACCCAACATTATTTCTATTCTAGGGACAGAGGTTAAATAAGAACAAGGTGGAGGTGGGACTTTCTGCACCAGTGCAAGAAGAAGAATTAACTCTTCCTCTCCAGGGATACTGCATCGGCAAACTGACTGCTAGATGAGGGACCTGGGCTGGTCCCTCGGCGGTGCTTGGCTGGACGTCAGGAAGTCAGGAGTCTAAGGTCCATCCTCCTCTTGCTCATGCCTAGCTTCCTGCCTACCTGTAGCAATAGATGGCACCTCGTAGGGTTAATGTGAGGGCTGTCTCAGATCAGACAGGTAAAGGGTTTAGCAGGCACTTGTTAAGTGTTAAGTGCTGTTCTTTACTAAAGGGAGGGTCCTTTTGTTCTCTCCCTGGTTTCCTTCTCTTCCTAGGTCCTTGACTCCCTCCCTAGTTTGCATTTTTTTTTTAAAGATTTTGTTTATTTATTTGTCAGAGAGAGAGAGAACAGGCACAAGGAGGCAGAGTGGCAGGCAGAGGTAGAGAGAGAAACAGGCTCCCCACTGAGCAAGGAATCTGATGCGGGACTCGACCCCAGGACCCTAGGATCATGACCTGAGCTGAAGGCACTGGCTTAACCGACTGAGCCACCCAGGCGTCCCTAGTTTGCATTTCTGAATCCAGCTGCTCCAGCATCCTTTCTGGTCAGGGGGTGCAAAGATAAAATAGCTTGCCCAGGGACATACCTTTTTTCTGTATTGTTTACAGCATCACCTTAAACCAATACACCACAGGTCATTTTAATCCATGAACTAAGGGCGCTTTAAACTAGCCATTCCTTATTTATTCTATTTATTAAAAAAAAAAAGTCCTTTGGTTTCATGTTCCTTTATTGCATTTTGTAAGGCACTGAGCACATATTGGATACTATGTAAATGTGACATACTCTAACAATAGTAACCGAGACAGATGAGAAACTCAAGGAAGCAAAGTCACCATTTTGAAGTTAGCCTTTTATTGATGGGCTGAGTGATTTGGGAGAGACAATGTGGCTCCAAGGCTAAAGAGCCCGCAGGGATTCAGAGGGCAAAGGTTTGACCCTCAGTCACAGCAGCAGCTCTGGAGACCCCAGGCCGGCAGCTTCCTTTCTCTTGACCCCAAATTCTCCCCAGGAATACTGGGCTCAATGCCCTAAAATCCTCTCCCAGGGATGTTAAGTCAGGGATGCCGTATGTGGTTGTGCAGATGGTACCCAGCACAGGGGTGTCCCCCGAGGGAGTAACTGGAGGTTGAAATGTAGTCTCTGCTCCGTTCATCAATCTGAGCACCCTGCTGTATCCACCTAGAGGAAGGAGCACCTTTTTCTTTTTCTTTTTTTTTTTTTTTGAAATTTGCACAAAGGTACTATGTGGGCTATTGGAGGTCCTATACGAAACAATGTGACCTTGACAGGGTGCAGGGCTTAGCACGTAGAATGAATGAAATTGTTGAACACACAGCTATTGAACACCTACTATGTGCCAGGCACTATTCTAGGGGTTGAGGATATGCAGATAAATATGAACAACCTCTGTCCCTGGGTCCTTTCTTGCCTTTACCAGCCTGTTGTCGCCTACCTTCGATCTTTCAGCGAGTCCTGTAGACTCCGTCTGCAAAATACCTGTCAAACCCATGCACTTTGTTTCACAGCCAGCACTTGGTTTCGTTATTTCTTACCTAGACTATAGCCACGATGTGCTCCCACTTCTACTGTGGTCCTCCAAACAAAACCAAGAGTGATTGGATCAAAATGTATATCGATAACATCACTCCCTTATTTAAACCTTTTGGTGGCTATAATTTAATCCAGGGTCCTTCCTGTGACCTCAGGGCTATGCACACCTAGTTCTAGTTAGCCCTTCTTCTTCTTCGTCTTTTCTTTTATTTTTTTAAAGATTTTATTTATTTGACAGAGAGACATCACAAGTAGGCAGAGAGGCAGGCAGAGAGAGAGGGAGAAGCAGGCTCCCTGCCGAGCAGAGAGCCCATGGCTCCATTCCAGAACCCTGAGATCATGACCTGAGCCGAAGGCAGAGGCTTAACCCACTTAGCCACCCAGGCACCCCTAGTTATCTCTTCTTGTCATCTGGATCACTAAACCAACATTCTGCCTGAATTCGTCAGGGTTCTCCAGAGAAATAGGAACCAACAGGATATCTATCAATCTATCTCTATCTCTGTATGTTTCTCCTATTTATGTGTGTGTGTGTGTGTGTGTGTGTGTGTGTGTGTGTGTGTGTGTGTTTATGAGATTTATACAATTTTTTTTATCTTGAGGACTTGGTTCAGGTGATTGTAGAGACTTAGAAGACTCACAGTCTCTTGCCCTCTGCGAGCTGGAGACCCTGGAAAGCCAATGGTATAATTCTAGTCTGAGTCCGAAGGCCTGAGAACCAGGAGATCCAGTGGTGTGAATCCTAGTCCAAGGGCAGGAGAAGACCAATAAACCAATGTTTCAGCTCAACAGATAGGCAAGAAGGGAATGAATCCTCCCTTCCACTGATTTTTGTTTTATTCAGGGATTTAGCAGATGTGATGATGCCTAACTATACTGGAGAGGGGAATAATCTACTTTACTGAGTCTACCGATTCAAATGCTCATCTCCACCAGAAACATCCTTGATGACATACCCAGAAATAATGTTTAATCTAGGCACCTTGTGGCACAGTCAAGTTGACACAATTAATCATCATATCAACCCCACAAAACTGATGATTCTGTCCTTCAAACAGCCTAGCTTTATTTTGTATAGCCTGATCCCTTCAGCTGGAACACTTTTCCCCTTGATTATCTCCTTCTCAACCCTCCCTCTGGTGCTCAGTGGAATGTTCATCTCCTCAGGCAGGCCATCCCGGACCACCTTGTCAAAGCAGTGTTGTGTTCTCTGTCCACTACCACTCATTGCCAGGATGCTCTGTCACAAAGCAGCCCAGCTCTATTTGTAGGTACGGAGGTCTTTATTTATTTTCTGTTTTATCTGCTAGATTGTAAGCTCCTTCACAGTAAGGACCATGCTTTTTAGTTCTCCACTGTATACCCTTCAGCATCTTGCTAGTCTCTTGTGCATAGTAATAAATAACAATAAATACATGCTAAATGAAGTTGTTACAAGGAATTCATCTAATAGGGGAGTCATCACCACGGTACAACGTAGAGATGCATGAGATGATAAAGACAGTTATATGCTGGCAAAACGACTCTCCAAAAAAACCCCCCAAAGGCCATGATTTGTCATTTGCTTATTTGCATGGTGGTTTAAATACTCCCGTCACAGCGGATTTCAAGCTACCAATGGCTTAGAAACTGACTTGTAAAATTCCTTAGTATTTAACAGTTGGCTCTTCAAACCTGGTGTGATCTGGGTCTAGCATGTCACCGGAAAAGAGGCTGGGATGGGGGCAAATGATTACCTAATAAAGAGGCAGTAGTTTATCTTGGGGGAGCTCAGTAAAGACTTCCTGGAGGAGGTGACACCTGATCTGTGTTGTGAAGGATGGGTATGTTGGCTCAGGCCCTATGCTTCCAAACTGGCTAATGTAGCCCTACCCCCAATAGCCCACATTCAACCATCCTGACTCCCCTCTGCTTGCCTGGTAGTTATCAGCTGACTCAAACCAATCCTTGGAAAATCCTTCCATGTGGCTGGTGTTATGCTGGGTTTGTTTTTGGTCCAAGAGAAGAGAATTAGACAAGGTAGAAATTAGTAAAGGGAGAAAGGGAAGGGTTTTCCAAACAGAGGGACAGCTTTTGCAAAGGTGAGAGAGCAAGTGCAATCCAGCAGTCTAGTAAATCTAGATGTATGTGGGAGGGAGTGGGAGGATATTAGCTCCTGAGAGGTTTTGTTTGATAGACCAGGAGCATATGCTAATTTCCACCCTGGGCTGGAGCAGGTGGCAGAGGGGAAGGGAAAGGGACTGTTTGCTTTTCCTGCATAATTCTTATCACAGCTGGTAATTCTGGGTTTTGGTAATTGTGGTTTTAATTATCGTTGGTTTTGTTTTCTGGTATGTGATCATTCAATTTCTATCTGTCTCTTTCAAGAGAATGTAAACTCCAGAAGGGCAGGGACTGTCTTGCTTGCTAGTATTTTCTCAGCACCCACCCCAATGCCTAGTGTGCATTAGACAATAAAAAACATTCTTGTTAAGTGAGTCAATCACCTGGGGAACCTTTAAAATTTGCTTATGCCCACCTACCCTAAATTAAGATCTGTTATAAATCTTCCTTCTCTGAACCTCCCAACCACAATATGGGATGGCAATGGTGGGGGAGTAGTGGGGCTAGCATTCTTGTTTTGTAAAAGCTACAAGGAAGGATTCACCTCCATATCTCTTCCCAAATCCAATCGAGTGAATCCTTTAAAGGAGATTACCAAAAGTGTGACATGATTAAATTTGCCATTTACACAAATGGGCCAGATGGCAGTAGGCAGGACTGCACAGAGGTGCTGAGGTGCTGAGACCACTAAGGAAGCCAATGCAAGAAATGATGCTGGTCTGAGTTAAATCACTGGCAGTGGATGTGAAGAGAGAACAGATTCAAGAGATGCTTGGGAGATAGACTCTGTAAGATTCAGTGACCATTTGAGTATGGGTGGAGGAGGAATCTCATGGGAGAGAAGGAGGAATCTAGGGTGGGGGCTGGAGTGACTATTAGTGAATGGGGGGGAGAGGGGTTGTTCCCTTGCCAAATTGCTATATTTGAGATGCCTGTGGGACATGGATGAGGAGGAGTCCTAGGACTATGAAGTTGCGAATACAAATGTGGCACTCAGCCCTCGCCCGGTGCCCCCAACGTTCATTCCATTGCCAAGAACTCTGGAGAACGCTAATAGTTAAGAGATGGGTTAGAAAAAGAATTCTTGAAGGAGACTGAGAAGGACGGCCTGAGATGGAAAATGCAGGTAGTAACAGAGAAAGTAAGGGATAAAGAATGTCCAACAGCCCCAAATGGTGCTTAAAGATTAAACTGGAAGACCTGAAGATTCCTCCCGTTAGTTTGGCAATGAGGATTTGATTGGCAACAAGGGCGCTTTCTAGGGGCAGAACCTGCAGGGCACGCAGGAAGAAGCGGAGACGAGTTAGATTGCTTTTTTCAAAAAACTTGGCTGTAAAAGGAAAAGGAGGGATGTTGTGACTGAGCCGGACGTGAGGAGGCCAGAGCACGTTTATAGCCCAGAGGAAGCGGGGAGGTTTGGCAGGCAGGAGCGCAAACGCCTTCCCTTCCTCGCCGTTTTTGCCAGCCCTCCCCCCACGTGACCGGGAAGCCTCACACGTAGCACCGGCCTGGAAGGACTACAGTCCCCAGAAGGCCCCGCGGCGCGAGGCGGGGGCGGAGTCGAGGCCTGGCGCGCGCCCCAGCGGCGCCAGCGGAAGAGCATGAGCTTCGAGGAGGCGGCGGAAGCACAGAGAGCGACGGCGCCCCCGGTAACGAGCAATCCCGCATCCTTGTCCCTCCCTGCCTTCGCACCCCCAGTCGGTGCTGGTCGCTTCCACTTCTCCCCATACACTTTGGACTAGACTTCCTTCCCTTTTTGTTTTTTACCGGTACTTTTTTCCCCTCACGTCATGCGAGGGGCGGGTCCCCGCCTGGGGCGGAGGTTACTGGGAAGCTGCCGCCCTTCGACCCCTGCGGGCCCTGGGTTGCGGGGTTCCTCCGAACCCCTTTTGCTCTTCTAAGAGTGCGTGCCCGCTCTGGGTCCTCTTCCCAAGTACTCTTTGCGGAGAGGACATTTCTTCCCCGGGTTTCAACAGGTACTGAGCGGGTCCTTGGCGGACCCTCCTCTCCCCGCCTTTCCTCCCGCCCCGGAGTATGGGGCTGTAGGCCACCGAGGCCGTCCCGAGAAGAGCCCGGGGCGGCCGGCGATTTCCGGGCTGCGAGCCTTTCCAGTGAGTCCGCTCGGCTGGCCGGGAGCCCCGGGCTACGGGCTGTAGGTTGGGCGTGAGCTGTCTGTACGGGAGGATGTACTTCCTGGTTGTCTTGGGCGGCCCTCGGAAAACCCCAAGTCCGATTATTTAAAGTTTTCTTTATCAATAAAGACGTCTGTCAGAGTTGAGAAAGGATAGAAGGATAGGATTTGGAGTCTAATGCCCTAGGAGTCTCAGGTCTGCCACTTGCTGGGCTTGTCATCTTTTGTAGCCCATTTAGCGTAGCCTTGGTTTCTGTATCTGAAAAAAGGGGATGATAGTCTTTGGCCTGCCTGTTTCCCGCTGTTTCGGGGGTCAGACAGAAGTGATATATGTGAGAAAGCATGTATCAGATGTAGCCTCGATAACCTTTCTTCAGTGTAGGGCAGTTGTATTTTAAAACCACATTTACGTCTTTATGAACTCGATTATAAATATGATCACACTCTGTGAAAATCAAATGAGTTAATAGGTGGAAGTATGTTTGGAAAGGAATACAAGCCATACAAACATTCTTAAGCCATGTTCCTGTTGAAGAGGTGATATTAAGGCCCTAGCACCTGTGGAGTCATTTTTTTTTTTTTCCTTCTTAAGATTTTGTTTATTTATTTGACACAGAGAGAGACACAGCCAGAGAGGGAGCACAAGAAGGGGGAGTGGGAGAGGAAGAAGCAGGGTTCCCGCGGAGCGGGACGCCTGATGTCAGGAAGCCCAATGCGGGGCTCCATCCCAGGACTCTGGGCTCATGACCTGAGCTGAAGGCAGATGCTTAAGGACTGAGCCACCCAGGCGCCCCTGTGGAGTCAGTTTTAAACTTCATCTGGATTTTAAGTTCCCCCAGAATTTGGACACTTCCCTTCCCTCAACGTGCCCAACTGTCTACCCCTTTTGCTCTCTCATAACCTTCATTCACTACACAAGTATGAATATCTCAGCACTTTATGTTCCTCATTTGTGGTGCTGACCTAATGCCTGTTTCCCGCTGGTCTTGTGTTTTCTTCCCCCCCCCTTTTCAGATACTACTGGTCCTAAATCTAGCTCTAATGGTAACACAATGCCACTAACCTTGTGTGCATACTAGCTGAAATATTGGGGTAACCTTCACCTATCCTAGGTATATGTGCTAGAACTCTTGTTTCCTCGTAGTTAGGATTCAGAATATAAATAGTCCCTATCCCAGTCTTCTGACAATTAAGATCTGAGACTCTAAGCAGGTGGCTTTTTGTCTTATTTTTCTCTTAGAGAGAATGGGGATTTTACAATCAACTTTTTCTGGGTTTGGAGGTGTAGTAATTAGGTAATCCTGTATTTACATTGAAATCATTAGTTGAAAAATACTTGAATGCGGTTCAAAAACCAGGATGGCAGTACAGTGCATTAGTTGAATGTACAAAATTGAACAAATTGAGTTCAAATCCTGGTGCTGTGACTTCTGCTTTGACTTTTGGCAAATTAGCTGACCTTTAAGCCTGTTTACTAGTCTCTAAACTAGATATAATAACATTTACCTCACAAGGTGTCTATAAGGATTAAATGGGATGTGAGTAGAAGGACCTTAGTAGTGCCTGGAGCAATTGCTCAATATCTTATTGCTGTTGTAATTGTTGACTGTGATGATGACCAAACATGATTATTTTAGGTAACATATTTCTTGAGATTCTCTTTCTCCCCCCATAAAATGAGGTAGCTATCCGTAACCCAAAAATACCGTAAGTAGAGGTACTCAGATTGCACGGTGCTTTTTTTTTTTTTTTTAATCATTTGCACCTTATATAAAGATTATATTATGCCATTTTTTTATTTTTAGAAGTTTCCAGATGCTGTTGTGAAAAGGTTGTTTTTGGGATGTGCTTTGAACTGGTGCTTTATTTGTAACCTGTAGTGAGAATGGGGTTTTCTGTCTGCATATTGTAACTTGTAGTAGAACAATTATCTATGTTTATGATTTGTATTGACTATCAACTAGGACAGAATTTTGTAGAGAATTTTTTGTCTTTCCCCTACCCCTGCCTTTTTTTTTTTTTTTTTAAAGTCAGACTATTCAACTCTAAAAGTTAGCTTAGTGGGTAGGTTCCAGAAGGCTTAGTGACCTCATTTTTTGAAGGTGAGAACTCTTAGTGACGTTGGTGTATGTGCGTTTGCAAGGAAGTGAGAGTTTAGAGAAACCAAGAAGAAAAGTGAAGAAAAATCTAATAGAGAAAACTGATTTGTTGGTCAAAGCAAAATCTTAAGGTTAAGAATTGAAATGTTTATTTTTAATTCCTACAAATAGGTGTTGACTACAAGAAATCTGCAGGCTCAGATACTTAGGAAATGTGTTCTTTACTCTCTTTGATGTGGTATCCTCTGGCTCTGCCTTGCCAATTTCATTCTTTTATTTATTTATTTTTTAAAGATTTATTTATTTATTTGTGTGAGAGAGAATCTTAAGCAGTCTCCACCATGCTTAGCTCAGAGCCTGACGTGGGGTTCCATCTCACAACCCTGAAATCATGACCTGAGCTGAAACCAAGAGTAAGATGCTTAACCAACTGCCACACAGGCACCTTTTATTCTTACTTTTAGTTATGAATCAGCAAGATAACTATTTTTTCACTATAGACTTTTATACAAAGCTATGACACTAGTCACTTCCGTTAAAATTTACTTTGTGTCCTGTAATGTGTTATTTCCCCCTTTGTTTTAAACACCTTTGTTCATTGACTTTTTTTACTTAGAGAAGTTTTGGGAGGTAGATTCATTCTCAGCTGTAGCATCTGTTTGTAGTGTAGTATGCTAGTTAGTAACGTAGTATGATAGTATGTAGTATGCTCAGTTAGTAATGACTGCGCTGAATAGTTCTGAATAAAAACATTTTGTTGATTGTCCTCTGTCCCTAAGACACAATCTAGAGACACTATATGGTATTGTAGAAGTAGCCTAAGCTTTGGAGTTAGATCAAGTTTTGAATCCAGGCTCTACTACTTAATAGTAATTTATGACTTCGGTTTACTGTCATTCCGAGTTCATTTTCTTATCATCTTTCAAACAGGAATAGTAATACCAGCCCCACGTGACTGAAAAGATTAGAGATTATTTGGACTAGGCACATACTAACCAGGGTTGGCAAAAGGTAGACTATGTTACTAGTATTTCTTTAAAAATTTTTATTACATTTTTCTGATAGTCATTGATTTTGGTAATACGTCTATATTCATTCCCTTAGTGCTTCACATGATTAGTGTATTTTTGTTGTTGTTGTTGTTAGCCAAGGTTAAGGTTGTTGATTGTGACCATGGAACCTTGAAACACAGCAAAGCTAATTGGCCAGCATGTTTGAATCTGTGACCCTGTCCTCATTAGCTCCATAAGCTAACTACTCACAAAATAGCTCACCAGAATGAATGATAAAACTGGTATGTTGTTGATTCGGCACTCAAGCACTCATTAGACATAATAGAATTACATGAATTAGTGCCAGAAGTAAAAGTATAGACTTTTAATTATAACCCTGTATAAATATAAGAGTAGCTCTCATACTTTGTATAAAACTGGGGACCTATAGGATGATCTTTGACGACCACTACCAGTTATAATTTAGACATTTCTTTTTGTTGTTGAACTATATTTGTTGCAGACTTCCTACTCATAGAAGAAGTGAGAAGAAATGGAATTAGATTATTTATATCTTGAAAGAGAACCCTCCTTCTATGCCACCCACCAGAAAATGTGCTCTTAGCTAGTGGAGAAAACATTTAGAGTTCCCCATTAATGAGCCCAGCAGGATGGATGAAGCCCGTGTAACTCGTAAGAGTTTATTGAATTACAGAGAAATTCCAGTTGTCAGAGCTTTAGATAGAAGAGAAGTTATAGGGTGTTACTCAGCAAGCTATAAGCCTGCATTTGAAGAGGGTTTTCTCCTCTCACAATAAAACATAGACCAGTTGCTCCCAGTCTGTGGCGTGCATTTTTCACCTGTCTTATGCTAGTCTTCTATATAGCTTTCCATTCTTCAAATTCACTCTTCAGTTTTATTAATATTTGTTTTCCCTCTTCTATCTTTTTTTTCTTTTTATGTCAAACATGGCTGTTTTCAGATCAGGGATAAAAATAGAGAAGCAGAGAAGCACTGTTGGAAACAGCAGGTTCTGGTGTCTAGTATTATGAGGTTCCCAGATAACAGAGGTTAACGTGTAAATGTGATGGTATCTATTTGTAACAGCTCCTGACCATTTAACTTAGCACAGAGGCAAAAATAGGGGCAAAGGGTAGGTGGTACTCCTTAGTAGGAGATTTGCTTCTTAGAAAAGAATATGCATAATTTTAGTATCGGCTTGTAATTGGGCTGTTTCAAGTTCTTTGCCATGGAATACCAGAAGAGTTCTTAAGAAAGAAGAGAAGCACTTCGATTCAAACCCTAAACTCTCAAATTTATACCAGTAGTCCAGTTTATAGTTTCTATTGTCTGTAAAATAGGGATAATAGCAATTCTGCTTATTTACAAAGATCAGAGGGAAAAGGTAACAAGAATGACTTGGAAATGGGGTGGTAGCTGCAGGGAAGAAACTCACTGAAAGGCAGAGTCCAAGAGAGGAACACAAACACATACGTGAATTTGGATTTCTGAAGCCTCTCTGGCTCCAAGAGTTTTGGATAAAGGATTTTGGACTGGAATTAAAAACCTAGTGCTAGGAAAAGATGAATTTATTGGCCTATATATGGCTCTAAACTTTTTTATTCTGTGAATCTTTTCGGAACTTTCGTGCTTTCAATTCACATTTTAATTTTAGGAAAAGACCTAGAGGAAAATAAATAGCCTTGATTTGTTTATGTGGTTGGTAATTCTCTGCAGCCATCCCAGATAATAGTTTCAAACTCAGTGTGACCATCTTTCAATACATTCAGAATTTCCAGTGACTTTTTTGGCTTCTTGACTCTTCTAGTGTGAGAACCAGTGATTTATTAAGTACTAGAGTTGACAAGCCCCAGAAGCCGTGTAGCTCTTGGTTTCTGCCACAATGTTGTCACATTAATGACATTGCTTTTCTTTCCCTTCTTGCCATAGTGTTTCTTTTTTGTGCAGTGCTTCTTGTTTGTTTCTTTGGGTAGCCTGAAACTTAACTTTGCTTCTGACTCTTGAGTTCTCAGACAGGGAATTTATCTTTGACTTTATAGTGTCACACAATTTTAATTTTGTAAGTATTTCTTATTACTATTATAAAATCAATATGTGCTCATTACAGAGGATTTGGGAAATATATCTTATTTTCACCGTTTGGAGGTAACTGTTAACATCTTGGATTATTTCCTTCCTTTCTGTTTTCTGTGTATATGTATTAATATAACACAAACACACTTAAATTGGAATCTCTTGTTATTGTGTGTAAATTTTGTATCCTGAGTTAAAAAAAATAACGTTTTTATGAATAGTGTCTAGCACAGTTTCTAAAACTAGCAGGAATTATATTCTGGGTAGTGGTCTTTAAATTTGTATTCATTTTGGGTGGGGAAATGAGGAGATGGGTTTAAATTCTGGCTTTACCATTGCCAAACTGAAAAGCAGGGCAAGTTGTAGGATATCTCTGGGCTTTCACTGTGGCAGCCGTCCAGCGAACTGTCTAAGGTATTTGACACAACAATTTGATGAAAATTAATCTTTTCCTTAAAAAATCACTCATACACAGACAAAGACCTAGTCTGGTCAGTCTTTGAGATTCTCCTAGTTCTGCTACTGGATGGTCCCTGTGGTGAGGAATACAAAATAGAGCAGTCTCTGTGAGGGTTATTTGGACTTCAAGGAAGAGGAGGATCTTGAAGGAAGTGATAGAGTAACAGACTGACTGGAGAGGGCAGAAGACAGTTCCACACAGAGAGGAACGAGGAGAAGTTAGAAGCAAAGATGAGTGCAATATGTGAGTTGAGTGAGACAAAAAGGGGGTGTTAACAGAATGCACAAATGAAAGGTATGATTTTTACTGATGATGAGTAGTACAGAGATGTGATTTGTTAGGTTTATAAGTGTGTGATGATGAGGAAGAATTAATAGAAAGCTTTGAAGACTGGGCTGAAGAATGTAGATTTGGTCCTGTAGGTGATGGTACTTCTGTTGAAAGTCATATGATGAAAACAGTGAGAAAGGTTGTCCTGGCAGCTTTGTGGGATAACCTGTAGTTGAGAATGGCTGGAGAGTATTTCAATAGGACAGTGGTGGGGTAATGTGGAAAGAAAACATGGTATTCTTGTAGAGGAAGAACAGTAAGCATGGGGATGGAAGAACTGGAAGAAATAAGAAAATCTCAAAGTTTTGAGCTTGACCTTGCAAGTATATTGTGCTGTCACTGATAGTGACATTGGGAAAGGAGCTCAGATAGGTGTAGGGAGAAAGATAATGAGTTCAAGTGCTAATACAAGTTTTAGGTATTAGATAATTTGAGTGGTACTTAAAATCTGGTGCTTTAAAACTAAAGAACCTAAAAATGAATGCTCTTCTTTTTAAAGTAATTTGTTTTTGAGGTCATGCATTTATTTTAGCAAATAAATTTTCTTTGGAATTTGTCTTTTGAAACTAATTTCAGAACCAGTAGAGTCATACAAGAAAACCAGTCTCATTACTTGATGATCATATCCTTTGTCTTCAAAAGAATATTTTCTAGCTTGATCACTCATCTCATTTACTGATTTCTAAGTGATATTTGACAGTTTCTGAAAATGCAGAGGCATAAAATTTATTACCACGGTGGATGTTTAAATGATTATAGTGTGGTTGCTGAGGACAACTTAAAAAGTCTGAAGCTGTGATAGCATCCTTAGAATAAAGTACCAGTGCACTCTGGTTAAGAGGGTAGGTTCTGGAAAACCCAGGTTTGAATGATCTCTTTGATATATTAGTTATGTGTCTTGAGCAAGTTTTTTAATTTGTCTGGGTCTGTTTCCTCGTTTTTTAAAAAATGGGTATGGTGATAATACTCCCTACTTCATAGAATTGTTGTCAGGATTAGCTCTTATACTTAGAACACTGCCTGGCAAATATTAAGAGTTCAGTAAATATTAGCTGTTTATTAGTGTCATAACAACCACTGCTTTTGCTACCATCACTATGGTATTTATTTATTTGTTTTAAAAATCAGTTATGTTCCTGTTCAGTTATGTCTCATCCAAGTGAAATGATAGACAGCTGGAGATAAAACTAGAACCCAAATAAAAGACTTGAAGTATAGAGATGTGTGTGTGTGTGTGTGCGCACGCACGCGCATGTGAGTGTGTTTGGTTTTTGTTTTGTTTTATTTGTTTTTTAGGATGTTGTCCTAGGAGAAGAGTGGAAAAAACCAAGAGTGGAATATTGGCGAGTACTCATAGTAAGGGTTTGAGAGGCAGAAAAGGGGCTGGCAAAGGAGCAGGTGAAGATTGCTTAGATAAAGAAAGAAAACAAGAAGTGGGTCTTAGTATAGGGGTTATACTAATCGGGATTAGATTTGATTGCAGCCAAATAAAAGAGACTTAAACATCATAGAAATGTATCTCTTTTAATGTCAGGAAGTCCACAAGTAGTCTAGGGCTGGTATGGTTGGTTTGTCATGGTGCTGTTTTGTGCATGGATTCTGTTCTTTTCCAAAGTCACTTTATGGTCTAAGATAGTTGCTGGAGCTCCAGCTGTTTCATTCACATTCCAGGCATCAGGAAGAAGGAAGAAGAAAATATATCTCCTTCCCTTTAAGGATATTTACTGAAAGTTACATGTACCATTTCTGCCCATATTCCATTGGTGAAAATTAGTCACTTAGCCACACCTTCCTGCTGGAGATGTTGGAATATGTAGACTATTTTGAGTGGTCAGTGCCTGGGCACAAAGAACAAAAACAATGAGGATAATCCAGGTATAGCTAGATGAAGAATATAGGGTAGATAAAAGAGTTAATTGTCTTTAGGACAGTCGGTCATTATTGGTAATCTTTGACAGAGTTTATATATAAATATAAACAATTATAAAACTGTTCTTGTCAGATTGTGTCAATAGTACTTTGTTTTCAGAGTGTAATCCTTCACGAGTCCTTGCTTTTAATAAGGATTATCAGTCTCTTCTAAGGAAAAAAATTATGTGTATCTATGTGCATGTATGTGTGTATATATATACAAATACATAATGTGTGCGTGTGTGTTTTTAAGACTTTATTTATTTATTTGAGAGAGAGACAGTAAGAGAGAGCATGAGAGAGGAGAAGATCAGAGGGAGAAGCAGACTCCCTGTGGAGCCTGATGATGGGACTCGATCCCGGTACTCTGGGATCATGACCCAAACCAAAGGCAGTCGCTCAGCCAACTGGGCCACCCAGGTGCCCAGCGTGTGTGTTTTTATATATTTCCTCATTTAACTTGGCATTGGCCTGAATTACTTCATATGACAACAATGTGCAGTAAAATTATATATATAATTTTATATAAATTTTATGTATTTCTTTTTTGTAGTTTTAAGCCCATAGTTTTATTTAGCTTTCCATCCACTCTCCAGTTTGGTTGTTTTGGGCAATGTTTTAATCCATCTCTGTCCTTTTATATTACTACTCTCTTTTACTGCTGTTACACTGTTAATCGTACTTCCCCAAATAGATAAATGAGCAAATTTAATTAAATGTGTTATTTGCACTCTCCTGATCATTAATGAATTTGTAAGTAAGATCAGACCTACAGTCTTTCTAGTATTACAATTACTGAATTCTGTCTATCCACTCAAATGGTGATTATTTGCTTTAAATTTTTTTTATTTTTAAAGCTTCTATATTTTGTATGTTTGTGTTCTTTTAGTATTACGAATATGAAGGTCTTCCCAAAAAAGGGGGAAACCTTTTTTCCTGTAAAATTTTTCTTATTCCTTCCAACTGAAAATATTTTATTACATATTTTTGAATGATGAACAATACATTTAAGATAAATTCATCAGTTGTTTTTTGTATTTTATCAACAGACATATAGTTTAAAGTAGACAAGTTTTAGAAGTCAAATAGTAAAAAAGGGATTTGTAACAAAATACAGTGAATCCCCCATGCTCTCTGGTTTCCTCACTAAAGGTAACCACTTTCAGCTCCTTAAGCTATTTTTTCTGGCATTTTTGTATCTCCATGTTTCAAAATAATATATGTGCAGTGCTGTCCTTTTTCATTTTATATTGAGTCTCTATTATGGTAGAGAAAGCTGTACTGTTCTTAAACCACCATCACTACTACTGTTCCTCCTCTAGCTTTCCAATTTAGTTATAATATTTGGTTAAATGAGATAGTTGATGTTGTGTTTACATTATTATGCCTGTGCAAATTTTACTTGCTGATAGGTCTGAAATAGTAGCCTCTCAGTGCAGTTTTCCACAAGGTCAGCCATAGTAATCTGTCAGTTCTAATTTTCTTTCCTTTTAAAAAAATCTTTTGGCAACTTCTCTTTGGAGACCTTCATTGTCTTACTGTCTGGGCCTACTTCACAGGTCTTTTCCTGGGAAGATTTCTCTTTGTTATCTTTAGACTTTTCTCCCCTTTTCAGTCTGATTCCCAGTATTGTAACCCTTATCTTCCTTATTTTTCATTTACCCTCTTACTTAGAGCACATCCTCTAGTATTTGTATTGGACGAAAAAGATGGTACTATGGCAGAGAGCATGGGGATGACAACCTTCAAGCTTCTTGACTCTGTCACATAGCTTCAGTCTGAATTGTTTGCCTTCTACTTTTGGTGCAGTTTGCATCCTGGAATCCTGGAATGTCCATTCACCCACATTCCTTCACTTCTCTCTTGTGTTAGATATCCTGTTTTCCGTACACCATGCCTTTGTTTGCTTTGGTTTCTTTCTTCATTTGGTGTTAGAGGGTGATGAGACCATCACCCCACTCTCTAGAATATCTCTTCAGTCACAGTCTCCTTGAACAAAGAAGATTGTTAATCTTACATAGTGGTTTTGTTGGGAGGGGTGGAGTTGTTTATCTTACATAGTGGTTTTGGGGAGGGTGGAGTTCAGGGACTGGAGGATTTTAAGAGGTAGAGGTGGGGGTTAACATCATCTATAGAAGCATGGTTACTTGGGTGGCGCTGTTGTTCATTGGTTGGCAGTAGGGAATGTGATTCTGTCCCTGACTGTTTGGCCTGTAAAAGTGCCTACTGGGTTGAGTTGTCCTTACCAGTTGAATGGATTTAAAACCAATACTCCTGGCAGTTTTTTATGACTACAAAGAATCCGTCTTTTCTTGAATTTGTTAGAACTTTTAATTATTAGTCCTGTGGTAATTTTCTAAGAAAGTATACATAGGAGGTAATTTTTTGAGCCTTTTCGTGTCAAAGTGTCTTTTTTTTTTTCCTGTCCTCGCATTTGATGAATATAGTTTGGATGAGTGTAAAATGCTAGATTGGAAATGTTTTTCTTCCGAATTTTGAAGGTATAGTTTTTTTCTCCTTGTCTTCTATTGCTCTTGAGAAGTCCTCAGCAAACACGTGAACGCTCTTCTTTTGTTTGGACCTAATCCTTGGAAACTTGTTGAGTCTCTGATTTTATTCTGTAATAGTGATGTGGCTTGGTGGGGGCGTCTTTGTCTCTTTTTATGTAGTGCTGGGTATTTGTAGGTACTCAGAGGTCCTGGTAATCTACAACCATTTGCATTTTTTGGGGAGCTGGTGTATGGGGATGGAGTAGGGAACAGTAGATCTTAGCTATTAACATGTTCGCTTCATCACCCTGTTTGAAAGACCTCTGCACTTTTAGTCAGCCCATAAACCGTAGATCATCCCTTCTGCTTCTAAGTTCTGCAGAGGTAACCTAAAGCTTTCTTTCAAGGGGTAGAAGGGGACCTAGGGTTCAACTGCTCCTCAGATAGTCTCCATTTCACTTCCAATTCCAGAGGTGGTGCTGGCAGTTCCTGACCCTTGTGTGGGTTTCTGGCTGTAAATTGGGTTGGGTCTCCGCTTTTTCCACTTCTGGATTGGGATTTGGCTCCCCAGGGACCTGCTATAAATACCTGTATATGTTCCAACTTCCAACGTTGTGTTACTCTTTTCTCCTCTTTCCATCCTTGTTGATTTGTATGTTAAAAAACAAACTTTTATATTAGTAGGATTTTGTAAAGAAGCAAATTTATATGTGTATGTCCATTCCACTCTCTTAACCCATAGGGCTGAAAGGATTTGATAAGACTAACTATAACATTTTTATGTGAAATGTTACTACATGATCATTATAATTTTAATACATGAAAGGCAAGTAACAGCATATGGTGCTTCAAAAATAATAACTAAATATGGGTCTGCAGAGAGGGTACTGTTATAGAAAAGGAAAAATGTCATGCCTCCCTTGATTGCAGGCTGTCCCCTTAATTTCTACAAATAATTTTTGGAAAAAACATAAAAATGATTCAGCTTCATTATAAGAAACCTAGCAAATACTGATAAGTATGAGGAAGAAAGTAAGAATCACTTCGATTCCTCCACCCTGTGCTAACCACTGTTAACTGTTCAGTGTCTGTTTTCTAGTCTTTTCTAGTCTTGTACATAAGTAAATGAACATAAGTACATTGTACTTATGTACTTATGTACTTATTGTACTTATGTACTTATGTACATTTACTTATGTGCATTTACTTATGTACTTGTGCAAGTATGTTTAAATGAAACGTGTATTATTTTGCTTCCCCTTCTCCATTTTTTCCCACCATAAATGTCTCTCTCTCTTTTTTTAAATTATTTATTTGGCAGAGAGAGCCACAGCTGCTTGTGTTGAGGGAACACAAGCAGGAGGAGTCAGGGAGGGAGAAGCAGGCTTCCCACTGAGCAGGGAGCCCAATGCAGGGTTTCATTCCAGGACCCTGGGATCATGACCTGAACTGAAGGCAGACGCTTAACGAATGAGCCACCCGTGTGCCTCAATGTATATATCTCTTAAGAGGATTTTTTTGTGTACAGAATTTAGAGATAATATTAACAACATCTAATAACTGCCGTTTATTTGATTACAGATTATGTGCCAGGTTCTGTGCTAACATCTTTTTTTTTTCTGTTTAATTTATGTTAACGTTATTTCAGACTGTAGGAAAGTTATAAGAATACAAAAAATTTACCCAGATATCTCAAACGTTAACACTTCTGTACATTTCCCTTTTCTCTGCCTCCCTCCCTTTCTCCTCTTCCTCCTTCTCATTTCTCTCCCTCTCCCTTTCTCCCTCTATATATACACACTCTGTATATCTATTTCTTGAACTATTTGAGTAAGTTGCAGGCTTATTTCCCTGTATACCTATACTTCAAAGTGCATTTTCTAAAAATAAGGATATTCTTTTATGTAACCACAGTGCAGTTGTCAAAATCAGGAAATTATCATTGATTTAATATTATTATCTAATCTACAGACTTGTTCAAATTTCAGCCCTTGTCCCAATGATGTGCTTTTATAGCAAAAGAAAATTCTGGATCATGGTGTGCATTCCAATGGTTATATCTCTTTAGTTTCCTTTAATCGGGAGCATTTCCTCAGTCTGGGTTTTTTTCATGACATTGACATTTTTGAAGAATTCAGGCCAGTTATTTTGTAGAATGCCTCTAATTTGGGCTTATCTGATGTTTTCTCATGATTGGATTTAGGTTATCCATTTTTGGCAGGAGCACCATAGAAGTAATGTTATGCTTCTCAGTACATCATGTCAGGAGGTGTAGGTTGTTGAATTACTGGTAAAGTGATCTTGGATCACTACATTAAAAATCCATCCTTGGGGCACCTGGGTGGCTAAGTGGGTTAAAGCCTCTGCCTTCGGCTCAGGTCGTGATCTCAGGGTCCTGGGATCGAGCCCCGCATCGGGCTCTCTGCTCGGCGGGGAGCCTGCTTCCCTTCCTCTCTCTCTCTCTCTCTGCCCACCTCTCTGCCTGCTTGTGATCTCTGCCTGTCAAATAAATAAATAAAATCTTAAAAAAAAAAAAGAATAAAATCTATCCTTATTTCATACGTTAAAAAAAAAACAATTTTTTTGTTTGTTTTTTTCAAATTTTTTGAAAGGTAGTGCCTGCCAGGTTTTCCAGTGTAGTTAAAGATTCTTCCTTTTGTAATTTTTTTGGTGGTAAAATATACATAACAACATTTACCATTTTAGCTATTTTTATGTGTATAGTGGGATTAAGTACATTCACTTTTTTTTTTTAGAGAGCGAGTGTTCACTTTTGTGCACATGTGAGCAGGGGTGGGGGAGTGAGGAGCAGAAGGAGAAAGAGAATCTCAAGCAGATTTCACGCCAGTGCAGAACCTGATGTGGGGTGGGGGAGGGCTTGATCTCATGACCCGAGAGTCAGACACACAACTGGCTGAGCCACCCAGGCGCCCCCACATTTTATTTGTAATTCTGAAGTAGCTTTGAAAAAAGTTTGAGACTTTATGAATGTCTTGTTACTTCTTAAACTTTTACTCACCAATTTTAGTATCAATCAGTGATTTCTGCTTGAGTCATTTTCATGAAGGTTCCTAAATGGTGTTTAGTTCTGCCATTTTTTTTTCTATTCTTATTTATTTGTTTTGTTGCTGTCCCTGATTTGGCCAGTGGGAGCCCCTTCAAACCGATTCGTCTCCTTTTGGCTTGCCCTTCTCATTCTTTGAGTACTGCCTTACTTTTTATCACAACAGAATGTTTAGGCTGATCTTGTAATTTCCCATCCTGAGCCCTGGAATGAGTTATTTCTTCAAGGAGCTCTGAAAGGTTCCTTTTAGTAGAGAATGATTTTAAAAGCCATGATTTGGATTCTTGATGCCCTCGTTGCTACTGGGTAACATTGCTCCAGGCCCTCTTGGCAGGCATCTAGGACATAGATGTGTGTAGTGTATGTGTGTATGTGCACACACACTCAGTACATCTTCATCTGTCTCCTGAAAGCATGGAGTTTATGCTGCTACCTGTGATCCTAGCCACTACTGCAGGGTTTAGTTTGTCCTTCTTTAGTCTGTCCCTCTTCCAACAGTGAGAAACCATGCCTTATTATTTGTATTTTTACTTATTGGCTCAATCCTAGAATGTCAGAAAATAGATTAAGAATAGATTAAGAATTGCTTACTCATGCCACTATTTAAAAGATACTTACTGGGGCGCCTGGGTGGCTCAGTGGGTTAAGCCTCTGCCTTTGGCTCAGGTCATGATCTCGGGGTCCTGGGATCGAGCCCCACGTCAGGCTCTCTGCTTAGCAGGGAGCCTGCTTCCCCCTGCCTCTCTCTCTGCCTGTCTCTCTGCCTATTTGTGATCTCTGTTGGTCAAATAAATAAATGAAATCTTTAAAAAATAAATAAATAAAAGATACCTACTAAGGAGAGTTTTTTATATATATATATATATATATATATATATTTTTTTTTTTTTTTTAATTTGACACAGAGATAGAGAGTACAAGTAGGCAGAGCAGCAGGCAGAGGGAGAGGGAGAAGCAGGCTCTCCGCTGAGCAGGGAACCTGATGCGGGGCTCGATCCCAGGACCCCAAGATCATGACCTGAGCTGAAGGCAGCTGCTTAACCAACTGAGCTGCCCAGGCGCCCCAGGAGAGTTCAATATTTGTTGATAGGTTTTCCTTTAGCCTAAGGATATGTAGTCTAAATTGCCACTGTCAAATAGGGTAGCTACTACCCATGAACTGTGTTATAAGTGTAAAATATAGACTGGATTTCAAAAACTTACCATGAAATAAGGAATGTCAAATATATCATTAGTGTTTTAGTATTATCTTTATGTTGATTATACCTAAAATATTGAGATATTTTAAGATATTTAGATAAGATATATTAAAAATTAATTCCACCTATTTTATTTTAATGTGGCTACTGGAAAATACTAAAGTACCTATTATGTTTCCTTTGGACAGTGCTGATCTGAAAACCATGTTTAAAAGTTATTTGGATTAGTTTTCTCTCCAGCATTCTTTCTTCCCTCACATGGTTATGTTAGTCATTTGAAATATAGTTCAGTTCTATTTTTATTCTAAGTTTTTCTCCCCGTCCTAATTGATCTTCCTTATTTTTGGGTGTGTGAAACATTAACATGATTTCAAAAGTCAGAATTGTACAAAAAATACATACTCAGAGCAGTGTCACCCTTCTTTTTCCCTTACCACCTGTTTGTACCCACCCTCTAATAGATAGCCAGCTTCATCATTCTCTGAATTATCCTTACTGTGTGTTTTTCCCCCAGGAATGATACATGTATATTTTGTCATTTCCTCTTCTTTTTTACACAAAAGGTGCATATTATAGATAATTCTTTTATACTTTGGTTTCCTCATTTAACACAATGTATTTTGGAATTCATTCCATATCAACTTATAGACTCACATTCCCTCTCTGTCTTTTCCCCCTTCTGACAGTTGTATAGTATTACTCTATTGTGAGGTTGGTAACCATTCTTTTATGCTGTTTCCAATATTTTGCATTTACAAACTGCTGCAGAGACTAACCTGGTCATGCATATTTTTGTATGTTGGAAATAAATGTTTGGGTAGATTCCTAAGATGGGATGGTTGGGTCAGAAGTTTAGAAGCTTGTATAATTTTCATAAATATTACTAAATACACTTCTTTGGGGGTTGTACAAATTTGAATTCTTAGCAACGGTGTATGAGACTGTTCATTTCCCCACAACCTTATCACCAGAGTGTGTTAATACTTCTTAATTTTTGCTGACTTTATAGATAAGAAGTATCTCCATATAGTTTTAATGTTTTGTTTGTAGTAAGGCTGAACATCTTCCCATGTGTATAAAGGTCATTGAAATACCTTTTTTATGTGAATTGTCTTGTGTCTTTTTATTTATTTCTCTATTAGGGTTTTTTCTCTCTCAATTTTTAAGAGTTCTTTATTTTAGGGATATTAGCTCTTTCTAAGTTGTATATGTTACAGATATTTTCTCCCAGTTTGTCAGTTGTCTTTTGACACATTGCATGTATGCATGTTTAGGCTTTTATTTTATTTAGTTTAATTTTTCAGTCTTTTGTAGCATTTGAATTTTGGGTTATAGTTGGAATACCTTTCCCTTTCCCCCACGTAAGAAGAATTTACTTACTTTCTTCTAGTATTTGTATTATTTTAGTTATTTCATTTAGATCCCTGCTCCATTTAGAGTTTTTAAAATGAATATTATACAAGTTTAATAATTTTTTTCCAAATGCTAATTTGTTACCCTGGCTATTTTTTCTTTAAAAAGTCCAATTTTGCCCCAGTGTTTAGAGATGCCCCCTTTAGCATACATTAAATTTCCATTGAGTTTATTTCTGGACTTCCTACTCTTTTGCACTATCTATTTCTGTACCATTATCACTCTTTTAATTATAGAGGCTTGATAATCTATCGAGGCATAGCTTTTAACATTTCTAATGCTTCATTGGCTGGTCTTATATCTTTATTTTTCTGTTGAGCTTTAGGAATCAGCTGTCTATCTCCATAAGAGAGTTTGCTCAAATGAGATTTTTATTGGGATTATGTTAAATTCATAACTTGCTTGAGGGAGAACTGACATCTTTATGATGTTGAATTGTGTTGAATCCATTTGTTCAAATCTACTTTTGTGTCTCAGGAATGTTTCAAGATTTTTATATTGGTTTTGTACCCTTCTTGTTAAATTTTCCATTTTTAAAAAACTCAATATGTTTGTAGGTCTTTATATCAATATTTATAGAGCTACATTATTCTTTCTAATGACTGTCTATTTTTCTATAGTTTAGATGTACCATAATTTATTTAACCTTGCCCATATGGGTGCACAGTAAAGTTGTTTATAATTTTTTCACAATTATAAATAGTTCTAGAATAAGTATTCTGGTAGAAGTTCATTATCTGAAATTTGTTAAAATGCTTTATACATTAATAAAATGTATACCTCCGCCAACAATGTGTGAACTTTATTCAGTCTCCATTTACCAAAACAGGACCTTATTGCTCTATTTTTTAATCTTTGTCCGTTTGATGGACAAAAAAAATATTTTGCATTTCTCTGCTAACTGATGTGCTTTATTTTTTCTTTGCTAGTTTATTTTTTATCCATCCAACCATCCATTCAGTGTATTCTTACTGAGTATCCACCATGTGCCATCCTGTAAGTTAGAACTGTAATAATGCCTAGAGCTTGATCGTCTTTTTGTGTTTTTCATCCTATGTATTATTTTGTTTTTTATCTGACTCTCTCTCTCTCTCTCTTTAATGGCAGCTAATAGGCACTTCTGCCCCCTCAGATTAGTTCTCAGAGGACTGAGAATGAGAAAATATGACTTTTTTAATTCTTTTTGGTTGATGGGCTTCTAAGAAGTATTTCTGTCATTTGTGTTTATTTTCATTGTACATTCTGTGGTAGATTAATGACTATGTTATGCTCTTAGTATTCACAAAATGAGATAATGAAAGTTAACTGCATAGACTAGTGTCAGAGAAGTGATAATTATGTTATTTTTATAAAAAAAACTTTTATTATTATTATTTTCCAGGTGAGACTGCTGTTTATCAGAAGGAAAGCTTTGTGCTGTTTGCCTTTAGACACAATCTATCTGCATGTTCTAGAATTTTATTATTCAGAAAATAAATGTCATTTATTTGGTAAGTCAGTTAACTCTGATTTCTGCAAATATTGTTTACTCTAAATATTTGTTTGCTTGCTTATATATTTTTTTCTTTAGTGTCATTTTATTTGTAACTCTCACGTAAAACAGGTTTGAGAGTGGCAATTTCCTGAAGGACTAAGGGTCTCTTAAAGATTTTCTTCTCTTCACTCTTAATTTTGGTGTTTTTTGTAAAGAGAACAGGGGCTGGTTAAATATTAGCTTTAGTTCTCAAAGCTGAAATACTAGCTTTGCTCTTTTTAGTGTGTCTCTACCATAAGAACGGAGAATTGACATCCTTCCTGTCAAGCTCTAGAGCTTCCGTCTGGTTCATACAGGCAGCAGTAAAGAAACTCTGTTACAGTATGGGGTTTGAAGAACTGATTGAGCAAGAATAGACAGTCAGTTATATCTTCAGTATGGCATAATGAAGCAGAATGAAGAATGCTGTCAAAGAAATTAGAAATGAAAAATAATGAGGTATATAGTGAAACTGATTTTATTTGTTTACTATTACGCTAAAGGTTTTTTTTTAATTAAGTTTTTTTTCCCCAGGAAGACATAGTAAGTTGATATGATCACTTTTTTATAAGAGGCTTTTCTTACCCACATTCTCTTAATGATCTTTTCAGTCTGTTCCAGCTTCTGATTCTTTTTTTTTTTTTTTTTTAAAGATTTTATTTATTTAGGGATGCCTAGGTGGCTCAGTTGGTTGAGCCGCTGCCTTTGGCTCAGGTCATGATCCTAGGGTCCTGGAATCGAGTCCCACATCAGGCTCCTTGCTCAGCGGGGAGCCTGCTTCTCTCCCTGCCTCTGCCTGCTGCTCTGCCTGCTTGTGTTCTCCCTCTCTCTCTCTGACAAATAAATAAATAAATAAAATCTAAAAAAAAAAAAAAAAGATTTTATTTATTTATTTGACAGAGATCTCAAGTAGGCAGGCAGACAAGCAGAGAGAGAGGGGGAAGCAGGCTCCCCGCTGAGCAGAGAGCCTGATGTGGGGCTTGATCCCAGGACTCTGGGATCATGACCTGAGCTGAAGGCAGAGGCTTTAACCCACTGAGCCACAGGGTGCCCCTCCAGCTTCTGATTCTTATGTGTGACCAGTGTTAACCGGAAAGCTGATATGTGGGGTGAAGGCTTTAGTGGTATCGAGAAGGGTCAGTCATAGCAAATGTCAGAAGATAATCATACTTGGGTGCTGCTGAAGCATATGGCAAAAAATTGGAAACTAATGAAGTGATAGTGGTGACTTACTGAATTTTCTATTAAATGGTTTTACACAGCTATATATAATGAAAAGTAAATATTGATGTTGACAGCTGAGCTTAAAGTATTCTCAAATAAAATCTAAGGATGAGGAGCCACAGCTACAGAAAAAAAAGGAAAGAAGATTTTCCATTCATATCTTTATTGGTGGTCTCTTTGCTTTTGTTAGCATCAGAAAGCTGACTTCTGATGTTCTTGTAGTGTGTGTATGGCTTGTGTGAGTAAAGGCGTGGGATTTCATTGTGCATGAGTCTGAAATGGCCCCGATCTGAGAGCATACCACAGTGAGTTTTAATCTTGGTTATTTAAAATCTCCTTGTACCTGTCTTATTAGGAGTATTATTTTTTTTAAGAAGAAACTAATTTGCAACTGGCTATAAAGAGTGACATTGTGTCCGGGAAAATGCTGTACTAACACACTGCGTTGTCCCACAAGAGTACTTCCCAAGTCCCTGGACGCAGTGCTAACAATCTGTGACGGCCTGTGAATTGTTGGGCAGCGGTTGGGGAAGACGGCCAGCAGTGTGAGGTGGTTGTGTATAAGTTGTGGGGAGGGGAACAAATGAGAGAAGAGCAGAGCAACTCAGATTCTGTGGGCAGTTTGAAGCCCACAGTTTGAAGCTGTTGTTAGCTCTGCTAAAATGTCTATGAAGTGAACAGCCAGAGTATGGGGGGCTTTGGTGGAGAAGAAAATTGGGTATTTCACATTTCCTTTCAGGGTGTCATTGTTTCATTCTGTCATCAAAACTGTAAGGCTGTGTGTTCTATTGATGAGAGTATGGATTGGACAGATTTTAAAAATGTGAAGATACTAGAAATACCACTTCATGCCAGGAAATGAGATTATAAAAGTCAAGGTGATACGGATAGGACTTATCTTTTCTAGGAATTATTGTAATGGTAGTAAGGCCAGTTTTCATATCTAGATCCAGAATGACTGGGCCTTTATCTCAGACAAATGTATATCCTGTTATTTATTTATATATTAGATTTTACATACACATACCACCAAGTGGTGGTGTTTTAGAAACACTTGGCCAGCTAGAACAGTTTTCATTGGAACAAGGCATATGTTTCTGAGTATTTCTAGATTGTGGAGTAGAATTCAATGTGGGTCAAGTATGGTTCAATATGGTTCAGCCTTTGGCTCTGGCTAGACTAGTTTCTTTAACTGTCTCCACAGTAACATTCTTTGACTTACTGCCTCTTCATATTAGTTAGGCTATTCCTTCTTGGAATATCTCCCTCTGATTCTCTTTCTGTAAACCAGCTTGTAAAGGCCTACTTCCAATTTCACCTACTTTATGACATATTCAACCATTACAGGGGCTTAGTGATATTTCTCTTTCTGGGTTTTTATCATTTACTGCTTTTGTCTCTATTTGGCTATCATATATTACCTTAAAATTTTTTGAAAAAAATTTTTTACCTTCTCAATTAGGTGGGGACAACTTAAAGGGGAGGTTACATTATTCGTGTGGTTCAAACCATGTTACATTATTGTAGTCTTACTTTACAATCTCCACTGTCCTGGCACAGTGCAGTATCTGCACTTAATAAATATTTGTTTGACTCTGAGAAAATGCCATTACCTGTTGTTAGCTTTTCCAATCTTTAACATTTGTCTTTCTTTTTGTATCATGAGAATAACAGATTAAAATGCAGTTTAAGTACCTGAGTCATGTTTGTTCGGTACACTACTTCTTGGAAAGCCTTCTGCAGTGTTTGATACAGGCTTCCTGATTTTTAAAGGAGCATTGCTCTGAAGTTACTATATTCTAAGGTAATTACATGTTTGTTTTTCTTGAATCTCTAATTAGTAAACCTTCAATCTGCATATAAGAAGAGCTCTTATTTGTTAATTTTCTAATGTTTTCTTTGCCTGCTTTGAAGTGAAACTTATTTCTTTTGGTTTTTCAGATTCTTACCAGCCACATTTGGCCTTCACACTTGCTAGCATAGCCACAAGGAGGGAAGAGAGAGGGGCCGAGTTGTGACTGTATCTCTAACACAGGGATTCCACCACCTTTGCACTTACTCTCCTATTGCTATTGCACTTTTTTATTTAATTAAGATTTTACTTATTTATTTGACAGACAGAGATCACAAGTAGGCAGAGAGGCTGGCAGAAAGGGTGGGGGGAAGCAGGCTCCCCACTGAGCAGAGAGCCCAATGTGGGGCTCGATCCCAGGGATCACGACCTAAGCTGAAGGCAGAGGCTCTAACCCACTGAGCCACCCAGGGGCCCCTTGTTTTGTTTTTAAAGCTCTTCTCTGCTATCTGTTGTTTTACCCCAATTTATTTATTTATTTATTTATTTATTTTAGAGAACAAGTGCCCATGAGCAGGAGGAGGGACAGAGGGAGACAAGCAGACTCCCTTTTGAGGAGGGAGCCTGACATGGGGCTCAATCCCAGGACCCTGAGATCATGACTTGAGCCCAAACTGGACATTCAGCTGACTTAGCCACCCAGGCACCCCTACTCCAATTTTAGAAGGCATATATTCTAGTCTACCACAATAGTTAAGTGCAGGGACTTTGGAGTCCTAACCAACACTTGGAGCTATGTGATTGTAAGTAACTTAAGTTTCAGATTTCTCATCTGTAAAATTGAGGTAATAATCACAGCTATGTCTTCATATGTAGTTGGGAGCAAATGAGGTAATATCTATATATATATAATATATAGATATATATTATATATAATATATATAATATATAGATATATATTATATATAATATATATAATATAATAACAGCACAGATTAAGCCTAGTGGCTTCTACTTTCAAAATTTACTGGGTGGCTTATTAGCTTTAGTCTTAATAGCTTTAGTCTCTCCCTAAAAGGAGAGAAAGATCAAGTTTAATGCATGTCAAGTTTGAGGTACAGTCCTAAAGTCTTGTCCATTTCAACTCTCTTGCTTGTCAGCTGTAGGATATTGGAGTAAAACCCAGGATAGACCCAGGAGAGGAACTGATTTCTAAGAAGTCTAGAAATACAGACCAACCTCCAGATGTTTGCTGAGGGAAAGAAGTTTAGGAGGGAGTTTTTCCTTTCTCTTTTCCCTACTTCCTATGCGGAGTAGGAAGCGGAGCTTTCTCTCCACCATTCTCTCTTACATGTTACATTGCTGCTGTTCAGTTATAGTAAGGTTTTGGTCTGACTACATTTTGAGGTGGTCATTAATAGGTGCACTAACATTAAACTTCAAACAGTTAAGTTGGTGAACTATGGGGTTACCATGTCAGTGGAGTGTGAAAGAGACTGAGCTTCGGACTGTTTCCCAGCCTATAAAGCGTGAAATCAGTTGGTGCCGATGCATGGCGACTCTCGCCACTGGAGTGTAAAATAACTTGAGGACATGAATTGTGTTTCATTGTGAGGAAAACCTTTTCATGCCATAGTTTGTTTATGTATTTTGGTGCCCCTACGATCCTATTGGAATTATATGTACAGTTTCATTGTCTTGATAATCAGATTTTTCATGAAATATTTCTTCCAGTTATGCGAACTGTATTCTTGTGCGACTGCATGCAGAGAGGCAAAGGCTATAAATCTCTAACACAGACTAATACTAATATATTGTAGCTGTTATATCCTGTTGAAGATTACATCTGAAAATACCATCTTCAGTAGGTATTTGATGTACAAGTTTCTTCTGTTTTTAGACTGATTTGAAAGTGCACTCTACATTCTGCCCTGAAGCTTCCTCCAGTCTAAGATTTGTGTTACCACTTTCATTGGTTGCTGTTCCCGTGTTCACATGTGCCTCTGGAGAAAGGGAAGTATGGAAAGAAGGCTAATGTTTTCAAATGGTTGGGGGAGTTGGTAGGAAGAAGTATAGAGATTATTCTTAAGGGGAATAGAAGAGAGGGAGTTCCTCTCCTGACACCTGGTGAGATTCTTCACCATATGGCTTTGAGGGTGAGGCAAGGTGAATGAGGAAATTTCAGAGACAATAGTGAATTATTATTGTCAGCACTTTTAAGGCTGGAAGGTTATTGGAAATAGGCATGCCATGAAAGCATTAAAGTTCTTTCATTCTTACCCCCTTTGGTTTTCGTGTTTTACTGCAGTGGTCTTTGAACTCTGTTTGGTTGCTTTTGTATTTATACAGAAGCAAATTTGTGAATATTTATGAATTAATACATTGTTGTAAGAGACCATCCTGCTGAATATCAAGCAGTGTATTTTAACAGTTAAATGCAGGAACTTTGAAATCCTAACTGGTGCTCAAAACTGTGTGATCTTGAATTACTTAAGCTTCAGGTTTCTCATTTATAAAACTGGGGTAGTAATAACCACCTTGTAGTATTATAGTTGGAATCAAATGAGATCTTATATGTATATATGTATATATGTGTATGTGTGTGTGTGTGTATATATATGTAAGGTAATTACACATATATACATATATATACGTATATGTACACATAATATTACAAATTATATATAATTAGTAATTATATATACATATGTATATGTATATATATATAAACATTTAACATAGTCCCTGTCACATGGTAAATATTCATTAAATGGTAGTTGGTTATTTTTTCCTCTTTTTCTTCCTCTGCTACTACTCTTGGTACTACTTTACCACTTCTTCAGTTTTTCTTATAGGACCTAAACCTTAATGAAACAGAAAACATAATTAGATATGGTTCACAGCAGCAGATTTTGAAAAATAATGTCATTGTTCTCTTAGACATGGCTTACTAGATCTTAACCAGATAGAAACTCTGTAAAAAGACTTTTTTCATGAAAGGAAAGGATTGTTATGTTGACTTAAGATAGCCTTGCAAATGAATATAAAAAATTATTTTAAAATGTATTTGGCTAATGCAAATAAAACAGCCTTTCTTGAACTTAAGGAGTTTATAGAAATAAGAGTTCAAAGTATTGTCATTTCTTATTACTCACTTATACAGGCTGCTTTTTCTGAAGAAGTGCCTTTTAAAAAAATTCTTAGGAGAAGTGTTTTGTCTGGTGTTAAGAATAGTCATAGTGGAGTTCTTGTTCCATGTATGAAGCACTTTTTTTGTGGGAATGGGATGGAAAAGTCTTCCTGATTATTTATACTAATGGAGATGAGCACTAGTGTGGATAATATATTTGGTTTTGTTCTGCATTATGTGATTATTTCTGCATCACGATTAGCTTCCTGATTAAACTTTGTTCAGCTAGTATTTCCGGAGCACATATGGGGTGAAAAACTGGGTAAGGCAGTATGATGAGGATAAGACTACTAGTTCTTGTTGATACGAGACCTGGGTTCTCATCTCCATTCCCGCTCACATAGCTGTAAGTCCTAGTTGAATTCCTCAACCACTTTCCTCATCTTTAAAATGAGGAGGTGATACCACTTGGTTTTCAAAGATTTTTTTTTTTAAAGATTTTATTTATTTATTTGACAGAGAGATCACAAGTAGGCAGAGAGGCAGGCAGAGAGAGAGAGAGGAGGAAGCAGGCTCCCTGCCAAGCAGAGAGCCCGATGTGGGACTCGATCCCAGGACCCTGAGATCATGACCTGAGCTGAAAGCAGAGGCCTAACCCACTGAGCCACCCAGGCGCCCTCAAAGATCTTATTTAGCTGGAAGCTTTTTAGGTAGATACGGAGGGAGTTTGGCAGTTGGGAAGTGCAGCAGTGACACATTTTGGCCACCAGAGGGTGAAGTCCAGTCAGTCAGCTTGTGCTATGTTTTGACAAGAAGGTAGCATCCTTGGAAATGAGGAGGTCACATTGCTCTTATATCCATTTAGTTTAAATAAGTTATGGAGCTTCTTGCTCTTCTCATTCTACTTCGATTAAATGTATTTCTGCTTTTGTTATTGTCAGCCTTCTAGATAGGACTGCGACAAATAGGGAGGAAGGGAGAAGAGTAGAGGTTTCTAGTTGCCAGGGATTCATTAAATTTTGTTCTCCAGGATAGTGAGTGGCTCTCAGATGACCCGTGGGCAACTTTGGTGGGAGACACAATAGTATGGGTGACCAAATTCAGTTATTTGTGGTCGCCTTCTTCCCCCCAAATACACAGGCATACACACACAAGTGACACTGAACCCTAATTACTTCCACTGTCTTTGTAAATCCCCAGAATGAAAATGAAATATCTGAGAAATATAATAGAATGAGCACAGCACTTATAATTAAAACCTAGATACCAACCTTTCTTTGTCACTTAATATCTGTTTAACCATGGGCATCACAACCTCAGATCCTCAGTTTTCTTATTTGGAAAATAAAGTTGTTGAATTCTCACCTATGCAATCCCTTTCAGTAATGTAATTCTGAGATTCTTTAAAAATTCTTTTATATTTTAAAATTTTAAAATTTTTATATTTAAATATTTATTTTTTATTTTTATATTTAAATATATATAAATATTTTTATATTTAAATATTTAAAATTTTATAATTTAAAATTTATATTTTAAAAATTCTTTAATATTTATGTGAAGGGCAGTGATATTCTTGATACAACATTATAATTAAGTAGTATCTTATAAAAATGGTACATAATTTCTTTTTTTTGGGCAAGGAACAAGACTTTAAGTGTTGTTAAGGCGTTAACATTAAAGTATTAAAGTAAACTACATAAGAGCAGGAAGAAAAACACTCCACTGAGACATTTTTCTAACCCCATAAACAAATTCTCTAGACCATAGGCTCAGGATGCAACAAATCATTCAAGAGGGGCCACACTGTGGTAGGAGCCAGGCCAAGCTGATTTGGGAGATAGCTGATAATGAAGCATTCATAGGGGAAGTCATTTGGGGATAAGAGAGCATGAAAAGAGAGGACATCTGTATCACAAAGGGAATCTGTATCAAAAAGCTGGAGTCAGAGTCCCATTTCTTCCAGCTACATAGGTGAAAATAACTTTGATACAGGGTCCAGTTATATGAGTCTGAGTTGCTGTCTGAGAGCACTGGATAACATGGAAGGAACAGGGAGGACATGCAGTCCAAGTAGACAAGCTGAGATGAGTGTTTAGAAGGTGACAGAGCGAATGGATGCAGAAGTGTGTTTATGAAAACAGGCAAGGATTAGTACTTACAATGTGATATGTACACAAGAGAGTAGAAGCCAGCCAGGGAGACTGCATAGAAACAGAATTTCAGGATTATGAGCAAAAGACAAAATTTTAACCTGTCCTGGCTTTAATTAAGCATCATCCTTGGGTGTTGGTAGCAGGGTCTGCTTGGTATACCCAAAGCTCCACACACTTGAGGCTAGTGAATTTATCACTGACAAACCCTACATGGTTTGTATGGTCCTGATGGCTTTACACTCCACTGGGTACACATATTCACAGATCTGTGCACTAATACTGCAGAGTTCATTTCACAGAATTGGCTAGTAAAAGATTTGGCAGGCAAGCTAGCTTTCTGAGTGCTCCTAGGAATGGAGCCCAGCTGTTCCCTTTGGGCTTTGAGCTGTTGGAATTCATTGGGATAGCAGCTAGAAAGAATGAAACTGTAACATTTTCAGCCTAGTTCATGACAGCAAAGCAGAGGTGTTAGAATTTCTGTTCTAGAGGTTTACACTGCAAGTAACTTAACCTGATTGTGTGTCTTAATATTACTGGGCTCCTGACCGCTGAAATATGGCTTGGATCGATGGTGGTTTGGAGAAAGTAGAAAGAGGGCTATCCATCATTCAGAGGCTCCATAGAAGCTGCCTGATAATGCTGCTTTCACCAAGCAGCCATCTGTCCATCCATCCATCAGTAGGATGAAATGAGATTTAGCGGAACAGGCAGCCGTAACTCTGAGACACTTTCTGACCAACAATTGCAGCCCTGGCCTGAGTCTGACCACAAAGCACAGCACTGGGGTTTGGCGGGATGTGGCAGCAAGTGCAGTCTCATTCCCGTCAGCACAAGCCTAGAATGTGTTCAGTATGAGACCAGAGCACAACCCTACTTCCCATACAATGATAAACTTGGGGTGACCAGGCAACATTACAAGTTGGACAGATCTTTTTGATGGAGAGTTTGTTTGGCTTGGAGAGGAAAAAAGAATTAAGACCTGATTTCATATTGCTGGAATCCCGCCACAGTGTAGCCTTTAACCTATGTCTTAACGTTGGCAGAATGCTTTGTAAATGCTAATGAAGCAGGATGACCACCTTTTTCTCAGTTGAAAACACTGGGTACTTTTGGCAACTCCCAGTTTGTTGAGTATTGAGCGATAAGGCTAAATTAAATTCAAGGATAATTCAGTGATTTTATTTTATACAAATTCTTTTTCCTATTAATTTGGAACTTGTACCTAGGTTGTTAGGTAGCAGAAATTGAATTTTCTTTCTCTTATTTCTCTCTACTTTATATTAGTGGTGTCAGTATGAAGGAAAGAAAAGAAAATATGTATAGAAAAATGGGTAAAAGACTAGAAGCAAGAAGCTGGATTACTCCTAAAATGAATAATCAGGCTCTGCGTGAGTGTTAACTGTCGTCTTCCTGCTTCCCTGCTTTTCCAGGACGCTGAGCTAAGAGCCTCTTGGTCAGTACAGATCTTTCTTGACTAATGATGGGGTTATATCCTGATAAACCCATTGTTTAAGTTGAAAATATCATAAGTTGAAAGTATGTTTAATATACCTAACTTACTGAACATAATAGCTTAGCATGGCCTAACCTAAATGCTCTCATTTTACATTAGCCTGTGGTTGGGCAGAATCATCTAACACACAGCCCATTTTATAATAGTGTTGAGTATCTCATGTAATATATTGAGTACTGTACTGAAAGGGAACAACAGCATGGTTGCTTGGGTGCAGGCTGATTGTAAGTTTATCTGTTGTCTGTCCTTGTGATGGTGTGGCTGATGGGGAGCTGCGGCTCGCTGCCATTGGCCAGCATCAATATGAAGTATTGTACCGCATACTGCTAGCCCAGGAAGAGATGGAAATTCAAAGTATGGTTTCTACTTAATACATATGTGTTCCCACTGTTGTGAAGTTGTAAAATTATTAAGTCAAGTCATTGTAAGGCAGGGACTGTAGGTACAGCTCTGTGCTCGTGTTGCCTGTCCCGGTCCCTTTCCTACCATGGCCAGCTTGACTGTGTTCTTGCAGTGGTCACTTCAGACCTCAGCCCCTACTCTTTGTTCTGAAGCCTTGCTTTTCATTTCAGGTTGGGGGAGGGGTCAGGGGAGCCTAATGTACCGGAGATGCCTCGGAAATGAGAGCCTTGGATGAATTCCTGGGCCTATTGATCCACCGGCAGTTTATGCATCCTGACATTCATAATCTCAGTAGGCTGCTGATGTTCCTGATTAATGGGCCCAGGGGCTGTCCATCCGTCACTTCACATTAATTACTGAAGAGGTGTTTTTCCAGTGATTTACCTGACAGCGGGCTGTGATAAATACCCCTAAGCAGAGTGGGCAGTGATTAATCATGGGGGCCACACCCCTCCCCCAACTTTCCCTTCCCCCTAACCACAGGCCAGCATTGGGACCTGACCAAAGAGTGCCCCCTCCTCATAAGCTATCTATCTCCATAATTGCTTGTGGATGCATATTTATTGGGGCAATGGACCTGGCAGATAGCATTCTAGAATTCTTGCCAAAGATGATGAAAAATAAATCTTCCCAGTAGGAAGAGTAACTAGTATGTTTTTACATGGGGCAGAAAAGTATATATGAGCTGCCTTTATGTTGCTTTTAAGAAATCTGATAGAAATATTTCCTACGTGCTCTGCGTGTGCTCAGCACTGTGGTAGTTGCTTTGTGAGCTTTAAAAGGAGGAGAAAGTACAGTTTTTGTTTTCGTGATTTTTTTTTTTATGTCTATTCAGGGAGAATCTGTGAACACGTATGAGAAATTAGAGAACATTTCAAGGTACTAATATAATCTTGGGAGGGTTGGGCTAGAACTCCTACTTTGGTCTTAGAAAATGAAATTTAGTAAAATATTTGAATATTAAGTACTTTCCATATGTTAGGCACTCTGTTCAATCCTGGAACTATGAAGATGAAAGTATTACAGCACAGACCTCAGGAAGGAAAGCTTGTGCCCTTGGCTTCAGTTCCTCAAGCTTTAAAATGAGCTTTTCCAGGGATTTAAGTATTTTGTTTTTATTTTATTTTATTTTTTTAAAAGATTTTATTTATTTATTTGACAGAGATCACAAGTAGGCAGAGAGGCAGGCAGAGAGAGAGAGGGGGAAGCAGGCTCCCTGCTGAGCAGAGAGCCCGATGCAGATCTCGATCCAGGACCCTGGGATCATAACCTGAGCTGAAGGCAGAAGCTTTAACCCACCGAGCCACCCAGGCGCCCAAGTTAAGTATTTTTAATTAATTTAAAATTACTTTAAAATTTAAAGTGGTTAAAAAAAATATTTTTTTAAGTAAGTTCCACACCTAGTGTGAAGCCCCAGTGCAGGGCTTGAACTCAAGACCCTGAGATCAAGACCTGAGCTAACATCAAGAGTTGGATGCTTAACTGACTGAGCCACCCAGCCACCCCTAAATTTACTTTTATATTAACTTTCATATTAATTTTTTTTGTTGGGATATTGAGTATTTGTTATGTTCCTGAAGATACAAGAAGCATGTGAGGAATAGTATTTACTCTCAAGAAACTGTTAGAGAATATGAGGTGACATTCATCAGTAAAACATTTAAAGAAGAAGGTAAGTTAGTATATAATGACATGAATACCGTAGATATGAATGCACAAGAATTCACAGAAGGGTGAAATCAACATGTCTTCAAACAGTTAAAGGAAAGAGTTGGATTTGAGATAAGTCTTTTGAAGGAGTAGTGACTAGGAGGAGCATTTCAACTGAGACAATTCAAGAAGAGCATTTCAGAAGTTGGAGTGAATGGATTATGAGGCCATCTGATGCAGAATGGAGGATTTGTGTCAGAGAGTAATAGAAATATGGTTGGAGTGACACCAAATTTTGGAGAATCTTGAGTCCTGGGTAAGATTAATTTGTATGTTGTAGACCCTGGTGAGTCACTAAGGTTTTGAGCAAGAGATTATGAAAACAAGGTATATTTTAGATAAAAGTATTATATATTGATGTGCCTAATGTTATTTGGAATTACCAGAGTATCTTAGAATATTCTCAGTGTCCTCTTTTCTAAGGTTGTTTGTTCAGAGCAAAACTATCCAGATTAAAAATACAGTTTGATATACCTCCCTTTGCAATTCAAAGATTATGTGATTTTGTTATATATAGAATAGATAACAGACTAAGTTTTAGAATCTTTATTCATGTTCAGTTGAGTAAGTCAGTGGAAGTTTTAAGTAATGGCCGAAGAATTAAATTAGGAAAGACTATAGCCTCAAGTTTTAAGAAACAAATTGATCTTCAGTCTTACTAATGTAACTTCATTAAGGTTGTGCTAATTACTTCCTGGCTTCTTAAAGCCAAGAATTAGAAATTAAGAAGTTGGTGCTATCACCTATATTTTGATAGGAATTTCTAAAGGATGTGATTTTTTTCATTAAAAAATTGATAATATAATTTACATATAGTAAAATTTATTTTTCTTAGAGTATATTGTATTCAGTTTTGACAAAAACTTGCAGTCCTGTAACTCCCACACAATTAAGATACAGGACAAGTCCCTCAATCCAAAAAAATTCTTCTCTACCTCTTTGTAATCAGCCCCTCACCTGAACTTGAGTTTCTGGCAACTACTGATACATTTTCTGTCCCTTAAGTTTTGCTTTTTCTAGAATTTCTTCTAAATGGAATTGTATTTCCCTAGTGGTAAATGATGTTGAGCATTTTGTGTTATGTTTATTTGCCATCTTTTTTTTTTTTAAAGATTTTATATATTTATTTGACAGATCACAAGTAGGCAGAGAAGTAGGCAGGTGGGGAGGGGGGAAGCAGGCCCCCTGCTGAGCAGAGAGCCTGATGTGGGGCTCGATCCCAGGACTCTGGGATCATGACCTGAGTCAAAGGCAGAGGTTTAACCCACTGAGCCACCCAGGTGCCCTTATTTGCCATCTTTATATCTTCTTTGGTAAAGTATTGTTCAAATTGTTGTTTGTTTTTGGATATTGACTTTTGAGAGGCCATTATGTATTCTGGATAAAGTTCTTTATCAGTTACGCATTTTGCAAATATTTTTTCCAAGTCTGCGATTTGTCTTTTCATTTTCTTAACAGTGTCTTTGAGAAACAGAAGTTCTTAATTTTGCTGAAGTCCAGTTTATTTTATTTTATTTAAAAAAATTTTTTTTAGGATTTTTTTTATTTGACAGAGAGAGATCACAAGTAGGCAGAGCGTCAGGCAGAGAGGGAGGGAGAAGCAGGCTCCCCGCTGAGCAGAGAGCCTGATGTGGGGCTTGATCCCCGGATCCTGGGATCATGACCTGAGCTGAAGGCAGGGGCTTAATCCACTGAGCCACCCAGGTGCCCCTGAAGTCCAGCTTATTGATTTAAACATTTTTTTTAATTTTATGGATCTGCATTTGGTGTCGTATCTAATAAATCTTTGCTTAACCCAAAGTCAAAAAAGATGTCCTTCAATATTTTCTTCTAGTAATGGTATAGTTTTAGGTTTTATATTTAGGTCTCTGATTCATTTTGAGTTAGTTTTTGTATATGGTGTGAGGTATGGATAGAAATTATCTTTTTGTTATCAATATGAATTTTTAATTGTTTCAGCACCATTTATTGGAAAGACTATCCTTTTATCATTGAATTTGCTTTGTACCTTTGTTGAAAATCAACTTATCATATATGTGTGGGTCTGTTTTTGGACTTTCCCCCCCATTCTGTTGATCTGTATATCCTTTCTCCAATACCACACGGTTTGATTACTATACAGTAATCAGGTAAGGTAGTGTAAGGTAGAGTAAGTTGTCTTAACTTTGTTCTCCTTTTTCAAAATTGTGTTGCCTTTTCTAGTTTCTTTTCCTCTACATTTGTTTCAGAATGAGCTTGTTAATTTCTATAAAATTCCTTCTGGGATTCTGATTGAAATATAGAGACCGTTTGGGGAGAATTGACATCATGATATTGAATCTTCCCGTTCATGACCTTTATTTAGACATTCTTTGATTTCTTTTATCAGTGTCTTACAGTTTTTAGCATAGATTCTACATATATTTTGTTAGATTTATACCTAAGTATTTCATGTTTTTGAGTGATGTTGTAAGTGATACTCTTTACATTTTTTTTTTACATTTTCTATTTTTATTTGTTCATTGATAGCACATAGAACTACTACTTGTATCTTGTTACCTTACTAAACTCACTTACTAGTTCTGCTACCTTTGTTGTAAGTTCTGTGGATTTTATAATGTAGAAGGTAATTCTGCAAAGACAGTTTTGTTTCTTTCCAACCTGGAGTTCTTTTATTTTTTTTCTCCCCTTGCCTTATTGCATTGGTTAGAACCTTCATTTCACTGTCAAGTAGAAGTAGTGTGAATGATCATCCTTATCTTTGATAAGGGAAAAGCTGTACTCTTAAGATGGCCGACCAAACCAGCAAGGGAATTTCAGTCCCTGTCTCAGAGCCCTTCCAAATTCTTCTTCCCTGCCCTGTTTCCTGTGCCAAAAGTTCCAAGTATGCGGAAGTAGAAGGGTATAAATTACTCTCCCGGCTTGTGCTCGGGGCTCAGACCTTTGGAGATCACTCTCTTCTGAGCCCGCTGGTGTTAAATAAACCTCCTGACCTCCAAAGTCTCTTGAGTGCCGCCTGATTCTTCCGTCAGGGCCCTGTCCAGGTTCTGTAACACCTTGTTTTTGATTTTAGGAGGAAAGCAATTGATTTTTCACTGTCAGGTGTGATGCAAGCTGTATGTTTTTTTCACGGTTTCATTTTTGTGTTTTGTTTTTAGTAGATATCCTTTAGCAAGCTTGAAGATAACAAGCTTTATCAACGAGCTTGTTGAAAGTTTTTGTTATGGACAATATTGAATTTTGTCCTACTTTTTGTGCATCTGTTGAGATGATTACATATTTTATCTTCTTTGATCTTTTGCTATGGTGAATTATATTTTGTTTGACTGAGAAAGTTTTTATTCTTCAGTTTTGAAGGTATTCTTGCTGGGTGTAGAATTCTAGGTTGACAGTTTTTTCTGTCAGGATTTTAATGATGTCTGGCTTTCATAGTTTCTAAAGTCCTTATCCTGTTCCTCTGTATATAATAGGTCTTTTTCACTATGGCTGCTTTTAAGCATTTTCTTTATCTTTAATTCTTCTTTCCTGCAGTTTAAATATGTTGTGTCTAGGTGTTGGTTTCTGTTGTTTGTTTGATGTATGGTGTTCAGTGCTTGGTGTTCTCTGAGCTTTTTTGATCTGTGGCTAGAAATACTTTATTAATTTTAGAAAATTCTTGGCTATTATCTTTTTAAACATTGCTTGTCACAGTTCTCTTTTATTTCCTGGGATTTCAAATACACATATGTTATATTTTCCCATAGTACTTGAATGCTGTCTTCTGCTTTGTTTTGTTTTCATGCTCTCCTTTTTTGTTTGTTTGTTGCTTCAGTTTGAGTAATTTCTGCTGATCCATCTTTACTTATTCTTTCCATGGCTGTGTTGAGTCTACTGATAAGGCCACTGAAGGTTTTTATTTATGTTACTGTGTTTTTCTAGCGTTTCCATTTGGTTGATTCTTCTAGTTTCCGCCTCTTTGCTTCAATTGCCCATCTGCTTGTACATGTTGTCCACATTTGCCTTTATAACTTTTAACACAATCATAATTACTTTAAATTCCATGTATAGTAGTTTCAACATCAGGGTCATATCTGAATCCGATTCTCTTGGTTACTTTGTCTCTTAACAGTGCAAGTTAAGTTTCTTTCATTTTTGATTTTTGTGTTTTGCTTTTTTTTTTTTTAGTTAAAAATCTGCGTATTTTGTATAGAGTAGTAAATAGTGTTTATGCCTGGAAATGAGTGTGCTTTATCTTTTGCTGAGATGTATGCATGTGTGTTGAGGGAGAGGGGTTTGAGCCAGTCCTGTCTGGTCAGGATTTTGAGTTGAGTTTTAGTTTGACCATAGGCTTCAACTTTCCCTTGTATTACCTTGTCTTTAGGATGGATTTGGTTTGCCAAAGAGTTTTCTCTTAATGTCTGCTCTCCCCTTGGCTTTAGATCTTCCCTTTGAACTTGCTTCTCAGAGAAGTCTCTGTGCTTTTGTTCTTCCCACAGTAGTCAATTGCTTTTATGTTTTATTAGCCTGTTGTTGGGGGGAGAGGAGGAAGGCATGGCATTTTTTTGTTGATATGGTTCAGTTTCAGTTTTAGGTAGATGCTTTCCACAAGTCTCAGAGGGGTGGTTCTTTTTCAGCATTCTTGCCCCTTTTTTAGGGGTAGAGGTGTTATTGTTTTTGTTTTGTTTACTTTCTTTAGCTGCCGTGGACCTTCACCTGCTGCCTGAGGGAAGCAGGATTTGCTGCCTTTCCCCAGCTACTTAAGGGGTTTTTTTTCCCTGTAGGGGAGGTAGGCAAGAAGGATCCAGGTGGGGCTTTGTGATTTTCCCACATGGACTGGTAACTTCTTTCTCCCAAGTCTGCACTACAAGGCTAGACTTAGACTTCTCTATCTTTTGCCTAGTCCTTAGTCTTTTGAGCCTCCTTTTTGAGGTCTGTGGAAAAGATTTTGTGAGTGGTGAGAATTCTTCTTGTTTCTGTGTTTGCCAAGCGTTCTGTCTTCTCCTGGTAGTCCATATTTGACCTTTAGCAACTTTTAAAACATTTTAACTGAGTTCTTCATACTGGCTTTTATGGCATCTTGTGTTCACTGCAGGTAAGAAAGTGTTTATGTTCTGTCTCTCCTTTGAGGACCCTGTCTTCTTTCCTTAGCTTTTGGGTGAGTTGCTTGTCCTGTGGCCTTGCTTCTTTGATGAGTTCAGCAAAATCTGTGATTGTACACATTTTCCACATTTTATTTTATTCGTGTTAAAGGTAGAAATGACATTCTCCAGCTTTCTATACCATAAACAGTGTCTGGAAATCCTAGTTATTTGAGAATGTGATTTTGATATGGCATTTTTGTTGATCAGAATACCATTTAAATCTGTCCTTTTCAGTTTCTACTCCCAAACTATTATTTTTGTCTGTTCTTAATTCATTTATTCTACAAAAAAAAAATATTTTGATTCTGTCTTATATGTCCAGGCACTGTATTAAGTGTAGGGGATACAGTGATGGGCAGGAAGGCATAATTCCTTCTTTAATGAACATACAGTGGTGAGGACCAGAGAATTAAAGAAGTAATTATTATCAAATACAAGAGCTATAACAGAGGTATATGGCAAAGACACCTCACCTAATCTAAAATGATTAGGTAAAGCTCTTAAAGAAAGAATAATGATAGAGACCTAAAGGTTAAGTAGAAATTAGTTGAAGTTGGTTAGGAGGCTGCTGGGGAGTAGACTAGGTAGAGGAAGGAGATTGTGTAGAGCCTAAGAAGAAAAAAAAAAAAAACACCAGAAAACCAATAACATGGAGAGTTGAAGAATCTGAAAGAAGTTTGGTGTGGCTGTATGGCATATGAAGACAGGAGTGACAAAAGCTAAGAGAAATTGGAGCCAGGTTAAAGAGGTCTTGTAAGCCGTGTTTAAAAAGTTGAGTTTATCATAAGAATGATGGGAAGTCATTGAAAGATTTTAGGGAGGGGATGCCTGAGCAGCTAATGGTTTTAAAAGGGTCATTCTTGATGCAAGGTGAAGAATGAATAGAAAGTAAGCAACACAGAGAGGCCAGTTAGATGGGTTTTTAAAGTAATCTAGGCATTTGTATGAATGGGTTTAACTTGGAGTAGTTATGGGGAAAACTAGACAGCTTGAAGAGATACTCGGATAAGATCAGTGGAATTTGTCAAGTGATTGAGTATGGAAAGAGAGAGAGAAGAAGACTTGAAGTATATTGAGTAAAAGTCTTTGAGGACCCTGTCTTCTTTTCTTTAGATCTGGGGTTAGTTGCTTGACCTGTGACCTTGCTTCTCTGATGAGTTCAAGAAAATTTGTGATTGTGCACATTTTCCACCATTTATTTTGTATGTATTATGGGTGAGAATGGTATTCTCTAGCTTTCTACATCATCAACAGTGTCCAGAAGTCCTGCTTATTTGAGAATGTTTCTGCAGAACTTCCAAATTTCCTTTGTTCCCTAAGAAAGGAAGCAGAAAGAAAATATATTTGGTTTATTTATTTATTTGTTTGTTTGTTTAACTGACAGAGAGAGGGAGAGACAGCGAGAGAGGGAACACAAGCTTGGGGAGTGGGAGAGGGAGAAGCAGGCTCCCTGCCGAGCAGGGAACCCGACACAGGACTCGATCCCAGGACACCAGTATCACGACCTGAGCCACAGGCAGACGCTTAACAATTGAGCGTACCCAGGTACCCCAGTGGTTTACCTTAATTATACCACCATTCATGGCCCATGATTCAAAATTCATTGAGGTTTTGGGTGGAAGTAAGTCAGAAAAGGAGACAAGGAAAATATATCTAAATAATATGTAAGCCATGGTGAATAAAGTTAGTTCTTTTCACTGATTGGGTTTGAGTACTGAAAAAAACAGAAGACTGTTTGATTCCTTCAATGTTGATGTTTAGCCTGTTGGCATATAAACAAATAAAATCTGCAAACTGGCTTCCTTGCTCTTTTGGAACAAAAATAGCATACAATCGATCTTCTGAAAGAGCTGTTGCATGTAGAGAGAAATTTACTATATTTAATCACTTAATTTCCTTGTTTTTCCCAGATGTTTTTACTCAACATTTCGTGTGGTAGTTATTATAAAAACCTTCAGAACAAGCATTAGAGAGTGCAAGTCTTCTGTGACTCCGCCAAGTGTCACCGAAGTAGTGACCACTGCCACCAATAGCTGTGGCAAGTTTTATACAGAATGCAGTGGTGAATGCTAACTGTTTTCATAGTTTTGGAGGAGCACAGTCTTAATTTTCAAAAAAGGGGAAGTTAGTGATAAATGGTCTCTATATGAGTCAAGATTTCAGTGGTTTAAGTTAGGAAAGTATGTGTAGATCTCATGAAGGTAAACAATTTTCCTTAATTTTACTTCTCAGAATGATGAAATTAAAAATAAATATGGTATGTTATCACACTGTTAGTGTGATAAGTTAGTGTGATTCAGAAAATTCAAGAGTTGTTTTGTTGAGGGTATACTGTAGGGTGTGGAGTTTTGAGCAGTTATGAACTTAACTATCAGTTAAAGCTGGGTTTCAGTTCTGGCTCCAATGCTTACTCGCTAGTTGTTTGACCTTGATTCTTAGTGGTGTTATCTTTAAAATGGTAATAGTTGTACATACCTTAAGGACTTGTTTATGATGATTAAATGAATTAATATATATGAACACTTAGCATAGTGCTTAATTCATCATCTTTTTAAATGCAGTACAAATTTAAATTATGTTGCCATATACAGTTCTTTAAATTCAACATACTATAAGGTTTTTATAATCTGGGAAACATTTATAGTCTTAGTGCTTTTCAGCATCTTATAATTGGAGTATGTCTGTATATGTTAACTATCTGTAAAAATGGGTAATAATTTAAAAATATAGAGCATCATTTCTTTGATGGTGGTAGTACATTGTGGTATTCTGGAATGAACCAGATATGGGGGATAGGGCTTTAACCTGGCTCTGGTTTAATTTTGCTCTCACTGTTAGTTTATACATAAGGTCTCTTTCTGTAAAGAGATATGTACCATGTGTTACATACACAAGTTAAGAAAGGTCCACTTGTGGGAAACTAGGTAATGAATTGTATAAAAAAAAACTACAATGAATAAATGAATAAAGAATTCTTAACTTTCATTGAGTCTCAAGGAGAAACATCTGGATTAATACTGGTTTGTGTTAGGAACATTTGCATTTATACTCATTTATTTACCATTTACTGAATGCCATCCATTGCCAGGAGTGGTGCTGAGCACTGAGGATATAACAGTGATAAGGCATGTCTTGCTTTCAAGGAGCTAAGGTAGAATTGAGAGTCAGGTGAGCTAGTAGTTTGGTATGGCAGCAGGGAACAGAAAATACCTACCCCACATTTACTCAGGGAATATTTATTGACATCTGCAGCATACAGCAGGCATTCAGAGAGATCATCTGGGGCTGCATCTCAAAAGGAGCAGTCCTTAATCATCCTTGGCAAGTAGATCGTCAAATGGTAATGGAGAATCTTGGATTTGGATTCACTGTAGAGCAGGCATGGTGTAATCTTAGACAAGGCTAGACCTCTGAAAACTTCCTGAACAGCTTTGTTGACCCACTGGTATACCTCTGGCTTTTCTTTCTTTCATGGCTCAATTATGTTTTTTTGGAGCAGCTTTTGAAGAAGTGAAAGGTGGTAGTTAGGGCTTCTGATCTCCTAAGCATCAGCTAATTGATGCAGTTACTCCTATTTTTTCCCCCTCAAAGGATTGTCAGAGATACTAAAGCTGAGGGTACTAAACACACTGAGATGTTCATATGGTCATAAGGCAGCAAAGCATATATCCAAAAGTAGAGTTAGGAGCACACACACTAGGGTCAGATTATCTAGATTAGAATGAGCCACATTCTAATTCTTTGGCCTTTGGCATATTATTTAACATCCTTGTGGCTCAGTTTTCTCATCTATAAAATTGAACTGGTAATAATACCACTTTGTAGAGTTTTGGGGAGGCTTGAATGAGGATGATACTATTTGAATATCATCAAATAAGCAAATAATGCAAAAGGGGGCCAAAATAGGTATCATAAGGTTCATATATTAAAGTTCATACGATTTGCTCAAATAAGAGGCATCTCTGATCCTTACTTAGAAGTCTTTTGTTCTTGGGGTGCCTGGGTGGCTCAGTGGGTTAAGCCATTGCCTTTGGCTCAAGTCATGATCCTGGAGTCCTGGGATTGAGTTCCGCATCGGGCTCCCAGCTCTGCCGGGAGTCTGCTTCTCCCTCTGACCTTCTCCCCTCTCATGCTCTCTCTCTCTCAAGTAAATAAATAGAACCTTTAAAAAAAAAAGAAGCCTTTTATTCTTATTTTATATATACTTTGAACAATGGAATTTACAGCACTCACTAGATTGAGAGAAATGAAAATGCTTGGAGTGGCAAGACATGACAGGTGGTGAAGAGGCAGAAACAATGAAAAGCAGGTACTCTACTAAAAAAATAGTAATCTGGAGGTCATAATATGGTTGTGTTGTATGTGGGCTGAGAGCAGATTTTCACTGTGAATAAGGCCCTGATGTGTTACTTTATACATGGCCAGTTTAGCAGTTTGGATAATACTTCCCATTAATGAATCTGTTTCTTCCATACCTTTCAGTAAAATCTATATAAGGTCCTCTAAATGTGTCTAAAACTTACTTTTTCAGTCCAGGGTATGTTAAAAGAAGACCTTAGAGTCATCTCTTCAACTCTAGATATTAATGTCACAAATTATTGTCTTTATTCTGTTAATTTGAAATATAAAATATATTTTGTAAACCTGGCTTAGATAGAAATAAGAATAAGCCTTCACATGGATGTAGGAATTATTTTGTGTCTTTGAGTATAAAATATGTCATTGTATTAACTAGTGCAAGTGCATTTACGGAAGGATGCATTAAGAAAACTACAGGAGAATCAGTTGTGGTTCATTAGCAGATTTTATAGTTTTTAAATATGAAGCCATTTCTCTGCTGTCCAAGTATAATTTTTTATGTTATTATATCACACACAAGTGCCTCTGTGTTATATTTAGGTCAAGTATATTTTAAAGTGAAGCTCTTTTGCAGAGGAAGGACATTTCTTGTTTTCTTTATTTGCAGAAGTGTATTCAACCGTGGGTAGAGGACCTTAAAAGTGTGGGAAGATTAGGTATAGATATATTCCTAATTTTATTATTTTGCTAAAGACTCCTGGTAAGGTGGTATAACCTTCTGGTGTCTTACTCATGTTTTACTTTACCCTTTATCTTGCTCTACAACAAAAATTTCAAATCATTTTAAACAGAGAATGTTTTCTATGCCTGCTGTGAAAATTTCTGACATGAATATGCTCTTTAGTATTTTTCAAAGTCAGTCAAGTAAAACAACTTAGTGAATAAACTGATTTCAAATTATGATAAGACTACAATTTTTTAAATTAAAGTAAAATAAAATAGACTAGAAAATAAGACCAGTGCAAATAGTAAGGGTGTTTTATGGAATTTGTTTCAGTCTCATCTATGTGTGTGAGTCTACTGTGTCATGATGTGAAATGTCTTTAGTTGGAGTGTAAGAAAAAATTTGAAAAAACTGGCTTAGAAAGCCTAACAGGAATCTATGCTGATAAGTCTCACTCACAAAGCTTTTAAAAAAATACAAAAAGGCCCGGGAGAACATATAGCAATATGTTAATAGTTATCATCTTTGTAAGGTGAGAATACAGCTTTTTTATTTGGGGGTTTATTGTGTAATGTTTTTGCATTAAGGAAAATACCAGAAAAACTTTACTTTTTTAGTTAGTTTTATACTTTATTATTTTTTTTCTTGAAATGAGATTTTCCCTCTATCACGGACCTTTCTTTGAGCCATCTATTATCTTTATAAAAAAGGTAACCTGTCTGAAAAAAAACCCTCTTTTTTTTTTAATTTGGAGACTTCATTCCTCAGGTAGTAGCCCATAGTGACCAAGTAAAAGAACTTTGTAATCTAACTTTGATATCAGAACACTGAGTACTCTATACAAGTATATAAATGGGTTTTAACTGCTGCATTCCCAAGATCATGACCCAGTACTCCAAAGTTATATATGTCCATTGCTGAAAAAGCAGAATTTAGGTATTAGTGAGTGAATTCAAGCGACTGAGGAACTGATTTCGTAATCCTGAACTTTACTAAGGTACAAATAACTTTTAAGAAAGATGTTGAATATGTGAGCTTGATTTATGTATAAATACTGAGGCTCACAGTACTTTAGCTGTCCTGAGGTGAATAATTGAGCTCTTCATAATATTATATTCTACTTAACACAGCCCTTGCGTTTCACTTGGCCTCTGGGATACTACATGCTTCTGTTCCTCCTGTTTTCTTCTTCATTCTCCTTTGCTGGCCACATCTCCTCTTCCTGACATCTAAAGGTCATAGTTTTCCCCCATGACTCAATCCCCCTGGCCTTTTTTCTCTGTCACTCCCTAGGTGGTAGTCTTACCTCGTTCCTTGGCTTGAATCCTTATGACAGTGACTTGCAAAATTTTATCTCCCAATTCTTGCACCTCCCCTGAGCTTTAGACTTCTATTTCCAGTTGCTTCCTTAGCAACTATATAGGATGACCAACAAGCATTCAGATTTAAAATGTCCAAATCACAACTCTTGATTTCTCTTTTCCTATTTCCTTCCCCCAGTCTTCTGTAGCTTAGTAAATGTAACTGTCTTCACCAGGGTTGATCAGACCAAACTCTCCAAGTGACTCCTCTTTCCCCTTCACATCCCATACAGTCATTCCACCAAGCCTTTGTTAGCTTTGCTTTCCGTATGTATCATTACTCTGGCCACTTCTTGTGACCTCCTCTGTTGAAGGAGACATGCTGCATGCCTATTAGTTATTAGACTTTTTTTTTTTTTTTAACAGATTTTCCTTCTTCTGCTCTTACCTTTATAGTCAGTTCCTCACATTTCTGCCAGAATGATCTTTAGCAAAGGTGAGTCAGATTGTGTCATTCTCTTGCTGAAACCTTTTAGTGATTTTCAACATGTTCAAAATAAATTCCAAAGCTCTTGCCTTGGCCTGTGAGCCCCTACTTGTTTTGGCCTTTAGCTATCTTAGAGTGTTCTTACTTTATTGTTACTATACCTGTTTTCTTGTTATACCTTGAATGTTTCAAGCTTGTCTTGTCTCAGTGCTTTTGCGCTTGCTCTTCTTTTTTCCTAGAATTTCTCTTTTCCCTAGATAATTCGTGTGACTCACTGACTCAGTTCAAGTATCAGCTCAGTTATTAACTCCTCAGAGTGGTCTTCTTTGCTTTACTGTATGGTTTTGCCTTCTAAAATAGCCACAGACCCCATCACTCTATATCTGTGTCCCTGCCATTTTACTTCATTGCATTTATCAGCATCAGACGTTAAATGTTTAAACATTTATTTCTTTTTTTAATTAATTAATTATTTTTTATTAACATATAATGCATTATTAGCCCCAGGGGTACAGGTCCGTGAATCGCCAGGTTTACACACTTCATAGCACTCACCATAGCACATACCCTCCCCAATGTCCATAACCCCACCACCCTCTCTTTACCCCCTTCCCCCTGGCAACCCTCAGTTTGTTCTGTGAGATTGAGAGTCTCTTATGGTTTGTCTCCCTCCCAATCCCATCTTGTTTCATTTATTCTTTTCCTACCTCCCAAATCCCCATGTTGCTTCTTGACTTTCTCATATCAGGGAGATCATATGATAGTTGTCTTTCTCTGATTGACTTATTTCGCTAGGCATAATACCCTCTAGTTCCATCCACGTCGTCACAAATGGCAAAATTTCATTTCTTTTGATGGCTGCATAGTATTCCATTGTATATATATACCACCTCTTCTTTATCCATTCATCTGTTGATGGACATCTAGGTTAAACGTTTATTTCTTATCTCCGCTACTACAGTGTAAGCTCCATGAGGCCAGAGACTTTGTTTTGTTTATTGTGTTCCCGGTGCCTAAGGCGGGACTTGTCACATAATAGGTTTTCAATAAATGTTTGTGGAATGAATACATACATGTATGGGGCCCCAGATCTCAACTGGAGGTTAGGGAAGCATCATCTGTCAAGATGTATCACTTGCCATGATTGGACAGGTATTCGTTTAGTGTCACATGTACTGTTGTGACATTGTAGACACAAAGATAGAAAGACATTAGCCCTACACTGAAGGAACTTGATTTTTAGAAGAGAGCCAGATATGCAAAAGTTTGGTCTGATCAACCTAACTGTAAAAGCAATATGGTAATTGCTTTGATAAAGGTATAGGTAAAGGTGTATAGTGGGAACTTACTGGTAGTACGAGAGCGTATCAGGGAGAGTCAGTGATGAAGTTGCAGAGGCGGTAACCTTTAAGGTGAGAATTGAGAGACAGGTGACCATTAGGCAAGCATCCAACAGAGAAGGTTTTAAGTCTTAAACCACAGAGATGGGAGAAGGCAGCTGGGCATGTTTCTGGTCATGCCAGGAGTTGGAATTGATGGAATATAAAGTCTGAAATTAGGAGTAGCTGGAGATGAAACTAGGCAGATAGGTAGTTCTAGGGGTCTCAGTGAAGTTAGAGCACATGGGGCAAATATGCTGCACAGGATACTCGACAGTGTGTATGTGGTAAGGAACCACGGAACAGTTTTGTACAAGGAAACGGCCAAATCTAATTTGTATTTTAGAAAATTACTGGAAACAGTGTAGAAGTAGAATGAACAGGGCTTGGTAACTGATTGAAATGTCAGGGATAATGACTTCCAGGTTGCGGGTGTGATAACTGGGTTAACAGTGATTCCATTCACCCTGCTGTGAGACGGGGGACGGAAGAGCACTGAATCTTTCTGAGGGGATGGCTAGAATTTAAAAGTATATCATTATTTTAGTGCTCAGAAATCTGTTAGTTTACTTGTGTCACTTAATATACTTTGCATATTACTTTTTATTATAAACATTATTTAAATTTACTTTTAAGATATCTTTATTTCTTACAAATGGACATACATGATATTGAACTGAAAGATTTTGGCATTTCTTAGTTTTGCCAGTTTGTAAGTAGACCAGTGAGAATAAGAATGCTCTTGATAGAATAACAACACAAAGGAAGCTTTATTATTATGTAAAGAAATAATTCTAAATCCAGGCCCCTTGACAGTTTTAAACATATATGGAAAAAATGCACCGAAATTTGAGTTGAGGATAACTTTTACCATATAGTTAATGTTGTTTAATCAGTCTTATTTTCTGATTTGTGAAATATAAGTAGACTTTACTTCTTTTGATGCTTTTTTTTTTTGATCATTGTGAACTTACAGAACGTTAAAGTATTTCATATGTGCAGAGATAATGAGCTTATCTACACATTTATGTTTTAGCTGATTTCTTGGTTTGGTGTATTACTTTGTTGTAAGTGGAAAATTCTGAAACAGGTAAGACACAAGAGGAAAGAGACTGTTATTGTGGTTTTACAGTTACGGCAAGATTGTAGACTAGTGCTGTTGCATTAAATATATAGCACAGCCCACAAATATAAGCCTCATCTGTAATTGTAAATTCTGTAGTAGTCACATTTAAAAATATAAAAATAAACAGATGAAGTTAATATTAATGTGTTTTATTTAACTCATTATATTCAAAATAGTATCATTTCAACGTATATAAATTTAAAAATATTAGTGAGATATTTTCTTTTTATATTTTGGGGGGTGCCAGGCCTTTGAAATTCAAGGGGTATTTTACATTCATAGCAAATCTCAATTTAGACTGGCCACTTTTCAAATGCTCAATATCTACATGTGGCTAGTGGTTATGTATTGGACAATGTTGTTCTAGATCATTCTTAGACCAGAAAGTAGAAGTTGGCTCAGCATTCTGCAACATTTGAGGGTATCTTTCCAACATCAAGTAATTTATATGCCACTTGTTTTATTATACTGTCAAGTATATTAAAGAAGGTCGCTCTTTTCTCCATTCATCATTTTCCTACTTGGAGTACTTTTGTCCAATAAAGATCTGTTTATCAATTTTCATTATCTTTGCTTTCTCCTACAGCAATTCATGGTAATGGCCTCTTACACAAAAACAACAGCGTATCTTTAAATTTTAGGGATTTTGTTTTTAATTACAAAAAAATGTAATTACTGTAACAAATTCAAACACTTTTAAGGTATGTGTATGAAAAGATAATTAATCCTCAATTTTTTCATCTGTCGCTTTCTGCTTTCCAAGGGGTAACCACTTTTGACAGTTTAGATGATATTCTCCCCTTAGAAATATACATTTATGAGGGGCGAGTGGGTAGTTCACTGGGTTAAGCCTCTGCCTTCGGCCCAGGTTGTAATCTCAGAGTCCTGGGATGGAGTCCCACATTGGGCTCTCTGCTCAGCAGGGAGCCTGCTTCCCCCTCTCTCTGCATGCTTCTCTGACTACCTGTGCTCTCTCTCTTTCTATCAAATAAATAAATAAAATCTTTAAAAAAAAAAGAAATACACATTTATGAGAAGTTCTAAGTGAGAAAATTGCTACTTTGAAAATACCTCTTAAAGTAATGAAAAAAAGATTTGGTAGTGACAGTTTTCTAAAATAAAAACATTTATTTTACCACATATTTAATAAAATTTAGGTTTTCATTATGGCTGTCCTTTAACAAAGAATGATATATTTTGGTATAATTTTTCCACTAAAATTGTGTGATAGTCTAATAGCATCCTTCGCTTTGGTTCATGAAGCATCTTTCGCTTCATGAAATTCTACATTTTTTCAAGATTTGTATTTTCACTTTACAACTGAGTTGGATTGTGTTTACTTTGAATTATGGAATGTTTACAACATGAGACTTTTCGTGAGATAGTGGTAGACAAAACCAGGATACATAGTTGGAGTAGGTGTTAGTGTTAGGTAGAAATGGGTTTTATAGGTGATCAAGGCACATTTTGAATATTGTTATAAGGGGTTTTGATTCTCTCTGCGAACTTGTAACTTAAGGAACTCAACTACCTATTTAAATAATAGCTAACTTTCATGGAGACTTTACCATGACTGGCAAATTTGTATACGTGGATCATTTTATTTAATCTGTTCCGTGTGCCTGTGAAATAAGTCTGTTATTATCCTCTGAGTAAACTAAGGCTTAGAGTGGTAACTTTTGCCCCAGTAAAGTTATTTGTCCAAGGAAAGGGCTAATTAAGTGTGGGGCTGGGATTCTAACCCGGGAAACACAGCCTGTATTGACTGTTCACTATGTATGTGTGCGCTCACATGCACACATACATGCACACACACCCACAAAAGAAAAAATGATTAGATTATAATTTTCTTTTTTAACTTAGTATTATGTTTTGGATATAGGTCCATTTATGAATGGACCATACTTTTAAGGAGTTACTCCAGTTTAGATTGTTTACAGTTTTTGTTTATTTTTTATTTTGCTGTTGTTGCTGTTCTTGAGAACTAAGAAGCTTAGATTGTAATAGCCATGTGGGAAATAGGAGTGGAGCCACTGGGCTTAGGAGAGATGAGTTAGAAACTGAGTTTACCCCTTGAAGCCTTAATACTCAAAAGGTTGTACCCCACTCAGAGGGTAGACTAGAAAAAAAAATTAGGGTTACAGAAAGAAATTAAGAAGCTTTTCTGTTTTCACCTGGATTCCGAGTGAAGTGGAAAAGGTCCCTGAGATTTTTTGTAGCTGCTGTGGTTGGTGTTTCGTAGTTATACTTACTGAATGGTCCAGAAAACCTCAGTCTTAAAATTGGCATTAATGTAGAACCAGTCCATAAAGGAACACTTGTAGTCTCACTTATTAAATTCCCATAGATAAAGCCCCACTGGTGTTGAGCTCACTGACCCAAAGTTAGAGAAGACGACGACGAAAGACCGTTCCTTAAGCAAAAGTTAGTGATACAAAACACAGCAGAATTAAATCCTCAAGAATTTTGAAAGTAGAACTGTTTAATAATAAATATTTGGTATTATAATAAAAATTAATAAAAGAAAAAGTAAATGCCACAATTATAATAAATATAATTAACATTTAAAAATAAAATGGAAATGTTTAAAAATGATTAAAGATAAAAGAAGAAAACAAATATCAGAACAACATCAACACAGCTATTAAAAAGACATAAGACCAGGGGGGGATTAGGGAGGTGATAGGAGGTAAATATGACTTCTGTGACAAAACCTTAGTCATTCAAATTTAAGAACTGGATAAGATAAAATACAGAACAGGCAAATTTGAAGAGAAAACTAGTGATGGGGAAGGTGGATCTGAAGGTATTGACTTGAATGAATAGAATTGGTAAAAAGACTCAGAGCTAAAATACTCAAATCAAGAAGCATAGTTTGTTCTAGGAGAAAAATAATACTAAACACACACTTAAATGCATAGTAGTCTCTTGAACACCAAATACCTAAGAGACTAAGAACATCTTGAGAGTAAACAGAGATTACCTACAAACTATGACAGACTGACAACACATTTCTTAACAGTAACAATGAAAGTCAAAATCCATTAAAGGATGGGAGCAGTGTAAAGATATTTTCAAACAAAAACTAAGAGTACATATGGAAGGCATCGTGAAATAAAAAAGCATAGTAAGATTGTGTAGGAGACAAATACAAATAATGGTTAACTTTAGATATTTAGATAAGCACTCATGTTAAAACACTAATGGACTAGAAATAAGATTTTAAAGCCTTTTGAACAGTAGAAAAAAAAAGCAAACTTGATCAGCCTTAAAGAAAGCAAGAAAATAAGAAAATTATAAAAAGTAGGATAAATGAAAAGGAAGCACAAAATAAAAAGGTAGAAATACTTCCAGATGTATCCATAATTGCAATAAATACAAATGGACTAAATTCTCAATTAAAAGACTGACATTGACAGAGTGGGTAAAGAATGCACTGTTAAGTTGTATTCGTTTTGCAAAGGACAAACCTAAAACATGGTGAGGCAAGTTGAAAGTAAAAAGGCAAAAAAATAAAAAAAGGTAAAAAGGCAAGATACCTCATGATACCAATGAAAGTTACATAGTTATATTTTTAGACAAAAACCACTTTAGTAGGACTTGCTGCATAATGGTAAAAGTAACAATTTACCAGGAAAGAAGAATAATTCTAAATATAAGTGATAACATCAAAAATTATATAAAAATATAAAAAAATAACATACAGAAACAGAGAAACCATTAAATCCATAAACAGCTACTTTATATATATATCTCAGTGATTAAGCCAGCAGATAATAAGTAAGGATATGATTTGAACAATGCTTTAATAAACATGATTTAGTGAACACACACACAATACCCATGATTAATTAAGTGGACAGAAAATAAGTAAGGTTACCATTTGAATAATACTTCGGTACATTTGATTAATGATTACACACATAGCACCCCAAAGTTTAGTAGGGATACATTATTTTTAGGCACAGATGAGACATTTACCAAAATTGACCTTTTACTGGACCATAAAACAAAATCAACAAATTTTGAAGAATTGATCTCATTTTGATCACAATGTAATTAAGTTGGAAATCAACTTAAAAATAAAATAGATATATTGGCAGATACTTCTGAATAACTTAGGAGACAGAAAAAGCATAGAAATAGGTATTTTTATTATCCTTTCTGGGGATCAAAAAGCTTTTGAGATCTAAAAGGGCTTAGACACAATGACCAACCCAGTAGCAGTAAACTCATGTTAGTGCCCAGACTGTAGTTTTAAAATACTATTTTTTATTAAAATGAACTAGGGCTTCTTGAAAAATGTGGCTGATTCCAGCTCTAGGTAGGCCATAGTAGGACATCTTGTCATAAAAAAAGGAAAAGAAGAAACTTCTTTTCACAGTTTGACTAACTCTCTTGTCAAGAGACAATTTGAGATTATGTAAAAAGGGCCCTCTGATGGGGCTGCCATTGGCCAAGATAGTTTGAGCTTCAAGAAGAATATTGCAGTGGATTGAAACACATTAAGTTATAATCAACAAAATATTGGTCACCTTTGAAAGATGCCATGGAACCAGTTCATTCAGAAGCTGGTAAAGTATTCTGTGTTACCCATATAAACTATCTCAGAGTCACAAAATAGTTGATGAAAGTTCATTATAAAAGAATTTCAGCTAATAAATACAAAAAGAACAATAGCTAGAATGTCATAATTTTGTAAACCCTGATGAAATAGTATACTTGGCACTATTCATCAGGGATTGCTGAAACCATTGGGTGACAGTCTGATACAAAGCTTTATGGTGAATGGTTCAGGCTGACAATACATGAACCCATTGATCAATGTTAACATTACAAAATGGAGACAATCAGATATTATAGCTTTCCGATGTGATGTGATAGGAAGTTCATTGCACCATTTAAGACATATTTTTGCTATAAAAAAATTAAACCCAAATCTTGTCAAGCCTCTAGATCAACCGCTACTTTATAGGAAATACAGAGACTATATATAAGAATTTATTGAACAATACTGCAAGAATGTAATCAGCAAACTCCAGAATATGGGAAATTCTATAGGACAAATAGCCCAGTTTCTTTAACAAATGAATGGCAAGATAGGAAAATAAAAACAGATTGACAGGCACCTATAAATTAAAAGACAGCATATAGATCTTTTTGGATCCTGATTTTAACAAACCAAGTGTTCAAAAAAGGCAGGCTGTTGGCAAAATTTGGGCACTGGAAATGTGATGATATAAGGAATTATCCCCCCCATTTTAAGGTGTATATTGGTATTATGATTTTGTTTAAAAAAAAAAGTCTTAATCTTTTAAAGATAGATACTGAGATACTTAAGGATGAAATGAAATATTTGGGAACATGTGCACAGATAAAATGAAACACTGGGCATGATTTGAAGCTGAGGGATGGGTATTTGATAGTCATTATAAATGTTTTCTCTTTATATATGTTTGAAAATTTTTGTAATACATAAGTAATAACAGCAACAACAGAAACTTTAGAATATAGCTAATTAAGTCACTAACTCGGGAAGTTAATCAAAGAAGAACAGAATTGTCCCAAAGAAAATTGAAGGAAGAAAATAATAAAGATGAGAGCTGAGAGCAGAAATTAATGATACGGAAATGATACCGAGAAGATCCTTTTTCTGTTTAGTTAACATACATGAATTGATTGTGCCTTGCCTCCTTCCCAAAGGAATTTGAGATGACTTTAAAAAGGAGCAGAGAAATAAATATTACCAGACTTCTGGGATGAATTAATCATTGTGTTTGTACACCCGGCTTAATTCTGGTATCTTCTGGAAAAGAGCAGAAAGGGACATGTTTGCTACACCTAATAAAGGGATTATGTTAACTTTATCTGAGTGACATGTCTTTTCCCCTTTTTCATACATGTGAGGTGGGGTAAGATGACAATACTTTTGATCTGCAACATTTCCTCTATCTACCAACTGTGAAAACAGATTTTAACATTGAATTTTAACTTGGGAAATCTTAGCTTTTGTGGTGAGTGAAGATACGTGGTTACTTCTGCTTTCAGGAAAAAAGCCAAGGATTGACTAGTAAATGTGAAGGGGCTTTCAGAGTTTGGAAGATCATTTTGCAACCATCATAATAAAGATTGGATCAGATTAGAATCATTAGTGGATGCTAAATCTAGGGATGCTAAATCCTTTAATGAGGAACAGGATTTTCACGTGCTCTTGGAGGGTTACCCCACAGACTGCTTTTGGTTGAAAGGGAGAAAATACACAGTAATTACTCAGTAGAGAAATTGGACAATACCTTGACCACAGATAATCAAAATAAAGTCACCAGTGAAGGACAGATGGGAATCATGTGCCTCCAGATGTGATGCCCTGAGAAGGACATTTGACCCTCTGTGTACTATTCTGAGAATATATGACCTAATATGGGTGAAAATGTATAACCTCAATCTAATCATGAGAAATGTCAGACAAACCTTAAATGAGGGATGTTCTATTTAAAAAAGGGTAGGAGGGGGAGCAATTTTCCAAAATGTCAGTGTCATAAAATACAGTGATAGGCTTTGGAAACATTCTAGGAGGTAGGAGGCTAAAGAGATGTAAATAAATGCATTACCTGATTCTAAACTGGATCCATTACTGGAGAGGGAAATATGCTTTAAAGGACATTACTGGATCAGCCAACAAAATTGGAATACCTGTGTTTGATTTGATAGAACTTCCATGTTAAATTTCTTGACATTGTTAACTGTATAATATGCCTGCTTATAGAAAATATACTCTGAAGTATTTGGAGATAAAGGGCCATGTTGTCTATACTTTGCCCTCAGAAAGTTTAGAAAAAAATTCGTGTGTGTGTGTGTAGAGAGTAGAAACATGCACGATTGCAAATGATAAGCAAATGGGGTAAAATTACCAGTAGATAAATACAGGTAAGAGATGTACAGGTGCTCTCTGTAGTATATTTACTTCTGTAACTTATTTGTGAATATGAAATTATTTCCAAGTAAAAAGGCAAAATATATGCTGTTGTTATGATGCATTTTAATGAGCTAACAAAGTGATAGTGCTTAATTTGTTCTCGAAGAATGAATAGTCAACATGCCCATTAGGCAGTTTCTCTCAAATATTAGATTTCCCAAGTGAGCCATTGGTAAGTACTGGATCAAATCAGTTCATGGTTGAATTAGCCAATGAATGCCCTAAGTGCCAGTATTCTCTATTGTTGATTGAAGAGGGATCCATATGTTTTATATGCCAAACATGGACAAACAGCATTAAAATTCTCTTACAAAGATGTAAGAGCCTGATTTGTTTTGTGCTAGCTCACTTACTCATGAAGATGGGGTGGAGACTTGAGGAAATTACTGATTATTTTTTCTCAAGGAATTTTTTTTTCTCAAGGAATATTTGAAACCATAGAAGTAATTGGACAGGTTCTCACATATGATCCCAGTGTTCAGAAGTATAGTATAGAAAAAGATGGTTTGACCTAAAATATTTTAAAGGTATATGTTAGCAGTTAGCTGCCCATCATTATAACAGATGAATCTTTATCTCTTTTAGATAATATAACTTTAAACAGAATTGCATGCTGATGGCCATTCCAGAATAGGTTGACTGCAAAATATACCCCAAATAACTAATTCTCCACTTCAGTTAAGAAGGAAACTGGACCAATAAAAGCATGTGGAATGTTGTAAAAAAGTTAAAACCATGTTAAAGAGAGAAATAAAACATCAAGTGCTATTAGTAAATACTGAGTGGGAAATTTTTAATCTAAGTTATTTTTTTTTAATTGTTTATGACAGACACCTCTTCTCCCCTTGTTGAATGCCTTTCGTGCCTATAGTTGCAAAAGTTCACAAAAACACACCACGGCTTTAAACTGAATTGGCATTATCTTGAAAGTCCACAAGATGGGGATGCTCCTCTTTTTTTGTAGGTCTGTGTTATTATGAAAGAATTGTTTTAGCCAGTGGTATATTGGAGAATCTCTTACTGGCCTGAGAGCTGACTATTAAAATTTTAGGAATTATGCAAACTGATTATTAAACACAGCCATCATTAAAAATTAAATTACATAGCTTGTTAAATAAATCGCATGTATAAAAAGGTAGTAGATACTTAAAATTTATCACTTCCTAATTATTTCACTGTATTTTATTATGATTTATGTTCTTGAAGCTATTTATTAATATTGTATCTTTAGGTTGAAATACTGTATCATGGTGTGCTACTGTGTGTCTTTTCCCAGCTCTGTTTTCAGTGATGTTACAGTGATAGCTTGAAATTAGCTGTGGTGGGAATATTTACATCATAGAGTTAGGCAAATGCCATAAATCAGGGCTTGATTTATTGTTTATTGCTTGTCTAGATGTAAGGTGATGGAGAAAATGTTAATAATGCAAACTTAAAGGTGTCATGTCTTTAGCTATTACATTGTACATAGCTCAAAAATTTGAGAATTTATTTTGCAATTCAAAAATGATTATCCACTTTAGCAACGATGTTACATTGTTAATATCATTGATGTAAGTGAAAATATCAACCAGTACTTGGAATTATGTGTGGATATGTATTTAGCTGGTTGCTAAACATGTTTCAGCACATTACTGGCCATGGCATAATTGAGTTCGGTGTGTTGGTAAGAAGTGGATGGTATAAATTTATTATGCTTTTTTTCAGCTTTAGGAAATCATATCATGACATGTGGGCATGTTGAGTTTTAAAAGTCATTAGCTATAGCACAAATAATTTTAAATTTGAAGCCTTTGATTATATGTCTACTGTAGAACAGAAATAGAATCATAGAATTTCAAGTTCAAAGAATGCTTAAAATAAATCCAGTCCCATTTACAGATAGAAATTCTTTTCTCTAGTTTATCAGTCAGTCATCCAGACTATAGAGACGGAGCTCATTACCTGGTAATAGTGCTGGAGAGCTCTTAGAGTTCTGTATATTGACCTAACCTATGTGTTCCTTTAATTTCTACCAGTTGGTTCTGGTACTGACTTCTGAGAAACACAGAAGAGAACATTTATCTCCTCTGTAGAACAACCAGCCCTTCAGGTATAAAGGTAGTTTGGATGTTTCCATTTAGACCTCTTTGGGCAAGAAGTATACCTTTATTTAGTTCCTTTTTTTTTTTTTTTAAGATTTTATTTATTTATTTGACAGAGATCACAAGTAGGCAGAGAGGTAGGCAGAGAGAGAGAGAGAGGAAGGGAAGCAGTCTCCCTGCTGAGCAGAGAGCCTGATGCAAGGCTGGATCCCAGAACCCTGGGATCATGACCTGAGCTGAAGGCAGAGGCTTTAACCCACTGAGCCACCCAGGTGCCCCTATTTAGTTCCATTAACCGTATTTTGTGTGGTATTTTTTCTGAGCTCTGTAATCTAAGATTGTGAAGTCTTTAAATCTTTTTTTGTGCAAATTATACACAAGTCAAGTGTTGGGTTGTTTAATTTCTTTTTAAATCAAAGTAGATCTTTGTATTTATTCCTATTGCTTTCAGCACAGCATTCCAGATTGTAGAAATTATATTAAATTGTAATTTTACCATTTTTGGTATTTATTAATCATATTGACTTTATGTCAGTTGCAGGTTTGATAAGCAGTGTTTATATTCAAATTGTTATTTAAAATGTTGAATTTCAAAGGGCTACAGGGACACAGATCACCTTCAAATAATCCTAAGTTCTCTTTTACCTATTATTTTTTGCTGTGGGTGCTACTAGTTCTATTAAGTAGCCTACATTTTCCGTCTTATATGCAGAAGTTCATCATGATGTATATTGTCAGATGCTTTGCTGAGATCAAGACACATGATGTCTGTGGGATCTCCACCAATGAAATACACTTCAGTACTTCTGTTTTTGAAAAGTAGGCATTTTTCAAAATCCTGGCATGTCTAAATGTTAAAGTTCTGTTCACCCACAATTGGAAAGATAAAAAGAAAATCCATCATGAATTGTGGGTTAGATAATAATGAAGATACCAGAAGAGAAAAGGGACAGGAGAATTCCTGGGAGCACTTGATGGTCAGGGTCATGGTATATACCTGGGCTGAAAAGAAAAAAGCCTGTGCTGTGAGAGCCCAGCATTTTCACTGAGCAAGTATTCTGGATCAGGTGAGAAATTAGGGATCTGGAAATAGTTTCTCTCTTGTTATCTATTTGCTTTGACGTGTATGGTGAACTCTTAACAGTAAGTACTTCTGAGTGTATAAGGATGTTTCTTTGCTATGTAGTGCACCTCCTTATTCTCTTCGTTGTGGATACACTAATACTTCATAGTTTTATTTTGAAGATTAAAAGAACTCAATATGAAGTTGACTGGCACATTCTCTTGTATTTTTCTTATAGTAGATTTAGGTTTATTTAACCACTTGTTAAATTTTTTCCCTTTGTTAATTTCTATTGACCAGCCATGGTGGAGGTTGTCAAGCAATTACTAATGTGAATTGTCTTATCCCATTTCTTTCTTTTTTTTTTTAAGATTTTATTTATTTATTTGAGAGAGAGAGCACAAGAAGGGGGACGGTCAGAGGGAAAAGCAGACTCTCTGCTGAGCAGGTAGCCTGATGTGGGACTCGATCCCGGGACTCCAGGATCATGCCCTGAGTTGAAGGCAGTCGCTTAACCAACTGAGCCACCCAGGTGCCCCTCTCATCCCAGTGCTCGGTCTCCACTCTCCTTCTTCCTGCTGATGCTGTTTTTTATTGCTACTAGAAGAAAAATTTATAGTAGATCATTTTATTAAATAGTAAACATCTTCTAGAAGGCAGTCCTGGATTAGTTGTCTCATTTGCTCACCTACATTCGAGTTATTTTTAAAAATCTTACTTATATGTATACATTTATGTTGAACTAATGTGTTTTTAGGGCTCCTCCTTGCATATACTTTTCAGTGTAAGTTCTGGTCTCTAGCAATAGGGAGGTAATAGTGTTTTATGAGTACTTAATAGCTGGCAGTCACTTTTTGAATAATCGTTTTATTTAACCAAGATAAAGCTACTTGTTAAAAAGGTAGTAAGGACTTGGGATGTAGAGATAAAGGATTTTGGGAATATGAAGAAGGAGGATATATGGATAATAAAATTCATGGGCTCATGATTTATTTTGGAATTTACTTTCCTTAGTTGCATTAATTACTTTATGGCAGGTTTTGCTTTCTTTTAACTTGAGCGTTTCTGTTTCTGTAGGATGGATTAGTAGGCCCTCTACCTAGCCTTTAAAAATCTTTTGGCTCAATACATTGTAATTAGTTTTTGGTAATTGAATTATTCTCTCTTCTTGCAGATTGAGGTGGTACCATGCAGCAAGCAGCAGAGAGATGCAGAGTTCGAGTCAGAAGGCCTGACATGGCACTTTATGTACCTAAAGCTCGAAGGAGTGTAGTGCTGCTCAAGTCAGGTGATGAGGAAAAAAGCTGTGGTCCACTTAGCTCGGTGGTGAAAGAACAAAAAGAGGATTGTTTCTTCCAGAAGGAGTTCTTTAGAGACAAATCTGAGACTCAGAGACTAAGCATTAATCCCGATAAAAAGGAGCACAACCGTAGAGAAGGAAAGAAATTTTCAACAAAATTAAGAAAAGACGTGTGCCTTCAAGAAAGAAAGAAAGATAGGATTTGTGTTAAGAGGCAAACTACAGAATCCAAAGAAACATTATGCCAAGAACATCAGGAGAGTGTCCCAAATCCTGGGATACTTAGTATACCTTTACAAAGACATTTTAAACCAAAGGAGGTGGCATGTTTGGAGGTTGAAGCCACAGATGTAACGGGACCTGGGAAATTGCTTCTATCTCGGTCTTGTTCAGAAATGAATGAGGCCCAGGTTCTAAACAAACCATTCCGAAATGTGGAATTCTGTGATGTCAGTAGGCATGAATTAAGTGGCAAAACATTTGAAGGCAGAGGTTTAGAAAGCAGAATTGAAACTGATGCCAAAGTTGTGGAGATACTATCCCAGTTTCCTAGAGTTTTTAATTGTGTGTTGAAACCTGAGAGTATGATAGTACCTGTAAAACTGAATTCTGATTCTGGAATTGTACAACAAAGCATGGAAACATCATGTGGAATGTCGACTCCCAGTAATGGAGGCATCACTGCTATTTCTGTTCCTGGAAGTCCAGATGGTGTCACTGACCAAACTTGTGTAGACTTTGAAGCTGAGAATGTTAGTGAGGTAGTGAACAATACAGATTTCATCTTGGGTCAGAGAGGTATAGATTCCATTCCTGAGACTCTAGATAACATCTCTCATAAAACGACTATAGTCAGCAAATTAGAGAGCGTAAATGGCATTTTTGATCCTACAGTGATTAGAGAATGTGAGGAGAATGACAGCACTGCTGATGACTTATGTGTAAAGTATGAACCTTCTGATACAGCTCTCCTTGCTCATGAAATGGATACAGATGAGTCGAAGAGTGTAGGTGACATTACCAATAAAGCATGTAAGATGGACATTACAGATGTCCCATCTGATCAAATAACTATGGACAGCCCTTGTGTAGTTGCAGTTAGAACAGCTGATGAGGTCTGCAGTAGCACAGGTAGTTTCTCAAAATACTTAGAAATGAGTGCAGATACAGCCCCTCTTCATGTAGCTAGATGTGGGAATGATGTGGAAAATTCCAGCAGCCTGACTGCTTGCTCAGATACTCACCCTGAGAGTATTTCCTCTGGATTCACAGAGTCAACAGGAAAGTTGATAGAGAGCTTGTCAGATTGTGCTTCCTCCTTACCTATAAAGAAGATTGCTGGTAGTAATTGTAACACTTTTTTGGACTCTGAACTCAGTACATTAAATGGGACAAAAGTACTTTCAGACAGTGCCTTGGGCAATGATCTGGATTGTACTGGTGATACAAGAGAGGCATTGCACGAACTAAAAACTGCTGAAGAGTTCAAAACAAAAGAGGAAGATGACTCAGAGAATATGGAATTTGGTGTATCCTTTCCTGATATAGAACCTGTATCTATGGAAACATCCATAGAACCGAAAGCAACGGAAATGGCTCGTGTGGAGGAAAGTGCTGCTACTGAGGAGAGCTGGGAGTCTTTGTTTAATGATGATGGTGACTGCCTGGATCCACGTCTTCTACAAGAGGTCTGTTTGGTAGAAGCTGCTCGGTGTTTACATGATTTATAGATTCATAGAGCCTGATATTTTGGGGGTAATTTTGATAGACATTTGTGCACACTCATATATTCACTCATACTACATCCAGTGAGGCTTCCTGTGATAAACAAATAGGATTGTAGATTGAGAAGAGAATGCCTGGTAGATCTTGCCAAGTAAAACATACCGAATGGAGCTGTATTTATAATAGCCAAGTCCTAAGAGATCTTACTGAGTAGATTAGGGATGCAGTTAATGGGTTCTGGCTATCTGTTGAGGGAATACAGAGGGAAACTTCTTCAAAAGGGATTTTCTACTTTGACAAGATATATTTTACACAGGCTGTTTGAGGGAGGAGAATAACTTATTATTATTTATATTTATTGTGTTTTTCCGGGAAATGTTGCAATGTTGTTAGACACTGTGGAGGGAAGGAAGTAGAGAAGGGAAGGGTAAAATAAAGGAAGTTTGATTGTTTTTATGTAGTTTATGCTGAGTTAAATTAATGTGTAAATGGTTGTTGAGTACATATAGAAAATATAAGTGAATAATGCCATGTCGGTTAGAGTTCATAAATACAAAATGTTGGGTTTGAAGACATTTAGAAATTATTTAATTCTTTTCATTTTCTTAATTTAGACATTCACTCTACATCCAATATTCAAATTCCTTACCACAAATAACAAATCATTGGTTTTAAATAGTAGAACCACTTTCCCCTTCATTCCTTATAGCGGGTTCACATAACCTTTGTCTGGAAGGAGAAAAAAGAATTTCCTGGTGAAGTCCCCAATTTTATAAATGAGGAAATTGAAGCTTAGTGGTCATACTTTTAGGAAAGGCATAATCAAAATTTCAATTTAGTTCTCTCAATCCAGTGTTTATGTTCTTTCTACCAAACCACGTCTTTACCTATAAAATACTTTTGAGTGATTCCGAAGAGCCTTTTAAATAAGTGAGTAGTGCTTTTGTTTCTGAGAATTAAACCAGAAGTACCAAAAAACGATCACACGGATGTGAAGAAACACGTGAGACTACAGAGGGGACAGGCCATTGGACAGAACTGACTTTCTAATACCAAGCAGTTCCTCGTCAATTTTAGGTGTCTGCATGCGCGCCTGTACCATGGTTAGCATGCCTTATGGGCAAGTCGTCCTAAACATCCTTCGTAAAAAATACAGAGCAGAAGATATTTGTGAGTGGGCATCCACAAACCCCTTGAAATTGCATGCAAAATGTTATGTGTATGTGGAATTTTTCATAGCTTTCATCAGATTCTCAAAGGCAGTGCTTCCCTAAGTGTGGTCCCTGGACCAGCAGCATGAGTGTCACCTGGGAACTTGTTAGAAATGCAAACTCTTTAGCCCAGCGGTCTATATTTATGTGTTTTCCAGGTGATTCTGATGCACATAAGGTGAGAACCGTTGCTCAAAAGGTAATAGACCAACGTAAATAGGTATCAGAATGTGAGTGTGGTAACTGGAGATGGCTGTCCAACCGTTAACTAGAAAGAAGAACACTGTTCAGCAGAGGTTTTAGACCCAAATTAGGTTAAAAAATACTAGTAATGTGGGAAGGTAAGTGAATGTAGAGAAGTTATTAAGGATCCCATCATTGGAAGAAGGTCTCAGGGATGGCAAAGGGATTACCTGAGGGGTAGAGAACACAGTTATGCATAGGAGAGAAGGAATAGCTTCCTATGAAAGAAGGGCATGGCACACAGAGCCTTTTACACATGCTGGGACTCAGTAAGTATTTATTGAATGGATGTAGGTGATAGGGTAGAGTTGGAGCTCTGTGATTTTTTAGGGTGGACTCCAGGGGCTGTCAAAACTTCACTGCTGCTGGAATTTGGATTCTCTATGGTGGTAGCTTAGGGATACGGCTTCTCTAACAGGGGAGGAGGGTTCATGTGTGCAACTGTTTTTCAGATCTTAATGCTTTTTAGAATAGGTGCAAAAGAATGTAGGCAATCACTCAGTGTTCCGAGGCACATAGTAATATAGCCAAATTACTTGGCTATATTACTTGCATGACCTAAAGCTGGGAATGGCTAGAAAATGGAGTAATGTTTTAAGCTAAAGACAGCCAGTTCTTGGGGGTTGTGTTTGGATATCACATAATGGGTTGGTGCTTGCCGGGGGGGGGGGGGTCTGTGTTGAGGTATAGGGGTGATGGGAGTACAAGGGAAGGAAATGGATTGAGAAAGCAAGTAGCAGCTCCAGCTCCACAAATTATGGTCTCCTGTGCTTTGAGTTTTAGGAGATGTAATAATAATGTTATTAAAAGATGCCACAAATCCAGTAACATTAATAGCCCTCTAGTGACTGTTACTCTTAATTTATTATTTATATTGCTCCAAACATACTTTATTAAAGGCTAAACCAGAATGTCTGCCGGTCTTGAAAATTTTCCAGCCAATGATTTTTTGGCTCTTTTCCCAGCGGGCCTGTTTCTTTGTTGACAATGGCTGCACGTGGAGGTATGTCTAATACTTCTGATGGGCAGGGAGGTATGCTGTGGAGCAGGGTGTGGCAGCCATTGGCATGTGAAGCAGTTTCCTGCAACATCTGAACTTCTAAAACTGCGTGAGTGGGTAGAGAGCATAGATAGGTCATTCCTGAATTCCTGGAACTGCCCTTCTTGATGAGCCTCTAAAGATCACACTTACTCTCCTTAAGCCGTGGTTTGGGATGCCCAGAAGTTTAAGTTGGTAATTGATAAAGAGAAAGATATTGGCCTGACTTCTCCTAACCCTCTGAGATCTGGTACGAGAACACAAGAATTACTCTTGTCTAGATAAAATGTCCATAGCTGGGGCACCTGGGTGGTTCAGTGGGTTAAGCCTCTGCCTTCAGCTTGGGTCGTGGTCTCAGGGTCCTTGGGCTCTCTGCTCAGTGGGGAGCCTGCCTCCCCCTCTCCCTCTGCCTGCCTCTGCCTCCTTGTGATTTCTCTGTGTCAAATAAATAAAGACATAAAATCTTTAAAAACAAAAACAAAAAAACGTCCATAGCTCCTTCTGCCTCCTATAGTGATCTGCAAATCTATTGATTGGTAGGAGGGTTAGTAAGATACCAGCAACGTAACATTGATTTTGATAGACTGTGGCATCTGGTCCTTTCACTGGTCATTTGAAACTGGTCATTTCTAGTCTTGATTTAGGTAGGAGTCTCCTTTTCCTACAGAAGGCTACTAACAATGTTACAGTCATGGAAAAGAGAAGAGTAAAGGAACACCAGCCATCCCAAACTATCTTCCTTTGTGTATACTGACTCAACATTTATGTGCTCTTCCTATACAGACTTTGGGAACAATGCTCTCTGAATTTAAGTAGGAAGCCCAAAAACAAAAGGAAAACCTCAAAATTCCATCGCTGAAAGCAAATTATATGAAGAAGGAAGGGAGGAAAGTCCTTCATATCCCATCCCCTAGGGACTTCATTAATAGTTGGTACTTCATCACTTTGCAGTTAAATGGAAAGATCAAGTACTTAGAGTTTGAGAAACTGTAAATTGTAAATAGCTAGGTATATATGGTTATTATCACTTCTGTTTTATTTTATTTATTTATTCTTTAAAAGATCTTATTTATTTATTTGTCAGAGAGCAGAAGCAGAGGGAGTGGGAGAGGGAGAAGCAGGCTTCCTGCTGAGCAGGGAGCCTGATGTGGGGCTCAATCCCAGGACTCTGGGATCATGACCTGAGCCGAAGGCAGATGCTTAATGGCTGAGCCACCCAGGCGCCCCTGTTGCTTCCATTCTAAAGGCACTGTGTTACATGCCAGCTTTTTTCTCAGCTTTATCTAAGGTGGGTTTTTTTTTTTTTTTTAATTTGGAGAAACAGGATGTAACCATGTGATTAGATAGTCATATAACAATCTGAAGGATAGTTAATATAAAACCACTTTATGAGAGATGTCCTAAGTTTGACTTTCTGATGGGTGATCTAGAGAGTGGCGTCAACAGAGGATGAGATCCCTGAGGGCTAGACTGGTTGACACCGTTGCATGTTATTGAGGCCGTAGAATTAAACAAGATTTGAAGCTCCATTTAGATTGTCGTTATGTTCCCAATTTCTATTTTCCTTTTCTGTTTCTTAAAATTGATAGATTTTCTTTTTTTTTGAGTGGTTTTAGGTTTATAGAAAAAAACTGAGTGAAAAGTTTAGGGTTCCCATATGACTCCTTCACTGTTTTATTTCTATTTTAATTTTTATTTTCACAGCACCTTTTATTATTAGTTGCAACTCATTTTAGCAGACTTATATTTAATATTTTTATTAAAATGTCTGAATTAATAGGTCATTGGCTGCCTAAGTGAGGATTCTAGATGCCGTATATTTGAATGCAGTCACTTGGGACATCCAGTGAAGAATCTGGTTGAATTAAGTACTCTTATTTGTTGTTCAGTCCACTAGTGGATGATGATTGGATCTCTGGTTCATACAGAAAGAGAGGGAATATTAAGGGGATACCATTGCTCATAGTTTATTTCTAAACCAAACATCTCCTAAAATGAAAAAAATCTCCCACCTGAGCTTCATTAGGTTTGTTACATAAATTTTTTTCCTCTTAATCTGCGTTCACACCAACAGCATTTAATTTCTGATGCTTTTTCAGAACTAAAGAGAGGTAAACAGTTCTAGGCCTCTATTGTCCGTACAAGGAGGCATTCTTGTCTGCAGCTCGGGAGATTCCTGGTGTGCAGTACTCTGTCCCTGGCAGTGCTTTTGCTTTAGTGAGCTCCATGACATGTATATGTGGGATATAGTTGGGGCAGGTGGGGTAGGAGTAGCGATATGACTCGTAATGTTTATTCCATTTAATTTATTCCCTGTTCAGTGACAGTAGCAGGGAGGGGAAATGGTAGGGTTGGCAAAGAGAACCAGAGTGTACACTCTACCCCAGTCAGGAGAAAAACATACTAACAGCTTTATCACAAAGATTTTAAAAATTTTTAAATTTTTAAAAATTTTTAATGAATTTTTTAGTTCATTTCTGTTAAAGAGTTTGGTTAACAAGAATTAAACTCATCTACACTTTGATTTGAATTAATGTAGTCATTTGTATCAGAAATTTCTTGTATGGCACATTGAATACTCTGTTGCTGGGCTTTGGGAGGGAGTGCTAGAAAGGAAGAGAGGGTCCCAGCTGTAGGCCTGACTCCTGAAGTGGGTAGCCAGCAGTCAAAATATATTTAAATTCAGACTGTTTTGTGTTATGAATCTGGGGATGGGGTATGAGGAGGTATAAATTAGCAGTAATGCCTGCGGGACAGAGGGAAATTAAGTGCTAGTCAGCAGCCATGTACAGATCATTTGTGTGAATTGACCCAAAACTGAGACTGTTGAAGAAAAGCCAAGAGGATGCCCAGGCGTGCTGGATCCTAGGCTTGATGCACGAAGACTGTGTTTCTCATCCTTCAGATGATGGGTCATGCTCTTATATTGCCTGCCCAGGACAAGACTGACTCATTTCTTAAAGCAGTGGGTCTGAGTCTGCAGTTTGAAGGTCAGAAGCACATATGTATTGCCTGATGGGGACAAATAGGCAAGGGCTAATACTCTCTAAAGTAATAAACAAGGAAGAAATTTTTATTTGGGAGAACTGGCATAGATACGATGTAGGATCTTAGGTAGTTGAAGGGAGCATAATCAGGGACTAGAGAAATCAAGAAGTGGAATGGTAGTGAATGCTACATTTATCTGTTTTGCAGTGTTTCTTAGGATTTGTGGGCAGCCATTGTCACTGATGATCATAACAGTACCTGAGTCGAGCTGTCAGGGATAGTTTGGGAAGATTCAGACCTCTAGCAGTCTCCTGTTCTTGGGTAGTCTGGTCTTTGAGCTTTCTGCATCATCATCGGCATCTCTCCATCTAATCTTTCCAGTCATGCTGGGAAGAGGAGGAAATAGAGACGTCTCCCTGCCTTCTCAGCGCTTCTCTTGACTATTAATTAAATCTGTTTGGTGGATCGGTTTAGCATCTTGTCAAGGACACCAACGCCAGTCTGCCATGTTAACGTATGTACAGTCTGAACAGGAACCAGGTCCATGTCGGTTCAGGATGTTCGCTTGATCTTTGCCCATATATTCATGTGTCATACATTACCATCCATGGGAGAGAATTAGAGCTCTTCAAATTTAACCTCTGACACTGGGGTCAGTAAATGATCATCTGAACCAATTGCTGGGCTGTCATACATGTCTCACTGTTGTAGCTTTTCTCTTATTTCCTTTAGCCCTTCTCCTTTTCTGCTTCCTTGTTCATCCCCACCCCCCTTCTTCTCTTTAATTATGCCTTAATCCAAAGCTGTGGCCATGGCTTTCTCCCACTGAGGATAACCAGAGGTATTGAGATATTGCTTATACCTATTCTAGAGAAATCTGTAGATGCACCTTACAGGGGATTCTACCCATTCTTGTTACAAAATTTATGAAGCCAAAGTTTGCCTTTCCAGCTGTGGTTTCCTGGTAAGGTCAGTGGGGGCATACCCTAGATAGAGTAGATAATTTTATTTGTGGGTAGAGAATTCCACTGGGGACATTTTCTCCTCTTACACTTACTATATAAAATGTTAGAGTTTAAAAGTCTAAATTTATCCTTCTGTTGAAAAGGATGTAAGTCCAGAATAGTACAGAAGAGGGCTAGAAGCTATCACTTATGCTGCATAGCATATAAATATTTATGCTGTAATACTTTAATGGCATTACCTTTTTAGGGAACTCCTTTTGGATGTTTTTGAATTTGGGTTATGAGAAATTTGAAAAAACTTGAAATACCTTTTTTTTTTTTTTTAAAATAAATGGTGTTATTTCCCTGTCTGCCAAAGAGGAGACGTTAAATGGGTAAAACATTTTAATTCTAGCTTTTGGTCTATTCACAATACTGTAGACCAACACGAAAAATTCTTGGCTATTACTCTCAACTTTCTGTGATATGGCATACCTTAGATAGAATTAAATTTTATGTTTTTGTTTATAGCTTTAACCTGTTCTCCAATGAAATCTTTCCATTTATCAAGGTTTATAGTAAATAATGACGTTTTAAATTGATTTTCTTCAACAGAAAGTGAGTTAATAAGCAGTTATGTAGCCATAAGATATAAGCGGACGAGAAAAATAGAAAGAAACAAAGAACTTGGATACCCTAGCCTATGTAATTGAGAATTGACTGTATGGGTTAATTCTGTAAATCATGTTATCATGTTATACCACCAACTTGTGGTCAAGTCTTTGTTGTCCTTTTCCCTTTAACTTATGCCCCCATGTTTAAATTTGTTACAGACATACCTATAGTTTAAAGTGGTTTATTATAATTCATACAACTTTATTACATATTGCAATTCAAGTTCTTTTTGTAATGTATGCTGAACATACATTAAATGTGTGTTGGGTGAGTGGTTAGGTGCTCAGGATGAGGTGGAAGGAAGAGCCAGGTCCAGCTCTAATGTAAGGTCTTGTGTAATGAGTATTTCAAAAGTAGTACAGATGAAGTAAATGTAGATGAAGTAAACTGTAGAAGGGTAGAGGACGAGTTAGATTATCCATGCTTTGGGGTGTTTAGGGGAGGAATCACAGAAGAGGTGGTATTTGAGTATGTCCTTGGAGAATGGTGTGATATTTTGAGATGTGCAAACTGACAGACGTTAGCACTTGTGAAGTAATAAGACCAAAGCAATAGGGAGGAGGAAGTAAGATGTGTTGAGGCATGGTGAATATTACTCTTTGGTTGGAATTTAGCATATTTTAAGGGATGACATGAGATAAAGCTAGAAAGGTATATTAGTATACTATTGCTGTGTAATAAATTACCACAAAATAGTTTCTTAAAACAACACAAATTTATTAACTTACAGTTCTAGAGGTCGGAAGTCTAAAATGGGTCTCACTGGGATAATTAATTAAGGTGTTGGCAAGGCTCTATTCCTTTCCAGAGGCTCTTGGGGAGAACTTATTGTCTTGCTTTTTCAACTTCTTGGAGGCTGCCCATATTCTTTGGCTCGGGGCCCCTGAGTCTTGCTAATATCATCACTCTGACTCTGAGTTTTCCTCTGAGTTCTGCTTTTAAGAACCTTTGTGGTTATAACTGGGTCCACTCTGATAATCCAGGATAATCTCCCCGATTTAAAGTCAGCTGATTAGCAACCTTAATTCCATCTGCTACCTCAGTTCTCCTTTGCCATATGTACCATAATCACAGGTTAAGGGAAGTTAGGACATGGATGTCTTTGAGAGGCTGTTATTCTGGTTGGGGCCAAATTATGAGAGCTTTAAGTACAGCCACTGAAAATTTTTGATCAAAGGAATGACATGGTCACGGCAGTGTTTTGGATAGTTTAATTTATGCTCCTTATGCTATCTAGAATATACAACTAGAAAGAAATCGGCAACCTTGTACTATCTTTTTAGTTTTGCCATTGATCTTCCCTTTCTCCCTCCCTCCTTTTCTCCTTTTGCCCTTCCCTTCCTTCTTCCTAGAATAGTTTATATCCATAAATCCATAATCAGAGAGAATTAGTTGTCTTGAACATTAATACAGCACTGTTTCTGATTGTGTTCACTGAAAGACCTTTTCATCATGTTATGGAAGGAATACTAGACTAGCAGTCAGGAGACCTGAGTTATGATTCAAACTCTGTCAGTAATTTGATTTGTAATCTTAAGGATATCCTTTAGTCTCTCGGTGATGCAATCCTCCATCTTTGTAATCAGGATAATAATAGCAGCCATCTGACATGCTCATCTGACAGAGATATAAATATGACTTTATTCCAAAGTAATGTAGCATATTTTTGTTTTTTGTCTGTAGAGAGTAACTGGCTGGTAACTTTGTAACTTTTTATTTTTCTTTTTGAAGAAAAGATCTTTTTGATCCTTGAAGAACCAAGGATCAAACAAAAGACAACAAAAAATAAAAAGCTCAAGGATCCATGCCTGATTGACCTACTCTTCCCACCCTTTTTTTTCCTCTACAAAAAGGGATCAAGGCAATTAAGTCATAGCAAGTCAGGTACTATTTTACAGACTTGTTTTCAAGACCAGACTATTAGGCTTTAAGTCTTAAAACCATCACTTTGGGGAAGATGATTTTAATTTAGCTGAATATGGAAGCTGGTTATGCCTATGAAGGAATACTCATATTTCACTTATGCTTTGTAAATAAACAAGACAGCCCACTGGCAAAAAAAAAAAAAAATTCCTAAAATGTTTGTGATTCATAACCCAAAATTATTTGCTCTGAGTTATTTTATTCCCTTGGTCTAATAGATTAGAATGAATCAAATTCAAAACTTCTGTTGCTCTATCAAACATTTCTTAGTCATCAGAAAGAAAAATACATATGTAGGTCTTATAATATGAAGGTTTCACATTGACAGTATAGCAGATACTTGCTCTACTATATGTGACTATTAGAGTAAATGTTTCAATTGTCTAATAGAAATATGATGCAGGCTACAAATAGGAACCATGTATATGATTAAAAATTTTCTAGTGGGCACATTAAGAGAAGTGTCATCTAATAATATATCCAGAATATCATTTCAACATGTAATCAGTATAAGAAATTATTAATGAGATATTTTATTTTTTGTATTGTCTTTGGAACCTGATGTGTATTTTATATATAAAACACATCTCAATTTAGATTAGCCACAGTTTTCAAGTTCTCAGTGGCCACATGGGGTTGGCAGCCACCGTGCTGGGCTTTGCAGGTCTGCTGCAGGTGTCTCTACGTAATTGGTGTGTGAAATCTTAGAGCCTCTTCTTAAAGCTGTCTCTATTGCCCTGTCTAATCCCGCTGTGACAGCGGCCCCGCCCCCTTGCTTCCCTTCACAGTCTTGCTCTGATCCTTACTTCATTCCGTATTGTTCTCTTAGACATTTCCCTCTTCAGTGTTACAAACTCCTCTCTTCTTTACTCTGTCAAGGCTCCCTGTCATGTTTGGCTGTTCTCAGGAGAGAAAGTGGCATTAACAGTATGGCCTCCTACCTACCACCATACCGTCACCAAAAAAAAATGTGTTACTAGTAGAAGCGTAAACTGATCTCACCAATATCAGTGCCATGGGGAAATGAAATGAAGTTCTTCCTCCTCCTTGGAAAAGTCAGGAATCCCTGATGACAGTGGTGTCCGATAGGAAAAACTAGTCAGGAGTATCTAATTTGCAGGCTTTATATCTATTGTTATGAAATGTAGAATAAGAATTGTGTTTTGTTATTATTAACACTTTGCGTTTAACCAGTCCCAGAAGCCAAAACACTCAGTAGTTTCCTTAGAAATGGAATGTAAGTATGTCAAGTTCAGTTTTGCTGAGTAGGTTAGAGCAAAGGACCATAAACAGGTGTTCTTGGCAGACCATTTTTTATTTATTTTTTAAAAGATTTTATTTATTTATTTGGCAGAGGGAGAGAGCACAAGCAGGGGGAGCTACAGGCAGAGGGACAGGAGTGGGGAGAAGCAGGCTTCCCGCTGAGCAAGGAACCTGATACTGGGCTTGGAGCCTGATCCCATCCTGAGATCATGACCTGAGCCAAAGGCAGACACTTAACTGACTGAGCCACCCAGGCGCCCCTTTCCTTCCTCTTTATAATCAGTTCTTAGGGTTTATAATTCCAAGGCATTTTGTAGTCATGGATTGTTTATGTCTCACAATGCGTTATTTAGCCCCAGTTTATAAATGCACAGACATGCAGTGATTTATTTTGTTTTTTTGCAAAGTACCTCAAGAAGTTAATGCCAGAAATCCAAAAATGAAATTAGGAAAACAGTTCCATTGACAATTGCATTTAAAAACTATTTAGGAGTAAATTTAACAAAAGGAATATGAAACTTGTGCTCCAGAAACTACAAAACATTGTTGGAAGAAATTAAAGAAGACCTAAGTAAATGGAAAGCTATCCCATGTTCATCTTTTCTTTTTACTGTTGAGATACTTCTCAAATTGATGTACATATTCAGCAAATCCCAGCTACCCCTTCCCTTTTGGGGCAGAAACTGGCAAACTGATCCTCAGATTTATATGGAAATCCAAGAGACTAGAATAGCCAAAATGATTTTGAAAAAGCAGGACAAAATAGGAAGATAAAACTTTCTGATTTCAAAATCTATTAAAAAACTATAGTAATCAAGACAGTGTGACACTGACATAAGGATGGAGTTGGAAATGACTACTGACCTTCCTTGTCTCTGGGACAGTTATCTTAAACTGATAGACCAGCCCACTTTAGGCTTTTAAGGATTTGTTAAGTTTAGCTGATTTCTTCTTGCCCACTTTTGTAGTGCCCACTTCTTTGACCATGATCTGTCAGTGGCAAAACAGTTTCTGTGTTTTGTTTCTGTTTGGAGGGATTTTGCCACTCTTGGGATTTTAGGTTTTTTGATCGTCTCGCATGCTCAGTGGTCTGGTGAGTTCAAGAAAAGCTACTATTTTATGGATCACCTAATCTTTTCTCATTGTTATGGTGGAAGGAATAATTCTCTTCCTGCTTTCTATATCCTAAGCAGAGTGGAAATAATATGGCACTTGGCCTGTAATACATTCAGCACTCAGTTAAAATTTAATTAAGTGTGTTGAATTCATTGAATACTTAGGTATTATATAAGTATTATACCTAGTGTGCTGAGCACTTACATATCATTTAATCTACACACCTATCTGTGAGGTATAGGTGCTATTATTATTCCTGTTTTTTTAAAATATAAACTAAAGCTTAATGGAGAAAAGGAACTAGAGGTACAGCAATAAATAAACATTTTTGTTGATTCTACCTTTCCCTCTCCTCTTCCTCCCAAATAAATTCTTGAATCCATTTTTTACTTCTGCAGGGAAAGGAGATGTATCCTTGGCATTGCAAATTCTCATTTCCTCATTTCCTCATTTCCTCATTTGATGGGCAGTAAGGCATAGTATAAACGAGGGAAAAGCTCGAAGAGACCTAGTTGGACTCTCCCCCTCCCCCCACCACTGCTAGTTGGACTTCTGATTAACAGGGAGAAGATACTCTCAGGTCTGAAGGCTTTGGGTGATCAGTACTAGCCCCTAGGTTTTGTAACAGGTGAATGACAAAGGACTGTCTTGGCTTTGATGCCATATTCCATTTTCCCCCTTCCCTTCTGCTTCCAGAAGTGTGAAATGGTTAATAGCCTTCAGTTTTCTTTAGAATAGTAGAATTTTGAGTATTTTTCATTACTGTTAATTTTTTTTAACTAATCTGCGATGTGAGAATTCCTGTGGGTAGCTGTCATGTTAGAGACCTTAAATATAATTACTTCTACCACTCACATTTGTCTTAACAAATTCCTTTGTAAGCTACATGTAAGAAAAGGTAGGCTAACAAAGTGTTTTCATTTTAAAAATGTCTTGTTTGTTTTTGTTTACTCCCAGAAAAGAAACTATGAGATGAGCCTGATCAATAAGGCCAAATAAAACAAATGTTATTAATTCATCTCTTCAGCTATTTTCTGAAATTCATTTTCCAAGATATACCATTTGTAACTCACCACATTAATCAGTTTACATTTTCTCACACTCTGGTTGATAGATGCAAGTTAAGTTTCATGCATTGCCTATCTTTGTTGGAATTTCAACGCCTTTTTAAAGTATTCTTCATGTTAATATAAACTGGATGATAGACTTCTGGTCATTATTGTATTTGTGTATTTGTATTTGTGAATAGCATTAATACAGAGACAGTGTTAAAGATTAAGGAATTGGAATATGGAGAAAAGGAAATATCATTTATATATGGTGGGATATTTTATAGTGCTCTGGCTTGATGTAACAGTCAATTATATGCTTCTTCTTCTCTAGTTATCAGGGAATATGAAGAATAGAAAAAGCATCCAGGAACCTAGATTTGATTATTACAACCATGAAGTTTCTGATATTGACCTCAGTGACTGTGAATTTCCACATGTCATTGAAATTTATGACTTCCCCCAAGAATTTCGTACTGAAGACCTCCTGCGGGTTTTCTGCAGTTATCAGTAAGTATTTGCAAATAGTTGGGCATGTTTGGGAAGGTGAGATGAAGTTTTCTTAAGATGTCTTCTGAAAAATCATCTCTTGTTTGCATATTCCCTGTTGTTTACTTTAGCATCAGTTTTGTTTATTGTCTTTTCCAAGTCCATTAGAAATCTTCCGTATCAAGTCTGTCTTCTTCTAAGTTCTTTAAAAATGCCAAATAGTCTTTCTAGACCCCATTTTGGGCATTTAAGAAGAATGTCTTTGATTATGACTTCTGGATGTCTTCATGGTGCGTTTAATCCATTTATAATTATAATTATTATAATTATTGATGTATTTGGATATATGCCTGCCATCTTTTTTTGTGTTTACTTGTTTCATCTTTTTCTCTTCTTTCTTGCCTTCTTTTGGATTGATGAGGTATTTTTTTCTCATTCTATTTTGTTTGGAAATGATATTCTGTTTCTATTCTTTGGTAGTTACTTTAGAAATTACAAAATGCATGCTTAACTTACCAATAGCTAAAGTTAATGTATTTACACTCTTTCCGAACACTATAAGGGCTTTTTAACTCCATTTCCCAATTCCATTCCCTCCCTTTCCACCACTCCCAACTATATGCTATGGAGACTATTTTTTTGAAAAATTTTTTTTCTTTTTAAACTCCATTATATGCTGTTACTCTTTTATAGAGTCAGCATTCAGATTTATCCAGTTTCTGTGTTCTTCATTTATACCTCTTACAGCTCATATCTTCCATCTGAAACCATTTTCTTTTTGCATGGAACGTACTCTTTTTTACCAACAGTCAGCCGTCAACAAACTCAGTTGGGTTTTGTTTTTTTAATGGCATTATTTCAACTTTGTTTTTGAAAGACATGTTTGCTAGGTATAGAATTCTAGGTTGGCAGTCATTTTTCTCTCAGAAATGTGCAGATTTATTCTACCATCTCCTGGCTTTCTCTGTGGAAAATAAGAAGCCAGCTGAAAGTTCACAACTGTTGCTTCTGAATGTAATCTCTCTTTTCTCTTCAGATGCTCTTAGGGGTTTCTCTTTGTCTTGTATTGTGCATTTTAGTGTGATGTGGCTTTGTGTTTTTAAAAATTTATTCTTCTTGAGAGTATTTGAGCTTCTTAAATCACTAAGTATTTTTCATTGGTTTTGGAGAACACATAGTTATCTCTTCTGGTAGTTCCTTTGTGTCAGTCTTTCTCTTTTATGTTCTCTAAGATGTCAAGAAAATATATATTAGACCTTCTTACTTAATCCTAATGTTACTCTCTTTTATATTTTCTGTGTTTGTCTCTGTTACATTCTAAATCATTTCCTTAGCTCTGATTTCCAGTTCACTGATTTCTTTCTTCAGCTGTGTTTAATTTGCTGTTAAATTTGTCCATTGAATATTTAAATTTCATTTTATGCTTTTCATTTTTCTAAGTTCTCTATTTCTCTTTAAAATCTGCATGGTCATTTTTTAGTGTCTTGGTTTTTTCTAAAATATTTTCAAGATTTAAAAAATTTCTTAAATGTATTAAACATAGACCTTCTATGCTCTGTGTCTGGTAATTCCTTTACCTGAAGTCTTTTTAGTTCTGTTTCTGCAAATTCTCAGGTTTAGTAATTTTTTTTACTGTGAGCCAACTGTTTTCCTTGGAATTTTATTTATGGGAATTGAAGTCTACAGTAGAAGAAGAGGATTTCTCCTGAGAGGATACGTGTTTTCTTCTGCCGGGGACCGAGGGCCCGAAGAGTTCAGCAGCACTGTAAATTAAATTATTGATTTGAGGTTATTTTGACCACTGAGATAGAAATAGTCAAGTGGAGAATGATAAAAAATGATTGTTCTGTGTCTCAACTAGTTTATTTTAACAACACATATAAATGTCTAGTCACTTGCCAGTCTTTGATGTGGTGCCAAGGCCTTTTTTTTTCTTTCAAGTTACTGGTCTATTGATAGAAGAGTTCTTGTATGTTTTCCTCATAATATATCAACTAAAGTGGAATGAGAACTTTAAAGTACCTTTAGAGGCATCTGAGTGCTTACTTTTTGTAGATTAAAATGTTTTCTGTCGGGGCACCTGGGTGGCTCAGTGGGTTAAGCCGCTGTCTTCGGCTCAGGTCATGATCTCAGGGTCCTGGGATCAAGTCCCGCATCGGGCTCTCTGCTCGGCAGGGAGCCTGCTTCCCTTTCTCTCTCTCTCTGCCTCTGCCTGCCTCTGTCTACTGGGATCTCTCTCTGTCAAATAAATTAAAAAAAAAAATATTTTCTGTCTTTTATAGTTGTTTTGCCCAAACATAATTGATAGTCATTTTTGGATTTTTTAGTGACTTCACCATTCTCTGCTGTTCCACAGCATTCAGTTAAGTTTTTATAGACGCAACATCTTTTCTTTTTCACACTCATTTTTCATTGTTTTAATTTTAGTAAATTATGTAGTGAAAATACAAATTAAAACTGATATAAAGGGTTTGACAACAATTCCATTAACTCTTGTTATGTATATAATTCATACACATATAGGACAAGATAAAGAATCAAATATACCTTTGTATCTTTAGCTTATAAGAAGAAAATAAGCTTCAGGAATAAAGAAACAATAAAAAATAAGCTTCAGAAAGAAAGTTATTAAAGAAAAGATCTTCAGGATCTGGAAGAAGTCAATACGAAGAAGGATTATACTTTAACATTCTCATCCTGATACTAAAAACGAACTAGGTCTTTTGTCTCATACTACAAATGTACATTTAAAATTCAGTTCATGTAGATCTTGAATTTGTTAGATTCTGCATCAGGGTTTAACCCCCCACTTTTTCTTAAAGAGCCAGATAGGAAATATTTTAGGCAACTCTGCCATCATTGCATAAAAGCAGCCACAGACAGTATGTAAACAAATGAGCATGATTGCATTCAGTGAAGTTTTATGTACGAAAACATGGGGCACCTGAGTGAATCAGTCGGTTAAGTGACTGCCTTCAGTTCAGGTCATGATCTCTGGGTCCCGGGAGAGAGCCCTGCATCGGGCTCCCTGCTCAGTAGGGAGTCTGCTTCTCTCTCCCTCTCCCTCTGCGTCCCCCCAACTGCTCATTTTCTCTCTCTTTCTTGCAAATAAATAAAATCTTTAAAAAAAGCACCCTGTTTTTCTATGAAGTTCTTAGAATAGGCAAAATTAGCTAGCAACCAAGTACCTCACTTAAATTTGGATGGGGGAGAATATCAGTTCTATAGCTAAAAGAAATAAGGGGGTAACTGGATCCCACAGAACAGTTAATCTTTCCGTAGACCTTCCGCTAAATGTATAGGTTTGGTTAATCAAATTCATTAACATGTTAAGACCCTATATCAGGGCCTGTTCCATATAAAGTGCCTAATGGATTTTAAAAACCAGTCAATGAGCTTAAATCTCAAATTAGTACTACCTTAGATTGTTATTAGTAATGATGATTTTTAAAACCAAGGATTAGTTTTATTGATGTCTAGAATTTCCTACTAAAGGCTAGTTAATTTCTTATGAATTATTAATTAACTTTTGCTTTGTTTCTTCCTAATCCTACCTGCAAGACCATTTTTCTATCAAACCCAAAAACATTTCCAAAGGAAGAGAAACATTTTAAAGGATTATGAAATTCCAAAGTCTAAAAGACTCTCCAGATCCCATCTAAGGTCTTTTTCTAAGCTTTTTGTAAACTCTTATTATACAGGCTCTTCTGCTATTGAACTTTTTCAGTCTCCAACCCCTGTGGTCATTTTAAGCCATGGTCAAACTTACCCTTACATTCAGGAAATTCTCTAACCTTCAAAGCCTCCTTCATTCCTTTTTTCCTCAAAGGAATTTTTTTCTTGACTGAAGGAAGATATTTTAGCTGTTGTCTCTTTTTCTTTCTTTATAGTGCTTTATAAAAATAAAGTCAAGGTCACGGTGCAGAAGCCTATAATAATGTCTGAGAGTCAAATACCCAAGTCAACTTTATATTTTAGTCACCATCTTTTATCAATATTAATAATCTTCCTAATGAATATTGTTATTAGTCATAAAAAATAATGAGCACCGTTCATTTATTAAAGGCCTGTAAGTCCTCAGCACTGTGCTCTTTGCCTTGTCACAGATGATCTCATTTCCATTTTCACAATAACCCTGTTTGGAAGGTGCTATGCCCATTTCTACAGATAAGCAGACCTAGCTTCAAGAGAAGTCAAATCTGCCCAAGAACTCAAGGTGGCAGAACCCTGAGTCCTTTTGTATCCGACCCACAACCCCATGTCCTTTCTACAGGACTATGTTGAATGTATGAGCAGTTTTTAAGTTCCCTGCTGAAAAACTAATGCCGTCATTTTGATAGTCATTCTGTTCACTATATAATAGCTCTGCTCCAAAATAAATGTGTTTTTAATGGTCATTGTTTTGATTCTAATTCCATCTGATGTTTCTCTGATCTTGATATCTTAATTATCCTGAATTTTTCTGAGTTTGCCACAGTTCTTTCCTGTTCTCCCTTTACTTCCTTTCTACAACTCAAAATAATAGGTCAGCCTCTCTGATTATAGTTGTCTTTTTTCTCAATTTCTTGGTTTTTTTGTTTGTTTGTTTGTTTGTTTTGTTTTTTGGGGGTTTCTTTCTTGTTTCTTGCTTTGAATGACCTGTCTCCCTCTTTGTCTCTGTCCATGAGGCTACGTTTGCCTTAAATCCAGGTGACCTTCCCTGTCTCCCTCCTCTTCCAATATTCTTCTGCCCCTTCTCTGCTTCCTCTTTTCACCTCTTCTTGTTCTGTGCCCATAAGAGCATCTTTTGTGAATAGTGTGATAAATACTCTACCTCCGCAAGGGACATGTGGAGATTAATTAGTTGATGTCTATAAATGGCTGGGAACTTAAAATACTGCCAGGTAGTTCTTTATGATGGTATTATTGCTTTTAAAATTCAGTGGCTTCTTCTGTCCTCCAAGCTGTTTTTTGTGTCATTATCCCCATTCCACCTGTGCGCTCGTTGAGTGTTTATCTCATCATGAAATGCTTTATGAGACTCTATTTGAAAGATGTTTCATAAAAGTAAATTTTAAGAAATAAAATTGTGTTGTTTTGTTGCAGAAAGAAAGGTTTTGATATTAAATGGGTGGATGACACACATGCCCTAGGAGTATTCTCCAGTCCCATTACAGGTATTCACCTAGTGGATTTCTGTGGTCTTTCCTTATTGTCTGTTTTCTCTTGCTACTTGTTCGTATTTCCCTTTTATTCTAGCCAACTGGCATGTTATCCAGCCAGTGTAGGTAAATGGCAGATACAGGTTTTTGAGGCATAGTACTTTGTACCAATGTGCTTTCCCTCTCCCTTTTCACCTTAATCCAATAGCAATTTGGAGAGAGAGCCAGCTCCTTCCAGGGTTACGTGCTGTGTAACTGTCAGTTATGATCATACATAAACAGATTATAGGTAGAAATTTAAGAAGCCAGTGTGATTGAATCTTAAAAATTTTGTGATTTTTTTTTTTCCACCCAGACAAATGAATTTGAAGTAGCCCTTGATCCTGAGAGGTTATAATACCTGCTTCCTAAATATATGATTGGGCCTTTTCACTTACATTATTAGCCTCATGAAAGATGTGATACAGAGGCATTCGAAGATGTTAGAGATGTTGGTTCCTGTCTGAACCACCTAGAATAGGGGTCTGCAAACTGTAAAGGGCAAGGTAGTAAATATTTTAGGGTGGAAAGTCTCTGTCACCACTTAATTCTGCTGTTGTAACAAGAAAGCATCCCTAAACAGTATTCAAATGAATAGAAGTGGCTCTGTTTCAGTAAAATGTTTCAAGAACAGGTGGATGGCTAGATTTGGTCACAGAACCATCATTTGTTGATCCCTGATCTAAAATAGTCACTTGCCAAGCTGTTTATGGATTTTCTGGAGCTGACCATCTCTTTTATTTGCCATGAAAAAAAAAAAAGCGGACCATCTAGACATCTAGGAAATACTTTCTGAGAGCTAGCCGTAAATTTTCCTTTGTATCACTCTTCCTCATATCTTCTATTTTCTTGTATTTATTCCTCTTTGCAGCTCGTGATGCTCTGGGTAGTAAACATACCATGGTGAAAATCCGGCCCTTGTCACAGGCCACAAGAGCAGCCAAGGCCAAAGCTAGAGCTTATGCTGGTGAGCCTATAATCTCGGGCTTTTTCTTGTTGATAGTTGTGTTATTGTTTTTTCTAGCACTTGTACCTCATCTGGAGTTCTAAAGACATACCACTTTTATTTTTAGTGTTAAAGGAAGTATGTTTTTAAAGAAAAGACAAAAGGCTATGTTGGAAATAAGGCATCTGTGCAGCCACTTAGAGAGAGAGAGAGAGGGGGCCAATCAATGCAGCAACCATTTTCTGATGACATCCTTATCTGGTTTACCTCAGTGTTGACCTGTTTCCAAGGGTCACTGTAGAAATTGTGTTAATATAGATAATGAAGCCAGCGTTGTTTGTGTTTTGCCATGCTAGTTTCCTCTGATCATCATCTATTGGCCTATATTAATTACTGCTAAGGCAGCCCTTGTTAGTCTGTTTTATATGTTAATTACAGAGTTAAATCATTTGGCGCTAGAGTGCTTTCTCTTCTTACTCCCTCCTGCTCCCCCCCTTTTCCCGTTCAGAGTTCCTGCAGCCAGCAAAGGAGCGTCCTGAAACTTCAGCAGCCCTAGCCAGAAGGTTAGTCATCAGTGCCCTTGGGGTTCGAAGTAAGCAGAGCAAAACGGCAAGGGAAGCAGAGCTCAAGAAACTGCAGGAAGCCCGAGGTGAGTTGAAGTGATGGCATTCCTCTCTAGCTCTCTAGACCTCTCTAGTTCTATAGAGCTCACTATAAGGCATGCATTTAAATAAAATGAATGAAGCCCATTCCATTTTGTCATTTCCATTTCCTAGAAGCCTCCCAAGTTTATTGAAATTGTTTTCATGCCTTATATTTAGGAGGAAGACATTTCAGGATTTGTCTTCCTGTTCTACACACAAGGCATCCTAATCCATGCTCTTAACTGTTGTTTTCCAAGAGATAGGTTCGGCCTTTTCAGGTCGTCATCCATGACTTTTTCTGTAGTTCTTGCTCCAAAGTCTGAGCAGAATTTTCCTGTGAAGACATAGGAGTCTCCCAGGCATTAAACATTTGCTGTGGTTTTACAGGGCCATGATTGCCATGATATTATCTGATGATTTAGATTGCAGGTAGAAGACAGATAAAGGAAAAGCCAGCGACTGACATGGATGATAGTAACTATAGGAGGTATTTTTTTCTCTAAAGACAGTCTTGAGTGGCTCCATTAGAGTATATCTAGATAAACCTATCTTCTGATTATTTTGCAGTACCTATGAGTTCTTAGAAAATATTTCCACTGATCCACAGCAGGGTTTTTCTTTCCCTGTAGTTAGGAATTGAGGTTAAAATCTCTCTCTTCCCTCTTTCTAGGCTGTTGACTTATATGTAAGGGCCTGGGATTCTGGCTTTACACTTAAGTACTTTTTATCAACCTTCCAGGCTTTAGACAGTCTCATTGCCTTAGCTCACGATCTGTGGAATCTGTAAAGGCAATTTATTCTGAAAATTCCACTTACCAAAAAGTAACTTCATTTTTCCATTAAACGAATTGAAGTTTCAAACTCCTTGTTTATTGCCGGTCTAACAAGGCCATTAATACTTCCTGTCCACTCTGCTGTGGTGATAGCAGGCGGCTTGGGGACTCTCAGCTGCACTGGCCAGATAACCAGTGACAGAGTGTGTCATGGCAGGTGCTAGAGTTTCAGCGTGGAACCCAACTAATTTTTGAAGCCTTAATGATTAGAATGAGGCAGTTTTGATCTTTCCAATGCATGTTCACTCAGAGGCCCTTTACAAACTATACAGAAACTGTTTTTTTATAGATGGCAGTAATAGAACTAGAGTAAAGGTGGATGTGTCATAAGACCCTTTAGTAGTTGGTTATCTCTGAGGAAAGTGCTTTCTCTGTGATAACCACAATGATCTCAGAAGCTCAATGAGGGAGAAGATTCGACTGTGCAGTGTCTCATGCTTCCCTACCCTGTGTGTCACCTTAACCGGAACGCTCCGTGTACTGCGGCAGGAATGCTGCACAGGGACCGTCTGGAGTACTGCTCTCTGTTTTTCTGTAAACACAGTGGCATGCAGCTTCATTTGAAGTATTTGTTTTAAATGCTCACTTAACCAATGGGCAGTTTAGTGATGCAAGTAAAAATCGCTCAATGAGTATCCTGTTAATTACTTTTTTAAAGAAGGCCTTTAGTTGTGTATGGAGACTCCCTGTGATAAGTTCCTCTTATCCATTGGTGCTGAGGCTGTACAGATTATAGAAGATTCTTTATTATGCTTCAGAGCTCTCCCATTCTTCATATCTGAGAAAACGCATATGAAAAATTCCTGATATATCTCTTTCTGACTCCTTTATGCATTAGGCAGATATTCTTGTACCTGCCTGCATGGAGCCCAAGACTGCTCACTTAAAGAGTTTTTTCTTAAAAAAAAAAAAAGAAAAAAAGTATCTTTTCCGTGGAAATTAAAAGTACCATTTAGGTATTAAACAGAACAGTTCTTTTTGTCCAGATCTTCTACTGGAGGGGGAGGGATCCATACAGCATAGTGGATAATGTTAGATTCTGTAATCAGACTGTCTACGTCTACTCTGAGTTCTACCATTTACTGGCTGTGTGACCTTGGGCAGAGTACTTATTCTCTGGAGGCCTCTGTTTCCTCATCCATAAAATGGAAATGAAGTGAGATAATTCACAAGGAATGCTTAGTCATTTTCAGAACCCATCAGAATGCGTGCTCTCCTGTTTCTCTCGGCCTGTAATAAGTATATGATTAACGTTGTTAGCTGCTGCTGTTTTTAGTAATAGTGGAAATATTATTATATGGTGAGCCTAACACAGATTCCAGTGCAAATTTTTTATCAGTACTTTTTTTATTTTAAATTTCCTATAATACTCTATTTGGTATTTCACTAGGCACCTGTCCTCTAGCATTGTGCTCTTATTTGGGAGAATTAGACAGATGGAAAAATGTTGTTCTTTACTTAAGACTTAAAATCAGGTGAGGATATCTGCCTTGAGTAAGAAAGAAAATATGATTTTAAGCAGTTGTTTCTTTTCTCACTTCAGTTCTGAAGAATTTTTTTAAATTCCAATATAATGTACAGTGTTAGTTTCATGTTTATGATATAGTGATTCAACAGTTCTATACATTACTCAGTCCTCATCAAGATAAATGTACTCTTAATCTCCACCACCTGTTTCACCTATCCCCGCCCCTTCACCCCCCCACGCCACGCCCCTCTGGTGACCATCAGTTTGTTCTCTATAGTTAAGAATCTGTTTTTTGGGTTTGTCTCAAAAGAGACAAGGGTTTGTCTCCCTTTGTTCCTTTGGTTTGTTTCTTAAATCCCACATATGAGTGAAAAATTGTATGCTATTCTTTTGCTTTTAGCATTACAGTCTCTGGCTCCATCCATGTTGTTGCAAATGGCAAGATTTCATCCTTTTTTATGGCTCAATAATCTCCATTATGTATATATATATACCACCTCTTCTTTATCCATTCATCTACTGATGGATGCTTGGGCTACTTCTTAATTTGGCTAATGTAAATAATGCTACAGTAAACATAGGGGTGCATGTATCCTATCGAATTAGTGTTTTTTAAAAATCTTTGGAAAAGTACCCAGTTGTGTGATTACTGGGTCATATGGTAGTTCTATTTTTAATGTTTCAAGGAATCTCCACACTGTCTTCCACAGTGGCTGCCCCAGTTTGCATTCCCACCAACAGTGCACATGGGTTCCTATTTCTCCACATCCTTACCAACATGTGTAGTTTTTTATGCTTTTTGATTTTAGCTATTCTGGCAGGTGTGAGATGATCTTATTGTGGTTTTGATTTGTATTTCCCTGAGGTTGAGTGATGTTGAGCGTCTTTTCATGTCTTTGCCCATCTATATTTTGTCTTTGGAGAAATATCTGTTCAAGTCCTTTGCCCATTTTTAATTGGATTATTTGTTTTTAGTTCTGAAGATTTTAGGATTAAAAACATGATGGGGTTTTTGTGATTAAAAGGATGGGAAGACAACTCCAGGCAATGTTGTAAGTTATGATAATCCCATGGTGGAAGATAGTATCTCCAGTTTAGAGCTGGCCCAGGAAAGTTAACTGTGTGGCCCAAAGTTATCTAGTTGGTAAATTGATAGGAGGCATTTAAACCAAGGCTCTCTAATTAAAACCCATGCTCTCTCTATAATGCTATAATCCCTCTTGAAGGACTTTGGAGTAATTAACATTTTTTCCCAGGGGAAAGACAAAATAAAAGAATTTTTAAGGTCTTTAGAAAGTGAAATATGGCAGGCTTTTTTTTTTTTTTTTTTTTTTTTTTAACAGCTTTCACTGTCAAAAAATTCTTCCCTGGGTCTTACTTAAATCTGTACAATAGTTTAAGCCAGTTTCCTTTTCTTTTTTTCCTTTGTGGAAATAGGGATCATGTGGACACCATCCTGTTCTAATCTTTAGACGCCAAGAGCAGATTATTGAGGAATAAGGGAACCTGGGCTGTAATAGAGTTTTGCCATTAACTTTAGCTGTGTTGCCATGGGCTTGTTTCTTATACTCTCTGTGCTCTAGTTTCCAGCAAAGCAAAATGAACGCCTGACTTACCCTGGAGAATTTTGGAGCACAATCTAAGTTAATACGTAAAAATATTTATTTAGAAAGGTGCTTTACAAATTCAGGATACTTCTATTTATGTGACTCTTAGAAAATTAGTGTTCATTTGTAATAATGAGAGTGAAGACAAGTATGTACTGCAGCTTCCCCATCTGTGACAAATAGTGCTAATCAGTCATGACAGTGTTTTGTGAGTTTTGACTTGACCACTGCCATTTGATCAGAATTAGCATGGAAATTGAAATCTATGTGCCATCCTGATATAGGTACTTTTATAAATAGTATTATAGAATAGCTAGGCTTTGTCCCCACCCCCACTTGAGGAGTTCTGCTGTCTGGCATAGTGTCTGGTTCATTAAAAGATACTCAGTGTGTATGTTCATTGATGGAAGAATGCATGACGGACATTGGTCACTTTTTCTTCATAAATCTTATTTCATTCGTGATTCTACTCTGAACTCTTTCAAGTCCTCTATGTTTTTCTTTATAAAACCCAGAGTTGAACACTTCGTATAAAACCTTCTAATTAATGAATTTGGAATTTGTGATTTTGAGGTTTAAATACTTCCTGGTAAGTTCCCTCACCCTACTTTGGTCCTCTTACTCTTTTGATGAGAAGTCTATGTTTTAGCCCTTAATTAAAAAGGGGATTCAGGGGTGCCTGGGTGGCTTAGTCGGTGAAGTGTCTGACTCTTGATCTTAGCACAGGTCTTGATCTCAGAGTTGTGAGTTCAGGTCCTGTGTTGGGCTCCACAATGGGCATGGAACCTGCTTATATATAGGTAGGTAAATAGAGAAAGTAGGTAAGAAAGTTTTTTTTGTTTTGTTTTTTCCTTTTCTTTAAAGGAGATTGAGAAAGTAACATTACCCTGGGACAAGTTGAGAAAAAAGAAGTACCCAATTCATTTTAAGCAAATCATAGTGTGTGTATCTGGAGGATAAGAACTTTAGTGTGTGAGTCTTAGAACATGGGAGAAGTGATTTTTAGTCTAGCAGAGTGCATAATCAGAGCTGCACGGAGAGCGGGAAATCAAAGCATAGTTCATCCTTGATCCTTTGTACTTGACTTAATCATGTTTTAAACCAGTGATTCACACAAAACAATAAAACTGAATTTTAAAGACCAGATGCAGGAGTATGTGTAAAATTTCCCCATGTTTCATTTATTAAAACACTTGATTCCCGCCTAAAATTGGAGATAGAAGATATCATTGTTTCTCAGAATAAGGTACTCTTTGATTTTCAGAGCCTGGCAAAATTTTATTTCATAACTTATTTCCATTTTACTTTTGGGGCTAAATGATTAATTGGCTGGTTCTAAAAGGCATGTTTTGGGTCACAGGCCTAAAAGGCAGAGTAAGTAAACAATGATTTGATCCCCTAGTATGCTTAATTAAATCACTAAGAACTTAAAAGTAAAATCATCCCTATAGAATACTTAGTCAAGTGTAATAAAAAAATTTAATCACAACTGCTACCTTTTGAAATCCTGATTAGGCATTCTATTACCTGCCTTCAAGGGCTCTGCTGCATTGCTGACTCATAGTCTGGGTCGTGTGGCATTTTCTTTGTGTCTTTTCTTCCCTAACATGAAATTCCCTTCATTTCTAACCACGTTTCTCTTTTCATCTTAATGTGATCATCTTCTCTGAGATGCAGTATTTACTCATATTTTTGCCTTTGCCTTCTATTTAGTAAACTTACATCCCTGACCTAATCAGAGATGAAAATGTTAACCCTAGGATTAACTGACCAGTTTACCAACTATTGCTAAATAAGTAGCACCTAGTTCTTTGTGTTGACACTTAATAATACACTGGTGAACATTCCGCTCTCCACTGTTAAATGCCCCCTTAACACTTCTGTGATCCAGACTATATATTTCCCAGGATATTAGTGATTATATAAATATTTGGTAAGCCTAAAATCTAAAACCTTGCTAAAATTAAGAGGTTACTTAAATTACTTCTCCTTAATCTATCAGCTCTGTCAATCCATAAAAGAAGGCAGTTAGATGAGTTTGACCAGACTTGTACTTCCAATCTTCATGTTGATTATTACTCTGTAGGCAGCTGCCCAGGAATTTTGTGATGATTTTTTCTCCATTATTTTCTCAGGTGTAGAAGTAGATTTTGAAAGTGTTAATTTACATCCCTTTTCTTTATTTTCTTTTGAAATGACATCAAATTGGCCCTTTTTTTTTCATCTTCAGCCCCTTTTCTTCCTTCAGTGATAAGTGGTGATTCAGTCACCTCATTTAATAGAATCATTGCTGCCAGCTGGTTTCTCATACTGGGCAATGACAGTCTGCAGGGCCTACTCCCCGTGCGCTGTAGGTTAATCATTTCACACAGATTCTTTTCTTCTTCCATTAGCTCCTTGTCCTTACGGCTGTGGTTGCGCTTTCTCTTTACTTAGTTTACTTTTTTTAATTGTTGGAGGCAAAGTTAACAGGAGCTTTTTTCATGCAGTCTGTCAGCTATTATCTGCTTTCCTTTCTCATTTTAATAAAGGGATGACATGCTTCCTTATCTTTCTGACTACATTTTCTTTTTCATTTTTCCCTTTTCTTTGTACATATTTTCAGATGTCAGGACATTGGAAAGTATGCTGGTTGAAGAATTAAGGACCCATGTTCCAGCTTTAGTTTTTCACTGGTTATGTAACCTTAGGCAAGTCACTTAGCCTCTCCATACCTACATTTCTTCTTTAAAAATCCCTCGTCTACTCATGTTCTGAATTTCGGAATGTGTGCCTCACATTGCTTCTATTCCCTGTGCTTCTCAGTTTGTGCCCCAGCCTTCACTGGTTTCTGGTATGGCTGACCACCGGAGTTGTCCCTTATATTTACATATATTTGGCAGTAGAGATCTATAATCTTTTATTAGAAAGCATTAGGGTAGAAAATGTTTCAGTATTCTAAACTTTTCTAATTTTAGAAAGATAATATGATTATCCAACATATCCTAACACCAAAGTCAAATACACTAACATTAATATTTCTGCCACAAAGTGTATGACTGTTCCATAAAATGACATATGTAAGACTATAAGCAGCCTCTTATTTTTCCAGTGTATTTTATCACCAAGTGAGCTTTGGTCCTAAACTTAAAAAAAGTTTTTTCTTTGTTTTCAGAACTGCTTTGATTTTGGACTGTTATGCCCCAATAATGGGTTCGTGATTAAAGGAGCGAGACTGATATAAAGCGAAGGTCAAGCAAAGCTTTATTTTGCGCCAAGCATCAAGAATCTAACCGAACGTTCGGGGACGCACCTCTTACAAGATAGGGCGACCCTTCTCTTTTTCACAGTCTAGCTTTTAAGGGCAAAGGCCATGCGGTCGGGCCTGGCCACGCACAGGTGACCAGTGAGATTGTAACATACACAGGAAACTCCAGTGATGCTAGGTGACCAATTGAGTTACAATTTACCCTAGTAGACATTTGACCCAGCCTATCACCTTGGTTGGGATTGGTGCTCAAAAGGCTCCCAAAGGGCGGGGCCCATACTCCTTGGTAACCAGGGAGACAGTAAGCATCCCCCCACTGATCAGATGTCTCCACCTGGCCTGACCCACCCTTGTATCTGGGCTTTGTTACCTGGAGCTGGTTTCCGGGACTTGTTTTTAAGTGAATCCCCTGGGGGAAGGGGAGCAGGGACAGTTTAACTTTAATGAAAGCTTCTTGCTAAATAGGTCCTTACAGGACTTGTGGTTTATGGGCAGTTATATTCTTCTACTCTATCTCTTTTCTTAGAACTTCCCAGATAGCCTTTCTGATTTAAATTTCTAAGCTTATTATTAAAAAATTTGAGTTCTAGTATTTTACTTTCCTGGTTTCTTCACTTTTTCTAGGAATCCAGAACCAGTTTTTGATGGCTTTCATCTGACATTGCTGCTGCTTTTTTTCTTTTTTTAAGATTTTATTTATTTGAGAGAGAAAGCTAGAGACAGAGCGTAAGCAGAGGTGGCAGGGCAGAAGGAGAGGGAGTAGCAGACTCCCCTCTGAGCAGGGATCCTGATTGTGATTAGGGGCTACATTCCAGGACTTCAGGGTCATGACCTGAACTGAAGTCAGACACTTAAACCACTGAGCCACCCAGGCACCCCAACATTGCTTTTACCTTTAGACAAGCCAGTTTTCCTTACTGCTGTCTCCCTGGAGAATACCAAACCCCGTTCAAGCCTGTCTTAAAGCCAAGTCACAAGGCATTGAATTAATTAGCCTTCAGTTTTGAATTGCTGACTACCACCGCCCCCAGCCACCGTGCACCTCCTCCCTGTTTGTCTCTTTAAGTTAGAACTTTGCTGCTATATTCAGATAATGCCACAAGGTGGTGCCCAAATAGCAGTGAATTTCTCTTTCTCACATTTCCAAGTGCCAGTCAACTTCCTGACCAAGTTCTTTGCCCTTAAAGTACAGTCAAATATTTAGTAAAGGAATTTTGTAAGGGATTAGCCTGATTTGGAAAGGTATGTCAACATAGCAAGTGTTAACTCTAAACTCACCTTGATTTCTGTAATAATTCTCCTGGTTCATGACTTTGAAAATCTTTTACAGGCACTATCTGAAATAATAGTCCTTGAGAGGAAGCACTTAGGCTTATCATGTACATTTCATTGTAAAGGTGATGAATGACTAGCCATGAAATTAGAGCTCGTATGGTGGTACTTCACAAAGTGCTTGCGTCACCAGATCATGTAGAGTCTGTATTGTCTCAGGTTTTGGTAAAAGTATTAAATGGAAACTAAGATTCTCTGTTACAAATTGAAGATGGATTGCCTCGATTTGTGTTTTTGTTTTGGTTTTAGAAATATTTCTTTGTTTCTCTTGATTATATGTGGTCATTTTTCCAGGTGGGAATTGTGCGTTCCAGAAGATTTTTTTTTTTAAAGATTTTTATTTATTTATTTGACAGAGATCACAAGCAGGCAGAGAGAGAAGGAGGGGAAGCAGGCTCCCTGCTGAGCAGAGAGCCCGATGTGGGGTTCGATCCCAGGACCCTGGGATCATGACCTGAGCCAAAGGCAGAGGCTTCAACCCACTGAGTCACCCAGGCGCACCACCAGAAGATTTTTGACTCCTGAAAGTGCTCTGAAAATACTGAAATTTGATTTGCCTCTGAAATATTTTTTCTGTGAGACTGTAATAGGGAGATATAACTAAAGCCAAGTGGCTACCATTTCCATTTGAGCAAGAAGGCAGAAGAATATTGAAACATATTCTCTATCCCTATTGAATATTTTTAAAGATCAGTGAAGTGGGAGTAACAGGCAATTATGTGTAACCACTAACACAGTTGAGAAGTAGAATTAAAATGAATACATTATCAGCAAGACTGGATTGTGGAACCCAGTAAGTGGGTTGAACTCACAACCCTGAGATCAAGACCTGAGCTGAGATTAGGAGTTGAACACTTAGCCTACTGAACCACCCAGGTGCCCCACTCCACAGACTTTTTATTTCTATTAGCTCCAGATCTTTCTCTTTATTATAAAGTACTAATCACATTATTTCCACTTAAAAAACACTTGGAAGGTTAAAAATATTAACTCTTAGAATCAGGTACAAGGAGACCAGGAAATCCTTGTCTCATGATTAAAGTTTGCTTATAATTTGGATTAAAGGGAAGTACCTGGTGGTATGAAGGGTACTCCCACTTCTAACACTGTCCTTACTTCCAGAGAGAAAACGACTGGAAGCCAAGCAACGGGAAGATATCTGGGAAGGCAGAGACCAGTCTGCGGTTTGAACATCACTCAACGAAGGGGATAGTTCTATGAATTCAGAAAATATTTCCATAGTCTTCAGATAGGAGGATCCTTCTAGAGTTGTGTGTACGTGCAGAAGTGCTTGTTAATGAACGAAAGAGAGAAAGCCATCAAGACAAGCACTGACTGGATACAGAAAGCTGATGGGCTCCTGTCCGTCTCGCTTCTAACTGCAGTTCTGTGGAACTACCCTCCTGTGTTGGACATAGAAGGGAGCCACTGGGCAGGAAGCTCACTTGTACTGGCTTGGGTAGGACTTCCAAGAGTGCTCTGGGCGGGGCAGGTCCCATTGTTAGCCTGGCTCACGCATCTAAGATGCCTGAAGAAGTTACAAAACAGAGGATTCAAACCTGCGATGATGAGAGATTCTGGCCTTGCAAAGGCGGCGTGCTCCTTGGGGCCTCACAGAGCTGAGGGCTGGTGGAGGGAGCAGTTAGTACTGAGGTGGAACAGTGTCTGAAGTACTTGGTTCTCACAGAATCGACACTGTCACTTCCAGAACTCCAGAGCGGGTGAGCTGCGGCAGATGTGGGTGTTTGGACCGAGCTGAGGCCTGGGGCTGCTCCAGCAGCCAGGGGCCTGCCAGCCTCGGTCCTCACAGGAAGTCAGCCGTGGAAGCCATGTGCTAGTTCCAGTTGAAACAATACTATCATGCTGTGAGAGGGAGACATTAAAGCTCATTCGATGACACACATCACTCTCTTTGTCAATTTTGTCATTCCCACAAAAAGCTTGGAGAACAGCTCTCCTCGTATCCATCCCTGTGGTGCTGTGCATGGGTTCAGTGGATCCGCTGGGTGTATTGAGCCGCATTGAGTAGTCCGCTGCTCCCCTCCCCACCCCAGAGTATACTGCAAACATGCATCTCTTGGGATTGGTGTGCAGTAGCCCCCCTCCCCTTCTTGCCCTCCCTATACACCCCCACCCTGGCCTCTGGCTTCCTCCTGTTTCTGTCACGCTTGACATTCTGCAGAAGGTATCTGGCACTCAGCAAGTTCTTGGTATCATCTTCCCAGCCTGTGCCAGAGGCACTTGGCAAGCGATACCAGACCATCCATTACAATGAAGAGTTGCCAGAATAAAACAAACACCTCTGGGCAGTGAGAAATTTCCTAAAAGACACTGATGAGTCTGAGCCACCAATTTAGGCTTTATTCATATTCTACCTGCATTCTCATTGCTTTTGGAAAGAAGTTCTACGCTGAAGAAATGGCAGCGCTAGGCCTTAAGAGAGGCTGAGGTAGCAAGAAATGATGTCCCATCCGTGCTTTCACTGAGGGCAAGAGCCTCATATGTGTATGATTTCATGCCCACGACAATGACGGAGTATTAGCATTGCCTAGAACATGGTGGAGTGGGGGCTCTGTTCAAATGTTCCTCAAAGGACGCTGGCCTTGGTTCTTAGCCCTGCCCCGGCTATCCCTGCTGCTCTTCTGGTCTTGCAGCCCTCTTGCGGTTCTTCCTCAGCATCGTTTTCTCATTCTCGGTCAGTTCCGAAAGTGTCCCTTGTTCGTGCTCAGTGCTTCCTTTTCAGGTTTGGGGCATTGAAAAAAATCCTTCTCTTGACCCTCGTCCTAGTACTGCCTAGACCAAGGCACCTCTCTCCGGCAGGCAGCTAAAGGACCTGTGCTCTCGGTCTCCACGCAGCAGCCTTCTCTAAGACAGGCAGGTCTGTTTGAATGATATGGCCGCATTGGAAAGGCAGCAAATTCTCCATATTGAATGGTTTATTTCTGAGGTATACCTTTGCTCTGTTTTGATTCTTCAAGGCTAAGAGTGACCTGGGGCAGTAAAAAAGATGATTGTTCCTATCACTTGTCTTTGAGGTGCTCCCCCTTTCTGATAGCATTCTGGCTTTTAAGGGCCTCGTTAATGGTAACATAGAGCCACATGTTCATTACCCAGTTTTCTTGTATTACTCATAACTCCATAAGGTACTGTTGTCATTCAGATTCTGTGTATTAGGTGGCTAGTAGAATATGCTTTTTTTCTAGCCACCTCGAACTTTCAGATTTATCCTTATAATTAGGCCCAGAAAAGGGATTTGTGTTTTTTAGCTAATACTGAAAGCTATGGAGTGTTGGTGCTTCCACCATTAGTAGAAAATGTGCTTTTTAGTTCTATTTTTCCAATTGTTCGGATTGATGTATAGTGGGTGGAGGTAGGAGGAGCTTCCATGGCCCAGCAAGGACTACACTGAGCTTGTCCAGACGCGAACCAGATCGTTGGTCCCATCTAACCTGTGCCTTCACAAGCAGAGCTGACTAGAGAGCACCCTGTAGCTGCCTCTGGCTCCTCTGTTAGATGTTCCAGAAGACTGAATTCTGCGAGGTGTTTTTGTTGCTTCATGTAAAATGACTAAATCCCAGTGTCACCTGGAATTTGTAGTAGAAAGGTATATTCCCCTTGAGTTCTGATATGCTCCCCGTAGAAATAAATTGGGCTTCTAATTAGTAAGCTGGGGTTCCCAGCCCTTCAGCTTCTGTGAGACTAAAGAACGCTGAAGTGAAAATCTTCCGACATTTTTGGTTCTGTCTGGAATTTGGTGGTTGGTATTCTGTTAACATTCCTCATCTAGTTACAAGGCATGCCAGCCACCAGTCTTCCTATGTCCTCTTTCAACTCGGTGGTGTAACAGCACAGCCCTTGTATAGCTTTTTCCAAGAATTGGAACTGGCTGCACCTATCAAACGTGTGATGTGGGCAGCAAGACAGAGACCAGAGCCAGTGGCTGGCTGCCTGGCCTGCTTTTCCTGGCTCTCTTGGAAACTGGATCCAGGAAGAAGCGGTGGGTCACCTCCCTGCCTAAATGTAGTCATCAGTCGCCACACACTCCCCCACGGGCTGCACATTCTTTCACAGACCATTAGCCGCATGTGCGAGTATAATGTTGTTACTGTTCGAGCGATGTTTGCTGGGTCCAACAGGAAATCAGTCCTTCCCATGTTAACCTAAACTGCCATGCCAAGATATAATGCTCCCTTTGCCTAATGAAGGAGATGAAGGAGTGGAGGAGAGAGAAGGTAGAAGAGAAAAAGGAAGAAAGTACGTCTCTGTATTCATAGAGGATAGCTACAATCGTGTCCCTTGTTACTCCCTGAGGAGGGGACCGCGCTCATGATGTGGGGAGGGGAGTGCTATTGTAAATCTGCCCATCTGCTACCATTCATTTTAGTTTTGGAGCCTCAGTTATAAAAGTTTACAATCCTTGGACTTTACCTTCTTGCCTCCTCCCTTTTGTCCCTTGACCTTTCTGACCCACGTTTCAGCGCTGAGCCTGGGAGGGAATTGGGAAGCAGATGATAGGCTAATATCAGAGAAATGTAGTAGGACTGTTGTGAGTAGTGTGTCCCCCACACATCCTAGTCCCCACCTCAGCAAGAGTGGAAGAAGTTAGACTTCATGTGGTGGGAACTGCAAAGAGCCAGTCTTGTCTTTGTAGCTGTCCATAGTGAGCAACCTTTATTGAGATTAGAGCATCAAACCTGTAAAGATCATCTCTTATGTGTGTCTAATTTATTCCATGCGAAGTTCACTCCAGAAGCTTGGTTGAGACCTGAAATTTGGGCCAGTCCTGAGACGCACAGTGATCTTGAGGGAGACTGGATTGCCTGCCAGGGGAATGGCATATATATATTTTTTTTCCTTGGCAGAGGCCCTGGCAGGGGCTGGAGTCCATACCACCGCAGCAGTCTTTCTGCTTGGCCTTCTCTTGCTGTTCTGTAGGAAGGCCCCATCTGGCCAGCTCTGCAAATCCTGCCCCTTCTCAAGCACTCAGTAACTGGTGGTGTTGGCTCATCAGGAGATAAAGGGATGCCTGAGGCCTACGCTTCCAGAAGCATAGAAACACCCATATGTGCGGTAGGATAAAGGTAAAGGCACTAGAGTGGATTCTTAGGAATAACAGGTGAGTTCTAAATGAGCACAGACCAAATGAGGGATTTGGTCTGGATTCATCAATATCTCTGCCAGTTGTGACTTTGAGCTTTTAGCAGAGTTAATGCTATCTTCCGTGTATTTTTATCCTTTCGTCCCCTATGCCTCCAAGACATTTGCAAAGCACCATTCAAATGGGGGACTGAGCCATAGTCCATCTCTAAAGAACTGATTCCTCCTGAACCAGGAACTCTGGGGCAAGATCCAGTAAAGACTGGGTCTCCTTGTGGAAGACGAGCTCAGCTCAACAAAGCCTGGAGGCCATAGACCATAGACCAAAGGCCCTTAGGGGACAGGCCCAGAGTCCTCCTGAGGGAACAGTACCATTTTGGTTTGGTGATCTTGCCATCAAAAGGCTTCCTGAGCAGTTCTTGGTGCCCCTTGGCACTGACCCCTTTCCCTCTGAGTTAGGGCTCTGCGAAGGGCTTGGCTCCAATAAGCTGAGGTATCTGGTGTGTGGGCAGCAGCCGGAAGTGTGCAGTCATTGCTTCAGATGAGGTTGTTCCTGAGACGCTGCTCCTGCTCCAGGGAGAGCTCTGCATTAGCTCGGTAGGAATCCCCTGTGGACCAAAGGAGAACGGGTAAGAAGCCAACCTTCCCATGCTCTTATCCCCTTCCTGACAATTTCTCTCCTCTCTCCTCTCTCTCTCTCTCTCTCTCACTCTCTCTCACACACACACACACAGTTACATTCTGCCCCACTCACCCTTTACATCAGGTCAGTCATAGGCATAAACATTTTGTAGAAACAGACCCTGCTGTGTAGTTTCAAGCACATCAGGAAGAACAGGCTATTGAGTAGAAAGGGTTGTGCTGATACTCTGCCCACCCACCATCCCCAGATTCATTCTCTACCCTTATTTGTTTTCTCTGTGCTCTAGATAGCTTCCCTCTGGCTTCCTCAGCCTCTGTTTCTGGTTGATTTAGGTCAATGAGAAGCAACAGCAGAAGATTAGTGGATAGAAGGAGGGAGACGTTGGTGTATTTCTTCCCTGTTCCCGTGGTGGTGGCCTCCCTTGCCTCCTGCTCCGGTCAGGTTCTCCCTCCAAGCTTGAACTTTAACCCACCTCTAGGACACCCTGTGCCCCTTCAAGCTGAAAGGCATTAACAATTTCCCACTCTGGGTTATCCTCAGACACCCTCATTTCCTTAGTCCTATTCACACCTCTATAAACAGTCCTTTCATTAAATAACTGTGTTCTCACCTGGTATGTCCTCTGTTTTGTGCAAGGACCCCTACAGTGCTCAAAAGTGCATTGTTTTTCTTTCCTCCCTCGCTGCCCTGGATCCCTTGCAGCCCACTACGAGCATTCTGGAGGCTCTCTCCACTGTGCAGCCTTAGGTTCCAGTCCCTGGTAACTCTGATGTTCCTGTCTCAGTTTTCAGCAGCAAAACCTACTCAAGTTACACAATTTTGAATCTTTGGACTATTTCCTCTTTCTCCTCTTATGGTTTTGCATCCATTGCTAGAGTTACCCTTCTGAAAACATAAATCTGATCTTTTTGCCCCCCCCCCTTGACTAAAATTGGTCAGTGGTTCCCATACCCACAGGAGAGTCATTCTCTTAGCAAGAACTATCATAACCCCCCTTGCAAAGCACTTCAGTGGGTTTGAAGTACATAGTTCCCCCATTTTAAAAAAGAAAACAACTTTGAGGTTGAGATGTTCCTCAATCTTACAGCTAGAAAGTGGTGGACTTGGATTTGGAACCCAATGAAGCCTTCGGGGGCCAAATCCTGTGTTCATTCTCCTAGTCTTCCCTTCTTCCCGGACTTGGGCCTCTCCTTTGAAACCCAGTTCAAGCATCGTTTCCTCTGGGAGAACTTGCTAGCCCCCAAGTCGTTGCTTTCTCTCTGTGCCTGCTCAGCATTAGTTCATATGGGTTTGGAATAATCGGGAGTATTGGGGTTATCCTTTGGCATGCCTGCTTACCCTATTTGACACTGAGCTCCACATTTTACTCCTATTTATTTTCCTAGTGCCTGGCACAGTATTCGACACAAAAGTAGGTCTTCAATGTTTGTTGATTGAATAAACCAGTCCTGGCCTGCCCTATGTGCTAAGCATGGGTGTGAACGCACACTCCCCATAGCAAGTTCAGGCATTTCGTAACTTGAAGCTAGAGGAGGGACTGCTACCTTCCTATACAGACAAGTAGGGCAACCATTTCCGTACTCTGTCCCCTACTGAATCTGCTTCTTCCATTGTCCCATATGACCAATCCTGCAACTGTCCCAAGCCCTGTTCTCTGTGGCCACCTTCTTGTGCTCCGTGATCCCAGCTGGAGACAGCAACACAGAGCTGGCGGACCTCTCCTTCTGCCTGTGAGGCAGTCAACTTAGGACAGGCACGACTAAGAAAGACCATACGAAAGGGAGGGCGAACAATAACGGGACTGGGAAAGAGAAATCCGGACTTGGCTTGAAGTAACAGAAAAGACTCCAGGACAGATGGGAGACTGAGTTTATAATCCAAAGAGCCTTAAGGACAAAAAGGGGTGTAGAAGTCAGTTGTGACTGGGTGAGGCTGCTGGTGTTACCAATTGGGTCTAGAAACGGACCTATGAAGATATCAAGGGAAGTTCGTCTCTGTCCTACCCCTAGCCTTCCACATCCGCCTTCCAGCCCCATGGAGGGTGCGGGCAGGGGCTCCCAGCTTCCCGAGCCCATAGGCGGCTGGCCCCACGAGGGCTCGTGGTTACCTGTGTGGCAGTTGTGCAGCCACACCCGGTGCCCATCATACTTGCAGCGGCACCGCATCATGTTGTTCGAGAAATCAGACTCTGCCACCTCGAACTGGGGGTTCACAACCACCTGCAGAGAGACAAGGGGACAAGTGAAAGCAGGTGACGATCATGGTGGCGGTCATCCTTTACATTGCACGCAGTCTCGCAAAGGGTGTTTACGCCCTTTGCTTCACTAGTCCTTCCAGGCACCCAGAGGGCAGGCGTTAACGTTCCTATGCTATGTCGTCCACTGACTCAAGACTCAAACCCAGGTCCTTGGGATCCTTCTTCGGTGTTCAAGTGCCAGACCTGTTGGAGACCCTATTTGTGAAACTCTTCCCTCATGGGACTGCAGGGAGACTTTTGGAATATCTGCAGGCAATGGAGTTCCTATGGGGGATCCCCAAGCTTCCTTACCTGGAAGATGTAATTCCCAGGGCCTACATCTGTGATATCCACCCACTGGCAATCGATGTCATGCCGGTAGGTGTCCCAGCAGCCGACAGTCACTCCCTGCTCCCCGAAGTTGGCACACGCATAGCGCTTCTGCAGTCCTGTAAGGGAGGGTGCCAGTGGTTACTGAGGCATCGGGGAGGGGCTTGGGACCCTGCACGCCAGGCCCTGCACACGGAATCCTCACACCGGTCATCTCCCTCAGTGGAATCAGACGAGGGACCTGCGGTTCTGTTAGATAACCTGCCTGGGAATCAGAGCCTGAATTCCTACTAACCGTGAATCCAGCACAGTAGCAAACCCCATGTGTGATAGGATTTCTCTGGATGCTCTAGTGGGAACTCCTGTTGGCCTAGGAATTATGGGTGGAAGTTTCCAGCCCTACATCCTTCCGACCCTCTGAAGAGCGAGCGTTTGCCGTGCCATTCTGAAAGGCTAGGAACTGTGGGACTGCAAACAGGAATCAGACAATCCGTGTCCTCAGAGAACTTAACCAAAGTGAAACAGGCCTGCAACTCTTGTCCAAAACCGAGAGTATGAAGCCTTTACAGGTGGTACGAAGCGTGCTGGGAATGCAGCAGCAGCAGGGACCTTCCGCCTAAGATGTCGGGAGGTAAGACATCGATCTTTCTGGAGTGCCTTGAGTGCTGACTGTTGCCAGACCAGAGTCTCCAGGTGCCTGAGGGGGTCTTGGCTGAGGGCAGAAAGGAGCCTCACCGGGACAGGGCTGAGGAAGAGAACACCAGGAGGCTGCGCGGCCGGGGATCCGCCTACCTGTGGGGCAGTGTGTGTCCTCCAGGCAGAAGCTGGCCTTGTGCCCCTCAGCCACCTTGGAGCCGTTGAGAGTGAGGAGGTCATAATGGGTGAAGACCTCGATGCTGTGGTAGTGCCTGTGGGAGGGGAAGCGCTGTCAGCCTGGAGCAGGCGGCGAGCCAGACCGAGGCGCTGGGCCCCATCACTATCCAGAGAGGAATGGTACCGTCAGGGCAGCATCCTTCTCCCTCTCCAAGCCAGGATCCGTGGGACCATGGTCTACCTTCTGGCACCCCCTGCCCGGCAGCCAGGCACAGCTGCCCTCACCCGGTGTGGACCCAGGTGAGGAGGGGAGAGCACAGCCCTGCGAGCCTCCAGGAGGCCGGTGCCTGGCCACGAGGCCCAATCGGAGGCAGGAGGGAGGGGCTCCTCCAGGACCGAGCCTCGGGGGCCGATCTGCCAAGGAGGGGTGCTCACTCTGCTCCCTGGGAGCCTGCGACCAAATTGCTACCATTGTTTCCAATCCAGGCCTGATGACAACTCTGTTCCTGCTACAGGGGAAGGTGCTCATTATCTCAGCAAGGCCAAGTCCCGACGCTGCTGCCCGCTCCACTCCGCTTTCCCCACCCATGCTGCGTCCTCTAGGCAGAAACCACCACTTTCCTACTCTGCCTTTGTCAAGGGCCTTGTCTCTCCTGTCTGGGCTGGAGACTCCTGATAGGAAAGAGAGCCCATTGTCTCCTTTCAGTCCCTGCGTTCCCGCTTTCCTCGGGGTGGCCTTGCTCTGCTGCTGCAGAAGCCAGCAAGCTTTTTCTGCAGAGCCAGCATCCTGGTTGGGATGTCTATTTTGGGTGTCCAGGTTTCTAGGAGTTTTCACTTTATGTGGCTTCCAAAGACAAGGCCTAAGGTCCACCACAGAGAAATTAATTGTCCATATCATTCTAACAAAGAGCAGCTCTGCTGGCAATGAGTGCTCCACCAGCCGCTGCTGGGGGAGTGCACCCCATGAGTACCGTTAAGGGCTGTACATCCGGGGCAGTGCCGGTCGGTGCCCCCGCAGTTCCCTACCGGCTCCTGGAGGCAAATCCGGTGAGGCGTCGAGGAAGGAAGGCTCTCAGAGTGCGCACCCCTCCCAGGACAGTGCCTGGGGTCAAGGGAAGACCACATGGGCTTGATTCTTGGACTTGGCTGTTTGTTCCTCGAGAGCCACGGCGTTAGTGAGCACTGACCTGTGGCACTGGTGCCAAATCCAGCTGTGGCGTCCTGTCTTGGGACGGAAGTCGGCCCGGCCTAGGTTGTAGATCTGGGAGGAGAAGCGCAGGAGGCGCCGGTGGCCATAGGGCCAGTCCATGTGGTCAGCAGACTGGGAGAGGCAGTTCTCTTCATGCGCGCAGTACAGCAGGCTGAGCGGCCGGTCCTCCAGGTAGGCGGTCTCCTGCACGAGCTGGGCATTCATCACCAGGTCTGGAGCGCCTGTGGCCACAGGGGAAAGGGAGGGAGGCAGCCGTGTTGCTCTCAGGCAGAGGGGTTCTCTGGGGGAGCTACCAGCAGGGCAGGGCTCTCCCCAGGACAGGAGTCAGGAGGGTTGGTTCAAGCGCTCCCACGCCCTGGTTAGGCATGACGGCTTTGGAGTCGGGCTGCCGCCGTTCAAGTCTTGCTTTGTTTCTGGCCACACCTTTCACTAGCTCTGTGACTTGCTTAAGCTTCTGGCTCTCACTTTCCCCATCCCTAAGGTGGGGATCGTAATAATGCCAGTCGTGCCAGTACCCGTAATGTGCTCAGGTCACTGTCAGGTAAGCATGCCCTCGATGTAAGCTGGTATTTCCTTTGTAAAATGCTCCTCAGCTTCCAAGTGCCTCTTTGTGGTCTAGCTCACACAGCCCCTCCCGAGCCCTGCTGCCCACCTTGGCTTCCCCAGCTCAGTCACTCTCTCTGGGTCTCAGTTCCTTCAAGGGAGGGGCACAGAGGGGAGAGGGCTGGCAGGAAGGGTCGGAAGAGATCATCTCTGAGCCTGCTCCTGGGCTCTGCCATTCGGTCCACCCTGCTGCAGTTTCAGGCCCGTGTCTCCTGCAGGGTCCCTGTTTAACCTGACTGCTCTCCTGGGTACTCGCACCAGCCTGTCCTGTGCATTCTTCCCTGACGACATTCCCAGTGCTTCTCTGTGCCGGAAATGCCTGTTCCCTTCCTGCCTCAGGGGCTCTCACCCACCTCGGAGCCCCATGTGTCCTCGCCCCCATGCCAGTGGAGCTCTGCTGCTGTTACCATGTCACATCAGGGGAGAAAAGTTGCCTGTTCTCAGGACTTTGCCTTGCAAGAGCAGGGTGACAGTTCAGATCTGGGGAGAGGCATCAGCCGGGTGACAGTCTATGTGCTGAGGACAGTGAGGTGGGACTGCTGGTTAGTTTCAGCAGGCGGGCACTGCGGGTGGTAGCGGGGGCTGCACTGGGCGGCCAGAGGGGGCCTGGACCATCACCAAATGTTCCCAAAGGTCATGTGCTTATTCCTAGGCTATGCTCACGGCAAACCCTTGAGTTCCTGAGGGAAAGAAGGAGCGCTTCCAGAGAGACAGAGAAGGAGAGAGGGCAAAGAAGAAAAGGAATGAGAAAGGTCACAGAGGAGAAATGGGGATGGTCACACAGTGGGCAGGTTGCCTGTCTGTGCTCGCCCATGGCAAAATGTCAGAAGCCTTCAGGCTGAGAGCTGCTGCTCTGAGGGAGGGGTACAGGGGTCCCAGGCCGGGGAACAGGCCCCCAGTGCGCTGGGAAGGCGCAGGCTAGTGCCACAGCTCCCTGCTGGCAAGGGTGTGCCGTGAGGACCCGGTATTTTCTAAGGCGCGCGGCACGGAGAAGAGTGCTCAGGCTCGCTGACAAAGATCAAGGATGTCTTGGTGTGCAAGCCTGGCTGGGAAGAAGGTCAAGTGGCCACTTGGTGCGGTGCCAGCCGCAGCCTCGGGACCAGATACAGTATCTCGGCATCGACCTGGTCGGCAGGTATCAGACCAATGCAGCCGCCCCGAGCATCCGGATGCGTGGGGTAGACCCCTGCCTCGGAACACTCTTGTCCTGTATAGCCTGCTGGGGAACCCACAGCTCAGGACAAGGACACGCGGTTGTGGCCTAGTGCATGTGTACAGAATTCCTAGCAGAAAAGGCTGCCCTTACTAAGTCTAACACATTCTCTTGTTTTTATCATGTTTTTTTTTCTTTCAACTTTTGGTCACGACACAGAAAGTGAAAAACATGACTGTGCATCCTCGTGTGTTCCCCTATCCTCTGCTTTAATCCTCACCATAACCCCGTGAGCCGGGCAGGGCAGGACTGGGTCCCCAGTGGATGGGTGACTTGGGTACCCACAGCTGGTAAAGGGCAGGGCCACTGCTCCAAGTCCAGCCCTCCTTCCACCCCCCACACTTCCAGGCCCTCCCTGAGAACGGGCGGTGTGGGCTGGCCAGGCTGGGGCGGCGGCGCCATGGATGCTACTCACTGTCTGTGCAGGAGACCCCGGCCGAGGAACGCCCTGAGCCGTGGGAGCAGAGCACCGGCCCATGTCTCTGACACTGCTGCAGGGCCAGCTCTGTGCCCGAGCAGTGCACGCCGCTCATCACCACGTCGGCAGCCCCCGGCGTCCCCTGCCAGTACCAGGTGTCCTGAGAAAAGAGCCAGTGGCACCTGGTCAGTGGGGAGGGATGCTTTGGAGTCATCCCCTCCGACGCCCATCTGATGCTGGAACCCCACTGGACCGCCGCCACCTGGCTGTGCCCGGCCCCGGCTTGAAAGTCTCCAGCCTGGTGACAGTCCCCGCTGCTTTGCACCCCTCCGGCAGCAGAAGTTTCTCCCATGGACCAAGGCAGGGAGATTCTTCCGCCACTGGCCTTGCCCCACCCTCTCCCACATGGCAGCCCTCAGCTGTTGAAGAGGACGGTCCTGTTCCCTTGCTGTCCATTCAGCTTTGCCTCCTGTAGCCGGGTGGTGGGGGGTGGCAGTGCTCATGATTGGGCACCGTCTCCTAGGGGCAGGGTGCCCGGCATTCCCCCACCAGCCAGTGTGGGCCCAGCAGAGGACGTTGTGCCAACCCAGCCACTCCACAGCCTTATGGTTTTCTTTCCCGGATCCCTCTCAAATCTACCCGCATCTCCCCCAGGACTGCCACCAGTCTGGGCCACGCCAGCATCGTCTCTCAGTGGGGCTGCCAAAGTGAAAGTCAGCATTCTCGCTGCCCCAGCAGTGTGCCGAACAGCACAGAAGAAATGTTTGAGACATCTGCATTGCAGACTTTGAACGTCTGCCAGCCTCTTCCTCCCTCCCTCCCACATCACACCCTCGACAGCCCCACTCTGGCCCCAGTCCCTGATCTTCCCAGTGGGGTCAAGCTTCCCCGGCGTGGGCTGTTTATCCCCACCCGACCTGGTCTGCTGAGCCTCGAGTCCTCTTCCCTAGAGAAGAGGAAGTACGGGCCTGTTGCGTGGATGTTTTGTTAATGACCGCCTTCCCCACTTCGTGGACTGTTCCTGAGGAAGGAGCTGTGTCTTGTTCGCCACACTGTCCCCAGCCCCCAGCATGACATCGGCCCCCAATTCCACTCAGTAACTAATCAGTGAATGAATGAATGAGTTGTTAGCACTTTTAGCAGAGGAAGTCTGGAAGCAAGACAGGGACCTACCTTGATCGCGTGGTTGGCAAAACCCAGGCCGAGCTGTCGGCAGGCCACCATGGCTTCGGTGAGCCCCCAGTGGTCACTGCACACGGCCCCCCAGCGCCGGACTCCGTTCACCTCCACCTGCACTTCCACCACACCCTCCTGGGGGTTGCGCCCGCCGGCCAGGCGCACCTGCAGGGGTCAGAGGGGTGTGAGGAGCACGGCGGCCTCCGGACTACAAGCCTGGAGCAGGGTCCTGGCCGGCTCTCCCCTTCTCTGGCTTCATCTTCCGCTCTGTCACTTGAGATACTTAGCTAGAGAGTCCCTGCTGTCCCTGCCCACGAGAGCAGTTGGACTTAAGGTGCCTGCCCCTACCATTAGTGATGGCTTGCCGGGTGCAAAGGGCTTTCATATCTCTTATTACATTCACAATAACCCCAGGAGACAATTAACCCCAACTGACAGAAGACAGAGCCACGCTCAGAGACATGAGTGACTTGTCCACTGTCCGCATGACACATGACACCTGAACATTGGCCATTCCATGCAGCCTCGCAGTGACACTCCCCAGCACCGACAGCGCTGGGGTCCTCTGCCCTAGCCCCTCGACACCTATCGTGGGAACGTGTATCTGCGTGAAGGGCCCCCGTCACCATGGGACATCTCTGAAGGCCAGACCCTGGCCTTGAGGACACATGAGCCAGGCTGGGGAGGCTTAGAGGAGAGGCTTTCCAGACCAGCTCTGAGAACCCCCTCTCCACGGGCTCCATGTGGTGTCCTGGGGTGCTCTCGAGGCTTTCCAACCCCCCAGTTGGTGGCTACACCGGAAGCTGAGCTCACCTGATTCTTGAAGCCCATGTCAGGGATGTTGCACCTGACGGCGGCATCATTCTCGTGTTTACAGCCATTCTGGGACCCCTCCAGTGAGGGGCAGTCACTGAGGGTCCGCTCAGAACCCCTGCAGCGCACCTCGCTCAGGTGGATGGGTCCCAAACCTAGCGGGGAGGGGGAGGTGCCGTGTAAAGCTCCGCCTCTAGAACCCCGTGGCTTCCCCCCCATAGTCGGGGAGAACTTTCTGTCCTGGGCCTCAGCACCAGGGCCACCAAGGGACGGAACAGTGGCCCATCCACGGCCTCCTACCCCCCACCCCAGGCCTCCTTGCTTACCCTGGCCCAGCTGGGCCCCAAAGAGGGCCTCCCGAGCCGAGCCAAAGCCAAGCTGACGGCACACAATGCTGGCAGAGATGAGGTTCCATCCGTGGTCGCAGACCGTCCCCCACTGGTGGTTCATGAGCACCTCGACACGGCCCTCTCCCACCTGGGCCCCTGAGCGGAGGCGCACCTTCAGCTCCTGCTGGGAGAAAACCAGCTTCAGGGCGGATAGAGGAGGCAGCAGCGGGCACGGCGGAGCTGCTGTGGGGAGCCTGGGCCAGGCCCCTTCCCGCAGGCGAGCCGATGACCGGGGTTCCAGTCCCACCTCTGGTGGTTCAGTGCTACTGCCTCAAATACGCCAGTAAGCCATTCTTCATAAGCGCCCGTCCCTCATGACAAAGAGCCACCGCACGGGCCACAGTGGTAACAAGGGAGCCTTAGGAGCTGGGGTTCTTGGCCTTCACAACCCTCTACCTGCTCTCTTGGGTGGCGGGGGGGGGGGGTCCCTTCCTGTCGTCCAGCCCTGGCTCCTTCCTTATCCTTGGGGTTAAACTAGATCAGTGTTCCCAACGGGACCCGTGAGAAGATTTCAAGCTGCGCAGGGACGTGGTATGAATGAAGCTGACTCACACGGTGGGGCAGTGATTTCTGCGTTAAATCTTCTACAGTCCTTCCTGTTTCATGGAGGATGCTATCCCACTGCCCGGAGGCCATGTCCGTAACACCTCACCAGCACTTGCTTGTTGCTTTTTCTAACAGAGGGCCAGGCTCAGGTTCACTCGCTTTGGCCTCAACCGGGTGTTAGCTACGATGTAATTACTGTCTTTATGGTTACCTGCTATTCCTGGCCCGTGATGTCAGCTTTCCATTTATGGGCGGGTTATAAACGGTTCCTTTTAAATAAATCCCACGTTTCTACCATGCTAGGCTTCGCTCTCCTCCTCCCAGTCTGCACCAAGTCCTCCTTGATGGGGGCGACTGGTCCTTCCGCTCCTGCCTGTCCCGGAGTGTCCCTTCCTGCCTGTCCCTCTCACCCACTCCTGCTGCCACCCGGTGGGACCCACCTCTGCCCCGGACTCCTTGTGCCCCGGCTTTGCCTTCGCGGGGCGGAAACGGGGCCCCGCCACACAGCTGACCACAGTGTGCATGCCGCCTGGGCAGGCCGGCTGCAGCTTGCCCCGAGCTGGGGCCACCTGCACCTGGCAGTTGGCCAGGTGGGGCTCTGTCCCCAGGCAGTTGACCCGGTGGATCCAGAAGGAATTCTTCTGTGTCAGGCTCTTCAACCTGGAAGACAAGGGAGCCTGAAGGTGGGGAGGGGTTGAGGGAGCTCGCGGGGGTCATGGAGGCTGAGGCACTGGGGAGGAAAGGGACGTGCCCTGCCCCTTCATGCCACACCCCTCGGTACCCTCCCCTCAGGATGTGGCTCCTCACCTAGATTTGGGGTCCTTCATCTTCGAATTCCAGACTTTCCTAGGTGGGGGAAAACAAGTCGGGGGGGTGGAGGGAGTGCTGAATACCGGGTGTGCCCTGGCTCCTCATGGCTATCCTTGAGTTTGCATGGGGATTCCGTTCGGAAACTCGCCCACGTTATTTTAGCACCGAGCTGCACAGCAGCCCTGGCAGGGTGGTCTCGCCGCAGACGCTGGTGAGCTCCATGTCACAGGGAGAAGAGCGGGGCCCAGCAAGGTACCTCCTCAACTAGTCCCAAACTGGGGTCTCTTCGGCACTGGACTGCCCCTGAGTGGGCAGCCCCCAGCTCGACCTCTCCCCATGCGGATGGACGGGAGCCTGCAGGGAGTGCCCTGAGAAACGTGACCCAGCGTAAAGGTCCTCTGGGGGCAGGTGCAAGTTGAAGGCCTTGCTGGTAGGGGCTGCCCACCCAGAGGCTATAATCAGTGCTGCCCTCCTCGGGGGTGGTGGACGAGCCAGCCGGGCCCAGAGGTGCAATTACCAGGCAGTGGGGAGTCAGGGGCCCACATCCCAGTTGTCCCCAGGGACGGAGCCACGTGGCTGGTCCCAGGGAGCAGACCCATCTAAGAGCCGCTCAACTCACTGGGGGTGGGCAAGGGGAGGCCACACAGATGGAGTGTGGGGGGTGTCTCCCTTGATGAGAAACACACAGAGTTTTCACTGGCACAGAGCTGGTGTCGTTTAGAGGCTGATGCAATCCTGTGACAGTTCGGTCACGTTTTGGACAGAGTGTTTTTATGTCTCCTCTTCCAAGTGCTGCCCCGCCCACCCCCCCAGCCTTGCTCACATGCGCAGCAGTCAAAGCTTGGCTCGGATCAGAGCAGAGGAAATTCCCTGCTGACTGGCCGATCGAGGCCCAGAGGCCCTACTGATGGCCATGGCATGTTACTGGCAGAGCTGAGACCGGGGCTCAGGTGGTCTGTCCTGGCGGGTCCTGCCAGAAGCATCTTCAGTCAAGTCCACTTCTTTAACCAGGGACTCGGGTTTGCATTCAGTTGTTTTCAGTTCTTTCTATATGACTAGCAAGGGCTGTTTTTCTTTTCTGACCATTTCTAGGTACTTCCCAGGGTCTCAAAGTTCGTCCTCAGTCCTCATTATTCTGAGAGCCCTGCAGCTCGGGAAGTCCGTGGGGCCTGCTTCCATCCCCATCCCACACCCAGGGAGTGTCCTGCCGCAGACACCGCCCTGCCCATCTCCCTGGACTCTGTAAGGCCCTGGGATGTCACATGCACATACACAGGAGCACATGTGTATAGCTCGCACAGGCGTGCACACACTCGGCCACCGCCCCACAAACCCACGCCCCCCATGGCCCTCCGCCCACCGGTTCTCCCTACCTGTAGTAGAGGCTGTTGACAGGTGCCTCGCTGGGGAAGCCCAGCATGCCACACACCACCTTGCTGTTGTTCCTGGTCCAGTCCTGGTCACACACCTGCCGCCAGTGGCCCTCGTACTTCACCTCCACCGCCCCCTCGGTCACCAGGCTGTGCCGCTTGGCACTGGCGAGGATAGGTTTGAGCCGCACCTCCTCCAGCCGCCGGCCCTGCAGGGCGCATAAGGTTACCACGGGCCCCAGGCCTCCTGCCCCTGCTGAGCCCACTGGAGGCTTTCATATGGGCAAGCGAGGGCTCAGAACATTTAAAGATCACCCCCCAACCCTGGCCCTCCCTGGACAGGTCAGGAAACAGAGGCCCAGATATGAGCATATTTGCCAAGGCCACACAGTGAGCACGAGGCAGAACCTCGGTCTGTCTGTGCTCCTCCCCTCAACTCCAGAGAGGACCAGGCAGATCTGTGCCCTCCCTGGGATCAGGCTCGGGGCCTTTGGAGTTTGGGAGACTTCCGCAGGGCACAGAGGGACCTTCTCTGTGCCACCTGGGGAGAGCAGAAGATGGGCACAGACCCGCTGCTTGAGACTACCAGCAGGATCCTTGGCCCGGGGCACCCCGGGTCTGGGGTGACTTAGACCATGAAGACCACCGCACCCTGGTCTGCTGCATCCGTGGGCCAGGGCCAGCTGTCCTCAGGCTAGGGCTGCCCCGCAGTGGAGGGTAAGGGCCAGGACCTGCCCTGCCTGCTTCTGTTGTTTGGCTTGGGCTGTTTTTAGCTCGAGGTTGTTTGTGCCGGGAAGAGGCAGCAATTGTGGCCGGCCTTGTGGGTAAGGCAGCCCCGCACCCCCTCCTGCCTCCCTTATGGGGAGCAGCTTCAGCGATCCCCACCAGCCCCAGCCTGGACCCCCCGGGCCCCCAGCCTGGCCTGCTATATGGGGATCCTCTGTCCATGCACCTGCTCCGGGCCACCAACAGGAGGTGGGGTCCCAGGGGACGTTTCTCAGCCCAGTCTGCTGCTCCCTTCCTCTCCTTCTTCCTCCAGGTTCATTACCCAGGAGGCTCTATGTCCCATGACTCAACCCTTGGCTCAGGCCAAGGGCCTGAACGGCCTCCTTACCTGGGGCCCAAGGGCATTGGAGACCCTCTCAGAAAGATAGCCGTGGTGGCGCTGGGGGTGGCACACCACCCCGATGTCCTCTGAGTGGCTGCAGTCACTGACACCCCAGCCATTGGACCTGCACTGGTCCAGGGAGCTCTCTGTGCCCATACAGCGCACATTGTCCAGCCAGATGGGTCCTGAGGGCAGGGGAAGGGGGTTGCTTAGAGACAGAGAGGCATTCGTGGGCTGTGCCTCCTTCCTAGGACCCCACAGGTATCAACTGTCTTCTTCCAGAGCCTGCGTAGAAAGTAAGGGTGGGGGAGAGGAGTCGGTTCTCCTGGGATCTTGGTATCTATAACCCTGCCTACTGCCAAGAGGAGGTAGAATCTGTTTTTGGAAAATGCCAGGTAGTTCTAGCAATCAGATCTACCTGTCCACCTATCCCTCCGTCCATTCATCCACTCAGTGACATTTGCTGAGCACCTCCCACGTGCCAGGCACTCTGTAAGAGTGGACTAGGGTGGCGGTGGGGAGAGTGGTGGCCGGGAGGGTGGAGGCCTCACTGCGGGTGAGAATGGGAGGGTCAGAGCAGGGGCACTGGCAGCTGGGGTCCTCAGGGAATGCCTCACAGGGGAGGCCACCAGAGCTGGGTATTAAAGTGTGGGCAGGAGTCCGCGGAAGCCTCAGTGAGCCCAGCCTCGGAGGGCGACAGACCATCATCTCCTTGTCATCCTGCTGGGTAGCACCGGGCACTCACCCTCCCCTTGACCATACTTGGCACTGTGGGCCCAGGTCAGGGCTGTTTCAAAGCCCAGTTGGCGACAGGCCACGGTGGCCTCCTGGAGAGCGAAGTCATCATCACACACGGTACCCCACTGGCCCTGGTGGAGCACCTCCAGGCGGCCCTCCTCTGGCCTGCTCCCTGGGCCCACCAGCCGCAGCTTCGCGGGGCTCGGCGACTGCAGCCTGCCAGGGGGGGCCTGCAGCAGCAGCAGGAGCAGGGAGAGGGTGGCCGGTAGGGACCACATCCTGGTGACTTCGAGGGCAGCCGGGGCCAAGGCACCTGGGGAAGGAGCAAACGTGACGATGATCACCGCCTCCACCCCTGAGCTCGGCCTCTTCTGCTGGCAGGGACAAAAGATGGCAGGAGCCCTCCAAGGGTGTGCGTGTCATTGGCACGTGTGTATGGTGGTGTCGATGGAGTCTGGGTTCGGAGGCTGGTAAACTGGGTTGAAACCCGCCATTCATTGTTCACGTGACCTTGAGGAAGTTTAAGTTGGCCTTACTGAGTCTCGATTTCCTCATCTATAAAGTGGGAATAATAATCCTTGTCTCAGGGTTGTTAGTGTTAAATAAAACACTGTATTTAAAGTGCTTAGTACAAGCCTACCACATAGCTCTCAATAAATAGCTGATCTTGACATAGTCCTATATGTAGGTGGCGGGGGGTGGCGAAGGTGGAGGCACGGGCTGGGGCCAGACAACTGGGGGCCTTGTGCACCCGCAGACGGTCTGCTCTTCATCCTATAGGAGGCGAGGGGCCATGGAAGCATTGTAGGCAGTGAGCACACGCCAGAGAGAAGACTCCTGTTTCCAGAAGCCTATAATCAGGGGCTCTCTGGTTCCTTAGGGGGGTGAGTTTAAGGGCTGGTCTTCTTCCCCTCACACATGAGCAGCCTTGGTCTTGGGCATGGGGGCGAGGGGAGGAGCATGGGGGAGAGGTCATGGCTGATGAGGGCTGCCAGAGGGTCTGTAGTCACCAATGCTCGAGGTCCTCCCCTGCCAGGCTCTGCAGCCGGTGAGGAGTCGATGCCAGCCCGGGACATGATGGAGGACGTTGTGTCCTTGACTCCCTGTTCTGCACTGGAGTCATAAGAGAGCTCGTTCTGGGGAGACCCTCTCTTGCACGGCCACTGCTGTCCCGCGGGTCCTGTGTAGCTGGTCAATCTTGGTAGGGAGGGCCTCCTAGGGCCCCCTGCCGCCCCCTTTCCCACAGACTGCTATGTTAGCTGGGCCTCAGTCTTATTCTTTCTTGCACACAGCCCCCAACCCATCCGGCCACCAATCCACTGGCTTTGGTGAGCCCAGAGCCGGCTGGAGGGGGCTCCTAAAAGGATACTAGATGGGCTCAGGACTGATGCTCCACAGGGACAGCAACTCTGTATCATGCCCCCAGTGCTCAGAAGAGTGCCAGGCCGGTACGTAGGTGGTCCCAGTAAATATCCACGGTTGCAGGACTGCGAGGTGGCACTGCACCATGCTTAAGGGGACAGACTGGGAGTCAGGCTGCCTGGGTTCTAAGGGCTGCCTGGGCAGTCTTGGGCAGGTGATTTCATAGCACAATGCCCCAGTTTTGCCTCCATGAAACAGGGATACCAAATAGCAAGGACCTCATAGGATTCTTGTGAAGCTTAGACGAACGGATGCACGCTGGACGCTGACAAGAGCAGCTTTCCCAGACAGGTAACTATAGGTAGCAGCAGGAACGGCCCTGGGGGAGCCCTGGGCTGGGGTGGTCCCAGCCCCTCTCAGATAAGGAAGGAACAGAGGCCATATCTGAACTCAGCAGCAAGTCCCCAGGACCCTTCTTTGCGACATCCTCCAGATTTGCCTCTTTTCCCTCTGAGCCCAGGTTCTCCGGGTTCCCCTCCCTGGGGCCGGGTGTTGCGGTTAAGTCTCTTCCCACCGTGATCCCTCCTGCACTTCCTTTCCAGACTTAAACACTGTTTTCTTTATGTGACTCTCTGCTCTGGAGCCGGCGGGAGCTCCTGACGGGCGGTCACCATGAGCGGCTTGCACTCGGCTGCTTGGGACGTGCCCCACTAAGGACGAGGTGGACAGCTAGGGACTGAGCCAAAATGAAGTCGCTCTGGGTAGGGACCTTCCCCAGATGACAAGAGAAAAAGGACTGGGTTCAGAGCCCTCCAGCTGCTAGGACCCAGTGGTCACCTTGAGTCTGACCTGAATGATGACCCCAACCCCTGCCCTTGCCCCATCCCCCAGGAATCAGGATCCTCCTTGCTCTGGTACCAAGTCCTTATGTGACTTGAGTCAGGGGCTTTCCTCTCTCTGAGACTCAGGTGCAACACCTATACAATGACAGGGTGGTACTAGGGCTCCTGCTCTCCGTGACATGCTATGATGGGCCATGGGTTGGGCTGGTGTCCCACAGCACCCTGGAGCTCTCATTAGAGGAGCATAGTCCTGGGCCTGCCTGGAGCTGGGGTGGTCTTCTGCAGCAGGATGCTGGGATCTGGGTGAGGACAGCTCTTCCATGAGAGCGGCCCAGGGAGGGGGAACGGGTGGCAGCAGGAACCGAGGGTCAGATGTGGGGAGGACCCCTCTTCCCAGCCTGCCTGCCACCGCAGGACCCTCTGTAGCTTCTGCTCACCCCAAACTTGCCTTCTCACCATTCCCCAAACATAGCTGTCCATCCTCTGCTTCCACATCCTGGCCTCTGCTCTCACTGCTCCTTCTACTTGGAGGATCCTCTCCCTCTGTGTCAGATCGGTAAATCCCTACAGGTGTTCCAGCACCAAGCTTAGATGCTGCCCCCTCCATTAAGCCCTCCCAGCTACCTCCCCCCCACCCCAGCACTCAGGGTTTGCTCACTGTCTCCACACCCAGCCTCCACCGCATCTCCCCAAAACTGTTCCTCCAGTGCCCAGCACAGGGAAGACCAGCTGGCTGAGAAGTCTCCCTTAGAGAAGGAAACAGCCTCAGAAGTGGCCGTTCTCTTCACAAGCAGAGAAGGGGATAGTGTAGGGGAAGGAAGGTTGGGGGGTAGTTAATAATTAATTATTGTAATACATTTGAAACTATTTATGGAGTACTTATCTCTACTTTATAGGTGAGAAGCTGAGGTCCAGAGAAGTTAAATAACTTGCCCAGCCAGGATTCAAAGCCAGGCAGCCCGGCTTCCAGAAGCCAGGCTCTCAGCCGTGGGAGACCTGGACGCTGGAGGAGGAGGGGAAGGAGGAAAGGAGGCAGGGGGATGAATGAAATTCCACCCTGCTGCAGGCTGATTGATGACCCAGCCGCGGTGTAAGGGCACTGGGGTTGGTGCCAACACTGAGTGCAACTGAGTGACATCCAGGATCCCGCCAGCTTGACGCAGACAGGCACCTGCTCAGGTGTTCCCAGCAGACGCTGGCACCTGGCCTGACCTGGCCCCCCTGGAAAGGGCTGGAAATGCCCAAGGATATTCAGGAGAGAACATGGTTGGGGGAGGGGGGCTGCCCTCGTGGGCACCAGCCTTGGGATCACTCGAAGCCCCTTCTCTTTAGCTCTTTGTGGGATGGGGTCCCTCCCTGGGACCACGAATTATGGTGACCTGAAGTAGTGCCAGCAAATGGCTCTGAGCTTTACCTGGCCAGGCACGGGACATACTACGGTTGAAGCCCTCTGCCCACCTCCACTCGCTGTCTCCCACCCCTCAGCATAATCATCTCTGGTTTATGTACCCTGCCTCTTTGTCCCCCAAGTCACAAGCTTGACATCTGAACCCACCTTGCCCCTTCCCTTGCTTCTTCCTCGATGAGGGCAGAGAAATGGTTACACACAGCATGTTCACAAACAAGACACGCAGGCACCCCGGGCGGGCCGGGGCCAGCCACCCTGGGCGGGCCTTGGGCCAAGCTCCCTAATTTGGTCACTTCCCTTGGAAGCAGGTTGGTGAGCGACTGGAGGCTAGGCCATCTGCCCATGGGACCCCCACCCCTCCCAGCCCCCAGCCTTCAGGAACCTTCAGAGGCTGGCAGCCTCACAGAGAGACAGAAGTGGGACAGACAGACAGGACAACGCGGGACAGACCCGGGGCCAGGGGCCGGGCGGGGGCTCACCAGCCGCAGCACGGAGGACGGTCGGGCAGGGGCCGGACGCCTGGATGAGAGCGCTGACGGGCCTCCCGGGGCGCCCTGGGGCCCTTTTATCCCGCTGCGGCCCGCGGGCGCCCCCCACCCCGCCGCCGCCCGCGGAGGAGGCCCCGCAGGCCCCGCCCCCGGGCGGACCCGGTCAAGGCTCAGCCCGGCCCCGCTGCTCGGCGCCTCTGCCCTGTGCCCCGGGCCGGGAGCGGGCGTCCACGGGGCTCGGCCCGGGTAGTCCTGGGGTGGCGAGGTGCAGGGGGCGGCGAGGGGTCGGGAGGGGCTGTTTCCCGCGGAGGAAACGGGCGCGCTGCAGCAGGAGGGACTGTGGGAGGATCAGAGTCCCCGCGAGAGGCCGGCGGCGGGGCGCCAGCGGGCTGCGTTTGCCTGGGGTGCCTGTGGCCTCAGGAGTCCCTGTTCCCCCGCGCAGTGTCCTTCTCTGCGAAACCGGGTGACCTGCCCCCGCCCCCCAAATCCCCGGATCCAGTGAGGACAGGGAGGTGTCTGTGCCCAGAGCACAGTTTTCCTTCACAAGGGAGCGCCTCGCTGTCATAAGACACCAGAGCCTCGTGGGGGCTGGAGCGGTGAGCGGGGAGTGGGGGGCTCAGTTCAAATGAGGTTGGGATGGCGTGGTGCAGGTGTGCTCTCTTTGGAGTAACTAGCGGCCCTCGCCATTGTCCTGGTGCCTCCAGATGTATTGAGTACTCCGGGAGCGCGTGGTCTCTGGTCTGCCCATTGCACAGCTGGGAACACTGAGCCTCCAGAGACACGACTGACTTGCTTCCCCCAGTAATAAACAGTAAATGGCAGAACGTAAGTCCTTCTCCACAACTTCTTACACAGTTGAATGAAGCCGTGCAGGCCCTTGACAGGCCCATGGGGGAGGGTATGTGTAGAGGGTGGGTTGGGGTTGGGGGTTACTGTGAAATAAAACGAAAGTAGAAAAGGCTGAAAGAGGGGAGGCCCAATCAGTTTAGCTGAACTCCCAGGCATGGGAATCCCAGCCCCTTTCCTCCAAATTCTTTCCCATGGTCCTGTTCCCTCCTGGTGCCTCAGCGTCCCCATCTGTAAAATGGGCAGAGAGTTCCAGCCTCCCAGTTTCCTCCCCAGGTCCAGATAAGTACAGCCTGGTTCCCCTTCTTTCCCCAACCTCTCCTGAGTGTCCTTCCAAAGGCTCATTCATTCAGCAAATCTTTATTGATTTTCTCCTCCTTGCTAGACAGGGTGCTGGAGTGCTAGACACTGCGGGGGTGGGAGGGGGGCTTCCCAGTCTGGTGGCAGAGACAGACGTGTAAGCAAACATCACCACAACTCATGAGGCTGAATGTGATAAGGGCTAGGATGGCAAGGTAGACCTTTCTGACCCCTGGGGGACAGCCAGGTCACACTGACCCAGCTGCTGGAGGACTACTGTCCACCCCTAGCCGCTCATGTCCCAGATGTCCCTCCAGTGCCCCTGCCCCACCCCAACAGGGCCCAGAGCATTCCCTGCGTGAATCAACAGGAAAGAATGCTCCCAGCCTTGGGTCAGTGGTAGCAGCAGCAGCCCAGCCCCACCCGTGGGGACAATGAGGCAGCTGTGGGCTAGGGTGCCAGGTATGCCTCAACCCCCTCCCCGATCCCAGTCACTTCTCATGCCGAGCCAGGAACAACACGGAGGGCTCCACCTGCTGCCAATCACCCGCCCAGGCCCGACTGCCCAGAACTAAAAATATTCTGGAGGCTGGCCCCGGCTAGAGCCCAGGGAATGAATGGATGTGTTGCCCGGAAGTCCGTTGACCTACAAAGCACTGGGCAGAGGCTGAGGCTAGGGAGCAGTGGAAGAAGCAATCTCCCGGGGAAGGGGTGGGGGGTCACTGTGAGGCTCTCTTATTGAGAAGTGAGGGGCTTGGGTCCCAGGCTCCGGCCTGTGGCTTACTAGTGGGGGGACTTTCTCAGCTGAATGGCCGTCTCCTCACCCTTAAATTTGATTGCTCTGGGGGTCAGATGGGACAGTTCAGTTCATCGCAATAAGATTGGGCTTGATGGAGACTGCCTGCTTCCTCCTTTGTGCTTGACTGTGCTCACAGCCTCAGCCAGAGCCAAGGACCTCTTGATACACAGGTCTATGCTTGCCTCGACTCTGGGGGCCCTTGGAACTTCTCATTTATCTCTCAACCCAGAGTCCATCACGGGGCTTGGGGCATCACACATGCTCAGTATTTGCTGGCGGTTGGAATAAGTGGGACTGCTTCGTGATGATGCTTGAGCTAGAGCTGGGTGGTGTTGGGAGACACAGACAGACCAGATGTGATCCCTGTCCTGGGACTTTGCAGGGTGGTGGGGGAGATGGACTCATCACCAGCCAAGAGATGAGACATTGTCATCGTCATCGTCATAACATCGAGCAGGTGCGGCGTGGTTGGTCTGTGTATCATCTCATTTAATTCTCTGAAAATTCCCACAGATGACACTTTCATCACCCTTCTTGACAGATGATGAAACTGAGCCACAGAGGGGTTAAGTGATTTGGCCAGAATCACATACCCATTATCTGTGGACAGTAGCCAGCAGGAAACTGCAGCAGAAGCATGGTTAGATCTGGGCTCCAGGTGCTGAGGGGGGCGGGGCGGGGGGAGTCTGAGAATTGAAGGCTTCTTGGAAGAAGTGCCTGGAAGGATGGCTAATGGCTAGACCTGCTCCTGTTATGATAATGCTGACGATGCCTCATCTTTTGTCTGATTGGGGGTCTGTCTCTCCCACCACTCTCACTAAGCGGAGAGATGGGAAAGTAGGGAGGTCATGGAGCCATGGAGCACTGGGCAGGTGTCAGCAGTTATCCCGTCTCCCCTCCCCCAGTCCCCCAGAGCCCAGGGTGTAAGCATCACTCTCTGCCTCCCCACCAGGGTGAGGACCTGAGAGGTTGAAAAGTATCTGAGTCTCTTCCCCATGGGGTGTTCCTCAAACCTGACCAAGTCAGGGCCTGTGCCTCCAAATGGGAAGGCCAAGGTCTCCTGCAGAAAACTGTGTCCTGGGATGTTGCCAGTACCCCAGGTATTGAACCTGGCTAGAGTACCCAGTGCCTTGGCTGTTGGGCAAGATCTCCTCCTCCATGGCCTTCAAGGCTCAGTCCGGCCCCACCTCCTTGGAGACTCATGATGGAGGAAACCATACAGTTTAGGGATTGGGGGAATCTGAGTTCTTGCTCTGACTGTCTGAACTGTGTGGCCTCAGGCAAGTCCTTCTGCCCATCCCAGGGTAGAGCCTCCTGCATCCATGCCCTCTGACATCCAAGGGCCAAACTCCTCTCCTCTCTTCCCGCATCTTGGCTGTTCCTGACTTCAGTGAGTCCTAGCTGATTGATTTTGTCATGCCTCAGCTCAAGAATCCTCAGTGGCTCACTCTTGCCCATAGGATATGGAGAATCCACTGCTGTTCCTCCTGTTCCCTGTCCTTCTTTCCTCTTCTGACTTCATTTCTTATATTCGACCTGTCCTTGAGGCCTCGGTCTGATCCCAGCTCCCTACGAATTCACCCACAAAAGCTTGCATGAATGCTCTCAAAGCATCAGGTCCTAGAGGGGTCATGGAGCTGAAGCAGACAGTCTCTGTCCTCAGTTGTGCGCCAACCTGATGGGAGCTGACTCACAGACGTGGCAGCGATGGACAGTAGGCCGGGGTGACAGAAGGCAGGACACAGGGAGGACAACTGACCATTTCGACATGGGACCCTTTGCCGAGAGCTATTTAACCAGGCTCAGGACTTTTGTTCCAAGGGGAGGCGTGGGAGCTGGGGGGATTTTGAGAAGTCAGGCCAGCGGTGAGGGGTGAAGACGTGGATTGGTGGCGGGGGTTGCGGGCGCTGCCAAGGGAGAGGCTGTCCTGGGAGATGGTTCCTGGGGAGAGAGAGAGAGAGATGAGCTGACTGCAGGAGCGAGAGGACATTTGGGAGAAGACAGAGCTGGTTAAAGAGAAATTTTAGGAAGTTTTGCTTTGTGATATGCAATGTCACCTTCTCCTCAGTTCCTCTGAAAACTTTGGAAAAATTGCCATTATTTGATAACGTTTGGGGTTGGACGGGCCCCCTCAACATGGGCGGGGCCTGGGCAGGAGTCAAAGGGGGCCTCATAGCATATGTCTAAGAGTTAAAAATCCAACTAACTCATTGTTAAATAAAGCATAGTCCATCTTCCTGCCTTGACAAACAACACCTTTGGAAAGACCTAAAAAGTCAAATTTGAATCCAGAACTTTCTACTCCTTAGAGTTCTGTGTGAAACGTGGTATTATGGGAAACATCTACCCCTGTCCCTGAGCCCCAGTGTGGCACACCTCCTTCCTCTCCACCTTCTGCCCCATCCCACACAGCAAGGGACCTTCTGCTGTGACAGGAACACACACACAGGAGGGTCTGCCCAGACCCCCACAGCAGGTATCCTTTGGCCGCCCTGGGCCTGGGCACACAGCTTGGAGGTGTCCTCTGCACTCAGGAGGAAGACCTGGAAGCAGGCTTGGCTTTTTGGGCAAGAAACTCACTGAGCTCAGATTTGCAAGTGGGATGGGGGCTCCCATGGGCACATCCACTTGGCCCTGGGAACTCTGTGCCCTGTGGGGAGGGGACACCTGGACAAGGGCCTCGGGGATGCCCTCCGATGCATGGAGGGCAAGAGCAGGGAGCGTTTGCCCAGTTCTGAGGATGGCTATGGGTATGGGTGGGGGGCCAGGAGGTGCCGCATGGAGATGGGAATGTGGCTTAGAGGAGGGCTCTGGGGGCACAGGGGGGTGCCTAGTCACTTGTGTGGTGCTTAGAGAGCTGTGGGCCAGGCAGCCCCGCAGCGAGGTGGGGCCTCACCTCACCTTGCAGCTGGGGGGCACTGAAGCGCTCTGAGGAGGGGCAGGGGGTGAGGGCGGGTTTGATTCGAGCCTGACTGTGGGTGTTTTAATCTTTGCTGGTGCTGTCTTGAGCTGGTATTTAACTCTTCACAGACTCATACCTCTGGTGGGGGGGCTGGGGTAGGGGCTTGGGAGGGGTGTTCTGTTGGAGTGCACAGGGAGGATCTTAATAACCCATAAGCTGCTGGAAGGCAGAGAACCTGACTTAGGCTCCCCTATTTCCACCTCCTCCCCTGGGAGCCCCAGCTCAACGGCCCTGAGTTCCCACAGATGCGTGGGTGATCAATTTGATTTGATACCAATAGCTTAGCACACGCCTCTGTCGCCAGCCTGTTTCGGCCCCCATTGCCCCCAGACACAGGCTTGCACCTCATTACCCTGCTTCTCATATTGAAGTCCTCGCCTGAGGTGGGTCATCAACCAGCATTCTCCCCCTCATCTCCCCCCTACTCCCTCCAGGCCCTCCCACTCCTGTTCACCCCCTCTCGTTCTCTCTCCACCTCCCACCCTCAGCTACATGCCTCAGCCCTTCTTTAGTTCCCTTGAGAATCTCTCCTCCCATTCTCTCTCTTCCCCTCTAGTGCCACCTGCAAACCCCCCTTTCCCTGTCCCAGCAGCTAATGCTGGCGGTGCTGGGACGCACGTCTATTCAAGTAAATTAAAGTCATAAGTTCTGGGGGAAATGAGACGGGATGAAGACTCAGTGCACAGCCCGGAAGCCTCTGAGACCCGTTCAGAAGCTCCCAGAAGTCTGTGCTGACCTTCTCACATGCATGTAATTGAACCCCTTTGTCCTCAGGCAACACGAGACAAGTTAAATTAAAAAACATTTCTTATTCCAAGCTGCTTTTCTAGATCTTCAAAAGCAGCAAATACAGTAACTGCACTGTTTCTTCCAGTTTCCTGTGGCACCTGAGGGTGTTAGGCTTTAGTGGGCCAGCCCGGACACCTTGAAGCCGGTGTAACCTCTCCCCTAGCCCGGGGTCTCGCCTCTTCTTAGCCTCCTGGGGAAGATCGTTGACCAATCTGGGGGCAGAGCCAGACTGAAGACCTAAGTGTTAGGAGCCACTCCTGCCCCGATCAACCATTTGTGAATCATCTCCGGGATTCATTGGGTTAGTGAGTAGGAAATCCAAGTTCAGGAACAGAGCTATTGATTCAAGAGAGATACACGTGCCCTAAACATAGTCTTGTATTCTCTCACATTGGAGTTTGTTGATCTAGGGCTTTGCAAATATTTTCACAGTTCTTTGTGAGAAATTGGTTCTCTCCATCTGGCTAGAATCTAAGATCAGTCTTACAGGCTCCAAAGGGTTAATTTCCCTGTAACCGAGGCTCAACTTCCAGGAACCAGGAGGGGGCAGCAAGGAACTGTCTGGGTGGAGAATTCCCCTGACCTGGCCTGCCAGGGAGGATGAGGGTGGGAACCTGCCAGGACAGAGGTCAAGCGAAGTCCCTGGATGAAGCAGGAGCTGAGCCAAGACTGGGGCCAGAGTCCTGGAGGTGAGGTGAGGAACCATTGACCTTAAAGGCCACACCAGGAGTGAGGATGGGGGGGAGTTGCAGGGGAGAAAGACAACCCCCACCAGAAGGCAGAGCTGACGGATGGGCCTATTCAGACAACAGCAGACAGAAGAGGCGGGCCTGGCAATGTCACACTTCGGCCCAACAGTTCTTGGGCTGTGGTCCTAGACCAGCAGCATCAGCATCCCCTGGGAACCTGTTAGAAATGCCAGTTAGCAGGCCCCGTGTTTCAACATGTCTTCCAGATCATTCTAATGTCTGCTAACATTTGAGAACCACTTCTCTAGACGATACCATTGGAAAATGTTTGCATTGATAGAATCTAGCGTTCTTTGGATGCCTTTTTCCTTAGAGTCCCAGCTATGCCTGGTGGGCTCAGCCCTCTTGGGGTCCTCTTGCTTTATGAGGAGCCTCCTTCACATATGATGGGCCGAGTTTTGGGGGGGATCATAGTCTTCTACATCCCAGTTATTCTCAAATGGATTTTCAATCCCTTCACGCCATATTTTCTGTCCTATGTAGAGTTCTACCAGGACCTCTGTGGGCCTAAGGAGAGCATCACTGGGGTGGTGGTGGAGGGATTCCTCACTCCTCAGGAGCCCTACTCCTGCTGGGCCAGGGGTAGGAGGTCAGGCCAACGTCGAGATTCCGGAAGGATCTTCCTGCATGACAGGAATTTCACCATCTATTCAATACCACAAAATCTATGCCATTGTGAACATCAGCCTGAAGTCTGAGATCTGGGAGACCAGTTGGCCAACAGGTACCACGGATTCCCACCAGCTCCAGGCAGGCTGAAGGGACCCGGAGCTGATTCTGGAGGCCCTCTCCTTCCTCCTGGAGCTGGTCCTGGCTTTCATAATTCACAGTACATCATGAGTTGCAGGGATAATTTTTCATCTTGGACCATTCTGGGCACGCCAGCGGCTCAAGAAGAGTTAAATAGCTACAAGGTTGTTAATTTGTTCACAAAGGAAACTGCCCAGAAAGGACAAGAAAAGCTTCATTTCCTAGCCATTAACTGAAAACCACTTTTCTTAGGACAGCTTGACCTCTAAAGTGTGACTGAACTATCCGAAAAAAAAAATGTAGATAAACCATGTCTCCTTTTAGCACTGAGTGCTAGTAAACAAAGTGGAAGAGAAGGAATTCCACCAAGATAGCAGCAGAAACTTAACTTCTTAGGGGAAATAATTTCCTCTCCTCATTAACAATTAATGAGCATAAGCTCCTGCCCACCAGCACTCTGAATTACTGTCGCTGTGGTGAGGTGGTGGACAGGAACTTGGTGCACTGCCTTGTGCCTTGGGCAGGAATCTGTAAACCAGAGCTAATAGGTGAATGCGTCTCATTCAAGTGGGTGTGTTCTCTTGTATTTAATATCAGGCAGGGATCTGTCATATCCGTATCCTTTGCTATGCTTGGTGGAGATACAGAGAGATAAAGACCCAGTTCCTACCCTCAATGTAAGTCACATACGTCGTGAATTATATTTACATCATTATATGAATTACATCAATTACGTCAGCCAGTGGAATCTGTTTGTGCAGATAAGATCCTTTATTTACTTGTTCATTCCACAGATGTTTATTGAGCACCTATTATTTATGTAGCTGCTTTGGGAAATCTAGAAAAGTAAATATAACCCAAGTTTCCCAGGCTCTTCGTGCTACTGGGAGCATGCTAATGGAAAAGGTCACATTTTCTAGGTTCTTGTCTCTATTATTTAAGGAGCTCTTCCAACACCCCTTGGCCCCACCCCTACCCCCAACCAAATTCTCACCCAGTTCACATCTAGGACACATGCTCATAAACCAGGCTATTAACTAGGGTTAGATTGCAGCGTCTTCCTTAATCTTCTACCCCAGCTTTGCATCCTCCCCTCCCCCACCATTGATGTCCATTATCTGAGAAGCTTCTTGAAAAACAAGTATTCATGGCTAGTGCGCACTGGGGAAAGTGCTGAGATCTAAGCCAGAGGGACTAGCTCTTGATGTTTCTGAAGCTGCCACATCTCAAGGCACAGAACGGTGCCACCTTCCCACAGAAGTGAGGAGAATGCCTCCCTGCCCCTCCTCACCCCCGGTTCCGTGTTGTGTCACCTGCACTCTGGTCTGTTTCACTGGCCTGCAGCCTACCTTTTCACCAGTAATACCCTGAGTTGATTGCTAATAGCTTTATAATAAGTTTTAGATAGTATGAGTCCTCCAACTTTGTTCTTTTTTCAAAATTGTTTTGGTTTATTCTAGTTCCTTTGTGTTTCCACATACATTTTAGAATCAGCTTATCAATTTCTACCAAAGAACCCACCAGAATTTTGATTGGAATTGCACTGAATTTATACATCAGTTTGAGAAGAAGTGATATTTTAAGAAAATTGTGCCTTCTAATACACGAACACCACATAATTCTCCTTTTTTTTTAAAAAAGATTTTATTTACTTGTCAGAGAGAGCACAAGCAGGCAGAGGTAGAGAGAGAAACAGGCTCCCCACTGAGCAGAGAGCCTGATTTGGGGCTCGATCCCAGGACCCTGGGATCATGACTTGAGCCAAAGGCAACCGTTTAACCGACTGAGCTACCCAGGCGTCCCAGTTCTCCATTTCTCACTGAATTCTTTAATTAATGATTTGTAGTTTTTGGCCTGAAGATCTCAAATATGACATATTGTTGTTGAATTTATGCCTAAGTATTCCAAAAACATTTTGCTGATATTATAAATGGCACTTAAACACTTTTTAAATTAAAAAAAAAAAAGATTTTATTTATTTATTTATTTATCAGGGAGAGAGAGAACACAAGCAGGGGGAATGGCAGGTAGAGCGGGTAGCATACTCCCCAGTGAGCAAGGAGCCAGATGCGGCACTCGATCCCAGGACTCTGAGATCATGACCTGAGCTGAAGGCAAATGCTTACCCAATTGAGCCACCCAGGCATCCTGACACTACAACATCTTAAATTTTCAATTGATCATTACTAGTAAATAAAAGTACAATCATTTTTTAGCATTGACCTTGTGTCCTCCGAAATTGCTAAACTCACTTCTAGTAGCTTATATAGTCCTTCAGATTTTCTTCATAGAAAGCTATGTTATCTGTGAATAGACACAGTTTTATTTCACTCTTTTACAGTCTGGATGCCTTTTATTTCTTTTTCTTGTCCTATTGCATTTTGTGGGACCTCCAGTATAAAGATGAAGAGAAGGAATAAACATGGATATTTTTGTCTTGGATTGTTTCCAATCTTAAGGGAAAAGCATTCAGTTTTCACCATTAAATATGGCATTACCTGTACGTCCAATTCACCTGTGTTGTCAGTTATTTGTGTAGAGTTGTTCATAGTATTCTTTTATTATCCTTTTGATGTCTGACAGGTGGTATGGTCTACAGGTGTTATAGTCCCTGCTTTATTCCTGATATTGGTAATTTGTGTATTTTCTCTCTTTTTCTTTGTCATTTTCTTGCTAGAAGATTATCAATTTTATTAGTCTTTTGAAAGAACCAACTTTTTGTTTCATTAATTTTCTCTGTTGCTTTTCTGTTTTCAATTTCTGCTCTTATCCATATTATTTCCTTCCTCTGATTTGTGTTTATTTTGTTATTTTTCTAGGTTCTTGAGGTAGGAAATTAGATTACTGATTTGAGACTTTACTCTTTTCTAATGAGAGCATCAGTGCTATAAGTTTTCCTCTTAATACTGTTTTATTTCTGTCTTATAAGTTTTGATGTTATTTATTTATAAATAAATATTGTAAATATTTATTTATATACAAACATATATTTATATAATATAAATATATTGTAAGTTATATAAAAATATATTTATATATTATATTATATATTTATATATTATAAATATATACATAAATTTATGATATAAGTAAATATGTATATGATGTTATATTTTCATTTTCACTTAATCAATTTTTTTATTTCGAGACTTCTTCTGTGACCTATGAATTATTTAGAAGTGTGTTGTTTAATTTCCAAGTATATGGCAATTTTCCTATGAATTAGTTAGAAGTGTGTCATTTAATTTTCAAGTATTTGACAATTTTCCAGTTTTCTTTCTTTCTTTTTTTTTAAAAGATTTTATTTATTTATTTGACAGACAGAGATCACAATAGACAGAGACGCAGGCAGAGAGAGAGGGGGGAAGCAGGCTCCCCGCTGAGCAGAGAGCCCAATGCAGGGCTCAATCCCAGGACCCTGAGATCGTGACCTGAGCTGAAGGCAGAGGCTTTAACCCACTGAGCCACCCAGGCGCCCCTCCAGTTTTATTTCTAGTATTGATTTTGATTCTATTATGGTCAGATAACACACTCTGTATGATTTAAATTTTTAAAAATTTGTTGAGGTCTGTTTTGTGGCCCAGGATATGGTCTATCTTGGTGTATGTTCCAGGGATACTTGAAAAGAATGTGGATCCTGCTATTATTGGGCAGAGTGTTCCATAAATGTCAATGAGATTCTGTTGACTGATGGTGGTGTTGAGTTCTGTATCCTATTGATTTTCCGTCTGGTTGTTCTATCAGTTGTCAAAAGAGGAATGTTGAAGTCACCAACTATAATTATAGATTATAAAAATAATAGATATTTGACATATTTTTCTTTCAGTTATTGCTTCACATATCTGCAGCTCTTTTGTTCATACATACATATTTAATAATTGCTCTTTTTGGTGGATTGTCCCTTTTATTATTATATAATGCCTCTCTCTTTCTGGTCATCATCTTTGCTCTCAACTCTACTTTATCTGAGATTAATATAGCCCCACTTGCCTTCTTTTGATCAATTCTTGAGTGATGTGTTTTTCCCCCCCCATCCTTTCCTTCCAGCTACATATGTCATTATATTTGAAATGAGTTGCTTGTAGACAGAATATAGTTGGGTCATGTTTGTAAGTCCACTCTGTCAACTCTGCCTTTTAATTGGTGTATTTTGACCATTTACATTTAATGCAATTACTGATATATCAGTGCTTACTGTCTGTCATTTTGTTTTTTTTTCTTTTCTGTTTTGTCTGGATTTGTTTGTTTGTTTGTTTGTTTCTCCCTTTCTTTTCCCTGCCTTCCTGTGGGCTACTTCAACATTTTGATTAATCTATAGTATTTAAAAAAAAAAAAGATTTTATTTATTCATTTGAGAGAGAGCGAGAGAGCACCATGTGGGGGGAGGGGCAGAGGGAGAAGAAACATCCTGCCTGCTGAGCAGGGAGCCAGACACAGGGCTCATGACCTGACCCAAAGGCAGAGGCTTACCTGACTGAGCCATCCAGGCACCCCTAATCTATAGTGTTTTTGAGAGTGTCTCTTTGTGCAACATTTTTTAGTGGTCACTTTAGGTAATACTTTAAACACATATAATTTTTAAGTCTACTGATACTGCCATTTTCCCAGTTAGAGTGAACTGTAGAAACCTTATCTTCCTTTGTCTCTTTACCTTCTTCCATTTATAATATAGTTGTCTTAAATATTTCCTTTACATAATTTATAACCATACCAGACAGTGTTAATAAGTTTTGCTTCAACTGTCAAACATAACTTAGAAAACTCAAGAACAGAAGAAAATAGGTATTTACTCATCTTTTTATTTTTCTGTTTTTCTTTCTTCCCTCCTGATGTTTCAAACTGCTTTCTTTTTACCATTTCCCTCTGTTTAGAGAACTGCTAGCCATTCCTTTAGGATACACCTCCTGACAACAAATTCTTAGGTTATTTTTTTTTTTTCCATCTGAGAAGGGCTTGATTACCCCTTCATGCATGAAGAATTTTTCTTGTTGGATATAAAATTCTGTCTTGACAGTTCTTTTCTTTCATTTCTTTCCTTTCTTGAAAATGTGCCATTTATTTCTGGTCCTTAGTTCCTGATGATAAATCTACTGTCATTCAAATTGTTTTTCCCCTATAGGTAAGGTCATTTTTCTTTCTCTGCTTTCAAGATTTTTCTGTCTTTGGTTTTCAGAAGTCTGACTATGATGTGTCTCGGTATGAATTTGTTTGGGTTTATCCTGTTTGGAGTTTGTTCATCTTCTTGAATTTATAGGTTTACTCATTCTGCTAAATTTGGAACATTTTCAGCCATTACTTCTTCAAGTATTTTTTCAGTCCTGCCCTCATTTTCTGCTGTTTCGGGGACTCCAATGACATGAATGATGAATATTAGCTCTTTCGTTATAGTTCTGCAGTCCCCTGAGGCTTCATTCATTCATTCTTCTTTCTTTCTTTAATTCTATTTTCTTTATGTTGTTCAGATTAGGTCATTTTTATTTCTCTATCCTTGAATCCACTGATTCTTCCCTCTGTTCTCTCCATTCTGTTCTCGAGTTTACCCACTGAGATTTTAAAATTTGGTTATTGAATTTTTCTGTTCTAATGTTTTCTTTTGGTTTTTAAAAATATTTTCTTTCGTCTTCTTCTCCTTCCTCTCCTCCTCTTCTTCTTCTTCTCCTTTTTCTTACCCCTCTCCCCTTCTATTTCTTCTTCTTTCTCCTCTTCTTCTTTTTCTCCTCCTCCTCCTCCACCTCCTCCTCCCTCTTCTTTTTTTTTTTTTTTTTCCCGGAATATTTCTTAATATGCCTCCACTCAGTAGAGACGCAAGTCTCAGCTCCCTACTCAACCTTCTACTATTATACCACCCTGCTTTGGGTTGGGGGTTAGGTGTCTTGTTATAGCCTCATAAGGGTGCAAATCTAGACTCTTTACTTGGCTCTTGCTGTTGTGTATATATGTGTGTATTCCTTAGGTTGTGCAGGGAATGGTACCACAGTGGTGTTGTTGTGTTTGTTTGTTTGTTTTCCCAATGGTGTTTGCTGAAGTAGAGCAGTCATTGTCTAAAAGTTTTCTGTCTGGATAGACTTCCTGAGCCTTTGGCTGAGAGAGTAGTCTTTGGCTGGGGCTTTTGTGGTCTGCGACTATTGGTGTTGCCAGGTAGCTGGCTTCTTCACTAACAAGTCTGGAATATATGAGGCAAAAAGAAAACTCAGGGAACTCAATGTCATGTCATTCCTTGGTTTCCAAGGTCCCTAGATGGTTTGCCTTCTTCTCTCTACCTTTCAGAGTCTTATGTTTAGGGCATTTATTTACCAACTCTTTCTCCAACTGTGTCCTCAATTGTGAAGTTTACCTTTGAGGCGTTAACCACCCTGCGGGGATGTGGAATGGTGCATAAGAAGCATCTACTATATTACCATGCAGTGAGTATGGAATCTAGGTGCACTGACAACTGGTCCTATAATCTTTGCCCTGCAGCATATTTTGACCTATGGCATACCCCTGACCATTATGCCTCAGTTGCTCCTAACCTGATTCAAACTCTGCTATACTTTTAGTCAATCAAACTTCCTCCAGCATTGACTCCCATGAGATACAGACTGCTTTCTGATGGGGGGTGGGGGTAGGAAGGGCTGGATTCCATTCTTAGATACCATCTGTAGCAGGTTGAATAGTGGCCCCAAATGCAATATGTCCAAGTCCTAACTCCCAGAATCTAAGAAGGTGGCCTTATTTGGAAGAAAGGTCTTTGCAGATGCAATTAAGGACACAAAAATGAGATCATCTTAGATTTAGGGGACCTCTCAAATCCAATGACTAATGTCTTCATGAAAGAAAGGAGAGGGAGATTTGAGACACATGAACACAGGAAAGAAGACCACCTAAAAATGAAATTAGAGACTGGAGTTGTACTGCCAGAAATCAAGAACTTCTGGAACTTCCATGAAGCTGGATGAAGCAAGGAAGGACTCTCCCCTGGAGCCTTCAGAGGGAGCATGGCCCTACCAACACCTTGATTTTAGACCTCTGGTCACCAGATTTTGAGAGAACAAATTTCTGTTGTTTTAAGCCAGGTGTTTGTAGTAACCACAGGAAACCATCGTTCTAGCACAGATGGAAATTTCTGCTGTGAGAGGACCAAACTCTGCAAAGAAGGAGCAGCTGCCCCATTGCCATGTCACCTCTGGTTGCTGGAAAGTGGCTTTTTCACTGTGTGTTGGCTTCATGGACCTCAACCCTGATATGGCTGAACTTGGCCACAACTGCAGCGTTGGTACCCGCTCAATATGGCCTTGACCTGCACGGTGCCTACACTCAGGCTAGTCCTGGAGCAGCTTGCGTGCCCCTACCCTGTCCTGGTATAAAACACAAGATACAGCTTCTTATCTGGCACCCCTTGGATCTTTCCTACGAGGGCCCTTTGGGGTGACATGGATCGGTTAGTCAGCCTGTGTTACCCAGAAACAATAGACACCAACTTTAGCTAATTTAAACAAAAAAGGAATTTATTGCAAGGATATAGGAAAAGCTGAATAATCCAGACTGGTAACAGGCTCCCAGTGCAGAGGGCCTGGTTAGTAGCCAGAACCAAAGGGCAGTTGGTTTAAGTGGCTGCCAGTAAAGAGGTCTTAGGTCATATCGGTCAAGTTGAAATTCAACCAGTGAAGCTCCGATTGGGGCAGAGGATGCTTAGGGACAAGGGGGTGGGGGTGGAATGGGGAAGTTTGGCAGTGGTACCAAGGCATCATGGAATGGGGTTTGAGTCCCTCAACAGGAGTGTGAAGTGCTGGTGCCACAAAGGGGACAGGATGCTGGACAGATAGAAAACCCAGCTGCCTAGGCAAGGGACAAGAGTGGGCCCACTGCTCCTCTTCTCCCCCTGAGTCCCCACCCTCAATCTCTACTTCTTCCTGCCTGAGTTCCCCAGAAGGAGTAGGGAGAAACCACAGATCGTTTTTTCTAACTTTAGAGTGTACCTCGAGTCAGCGATGAGCGATCATTAGACTGGGATTGTTTTATTTAAGCGCTTCACTTAATCAATTTACAATTGCCTATGCTGTCTCCAAGTATTGATTGTGGAGTCCCGTGTCTTGGAAGTCTTAAAGTACCTTCCCGGGACGTCCCCCGGCCCCGTGATTCTCACAGGCGCGCGAACGCCCTGGGCTGAAGCCGACCTTTCCATGTGGTCGCTTGGGATACTTCTTCATCTTAATTGTTTCTGAAGACAGGACAGAACAGCAGCTCCTTCTATCGCTGATCTGAATCTAAGCGGGAAGGAGCTGCCTGGTTAATGGGGCATACGGCCGTTCCCAGGTGGGAAGGATGGGGTTGACGGCTCCAGACGCCCTCTCAGAGAAGACACAGTTACAGCCTAGAGATTGACCGTGAACCTTTGTGAGGGAGATAATTGAAGTGAGGTGACCCTGGACAGACACCAAGCCATCCCATCCACCCATAATTATCATGGCAAGCAACAGGGTCTCAGGACTGGCCTCGGGCCCCGCGAAGCAGAAGGGCCCTGAGAAGGGTCAAAGCAGCGTGGAAAGGGGAGGAGGGACTGGTCCCAAGGAAGGAGGCAAATTTCAGTGTTTTCAACTTGACCGCACATTTAAAAAGATTCAAGCCTCCTTCCCGCCCCAGACAGATTGTGTCAGAATCTCTGTGGTGGTGGTTATGGGTATCGCTGGGCATCTGTATTTTTTAAGTGCCCAGGCAACATCTTATCGCACACCGAAGGTTAAGAATTGCCGAGGTAGAGCAGGGTCCTTGATCTGGGTTCTGTGGTGGGCTTTGGGGGCATCTGTGATGTCCCGCCAAATTGCATGCAGTATCTTTTTTTTTTTAAAAGATGTTATTTATTTATTTATTTGTCAGAGAGAGAGAGCAAATGCAGTCAGAGTGGCAGGCAGAGGCAGAGAGAGAAGCAGGCTACCCACCGAGCAAGAAGCCCAATTCGGGACTAGATCCCAGGACCCTGAGATCATGACCCGAGCCAAAGGCAGTGGCTTAACCGACTGAGCCACCCAGGCGTCCCTGCATGCAATATTATGAGTAGATATGCTTTTCTAGGGAAAGGAATCCATTGCTTTTGTCAGGTTTGCAAAGTGGTCTCCAAAGGACATAAAGCATTAAAATAAAGGGGATAGCCGACCTGCGCCAGGGAAGAGGAAGGGGATTCGAGCAACGGTGATTCTGATGCCAGCGGTCCCTTGAAGCAATCTGGTCACCACCCTGCAAAGCTGCCCTCCCCGCTTAGCTCACAGCCGGGCGGCCGGCCACCGCTGTCGGCTGCATAAAGCCAGCTGCAGAAAGAGAACAAGATTCGGTGATGGGTGTAAAGTAACCAGAGATTTCCCTCAGGCTCATCTCACCCAAAATTAGGGCAGCGGGAACCAGTTCCAAACCCTGGAAGACAGTGGTTCTCAAAGTGTGTCCCCTAGACCCGCAGCTTCAACATCCGCTGGGAGCTTACTAGAAATGCCCATTATCAGGCTCCACCCCAGACCTTCTGAATCCGAAACTCTGGTGGGGCCTCCACTGAGTCTGAACTAAAGCCCTCGATGACTCCTGTGCACCCCAAGTGAGAATGCTGCCATCAGGGAGAGAGGGTGTAGGGGCTGTGATGGACGCGTTCTGGGCTCGCCCTGTGCCCTGGTGAGGCTGGCCCGGCAGCTTGAGAGCGGTCAGTCCCGCGGCTGAGGGAGGCTCGGCAGAGGCTGGGAGGTGGAGGCCTTCCAGGGCCCGCAGCCAGGCCCGAGGAAGGGCTGGGCCGTCACTTGCTGAATCAGAGAACACAGACGCCGGGACCGGGACGACTCTTGGGCCTGTTTCAGACATTATGAGGCCTCTGCGCGCTGGTGCTAGCAGTCAGCTAAGAGGGTCATCTTGACCGGCCGAGAAGACGCGGCAAACTTTAAGTCATGTGAAGGCAAGAAGGGGGCAACTACCTGCAGACTTCACGGTCCTCTCTCGCCGTCATGGTCCTCTCTCGCCGGCCGGGGCAGCCTCGGGGTAGGGCCTCTCCTGCCCTCAGCACGGGGCCTCCGGCTGGGCCGAGCACACATGAGGCCGCTGCCCCCAGCCCGACTTAGAGCGAAGATCCCAACAGGACGGGACATGTGTCTGGGGAGTCCGAAGGCCGGCGGGAAGGCTTGCAGCGGGAGTGATCTGAGGGGGTCTCGTGGAGGAGTGAGCCCTGTGCCGGGTTTGAGGAGCAGGTAGTTTATCCAGAGGGACACAACCTGGGTGGGAAGGCTGCCCGCACCGCCTCCTGCACGGCACTCAGTCAGAGAGTGTGCACTCCCGGCGGGGTGGAGCGGGTCGGTGGCGGGCCCGAAGGGGGGCGACCCTGGACAGGCGTGGACTGGATGGAGCAGCGACTGGGGAAGGAGGTGGGCCCTGCCTGGAGCCGTGGGTGGAGGAGGGGAACGGCCCAATCCCACGCTGGGTTAGGAAGCGCCAGGAGGTAGCACCAAAGGGAGACACAGCTGGGAGGTTATTCCAGGTCCCAAGTGATTAAGGTGTAGGCAGGTGAGTGAGAAAAGCTCAAGTTTGAGCTAACGGCCTGCTTGTTGTTGGAAGGCTGTCCACTGAAGTGCTGCCTGCCTTGCCAGGAGCCGTCCCCAGAGCTCTCTGTCTCCTTCCTTGCCTAGGCCTAGTGCCCGTAAATAGTAAGAGTGGGAATGAACCCCAGGCTTGTGCAAAGAAATGTGGCTAGTGACCAGAACAAAGGAGGGGGGCCGTTTACACATTCCTCAGCGGGGGACTGATGAAATAACCCACGGCAGACCCTAGTTATGCAATGCCATGCGAGACAGCGAGAGAATGAGAGAGAGAGAGGGAGACGGAGAGAGAAACAATGAAGCAGAGCTGCAGGCGCAGACACGGCGGGGTTGCCTGGCATTTTGTAAAGGGAGAGAAGCAAGTTCCCCATCAACACATGCAGCATGACGCCATCTGTGTACATGAGAGGAACTTCCAATGACATATGGGTCTGCAAATACATTTTTAAAAAGGTCTAAAAGAAAAAAAAAAGAAGGTCTAGAAAGAGGCACCACGAACGAGTGACAGTGTGGCCCCGCAGGGAGGGAAGGGTCATTCCGGCGTGGCTTGCGGAGGGCCCTCACATGCGGGCGTGCTGGCACACGGGCGTGACCAGAAGTGGAGTGAGGGGAGAGTCACCCCCGTGCAGGGATTCTCAAGCCCCATTGTGCGCCAGGGTCAGACAGGGGCTGGCTGACATGCAGGTTCCTCGGCCCTGTCCCAGCCACAATGTCATGGGATGTCAGGGGGAGGCTCAGGCTTCTGCACGTGAAGAGCTGCCCACGACTCTTGACACCCGTGGTCCCTCCTATGGTGACTCCATCAGCCCACCTTCCTCACCTTAGCTCCGCAGTCAGGTGCTAGGGCAGCCGCCGGCCTCGTGGGTTGACTGGGCAGGGCGGCTTCTCCTCCAGAGGTGGGAGGGGCGGGAGTGCAGTGGGGGGCAGCCCTTTGGCTCTGCCTTAGGATTCCCCCCATTCCTAACAACCGCCTCTCACTTGCTCACTCACTCGTGAAGCCTGATGCCACTGCCTCCTCCAGGACCTTCACATACTGAGGGACAAAGGTAACCATGCGGACGTCCCTGGGCCATTTTTAAAAGAGATCGGAGCCCCCCAAATCATCCTTCCCAAATTCATTTGGAATTCAAAGCGAGTAGGGAAAACGGGCATTAATTAAATATTTAATTGATGTCCATTAAGGCTGGAATATTGGTTTTAGTTCAGATTTATGACACAGTTGTATTTTTTATAGCTGCACATATATTGCATATAGGCCATTGGTTCCTTTCATGTAGTAAAGTGTACAGTATATTTATGCCCATTTTATAGGACTTGGAGCAGAGCGGAATATCGTAAGTGATTATGGAGACATACAGTATTTGCTTTTATGACGTTGTTGGTGATATAAATTTGCTGTTAAGTCACCACTGATCAGACCAGTAACCACCAATTACAACTCTGGGCCTCTGGGACAACGTGGGCCGCTTTACAACAATTCATTTTATTATGCAGTTTTCAGGTACCTGTTGAGGCAAAATGGAGTCTGCTTGTACATTTATGAGTAGGAGCGAGTGTCGAATGTCCCCTCGCTGCGTGTGGCTGAGTCCGGGAAAAAACCTCCATGACTTAAAGCATGCGTTTGGAGAATGATTGTGGGCCGGAGGGGGCGTGAGTGACAGATGGCTGCAGGCCGGACCAGGACCCCAGGCTCCTCTGGCTCCTGGTTCAGCCTCCAGAAGCCCTTGACCTGACTCCTTCCACCAGGGCTGAGGAGCTTGAGAATTTCTGGTCTGCAACAACAACACTGGTGGTCATGTCATTTTGGGTCCAGGGGTGAAAACTAGGCCAGACCTGGCCCTTTTCCCGGGGTAGCCCTTGTTTCCAGGAAATCAGTTTTGGATGACTGTAGATTTCCAGAATGATGAAGTAGGACCCACTCTTTTAACCAAGACTAGAGCTGGGAGAGAGTTTAGGAAACTGAGGTCTGGCATCTTTTGTTGAAATTTAAAAAATGATCACAACAACAGAGCAACAAACAAACTGACCTTTCTGGAAACACGGTGTGTGCCGGGCCCATGTGGAGGGCCGTCCAGGTGTTGCTTCGTTTGACACTCAGGACAGCCCCATGTTGGAGGGGCTGTTATCACCCCCATCTACCGATGAGGAAAGTGAGGCTGGCGAAGTTGAGGGGCTTGTCCACGGTCAGCCAGCCAGAAAGTGGCTTGAACGAGGCCTTGAACTAGGTCTCCCTGGTTCAAAGCCTCATTTCCTGACGGACCATCCGCTCGGGGAACCTCCCTGCTGTGGAAGCTTAGCTTCTCAGGGTCCAAACCCAGGAAGGTGAGGAAGAGCAGAGGCATCGGGGTGGTCCCGAGAGAAAGTTCATATTTACACTCCGCTTTTGCCATAGTGGAGCTCTCTCCCCTGGGTCAGCTCTGCTCCCTGGCTCTCATGTCCAGGAACTGTTCTCCCACCACCAGAGACTTCTTGGCTGGGAGTTTGCATGGCTACAAAGTAACTTTTCCTCACGACTTCAACAGGGGTTCTTTCCTCCAATACTGCTTACAGGTAAGACACACTTGGGGCCTACGACTTTGTGCAGACCTTCTTCGGATACTCACCACCAGGCCTGACCACTTCCCAACGGAAACACCCTTCTCAAACCTGCAAGCATTAGTCCCAGTAAATGGAGGTTCAGAAAAGCGCAGAAGCCTGCCAATGGGCACACAGCTGAGGCCAGGTTAAGACCCAGCTCTCTAGTGACAAATCCCCATCTCTCCCCATCGATGTTCATGTTCCCCTGAGTCCAACTGAAGCCTCACTCGAGGGGTTCTCAACCTTACACACGTTACCGTGTTTTGCGGGGAAGCCCCAAACCGCTCACCATCCCTGCTGCCCACCATGTAATTCATTCCTGGACTTTGTTTTTACTTGGTTGGCAGAAGTCAGCATGGCCAGGGGTTGTGGTGGAAGGAGGGTTGTCTACGAAGCAGCAGCACTAGTTTTGGGGGTGACGGAACTGTCCTGTATCCTGACTGCAGTGGTGAGTGTGTGAACCTACACACGTGTTACTGTATGCCCCAAATAAAATCAAAATAAAAAGTGAAGGTTCTCCCTCTGCTGGGCCATGTCTAGCTCTGACCATCCCAGGAAGACAGACGACACGTGCAGGAGGGCGGTTCTGGGACCCAACCCGCGGACCCTGCCTTTAGCTCTCCGGACTCCAGTCCCACAGCGGGTCTGTCCACTGGTGTCACTTGTCTCAGCTCTTGAAGGAGTGTCCACACTGCCCACCATCTTCCCCCTTACCCCATGGTGTTGGGCTGGTGGGGGCAGCAGGCTCCAGGGCTTTCTCTGGACTCCTTTGGGACTGGCTGAGGGACTCCAAAGCCCTTTTCCCTCTGGATGCCGGGGAGCAGTGGACGGCTGTGGGGGCCATGTGAGGTCTGCGTGGTTATTCCTTTGAGTTATGCTCCACTTCCTAGCGTCCCAGAGAAAGAAAGCCCACCACCCCTCACTCTCATCCCCCAAATCATACACATGCCCAGAGAGGACAACATGCAGTCACTCCACCTGCTCCTGGGGAAAGCCCCCAAGAGAGGAATGAGCCGGAATTGGCCAACCGAGCCAGGGTCCCAGGGCCCATGGGCACAAGTGACCCGAGGACCCAGGAAAGAGACCCGGGGTGGTGACACGGGTGTTGGCACTGCCCACCAGCCCCGTGTGGCTTCGGCACCTCGAGGAGCTGGAGTCTGTGGATGGCCCGGGCCCCGCAGGGCCACACCAGGAGGCATGGGGAGGCAAGGCCAGCGTGGTGACTTGACCCAGTTGTGGTTCCACGAGGGAAGTTCTCTGAGTGGCAGCTCATGGCATGAGCGACAGGCACAGGCCTTGGCACAGAGCCGGGCCGTCCCCGGCGGGACTGGGCTGCTAGCCTCGGCTGCCAGTACTTTTCCTCGCTTACTCATCAGACTCAAAAACAACCCCACCCACTTGTGGTGAGCGCTGCCCTGCATTTTTCACCTTCGGGCTATCATTGTCAGGAAGAAATACCAGCCTAGGAGGAAAGTTTTGGCCAAGTTCAAAGGGAAGGGCTTGGGGAATGGAAAGTGCTTTGAAACCTTGCTTGGATGGTGACTGTCTGACCTAGATTTTCCCTTTTCAGAAGTATGCTTGGAGCTCAAAGGGCCGGGTGTCATGTAGATATGGGTGTGACAGAGTTTCGGGGAAAACATACCAACCCAGGCTCAGCAGGGCTCGCTCAGAGAAACCTCAAGCCTGAATGGGCCAGCCAGACTCCCAAGGGCAGCCTGGCTGCAGGCACTTCCCATGGGGGCCTCCAGGGCTGCCGGCAGTGACGGAGGCCCATGTGTCGTCCCTGTCTGGGTCTTCTTGGGGGGCCAGCTTTGGTCTGAACATGAGGCTCCTCTCTTTTCACCATTTCCTAGGGGTCTTGGCCCCACATGAGGATGATGAGGCCCAGGAGGGGATCCCAGGCAACACGGTTGTGGGGGTTGGGAAGGGAGGCTCTGAAGACAGAGGGGAATCCAATTCTGCTGAAAGTGGTGTAGATAGGCGCCCCAGTGTCAGCGCACCTGGGAGCAAGGGATTGGTGAGGGCTGCCAATTCAATCACTGCTTGTCCTGGGCGGGGGAAGAGGGGGCGCAGGCTGTGGCTGTGGTGGGAGATCCGGTTGCCCCATGACATGGTAAAGGCTGAGGGCCCGTAGCACACAGTGTGGCTGCTCCACTGGGTCACGTTTCTGTACGAGTCTACACAGGCAGCTGCTTCCCAGACTTGGTGCTCCAAGGTGAAGGAGCCAGTTCAAAGGGACCAACGCAAAATTTGACACATGGCTCTGGCGCACTGCCAGGATCTCTAGCATAAGGAGCTCTTACCCTTCCTCCTTCCAGTGGTAAGCGGGTTTGACCCAGCAAGGACAGTGGTTGGTGGAGGCAGAAGCAGGGCCCCCCGGGGTAGGAGGGGGGGTGCTCACTTCTTACCCATACCTGCATGGAGGACTTAGTTCCCCCAGGTCTGTTCCAGCTCCCCCCAGGGGAAGAAGCGTGGACACGCAAAGGGATGAGGCCACAGGCCAGTCTTTGTCCACTTTCCTGTCTCTGGAGGGGGCTTGTCCAGCCCTGAATTACTGAGACACCCACCGCTGCCATCCTGAGCTTGGGTCTCACTCCAAATCCTGCTACTGGACCCTGGGACTTCCCTGGGTCTCTAAGCATCACATCAGAGCAAGCTTTAGCTGAGTTTTCATGCAGCCACCCACCCCCGACCTCCTGAATTCTCCCCCACCACTGGGCCCCATGGCTACCAAATACAGTCACTCAGCCAACCCCATTCTCTGCATTCAGCTCTGTGGTGCCCCAGCTGGGCCAGTGGGGAGACCGGAACAGGACAAGAAGGCAAGAGGAGGAGGGAACTCTTTCTTGCTCTTTCCGGGTTTACTTCTTGTTCCCGTCAGCCTCACCCTAACGAGGGTCCTGCGTCCTGGCACCAGAAGTTCGTTCCGGTATCTAGCCTTTCCGACAGGCTTCTAGAATCAGCCTCCCTGTACCCTGCTCAGATACACCAGCTGGGCAGCAGATGCCCGGCTCCCCGCTCGCTCCTCCTGCCGCAGCCCTGCTTACAAGCAACTTCACTCTGGAGCCTCTGCTCCTGCCCTGGGGCCGGTGGCTGCCTTTGTAGTTATTCACTCTTTCCCATCCATCATGGCTTGAACCAATTCTCTAGATTAAATTCTCTCTGCTAAAAGAACTGCTGTGGTTTCTGTTTCCCCCACCAGAGACTGACTGATGCAGACCCCACAGCTACCAGACTGCACGAGGAAGCTGTAATTCAGCATCTGTTTTTCATCCATCAAAGGCATGGGTGGCTGCCCACTTAGCCAGTTACCACGCTGCGATGGGGCCATTCCAGCCCGGAGCAAAAAACCTGATGCCCCCCGGTCGGCCTGTGTAACTTGATTGTGAGCAGAAATAGGGTTTCCCTCCTGCCACTAGGAGTAGTGAGCCCTCCTTGTAGGGTTCCTTGAGGTCCTCGGGGTGGGCGTTGTGGGGAGAAGCCCACGATGGGAACATGGGTCTGGTGTCAGGTCTCCTTATGCTGTCGACCTCTCTGTTCCTTAGATGGCTGTGATACCCCACCTCCATGGCCCCCTCCCAGGCTGCCAGGCTCCTCCCTCCTCCTAGTCTGTCATTAGGGGTGGTCCCCTCAGGATGGGGGATCTGAGTGTGAGGTGGTCCCACAGGCCCGGTGTGGGGTGAGGGGGAGAGTCCAGCACACAGAGCAGCCCTGGTTGAGTCTCCCCTGCTTGGTGGCCACATCATGCGGTCTCGGAGCTGGAACAGAACCTGGAGAGCCGCAACTCCCACTCTGCCATTTTACTGATGGAGAAACTGAGACCCAGCGAGGCTTGGCAGCTTGTCCAAGGTCGCACAGCTTCTTAGAGGCGAGTTTGCAGCTAAGGCCAAATCCTCTGCTTCTGGAGAGGTCTGCAAACTCTTCTCCTGAAATTTCCCCTGCAATTACTCAAGTCTACAAGCCTCTGTAGGCCAGCTGTGGTCAGCTTTTTTCTGCCCAGTATCCTTCTCCGGACTTCCTGAGAAGTTGGTGTTTTCTGTCTAGTTCTTTGCTCCCTCTAACTGAGTTTCCTCCAAGCTCCCCGGTCCCCTCAAGCTCTTCCATATTCTCTGCGTGTTGTCCAGCTGCCCTGATTCTTTGCTGGTCCTAACTGTCCTCTCCCACCCAGCCCCAGAGCCTTTCTGCCCCTCTTAGCCAGGCTGAGGGCTCTTGTTTTCCATTACCAGTGACTCTAAGCAATTAGTCCTGGCTGTTGGATTATGTAAACACTGGCTAAATGAGGAATATGGCTCTGTAATCACAGGCCAGTCCCTGCCCCACTGTCCCACGGGCATTCACGTAGCTGTCTTTCGCTGAAACACTGTTCTCCAATTGCAGGCTTGTAGGTACCATTCTTCTGAGGGCTCTTGGGAAAACGGGACATAACCCTTCATGGTACGGAAACAATCATTCTGTTAATCACCCTGGGGCAATCCCCAAGGCATTGTGCTCTGGCAAGCTTACCAGTGCAGCAGACAAGAAAGCCATCTTTTCCCTCGGAGGAGTAAAGCAGAAGCAGTTCATAGAAATCATATCTAAAGCCTTTACCCCCGGGCTTAGCATAATAGAGCCTTAACTTACATTTGTGCTAAGACTGTTTACTCTGGTTCAGGGCTCTCGAGTCTGATGTAAATCCAAATCACCCAGGGAAGCTGTTTAAAAATAAGTTCCTCCCCATCCCCCCACCCACCCCCAGCTTTAAAACAATCCCTGGGAAAGGGGTGGAGGGTGGGGATGCTCTAAGGATCCCCACATTTTAAACACTTTCTACATGATTCTGATGGTCGGCTAAATTGAGAAGCATTACCTAGGCAGGTAACAGAGGCTGTGGTGAGGCTGTTAGGACACACTGGTAGGAAAAAGGATGCAGAGAAGTGTCCCAAGAGCATGGAGAATGAGGTTATGCAGGGAAGCCCTTTGAGCCTGGACATTTATTCTAGAACAGGCTGTATGGAGATAGTCTAGGCTCGGCACTATGTATGGCAGTTTTTCTTGGTCAGGAGTATCTCCTTCAGGGTCCCATTGTCTCTGGCACACAGACTGGGAAACCAATATTGGATGTGTGTTCACTCTGTCTCTCCTGGGATGGACCAGCAGCCACGTTCCCGCTGGGTGACCCGCCCCCCAATCTGGCTTGTTTTAACCAGGGGACCTTCCCAACAGGTCCAATCTTAGTTTCTCTTCCAAAAAACAAGAATCAGAACTGAAAAAATAGAGCCAGTCTATCCCAGTGTCTATTTAGACCTATAAAGTGAATGCTCGTGAACACCAGAGTGCATTTTCTGCCAGTGGTTGGAAGAACAGAGACAATTGCCTACAGATGGAATAAGGAGACACCAGAGAGGAGCAGAGATGGGAGATGGCAAAGCGTGCTGGTGACCTCACCACTCCTAGTTTACTATCCTACTGAGGTGTGACACACTGAGGCTCTTGGCTTCTGTTAGACACCATCATGTCCTTGTAATGCCATTTACAAAGAAATGTCCTTTTTTTTTTTTTTTTTTTTTTTTTTTTTACATAAGCCCATGCCCATTTTCTGTTGCTTGTGACCACTGAGTCCTAACTCAAGAACGGGGAATTAGGGTCACTAGTCCAGGGATTGACAAGTTGCTAAAGCAGCCCAGGCATGGCACGAAAGCTGACAAAACGTCATAATGTCATGCATTTGTTATTGAGACCTGCTTTATATCAGACACAAACAAGATAAGTATTTAATACTCACCAACTTTAAAAAATTTTCCAACCCAAAAAGACACATGTTGTTATCTAATTTTACAGAAAAGAGAGTTGGAGCTCAAGGAGAGAAGATAACTTTCTCGACTCACCTAGGGGGTGGTAAAACTGTGATCCAAACCCACCTCTGACGTGAAAATCTAGCTTCTTTCAGCTACACTGATTTTGCATGTCGTGTGAGTCTGCAGAGGTTACAGACTCTGGCAGGCTGTTCATACTAGGTGTAGCTGGTATCTGGAGGGTAGAAGCCAGGAAGGCAGAGACTACAGCCCAGCTCATGGCCCACTCATGGCCTGATGGTCCAGTAGAGGTCAGTTTCATGCAGAGGCTGTCCAGGACCCTGGAGAGCTCCCAAGGAGCAAGGAGGACCAAACCCTCCTGCTTGGCCACTCAGCCCCTTCCCGGCACCTCTGCAAACTGAAGGCTGTTCATTGGCATGCAGGGAGGCTTTCTTCCCTGGGACCCCAGGGATTATCTTGGGTCACCCTCTGTACCCTCCTTCCCCACCTTAGGTTTTCATCTGCGTCAGCTTTTGGGAGAAAATGCTGACTTTGGGTGCTCATGCCTCCGTGTCCAAGAAGTTGAAAACAACTTAAAAAAAAATCTCTTTCAGGCTCACCCACCTTTTCATAGATGAAGTGATTGACAAATGTGATCTGTTAATCATCCAAGCTTCCTTTGGCAATGTAAAACCAAACTGGCTGCTTTGCATAATAAAAGGTTAAAATTATGAGCCATACAGAGAACAAATAAAGCTTGATCATTCAGGCTCGAAATCTGTGACTGAACATCCTTGCACTTGCTTTTCGCATTTGCTCCATTGTCACATGTCTGCCCTCAACCACGGCTGTTTATTTTTAATCTACGTCTCCCAAAAATAGATATTAATAATTTTCCTGCAGCTTCTCCAGCAGCACCCTCCGCATCGACCAGGAGCAACAATATTTCTTCGACCCCAGGCATTGGGGGTTTTCTTTGACACTGTAAATGGATACTTTGCTTGGTATTTAAGTTGGCTCTTTGTGGGAAGCACTGGCCGGTTCAAACTTCCTTAATACGTTCTTCATGACTGCATTTGCGATGACGTTAATGAAATCATTCTGAATATCAGTGGGCAGATAATGAGCCCAGAGGCAGTGACAAGGGTGAAGGCCCAGATGGTTGGAGGGAGGGTTGGTGGGGTAAGGGAGAAGTGGGAGACTTATTAGTTCCTAAAGGAAGGTGGAAATAGATTTTAAGCCCCCAGGGTCTGACTTCCGTCTTCTTCCCCTATTGGAGAGATTTTGGTGGGGAGGATCGAGGCGTCCAGTAGTTCTGTCCTCAGTCTGTGGAGAATCTTACCCAGCAATCTGTTCTCCACCTGAGAAATTAGTTAGGATAATCCTTTCCCTGCTTAGTGAAAGACCCTGGGAGTAGAGTCTCAATGCTTTCTGGAAGCATTCAGCCTTCTTCCCCATTTATTGCTCTCCTTACATTCCTCCGTGCTGGCTGGTCCTCAATACCCACCACCCCTTCAACACCGTCCATCTACACTGCTAATAGCAACTCCCAGCCCTCCTGCTCTGCTCTTCCTGTTCCAAGCAGATGGTGGCCTGAGCTCCTATCTCTACGCAGGACCTCTGACCACTTCCCTGTGCCAGGGAGGGCCGGGGAGGCACTTAGGGCCTCGCCCGGGGCACCCCCGATCTGCTTCTTGAGTTTGTGGGTCACCACCAGCTGTCTACCCCAGGCTGAGCCAGTTGTTCAGGAAATGGAGAAGGAGAGTCACAGGCCTGGACAGGGCCACTTTGGAAGGGTCTGAGGTAAGAGGCGGTGCCCTAGGCCACCACACATCCCTGGGCCGGTGATGTTTCGAGTAACCCTAGTGGTTCCCTTCACGTCGTGTACATTGCAGGTTCGTAAACGAAGTACCATAGTTTCCTGGCCATCAGGCATCTTGTGCTAACAAAATCAATACTTCACAACAATTTTTCAACAGTTGGAAGCAAAATGAGCTGTAGAAGGGGAACTTCTGTCTGTTTTGTACAAAGAGGCTGTATGGGTTGCTGTGACCCTCTGTTTGGAAACCCCGTACATTTCGAGGTACTTTCTGCATCTCACATATAGTAAATCTCATTCTGTCCATGGTGTCTGGCCCAGATACCTGGAACTAAAGTGGTTTCCAAAACTCCAGTTCTAGAGGGAAGAACGGGGGCTAGCGACCAGGCTGCTTGGTTGATGGGTTGATCCCCAGCTGATCATCTCTGGGCTGTGGTGGCTCCAAAGCCCCTTGACCTTAACCTCTCGGGGGCCATGGGAAGGGGCGGGCATGGAAATGATGCACACAGGCTTTGAAATCGGGGATGCGGTACCATTTAAGAATTCTGACCTCATAACACACGCAGGGCTAGCACCAGGCCCAGATCACTCCCCATCCCTGCAAACAGATACTTCATCCTTCTAGACATTCCAGAGTTGCTGGAATAACAGTCCGCTCTTCAGAAGGGCCATTCAATTGCTGCGGCCCTGCCTGGCCCCTCTGGCTCTTCCCGTAAGAAAACAAACAGGAAAGCGATGCTGGCAGTAAACAGAGTGAGACCAGGGGCCAACCAGATGGCTGGAGAGGGACGCTGGTGCAGCCAGATGTGGCCGTTACTCCGGGCAACAGATGACCTGGCTGAGCAGCCCAGCCAATGAGTCCCCCAGGGAGGTCACGGTGAGGCCAGGAGCTGTGGCTTTGCCTCACTGAGGGCTCAGAGAGCGCCTTCCTCTCTGGCCTTAGCTCCCTAGCTGTTCGCCAGAGAGGCTGCAGGAGAGGATTTCTGTGGCCTCGCCAGCCCTAATAGGTGTGGTTCTGGGCAGCCCACTTCCTGACATGGCCCGTAGGTGCCAGGTAAGGGGAAGGCTCACATATGGGTTTGTGTCCACCTTGGCCCTGCCTCTGGAGCCTGGAGCTCTCAGGCCACCCCCAGACAGTTGGGCTGGGAGAAAACGCGTTCCTCTCCCATCAGGCGTGGGGGGCGGGGGCGTGTATGTCGGAGCCCAGCGCCTCGGCCCAGCATCCCAACAGCTGGTCTCCCAGCTGGAGCTCACAAAGGGGCCAGAGCAGCAGAACCACTCTTGCAATTGATTTTAGAGAGAGGCTTAGAGGTTATGTGGGTTTTTTTTTCCTCCCACCGGAGAAGCTGTTCCCTGAAGCCAAATAGCTCAGGGGAGTACAAAGCTGATAAAAATAGATTTTAGCCAGGGCAGCAGAAATGGGAGGAGGGGACAGGGGTTCAAACCCTCTTCATCCTAAAAAATCAGCACAGGCCATGTGCTCTATCCTGGGGGAAGGGACGATTTGTTCCTGGAGGGACTCGCCTCCTGCCATTTTCTATCTCCTGAAATACCATAGGACAGCACCTGGACCAGTGTCCTCGTTCAGGGAGGGACAGCAGGGAGAAGAAGCTTATGTCAGGAGGAAGGCTTCTATCATCGCTTAAGAGAACGGGAGCTTGGTTGTCAAGCTCATCACACCTGGCCGGGAATAATAATAGTAATCATGGCAACAGTAATAATAGCAACAGTAACTAACATTTATTGAGTGCTGGCTATGTACTGCCAATGACTAAATGTATTATTTCATTTAATCTTCATGGCAAAAGGATAAGATAGTCACTATTCGCTTCATTTCCCAGACAAGAGACTGAAACTCAAAGAGAGTAACTTGCCTGAGGCCACCCAGCTGGTCCGTAGCAACGCCAGGATTCAGACTCAGGCCGTCCAGCCACAAAGCCCACGTGTTTCGCCATGGGGCGGTGCGGGGTGTGGGGGTGGTGGTGGTGGTGGTGGTGGTGGGGAAGCAGATCTGCCTATAGGGCTTGTGGATCCCCAGCTGAAAGGGGTGAGAAGCTGACCTGCCAGAGGCTCTGGGGAGGAGGACCGGGGGGTGGTGGACAGGTGTTGGTGGTTCAAACTGACGGCCGCCACTCGGGAGGATGTCCTGTAAGAAACAGCTGGGGACATGGGCCTGGCAGATGGGCCTCGGCTATTCAGAGTTTGGGAAGTTGGGACGACCCTGGGTGGGTGGTCTGTGTTGGGTGCCTAGCGGGAAGGCAAAGCAGGCGACCAGCAGGCAGGGGATCAGTCGTGGGGAGGGATGCCAGGAGAAAAAAAACCCACCTCATACAAGGAGGAAGCCTTCAGAAGCTTCTACAAATAAGGCCTGCCCAATCAGCCTCTCTTGGGGGTTGGTTTTGCACAAGCTCCTTGGGTGGTTCTGATTGGGATGCGCTGGTTTGATACTTTGAAACACTCTAGCCCTGGAAGAGTGAGGAGAACAGGGAGGCCCCAATCTCAGAGAAAATGGGCTGCAGGGCAAATAATCAAGGCTGGAAATTGAGCTCCAGGACAGAGGGGGCCGGCAGCCAGGACAGGACAATGGCCCTTGGGGAGGAAGCTGGAGGAAATAGTCAGGTGAGTGAGGTCCTTAGATCCTGCCACTTGGGGCTGGTGGGGCAAAAGTTAGGATTTGGGCTTATAGTAGCGGGGATGGGAGAGATCTTGTCATTCCCCAGCTTGAAACTTTACAGGAATTTTCTCCACCCACAAAATAAACCCCAGTTCCTTCCATGGCTGTCCAGACTGCGTGCTTGAGCCCTTGGCTATCTGTCAGGTTCATCTCCTCCAGCCTCCTTGTCATTATCGCGTTGTATCTACATCGCTCTTCCTTCAAGTCTCCTAACATTCTGCTCCTTCCAGCTCTGAGCCTCTGAACACACTGGTCCTTTTGCCCCGATGGGTTTCCTCTCATTTATGACTGCCTCCTTCTTTTCTGAGGGAAATAAGCCTTCTTTTCTGTTGCCTTAGAAAGGCTTTGGACATCCTGTGTGTGACAGATGCCTCACCCTCTACCCCCCAGTTATTTTCCATCTTGTTCCTTGTTGCTTTCTCTCAGGGCTCTCATCAATATTCATGATGCCTCGTCCCCCACCCTCTCCCAGTGGACCATGAAGTTGGAAGGTGTGTCTGCCTTGTTTATGTGTGTTTCCCTGGTACCTGTTGCTTTGTTGATGCCTGATTAGTATTTGGGGATGGTGGGAGATGTGGGGAAACTACAGGGCTTAAGAAAGATCTCTGAAAACTTTCTAAATATTTAACATTATTTTAATTTTTAATCATAGGAAAAGAGGGAAAATTCACATCACCTCCTAGATTTATTGTCCAGGTCTAAAAGGGATGAGGTAGGGGAAAGAATGTATATTCTCAGTGCTTAAAAAGGTAAAATAAATAAATACAACAACACTCATGGACAGGTTACCCTTCTTGAAGGCTCTGCTTGAAATGCCACCTCCTTCAGGAAGCTCTTCCTGATCATCACCTGCTTTAGCCAGTCAGATCTGACTACTCCCTCCCCTGTATTTTTGCTCACCTTTGGTATGTCTCCTGCGATGCTTATCACATCCTGCCTGGATTGTGCTATGGCTGTGTGTGTATGTCCGAACTCACCAAGATGCTTTTGATCGCAAACAACAGAAACTCAACACAAACTAGCTTATCCTATGAGCAATTTATTGACTCATGTAACTAGGAATAAAGAGGTATTTGCTGGCATCAGAAAAGGCTGGATGGATCCAGAGTAACTATGATGAGAGCTCATCTCTCCTCTTTTTCTCTCCCTCTCTTCCCCTCTTTCCTTCTTTTCCTCTCTTTTTTCCTTCTCTCCTCCGCATCACTCCATCTCTTGGCTCTTCTCTCTTCTTTCATTGAAGAGTTTTATCTGTCTGTAGGGAATACTATGACCGTCAGCTCTAGGCTTATGACATCATCCATTGCTCTCTATGGAGGACGAAACCTCTCTCATTGTCCTTACATCAAATCCCATGGAAGTATCCCGATTGGCCATGCTTGGGTCACATGCTTAGCCCTTTGACCAATCACTGTGAATGGGGGGGGTAGGTGAGGACTTGGTTGCAGGCCCATCCTTTCTGCCAGGGCATGGCCCACCATGATTGGCAGTCTCGTTAGAATCACATGATTAGAGAGCGGGAGGAGTAGTTTGCCGCAGGAAAGGGACATGGACAAGAGGTGCTGGGAAGAGGAAAGACATTTACTAAAATATCTCTAATGTCTTCTATTTCCAAAGTGTCTATATGTTAGATTTGGTGCAAGACCTTTTCTATATGTTATTTTGATCCTTTTACCAGCCGGTCGAGGGAGGTATTATACAGGCAATTAAAGATGAGGAAACTAAGTTCAGAGAAGTAAAATAACTTGCCCAAGCTACAGGATCCAGACACAGGTGTGCTTCCCCAAGACCCAAGCTCGACCCACTCTACTATTATTTCTAGAGGTAGAGATTATCTGGGAATAAAATGGTAGATAATCTCACACATTCCCACAGGTGAATTATATCAGCCAAGATAGGTTTGGGTAAGATACAGTAACAGTCTCCAAACTTCAGTTTCTTGCTTGGTCAACGTGTCCATTATGGGACAACAGGAGAGCTGTTCTCATCGTGGTGGTCTAGGGGCTCCGACTGATGGAGCAGCCACCATCCCAAATGTCACCAGTCACTGTGCCAGAGGGAAAAGGAAATTTGGAAGGTCTAGAAATTTCTACTTCCCAACTCATTGGCCAGAAGTGGGCATACAACTTTATCTAACTGCAGGGCCTCACAAATGCCAATCTGTCACGGAACACAGAAAGAAGAAAAATTGCAAAAATTTAGAGAACAACACTAATTAATTTTTAAAAATCATGTTGTAATTTTTCTGTGGTATGTAAGAGAGTAATTTTTAAATGTAATAATATAATTTTAGATCAGGGTGTTATTAAAGATTGTGTTATAAAGTTTATTTTAATCACTCTTTAATTGTATCCATAATGCTTAAAGATGAATTTAAGCATTTCTCCCACTGAATAAGTGATAAATAATGTTTAATTTGCTTTAAGTTAATTATGCAGAAAGGTGATTTGTTGACAAAATTATAATTTGATGTTTAATTTGGAGAACAAATATATTTTAAAATGCAGGTTTTAGTTATAAGTTGCAGCATCAAAAGCTGTTTTTTTAGGACACATTTCTTGGGGTTACCGAAATTTTTGTGTTTTGAAAAATCAACTTAAAAATTTTTTTTATTTATTTATTTGTCAGAGAGAGAGAGAGCGAGAGAGCGCGCGCACACACAAGCAGGCAGAGGTGGAGAGAGAAGCAGGCTCCCTGCCAAGCAAGGAACCTGATGCGGGACTCGATCCCAGGACCCTGGGATCATGACCTGAGCTGAAGGCAGCAACTTAACTGACTGAGCCACCCAGGCGTTCCCCCCCTCTTTTTTTAATGTAAAGGATTTTCTTCCATTGTATATTGAGACTAAGGAGAAAGCTTGAAACTGCTATTTATAAACACTTTTCAAAAACACATTACAGCAGTGGATCATCTTTATTTTTAATAAATAAAAAGGCCAAATTGGCTATAATTAATATTCTTAATAAATAAAAAGGGCAAACTGTGTGTTTGCCCTTTTTAGCAATGGCTTATGGAGTACCGGGAAAATTTTGAGAATTATTCTGTTTTTTATGCTCCTCATTAACTCGATATATTTCCATCTCAGTGTTCCTTATGCTTCCTGTCTTAAACCAATGGTCCATACTGGGTGTAAATTAAGCTGAGTATGACTAAACATAAAAAGAATTTAATACTGTGGGATGGCGAAAACTACCAGGGTGCTTCTCAGGGGTCTGCTATGTGATGAGCCAATGGGCTGGGGACTGAATCGCCGGCAAGTTTTCCTGATCTCAGCTGAGTCGGTGGGCGTGTTCTCATGGCATGCCTTCAGAGCATGCACACCATCTCATTTGAAAAAGCAAATATTTTATTTTTTATTTAGACGAGAAATGAGAACACAGTATCATTGCCTTAAGCTCCTAGATCCCCTGTTCTACCTTCATGAATCCCTGGGCTCACAGTCAACCCTTGGGAAACGCTTCACACCAGCTTCCACCGGACGGCAGGGCAGGGGGGCCCGTCTTGGAAGTCAATCATCTTTGTGTGTTGCCATCTTGAGGTGCTGGCCAGGTGTACACCCCATAGCGGAGATGTTTGGTATTTGTAGATTGGAGGGAGCAAAGGGAAAAAGGAGGGAAAGACCAGTGTCCCCTTCTTGAGGAGATTCTGCTTCCCAGTTCACAAGGGGGTGGACAGCACCGCCCAGGTCTGCAGCCAGGGATCGGGAAGTGCTGTTGGGCAGAAGGACGGAGATGGGGCTGGAAAGAGAGGCAGACCTCCCCCAGTAACCCATGTGTGAACTCCTGGGCAGTGCCCTCCCCTGGCCATGAAGAACCGAGATAATGAAGACAGAACAAATTCAGAGGAGGGTGGTAGAAGCCATTGGGGAGACATGACTTACGGGCAGAGTTTAATTGATTTAGCCTAAAAAGCCTGTTATGCTCTCTGGTGGTCACGGTGATGCTATAAATATGAGCAAGGTGACAACAGGAGAGGGGGTGGAATCCGTCTGGCAGGGCACTAACGTGAAGACAAGGCTTGGAGGAGCTCAGCACCTGCTGAGGTGTGGCCCACCTTAGGGGCTTGAAGGCCTCCTCACACTCAGAAAGAACTCTTTGTTCAAAGAGAAGTATGCATGGAATTCTGTTACATGAAAGAGACTGACAGTTGGGCCTCTCTAGTAGAAGGGGGGAAGGAGGCCCAGAGCCCGTCTCTGCCTGCCACCCTGGAGGCACCTCCCCAGCCGCCCCCCACCCCCCTCCTCTGCCAGCCCCCAGGGCTTGGTCTGGGAAACCAAGGTCTGAAGCCCGCCCGCTGAGGGAGAGGACACATAAAAACAGAGGGAATGTCATGCAGCTCGGAGCAGGGTGGCTGGGTGGAGAAAGGTCTGGGATGAGATGCTGGGGGCTGTGAGATAGTCAGCCTCTCAGGACTGGGTTCATGTCGTGGTGAGTCGCCCTCCTGTCCTTGCTGCAGCCCCCGGGGTAGGAGCTGGTGGGAGCGGGGGTCTTGTGCGCATGCCTGTGGGGTCTGGCAGGCCTGGAAAAGGAGCTCAGCTGTCAGGAAGCCCCTTGGGCTGTACAGGCAGCAGGGTGTTAGGGGAGAGGCCAAGAGTGGTGTCCTCTGGGCTTGGGGCTGCCCAGAGGAGGCAGGGTGGCAAGGACAAGGACCCAGGCCCAGAGTGGGGGGTCTGAGCTGCAATCCTGGATCCCTACAAATCTGCAGCGTGACCCGGGGGTGGTTGGGTACGAGAGGGTAAGTCTCTCTTGGATCGGACAGCCCAGATGTGGAAGCCAGCTGCAAGGGCTTGGGAAAAGCTCTGAACTTCTCCATGCCTTGGCTTCCTAGTCTGTGAAATGGGACAGTAACCTCATAGGCCTGTTCTGGAGGATTGAATCAAGTGTCCCCATGGAAAGAGCTTAGCAGAGCACCTGGGGCATTCAGATGTTAGCTCTGCTCATTTTTATTGGTTCACTTGATGGGTTCCAAAGGTTCTTTGCAGCTCATGGCTGGGATAAGTGTTTTCTACAGGAAAAGGGATGGGCCACACAGAGGGGAGCAGGGAAGGGGACACGGAAGAGCCATGCTGTCTTTGAGCACTGCAGGGTGGGCATAGTCCTCAAAGGCCATGGCTTCTGTGCCCAGATAAACCATCCACATGCCCAGTCAACATCTGGAACATCTGTCTACCCCAGGCCAGATACCGCTAAGGTTTGGGGCTACCCTGATTCAGGCTTCATCCCTGTCCACGGGGAGCTTGTGATTGAGTGGAGCCGTAGGTGATTAGAACTCAGCGTGGTTGGTGATTTGATGGGGGAATGGAGGGAGTAGAGAGGCAAGCGGCAGGGGACTCCTAACCTGGCCATGGTGGGAGGGGACAGGAAGGCCTTGCGGAGCGTGTGAGTTTTAGGTGGAGAGCACCTGGGCCTGTGGGAGCCGGAGAAGGGAAAGGAGGAGATGAGGAAGAGAAGCGAAGCCTGGGGACAAGCATTCTAGGGAAAGCAGTGCACATCTGGTAGCCTCAAGCCTTTGGGGAGTATGAGAGATGGGCAGAGGCATGCGCTGGACCATGTGGGTCATGTTGGGCTGTGTGGTTTTTATCCTGGAGGCCATGGCAAACCCTGGGGGAAGTGAAGCAGGAGAGTGACACGATCATATAGGTGTTTTAGGAAGATCCTGTGATACTCTTTTGTGGAGGGATCAGAGGGACAAGACTGTGGACTGGGTGCTATTGGAGTCATCCAGATGAGAGAGTGATCGAAGGCAGGATAGAACTGAGAGATATCTAAAGGGTGATGGAGTGGCCACAGGGGGCTGGGTGAGGAGGAAGGCCAAGCTTCTAGCCTGGGTGGTCCATGGTATTCCCAGAGACAGAGAGCTTGAGGGATGAGAGAACTGGGACTGAGGATACAGTCCTTCCTTTTATGTTCTAGATGAGTTTCTTGGACCTCTAACATGAGCTCTGCATAGGTAGAGGTTGTGCACCCCCATCAGGGCCCAGAAGGGAAGTTGCCCTTGAAAGAACCAGCCACTGTGCTTCTGATCTGCACACTGGCATATCTGGTCCTTAAACCTTGATAAGGTGAGCAGTGCTATTATCATTGCCCCCATTTTACAGATGGAAAACTGAGGCCCACAGAAGAAAATTGATTTGCTTAAGGTTGCAGAGTTTGTTCTAGTCCTCAGAATCCGTTCCAGTCCTAATCTCCTGATTCTCAGGGTGAGCAGCTCTCCTAGGAGCTGGTACAGGGAATCTTGTCCAGGAGGGCCCATGAGTGGCTCTTAGCTGGGGAATCCGTAAATTCTCTAAAAATGTGTGCAGAAAAGAATGTGAAGGTGGCTTTCTCTGGGGAAAAGTTTCGATTGCTTTTATGTGATTCTCAAAGGGGTCCATGATTCCCTAATTGTAAGGACCTAGAGATTATTAAGGTGGTGACCCAGGGCCAGGTGCTTCTATTTGCATGGTCTAGGGTGAGGGCGGGGGGGCTTGTGGTCCCCAGTTGTTACCAGGTAATCGGAACACAATCTGATGACCACACAAATGTATTAGGTGAACTGAGAGACCCCCTGTTGGGGGCTGGGAACCCTCCAAATAGTAATACAGGTGTGGTCCTCACCTCTGTTCCCCACCACCTCTCTGAGCATCCCTTGGGGCCATCAGTGAAGGGGATCTAGCACCCTTCTCCCTAAACCTGTAGATCCTAAAGGGACAAAAGTGGGGATGTGCAGGAGGCAAAAGAGGAATGGGATAAGAGGTCCGATTTCCCCAGGCAACTCCCCGGGGAAGACTTTCTCTGCAGTCTGTGCTCTGAGACTCTGTGTGTGCGTGTGTCTCATGGACTTCAGACTCACTCTGCTCTGGAGAAGTGGTCCTTGCAGGCTTCTTGGGGCATAGGTGGAAGGAATTCCTGGTGGGGACCCTCACACTTAGAGGCACATCCTGGCAGCTCCTCGCAGTCAGGCGCTGGGTGGGCAAGCTTCCTCGTGTTGCCTGGGAAAGTGATAGGGATGGGGTGAGGGACGAGGGTGAGAGGGGCCCTGGGGAGACTGCAGGTGAGTGACCCCAGTGGACTTTCTTCCAATAAAGGTGAGAGAAGCCCCCACCCCTGACCACATTCAAACCGCCGTCTGTGCACCTCTGTGTAAGACAGGCATTGGCCAGAGCCTTAGGATCATTGCAGGACTGCCTCCCCCCTTCTTTGGTGTGAACACCTCAGTAACTTTGCTATTAACATTTCCTAATTTGCCTTAGAGGAAATGACGCACAGAGAGGTCCATTAACTCGCCCAATCTCACACAGCCAGGAAGTGATTCATCTGGGAATCCAGCCCAGGTCTGTCTGACATGGTCCAGTATTCATCATGGTATTTGCTCCAAGGGGCAGTGTTAGCCTTGCCCCGCTCCCTCTCCTTCTCTTTCCCACACCCCACTGCATCCCACCCCATCCCATCCGGACACCCGGTAGTGCTCCCAGGGCCTCCCACTGCGGGTCAGGCCCATGCTGCTCTGCAGAAGCAGAGGCTGCTGCAGTGCCCATTACCAGCACTCTCCTGCCCTCTTATGGCCGTCCCTGAACCAGCTTCTGCTACAAGGCTCCCTGGGGCCTCCCGGGCCTTGGAGTCCAACCCAGGAAAGCTGGGGCTTAGGCAGACTCCGCAGGTCAAGGGTGTCTCGGTCCTGGCTCCCAGAGAGACACAGAGGGCTCAAATCTACCCTCAGAGAGGGAGGCTCAAGAGTTCCTTCTGCAAGGGACCCCACCCTATGGGGCAATCCTTGGACCCTCTTTACACCAGGGAACAGAGACAGCAACACGTTATCACAACCTGTGCGGAAACAAGGCTCTCTGCTGCCTGGAAACCAAAGAAAACAGCCCACCCCGAGATGCGGAAGCACTTCTACGCTCTGGTTTCCCAGTCCCAATCCTCCCAATTCCCTCCTTGTGCTCTGGGCTCCACTAAACCTCTGGACTTGGCCAACCCCAGCTCCCTGCACAGCCAGTCCCTTTACCTGTAAATGCTGGTCCCGGCCCCCAGCACCTCCAGTCCCACCGGGGAAGTCTTACCTTCCTTGTGCTCCCGTAATGTGGGCACCTGTGCCCTCTCTCCCCCACTTACAAAATGCAGTTAACTCACGTGAGAATCCACCTAAAAGCCCACTGCTCACATCCGGGAGTGTCACCCCTCAGCTGCAGCCGTGGTGCACTCCCGGCATTTTGCTCTCGGTTTTTCATCGTTCTCCACTCATTTTCTTCTGTTGCTCCCTAATGCTTATAATAGTAATTTAGTGGCTGATGATTCATCATTTCCATTCACTGACCAGGTGGTAACAGACACCTCTCTTGAAAACAGATCATTTCTCTCTCTCTCTCTCTCTTTTTTTTTTTTTTTTTTTTTTTGCCTCTTTCCCTCTCCCCAGCATGGTCCCCAGGTCTTCATCTCCCTAAATTTGAAGTGAAACTAGTCTTGCCCAAACCACGGGGCTACGTGAGTACTTGCTGATGGACAACCCAGCACCCCTGGTGCCATGGTCGGCTTTTAGTATGAGCTCAGTGAAGGTCACTTTTATTTAAAGGAAGGGAACCTATGCAGATTGTTGGAGTGCTAGGCTGAAAGTCAGCTGAGTCTCCAGGGAGGAGGTCACAGAGAGCTGTCCCCAAAGGGTATGACACTGTCTCCATTGCAGGATCCAGAGAGAAGAGCCTCCTTGCCCTGGGCAGCCCATGCCACACCCCGGAAGCCCTGGCCACATCACGGGGCTTGTCCCCAGAAAGAACATCAAAACAGCTTCTCTTCGAATGGGGGGACACTCCACAGTTTATAAAGTCTTTCCATTTTGCTCATTTCATCTTTGTAATAACATTCTGAGGAGATAGGCATCATGATTCCCATTTTATAGGCAAGGAAAATGAAGCTCGAAGACATTAACATGCTCCAAATCGCACTGCTACTAAACGGCCAAGCCAGGACCCTGGGGCACATATGTCTGTCCCTCTCTGCTGGCTCTGAGCTGCTGACTGCCCAGCGTCAGCTTCAGTGCCCCAAGAGGGAAGTCGAGTTTGGTGATGCGGGTTATGAACTATTTGCTAAAACCTCAGGCCAAGTTCCACGCATTCTGTGGTTCTGAGTAAGGGTAGATGCCTTCCCTCTGGCAGAGGACCTCTGTAAGCTGGGACAGCTCAGCCGGGACCTCAGTGGGCCTCTGGGGAGGTACAACGTTGCCATTTATGAGCCCTTTGTTGGGTCAGTTAGAGGTTTGCATTTCCCTCTGCAAGGGTCTCGCTCAAGCTCTTCGGCGGCACCTGTCAGCACGTGCACCTGTCTCTGGGACTCACTCAGACTCTGGGAAGTGTGACGAAGGAAGGAGCTAATATTGAGAAAGGGCCCATGGTGTGCCGGGTATGTCACTTCCATTCTCTCATTAAATCCTCAAGGTGAGCCTAGGAAGGAATCGCATTCACGTTTCCCATGAGAAATGGAGTCTGTGCCCTGCTCAAGGCCACACACCAGGGAAGGGAGGAGCTGGCTTGTAGCCGATTGCTTTTCTCTTGCCTTCGAGGGTAAGAGCTAAGTATCCCAGGAAAGAGTTCTCAGAAGCCAGTAACATCCTGGGCAGGGATTTAAGCTACATTTAATTGAGGCCAAAGTAGAAACTGCTTCAAGTGTTCAGGGACACTTGGGAGCATTAAAATCTGTTGCTAGAATTCCAAGGACAAAGACCTTGCAAAGCCGCTGACGAACGGCTTTAGAATGAAAAGGGCTTTAGAATTCAGTTGAAGTCAACAAACTTTTATTACTGTCTACTGTAGGACAGGTGCTGCGCCAGGGGCTTTAGGGAAGCAATGATGAAGAAGGTGGGCTTGGCCTTTGTGGAGTTCTCAGGATGGGGACTGGGGTATTCCCAGAATGGCCGCATTTCGAGGCCCCGTTCCCCGGGGGTGGGAGATGCTGATGGGAAGCATCTCGTTCTGGACCCTTCTCTTGTAGCTCCTCTCTGTTAGCATTTTCAAAGGCTTGAGAAGGAAGGACACTGGTTTAACGTTCTTTAGTCCAGACTTTCTCAAACTTATTGGGTAATGGCACCCCCTCTTCCAATGCCTCCTTGCGCCTGGTGAATTATTTATTCACATCGCTGGAATGTTCCATGGAGCATATGTTGGGACCCGGGGGCCTGGGGCAGCTCCACGGTGGGGCTAGGGGGATAATGAACACATTTCCTTCTTTTAGAATAAACTAGAAGGATCTCTGTTTGGGGCTGCTGGTATTCATCCGTCTTTGCTCTCTTCTACAGAAGATGTATCTGCCGATGCTTGGGTTTAGCTTTGGCTGCTTTCTGAAAGGGTGTCTTCTGAAATCGGGGGATTACTCAGGCCTCTGAGACTCTTAGCTACAGGGATCCTTTGGGTCAGCAAATGAGTGTTTGGGGAACATGAGTACCGTCACAGTGTCCATAACATATGCAAAAGCACAATTTCCAACTGGGCATTGACATAGTCTGCATTTTATTGGGGAGAAGATACTGGAAAACAACAGAGGAGGGGCCATTTGCCTTCAGCTTGGGGGGTGGGGTTGTCAACAGGGCTCTGCTTTCATCTCTGCTGAGGTCACCCTGCCCCTGGCCAGATGCCAGGTGTTTATTTACAGGATGAAAAGAGGTGGGCAACTGTTTCTAGCATGTCAACATCCAAGCTTTGGCCTTTTAACAGTGGCCTCTTCTCAGAGGTGACATGTAGCAAAGCTGTTTGCCCACAGAGCCGGGGCCAAGAAGTAACTTAGATCCCCAGGGCTGTAAAAAATTAAATGTCTCCACGGGTGTGGTGACATTTTTTCCTTGGTTGGGAAATAGCCTGGCACCGTGATGAAGGAGATGCTTTTCCGTGTCATAAGGCTTGGCCCTGCCTTGGGTCTGTCACGTGTCCTTTCTGATCCTTGAGTTCTTCTGGCAAACGGCACTAATTCCCACTTTGGAATGGCCTGCACCTGATGAACTGGGAGGCCCCTGGGGTCTGCCACTCTGATTGGATGGTCAAAAGGAGAGACAATATGTAAAAATGCTTTATAAACTGTAAAGCATGGTACAAATAGGGTTATAGCCAAACTCTACCGAGGGCTCACGATTTGCCAGTGTCTGTTCTAAATGAGTTACATGCATTATCTCATTTAAGGCTTAACCCTAGGGGATTGGGTACCATGATGTCCCCCACTTTACAGATGAGGAAACTGAGACCCGGAGAGGCTAAGTACCTAGTGTATGGGGACATGTAGTGGACCCGGGGTTCCCGCCCTGGTCTCTCTCTACAGAGCCCCAGACCTGAGTTCCTGAATCTTTGCTAGGGGAGAAGTGTTCTCCTATGGAGGATGGGGCGGGGGGTGGGGGGCGGTTCTGAGTATTCTGAGGGAGGGCACAGGGTCCTAAGGGCTCCAGATCCTTTCCTGGGGCCTTTGATGTCGGGTGCTCCAGCGCGAGGCGTAGGGACTGGGGGGGACCTTCTCCCGCTAGTCCTTGCCGGTGCCAGTGCTTCCCGGTCTCTGGGGATGAGGAGGGAGTCGTCACGAACAGGCTGTCCCTGCTGCTGCTGTGAAGTTACTAGTCAAAGGGACACTCCTCCAGCCCTTCACTCCCTTCATCCTCACAACTGCGAAGGAGGGACGAGTGCATACCATCTCTTAGAGCTGGAGAAACTGAGGCATGGAGAAAAATCGTGAAGTCGTGCAACCAGGAAGCTGTGCAGTGGAGAGTCTGAGGCTGGGGGTGTGGTTCTAATGCATTTTACTGCCGTCCTGTGTGAGGTTGAGTTTCAGACCCAGAAAGACTCAGGCCAGTCCCTAGGCCAGACCAGGAGAGAACTGGGTAGGCCCTTTACTATTTGTATCTTATTCATCCTCATCATTAAGAGGGCTGACTGTCCCGTGTTTACAGATGAAGAAATGCAGCTTTTGAGGGCTCAGGCTTCCCCCAAGCCACTCAGCTGGGCCGGAGCACCCAGTCTGCCCGCTCCAGAGTCCTGTCCCTCTACGTCTTGGTCACCCTCAGGAGCCCTCTGCTCTCTGAGACTCTGATTCCTGGAAAAGATCCAGGTTCACTCTGTCCTTCTCGGTGGGCACCCCGGGGACTAGGCCTCTCCTCACATCTACTTTATGCCTCTTTACTCAGCAGCCGATACCAGGCGCAGGTGATCTGCAAAAGGAGAGGGTGGGGAGCCCCGAAACAGGAAATGCGTGGACAAGACAAATCACTTGTCTTCACCTGTGGTGGCCACACCCACGGGAGTCTCAGCAAACAAGTTTGGTTTCTCTCTCCTCTTGTCCTCTGGATTTTCACTGTGTAGAACTATGACCAGCTCCCCCCCCGCCCCCCCCCCGCCCCGCTTCCTGCCCCGAATCACATTGCAGCTCCGCTCAAGTCAGCAGGCCGGGGTCCTTCAGCGGGAGGCCTGGCCGGAGGAGTCAGGCTGCGGTCTCAGTGCTGGGAAGAGCTGACGGGGGCAGGGCCTGCTGAGCGTGGGCAAAGCAGGGAATTGGGGAAAAGGTATTTGTTTTTCCACTTATTCTTTTCACTGCATTTTATGAAATGCCTCCAGGGTGACAGGCACTGTGTTTGGCACTGGGGGTAAGAACAGAATCTCTGGCATTGGTGGGACCGGATTCAGACTCCAGCCCCATCCCTGGGCCACTTCACCCAGGAAACTGTGTATCAGCACCGTCGTCTTCAAAACGAAGCCAGCAGCAGCACCCAGCTCGCCGCGCGATAATGAGGGTTCGCCGAGGTCGTGTATATGAAATAAATGCTTAGAACAGCGCGGGGCCCACAGTAAGCGCTGGATAAATGGTGGCTATTAGTGCTATGATCATCTCTGTCCTTGGGAGTTCACAGTCTGGTGAGACACAAGACATTCAAAAAAAAAAAAAAAAAAAAAGAACCCAGACTATTTTCTAACAACTCGGCCATGAAGTGATGCTGAGGTACACCTCAGTCGGAATTTCCTGCTTGTTGCTCTGTCTGAGACGCACTGAGGTCATGGTCCATGCTTTCAGCTGGAGGTGGGTCTGTCCATACTGGCTATGAGCCCTGTAGGCTAGAAAGGGTCCGGACCGGGGGTCCCCCTCGCCGCCTTGCTTCCGTTCATTGTCATCTTCTGAAAGGAGAGAAAAACGGTGTTGGGATTGGAAAGAGCCGTCCAGGCTCCTTCCCCATTCTGCACTGCATATAAGAGACAATGAGATGGAAAATCCAAATGGCTCAAATGAATATATAAGAGGAGGAATTTTAAAAGCTTGATGACAAGCAGCACGAGAAATGATTACCCTCTGGCAGATGGTAAGCATTTCAGAAGCACCAAAGCACGAAGGGATTCGTGGGGTAAAGTTGGGGATCCTCACTCACCGGCCCCATGGAATTCCTATGGGGTTGGGGCTCTGTCTAGACTTCGCAGCAACTTCATCTTTCCATTTTGCAGCACCTGGAAGAACCAGCCAGAGGTGAAACTCTGTTCTCAAGCATCACCTGCTTTATTTTATTCACCATCTTAAGGACAATATTTCCCCAGAGGCAGAGGAGATGAGGATTTCCAGTGGCCTCAGAAAGCCTCAGCTTTAATCAGACTGTGATAATCCTACTTTCTGGTCCCAATGGTAGAAAATAAACAATTGAAATTGTTTTCTTTACTATTGTCGACTTCGTCTCCAAAAGACCATCTCCAGGAACTAGCTTTAAAAAGATAAAATTAAAAAAAATAATTTATTTATCATTTTGGAGTAAGCCAGTCTGTATGGAAAATCTACTTCCTTCTAGAAAGTCAGGTGTGCTGGTCTTAGGATATGGGAGTGAAGCTAAGTGCAATTCTTAGGTTCACCTGTTGGTGGGGCCGTTCATTCCCTGGGGTGGCTTCTGTAGGGTCCAGGCATGATCTAGATCTTGCAATAATCTAAGCCAAGTCTGTGGGCAAGAGTGAGATGGGGAAGCAGACTAGGGCATAGGGAACCCACAGAGGAGGGATATATAGGCAAGCTAAGATCATCCCTGGTGATGAGATTTTTCACTAGGGTGATCCTATCTTGGGTGTAGTGGGTTGAGCGGTGCCCCCACCCCCAGGTCCCCCAGTTGCTTTCCCCCAAGATATGTCCATTGCCTTAATCCCCAGAAATTATGAATGTGACCTTATTTGGCAAAACGGTCTTTGTAGTTGAGATCACATTAAGGATCTTGAGGTGAGATCATTCTGGGTTATCTGAGTGGACCCTAAACCCTTATAAGAGACAGAAAAGAAGAAGACCAGATAAAGTGAGAGAAGGAGGGCTTGGAGTCAAGCAACCACAAGCCTAAAGAACATTTGGAATCAGCCCCAGCTGGGAGAGGCAAGGGATCTCTCCTACAGCCTTTGGAGGGTGTGCAGCCCTGCTTGATTTTGACCTAGTGATATTGATTTTGGACTTCAGGCCTCCAGAACTATGAGAAAATAAATTTCTATTGTCCTAAGACCCGAAGTTTGAGGTCATTTGTTATGGCAGCCCTAGGAAACGGGTACGAGGGGTACAGAGCTAAGTGGAGGAAAACATCGGTGGAAGACAGGAGTCCACGAAGACTGTGGATGGCAGAAAGAGCAGAGGGTAGGGCTGTGCCGGGAGAGGAGGGAATAAAAAAACCTCTTCCTTGGGTGGCACCTGCTTAGGTCAGGGGTGAGATCATCCTGGATTATCTGGGTGGGGTCTCTCCTGGGTGATGTCCATTGTCCGGTGGCAACTTCTTGCTCCTCCATCCTTCCAGTTACAGCCGCCTGGTTTGTCACGGTCACGAGGGAGAGACTGGCCCAAGTGATGTGAGAACATGAGATTGTAGGGATCAGGCGAGGAATCAAGGGCTTTAGCCCCAGGTCTTAGCAGTTGCAGGGCCTGGGGACAGTGCCGGAGGGCTGCTTGAGTCCCTGGGGCACCGCAGACACCAGAGCCCCTTGTCTGGGCAGCTGCAAGGGGCTTTCTGACCCTCACAGACTGGATTCCTGCTCATGCCTGCTCTGTCTGCTTACCTCCACCCCTGAGTTCTTTCTTAAGGCCTTGGTGCCTACGGATCCTTGACCGCTGGGCAGCCCCAGAAGGAAACAGCATGAATGAACAAGCAACCAACAGATACCAACAAGAAACTGTGCACAGAGCCGATCTCAGCCCAACAGCTTTTTCCCCTCTTGCAGGACACGTGTGTTTGTGGTCATGCTATTAGATTGCACACATTCATAGAGTCTTATTTTCTGCTAGTAAAATTGTTCCTGGCCCACATAATGGGATTAAATGTATCGGTATTTCATGGTGTTCCGCAAAAAGCCCTTAACTTCCAGGTGCTCAGCCGCACGGACAAGTTTGAGAACCACTGATCTATAACAAAGGGCAAAATCATTGAACACGTAAGTAAGCAGGATGTTTGAGAGAAGCCGTTTGTCACTAATTCATCAGTATTTGGGGAGGTGGAAACCATATACAGGTACGGGCAAACTGATAAGTGTAAGGCATTGAAGATTTTGCAAAAGTATCTCATTAGACTTCACGTCTAATAGAATTGATAGGAAATTCTCTTGAAGACGTCTTTTGGCCTTTGGGATGAAACCAGAAAAGCAGCTTCGCTTCATCAGTCAAACGTAGCCTCATTGCTTCCTGGCCACATTTTGACTTGTCTTTCTCCACCTGCCCATGCAGAGGGATGTTGTCTGGGTCAAGGCCACATCACAGATGCTGGCCCCGGGCTCTAGAGTCCACATACCCCACATCTCAATCAGTCTGGGGAAGGGCCTATCCTGGGATCAAGGCCACTGTCCCCCTGACCTTAATTGCATCTTACTGAGCTCTCCAATAAAACCCAGAAGAAGGACCTGGTGTCCCTGTAGAGCCTCTGCAGGAATTTATAGGAGGACCTGCTGCAAAGACCCGAACACCCGGATGTCGGACACTGATTAGCTCTCCTCCCGGAAAACATTGCTTACCTCTGAACTCAGCAGTGAACTAGCCACAGCGGGGTGTGGCATGCTTCTTGATCACTGATATCCCCTGGGTCAGAGACGGTTCAGAGAAGTTTCCAGAACACCAAGAGGGTGAAGGTTTGGGGTAAGAAAACAGAAATAAAAAGAATAATTAGACTATACAAATAATAATAAAATTCTTTTAATAATAATATGAGACAAGGATGAAAGAGAAAAAAAATAGTTAAGAGGGAGCACGTAAGCAAGGGATACACTCTGGACCTGGAAGAAATGACTTTAAATCAGACAAAAAAAAATTCTCCCTTGTAAAACGGAGTCTCTTAAAAAAAGCATACGCAGCAAACAGAGCTGGAGGAAAAAAAAAGATTTAGGAAGATCCCTCTTTGATGAATCTACAATAGGCTCTTAAAGAAAATGATGAGTTTGGGGCATGGTATTCCTCCTGTAATAAAGTACGCAGCCCTTACCATGTGTCAGGCTCTGGCCTAGGCTCCGAGGAGACAGCAGGCAGAAGGCAGACACTGTCTGCCCTTTAAGGAATGAACTCTTAGGTGGGAATCCAGAAAGAAGGGTGGTAATTCCAGGATCAGCTGTAATGATGGATGATAGGAAAGGACCCCATGGGAACCCCAGCACCTGAACAAAGCGGGGACGTCCCCCTAGCCTGAGAGAGAGGGGACAGAGGAGACATTGTTGTAGTCACTGGCACTGAGCCCCGGAAAACTCCTGCCCCCTGGAGAGGAACTATCAGGAGCACAAATGGTTTTGAAAGTGTTTTAATGACTGGGCGCGTCTGTAATGCAGCTGCCAGGGCCCCAGAAACTCAGACATCGGGCCGCATGATGGAGTCTCCCCTGTTATAAATATTTGATCTTCTAAAACGGTATTACCGTAAATACTATTTGCTGCCCTAAAAAGCTTCAAGCTCATAGTTTTAATTTCCCACATTAAGAGTGTAATGAAGAGGATTTCCAAGTGCCCTCTCTGGGGAACGGAGTTTACTGGCAGGTTCCACGATAGGTCCTGGGGGAGGTTAAATTCGGATCAGGTGATTCCTGTTCTCAGCAACTGGAGGGGGGCAAGGAGGAGTGAGAAGCGCAGCTGTGTGTGTGTGGGTGGTGTGGGGGGGTCTGAGGTCGGCCTCCTTCTGAAGGTCCTGGGGAGAGTAGGGGAGGCTGCACTTCACCAGAGCTCCAGAGAGGGGGTAACGCATCGCTGCCTGGGGCCGGAGTCAACTCAGCTTCTGATTCTCCCGGCAGCCTCAGGTGGGGAATGAGGTTGCTTCCCCTGTGATATGCAGGTGCTGACTGCCTCCCTTTAGGGTGACTTCTCTGGGAAGACCTGTGTGCAGCGCTTGGCAGGCAGACAGTGCTCAGGACACGTGTGAGCACAAGTTAGCTCCTCCGAGTCCGAGCTGCTTCGGCTGACCGCCACCCTGTGATCTCAGGTTAGCTCCAGCTCCCCCAGGGTGGCCTACAGGCTCCTCTATGAGCTTGCCTTCTCCTCTTCCCCTCCTGATCTCCTGCTGCGGATATGAGCCCGAGGCCCCAGTCGGTCATCTCATCCTCCTTGTCCTTCCCCTCCTACTCTCTCTCAGCCTTTGGTCTGCCTACGCCCTTCTGGTTGTCACACTTTAACTGTTCTTGCCTCCTCCGGGAAGCCTCCCTGACACGGGGCACACCTGCCACTCTCCCCGGCCTCCCCCAGACCCCGTCCTGAGGACAGGAGCTTCCTGACTGCCTGCTTGTCCACACAGCCGGGAGCGTCTGGCGAAGATGGAGGCTCTTCTGTCCATCTCCAGCGCTTGGCAGAAGGCTTGGTTCGCGGCGTTCAGTGAATGTTTGTTGAACGAATGAGTGAATTATGCAGAGATTTACAATTTCTGAAGGACTTTCATCCTGATGCCGTGTGTATTCTTCCAAAGTCCCTGGGAGCATTACGAGACTCAGAGAGGTTAGGTGACTTTTCTGGAGTCACTCAGCAGATTCGCAGCGTAAAGCAGCATGCCTCTGCTCTACCCTGCGCCCCAGGGCAACTCTGAGTCCAGGGTCTGAGCCATTTAAGGCTGGGTCAGAGCGTATCTTTCTAACTCTGGTTGATTAAGAGCTGAGGGCTTCTACAGCAACGTGAGTCCTGGGCCTCTGGTGTTCCGGGTCATGGTGGAGTGAAGAGGGAGGAGAGGGGTTCTTCCGGGGCTGGGGGCTACCAAGAGCCCCCAGAGTCACCGTATCCTATAACAGCACCCTTGAACTTCCTAGGCATTCTCTTTCAGGTGCTTACAGCCCTGCCTACAGAAGAGGAAACTGAGGCACAGAGATGTTCTGTCACCTGCTCAAGGTCGTACAGCTAGTACGTGGCAGAACTTGGCAAGGAACCGAGCTATTAACTACCACTCATTTCCCTGGGTCTTTGACACAGAGATCATGCCAGGGTCTAAAACAAATCTAGCCCCCAGGATGGCTGGTGCTGATGATTTAAAGGGACCAACAGTGCTTAATCTTCCTGCCGGGCTCCCTCATTTTAGTAAATGTTGAGATTTAAGAGCTCATAAAACTGAGCTATAACAGTGCCCTGCCAAGAGCTCCACACAGGGCTTTCTATCCTAGGCTGCGCCTGGCCTGGCGGTCCTTGCCTTGTCCCAAGTCACCCCACCAGAGCTCTACAGCCAGCTTCGTTGCCAGGCTCCTTGAGCCCTCAAGGGGCCCATCAGGTTGTTTATGTCCTTGCCAGGGCGAGACTGACATGCGATGTGGCAACGTGCACAGTGACTGACTGAATTCATAAATTGTTCATGATGCTGGCAGCAGCCGTGGGAACGCGGGCGGGTGTCAGGGTGCAGCCTGGTCATGGGGGTGAATGACTGTGGACAGAGCATCTGCACAGGGACCGTCTTCCTGTGGCCACAGAAAGACAGAGGCGACTCTGTTCCTGCAAGCAGCTGTGGCTATCGGCAGCCCCTCTTCAGATCTGCCTCAATGGTGGCTTTCTTCAGACTGGAACCTGCTTCTAGAGTCTAGGGCTCATGTCGCCACCATGCACGTTCTCCAGCCATGCCTCCAGCACTTGGTGTGGTTCTGTCCTATGGTCGGTATCCAAGCAGTGTGAAAGGATAGACGGATGGATGGAAGGACGGAAGGAGGGGTGGATGGATGGAAGGAGGGGTGTATTGAAGGATGGATGGATTTATGGGTGGATGGATGTACAGATGGATGGATGGATGCAAGAATGGATTGAAGGACAGAAGCAAGGAAGGGGTAAATTGATTAAAATGTCCTCAATTCTTCATATCTCACTATAAGTGTACTTTTTGCAAGGTAATTCTAACTCCTCACACGAAGTGGTAGAGGTCCCCCTACGCTCACCCCTTAAATATGGGCTGGCTTTGTGACTTGCTCTGGCCCGTGGAATACAGTAGAAGCGACAGTGGCTAGTCCATGCCAAGACCTCAAGACGTCTTGGGCACCTCTGCTTTGTCTTTAGAACCCAGCTAAGCTGCCGAGTGAATAAGCAGGAGCTAGCTTGCTGGGTGATGGGAGACTCACAACCCAGTAGCCCCATCACTCCAGTCTGCCGGCAGCCAGCCACCAGACCTCCATGTGAGGGAACCCCAGCTGACCCGCCAGCTGACCGCAGATGCAAGATGGAGCTCAGTTGAGGCCAGCCAAGCCTGGCTGAGACCTACCCCGTGGACCCATAGCCTCGTGAGCAATCGTAAATTCTTGTCACGTTGAAGCCATTTAGCCACGGCCTGGCCGGTTGCGTGGAGAGCTGATTGGGCGCAGACACCTGGGAGATGAGCCCTGTCCGGTTCAGAATTGTCCTCACTTCTCTTCTTACTTCCCTGCTTAGTCCTGTGCCCTCATCTCCTGTCACAACCTGGCCAGAACGTTCCACCCCATGTTGGACTTTCTTCTTCTAAGTCTGTGTCTGAGCTTCAGGGGAAGCCACTGCGGTTCAGTTCAACTGATTACCTTCACGGAGCACCTGCTGTGTGCAAGGTGTCCTTCCAGCCACCGTGGGGGTAGAGAAAGCCACCAAGGGCTCCTGCCTTCCATCGGCATCCGGTCGCCCTTATGACATTAATAATAAGTGATATCTTTACAGCACCTGGCAATGGTCAGAGGGGTTTCACATCTATCACATGGTGGAGCTTAGGACTTGGGGGCGACACGGCAGGGTAGATACAGAATTAGCTGTTAGTGAGTGCCTACTGCATACTGAGCAGCTACTGCATACAAAGCACCATGGCGGAGGCTGGGGAAGGAGACATAGAGGGTCACGGTAAAGATGCCTGCTTCTCTAAGTGCTGGGGTGGTTGAGGCCGCCCCCTGGACGCACCCATCCCTGCTTGGTTGAGGAAACGAAGATGCGCAGCCCGGGACCACAAGGAACAATGTATCAAGTTCCGCTTTTAGGGGAAGGAATCAGTGTGGCAAATGCAGGTTAGGGGAGTCACGGCTGAGTACCCGTCCTGGAGAACAAGACCTGAGAAGGTTTCAGTTGTCAAAGCTACCCCTGAAGAGCCCTTCAGATTTTAGATCAGAGAATGCGGCTGAATTCCACGTGGGATCATGGTAATGGTCGTGAGAACCCCTGGGCTGGTCGGGCCACATCTACATGGATCTGTTCCAAGCCCTGCGTTGTAAGGAATACATTAATGCTGGTCGTGTCAGTCCCGGGGTGTGGTCCGGGGAGTGACTGAGATGGAGAAGGGTCCAGAAACTGGACCTGGAATACTTGAGGGAATTTGGGCTTTTTTTAGCCTGGAGAAGAGAGGACGAAGGAAAGATGGGGTGGGGATTGGGGAGTCCAATATTTGAAAAGCCTGTTGTGTTTAAAAATTCCGGTTTTCTTCAGTGTTGTCCAAGAGGGTGCCTGGCAAGGAATCGTAAGAGGAGAAATTTCAGTTCCACTTAAGAAGTCCCTGTCTGCTGTCTTGAGCCGCCATCACTGAAAAATCTCTCTCCGTGGAGACCAGTATCCATTGACTAGCGGTGGCTGGAAACGGGGCTCGTGGACATGGCCAGAGTTTGGGTTCAGTAACTCCTGAGCTTCCTTCCACCTCCGAGTTCCTTAGAGCGACCTCTAAGCCCCCAGGGGTCTGCAACATTTTCCGGTAAAGGCAGCTGAAAGGAAGGCTAACGTGGAAGGCCTCCGTCAGCTTGTTGGTCTCTGGTGGCTGCTGAGAACGTCTGAGAAACGGTCTGTGCCAAGAGAATGCACATTTGCCTTCTTAGAGGAACCCACATAAAGAGGTTATCTATATAAGGTTCATATGTACATGCTATAAAAACATTGCCTGTAATTTATATAACTATATGGCATCTATAGAAATGTGATGTGTCATTTACCATTCTGCTCTGAAGCGGTGGGAGCAAAAGCCTGGACCCCTCTTTTCATTATGACGAGTGCCTCACCTCTCCCGATTAAAGGGTGTAAGAAAATGTGAAGCTACTGTGTCAGCCGGGGTGGGGGGGCAGCTGGAGAGGAAGGCACACAAGGGAGGGAACGAACGAGACACACGGAGCCAAAGGAGTGGTCGGAATAACGGTGCTGCAGTGTGGGACCAGTCGGCAGGGCGAAGGGCTGGGCAGGGTGCGGTGTTCACCGGCTTCCGGCTTGCTGCTTTGGGACAACGATGTCATTGATGATAATAGCAGTAATCGTTAACATTTATCGAGCACTTAGTATATATGCCAGGGAGTAGGAGTTCTAAATATCATCTCATTTAAACCTCATAACAATCCAGCGCAATAAGTGCTCTTGTTACTTCTGTTTTATAGAGGAGCAATGCAAGCACAGAGAGCTGAAGTAACTTATTCAAGGTCACACAGCCAGGCAGTGAGAGAACTTGCATTTGAACCTGATTTGATCATCTGACTGGAGCCTGCATTTTCTGCCTCTTCTTGGTCACATCTTGTCTGTCTGTCTCTGTAGCGCTAGTGGAGGGTCATCTGTCTGTCTTTCAGTCAGTTGATGCCATTAGAGGGTAATGGCATCAAGGAACATTTTGAGAGCGCTGAGCAATCCCACCACCTCAATATATTGATTCCTCCTCCGGAATGAGACAGGCGAGAAAGATGAGTTCTGCCTGGTGGCATAAATTAGCTCTGTGCCCTTGGGGGTCCGTCTCACCGTGCAGCCTCCTTGCCATTCCGGCGGCGGCCCGCCTGCAGCAGTGCTCTGACTTTGGAGCGATTCACAGCCGGCACGTGGCAAATGCCGGGACAACAGCTTCCATGTTGAGCCTGGACAAATGGCAGAGCAAAGCAGAGGGCAATGCAATTTACAAGGAGTCTTAGCAACCAGGCAACGGGCAATAAACCAGAAAATCGCCGAGGAAACGCAGTGGAGCGCGGGCGAAAGGAATGGCAGGATTTGTGAGCCAATTTACACCTGTCAGGGGAGGGGTGAGGGAGGCGCCGGGTGGCTGCGAAAGCCAGGGGACTGCCAGGCTGTCACCTCTGGCAGACCTGTCGAAGGGCAGTGGGGACATGCATTCTCCGCTGGCCTCTGGGGACATTTCTGAGTGGATCTCAGCCTCCCTTTCTGCGAGGAATCCGGGTCTGTAAAAGCACTGTGGGCCAGGTGTGGGGGTAAAGATCGGGAGGGAGTGACCCTCTCTTTTCTTTGCTCCCAGGGAATCGATCCAGGATAGATAAAGCCTTCTCAGACACAAACAGAACCCACCTTGGGTCACCACTCCAAGGAATTAGTCTCTTGGGAAGTAAACCTCATCTCTCAGGTGAGACACTCATTGAAGGGTGGGAAGCGGATGTGCTAGGAGGTGGAAAATGAGTAGAAGTAGGGGGGCCCCTTCTCTCCAGGATGCCATTGGCACACGTCTGCTCTGAAACATATTCCCATCCCTAGAGACTTCTGGGGGGAGCAAATTCGACCATCCCTGGGGCCTGTGGAGTGGGGAAGGGACAGGTTTTCACGATATTAATCTATGCACCTAAACAAAAGATCTGGAGGTGTCTAGAGGAAAAGGTGCACCTTCCATCCTGCGGGGCCCAGAGAGTGTCTGCCTTGGAAGTCTGGTGCATTCAAGCCTCGGCTGAATGAGTTCGCACACGAGGAGTAATGCTCCAGATGCAGAATTAGGATTAAGGGATACAATCTTGAGCTAAATTAAAGACATAGGCTTATAATAAGCTTTGCTAAGAGGACCGCCATGCTGCTCCGACCCTATACTTCTTGGTGCTGCTGCTGCTGGGAACTGAGGAGTGGGATCCTGCAGTGTAAAGAAACAGGCCACAGTTTCCCCCTCTGGAACCAAAGTTCTCCAGGGCCCTATCCAGCTCTGCCTTGCTGTGACGGTATGGTTTGGGACAGTTGTGGGCCCTTAGGCATCGACTTGGAAAAGCAAGTGATCCTTTGCACAAGCCACCTGGAGCTCCCCACTGAAGTTCTGGAAAGCCTTCTTGAGGATCCATCATTCCCTTGCTTCTGAATTCTCTGGCTTCCTCCCCCACAGGGCCTCGCTCCTGCTCAGCAGGACATAGCAAGGGGGTCTTACATGGGACCTACACAGGCTCCTGTCACGATTCCCACCTAGGAGGCCACTTGCAGGAGTGTTGGAGTGTGGAGAGGGAGCAATGGTGAGATGGCAGCTACCCATCCCAGCGCATGGCCCCTCATTCAGCCTTCTGGCCCCAAGCACAGAGATAAGGTGAGCCCAGCATGACTGAGACTGCTTTGTCTGCCAACCTGGTTGGCATTCACATAATTAAAATTTAAAAAAATTATTTGTTTATTTGAGAGAGAAAGATAGAGATTCCGAGAAAGAGCGTGAGCAGGGAGGAGAGGGAGAAGCCATCTTCCCTCTGAGCAGGGAGTTCGATTCGGGACTCGATCTCAGGACCCTGAGATCATGACGAGAACTGAAAGCAGCTGCTTAACCGACCAAGCCACCCAGGCGCCCCCAATTCACACAATTTAGGCAGCTAAAAGGATGACTCTGGACTAGCACATAGGCAGGTTTGAGTTCCCCTTCCCTGCAGCCAGGAGATCTGGGCGAGTTACTTGCCTTTGAGGGCCTCTGTCTCGTGTACAATGAATACAAGGATAATACTTACCCCGTAAATCTACGGAGCATCAGAACTAACATGTGGAGGCACTAAGTGCAGGGCCCAGCGTGTTGTTACTGCACCCTGGGAACAGGGCACTATACTTAGTGCCAAGGACCCAAATTCCAGGGACAGAGATGCATATATTCCACAGCGACCTAATTAGAGATTCTAGCCACCGGACAAGCAGGAGACTCAGGACTCTGACCTCAGCTGGGCTGTTTGGGACAGGCTGGGACCGTACAGGGGAGTGAAGTCGAATTTCCAGGGACCTGGGAATGCCCCGAATGGTTTGCAGAATCCAGGCCAAAGGATAAGGGCAGAGAAAAGAACCAGATGTTCCCAGAAGGATCTGTCACAGGGTGTATCAGTCAGTTTTGCTGTATAACAAACAAGGATAGCATCTCTGTGCCATACAACAATAGGCACTTGGTTTGCTCACAGATGTACAAGTTATCCAGGAAAGCTGTTTCATATGGACCCCAGGCTGAAGGGGCATCAGTGTCCTCAAAGCTCACAGGGAACAAGAGGAAGCCTGCCAGGCCTCTGGAGACCTAGGCTGGCAACTGTATACTGTGACTTTGGTCCCTCTGCTATTGGCCGAGGCAACCCCCAGGGACCAGCGTGAAGTCAAGGAGTGGGGACCTGCACGTGCCTATGTTGAGGCCAGAGGAAGGGTGCATTTGCAGGGAGGGTTTGAAGAATTGTGGTCTCTACTCTAATCTTCCACGTAAAGAGTGGGTCCTGAGAGGGGGAAGAGCGTTTACAAGATCGAGAGATCATCAAGGTGACAAACACCAAAGTGAGAGACACACACCAGAGAAGTCTGGGTTCTCTGCGCAAGGGAGATATGTGACATTGCGGGGCTTTACGGGGATGTGTGGCAGTGGGGCTTTAGGGAGAAGGAAATATTCAGTGACAGAACTGGGTCAGAAAAAATAGTGTCCCCTCCCACAGGTCCCAGGGCACTGCCTAGAAGCCCCTATGCATTTTATTTTATCAGTCACCAAGTGGGCTGGCATGGAAGTGGCTTGGCTACCATCCTTGCAGGGAAACAACCTACTGTCACAACAGTAAGAAGTGTATTTTTTTTAAAGACTTTATTTATTTGTTTGAGAAAGAGAGCATGAGTGGAGAGAGGGAGAAGCAGATGGCGGAACCGGGAGCCCGATGTGAGGCTCTATCTTGGGACCCTGAGATCATGACCTGAGCTGAAGGCAGACCACCCACTGAGCCACCCAGGTGCCCCATGAGAAGTATATTTGTTCTGAGAGAATACAAGGACTGTCGTTATACAGGAAAATGACTAAGCGGCACCAATATATTATAATTTATTCCTAAAAAATCCAACTCTTCTCATTCAGGTCTAATGTACCCAAGTGCATCTTATAATAGCTCCAAGTGCAGTTGCCTGGAAATACCAGGAAGGCACTTGGAGTTAATGAAGGGAATTATTAATTACTAAGGCAGATATGACCTTAAAGAGGGGACCTATGGGTCAAGATGATTGTTTATATTTATTTATGATGGTTTGTTCCTACCAACTTCCAAACAAAATTTGCGATGACTGACAATCAAAAATATAGGCCCCAGGACAGTGAGGTTAGAGATGAAATATCCAAAGTCACATGGATGAAGGGAGGAAATGATTAAAGCAGAAACCTAGCAGAAGATAGTTACTGCAATTGCACATTAAATTGAGCTAAAGCGAAAAGGGAGATATGATGAGTTATTGGACGGAAGGAAGTAGAGCCATTTGTCGGGAGAGGCAAACTTTTCCCCGGCAATCAGTATGAGCACAAATTTCTCACAAGGCTCTCAATATAAGGACACAGAGGCACAACATACACGCTCTCTCCAAAGACCTCTGCAGGAAATGCAGAAACGTTCTTCAGACGGCCATTCATTACACGGGTCCTGGAGAGAAGCTGAGGTCTTAGGGATGAACCTTCTAGACTTTATGCAGCCTCAGCTAATGGCTTATGGGTGGTTGTAGAGGCAGGCCTCGTTAGGTGCGTTTAGAGGCCTGGGTTAAAGCCAGACGTCAAGGGCTTGGGGGAGATGTGTGACATTCTCCCTGGGAGCCAGGCTGAGAAAGTATAGCACCCCCCCATCCCCCCCCCCCACCAAAGCCGCCTTGCCCTGGTCCCCCTGAAAGCGTGAGAAGCAAGCAAGGTGGTGTCCTGAGTGGGGGAAGGGGAGCAAGCCACAAAATATGACCACAACACGGAATGACACCAGTATCATTTCCTTTACATGAACAAGACACATCTGCCAACATGAACGACTGAAAGGAAAGCTGCTGGAATCATGGTGCGAACCTCTGGGTGGTGGAAATTCAGAGGATCTTTTTGTTCCCAATGTGCTGCACCTCCCAGACCTTCTGGATGGAGCTCGTGTACCTTCTCTAAGTAGAAAAACAAGAGAGAGAAGGCTGGCTTTTGCAAATCCTGATTCTGGAGGTCTGCTTGAACAGCTGTTCATCCCTGTTTCTCCTTCTCTCACAGTTACTAAACCTGATCCCACTTTTCCAAATTGGGTAAAGAAATCACACGCATTAATTTCGCAATAGGGTAAAGAAGATGATGGAAGACACCGGCAGCTGCCATCTCCTGCCAGGAAGAACGTGTTACTTCATTGGTACAACTTCTTGGGCAGAAAACCTGGCAGGGTATCACAAAAGCTTTTAAAATGTGCATCCTGGGATGCCTGGGTAGCTCAGTTGGTTAAGTGTCTGCGTTCTGCTCAGGTCGTGATGGGTCCTGGGATCGAGTCCCACATCCGGCTCCTTGCTCGGTGGGGAGTCTGCTTCTCCCTCTGCCTGCTGCTCCCCCTGCTTGTGCTCTCTCTCTCTCTGTCATATAGATGAATAAAATCTTAAAAAAAAATAAAATAAAGTGCACATACTATAGCTACACTAATTTTGTCTGTGGGAACTTATTCTAAGGAAATAGTCACAGTTGTATGTGAGGACTGAGCTCTAAACAGGATTCCTTGCGGCATGGTCTATAAAGCGCAGAAGCAACCTAAGTTGTCACCGTCAGAGATTGAGTCAAATACCTGGTGTTCTGCGGGAACGTAGTTACAATCATCACAAAGCATAGCTTGGAAGGATTCTTAACGACGAAGGACGATGCTTCGCGTTCCCTGTTCAGTGAAAAATGGAGGTTGCAAAAGATCAGGCATAGGACCATTCTATTTTTGGAAAAAGGAAAATATGTATTTATCAGTAGGACTGTAGGCTATTTTGTTTTCTTTCCCTCACCCTCGTTTTGAGCTTATCTGTATTTACTAAAATACTGTGTATGTCTTCGGCAATGAGAAAAAGGAGGGAGGAAGCACTTTTAAGACGCAGTACTATTTTATAGTTCTGTGTTGTGGGGGAAAGAGAGGAGCCTGTGTGTCGGGGTGCATGTTTGGAGGCAACTTGCCAGCTTCGGGAGAGTAAGTTGGCTCTGACTAGAATCAGAGCATCTTTAGGGCCATTTGTCTGTACTGTCCTTTCCTCTCTGTCCCCCCTCGGTTGGAAGCAATTTGTGTGAGAGCCTGAAAGCCCAGAGGGTCCGTCCTTCTCTTCTCCCTCTTGAGTCTCAGCTGACATGACGGTGAAGGATAGACTAGGAGAGGATCGCGAGGCCTGGCCCGCCATGGCGGCTCCCTGGCCATCTCCCCACCGTGCGTGACAAATGATGGGAGGACAGCCCAAGAACAATCGCTCGTCCTGACATCAGGCTGGCTTTGAAAAGATGACACATTCTTCTCCAGATAAACCAGCCTCTCAGAGACGAGGACCCAAAGCCCTGCCCCTGGGTCTCGTGTATACACTCCTTCAGATTTATTTGGCTTTTTGCTATTAAGCTCAGTCCTTCGAAAATTCATCTCAGTCCAATTTCTTACCGTGTTGCTCCTCTTTGCAGACAGGCTGCGACAGACGAACATTTTTCCTCTGGGTCTCCCCAGCTTATAAGCCATGAGGAATGAAAGGAAGTGTCTTCAAGGGAAAAAAATAAATTTGAGAGCGTCAGAAGCTTCGCCGGGGCTTGGTGCCGCGAGATGAAGGGATGTCTGGTTGAAATAAAGACAGGCAGAAGGAATGGCATTCAGGTGAAGGCAAGAAATCACAGCCGGCTGGTGTCCTGGGCTCGGAGAGATGCCGGGGAACCTGGCAAAGAGCCTCGGGGTCTGCTGAGATGGTTCCCAAAGTATGGCCCAGGGATCCGGGTGGGCCTCAACTTTTTTCCGTATTTCACAGAAAGCGAGGTGACAGGTGTTTATCGAAGGTCTTTCAAACGTAGGATGCTTGACATCTGGTACCTCCTCAACCCTCACCACAGCCGTAGGAAGGAGCTGCTCTGATCCCCACCCTCCAGGCCCGGCGGCCAAGGTACAGAAGGGTTGTGGGACCTGCCTGAAGACCCACAGCTGGAAAGTGGAGGAGTCCGAGTTCGAATCCAGCCACGTCAGACTCCCAGGCATGGGCTCCTCAGGCTCGGCCGGGCTGTCTTCTTCAATATCGAGATTTGTAACAGGTCTGAAGTAAATGAAAACATTATGGACAGTGATTTTTGCCTCGGCACAATCGGGTCCAGCCGTTGCAAGAGGCACTTAACTTTTAACATTCAGAGGCTTTCTACTTCTGGCCTGAATCAGTAGTTTGCTTTTGAGAAACAAGGGATTTACCTCATACCATCTTACCAAAGCAGGACCAGTTCCTTGTTTACTCTTGTGAGAGATTTTAAAATTTTATTTTATTTTGCCTCTTTTTTTCCTTTTTTTTAGTTTTTATTTTGTTTTGTTCTGTTGTTTTTGTTTCTTGTTTTTTGGGGTGTTTTTGTGGTGGTCAGTAGAAGAGGGGGATGTCCTCACTTCACTGAGGTAAATAAAGGCTGGAATTTTTCAGAGGCTCTGCTCAGCACAGTGAAGAGGCTCTTCTTTCCCGTTACATCCAGAGTTCAAGGGCATGGATAGAAATTTAAAAACTTGTTTGCTTTTTAAAAAAATTTTTATAATTTGAAATCCTCTTGGACTTACGGGAACTTGCAAGAAGAGTTCCAAGAACTTCCTTAAGATACCTTCTAGTTATACTTGATGTCCCTGGACATATCTACTTCCTTTATTATACCTTTACCCAGATTCCCCATTTGTTAACACGATACCCCATTTACTCCATTACCATCTCTGTCTCCGTGTTTCTACCCATTATCAATATTCTTTTCCTGAACTCTTTGAAGATGGGTTGCAGACATGATCCCTCATGCCCCTAAATACTGCAGTACGTACTTCCCCAAATCAAGGACACTCTCCTCGGTAACAGCCACAAATCCTCCCAAACAGGAAATACTGCTGTGACAGGGCCATCTCCTTCACAGATCTCATCCAGAATTTGCCAACTCTTCCAACAATGTTTCCTCTTCTTGCCTGGCTCAAGACCAATCCAAGATCACACGCTGCCTCTGGTTATCACATTGATTTCCTTTCAGTGTGGGATAGTCCCTCAGTCTTTCCCTTTCTTTCTTGACCTTGACAGTTTATAAAGAGTACAGATCTCTCACTGGAGTTTTCCACTGAGAGTCTAGGCATGTTCCTCATGCTTAGACTCAGGCCATGCATTTTAACAGGGAAAGCACAAAAATGAGGTTATGGTGCATTTCGTCAGGAGGCTCCCAGTCAACTCTTCGCACCACCGTGATGCATCCTCAGTCACCCATCTGGTCAAGGTCGTGTCTACCGTCAACTCACCACTTACTCCTCTGTGGTTGACAAGTATTTTTTAACCACAGAATACGGTTGGGGAGACATCTCCGCCTTAGCATTTGTTTCTGCCTTTATCAACAACCCCTGCAATGGCTGCCCAACAGGGATAATTGGTTGCCATCATTCTTTGCCCATTTGTTTGTTGACATCTTAAGATAAAGAAGAGCTACTGCTTCTTTTTCACTTGCCTGCCTACTTATCTCTGTCATCTCACTGTCTCTGTCTCTGTCTCTGTCCGACTGCAGGTTTACGCCAACACTTCCAATGACAGCCCATCGCCTCAGGATTCTATTGTTCTCTGTTCCCTCCTTGTAAATCCCTTCTCTAGCAGTGAGAAACTTAGCTCCAATCAGCCCCAGTGTATTTACTCCTCGCTCACTCCCCCTTATGTCTCCCATCTCCTGACAAGGCCAGAAGCCTCTGAGTTTCCAGCCTGGCTCCCACCATCTCAGCCCATAGAAGCTTCCTGAGCCATGGGCCAGGCACCAGCACCTTGGCCCTGCTGTCCCTTAGCCCCTGGCCCTACTGTCACCTCCAAGGGAAGAAAAGGGAAATAAAGAGAAGGAAGAGGAGGAAGAACAATTGGTCATTTTCCTCAGCGTCTTTCCCTGTAGGTTTTCTCTCACTGTGGTTAACACAGTCTGGGCCTACCTTCTTTGGGAATCCCCCTCACTCAAAGGCTATGCTGAAAGGACGGCGCATTTTCATACCAACGGATTCCCCTCTGCTACACTCTTCCAAGTGATTGGATGAGGGGAGAGTCAGGCATTGTTGGCCAACAACTGGTGAGATCCTTTCTATCCAGGATCTGAGCTGAAAGCAGCAGCGACTTCCAGTGATGTACCCAGGCCCTGTGCTGAATGGTACGTAGAGACTGGCCTCAGGCTGGCACTTTCAACACTGCCCACAGGTCAGTAGGCCAGAAGAGGAGGCCAATCTGCAGAGAACCAAAGCACGGGGCACAGGAATAGACCAGCTTGGGTGGGGGCCGAAGCTTAAGCAGCTTTAAGAATATATTCTTTAAGAAAAAGAATGTGGATATGAGTGTATAACCCTGTGACCTTCCGATGCCCTTCACTCTTTTCATGACTGTTTTATTTAAATTAGCCCATGGCTTTCTGTTTCTTGCACCAAGAAGCCAGAATGCGGAGTATTAAAGCACGGACAGAGAGCAAACACAGGCTGTTTTCTCTTCTTTCGATTTTGAAGGCAAACTCAGTTCAACATTTTTGTCCCTGAGAAATGTTCCTCTTAACTAGACTGCTGAATTGACAGATAAGGTTTGGGATTTGGCAGCAGTAAATAAAGAAGATTCAGAAGTTATAGTTTCGGCATTGCTATCCCAGATTTTTAGTCTGGTTCACAAAGATGCTTCTAAATCAAGTGTCTTGGTGCCCTTCAGGATTGCTATTGATTCAAGATCACTGGGGAGGCTTTATATCCATTTCCAAATAACTTCAGAGTTCAAATCAGCAACAGGTTCTCCGACTCACTAGCAAGAGATACTTTTGGAAGTGGGAAATTAACCTGTATTGCATGGGTCGGTGGACACCCAGTGAGGAGAAGTGAACTGCTAATTGGGGAAGCTATTAAGGTTTCGAGGACTTGCCAACATGAGATAGTGCCCTCCAGTGGCAGGGAGTGTGGGGGGTCCCTCCAGCCACTCCCACCTCCATTTCCTTGCCGACAGGGGGCAGGGTCCTGGATCGGGGACTCTGCCTACTCTCTTCATCTCCCTGACAATCCAAGAGTTGTAAGTGGGATTTGGGAGACCTTGTAGGAAGGAAGTTGTGGAGTTAACATTGCTGGTGTCAAAAAGAAGAAAAATCACCTCATGCTAGAGTGGGAGGGACCTTTCCATCATGTAGTCAATTCGGGGCTCAAGTTTTAGCTTGTATTCACTAACTAAGCAAGTTACTTAACTTTCTTAGACCTTGGGCTCCTCCTTGGTAGCATGCATACAAAATGAACACCTAAAGCTCTTTGTAAGGGGCACAGGAATGATCAGCCACAGCTAACAGTTGCATCATTTCATTTAATGCTTATGTAAGTCATATGACTACCCATATGACACGAAACAACTGTTTTTAGTCCCATTTCACGGAGGAGAAAAATGAGGCACAGAGACATTAGATGATTTGTCCAATGCCATTTAACTAATCACTTGTTATTTTTATTGTATCCAAGAGAACTGGTGCAAGGAAGGCTGATGTGACTTGCTCAAGGTCATGGCATTAGTCTGAGGAAGGGATACTTTATTAGTTTTGGAGGGGAGTCAGCCACAGGTTCTTTTCCTACTAACTGGGGAAAATTGAGACTTGAACACTTGCAGGCTTAAGAGGTATGGGTACAACAATCCCAAGACCCAGCAAGATAGAAAAGAAAAACTTCTTACCCCTCTTCCAGGCAGGATGGAGCACTGGGATATGGAGAAGAGCTAAGAGCTCTAAGATTCTGGTAACTTTCTTCTCTGGTAGGGAGGGGAGAAGTGTTTCCCCTTGTGCGACTCAGAAATTCGGCATCAGCAGCCCTGTCCATGTGCATAACCTGCTACCTCAGCTTCCCAGAGGAGTTGCCATGATGGACTCTCAGTGACCCACCCATTTTTTAAAAGTATGGAGTAGCTGGGGCACGTGGGTTACTCAGTTGGTTAAGCCTCTGCCTTTGGCTCAGGTCATGATCCCAGGGTCCTGGGATCGAGCTCTGCATCAGGCTCCCTGCTCAGCAGGGAGTCTGCTTCTGTCCCTCTCCCTGCTTGTGCTCTTGTGCTCTCTCTCAAATAAATAAATCAATCAATCGTTAAAAACTCATTAAAAGTATGGAGTGGAAAGTCAAATGCATTTTTATGTTTCAAACATAGTGACTCCTACATTCAAATTGCCACATTATAGTTAAATGGCACCAACCAGCTTTTTATTTAAGACTTACAGGCTTTGACTAATTTTGGAAATAAACTGGTGAGCCCGCCCCACCCCCATCCACCCAAAAGGGGGAAAGTCTTATTATAAAGAGACATTGCTTGAGAGGTGTTCAGGCCCTTGGAAGCATATTTGCATGGGGACCCTCTCAACTCAGTCACTTGGCTGTTTAGTGGCTGTTTGGATTTAAGAGATTAGGCTGTGGAGCCATTTTGATATGGGTCCAATTCCAGCTCTACCCCTTACATACTGAAGGAATTTGAGCAAACTACTCATTATTTCTACACCTGCCTTTCCTCCGAAGGTTGTTATGAGGATTTAATGAGGTAGTGCGCATCGTGGTTGACAAGGGTTATGCGTGGTGCTGAAGATGAGCTGTTACTGTAGTCTGATATTCCTCCTATGGCTCAAGAGTAATGAACAACACTGCCTATCTTATTCTTTTGGAGTAGTTTTAGTTTTCCCATCTTTTTTGAAGTATAACCAATGTACAACAAACTACATACTTCAAGGGTATAATCTGATGAACTCTGTCTGACATGTGTATCTGCTCATGAAATCATTGCCACACTCAAGATAACGAACATGTCCATCATCCCAAGATGTTTCCTTAAGTCCCTATCATAATCATAATCCCTACCCTCCTCCCTTCTTGCTCCTAGCAAATGAAGATATGCTTTCTATCACTATAGATTAGTTTGCATTTTCTAGAATTTTTATGAGTGGAATCCTTCCATATGCACTTATTTTTTTGTCTGGCTTCTTTTACCCAGCATGATTATTTTGAGATTCATATATTCTATCTGTGATTGATTTGTTTTGGAGGGGAGGTGTCCTTTTCTCTTGCACGTGGTGGACAAAGACAGCTTCTTCAAGATCTCAGCTGGGGTGTCTAGGCATAGACTTGCAGTGGCCTGGTCTTTCTACCACCTGCATTTTGATTACTCAGATGTTCCCTGTGTCCTGGTAGCATGCACGTGCAGATGGTTCCAAAACAGTGGGACTGAAAGGGCTCAAACCAGGCCACCTTTTCACATTACACGTGCCCAGACCCCATCTGCAGCTGTTCATAGGTCGGAGTTGTGCCGGGGTGGAAAACCACTGATCTGAAGTAGTGCCACTGATTTTCAAAAGTCACCCAGGCAGCGAACACTAAAGCGAAAGGAAAGGAATTCAAGTAGCACTTAGTGGAAGGAATCACATTTTATAGAAAAAAATGGGATGTTCTGTGGTGTCTGAAATTCATTGTAAGACATCCATGGGCCATCATGAATGTGGCACCTACATGTTTTGTGACCACACATGAAAATAAGTCTGCTCCCTGGGTTTACATCCACATTCTCAACAGAAGTGACCAGAGGGCCACTGTGTGTTGTGTGCACCAGGAAGTAAACAAGGGTGGTACCGGGACCTGCCTCCACCTGCGATTCCAGAAAACCACACTCGAGAGGGCACTGAAATCAGTATCAAAATTGAGACACTCAAGTTTACCGCAAAGAGCTATTTTGGCTTTTTCCAAATTGCTCTGTTTCTCTAAGGCGCTATTTTCGTGGCAAAGCCAGCTTCTTGCCTGGCTATGTATAGGGACGACTCAGCAGCTTAAAAACAAGTGGGAAGGGAAAAGAAATCTGCAAATAGGCTCACACCCCAGGGATAAATCTGGGGGCAATTCAAAAGGTAGTGTGAGTTGGTTATTTTCCCAAATATCCGGCCTCTTCAAATTCCGCCCAAGGTTGGAAACCGTCAGGAGCTAAATATATGTGCACGTTGGAGGGTCACTCTCTAGTAAGCCCTCGGTGTTTAAAAATAGGGATTTGAAAGGAAAAGTTTCCTCTGCCTCTAGCCAAGGCAGTTCCCCGGCCTATCGTCTGCTCTGCTGTCCAGGGACAGTGTTTAGATGACGGCAGGTGAGCGGAAGCTTGGATGTATTTTTAAAGCTCTCTGGTTTTCTGACTGTTGGAGAAGGTGGCCAGAAGTGGAGCACCGCAAAAGGAAGGTCACCTCAAACACTGGCTCAGTGAGTCACTGAACAATTATTTACTGGTGCTGCCTCCCCAAAATACATTGCATCTGCCCACTCGATTCCATCTCCTTGCTGCCATATTTGCCCAGGCGGCCATTATTTTTCACCTCGCCTTTGTGGACTTCCTGTTTTTGCTCCTGGCTCCTCCTGGACTCCATTCTCCACCCTGCAGCCAGACAGAGCTCTTTAAAAGTGGAAATCATACCCTTGATGAATGGAAATGCATAATAAAAGGTCTGGACGCATACCCGACAAACTATTCATAGCAGGTATCCTAGGGGAAGAGGGGAAGGGAGACCGGAATGTCTTCGGTAGGTGGTTTGAATTTCACACCGGGAGCTGAATTTCTTTCATACTTGTAAAAGGGTCTCAAATGTTTCATTTGGTCCCTACACTCAAGGAGCTCTTAATCTCGTGTTCAGTTCCCAGACACTGAAAATGTGAGGAATTATGCTTGTTTATGATGGCCCCAGAGGGGGAGAAGTCATGATCACAGAGTGGAAGTCATTTTGGAAATGAACAGAAAGAGAGTGCACTGAGAATCATGGTGGCCCAACCACCCGCTGGTCGGCCCGCAAGGGTAGCCGTGAAGCAGTGCTGAGTTTTGAGCTGAGGCTGGGTGCCCTCTTCTGGAACTGGCATCATGGACTTCAGCGTCACAGTTCCATGACTCTATGTCATGCCCCAGAAGGCATATTTTTGTAGCCTGACTGCTGAGGGGGGATTCTCCTAGGGGTCTAGTCACGGTCTGCTCTCTTTCGTTTCTACCTCTAATATCTTTATTATTTATTTATTTATTTATTTATTTTTATTTGACAGACAAGAGATCACAAGTAGTCAGAGAGGCAGGCAGAGAGAGAGGGGGAAGCAGGCTCCCTGCTGAGCAGAGAGCCCGATGAGGGGCTCAATCCCAGGACCCTGGGATCATGACCTGAGCCAAAGGCAGAGACTTTAACCCACTGAGCCACCCAGGTGCCCCTCTACCTCTAATTTCAATCAGTCAAGTATAGCCCTAGAAGCTTTGCATTAATCTCTGAGATCCATGTGCCAAGAAGGTGTGAACAATGGTTCTTCCATAAGAAAAAAGAAAACACATAAGAAGTACATGGAGCCACATGGGTTTCTTAATATGGGAAGGGGAAAGAACTGGAAATGGGGAAAGGAGAAGCTAGCAGCATGGGTTTTCCCAGCTAAGCTTTGCTTTCAAGCCTGGAAGCCACTTCCCTGGGAGCTGTTGTTCGTCTAGCGGCGTGTGGCTGCCCGCGGCTGTCCCCCCGGTCCCCCTTCTGATCGCCTGGCTCATTCCCTCAGGCAAGGTGCCACTTCTTGATGTAGCTCATTGTTTGGTTCCTGGAACAGAAGTCATACTGCTGTCCAAAGGGATGACATATCCTTTGAAATGTCATTATTCTTATTTTGGAATAAATAGAGATATTAGTCTGATTGGACAAGGGCTTTATGGAGCCTACCTTGTTCCCTGTAGTCTCTCAGACATTTACAAATTGGTTGAACCATGTTTTTATTTTTTCCACCACCTCAAGGCCGTACCATTTTTCTTTTTAATATACAGACCATGCCTTGCACAGAATAAGTGTTCAATAAATATTTGTGGAATTGATTTTCCTGTTCAGAGATGTGGCAGAAAGACCCTCTTGCTTTATGTGCATAATTCTCTGGTGCAGTATCTTTGAATTTCTTTCTTGCAGATGCTGGTCACACCGCCTCGCACCAGGGGTGTGTCTTGAGGTCTGAACCAAGCGTTGCTTAGATCAACAAACACAAAGGCAACCCAAGGCTGAATGCGGATCGTGGTGGGGAGGGGAGCCCAGAAATGGTAGAGGGAGAACATGTCCAGTCCCACGTGGACAGGGGTGAATATGGGCCACAGGCTGGGGTCAAGGTCGGAAGTCGAGAGTGTAGGAGATGAAGAACACACGAAGGAGTGGAGGACGAGGCGGGATGATGTGGCAGGTTTGAGACCAGATGAGGAACACCAAGAGGAGCCCGGTCAGACGGCCTGGTTTCCGTGCAGGTCCTGGGATGCACCTCACCTCGGACAGCCCAGCTCATGGCCCCCACGGGGTCGTAACCCCGGCGGTGAGATGAGGGGCAGGCAGTCCCTGTGAGGACTTCATGAGGGAGCTCACATAAGTGAAAACACTGGAAACCGGGAAATGGGCTGCTGAGAGCAGGAGAACAGCAAGATCTGAAAACCTCGAGGGTCTTTGAAGAATTCTTTGCAAACATTCCTCTGCCTCTCATCCCTCCTGCAGTTTTGTCAGGGGGAACCCAGTGTGTCTGCGTGTGGGTTGAGGGAGGACCTCGGGGCTCCCTTGGCCCATTCCTGTCATGTTCTAGACTAGCACATGGGCTCGGAGAGAATCTGTCGCACGTGCCTACTCGATCTGATGGCAAATCAAAGGCCATCCAGCCCATCAAGTGTCTGAATTGGACTTCCTGATTTTGGTTTTTGCTTTGTTCTTTACGCCCCTAGTTTACATTTTACTTTCATTCCGCCTGTCATTCTAAGGGACTCATGGCGCTTAGCGTCTCACCATGGAAAACCGAGGTCTGACCGCTGAGTGTGGCAGAGTGCGGCTCACTCATCGGCGCCCAGGCCCTGTCGTCTTCTTGGACTCTCTGTGGCGATGGGCAGGCCTTTTCAGAAAGGACGACCTTCGGCGGAGTCAGGATTCCACTGCCGAGGCAGGAGGGAAAAGGATGGAAAGCCTCGGCTCTCCCGTGTCCAGCATCATTGCAGCTCCTCTTGCCCAAGTCAGGGTTTCCTCCCATTCTGTCTGGTGTCTCATGCGGAGACCGCTTCCCGCCACCCGTTTTCTCGGATGTCCCTGACAGAGCCCCACACCATCTCAGTGGCCAGTCCACCCCCCCCCACCCAGCTTCTGCCCCAACGGCGCCTGCAAACCCGATGGATACGTGTCCACGCGTGTGTGTAGATGCGTGAGGTTACCCAGCAGAATGCTTAAAGAACCGATCCGAGAGTGAATAAAACATGTCCTGTGTAGGTTTTGTGGTTTGTTTTTGTTTTTGTTTTTGTTTTGCTTCTTAAGACTAAAAGACGAACAATGAGCAATCTGGAGAAGGATGGGTGCTTTGTGCTCTGAGTTGTCTCTTCTTAGTGGATGGAGGAGGAGGGAAGAGCTGAGAGTCCTTGCTAAGGCGGAGACTCGGCGAGGGAGCCAGAAGCATTTTTTGTCACCTCATTTAGCAGACTGCCAAACGCAGCCTCCTCCTCAGTTGTTAGGAGACATTTCCTTCTGCTCCTCCATCCCTGCAGCCCCCACAGCTCAGTTGTTTCCCTGCAGCTGTGCGCAGTGACCCGCCAGGGGCTCCTGGCCTACCCCTCGGTCCTGGCTATTGAACGGAGTGGCCGCGTGACCTCCCCAGATGTCTCACCCCACACTTCCTGACTCAGAAAGCTGCCTCCCTGCTCGGTGATGATGTCCCTTCCTCCCGGTCAGTCTCTTCCTGGCTCCCCGCATCAGGGTCCTCCCTACAAAACCTGATGATGATGGGGAGATCCAAGACACACCGAAGGCACCCAATAAATATACGAACGCATACATTTGTCAAAACCCGGCATGCGATACTGCTAATGCCCGGATGAGAGCAGGCTTGGAAAGCCCTCCCTGGCTGTGAGTCGCTGCTAAAATGAGTCTCCGTTTTCTCGTTTGCAAAATGAGCTTCAGGATCAAAGTAATGCCTATCCTGGGGGGCACCTAGGTGGCTCAGGCTGTTAAGCGTCTGCCTTTGGCTCAAGCCATGATCCCAGGGTCCTGGGATCGAGTCCCACGTTGAGCCCCAGTCCTAGACGCCTGTCTGGGGCACCCTGCTCAGTAGGGAGTCTGCTTGTCCCTCTCCCTCTGTCCCTGCCCGCCCCCCGCCCCCACCACTCTCACTCTCTTTCTCAAATAAATAAATAAAACCTTAAAACAAAATCATGCCCATCCTGTTTACTTTACCAGGTTCTTGTGAGGATCAAAAAGCACAAAGTTCTATGAAGCCTGTACAAATAAACAAACCCTATACTTCCGCACAAGATGATTTCTTCCGCAACAGCGAAGCGCCTCGCTCAAAATAAGCACTCACTAGATTTGAGAACTACAGTTCGACTGTGAACGAAAATGTTATTATTTTGTGGCATTTCCTACCTGACATTCTTGTTTGTTTGCCTGTCTCCTCCATTAGACTCAAAGCTCTAGGAGAGTGGGAATTCTGACGCTCTTACTCAGCTGTCGTCCTTATGCCCTGGTGGTCTTGGCGCAAAGATAATGCTCATTAAGGAGTCTTTGAGGGGATGAATGGCAGCTTCCTGGCTCAGAAGGAAGTAGTGGAGGGAATAGTTAAAATGGGCTTAATTCTGGTGAATGCATACTGATTTAACTAGAATTTGCTGCCAGCGTAGAAATAAAGTATATTTTAGAAACTGGCCAGTTTGTCTTAGAGATGGAGATACGGGCGGAAATGCTGGGCTTGAAGAACAGGTGAGGGAACCGTAAATTTCAAGCAGAGAGAAAAGATTTGTTCTTGTCTTCTAAAGGCCTGCCTCCATTTGTCTTGCTCCGGGAGGTAGAACCAGCAGCTGCAGGGAGAGCGAGCTTGGGCCATTCAAAGATACTTGAAAATGGGCTGGCTTAGGAGTGGGAGATAGTCAAGAAGAGGTTGACTGAATTTGTGGCATTACTTTCTTAAGTGCCTGAGTTTCTATGATATGAGAATAGACAGACTGTGGCCTCCATGGTCCCACTGAATTCTGCCTGTAGGACTCTGGAGGCAAAGACCAAAATTGATAAATAATATAAAATAACAGGGAAAAGGGAAAGAAAGGGAAAGAGGGAAGGGAAAGAGAGGGGAGGAGGGGGGACCTCTGTTATTTTGCTTCTTTGAGAATTTTTCCATCCACAATCCCAGATCCCCTCGGGAAGCCTCAGACCCCACCCACACCCCTCTCAGAGTAACCTGTGGTTCACACACCCCTTCTCCAGCCAGACCTATGCATCTCACTGGGATGTGTGGCCTAGGTCTAGCCCTCACCCCAGTAACCCCAGTTCTCTGCCACCGCTCTCATCAGACACGCCCAGGTGCAGCTCTCCTTGAAGGAGAGCAGGTGTAAGCAAGACAAGTGTTTGCTTGCTGAGCTGGATATAGGGTTTTTTTGTGTACTCACGTCAAGTCAGAATCAGTAGCCCTCCGTTGTGAATTGTGTCCCCACCCCCAATTCGTAATGCAAAGCCCTAACCCCCCAGTGGGGCTGTATTTGGAGATGGAACCTCTAAGGAAGTGGTTGAGGTTAAATGAGGTCATGGAATGGGGCCCCAAACCCATAGGGCAAGTGTTCTTCTAAGAAGGGACTCCAGAATGCCTGTCTGTCTCTCTCTCCGTCTCTTCCTTTCTCCCTGCTCCTGTTCTCTCTCCCTGTCTCTCCCTCTTCCTCTTTCTCTCTCTGTCTCTGTGGTATGAGGACACAGCAAGGAGGTAGTGATCTGCAAGCCAGGGCGAGGGCAACCCCCCAAGAATCTGAATGGACTAGCACCTCGATATTTCACTTCCCACTTTCCAGCACTATGAGGCATTACACTGCTGTTGTTTAAGCCACCCAGTCTGGGATATTTTGTGAAAGCAGACCAAGCAGATTAGTACATCTGTTTAGAGGTAAAGGAACTGCAAGAAGGAGGGATGAATTGAACTTCTGTCCTGTCACTTGCCAGCTGAGGGCACATCCTTTGGTCCTCTCTGAGCCTCATTGTCGTCATCGGTAAAAGATGGATCCCAGCACCGGTGGCAAAAGGCTACTGTGAGGATTGGGAAGTCTTACGCAGGGTATCTGGGACACAGCAAAACTTTATCTTAGAAAACGTTAGATTTCAATGAAGACACTCTTCTCTTATGAATATCTCTTGTTGGGATCCCTTGGAAGGACAAAAATGACAGCTGTAACAAAACCCACCTGCCCCCAGCAGGTCTGCCGCCTGTGGACATTGAACCCGAAGTTCCCACCGGTTCATAAGTCGCCTCCTGGATCGGATGGGGACTGTTCCCCATCCATCAACACTGGCCTCCCCCGGGGCCTCTGACACTCCCATCCAACAACTCCTTCGCATGTTCTTCTCCATAGAATTTCTAGATCACAGCTAAGTGAAGCAACCGATCTGCTGGAACATTTAAGTTCTGTGCTCCTGGGACCTGCAGACATAGGTAACAATTCCATGTGTAGAATTTCCAAATAATGATCATGGCCCAGGGGCCATAATTCATTCCCTGAGGCCACCTCCCCACAAAGGACAGCTGGAGGTAGCCCACTGAGGAGCCAACCTACCCGCGTGTCCCATGAGGGCTGGCAGCTTGCTAGATCCAATCAGAGGCGAGAGAGATTTATAGCCGATCTCCAAACACCCTGACCGGCAATGTCAATTCCAGACAAACGGCAGGAAAGGGTACTTGGTGCCAAATTACAGGTCTTGCTTCTGAAGAGCAGCTGCCCTGAGTGTTCACCTTGAACGCTTCTCAGCGTGCTGTCTCTTCTGAGTGTGCACATCTGGACTCACAGCTAAGCAAGAACTATACATTTTTCTTGCTGTTGGAATATAGCTCCCTGGAGACCCAGCGGGTCTGGCCAACACAGATACTTCCCGCATCCTGACCTCAAACAAGCCCACAGTCTCCAGGATAGCAGAGGGAAATCTTCCAAGTCTGCAAGCTGCTGTCAACTAAGAATTCAGGCATCCTTGCTTCGTGCTGAGAGGAGGCTTTTAAACATATCACAGCCTGGTCTGAGCTTAGTGGAGAAGGAAGTAGAAAATGGGATTAACATGTAACTATAAAATGTTGCAGCCATTACAAAAAAAAAAAAAAAAAAAAGGAGGGAAAGAGGCTACGTGTGAGTAATGGCTGTGTGAATGGCCACATCAAGTCACTTCCCAAAACACTGTCTCACTAAAGAGCAGCGATCTCACTTGCCAAGTAGAAACCACTTTAAGGCATTTCAAAATTAGCGACATTCTTCCAGCAGCCACACTAATTGACTACACAGAGACCGACTACCGTCAACTTGCATTAGGCTTGAAAACATAGGCTGCATCTTGCAGGAAAAAATGATGGGGGTTCATTTGCTGTCAACCACCGTGTCATGATCAGGCAGGATATGTTACAACTTGTTTCTTTCAGAGGTAGAGAAGTCATACTGGGAAGAAGAATGAAAGGAAACCTATTGGAGATTTCTTTGTAATACACATCATCATCCCCCTTTGAAGTTCGAAGGGATTGCCTGAATGAGAGGGAAAGAAATTGTTCAAGGAGAACCAGAGACCACAGGTGACCAGCGTAAGGCTTGCTTTGTGATGGAACTCACACAAGAGGAGAGATCCATTGAGGTGCTCCAGGACGGAAAGTGGTCTGGGGAGTTTATGTTCTAGAAAAGGGAGTTTCATTGTTGCTATGCGCATAAAAGACTGAATTGTAGAGCCTGGGCAGAGTGGAGTAAATCCGGAAGTCCGTATGTGATGATTCCATACTCTGAATCCATGAGGCCATAGGTGATGAATCCGTGAGTCCACACCAGCCAATACCCAGTGAATCCACTGGTCTACGCGTGATGAGATAAAACAAAATCACTTTTCATGGTTCAGGAGAGTCTTTCTTTGGGCACAACACACTGGGCATTGCTCACAGTTCATGGTCCTCTTTTGGTTCTGCCTGGTTAGAAGCAGTAGGAAAGACACACAGCCTCCAGTTTTGATATCCCTGTAGCAAATGAGGCCGCAAGTGGGAATTTCTTTTAGAGAATGGAGTAGGAATGAGGTGGGAATGGAGGCAGGCACCCCGGAGTCTGCTCTGAACAACATCACTGCTGTGTGGTGAGGAAAAGATGGAGATTTGCAGGCCTCTGTGTATCTGTAGCACCTTCTAGGTGCTTCCTTCCCTGTCCCACTTACTCCCCATCCAGCGATCTTCGGCAATGCCCTTCCAACCCCGTCTGACATGGCTCTCAAGCCTCGGGCTCACAACTCTGTCTTGGCTTGCCCTTCCCTGCTAACCTGGAGAAAACCTTCTTCTTGCTCAATTTTGTTCTCTTACAAATCCATTCTCTTGGGTAAGGTTGACTTCTCCTTAAATGATGTTGTTTTTCTATTTTCTGCCACAAACCACTTTCCACACTAAACATTTGCTAACCTGAACTCGGAGAGTGTCAGGTTCTGGGGACGAAATCAGACAAGACAGATGTAAGGATGATATTCTCCTCAGTCTCTGGGTTAAGATGGTCCAGGCCAGCCTGATCCTCCACAGGTACAGGCTAAAAGGGGCTCCTGACCCAGGCCCTGAGGCGACACAGCATGGTTGGCTATGTGACGGAGACCCGAAGACCCCAGCTTCAGTCCTTGCTCTCTGCCACTTACTAGCTGTGAGACCCTCGGGAAGACACGTGTCCATGTTGTGCTTTGGTCCTAATGATTACAATTAATAATTCAGGAGACAATCATAGACTCTGGCTGTACAGGGTGTTACAGGAAGTAAGGGAGATTCTGCTTAGCAGAGCACCAAGAACCTTTTTAGGACCCTATGAAAGGGAAGCTATATTTTTCATACAGATAGGATAGTTCTGTATTTTGATTGTGTTGGTGTTTACATAAACCTACGAGGGAGAAATGGCATAGAACCAAGGTCACATGTTGCACCAGGGTCGATTTCCTTGTTTTGAGGTAGGTTGGGCTATGATTACATAAGAATTTGGGGAAACTTGGTAAAGTTTTGTGCTTTCTCTTGAAACAAAGATCAGCAAAATGAAGTTTTGCCTATCTTTGTACCGTTTTGCAACTTCCTTGGGAATCTAAATTATTTCAAGATAAAAAAATACCAAACCGGAAAAGGTAAAAAGAGGTGGGGTGGGAATAGCTAGGAATAGGGTTTTGTTATTTATTTCTGTTTGTTTTATTTTTTCCCAGCTTTACTGACGTATCATTGACAAATACAATTGTAAGATAATTGAAGTGTACAGCGTGCTGATTTGATATACATACGCGTTATGAAAGGATCTCCCATCAAGTTAATTAACACATTCATCACCTCACGTAGTTTCCTTTCTTTTTCTTTTCTTTTTTTTTTTCCAGTGAGAATCAGATTCTGAGATTTAATTTCCTGAACTGCCCTACTCTGTGATTCCATAGCTCTCTTTGCTGACCCAGCTCTCCTTTCTCTTGTGCCGGTCATTACCATGAGCCTTGATTTAGGGCACACGGCTGTCTCTCAGAGAGTTTTGCCTTCATCAGACCAACACTCCCACGGACAGCTCCTCCACCCCTGTCCTACGCCCACAAGACACACACTCCTTGTGCTGTGACTTCTCGGGGAGGCTCCCAGACTGGAGGAAAGGCTATATAGGGAAATCCCATGCCAGGGGGGCACCTGGGTGGTTCAGTGGGTTAAAGCCTCTGCCTTCGGCTCAGGTCATGATCCCAGGGTCCTGGGATCAAGCCCCGCATCGGGCTCCCTGTTCAGCGGAGAGCCTGCTTCCTCCTCTCTCTCTGCCTGCCTCTCTGCCTACTTGTGATCTCTGTCTGTCAAATAAATAAATAAAATCTTAAAACAACAACAAAAAAAGAATCCCATGCCAGGAAGGACTATCTCACTGTGTGAACAAGACTCTTCCCAATCCCACAGAGGGCAGGCTGTATAGACAGGAGGTACTGCTGAGGACTAAATGCTTGTGTGACCCCCAAATTCACAGGTTGAGACCTAATCCCCAGCATGATGGTGTTTGGATCTGTAGCCTCGGGGGAGGTGGTTCGGTCATGAGGCGCTTCCATGAATGGAATTAGTGCCCTCATAAGAGAGACCCCCAGAGAGCTCCCTCTTCCCTTCCGTCATGTGATGAGACAGTGAAAAGGACGGTCTTTTATGAACCAGGAAGTGGGACCTCACCTGCCACTGAATCTTGATCTTGGACTTCCTGGACTCCAGAATTGTGAGAGATCAAAGGGTGTTGTTTCAGCCCCCTGCTCTGTGGTAATTTTTTTTTTTTTTTTTTAAAGCAGGCTCCCCAAGGAGCAGAGAGCCCGATATGGGACTCGATCCCAGGACTCTGGGAAGGCAGAGGGCAGAAGGCAGAGGCTTTAACCCACTGAGCCACCGAGGCGCCCTCTGTGGTAATCTGTTACAGCAGTCCGAGTAGACTGAGACAGGTGCTCATGGTGGTGGCCACAGGCTTTGGATCGTGGGGATGGGCCAAGCTCGTGAGCACAAGCCCAGACGAAGTCCTGTCTCTGAAGGACGTGGTAGCTTAGGCCATGGAGTCTGTTAGAGCGAGGATGAGAAAACGTCCCGTGCCTCTTCCAATCAAGAAGGAAAGCATCAGTAATGAAGAATTTAAAATGTTCATAAGTTCCACAGGTGTTAAAGTCCAGAAATTGCACGCAATCAGGAGAACTATATAAGTTCAAGAGTGGGGGGATGGGTGGGTAGGGAGACGGGCAGCGGCAAGGTTATCGAAGACGTTCCCGTGTAAGTCCCACCTCGTTCAAAAGTGCTTTAGAATGTTCGGAAAGGAACAGATAAACTCTACTGTGACAACCTATAAAATGCAGGGGCTGATGCATTCTGCAAAGAAGGTTCTAGATGTTGAGAGATGGCAGAGATGTGGGAGAGCTGCCATACCAGGGCCACCCTGAGGCCAGACTGGAGAGGGGAGTGGCAGATAAACCCATGGAGGGGCTCTCATTGTCCCCCACAGAGCAGAAGAGACCTGGAGCCTAGGAACATGGGACAAAGAGGAGCAGATATCCCTCAGCCCTCGCAGGAGTCAAAGAGCAGAGGCCAAAATTCTCCCTTTTCCTGGTTGCTGAGCTTGGGCAGACAGAAACACGCACGTGACCCACAGCTAGGTCCTCCCAGAGAAAGAATGTATCGAACATCCCTGGCCTGTTGCTGGTCCCAAACAATGAGGTGAAAGGAGCAAACACGCTTTCACAAGGCAGGCGCCAGGACGGCTCGCTCGGCAGAGCGGCCTCGGAGAGTCTCTGAACCTCAGTTTCCCCAGCTGCGAAACAAGCTTGGGGTCACGGGGAGGGTCACCTGGGGCAGGGAACGGGCTTGGAAAACCGGGACACCTCCCACGCTAGTTCATATTGCTATGAGGACAGATGAAGAAGCCAAGGCTTGCGGTCTGGGGGCATCTTCCTGGGGAGAAGGGCGGCGCGGGGCTGCAGATACTTGGCCTTGGGGCAGAGGTTATCATTGCAACGAAGGGAAGAACTGCACCACATCCAGGACGCAAGCCGGACAGACCAGCTTCAGGAGACTCAGGAAGCACCCGCAAAAGTCTTCAAAGGCGAAAAGCGGAGGTCTGTGATTAAAGCGGGGGCCGAAGAAACAAATAGTGGGAATTAACGCTCTGCACACAAGAAAGGGCGGGGGAGGGAAAGCCTCTGCTCTCCCTGAGGGCGCTTCCTTCATCGGTGCAGGGAGGAGGTGAGCGGGGCTGGGAGCTTTGAAGAACAAAACGGGGCAAGTCCCGGACACCTCGTAGCTAATGAGATAATGAGAGGGTGATAAAAGCAATTTCCAGATCTTTCAGAGAATGTGGGCGGGACTGAAGCTGGAACACAACTTGGAGGTCCCCCGTAAGATGCTACCGACAGAAAAGGAAGCAGGGGATTTTAGCGTCAGCAATCTTGCCCTGGGACACAGGAGCCCTGGAGAGGAAGGACCCTCTCTGGAACTTTCTCCTGGCAGCTGCTGCCTCAGCGTCCAGCGGGGAGGGGAGCTGGAGAGAGAGCAAAGGCTGGTCAAGCCCACTCCTACCTGCTGGGCCCGGCACCCCCGCCTGCTCCCCAGACAGCCTGGAGGTCACTCCGCACCACGTCACGTTTGCACAGTCCTGCACATCAGTTCCAGGCTGGGGTTTGAGCAGCACTGCTATCAGTGGCCACAGCAAACGGGGGAAACTGAGGCACAAGCGTGCTCCCCAAGAAATGCGGGAGCCTCCTTCTCCCCTCCCTCAAGAGGCCCCGATCTGGGTTCTCGTCCCAGTGCCACTCCCTGCTAACCACGTATCCTTGCAAAGGGACTTGACCACCTCGCCACGTCTCCGTTTCCCCAGCTCTCAGGTGGGAATCCAGCACCTGCTGCAGAGGATGACGGGGAAAATCACCTGAGACGACAGGTATGGTGCCCAGGGTTATACCTCAATACGGCACTCGGGACAGCCCTTCCTTCCTGCAGCAGGAAGGGAAACCGAGGTGCCTGGAAGGGCAAATAGGGTATTAGTTTGTAGCTGCCCAGACACGTAGACATCGTGGCTCAGAGAAGTCATGCTAGTCTCCTTTGGGCCTCTCCCACCTTCCCAAGCCCAGAGGTGCCTTTTAGAAAACGGGAAAGGCTAAACCCCTTAAAAGAAATACCAAGTGCCAGGCTAATGCCATCATGGGCAGTGGGGGCTCAGCCCCTGGGGTCCACCTTCTGGCTTTGTCCTTGGCCCCATATGCTCCTGACTGAGCCCCATGTTCATTCCTGCGGGGCTTGCTGGCTTCTTCCCTGGTTTGGGCCGCTCTGCCCTAGACTTAATATTTGCCCACGTCTTCTGGTTGGGCCCTTCGTTCTGTAGCATCCTGCTTTTGTAGTTCCAGAAGCCTCGGGTCTCAGCTGAGTGTCGAATGTGCAGTCCCCCGCCTTCCCTTGGCTGATAGATGGCACTAATCTACACGGAGGGGTGACTGAAGCTTAACTCGGGAGAGTACTTGCCGCCCGAGAGAAGAGAAGGTGTGAGAGAGGGAGGGGGGCATGCAAGGATGGACAGGCAGACACCAGATTTGCAAACCGACCCGCACCTTCAAGAGCAGCAGGATGGCCCCTAGTCCAGGAGGACGGCCTCCTCACCCGGCAGACAGGTTCTCCCCAGGCTGTTCGGGGAGACAATGAAGCACTAGACACGGGACTCGCATGGGCCAGAGTGCCCTTGGACTGCGGCTCTGCCGGCCACTGGACTGGGCCAAGTCCCCTTCCACCCCCGCCACCCTGGGGCACAGACTCCTCACCTAACAAATGTGACCAGGACCCACTAGCTAGCTGTGAGCTCAGCGTTTTATTCCTCTGCTGTGACACACAGTATTGGAGCTGTGAGATCCCATTAGCTCTCACCTGACCCCGGGGCTTTAAATTTTCCATTGAATTCATTTTAACCAACATTTATTGGCTGTGCAAAGCTCTGGGCTCAGCGTAGAAAAGAAAATGGTGACTTGGCCCCGGGGGAGCCCATGCTGTAACAGGACCAAAGCGATAAGCCCAGGCTCCCAGTACTGGGCGGGTCACCGTGCTGGTGCCTCTGCAGCCAGCTGGAGGGGGCGGGGGCCAGGCAGTGGGCGTGCTGTTGGTCAGCAAGAATTCAGGGCAGGGGAGATGTGATGTGGGCCTTCTTAGCAAAGTGTCTTCAGAAAGAGGGGACCTCATGAGTAGAGGCCTAGAGGACGGAGTGTGGGCCCGGTCTGTAGCAGGTGGTGGAGAGAAGCTGCAGAGATTGTTGGGGCCGGATCACAAAGGGCATTGGTTAATATACTTGAACTTGGGGGCCAGAGTGTAAGGGGCTTCACAAAGGTCTGTGATCTCCCAAATTGTATGGCAGTATCTGAGTGTGTGTGTGTGTGTTTGTGTGTGTGTGTGTGTGTGTATTTTTTCGAGTGGAGACAATATATTTCATCTGGAGTCTCGGTGAAATCCATCACTGCTGATAGAGGCCCTGGGCTCCCGGGGAGCCATCAGAACACTGTTTCCATGTAAAAATTTTATTTTAGCAGTTTTTCAAACATCCCCAAAGTAGAGGGAACAATACAAGGGACCCTGTCTAGCTCGTGGCCAGTCTAGTTTCTGCTGGATCTTCACTTCTTCCCACTCAGCGCTGAGTCCCAGACATCATGTGGTTTTGATTGTAAATATTTAGGATGTGTCTCTAAAAGGTGAAGACTCTTAAAAAAAAACTAACAAACAAAAAACCACGACCACCATACCCTTAAGTCATGGAAAATGTTTAACAATATTTCCTTAATATCACCAAGTATGCAGTCAGGTATCATCCCCCCCCCTTTTCTTAACAGTTTACTTAATTTATATGAAATTTGTAAATTGCTTTCTGAAGTCCCTTGAATTCATAGGCTCCCCTTACATCTCTTTTCTCCCCCTTGCAATTTTTTGTTGAAGAAACCTGGCCATGGGTCCCATAGAGTCTTCTACAACCTGGATTTTGTGGGCTGCGAACCTATGGTGTCATGAAACATGTACTTTATCTGTGGGTTTCCTATAAATTGCAGGTTAGAGCTGGAGACGGTACTAGATGCAGGTTTGACTCCTTTTTTTTTCCCCCAAAAAAACTACATCAGGAGGTTCAGAATGTCTGGTTGTCTCCCTTCCCGCCATCAGTGAGGTTTTAAGCTGGGAGGAGAAGGGCTAGACATTTCCGAAAGGTCTCGGAAGGAGTGCAGCCTGGGCAGAGGGAGGGAGCCTGGAGGCAACGAGGCCCAGTTCAGAACCCTCTAAATCAGTTCCTGCCCTTCCAGCCTCACAGACGATCTCCTGCAAACAAGGGGGCCTTTGTGTTTGCATTTAGAAGGTCCCGCTGGAGCTGCTGGCTTGTTTTTGTGACCTGGAGGGACTTGTGAGCCCCCTGAGGGCCTCGAAGCAACTAAATACGGCAAAATAAATGAGCCACTTATGGCTCTGTTTGCTTTCTCTGTGTCTGCCCGAAGTTTGCTAGGTGAATTAGATTTCCAGTGTGCTGCCCCTCCCGGGAAACATAAAATCCCCGGGGGTTAGGGGGTGGGATGGAAGTGACTGGATCACAGGGAGAACCCCCGCCTGTGCGGTTTGGTATGTGTGTTTTAAAGGAGAAAAACAGCAGCTGGTTATTTAATGGCAAATGCTTCCACAGTGAAAAAGCCCCAGATTGCAATATCTCATCTTTCCAAAAAGGTACAAGGAACTTAATGTTTAAAAGTGGTTTTAAATTTCTATGGGGGCCAAAAATATTCTGTTGTCTCTATGCCCATCAGTCTCTGACTCTCTTTGAAAAGCAGGAGAGCAAGAGAGAGGGGGGAGGGAGAGAAGTATGTCACACCTCCTTTTGGAATGGGAACACATAAAAGATTTCAGTAATGTAATTTTTTAATGTAACTAGGCTTATTTTCTGATAGTCTTGAGTCATAAAACCAGACATTAATTTTAGAAAACATTTTGATTCCAAGATGTAATAAAATCATATTGGATGCTGTGAAACATTTTAAAGTGTGCTTTTAAAGGGAAATACACTTCGGATAACTATTAAGGAGTTCAGCTATTCAGAATAAACTAGAAAATGCAAATAAAAATGTGCTTCAATTATATTTTGAATTTTGGCACCACACTTTAGAGTTCTGCTTTTGCAACAAGAACGGCAGCTAAACAGAGCAGACTCCACAGGGTCTGGCACCATCCGTGGCACCCACTCCCCACATCCTGCAGCTCGAGCTAATGCTGACTGATGGCTCCTCAGTGCCCGTTCCTGAGAGTTGCAAGGAAGCTGATTTTAAGAACGACCAGGTTGTTGTGGAATGACCATGTTGTGCGTGGAGAGAGCAGAGAATTAGGCAAGGCCCAGCCCCAATGTGCCCACCCAAGTGTTTTTGGACCGTGGTTCGGAAAGGAAAGACTCCAAAGTCTGATGAACCGAGGGTTTAGAACTCGACTACGACTTCCTGGTCGGGTAATCTTGGACATGTCACTTAACCTCTTCTTGGGTTGTTTTTTTTTTTAAATCAATAAATACGTATAAAAATCTCCTGATTCTATACCCAGCAATAAGTGGGGACTAGAAATAATGGCCAGGAAAATTGGCTGTGTGCAAGGAACCAAGTAGTTTGCTTGAGAAATGATAAATTTTATTATTACCAGGACATAGAGAAGGTAAATCAATACTAGAGGAATGAATAGCTATCGCTTGTAGCTGAAGGAATCTTTTGTAATCTTATTTTGTTATTCATTAAAGGTAATATAAGGGATTTCTCTGATTTATGAATATGAAAGTCTGCGGTGTTGTAACCAGCTTCCAAGATGGTGCCCAGTGATTCTCACTGTTTTCATGACCAGAGGAGGAAGTGTAGTCTCTTTCCACATTGTAACCAGAATTGGCCTTTATGGCAAACAGAAAATGGCAGAAAAAAATGCTAAATCACTTCTGAGATTAGGTCATAAAATACATTGTGTCTGCATGCAAATGAACAAAGTTGGATCCTTACCTTACACATGTGCAAAAATTCACTCAAAATGAATCAAAGACCCGGACATAAGAGCTAGACCTATAAAACTCTTAAAACACGTGGAAAATCTTTCCAATCTCAAATGAGGCAGCGGTTTTTAAAATATGACACCAAAGCACAAAGAACAAAAGAAAAAATAGATAAACTGGACACCATCAAAATGAAAAACTTTTGTGCTGCGAGATCAAAGTCTGATCTGTTGAGATCAAGAAAGTGAACAGAAAACCCACAGAATGGAAGAAAATTTTTGTAAATTGTATTTGAAAGGGGTCTTGTACCTGGACTGTATTAAGAGCTCTTAACAGCTCAATATTAAAAAGTCAAATAACTCAAATAAAAAATGAACAAAAGATCTGAATAGATATTTCTCCAAAGAAAATACACACATGGCCAATAAGCTCATGAAAAGATGCTCATCATCACTAGCTATGAAGGAAATGTAAATCGAAATGCACTACCACTTCACACCCATTAGGACGGCTGCAATCGACAAGATAGACAGTCACAAGTGTGGCATGAATGTGAGCTCTTATCCACTGCTGGTGGGAATGTTAAGGTGATGCAGCTACTTTGAGTAGTTTCTCAAAATGTTAAACGGAAAGTTACCACATGACCAAGCAATTCCACTCCTGACATATACCCAAGGGAAATATAAACATATGTTGACATAAAAACATTGTACCTGAATGTTCATGACAGCGTTTGTCATTATAGCCAAGAAGTGGAAACAACCCCAATGTCTATGGATTGATAAATGGATAAATGAGATGTGGTATATCCATACAATGGAATGTTCTTCAGCAATAACAAGGAACGAAGAACAAAGAACGAAGGTCACCACCAGGGTGACCTTTGAAAATGTTACGCTAAGTCAAAGAAGCCAATCACAGAAGAACGTGTATTGCATAATTGCACTTCTTTGAAATGTCCAGAATAGGCAAACCCATGTGGCAAAAAGTAGATTACTGGTTGTTTAGAGCTGGGGGGTTTAGGGAGAAATGGAGAGGGACTGCTCACAGTTATGGGGTCATGAGATAATGAAGACTGTGGGAATGGTCGCATAACTCTGTGAATATATAAAAAATATTCACTTACCATTCATCCAAGTACTTAAATATTAAATAAAAATATTACCAAGTTTTAAAAATAAAATATTACCAAGAACGTTAGTCTTATAGGCTTTCCCCAGTGGAATTCCCCTCTCTCCTGTCAACAGTAGTTCTGAGTTTTATGTTAATCGTTCCCTTCCTTTTCTTTCCGTCCATTGTTCTCTGAGGTTTCTAGCTGTTTGTTTGTTTGCTTTTAATGACCAGCATGTTTGCAGCAGGGAAGATTCTAGACCAGACTAAACAATTTCTCAGGTTTCTGAGTGAGAAATCCAGACAAGAGGAGTATAATAGCTGTCTTCGCTCTCCCATGGCCACCCTAAGGATCAGGGATTCTGGGTGCCCTGGCTCTATCTTAAAACAGATTGGTTTAGCCCATTAGTCATGGGCTATCAAAGGTCAAAGGGATTTTAAATATCATCTAGGCCAGAGGTGGTAAATAGACATGGGCTCATGCAGACATCACTAATCAATCATGGCGTTCTCTCATTGTCCTGTCTGGCTCCAAAGCCAAACAGTTTATTTGTTGTTAAATTACAGCCATTCCTCATAGTCTAACTCAAGCCTTCTCCTCCAAAAGTCTGTACAGAACAATTCAACTCCCATTAACTTCTGCACATATTGCTCTGAACATGCTTTTTGGGTCTGGTTGGCATGGCTCCCATGGGGTAGCTTGTAAGCCACTGGAAGGCAGGGGCCATAGCCTGTTCTTATATTCCTCTGGGTGCCTAGCCAACCGTGGGTATACAGTTGGTGCTTCGTTAGCACCCACTTATCGATGGATCTGCTGAGTTCATGTTCAGCTAAGCCTTGAGGGGGTCTCTGACCATTTGAAAGCCAAAGGTCAGCTTCTCCAGGACTATGCAATTGGGGGAAACTCTAATTCACTCACAGTATCCCTAGATCTTGTCCTAAAAACCATTTACTATGATCTACTTGGATCTTTACTTCCCAAGTATACCTAAGTCTCCCAGACTGTGACCTGCCAGCTTCTGGCCTGTCTTGCCCCATCAGCACCGGTGCAGCCACCATGACTGGGATGCATGCACTGAACTTGCCTGCGGCCACAGCTGCCTTGTCTGCCCTGGGCAGCTGCCTCGCTTGGCCTGGCTTAAGTCTCCTGGGTTGGGCCCCTCCAGTTCGCCTGGCGAACTGGACATCAGGGCACTTCCCTTTCTGTGGTCCATTTATTTGTTTAGAAAGTGAATTTAACTTAATTTCCAGAAAGTTTTGTCTCAAACCTCTCATTTTTGCCATGGTTTTTAGAATTTAGATGGATTAAGAAGCAAATCTCCAGGATGCGGGACAGCTAAATAAAAATCCAAATATTAAGTGAATCATCTTGTTGTGTCAAAGAATACTGACAAGAGATCAAGCTGTGGGACCGACAAGAGACCGACCCTAAAATATTGCACGTTTGAGAGATCAATGACCTTTTGAAATAAATAGCCTAAAGATTTTTGTCTGAGCCAGCGGAAGCTGCCAGCTGGTAGCCGGGCCACCTCAGTCCCCTAGCCATAGTCTGTCCTCCTCCACGGGGCTAGCACAGGCGGCAGGGTTCTGGGAGCAGCAGAAGGCAAGCCCCACTATGCAAGCACTTCTCAGATCTCTGTGTCGCAGTTGCCGATGTCCGACTGGTCAAAGAGAGTAGCCAAGCCCAGAACGAGAGCAGGAGGACATCTCCACCGAGAGTGGACTCAGGGAACAAACTACGGTTGTTACTACTACTAAAACTGTGGTTGATGTTAATAAATGTTAATTTATTAAGCACCTACTAGATACCACAGAGTGTGCCAGACGCTTTACTCTTTATTCTACGTAACCATCACAGCTCTCTGAAGCACTAGCATCCTCACTGAGGGAGGAGGAAGCATCACGCGGAGACACTGAGTCACGTGCTCACGTGGTTAGCAAATGTTGGAGCACGGGTTCAAACCTGGGGAGCTGGGGATCTGGGGATCTGGCTGGAACCTGTCCCTCAGAGAGAAACATAAGCTAATCACAGTGAGAACACTCGGGAGACAACACAGAATCTACCTGAACCGAACCTCTCTGGGGAGCTCCCCAGTACATCTTTCTCCTGACCTAAGAGGGCGCCATGTGTCTCTGGGCAGACATTAGTCACTAGCAACGGCGTCCACTGGTGCCTGTGGTCATCTTTCCCTTGTGACTGGAGATGGGGAGAAAAAGGAGGGAGAAGGGAAGCACGGTGTTCCTTGGGGACCAGTGTCTCAGAGCCGAGGCCTCAGCACGGGGGGCATCTGAAGAACCCCTCTTCTTTCTTGCCCTGCTCAATGTCAGGCTTTGCTTTCTAAGGGTTCACGGGTCACCAAAACCTTCACACATAGAGTTTTCACAGTGTTGACAGTGCTAGAGTAAAGACAGGACTCGAGATGGGCCACACACATGGCCAAATTCAGATAGTTCTCATCTGATACAAAATCTCAGAAAGCCTATTCCTGGGGCCCCAATGGGAGCGCTCACTCAGGCACGTGCATCCAGCGACAGGTCAGAGGATAAAGGAGGCATAGGTTGGGCCATGCCAGTGGAATTCTGCCCTTCCAGCCTAAAAGGCTCTGGCCTGTAGGTTATTGGAAGCTGCGTGGGGTTGAGTCAATAGTTCATTATCATCTAAGACCAAAAAAAATTTTTTTAAATGCTGCTTTCATGTTCAGTGGAAAGGACCTCAGAGCATGCGGAAAGAGCACGGGGCACGACAGTGCAGCCAAGGCCAAGCCCGGTGCAATCTGGGGCTCTGCCTCTACAATTCAAAAACCTGGGTCAGGCCCAGACCTTTCACTGCCTGCTGACTTCCCGAAGGCTAATTACTGCACAGGGACCAACGTGTCCCTCTGGGTGATGCACAGAGGCCCGGACACAGCCCCAGTGACCCCTCTTTCCACACACAGTGTGAGACAACAGGAAAAGGATGTCCGGCCCCCAACACAGCACCTGACTCAGGCCCAGCCTGACATTCACCTGAACCCACCCCAGCACGTTCCCACACTCAGTGCCCTCTTTATGCCCCAGTGAAAAGGGGTGGTTGTCTTGCTTGGTGCCCAGCGTGCCAGCCTGTTTACTCTTCTCCAGAGAGAATATTTCTGGGCCTGTCCTCTTTTTCTTTTCAAAGTATCCAGGACAAAGCTCCCCTTACAGATCAAGGCAGGATTGTGGGTCCTACTCGAGTTCCGTCTTCCTCCCCCAGGATAAACAGCTTTACCCTCAGCCCTTATGAATTCCTTCCTTATTCTTACTTATCTTAGAAGCTATTTTTAATGGACCTGATGTCTCATGATCTAGCAACAAAAGCGCCTCCAAACGTATCCCATGCGCCTGTAACCCATCGTTAACCGGCTGGTAGGTCAAGGTCTTGGCAGAGACTAGACTCAAACTCAATTCTTGACTTGGATTCCAGAGCTCTTCCCTTTATACTATTCTGTGTCCTCCCCAAGAGGGAGATAGAAGAGAACAAGGGCATGGGGAGTAGAAGGGAGGTGGAAGTCATCTACTCTTCTCTGGTGGCAAATCACAGGGACTGGTTCTAGCTACTTTCGGTGGGAAAGGTTTTTACTGGAGGGCCGCCGGATGGCCCAGAATCCAGTGGGAGGTAGGAGAGCCAGGTTTTGAAAAGGTCAAGAACCAGAGTGATCTAGTGCCTGGGCAGGAGAAACTCATTAATAGCCTTCTTGGGGTCCTCTCCCTGGAATAAATTTGTGTTAACGATTTCCCTTTCACTCTGCAATTGTCAAAGGCCCAGGAGAGAGCCCGGTAGATTGTTCTGGGATCTTGTGGGTACCAGTAGGCCAGCGAGACAAGAGCCCTGAGATGGCACACATGAGGGAGAGACATCTAACTCAAGATGCTATTAGCAAATGAAGAAGAAATGGATGCTGTGAGTCCAAACAGCAGATGACTGCTACCCTAGAACATTCTGGGTGTTGGGAGCTAAGATTATGGCCACCCCAAACTGAGTTAGGGCTAGGGCAGGGCCCTGGAGGTTGTCTTACTCATGCCATTGGGATGGCCACCATCTCCTTCCCTCTAGCAGAGATGGGCTGGGCCCTCACATCCTCCAAACCTGGCTGCTGGGAGGGAGCATATCTCATTCTCTCCAAAAAACCTAAAAGATTCAATGGTAAGAATGAAGACCAGTCAACAGCTTATAATTGGCTGTACAGACCACATATTGGGGTGGGCTTTATAGTCAACTGGAAGATTTAGCACGATTCACCAGCTATGAGATGCTGAGGAAATGCCCACCTCTTCTCTGAGCCTTGGCTTGTTCTGCTCTAAAATGGGGGTATAATAATGTGTCCTCAGTCTCCACCGTTGTTCATCAAATGAACCAAGAATTATCAGACGTCTGTACGCTGGGAGCTATAGACAGCTACATGGAAGCATTGTTCTACTTTTCGTTATCATCAAGTGAGGCCAGGCTGCTCAGGATAAGTGGCTGGCGCCTGGAACAGCTGCTGCGAACCCAGTACCCGAGTGGAGCTTTGAGGGTGGCGGATGGGGGGTCTGGAGGATGCAATCGTTTGGACTTTCCGATTGCTCTCAACTTCAAGCATTGCAAACAGCCGAGGCTCTGCTAGATTCTGTCACACACCCCAAGGCCAATGGGTCTGAGCAGGGGCGGAGGTGGAAGGTGGGGAGGGGGGTGATACATTCCACCCCCATTTTTACAGCTCTGATTTAAACTCCATCTCCTTTCCAGAGAGCCCTACTGCTAAACTCTTCCTGGCAATTAGGCTCCTGAAGCACTAACAAGGGGCGGGGGCGGGGGGAGTCCCTCCAAACATCCCGTCTTTGCCTTCCTGGGTTGGCATTTTTCCCTTCCCAGGTTGGCACTGTGCAAGGATGGGACCTGATGAAACGCTGCCTCTTTTATCGCCTGCCTGTGTCCCGCTGGCTGTCCTTCCTGCAGCTGTGTTCCACCACGGGCATTTCAGTCGTCGCTGCGAAGAGCCCCACCTCCGTGCCCCGGGAGGACGTGAATTCCTCTCTCGGCTCACATGCCCACTTCAAGCCATCTGCGTGCCCTCCAGGGAGCACGCCACCTGCCATCTTGATGTTCACAACCATCCAAAGCCTCCGGAACCACACTGTTGACGCTATTTATGCCCCCAGAGCATGAAACAGAAAGAAAGCCCTCTCATCTCTCTATTCTAACTGCATGTTCCATACGGGTTCTAGGGACAGGGTCCTACGTGAGCCCTTTTCCTAATTTCTCGTGGGCTTCCTCCTCCTTGGCCCTTAGTGATCCTTCCAGACCTTCTCTTCTTAAGACATTATTCCCACTCATCTCTTTATTGCTTCTTTACTTCCAGGAGGATTTTTGTGGTTATGGACTCGATTTTGTGCTGTGTGGCCAGCCGCTAGCACAAGTGCTCAGTACGGGCTGGCGAGGTGAGTGCCCCCAAGGCCGCTGTCCCACAGTCAGAACTAGGCCTTAGTAAAGCCGCATTCTGGAAAGGTTCTGTTAGCCTCACTCCAGGAACTGGAATCTTGTTTGCCAGAGTCCCTTGGGGGAAACCTCCAGGACAGATTTATAATTATAAAGGTATCCAGTAAGGTTTTTACTGTAGAGTTTCTAAAGGCAACAAAAGAATTTTTTGAGACTGTCTGAAGCTACACCACGGAATGAGAATTATAGACTGTTTACTGTAAAGTCAACTTAAGTCTAATTATATACCATGAACGACAGACACACAGTGGGCTTCTGCTATTAATTTCCAATCACTCCTCACCCAGGACTGGTGAAAATCCTCAGCCAAGCATGGTTAAGGAAGTGTTTCCGTTTTCACCTGGTTTGGGTTTATCTTCTCTTCTAGGCTGTTCCTGTCCCACACCGGTCGGTCCTGGGAGACTCCCTTCCTTCCGCCAGGATTCCTCACGTCGAGATCTGTGCAGACCCCTTAGTTCTGTTTACGACCCTACACAGTTCAGATTGAAAATTAAAAAGGTAAAAATGGAGCGATTTGGGTGGGGTTCACTGAATGCCAGCACTAAAAGGGGCCCTAACCATTACTGGGTCCTGGCATGACACGGTTCTCTGTCTCTGGTGCCACACCCGTCAGGGCTGTGGCCAGGCATTGTCAGAAAGCACGCCGTGGCCATTTGGTGATTTGGCCGCAAGGAAGGAACGAGGGCCGATGTGACATATGCCACATACTTGCCTCCTTGGGGAAAGACAGGGATGTCGCGTGAGCGAAGGGAGGACAGGGTTCGAGCGGAAGATATCCCTGGCGTTTTAGGAAAATGGAGACCTGGGGGCAAAAATAGTGCTCATTTACTCAACATCAGTGGATAGTCACAATCACTTTCAGTCCCACAAGGCCAGTAGCAAAGTGAAAGATAGTAGCACGAGTGGCTGGTCACGAGCTGGTGGGCCAGGGAAGAAGAAGCCTAACTTCAAATGTTGGCCACAGAGGGGCAACTCAGCCAAGCGTTGGCAGGACGCAGGAGGCGACAGACTGCCAGCCCCGCCTCCCTCGGACAGGTGCAGCCAACATGGGCCACATGTGTAGAAGAATCTTGACTCTCAACCGATTGCTGCAAACTCTCTTGCAACTTTAGCAGAAGGGAAGTTGACGTTCTGTGAAGGCAAGCCAAACTGGATGAAGGTTCATGAAAAACACAGGTGAATGAAAGTTTATATACCTGAGGCAACTATTATGCACCTCTTAGATATGATGATTATTATGAATGGAAGGGTTTAGAATCACACGGGAAAATGCTTGTTATGACTTTAAGTGAAACAGGTTTTGTAAACCGAGGATGATCTCAATTAGGAAAAATAAAGTGCTTCACTGGAAAAAGCCCTCTTTAGCCCTTGTTGGCGTAAGAAACGGTGAATGTGATGTATTAACGCGTCATTATGTTATTATAGCTCTTGGTGTTTTCATCTATCAGGCATCAGAATACTAGCAGAATTTGTGTTGAAGGGCTGTGCTTCTGGGCGCAAATTTCTTTGGTTAGTTTTCTTAGATCATTCCTTCCTGTTTAATGCAGCAATATTAGAAATGAAAGAAGAGTTACATAAAATAAAAACATTCATAATTCTACCCTGGATAGGTAACATTTTGGTGTTTTCTTTCCAGATATTTTGATATACAGACAGACATGTAAGTACCTTCATAGATTTATAAAGTTTGTAAATTTAGGGTCATTCTCTGCAGCTGGTGAATATTTATAAAGCTATCAGCCTTCCATGGGATGGTGCCATCCTAGCCCTGGGGAAGCTGACGGGCTTCACACTGGGTGGACTACTAAAGGCGGAGGAGTTTGTAACCCAACCAAGTCTCTGTGTTGCCTCTAGAAGAAGACATGAGACGTAAAAAAGATAATATGCAAACTTCTCAGTTTCTGAAGTGGCAGCCTCCCCCACCCCCATCTGATGAGCTCTTTACTTTTGTTCTAGAAAAAATGGCAAAGGGCAGGACGGCTCATCGAATCTCTCACCCTTGCCAAATGGTGTGTGGACAGGAAAATGTCAAGTGATCATACTAGAAGGATGTGGCCCAGAACAGTGCCCTCCTGGAGGAGGGGGCGTGCCCACCAGGGTTCCCCCACCTTTCTGGGACCCAGATACAGGCCCTAACGTCACTCACCCTCTCCGTGTTGGAGATGTGTGCCCACCCAGTGGGGCAAGGCCCCAGAGCTCTCTAATGCTGCCACAGCAGACAGGTAAGGCACAGTAAGGAGGCTGAGGAGGAACCGCCTCTTTTCTTTTGTTCGCAACCAGCTGCCAGGAGAGGCATGAGAGGGAAAAGACCCGGTCCATCCCTGGGGGTGGGAGCCACTTTGGGGTCCTGTAGTAGTTTCCCAGGCTGCTGTCACAAAGTCCCCCAAGCTAGGCTGCTTACAACAACAGAGATTTATTCTTTCCCGGTCTGGAGGCTCAGAGTCCCAAATCCAAGTGGTGGCAGAGCCCTGCGCCCTCAGAAGCCTCCAGGGGAGGATCCTGCCCGAGCTTCTTGCCAAGTCTGGTAGCCCCAGGCGTTCCTGGGCCTGCGGCTCAATGTGTGTGTGTGTGTGTGTGTGTGTGTGTGTGTGTGTGTGTGTGAATTTCCCTCTTCTTACAAGGACACCTGTCCTACTGGATTAGGACCCACCCTAATGACCTCATCTGAGCTTGACGCATCTGCAAAGACCCTCTATCCCAGTGAAGTCACGGTTACATTTCGGGGGTGGGAGGTGCTGGGGTTAGAACTTCAACATGTCTTTGTGGAAGCCAACGGAATCAATTCTCTATATCTATCTACAGATAACTCCCTATATCTGGAGGGACGATGAAACAGGACAGACTCGCTACTAAAAATCCTGCCATTCTGCCTTCCTCACGCAGCTCTGTAAGACGCAGATCTTCTTGGTATTTCCATGACAATTAGAGCTTTGGAAAAGTCATTTAACTTGTCTGGGCCTTGGTTTTCTCATTTCTCATTTCTCATTCTCAAGGTGTTGTGGCTGTGAGATCCTGGTAGGAATGAAGTGTCTTTGGGACAACTCTGAACCCCCCCCCAACCCCGCAAACTGCAGATCGGTTCTGTGGTTCCTGCAGGTGACGCCCAGACACATTCCAGGGACTTTCCTCCTCGCCTACAATTCAAGGCTATTTGCCAATAACCTGCAAAAATTTGGTATTCATAAACTAAAATTAGTGTTCACATAGTTTGCTAAGGACTCAAATTTGTTTTTCTTCCTCTACTTTACATAGGTGGAATTTCTCCGATTTTTGGAAGGAGTCTTTTTGCTTGGTTTTTCAGCAGTGGTGATGTTGTGGCTTTCAGTGGCTGGTATTCCTACTTTTTATTTATAAATTACCACTGGGTCTGTGCTCTCATTATCCATTTTGGGCCGATGACAGGTTTTTGTTTGTCCTGAGTGGGTATTTCCGGCCTGTGTAATCGTCCACTGTCTGGACATTACATAGAAATGAATTGCAGCTCGGTAAGCAATGGCTCATCTATCCCTGTTGCTAAGGGAGAGATCGACATAATCCCTTACCATTTGCTTATACAGTAGAGTGACCAGCCAGGTCAGTTTGCCCAGGAGAGAGGGTTTTGCTGGGATGCAGAAGTGTCAGTGCCAAAACCGGGAAAATCTGGGCAAGCTGGCATGATTGGTCACCCTGTTATTTATGGACACTTCGTTGGTGGCTCACTTGCCTGTGGATTTGTGCTATTCTAATAGCTTTCATCTTACACTCGAGGTTAGTAGAATAAAATTAGTAGGGTTATTTTTGAGACCAGAAGGCATTCACTTATAATCAAGTGGATAACGTCAGGTTCTTCTCTTTTAAGACAGGCAGGAAGTGAGTCACGGATGTTGCATGTTCAAGTTCAACACCATGGATTCATCTGGTTCTTCTGTATTCTCTTCTCCTTCCCTTAAACCTAACCCCTCTAATTTACCCAACTCAGAAGAGACATGGAGTAGGTAGGGTGTTGGGGATCTTTGGCCCCCATCCAAGTAGGTATAGCCAGCAAAGATTAGGAAGCCCTGTAGAAGGTTCATGATAATGCCCTCTCCTCGGGCAACCAAGGCTACAAGTCTGCTCTGACTTGATCCAAGATTCTAGCAAACGCAGAGAAAGAATCACAGCTTCGGGAAGCATCCCTGGAGGTCCTTACTGAGAATCATCTAAAGGGTAGTTAGCTCTCCCCACCTCGGGAAGACTTTGATGTTGGTATGATCTCCTTTAGATGATGTCCAATACGGATCCTCTTATTTGGCTCCACTGTTTCATGCGAAGGGGGAAGGGAGGAGAGGGACACGCCATTTCTTTCCATGTTCATCTTAACAGTTCAGAATGAGGACGAGGGGCTTTGCTTTTGACTTGATGTCATTTAGACCCTCCCAACCACTGCAGGAAGCATGACTGACCCTACTCTGTATATCAGGAGCCTACATTGAAATTCCAGCCAGCTTGCCCCTTCCTGGCTCAGCTCAAACCCTGGTCTCCCCACCACTTCCCACAGCCTCTGAAGTCCCCCAAACCCCCGCACACCACTCACCTGGACAGAGGTCACTGTCAAATCGTGAAAAGGCAGAAGCCTTAAAAAGCCCAAACAAGCCATCGAGAGGTTGACAATTTAAAAATTAGACTGACACGTTCTCAGCCTGGAATGGAAGCTCCTGATGGGTCCATCTGCAGAACTCATTGCCCCCAATTTGCCCCAAGTCCGGGGTGACCTCTCCCCCCAGGTTGCATTGAGGGCTCTGTTGACTCATGGGGCATCGTGGCCACAGGAACGGTGGCTGAACCATCAGCAGAAGCAGCATACAGCTCCACTTTTATTTCTTTATGTTTTTGACTTGGAATGTCTTTCCTAACACAAACATTTTTTCTGTCTTACATTTCTAGAGAAGTTGTCCTTAAAAGTGGGTAGGTGACCGTGTCATGACCTAATTCAGCCATAAGGCTTTTCTGGCAGGGGATAGACACCCAGCATTCCAGATGGGGTTCGTGGTGGGGCTGCTATTTATTTAACTGCTAATCCCACTTATGTGAAATTAATTTACTCAACTATTATAACTCCCCCCGCTTCCTGCCCCAGCGGGCCCATATAATTTACACCTGACTGCCCCATTATGCTCCTGCTTCTGGCACTAAGGGTTGGGAGCTGCGTCTTGGGGTAACTCCCGTTAGGAGGTCATTTATACAGAAGAGAGGTTTTCTCATTATAGACTGTGGAGAGTAACTGTAAAAGCGGTGCTGTTGGTTTTATTTTTTTCCTCTTAATAACCAGTTCTCCTTTAGGCCATCCCTTCAAGGAAGTTTGTTTACTATTATTAACCTTCTTCCCAAACCAAATATGGGCCGCTCCAGTGTATACAGTGTGTGGATGAGTTTCTGTCTTCTCTGGGGGAAACCCAGCGCTTGGGTTGTCACCTGCCTTGATCCTTGATGAAATATAGGTCAGTTGCACAAACCCAGAGCAGGTGCTCACAGCAGAGGGGTCTGGACAGCTCTTGAAATGGGAGGATCTAGGGGCTGCTACTTTCACAAGGTTTTATAACCATCTCTAATAAAAGAGCAGGAGATGCTAACTATGCTCCCCAAATCTAGGTCCCATGGCCAGGGTCTCTCTTGTGGCAGGGGTGAACAAGGAGCCTTTGGCATTGATGCTGCTGGTGACAGGACTTTCTACAGAGACCAGAAGGCTCACAGGCTTCCTGCTGACACCCTCACACTGAGCTCCTGGCCAGGGAACACAGCTGGGTGTGATGGTCTGAAAAACTGATTCTAGCATCTTGGAGAGAAGATTCCATTCCTAGCTCACTTTCATCTCATTTGAGGGCTTCGGGAGAGAGCCAAGAGAGGGGATGTGGGCAGCCCCAAAGCTTGCCTTGGATGGTCTCTGCTAACACTCTGAATGTGGCCACTTAGATAAGTGAAGGGACTGGCCAGCCTCTAACTAGTGTAAAATCCCCAATATCTTCTCAAATGAACTCCACGTTGCTTGTAGAACAAATCCCACCTTCAGCCAGACATGAAATTTCCCAGTAGTTTGAGCCTTTGTTTCCTCCTATTTCCCATCACTGCTTTTCACAAATCCTCTTCCCAGCCAACTATGTGTTCCTGAGCTCATTTACACAGTGGAAACCCAGCCTGCGCTCTCCGCCCCTTCTCACCCCTCTGCCTTTGCCCCGCATGGAGGAAGCAGGATGCCCTCTTTATCCTTTTCAGTCAACGAGTCTTTTCACCCGTGAAGTCTAGGGCACTCTCACTGTAGCTCAGGTCCCTCTGCTGGAGGAAATTCTCTCTGAACCCACTGGCTCACAAGCAGCCGTCTCTCCATTACATTTCACTGGTGTGCTCTGTGCAGAATCACACGGGCCTGGAGATGTTAGTGATCCTTTATATGCATGTCCTTTGTCTCCCCCCACAGTTTAGATGCTTTGAGACTAGGGATCATGGTTTCACATTCACGGAAAGCCCCACACCTAAATCGGTCAACAATTAGTAGACTTGATTATGATATAACCAGTTGTCTACTAATTGGGTCCAGAGTGTAGCTTCTCACTTAGAACATGACCTTGGGTGTGAGAAAGACCTCAACTCAAATCCTGACTGTGTCAACTCCCAGCTTTGTGACCTTAGGTAAGCTATGTAATGTCATTGGCTCGTTTCCTCCGTTATGAACACAGACAACTAGTGTAATTGACTCCTGGGCTTGTTGCGGCTTTAAGTGAAGTAACGTATGTGAAATGCATGGTCGGTGCAGTGCCTGACACAGGCTCGGGACCCCACAAACAGCAACGTTAATATTTTCTCTCTTTTTTCGGGGAGGGGTGCTGGTGCCCAGGTACTTCTGCTACAGCAAGACTCGACAAATTGCAAATTAACGGACACGGTTTTAGAGGAGGCTCCTAGAGAGAATGTTGAAGTGAGTTTGGAAACCTAACGAGGACAGAAAGGAGAGGTTAACTCAAGTCTATTCCTACCAAGTTCTCAGCGTTTTGCAGGCGGACTAGTTTTTAGCTGATATCCCAGATAGTGCAGAGCTCTTCCCGGAGGCCAGTGAGGATTGACTGGGCCTGACTCTGAAAACCTGTACTTGTCACCTGACCTTGAACGTAACAAACAGCCCCTGAGGAAGGTAGCTCCAATTACAGTCATGGAGTCGGAGGAACTCATTCAAGGCGGATTGATTTATCAGACCAGAAATACAGCTCAACAGCCCACACACCGATTCTGTCTTTGGCAAACTGCCCTGCCTGCTTCTCTCTCTCTTGCCCTGACATATTGATCTGTGTGTGTGAGTTGGTGTAGTTTATTGTAGAGGGGTGTGTGTGTGTGTGTGTGTGTGTGTGTGCACGCATGTGCGCTGCTGTCCCAGAATGGCAGCCCTTCACTCGGGGGCCCTCCTTCTGAGGCATCTCCAAACCCGAGATCAAAGGAGATCTTGCTCTAGTTCTTCATATAGTAGCTTTAATTTCATCCCTTTGCTTCAGGTGGGCCCAGAATATTCCAGACTGCCTCTTGCCCTGTCTGAACACTCTGCTTCTGAGCGTGGCAACATGTCATTCTGTAAGGAAGAAAGAAACCCAGCCTTTGTGGTGTGCCTCGTGTCATGCAAAATATCGTGATTCCCATTAATCAGAAGAAACTGAGACTCAGAAGTGTAAAGAACCTTAGCCATGTCGGTAGAGCCAGGATCCAAACCCGGGTGGGTCTGGCTGTTGACCTCAGCGATGGCCGACTCCAGGCTTAGCCCCAGCAAGAGATTTCCATACCACAGGGTCATTTTGAATGGGAATATTCTGAAACCTAGGGCCACAAATTAAATGTGTATCATCAGATACATTTTGTACCCAGACTGGCTGTTTGGCCTCTCTTGGATCCTCTGTTGCTGTGTAACAAATTACCCCAAACTTAAAACAATACCCACAGTTTTTATAGGTCAGGACTTCAGGTGGGTTTAGCTGAACCCTCTGCTTATGGTCTCGTGGGGCTGCAATGTAGGCGTTGCCCAGGGCTGCACCGTCCTCTGGAGACTCGACTAGGGAAGGAGCCATTTCCCAGCAGCATTCAGTTCCTTTGGACTGTAGGACTGAGGGCTTCAGGCTTTTTGCTGGCTGTTGGCTGGGGGCTGCTCTCATAAGCTAGAGGCCACTTCAGTGACTTGCCATGTAGGCCTTCCCAGTGGGGCCCCTGCTCCATCACGGCCAGCCAGGGAGACCAACTTCCTGAAAGATGGGCACTGTTACCTTTCGTGACACAGGTATTACCTATTACCTTTCATGACACATACATCCCATGACCTTTGTCATCGTCTGTTGGTTAGAAGCAGGTCACAGGTCCTGCCCACAGTCAAAAGGAGGAGTCACACAAGGGCATGAACAGCAGGAAGCAGGGCTCATGGGTGGGGGCACCTTGAGGGCCCGTCCACCACATCCCCTTTGTCCTTTCCCTTCTTTTTTTTTTCCTTTTCACCGTCCTCCTCATTTCCCATCCTAGTCTAGACTCAGAGCTAGGGCTTTGCCAGTAAGTAAGAGCTTTATGGTAATGATGCTAATAAGTAATATCATTTTGTGCCAGGCACCGAGCTAGTTTTCATTTTACCTTTCTATTTAAGTATAACACACATGCAGAATATGGCAACATCCTATGTGTAGAGCTCTGTGATTTGTTTTGGACACTGAACACATGCCTGTAACCATCACATGGATCAAATACAAGAATATTACAGCAGCCCAGGGCCCTCCTCCACCTCCCTTCCAGTCCCTAACACCCTCAAGGGTGGATCTCTAACAGCAGAGATTACTTTTTACTTGTTTTTGTACATTTTATAAATGGAATTCCACAGCCCATAGTCTTCTGTGCCTGGTTTTCTTGACTCAACACGGTCTTGCGGCATGTCGATCTGCATGTACTTTTCTAATTGCCGAATAGGATTCCATTGAGTGGACCTAGCACAATTGACTTGTTCGTTCTGCTGTTGATGGGCATGTGGGTGGTTTCCAGTTTGGAGCCCCTCATTCATGAGGGGCTTAGTATGTGTCTTTCGTGAACACATAAGCACGTCTGCTGGATATATACCTGGGGCTGGGTTGGTGGGCAGCAGGGCACACATATTTTGGCGAGCTATGTTCATATATATAATCCTCATGTCCCCACTGTGAGGAAGGCATCTTCAGCCCCTTTATGCACAGCAGTATTTGAGTCAGACCCACGTTTCCTGAAGAGGTCCTGGAGGATGGGACAGGAGGAGAGGCCGGCCGGCACAGGGGAGAGAGTGTAGGTCTTGCTCTGGTGCTTTTTCACTATTGACAACTTGTTATGAGTTTTTCTTAAGAGACCCGTTGTTTTTGGAAGACTTCTGCATACCAAGCTACTAAGCAAATGCTGTTGGCCCCGTGTCATTTAATTCATCTCCCAATTCTCTTATTAGTCAAAGAGCAGCTTACAGAGCTGCTAATCTGACATCCTGCCTGACAGAACTGTTGTAATTTCAGATAAAACCAAAGAAAGTCCAGGTTTGGGTTCACCTTTGTCGTCTCCTTTCAGGAACGCAGGGTTTCTTTGGGGCTGTTGAAACCCTGGTGATACGCTGCCCTTCCCCTTTGTGATGTTTAGGGAACTTTAAATGAGACGGATCTTCACTCTCCCACTAAGAAAATCTAAGACCCACGCCATGCCTGAAATCCTCAGATTTGTGATCCATAAAAAGATATCAACACACAAGTAATTCACGTCTTTTGGTGCCAGGCCTGGATCATCATTTTAAACAATGTTTCAGAGCCCCGTCCATTTACGCTGGGCTTGTTCTTCCGCTGAGATAGGCTGTAGGAAGGTAGTGAGGAACATCTTCCAAACCGCCACCAAGTGGCCAGAAAGACTTCCAGCTACTGCTAACATTTGGGTGTGCTTGGTTCTTTCTCATTTGTTTCTGTTCTTCATCTGTGTCTGTCTGCCAGTCTCTCTGTGTCTCTGTAAGACATTATGTCATTACGTCATATAGCTCTAATATGTATCCATATATATGCATACATACACACACACATTAGGCATACCCATCACATGCAATTATTATGATTTTTTTTTTTTTTAAGATTTCATTTATTTGACAGAGAGAGACACAGCGAGAGAGGGAACACAAGCAGGGGGAGTAGGAGAGGGAGAAGAAGGCTTCCCATTGAGCAGAGAGCCCGATGTGGGGCTCGATCCCAGGGCCCTGGGATCAAGACCTGAGCCAAAGGCAGACGCCTAACGACTGAGCCACCCAGGTGCCCCTATTATGATTCTTTTAACTAATTCTTTATTTGGGGACATTTAAGCTGTTTTCAGTATTTTGCCATTGCCAGTAACACTTCATGGATATGCTTATACCTAAATCTTTGGGGGCATCTCTGACATTTTCCTTAGGCTACGGGCCGAGATGTTGAGTGGCTCACCAAAGGGGTTGCCTTTTGGATGTTGGTTTTTGTTCCTCATCAAATACAAATTTATGCCGCTGCCAACAATATGTGAGTGTCCTCTCTGCTCACACTGGCGATTTTCTATTATAAGAACTTTTCTCAGTTTTATAGGCAAAAAATGATAGTTTAGTTATAATTGCATCGCACTGATTCCTGGTGAGGTTAAATATTTTTTCAGATTTGCTCTCCCTTTGAGTTTCTCCTGGTTTGCATTTCACGTTCCTTTTTATTTTATGTTTTTGCAATCTTTTGCACTCTTGCCCTCTGTTCGGGCAAGTCTCCTCTCTGCTTTTGCCACCGATGTAGTATCAGTGTCCCATAGAAAACTCAGCATTCCTAAATGCTTGCAAACAGAACATGTGTCAGAAAATCTCACATTCCCAAGGCCCGCAGGTGGCTCGGCCAGCCACATCTGTCATTCCTCCGACGAGGACCCCCGAACTCCCCCCAGGGCTATAAACCTCACTTCTCACCCGGACTCTGGACACTATCACCCAGGGGCCCTCAGAGCAGGAGGGGCTGGCCATGTGACCTAATGACTTAAACAGGTGAGGTTCACACACACTTTGGGTTTTTACATAGTTGTGCCTCAGAGGAAGTGTCCCCCACCGCTCTGGGGAAGTGGGCAACTGTAAATCAGGTAACAATGTGGCACTGACTTATTTATCCTTGTAAGAGTTTCACGTTTTGAAGTCAACAAGGGACCCACTGCCCCATCCACGGCCAATTTGCAGTCAGCACTTAGGGAAAGCTCAGTCCCCCTTGCTCAGCTGGGGCTGGGGGAGGGGTGCGGCCGGTGGCTCGTAGGAGCTAAGGCACCCCATAGTGCCAAATCCGGTCCATGGATTGTGTCTCTTGGTCTGGGCTAAATGTTAGCTTCCCAGACACGGGAAATCACCAAACAGTGGGAAACGGAATGCTCTTTCCCTTCTTTCCACTTGTCCTGAGTTCCGCCCCCGTGGGGGGTGTTTGCCTGGACAGCAGCTGCACCCAGGCACACACGATGGCCAATCACTCAAGCAGAAGCAGATGCAGAGAGCTACTCTTTCTGGCCTTTGGCTGGTGCTAGTTAGCAATCAAGGCCAAGGTTAAACTCAATGTCCCATCACTGTCCTTATAAGAGAATATTAGGCAGTTATTAAAAATAATGTTTTTAATGAATTTTTATGACTGAAAAATGCTCACGACATGAATTAAAACTAAATGAAGATGTAAAACCCACATTCAGAATACAGATCCTCATCCAAATTATCTAAAAGACTATCTGGAAGTACTGTAAACAGTAATGGTGATTTTCTCTGCAGGCAAGATTATGTTTGCATTTTATGTTCTTATTACATTGAAAAATTTTCCTACATCCTATAAGCTTTTGTGACTTTTATCCCCCCCCCAACCCCCACCCCAAGCACTGACACTGAAACACCAGATCAGATGTGATGGGCCCCAGGCCTCCGGAGATTGGGCTGGGTCCTATTTGTTCTTTAGTTCTGCTCTCCGCAGGCCTGTGTTGGGAACGGGGTGTGCTGAGACCAGGGGAGACGTCCACAAGGCAACTGACTTTGCAGAGAATGAGGACCCGTCTGACTTCAGATTTCAGCCAGCACTTGCCCTCAACCCCACACACTTCTTCCTCCCTTCCTTCCTCCCTGTCTTCCAAACATTTCCCCATTCCACCCCCCCCCCACTGCCCTGGGGGGCCCGGGAAGAAATCTGTGGGGGTTGAGGGCAAGTGAGAAAAGTGCATCTCAGAACCCAGACCAGAACCAGATTTCCAACAAGGTCACTTGTGCCAGAACTGAACAGGGACCGTAGCCTGGCAGCCATTCTTCTGGAAAAAGCTCCGTGAACTCTAAGATCACTCTGTTCCACCCTAACCACGCTGCTGCTAGCCGGCTGGTTTCAGTTCTGGGTGCCAGGTTAAAAAAAGAGTATGGAAGAGCCCGCCTTCTGCAGAATGCAAACCTGACAGCAGTGCCTTCACCAACAGGCTTAGCAGCCGGGCTGCCGCCTGCAATGAATGCCGATCGTGCACCTGATCCAGGACCAAAGCATGACCTGTTGTCCTGTTTGATCTTTGAGGCAACTCCTGTGCAGATGAAAAATCTGAGTTGAGCACGATTAAGTAATGAGATGGTTATATCCTGATCTGTGCAAGTCTTCCGGGGTAGGGGAGGGAGGAGACGCCCCAGGAACCTTCTGCCTCCCCCCGCTGACAGGGCCCCCCTGGACCACAGCAGCCCTGGATGCTGGAATTGGAGAAGCAGGGTGGAGAGCTTCGTGACATTGGGGCATCTGTATGGATCTTTCTGGTCAAGAGTGACGACCCAGCTCACTTGAGAATAACACAGGTTTCCATCTGAAGGGTTTACTGATGCATCAGGTGTAGCTCATGGGAGGAGGATGAATGCTCTCGAATCAGGAACGTGAGCTCCCACGTGGCCCTCAGCTGCATGCATTTCACCCTTACCCTTGACTACTGCTGCCTGATGGTGGTTTTGATGGCTTGAGATGCCAAACTTCGTTTGGACCCCCAGCCCCTATATGGCTTTGTGTCTCATCGGGGAACTGGGTCCTTTCTTTCAGTTTTCCAGGAGTGTGACAGCAGCAGACAAGGTCTCCCCAGGGATGTCCCCGGGTCCAGTTGGTTGCGGGACCCAGCGGTGAGTAGGGGTGCTTGCATTAAAGCCTTGCTCGGGTCCTATGGACTGCTTGGAGCCGAGGTGCGAAGGCTGAGTATCCCATACAAGCTTATCCCGCCCATTACTACATAGTCATGTGCACTGTCTAATACACAGAAAAAGCTAACATGTAGAAAAAATGCAAATATCTACCAGTACACAGAAAATATATAGAAGAAAATCCACAAACTATCTATCTAAGACCCTGTTTTTAATAAAACAACACCAGTCCATCTAGGAAGTCAGGGGTGCAAGGTTTTAACAAGTGTCAAACGTAACCTGTATGTGGCTTGAGCATGAGGGCTTGTCGGCCTCCAGCCGTATCCTGGACGCTGACCCCACGGAGACTTAAAGTCTCAAGGTCAGAGTCGGTTCAGGGTCACATGCTCTTGAGGTCTCTGAAGACAACATGGGCTGCATTGCGTCCAGCGGCTCCCATGACGCCTCCTCCTGGAAGACAACCACCCGGGAAGCTAGGCTGTGCTCACAGCCTTCCCCAGGGAGCCTGCAGGGCCAGGGCTCACACAGAAGCTGAGCGACCCAGACCGTGGGCATCCGAAGCCCCGGGACGACTACTAAGACAGATTCCGGGCTGGCCTCAGACCCTCCTCCCCAGAGCTCTGGGCAGGGGGCCCAGCACAAGGTCCAAGCAAGCGCCCCCTTCAGTCTGGAAGCTGGAGAAACCGACTCAGGGTGCGAGGGGGAAGGGCGGGAGCACAGACCTCTCCCGGACGTGTCCATGAGGAGGGGCAGCCTTGGCGAGGTCAGCTGGGCTTGGCAGAGAGGCCGGGAAGAGTTTTTAAAATTGAGAAACATCTTACCAACCCGTACTGGTCTAAACCCTGGAAGGGGGATTCAGGGACACGGGTCTCTCTCAGCCCAAAGTCGGCATTTGGATGCCGCCTCTGAGACCTATTCTCAGACCTCGCGAGGAGGAGGTGTGAGCTACCCCGGAGGGGGAGGGTGCGGCCAGCTGGCAGAGCCCCCCACCCTCGGTTCCTGCACTCCAAGAAGCCTGAGTATGGGGGATGGCTTGTTCTCGTAGGTGGTCCCTGCTCGCAGCCCTCGCCCCCTGAATCCCTGCACCGCTGATCCAGTGGCACAGGGAAGGGGCCGGGGCACTCACCCGGGTGGGCCCCGCTTCCACAGAGATACAGGCCCCGGAGGGGACAGCGGTAGCTGGAGTGCAGGGGCGCAGGGCGGGCGAAGTAGAGCTGGTCCAGGGTCATGGCGCAGTGGAAGATATTCTGCAGGAGGCGGGGCCGCAGTGGTTAACATAGGAGTGTTAGGGGCTTTACCGCCTTTTGGAGTTTCTCTACACCCCCCCCCCCCCCCCCCCCCCCCCGCCCAGGAAGGTTCTTCTCCTTCCAGCATGTTCTCTTGGATTCTTATGAAGCAGAAAGGGGAGGGGAAGAGCGAGAACAGGTGCATATCCTTGCTCTGGGAATGGAGTTTTCCAGAGGCACTTTTCAGGAGGAAAGAAAGGTGAGCATCTTCAGAGCAGAAGGGAACTGAAAGGGGAAAGAAGAGGGAGATTTTAAGGGTTTTACTGAGAACTATAAATCCTCTTATGTTTGAAAAATGGGGGGTCTGACTTATTAAGCTGGCTCACCTTCCCTTGGCCCAGACACCCACTTGAGCCTGGGCCCTGGGGGGTTCATGACCCAGAAGTCACTGTTGATGGCAGGCAAGGGGCAGGGGACTCCAGCTTGGTTCTGCTCGCCTAGCCTGAGTCCGAGCAGCCAGGAAGTGGGGAGCAAGGGCCGGGGCAGGGTAGGGGGAGGTCAGACTTTCAGGACAGGTCTGGACAAGAAGACTGACACGTGCTGGACATCACCACAAGGATATCCTTCCAGCTAACCCTCTCAGCATGTCCCGAGCTGAGCTCTTGTCCTCCCCTGCCCAGTCTGCTTTCTCCCACCTTCCCCACCTCGGTGGGCAGCATCACCTTCCCTGCCTGGGCCTCCAGGCGGACCCTTCCCTTCACCTCTGCCCTGACCTCTGCATGCCTGCCTGATGCCTCCCACATCCCTCTGCTCTGCACCCCCCCCAATCCCCCAGTGCCTGGTCTCCTATGCTCTATTTCCGGACCAGCGCTGTCCAATAAAAACATAACATGAGCCACATATGCAATTTTTATTTTCTAGGAGCCACATTAAGATTTAAAAAGAAACCAGTGAAACGAACGTCAATAATATATTTTATTTAACCTAATAGATCCAAAACATTATCATTTCAACATATGATCAATATAAAAATTATTAATGAGACGTGTTTCATTTTCTTTCATCCTAAGCCTCTGTGGGGTGGTGGGCGGGTTGCGTGTGTAGCCTGGCTCTCTTTGGTCTCGCCCCACGGAAGCCACCAAGAGGAACACGAAGCTGGTGGCTGCCTTGTGGACCGGCCCCCTAGCTGCTCCCTCTAACCCCAGTGTCAGTGAGGTTTTGCAGTCAGAGAGGCAAGTCCAAGGATATATTGCCTTAAGAGGGGAGTTCCCTCTGAGGAAAGCCAGATGAGAGCGGTGGCCATGGGTGTCCAGACAGAGGGGGCCACAGTCTTGGTGACCTGCTCAGCGGGCACTGTCTCTCCTGTCTGATCTCTTTACTCCTCTCCAAATCCCCAGGTTGGACCACTTCTCTGTCCCCTTCCACTGCCGTCTCCGGACCATTCTCCCTTCCCAATTCAGGGTGGGTGTGGAGGGACAAGAGAAAGCTGAGTGGGCATGCCAGGGGGTGGAGGTGTGGGGAGAAGAAGGTGATGAGAGACCCCTGGTCTTTTTTTTTTTTTTTTTAAGATTTTATTTATTTATTTGTCAGAGAGAGAGCGCAAGCGCATGCGCATAAGCAGGCAGAGTGGCAGGGAGAGGCAGAGAGAAGCAGGCTCCCCTCTGAGCAAGGAGCCTGATGCAGGACTCGATCTCAGGACCGTGGGATCATGACCTGAGCCAAAGGCAGCGACTTAACCGACTGAGCCACCCAGGCGTCCCTGAGACCCCCGGTCTTCTACTCACCCCTCCAGGAAGCCCGAAGATTCTCTCCAAATCAGGTGGTGTGAGGATGTCCCTGCCTACCACTGAGCTCTTGAAGCCAGGGGCGTAGGCCTCGATGCAGTCAAACACTGGGCACCAGAGAGCAGAGAAATGAGACGGCGTGAGGAGGAAGAAGAGGAGGCACTAGGATTCTATAGCTTGACAAATTTATGAAAATTCATTAAACTCCACACTTAAAATGAGCTTATTTTACCATATGTAAATCATATCTCAATAAGAAAAAAATTAAAACAGTCCATGGGTAAGTAAATAATCATTACAAAGTCCTATGGGTCTACCCCACTTTCCCACCTGCTCACCCCAAACCTAAACACAAAGTTACTCGCCTCCCATGAATATGCAGAGCTTTCTTTACCTCCTTGGTTTGTTCAAGTTGTTTCTTTGCTCGTAATGCCCACCGGTGCCTGGCCAACTCCTATTCATCCTTTAAAACCCAGCTCAAATGTCCCTTCCTTTGGAAAGCTGTCCTTGTCTAGTGAATAGCTTCCTCCCTTGGTTCACACAGTATGTTGTCTTGTAAGATTGGTTTCCCCCCAAACCCTAACAGGGTTGTGAGCAACCTAAGGACAGGAACTGCATCTTTTAGGCTTTCTTGGCCCAGTGCCTGGTCCCAGCAGGCACTCACTGTGTTGACTCAGCTTCTGTTGGGTACTTCTCTCCCCTTGGGATGGGACTGAACAGGTGTTAACCCTGAACGGGCAGTCAGGAGGGGAGGGGTCCCAGCTGTCAGGAGACAGGACGGTCTGCCCTCTTTACCTTTGTCTGCATATGCGCTTCTCTCCTGCTCATCCCACACCTTGCCTCCAGCCAGTGTGTAGGGAGTGTACTGAGTGAAGAGAGAGATGACGTGGCAGCCGGGGGGAGCCAGGGTGGGGTCCAGCGAGGAAGGGATGCAGAGTTCAATCATAGGCCTGCCGTAGGAGGAAGAGAGAGGGTCAGGCTTGAAGAGCGGTAGCCGCCCTGAGGGAAGGGGCTGGGAGCCGTGACAGGGACAAAAGGAAGGAAGGCCTAGGGTGACATGATGGGTGTCTGCGAGGCTGTGGTGGCTGCTTGCCTGCGTGGGGTCTGTACCCCTTGGGACGGTCCAGACCAGCCGGGGCAGCTCCCAGCCCCTGATGCACCCCCACACCACCACCGCCCCCGGGGTCTCAGGTCCCTCCTAGCCTCCCCCTATCTGCGTGCCTGTCCCCACCAGCCTCCACCACAGCCCACACTCTGATGGTCTCAAACCTCTCCAGGGCCCAGCAGACAGCACCCTTGAGGGAAGGGGCCAGGCCCAGGGCAGCAGGTGCTCAGGTGGCCAGATTTCAACCCAGGTTAGCACTGTCCGCCCACCTTTCCCTGAGCAGCCTGCACAAACCAGAGCTACTGGGGCTGAGGCCCCACAACAGAACCCCGACCTGTCCTGCCCCTCCCCTGCTTACAATGCCTCGTCTACTTGGAGTGCATTTCCCCTCTAATCTCCAAATACAAGCACCTTCGAGGCCATGTGAAATGCCCTTCCTCCCTGCCTCTCTCACTTGCAATGTATCCTATGAACCTGGATGTCCCCTAGGCGTCTCCAAAGCAACTTGTCCAAACCCAAATGCCTAAAGCCTGCTCCTTCCCCCACACAACAGGTTCCCCCTTTTTATAAAGACAAACACCATCTTCCAGTGACACCTCTTTAGCTCAACCCCACTTCCCATCCAACAGCACATGCTGCCAGCTTCACCTTCAAATACCCAGTATCTGACCACTTCTCGTCACTTCCACTGTCTCCACCCTGGTCCAGGCCTGGTCCAGGTCACTTCCACTGTCCCCACCATCTTCTGTACCTTGGATTCTGCAAGAGATGCCTTTTTTTTTTTTTTTCCTCCCAGCAGTGGCCAGAGTGGTCTTTCCAAAATGGAAGTCAGGCTTGGCACAAACTTTCCAAGAGTAAAAGCCAGGAGTGGCTGACAAGGGCCCGGCTGCCGCTCTGGGACCCTTCCTTCCTTTCCTTGCTCCCAGGTTCTCTTTCTCCAGCCTCTCTGGCTACATTCCTGGGCCTCCAACACAGTAGTCCACTCCAGCCCCAGGGCATTTGCATGTGACTTGCCCTCTGTCTGAATGGTTTTCCTCAGATACAATTTATAAGACCTTTGTGCTCATTTCCTTTGGGTCTCAGCTCAAATGCCATGCTGTCAGAGATGCCTTTCTTTCCTGACCTCCTTATGAAGACTAACAAACCATCTGCTCCTCTGACCTATTTTTTGCCATACCATCAGTGCGTGTTTGATTGTCTTGCCTTCCACCATAGGTCAGTGAACTGAGGGCAGAGGCCATGTGGACTTTGCTTGCTGCTCTGTGCTCGGGTCCCTGGACTAAGCCTGGCACAGAGTAGAGGATTGGAATAGTTATGAATGAACAGGGCTCAATCCTCTTTATGTCATGCTATAAATATTTGTGTGCTTGCCCTAAGGTAAACTTTGTGCCTTCCTGCCCCTGCCTGACCCCTGACTCCCCTAACCCACACTCAATATGGAGCCCCATAGAGAATGGGTTTTCAAGAAGCTTTGGAGGACAATTAACAGTATGGAAAGGTACTTGCTCCTATAATATCCCTGCCTGCTCCCAGGATGGAGATACAACTGGGGTGGGAGGTAGGAAATGCTTTTAAAAGTTTTGCATGAAGGCAGCTTACTGGTGACAAGAAAATATGGAGCAGGGGGATCGGAGGAGTGTGTGTCCTCGGATGGGCTGCCGAGTCAGAGAGACCCCTTCTCTCCCAGTGAGCATTTTCTCCAATTCTTCCCAAATGCCAGTGCTCTTCTCTCTGCCATCCTTTGCCCCTTCTCCTAAATCTGTGACACTTGGCCTCTCCGTGTCCTCCTCTTTACTCCCTCTTTACACCTGCCCTGGCCCATGGATTTATCGCCTGGGATGAACTTAAGTATGGATTTAGGTAGATCTAAGACATTGACTGTTAAGCCCCATGAAGAAGAGGCAACCCTCACTTGGGTCTAGATAATCACCCTCCCTTCCACAGCCCACGTGTGTAGGAGTGCCGCAGGGGACACGAAGCCCAGGGCCCACCCACCTGTGGGAAGGAAGGCCATCCACAGCATCTTTGAAGGCCTGGTGGAGGAGGAGTGTGTCTTCGCAGTTCAGGTGGATGGAGCACTGGTGATGGGGCAGTGGCTGGCCTCCGGGAGCGTTGGGGGCCGCCAGGAAGTCAGGCAGCCTGTCGACAGCCACTGAGGGACCAAAGAGGAGGGTGAGGGCCCAAAGGCCTATGTCCTTGGCCTCCTGGATCCTTCTTTTCTACCCATCACCCTGCTCACTCAAGTGGTGGACTGGGAAAAAAAAAAAAAGTATGGGGGTGGAGGGAAGGGGGCTGGTCAGGGAATAGAGATGATGATGTAAGTCAGTTTTTCCCAAACGGGGAGATTTCTCACTCAGATAATGTCAAAAAAAGACATCTCTGCAATCTGTGTGCCTCTTACCGTTGATCTTGGTAACAGGTGACTTGGTGTCCAGCTGGAAGATCCTCTCCATGAACTCCTTAGGAAGCCATTCCTGGAAGAAGGTGCCATGAAAAGGCCTGGAGGTGGCCGAGACCCCAAGGGGACTGCCGCCTTCCTTTGTTGAGGATGGTCCCTCAACCTCCACTGCCAGAAATTCCTTCCATCTTTCAGAGCTCAGCCAAAGCCCCTCCTCTGTGAAGCTCTCCTGCATCTCCTCCTGCCCCCTCCCAGCTCATCACTGACGACGTCTTCCTTTGACTTCCCACAGCAAATGCAAATGGCCCACACCAACTCCTACTTTGGACATGGCCAGAGGGCCAAAGGCCCCCTTTCTCCTCTGGTCTGTAAGCTCTTGGATGCCTTGATTATCTCAGAATTATCTTGACAAGATGCTTTTCAACTGATGTTTGTTGAATTTTCCTAGTGGAATCACTCAGAAAACCTTGTGCCCTCAGATAGTCCCAAGAATGGTTGGGAGCTCCATACTCATAGACATATTATCATACGTTTTGGGGACAGAGAAGGTACGATCGGTTGCAAAAATTGACCCCAGTCCTCACCCCTCCCCGTATCCACACACCTTTGTAACATCTTCCCACCATGACACTGGGCTTGGGACAAGGTAACCGTTAGCCAGTAGGAGGCAAACAGAATCCTGAAAACTACCTGCATGCGTGAGTTTGCTAACTTTCGTCCTCTGCCAGACCCCGAGAACCTGCCTGGACTTATCATCCTGGAGGGTGAAAGACATGTAGAGCAGAGCTGGTCAACCTGGTCATTCCAGCAAAAACTGTCTTGGGCTAGCACCAGCCAGCCAGTCTGGGCACAGGAGCGAGGCCAGCCAAGATGAGCAGACCCCACCAGCTGACCCACAGCTGATGGAATTTGCAAGAGTAAGCCCAGATCAGCCGAACTCAGCCAAGTTCAACTGAATTCTCCCATTCTGCATGCCAAGGCAGGACTTCTTATTAAATGCCCAGAAGCTGTGCAGTGGTTTCATGCAGCACTGATAGGGCCATAGACAACGGACACAGATGGAATCAGAGCTGGTGAGCGCAGTGAGTCAGGGGAGTAGGATAACTCCGGATTAAAAGTCAGACCTGGGTTCTAAATCTGGCTCTGCTAATTGCCAGCTGCATGCCTGGGTCACCTCCTCCCCCTGGACCTTTCTCCCCGCATCTGAGGCTTCTTCCCTGTATGCTACCTGACTGTTGGGTCAGGGGGAGAAGGACTGGCTTCCCCCAGTGCAGAGAGACCTGGCGCTTGCAATCCCAACACCCCGCGCAGACATCTTGCCTCCAGCCCCCTGGCCTCACCTGCGGCGTCAGCTTCAGGAAGGTGGCCTGCGGGGAAGCGTTGGACAGCACCACTCTGCTCCTCACCTCCGAGCCGTCCTGCAGCACGACTCCTTGGACGCGCCCTTCATTGCTCACCAGCACTTTCGCTACGGTCTAGAGCCCACCAGAGAGAGGCACCAGAATCCCCCCAGGGAGGAAGATACAGGTTGGATCTTGGGGGGATTTCCAATGTCCGTGCTGCTCCAGGTGATCCCAGCTTCCCCACCTAAACCCACCCTGCGGGGCTCTGCGGCGAAGCACGGAAGCCTCAGCCCACCCACGCCAACGCAGAGGCTCAGCTCTAATGGGGGTTAGGGGCCCCGGGCATTCAAAGGGAGGTGGTCAGAAGAAATGGGACCTGATTGACAGCTGCTCAGCCAGGAACAGGCTGCATAAACAGCCCCTTGATTCCAAAGCCCCACTTTGTGCATGGGTAAAATGAGGAACCTTCCGAATTTGGGATTTTGTTCTATGCTGGGATCCCTACAGATAATCAGGATAAGGGGTGGGCGGGGATTCACCTTTTCAGTGAAGACGCTTGCTCCGTGGGCCGTGGCTGAGCTCATGATGGCTTCAGAGAGGGCACCCATGCCACCCTGGACATAGCCCCAGGCCCCCTGCACCCCCTCCAGGCCCCCCATCACGTGATGTAGCAGCACATACCTGAGGACAGACCACTGGGGTCAGTGGTTGGAGGTGCAGTTTAACTCCCCAGAGCTCTAGGTGCAAACAGTCCTTTCCTTCTGGTACCTTTAGCCTCTCCCTGCCCCCATGCTGCCTTTCTCATCAGCCTTTAAATGGGCTCTAGGCTCCGGTAAGGCCTGTAGCCTCACTCCCTACATCCTCTCTCCATGCAAACGCGTCTATGGGCAGAGCCATAGCCCCAACCACGCAGCGGTGATCCCACACCTGCAGCCCTAACTCTCTCCTGAGCACCGGCTACCCCAGATATCTCCACCTGAGCGGGTTTTTCTCACAGGCAGCCCAACCCATCTCTTACCCCATTCCCCAACCTGTTTTTCCTTCATTCTCCGCATCCTGTGATGGCAGCTTCCATTTCCCACAGGAAGCTGGGGGCCGGTCATGACTTGCACCCGTGCCTCACTCCCTCCACGCAGTCAGGCACCATCAACCCTGCCTCCCAGAGAATGTTCCGGCTCCCGCCCCCTGAGGCCTCCTCCCTGGTCCAGGCCTCTCCTCCCTTCCTTCAACTCCCACAGTGATGTCCTCCTGGTTGGACCACCTTCTCCCACTCTTTCTTCCCTGCCGACCTGGAGCCCCATCACAAAAACTAGCCGAGTCCTGTCACTTCTCTCCTGGGATGCCTTCGCCGACTCAGCGTTGCTCTCGGTGGCATGGCCAGTCTCTGGCTCCAGCCTCATCCCTCCCCATACCCGTCCCTTGCAGTCTGCACTCCTGCCAAAGCAAACGTCCACATGGTCCCGGCTCAGCCCCCAGCGCTTGCACGGACTGGTCTGGCAGTCTTGAAGCCCCTTCCTCCCTCATGTCTGTCCCGAGATTCTCAGATTAAATATCTCTTCCTCACGGAGACCTCCTCTGACGCTGGACGGCATTGCTTCCTTTCTCCACCCCCTTCCCAACCCTCACAGAACTCCACTATCGTCATTCGCCCTGTGTCTACCCCTCCTATGAGGATCTCAGTGCCCTCCACGCCCTGGCCCTGCACCTGGCACAGGTAAGGGCTCCATCAGTATTCACTGGAAGGATTAATGAGGAAACAAATTACTTAAAGATGCATTTCACACACTGGGCAGTAACTTTGCCTCCAGGAGAGCCAGAGAAAAAAGGCCAGGAGGCCCCAGTAGAAGAGCCAAATTGGCGGGTGGATCACAGAGTTGGCCAAGGTGGGGCGGCCGCTGCCAACCCCCTTTTCCATGGCCCTGGGGAATTTGGAGCTGGCTTACTGTGTGCTGAAAAACCACTTCCAAGGGTGGTTCTTGTCCTTTGAGAGAAAAGTCATGTTGACAGCTTCTAGCTGCATCTTCTGATGTACTGGAAATGGCCCAACACTTGGCAGCTCTATCCTAACACAGGCTTGTGCACACACCCTCCGCTCCTGCTCCTGCAAGGGGCTCTTTAAGTCACACCACAGGTACAGGCTTCACTGGGTCTTGCTGCCCCCTCTTGGCTCTGCTGTCAACATCCCCCCCAAAAAAAGGAAGGGCAGCACCCTCACCCTGATGAAGGTGTCTGTGTGTGCGTGTTCTGGAACCCAGGGAAAGGATCTGTGGAGGACAGAAGGGCAGTGGAACTTTGTGGGAGGAGAAGGAATAGAAAGAGGAGAGAGAGAGAGAAGTCGGGGTAGAAGAGAGAGAGAGAAAAAGAAGGAGGAAGAGGAGGGGGAGAAAGAGCTGTTTGTGTTGGGCTCTCACAGTGGGAGAGAGGCTTTTCCCACTCCAGCAGGAGGGAGAAGTGGCTACGAAGGAAGATTCTGGAGGGCCAGCTGGAAATCAGCTCTGCCACCACCAGCTGCGTGACCTGGGGCAAGACCTGTCCCTTCTTTGAACCATGCACGGCTCCCAGGTGTTGCTTTGAGGGTTCGATGAGCGCTTGGCTTCGTGCCTGGTTCACTGGGGGAGCGACAGCTGTGAGCACCCTTGTTGGGATAGTCGCTTTGCGCCCGTTGCAGCCCATGGCCCCTGTCCAGCGCTTACCCGCTCCCAGGAGTGTGGGGACTTGTCATGGCTCCGATCACAGCATCTGTGGCCAGAGTGGCTTTTAGGGGCTCGGACTCAAACCACTGATCCAGCACCTGGGACAGCAAAATGTCAGGCAGAAGGGCAGAGGGGCCTCAGGGGGAGCGTCCCCCTCCCTGTGAGGTCCAGCCTGAGGCTGGGGAGCCCCTTACCTTTGTAATTGGAGCCGTGAGGACCTGGTAATACTGGGGCAGCTGGGCTCCCAGCACGCGACCTAAAAGAGAAGACCCATAAAACAGAAATCGAGACAGGCAAGAAGGAGTCCTTCCCATCTACGATATCTCTGTTCCTATTTCTTTATCTGCAAAATGGGAGTGATATTTCACATCCCCAAGGGCTACTGTAAGGAATAAATGACATATGTACAGGGTTTGCAAGTTCACGAGCATGAATACATTTTAGTGCTTGGAATTATTTTTGGAAAAGTGTTAACTTGCACCTTGGTCCCTTACTTTGAACTCTGTTAGGCCCACCCCCTGGGAGGTTGCCAGCTTGGCGGGTCCACTGCTCGGAAGCTGATTCACATCAGCTCAGGGACTAACTGGGCAGTAAGACCCCCAGGGCACGGATCGTGATCTCTAGCAATTTCAGCCCCAGTGCCTGGCTTAGTGTCTGGCACTAGAACTTGCTTAATAAATTTCATCGCATGAAGCTCCTTGGACAGGTCTTCTGAGAGGCAATGTTGACTTTTATATTTTGTGATAGATTCTACTGGCTCGGATCCTTCCCATAGCCACACACTTTTTCCTGCAGCTCCGCAGCGCCTCCCACTGCAGCTGAGCTGACCTGCCCTGCTCCCTGCCTCTAGGCTCACCCACGTGATTTGCTTGGGCCAATGGGATGTTTGCAAACGGGATGCAAACAGATGCTTGAAACTGGCCTGCACCTGGGCCCTTGACCTCTATGCTTCTGCCATTGATGTCAGACGGCCAGGCCTGGACCAACCTGCTGCTTCCAGGAAGAGGGTGGGAAGCCCCTGGAGTACAGGTAGGGTGGCTGATGTGCCCCAGCCATAAACCCACATGTGAGACCAGCCCAGACCAGACTGTGTGGACACATAAGAAATAGATGTTTATTTTTATGTGCTACTTGAGTTTTGTAGCTGTTACATAGCAATTTTGTATGAGCTAACTCATTCAGGGCTTTTCCAGAATGCAGGAGCTAACCTGGCCTTCATATCCTGGAGGAATGGTAGAAAACAGCAGCATGCTTGGTGAAACGTCCCTTCTCATACCCATGGCAGACATCACTAATTCATCACAGAATTTCTTCTTGCTGAGCCCAAATATAACATCCTTCCTGTATGGGGACATCCCTTCAAACTCCCTTGGCCCCCCTCTGTCATTCTAGTCAAGACTCTGGTAACAAGCTCCATGCAGGCTTTAAGTCAGCCTCATGCCGTCAAACCCGACAGCATCTCACCTCAGATCTATAGGATGCGTCTCTTCATCTCGTCCCGAGGGGTGTCTCTGGCACCATGACTGGACACCCAGGGGAGCCCACTTGGCACCCATGGGTGCACTGCCCAGAAGTTAATGCTCCAGGTAGGAGTAAGCCCATGGAGCAATCTGGGACCAGTGGGGGCGTGAACCTGCTGGATCAATGTTTCCCCTTTTCCCTTGGGAATGGTCCTGAGGTGCCCTTTGTGAGGCTACGTGGGTGGTCCTCCTAAGATCTAGCACCTGTCGCCTGTGGTGGTGGCCACAGCAACAGCAGCACCCCCCGTGATGGACTCTTCCTCCTTCCGCACCCCCCCTTTCCCTTGGGGTCGCCCTTCGAGATGAACTATGTGCACACCAGCCTCCGTATCAGGCTTTCTGTCTCGGGCAGCCAGGCTAGTACTCGCTCGGCACAGCGCTCCGGGCAGCCCCTATCCACTGTCAGTAGTGGGCAGGCTCCTGAAAGTTCAAGCTCATGTCCAGTCATCCAGGAAATGGGCTCAACTCCCTGAAGGTCACTCCTTAGGCCTGATGCCTGCACCTTGGACTTACCTGCCTGCAGCAGGGGTTTGAGCGTGGAGAGCACCTGGAGCCTTTGCAGCAGGGAACCCCTGTGGAAGGCCTCCGTGTCCACGGGGGCTGCGTCCAGCAGAGGTTCAATGGCTAATGCCAAGCGATTCATGAACGCCTCATATTTGGGAAAGGCCTGGAACAGAGAGCTCTGAGTCAAGGCCGCATTGCTTAGCATCCCACAGGGACACTGTCCCCACGCTCCGGCCTCCATCCCACCCCTACGTGGCCTGCGGCTCCTAGCCGAGCCTCCGTGGCTCCTCAGGCCTCACGCCCAGCCTTGGCTCAGCTGGGCCGTGGTAAATTACTCCCAGTTCCAGGCCTGCGAGCTGATGTCAGCACTGGGGGAGGCCAGAGAGATCCTGAGCACACGAGCCACCAGGCTGCTGGGAGGGACAAGGGGTTGTGCTGGCTGAGACCAACTGTCAGCCACAGAGAACTGGCGCGTGTCCTAGCCTGTGGGCTCCATGATAAACCAGAAAACCGCTGCAAGGTTTCTTCTCTCTGTCCTGTCTTTCCGTATATTGCTGGTGAGAGTAAGATCTCTTCCCCTATAAGGCAGCACGATGACTGTTCTTTCCTGGTCTGCAGATCTCCTCTGTTCTCCTGACATATGCAGAAACAGAAGCCTACACCCCTTCACCCCACAAACCCCAATAACAGAATCCATTTCAGTAGTGTGGTTAGAACACACCCCGTTCCTGCACTGGGTGGGTGACAGGAGCAGGGATGGATGCCTGTGCCCCGGGGGCCTCATCTGGATCCTCAGACCCCAGCTTTCAATTTTTCATTCCTCTACACTCATGGATACATCCATGGAATTTTGATTAGGTTGCAGAAAGAAAAGCTCTGCACTGAAGTACGTTTGAGAAGTGCTGGCACAAATGACCTTAAATAGCCTTCTCTACAGCAGGCCCTCAATGGGACAATGCGAGAAGACAAAGCCAGAAATGTTTCCTTACTTTCCACAATGGGAGGTGGCCCCTGCCTCCTCCTCCTGTGGTCACTAGCACGCCAGGCCACAGCCACTGTCCTCTAGACCCAGCAACGTGGCCTCGTCCTGTGCTCCTCTCTAGGGCACCTGAGATGGTCAGGGTTTGGAGGAGGGGCTGGAGGCTCTGGTCCCCGACCCACTGCACAGAAAAGAAGCACTTTAAGAAATCAAGCCCCCCAGGTGATTCGGATCATCACCCAGGTTTAGAAGACACAGGCTGAGGAGAGATACTGAGTATCGGTGGTTCTCTTGGTTTTACCCAATACTAGAGTACAAAAAGCAACACAGGTGGATTGTGTTAATCTAGGTCTTCTTCTGGAAAAGTCCTCAGTGAGACAGGAGTTCATGCTATGCCTTCAGGTTGTACCTAGGCTTGGTACCAATATATGTCCCTTCAAAGAACCCAAATCTGCAAAACCAGGCACACCAGGCCCATAACATTATTCCACGGCTCGTATACGTGAAGCTACCCAACAAGTTCCTTGTGTTGCACTCCCAGGAAAAAAGTGTGCATTCTCCTTCAGACGTATGTCTGCCTTCCAGAAGATCTGCACGCCATCCTGGACAATTTCTTGCCTTGGGCTGCCAGGGGAGTGATGCCAAATCCAATGAATATTTATTATAACTCTCTTGTCCTAAATACCTGATCCAGTTCATTCCATCCTTAATTGTCTCTGATCCTCCCTTCATCCTTCTTTTTGGCTTTCACGGGCTTTAACACTGATAAGCACCTGCAGTTCTTTCCAAAGGCAGGCGAGATGGAAAGCACATGCAGTATAAGTACATACCAGCGGATTCCCTTTTGAAATTCAGCTGGCAGAGACCACCTGAACAGTGGCCTCATACTGAACACACACAGGTTTGAGGTTGTCCAGTGCTCACTGGTCTTTTTTTCTTTTTTTAAGATTTTATTTATTTGATAGAGGGTGAGCATGAGGGATGGGGAGGGGTAGAGGGAGAAGCAAGCTCCCTGTTCAGGACCCTGGGATCATGACCTAAGATGGAGGAAGATGGTTAACTCACTGAGCCATGCAGGTGCCCCCAGTGCCCATGGTCGTAATCAGTGTTCTCCATCCCCTCCTCTTTGAAGAGCCTGAGATCAGAGGCTGCCACAGACCGGAGCCCTCCTACGGCAGGAGAGATGGTCTGTCCAAGCCCTCATGGTCTTTGGACAACATGCTCTAGGATGACTCCAACCAGGCCCAATTCCTTTCAAGAGCCACCTACAGGCTGGCGAGGGAGGAGATCCGTCGCTGGTCCCTTTCCCTACCTGGGCATCTTTCCGTGAGAACTGGGCAATCTGCTTCTGGTTTTCCGCCATGTCCATGCCCAAAAGAAGGGACCTGGGCATCTTGCTCCCCAAGCTCTCTTCCAGCATTGGGGTGAAGGAGTAGGGGTCTCGAAGATGAACCTTCAGCCCGTGTTTCTGCAGAACACACACAGTATAGCAACAATTGAAGTGTTCTGTGTCCTTTGCCCTTGACCCTTCTATGATTGTTTGCAGCCATTTGGGTACCCGAGTACAGTTCCCCAAGGCAGGTACTGCTGCTTCTTATTTTTTAATGCAAGTATACAAAAGCACTCTCGCCCAGGCATCTTTTGGCAGGCCACATCACACCCCACCACGCCACGCCATACCACGCCACACTGAACCCCACCATGCCCCATCGTAGCACACCATGCTACCCTGTGCCAGTGACTGTCCTGGGGTTTACAACGATCACCTCACAATGACTGTAAGTTAATGGTCCTCATTGCACAAATACAACAACAGAGGCTCAGAGCAGAGAAGGAAGTTGGCCAAGGTCACCTTGGGAGGTGGGTCTAGGTTTCAAAACCACATCTCTGTGACTCCAAAGCTTTGTCTCTCAGCACTGGTCTATAACTACCCCCACTTCAGAAATAAATAATTAAAATGTAGAAAGACACAAGAAAGTAATGGTTATGTGAAAATCCATACTTATAAGGTAGATAAATTATTCACATCCAAAAATTGTATTTACTTTGCAGACTCATTTACTCCAGGGTCACTTTAAAGGGAAGTTCCCTTGAAGTATTTAAAATATGATTTGATTTACAAATATTTGACTGGCAAACAGAACTTTCCAAGAGCACAGCTACTTTTTCGGTGGAGTATAGATAATACAAAAGGGACCTGTGCTATCCCCACAAATAAGACTTACTCTTCCCACCAGAGACGGCTTTTTTCTGAAACCACTCTATTGAGGGATGATCAACATACTGAAAGCTGTACGTCCTTAATGTGTTTAACCTGGTGAATCTGGCATCTAGAGACTTCTTTCCCAGACACGTGGCCAGCTCCCTCCCCCAGGGACTGCTATCACCTGAGAGGCAAGACCTCCCTTACACACCCCGCACTTCCGTTCTGCTCGGCCTGCTTTGTCTCTGAAACACTCACTGCCACCTGGCTAACCGCATACTTAGTTTCCCCGTGTCTCCCCCACCCAGCCCCGCCCCCGGTAGACTGTAAGCTCTGTGGGCTCAGGGGCATAGTCCCTTTGCTCAGGGCTCTATCCCCAGCCCCCGAGGTACTGCACTTAACGTGTATTCTGTTGATTGAATAAATGAATGCCATGTTTCAGACGGGGTACATGTCCAGAAGCAGAAACAAGATCTGTGAGGAGAAATTCTAGAAAATACAAAGAAACCAAAAGCCCTCTCCAACAATTACAACTGACGTTTACCCAAGCTGGAGATATTCCAGATGGCAGGATCGCCACAGATGGTGCACGCTGTGGAGGTGAATCCAAACGTTGGTAGGGGTTTGGGCTGGGAGACCTCCAGGGTCCTTTCTCACACCACTTTGGGGAAATGTCTCTGATCAAAGCTGGAGGAAGTTCCTGCTTGGTTTCGCTCTCTCGGCTTAGTAAACTCTTTCTTACCCAGGAAGCATCCTTAGTTTTTCTTTCATCGCATCCATCACCACATCTCACTGGCCCAGTCTCTCCGGAAGTTGCGTGCCTCTCTCCGTCTCCACCGCCCCTCAGCCCAAGCCACCATCCCGTAGACCCCTACAGCTGCTGCCTCACCTGTCTCCTTGAGACCACAGCTGCTTCCACCACATTCCACAGCACCCAACAGGTGGAGTGACCTTTCGTGAAGTTACAAATCCCCTTTCTCCTCCTCCTCTGTCCATGGCACTCAGGATAAATTGCAGTCCCTCCCTCACAGCCTACAAGGCCCTGTCTCAGCTGGTCCTGGCCCTTCTCTCACACCATCTGCCGCCCCATCCCTTGTCTACTTTCTTCCACTGTGGGCCCGTCCATCTCTACCTCTCTCTGACTGGAACACCCTCTGCTCAGGTGACCACAAGGCCGGTAACTCCTTAGCGTTTGCGTGTCAGCTCAAATGTCACCTCCTCAGGAAAGCTGTCTTGGTCAGGCAGTCCAGGCTGGACCTCTGGTTCCTCACTATCCTATTGTCTTGTTTTCCTTTCTTTGGGTACTACTTCCTCTACCTGAAGTTCTCTTACTAAGGGCAGAAGCCTTGCCCCCTCCCTCACCTTGGTGTCCCCAAGGGCATCTCCCAGCGTGGGACACAGGGCAGGGCCTCAGAAGCATTTACTGAATGAACGAATCGATAGCCCAACCCAAATAAGGGACCCAAGACTGACTTCCAGTATAACTAATTGAATATGAGTGATTTTTTCATCTGATTCCAGGACTTTCTCATAAATTGGACCTTTGTCATTCTTTTTTTTTTTTTTTTAAAGATTTTACATATTTATTTGACAGAGATCACAAGCAGGCAGAGAGGCAGTCAGAGAGGAGGGGGGGAAGCAGGCTCCCTGCTGAGCAGGGAGCCCCATGCAGGGCTCAACCCCAGGACCCTGGGATCATGACCTGAGCCGAAGGCAAGGGCTTTAACCCACTGAGCCGCCCAGGCGCCCCGACCTTTGTCATTCTTGATGGTTTTAGCTATGTGGTGTCAGAATAAGAAGAGGGATGTTAAATCCCCATTGGGTTTACTTAGATCAGGTAGTTTTCCTCTTATAACAACAGAACCTTCTTCTGATTCCCCCAGGAGCGTTCTCAGCTGGGTGGAAATTGCTATGAAGGGGCAAGGTATATACGAGGGACCAGAGGTAAAAGCTGTGGTCCCCAGCCCAACCACAGTCCTGCAGAATCAGCTCTCGGGTTGGGGTCCCATCAGTTTCCCAGGTTGTTCCGATAGACCTGAAAGTTTGAGGGCCCTGGCTTAGGTTTCCGGGAGTAAAGCAGGAGCACAGCGATCTGGCTGAGACCCAGAAGATTATTAGTGAAGGGAAGGGAGGACAAGGGGTTGCCACTTGAATGAGGTCAAGGCTGGCCCAGGGAGAGCTAGACAAGGTGGCTGCTTGTTGACGTGGGAGGAAAGACCCCACCAGGGCAGAAACCCACCCTCCCAGCCTGGAGCCCACTACTTACTGCGGGGCCATTTTTAAAGCAAACCTGTTATCTAGTGGACAGAACCAAGAGGTGATCCAATCTGGTGTTCTTGGTGACAGCTGTGGAAACTGAGACCCAGAAGACAGGCCCCATGGAGGCCCCATGTGGGTGGGGGAAACCATCCTCTGGCTCAAGAGTGGCAAGAGAGGCAGTGGCACCAAAGCCAAGACTCACCCTTTAGGTGAGGGCTTGGATTAACTGGGGACAGGCCCCAGGGAGTCTGAAACCTCAGTTTCTCAAATGTGACACAGGAGTCATAACGCTAGCTGACAATTTTGGGGTACAGAGCATGCCCCAGACAAACCTATTAACTGCCACAGTAGCCTTATAAGGTGGGTACCCTTACCATCCTCATCTTGCTGACGAGGAAGACGAGGCACCATGTGGCAGCTGATAAAACCATCAGGGAGGGATTCAAGTCGGCCCGTTAGGTCCCAGAGTCTGTGAACTCAGGCCGGGCTGCGCGGGAAACTCCCGTCTGTGACCTTGTCCACTGCAAACTGCAATGTGCTAGAAGGCGTGGGGCTGAGCAGGATGGCTCTAGGGTGCCTGTGCCGGCACCTGGGAGCCCAAGAACGGGCAGCGGGAGGCAGCCGGGCCTGGTTCAAGTTCTCTGTCCTTTGCCAGCATGTGAACCTAACATCCCAGAACCTTAGTTCCCTCGTCATAGAATGGGACACTAACATTCCTGCCTCACAGGTGAAGACCAGTAGCTAGAGCCTTAGAGCTCGTAGCCTGAGTTGTGACACTGCTGAAGTAACTGTTCTTTATTGTTGTTTGGAAACAGAACATTCCCAGAGTTTAGCTGCCCTCCTAGAAATGCTGTCCTGAAATGTCAGTGTCCTGATAAAGAAGGTGCTCCATACTCCACATGGAGTTAGTTCTGTGTACCACGAAGCAGGACTGTTTTCTCCCTTGATTTGAGCACCATGCTCCTATTAATGCAGCCCAAGATAGGAGATCAAAGCATATACTCAATTCAGTGGGGGTTTCCTAGTTAAAGAAACCCTATGAAAGAAGCCATTTTCAAAGGAGTAAAATTTTTTTTTTTTAGATTTTGTTTATGTATTTGAGAGAGAGAGACAGTGAACGAGAGAGCGAGAGAGAGAGAACACACGAGCAGGGGCAGAGGAAGAGGGAGAAGCAGACTCCCCACTGAGTAGGGAGCCCTGACATGGGGCTCGATCCCAGGACCCTGGGATCATCACCTGAACTGAAGGCAGATGCTTAACCAACTGAGCCACCCAGGCACCCCTCAAGTGAGTAACTTATTTTTATAAAGAGAATACGCACATGAAAATTTCTATGTGATCCCGTGTTTTCGTAAGTTAGATTTTTCAAAAAGGAGGGTGTACCCACAGTCCCCACCCGCAGCCACGTCTGCCACTGTGTGTAACTGGTGTGTTTGCAAGCTGTCTTCAGCTGTAGTCTGGCACGGGCTGAAGACCGAGACCCTTTCCCGGGCCTTGGCTGGACTTCATCCCGTCCTGCCTGGGGGGCGGCTCGCTCACGCACTCTCTCTCAATCTCTCTCTCAGTAGGCAACAGTGGCTGAATGTCTTATTAACTTCAAACTTTCAATTTAGAGCAAAGTTGGTGCTCGAATGCTCGCAGCTTCTCACACGGATGACACACAGGACCCTTTTTCCCGAGTGGAGGTAACGGAGACATCCAGCAGGGAGAGGCTAAGTGGGCGCCAGGGATGTGGTCGCCCAGCTTCCAAAAGAGGCAGCGGGGGTGGCAGGAATCTGAAAGGACAGGGCCGAGCTGGGCCAGCCCGTGGACCGAGGTTAAGCTGACTAGAAGTCAGCAAGGGGCACTGAGCATTCTCGGGACTCCCTCAGAGCAGCCCGGGAGTCAGAGGAGGTGAACGTCCCTGGGGGCCAACTTCCGGCTCAAGCTGCCCACAGTGGTAACAGGACCTAAAGTTTAACGAGGGCAGAAATCGGGCTTTTGTCGGAGGCCCAAGGGTTCGGGCAGGTTGTCAGCAAGGGCCAGGCGAGACGCCAGGCAGTGATGGGGCCCGGCAGAGCTGGAACCCCAGTCCCATGCAAGACACCAAGGCTCGTTCTTCAAAAGATGTCCATTTTTTTTCTGTGAAATTTCCCATTTTTAAGACCCTGGGTAGGCTAGACAAAGCCCATGTGTGGGCCTGCACTGAGGAGAGCACGTGGGGCAGACAAACCCTCCGATGGAAGAGACAGCCCAGGTGCAGGGAACCATGTGGGCACAAAATAGGGAGGCTTCACCCCGGGTCGGGAAGCTGGAACTACCCCCCGCCACCTTTGGGCCCTGGGGGGTTGTACCTTCAGCTCCAGGTCGGTGTAAATCTGCGGCCTCAGCAGACTGAGGAGGTAGGACGCTCGGGAGAACTTAAACCCTGAAACAGAATCCAGTGAAGACAGTCACTAGCGGTCACCAGCGGTCACCAGCGGTCCCCTCTGCCACCCCCACATCACCTCTCAGGGCTCACCTGGGATGATCTCCTCTGTGACAGCTGCACCCCCAATCACAGGGCGTCTCTCGAAGACAGCTGTGTCCACCCCCAGTCTCTGCAGGTACGCCGCCTGAAGAGCACACGGGGCCTTCCTTTCATCCCAGGGACCAACCTGCTGGCTCAGGGGTCCTGCTATAGGGCCGGCCTGCTGCCCCTAGGCTCATGCTGTTCCTGCCTCTGGGAATGCCATTCCCTTGCTTCCTCCATAAATTCCCACTTGCCCAGATGTCTTGTGAGACGAGACATGACCATTCCTGCCCCTCCATGTCCCAGCGGTGACCTTCCCTCCTGCATGGCCTGGCTCTGTGAAGTCCTACTGCACTGTGCCCAGCCCTGCCTGGGCTGCCCAGCTCCTCCAGGTCGGGGCAAGCCTCATGTCTCCTTACAAGCACCGAGAGGCAGGAGCGCCTGGGTGGCTCAGTTGGTTAAGCATCTGTCTTCGGTCATGACCACAGGGGCCTGGGATCCAGGCCCACACTGGGCACCTGCTTCTCCCTCTCCCTCTGCCTGCTGCTCCCCCTGCTGGTGCCCATTCCCTCTGTCAAATAAACAAAATCTTTAAAAAGTAAATTAAGGGCGCCTGGGTGGCTCAGTGGGTTGAGCCTCTGCCTTCAGCTCGGGTCATGATCTCAGGGTCCTGGGATTGAGCCCCGCATTGGGCTCTCTGCTCAGCAGGGAGCCTGCTTCCCCCTCTCTCTCTCTGCCTGCCTCTCTGTCTACTTGTGATCTGTCTCTCTGTCAAATAAACAAAATCTTTAAAAAAAATAAAAAGTAAATTAATAAAAGTTCACTGCCAGACACTGTTTAATCCAGCTCACAACCCTAGAGGTTGGCAGTATGATTCTCCCCATCTCACAGATGAGGAAATGGAGGCCCAAGGAGGTTAACAGCTTGCCTCAGGCTCATGGAGCTCCTGAGGAGAGGTGTTGGGAATGGAACCCAGAGGGTCTGGACCGAGGACCTATACTCCTGACCCATCCCAGTGAGGAAGAAAGCAGAGCTGCCCTGGCACTGGGACACAGCCTGGCCCTCAAAGGTACGCCGTGTTGTTCTCTCATTAGCCACGAACAGCCTCACAGAACGATGACACCTCGGACAAGCAGGTTCTGAGACCACTGAAAATCAGGCAGAGCAAGACCACCTCCCGATTCTGTCTGAGTACAAACAAGGGCTCTTAGTCACCCACAAAATACCCTACACCTCTCTCAGCCAGAATAAGTGGCTGCTACTTCCTTACCAGGCATCCTCTCCTCCTGTTGGCCCCCCTCCCCGATAGGTAAGATTCATCGAGATGCCCAGTCACGAGGGTGTTCCCACTTTCTGACGGTATCCAATCTAGAGCAGACCCCGCATCCTCAGACTGTCCCCCCGTCATCCACCCAGAGCTCAAATCCTAGAACAGGTTCTTCCAACCCCCTCCTTCCTGAGCTGCCTCACGACACTCCTACCTCCCGGCCCCCACAGCCAGTCACCCCCTGACTCCATGAACTGCAGGGCTGTGCTCGGGGGGCCCTGGGTCTCGGGCCGGGGTCGCGGACACCAGCCTCCCCTGGGCTGAGTCCCCATCTGGGAGACCTTGGATGGCAGGTCCTTGAAGCACGTCCTCTGTTCGCTTCACAGCAGCTGAGAGTGGGTGTTTTTATTCCCATCCTACCGTGGCTCAGAGAGCCTGAACGACTTGCCTTGACCTTCACAGATAGAAAGTGGCAGAGCTGGCGGACGAACCTGTGTTTCTATTAGCATAGAATCCATGTTTTAAACTACTGATCGGTTGAGTTACATAATGCTTCCTGTAAAACGTTCAAGTAAAACTGGTATGTCAGGGAGGGTGTTCAGATTGACCACCGGTCTCATAGCCCTCCCTCCCCGACGTGCTGAGTCCCCCTGTATCGATATCCTGGAGCAGCCATTGCTTCAGGGAGATGCTCCAAGTTTGTCTTGTGAACACCCTCTAGCACATACGGCGGCTTCGGAGGGGTGCCGGGACCAGAGTTTGAGAAGCACAGCCTTAGGCTACCCCTGGCCTGGCTCAGCTTTGGATGGAGGAGCCAGTGGTGTTGGGAGCAGGGCCCTGCCTCCTCTGCTAGGCTGGCTTCCTTGCTTTCTCTGGGGTGCACTTGGGGCCATGAAGCTGCTGGGCACTTGAGCCTTGACCCAGCTGGGGAGCACGGGGGCTGCCCATAATCTGTAGTCAGAGGGCCCCACCTGGCCCCAGCATCCGAGGCTCTAACCTGTCCCCCCGGTTCTGCCAGTTACATACTTTCCCACCTCGTCATCATCTTGCTTCTGAAAGCCCCCTGACTCTCCCAAAGTCATGGGGGAAATACACGTACATTAAGGAAAGGAAATGGAGCCTCTGCTAGCCTCCTTAACTACCGTGGATACCCATTCGAAAGCCACTTGTCGGTGCCAGGGAGAGGAGACAAGCCCGCCTCTCTCCTCTCCCGGGCCGGCACCCTGCCGGCTTCCTCTGTGCCAGCTTCCTTGCGTCCGGCTAGCAGCCACGTGTGCAGGGGCTAGGGAAGCGGGGCACGGGGGGCAGGGGTACTCACCGCCACCAGCCCGTTGTGTCCTGCAATGAGACAAGGGGGAGGAGGGAAGCAGCAGCAGTCAGTGGGCAGACAGACATACTCCTTGGGGAATATGGTCACCCACCCCTGTCCCCATGCTCGTGACGATCCTGGGGAGGTAGCAGGGAGTTGGGGGTGGGACTCCCCCCTCCTGTACCTGGATGTGTTAATGGCATCTGGTTTGATGCCATAAGTCACCTGGTCTGTGGGGAGTCAGAAAACCCTGGCTCTTGCCCTAGCTTGAAAAAAAGTCCTGTCACCCTGGCCTGGCCAGTGGCTCTAGGCTGGAGTGAGGGACAGGAAAAACCCACAGTTATCAGACAAAAGCTATCTCACGAAGCCTCGGGTTGCTGGGCTTCCGTCCCTTGGGAACGAGCAGGTGATGGGTGGAGAGCGTGTCACAGTTTCCTCGGCTGCTACGCTGGGGCTGGACCCCCTCGCTGGCACAGATTCCCCATCTAGGGGCCGTGCTGGGCGTGTGGACGGCTGCCACCAAACACAGCTGCTTCTGCCTAAGTGTGCTCTGCTCTAGTGCCCCAGAGGGCTTCAGGCACATGGCTTTGTCTTTGTTAGTCACCAATGTTCCCTGAATAAGAACAGTTCAAAGGAAGTCATTAAACACATACGGCTTCAGCATGTGCTAAAGGAGTGCCGGCTGACTAGGCGAATTTATCTGTCTAATATGTGTTTTTTTCCAAAATCTTAGGAGGGCCGCTCCTGGGTTGGGACCCCTGAACTTGACTTGAGAGCTCAGGTTGCACACTAGTGCCTCTCCTGCTCTGAGAAGCTTCAGGACATCTGAGAACTTGTGTGAACGAGGATTCATAACCCCTCCCCAGAGTCTGCTGGGCAGGGACCACGGGGTCATTCTGATGCAGGTGGTCTAGCACGGCCAAGGGCTGGGAATGTCTCCTCTTGCCTCACTCTCAGGGTAAATGTAGCTGTTTATGGGAAAGCCCTTGTGGGGTGGAGAGCAGGCCCGGGTTGTTTTCAGGTAATGGGGACGGGTCTTGTCTGCAACACTCGGCACGAATTTCTCCTTGGTGACAGAAGGTCACTCTGAGTCTTCAAAGATGTCAGCAGAAGACTATGTTCTCGGAGCACCAGCCTGAACCCGGCACTCACTCCAATCAAACGTTCAGCCATTAATTTGACAAACATCCATAAATAGGAGGCAGCGATGACCCACATGATGGATTTCTTCACGGCTGAGCTGACTTTGTTTTACATTTTCCACACAGAGACACCCAGAATTTTAGAGGTCATTGAGCCAACTTCTCTTCCATTGAAGGAATCTCCGAATCAGTCGTTCAAACTTCTTTGAGCACAAGCCACAGGAAGAGCGTGTCTTACCTTACGACCTGGCGCCCATCCCACATACACATGTATCCACAGAAACAAAAGTTTCACAAACTCATATTAACTCACCACGTGATAAACAGGTGATGATCTATTTGATTATATTTCCTTTAAAAGGGAATGGTTAATATACTATTTTTATATATTTTTGAAAAGTTTTTTTTTTCTTTTTTTAAATTTGATTTTATTTTTTCAGTGCTCCAAGACTCATTATTTATGCACCACACCCAGGGCTCTGGTTTAGAAGCTTTGCTGGATGGACTCATGGGTTTGGAAAGCCCTGCTCTCAAATACATATATCAAATTAAAGGCCGACTATCCCGGGCTCAAGCTGGTTCCTGCTATTTATAGGATGTGGCCCTCAGAGAGTCTTTCTGACTGGCCATGAGCTTCAGGCTTCTTGCAGTGTTGGGGTGAGAATAACCAGTAATATATGTAGAGCACCCGACCCTCAGCAGACCTGCGATAAATGGTAGCTATTCGTCTCTTAAATAGTGCTGATCATAAATCTTGGGAAATGAAGGCTTCCAGGCAACTGGGTCCAGTTCCATCATCCCACATGAGCCCACAAAGGCACAAAAAGACCTTAAATGACAAAGGTCAAAATTCCAGCAGCCCAGGACCCTTGTCCTCCACCACCCCATCCCCAGTCCTGCCTAAGTCGTCCTTGGGCTTCTGGTGATCTGTCCTTTCCTCCTGAGGGGGTCTGAAGCTGGAGGCTCTGACTATCTCCAGCCTGACTCCAGGGATCCGCAGACAGGCACGTGGGTTCTCAAGTGTGGCCTGCAGCCCCCTGCACCTGACCCGCTCCAGATTCTGGCTGGATGCGCTGACTTTCCTTGAATCCTAATCACCAGGGACAGGGTCCAGGAACTGCATTTTAACAAGCTCCGTGGGTCATTCTTGGGCATATTTAGTTAAGGGACTAATCAGGGCTCATCTTCAAGGCCTCTGGATACTGGTGTGACCTCAGGGAGCAGAGCTAACCCTTCTCGCCGAAGATGCCACTCTGTTCCTCAGTTGATCCCCAAATCCCCTTAATCAAACTGAGCTGCCCTGAATGCTTAGCAATGGCAGAAACAATGTCAAGGAAAAACTCACACCTGAGGCTCACAGACGAGTGGGCCAGTCACTCAGGCCTCTGGCGACCTGGAGTCAACCCTCCCAGCCAGGAGACAGCGGGGATGTGTTGTCACCAAGGGCAAGAAACCAGGGGTGGGGGGAACACCTTCCAGGTACGGAGCCCAGTCCAATCAGTGAAGTCTGGAGCTGGCTTCCCCCGGCTGGGATGTTTGTGATGGTCGTCAAAGGCCACCGTTGTTAAAACTGAGATGATGATAAACTTACAGTGAAATACATTATATTGAAAACAAAGGTAATCAATACTCAAAACTTGTCACTTCCTCATCGTTTCTCCACAGTTTACAATTACCTTCGTTCTCGTGGTTCTGTACATCTGAGTGGCTGTGAGCGGCCGTGCCTCCCTCCCAGGGGCACACACTGCCCCTCACGGTGGCAACTTACAAAAGGCCGTGGTGGGAGCCCTTGCAGCAGGGAAGCCGGCCGACAGTCCGCCTCGGGGCCGGGCGGTGTGACTCTGTTGGCGGATCCACGCGAGAAAGCGACGGAGAAAACACTAACGGTGCGGATGAAACCCGGCCGTGCGCCTGTGGCTGCCGCTGTTCTGCAGCGAACAGCACAGACCTCGAGAGGATGCTCTCCCAGTGCAGGAGAAAGGTCATCTGATGGAGCTAAGTCCCTCCCATTACTGGATGAGTGAAGTTCAGAAGGGACTGTTGCTTCCCGTTGGTTCTACTCTTTAAAGTCAGTGCAAACGGCAAGCCATGTTCCTTTCCAAGCTGGCCGGATTGGTGGAGGGTAACCACAGGTTTGCTGCTAAGTTTAGCAAAAAGCACAGAAATTTGGTGAGAGCCAATTGGCTACCTGGAATTTAGAGTACTGTGTATCTTATTTGTAAATGTGTCTGCTCTACGTCTTTTATTTCAGTATTTATCATGAGCTTCCATATGTATGTTCGCAGACATTTTTCCTTAGAGGGGCTGCTGGAATATTCTCTGGCCGCGACTGCTCAGAGCACACATGAATGAAGAGCTGGCAGGACAGGACGCAGCTTTAAAAAATGGTGACGAGCATCTTCTTTCGATCCTGCCATTGTCTGTCTAAGCCCAGTGGGAGAGAATGCCAGAAGGTGACATTTGGGGCCCCCGGGAGTGTGAGTGGAAGGCTCTGAGCAAAGACAACCTGGTGAGGCCCTTTGGCCTCCCACAGTCACGGGGCGGAATCGGACACCCGCAGCCTGGGGGTGAGCAAAGGCCAACAGGACCCTACGTGACCGATATCCAAGACAACAGTGGTTGTCACCCTCCCCAGACATGTACTAATAAGTCTGCGACTCATTTCTATTTTTCCCTAACTCCTCTTTAAGGAATCTCCCAGTTTCCTCGGGGAATTGGTGGTCCTAGTGGGGAGGTGGTGGTGACCAGATCTCAGGGCACTCAGGCTGGCTGGATTTCATGGGTCTTTTATGCCAAGGCTCTTTCTTCCCAACCCTTGTGTACCTTCTGCTTTCCAAGAATGTGGTGGCAACTAGCTAATTTTGCAAGAGATACGTGGGAACTCTTGAGCTCACCTATTCCTCCCTGGTCATTCTAGAAGGGAGGACCCAAGCCCGGAGAGGGCAAGAAACTGCTCCAGACCACAGAGCAAGTTGTCAGAGCCAGCCCCACAACCTTAGTGCCTGCTCACAGACTAAGCAGACTTTCCACCACCACCCCTGCTCTGGCCCCAATCCAGACCAGCTTGTGCCCAGAGCAGAGGGAAGTGTGGGACATGGGAATGCCCCTCCCCCCTGTCCCCGGGACTCTGAGCAGGGCTGCCCTCCCCACCCCTCAGCTCGGGCACAGCCCGGTTACCTGCTCCTATCACCACGGCATCATACTCAGGCTTCAGGCGTCCCTTGGCTCCCCAGTGAGCTCGCCTCCAAGCCAGGCAGGGAGAGGCACCCAAGGCCCTGCTGAGACCTGGGCCCCTTGCAGCCATTCCTGCCCAGCACCAGGCCAGGAATTTGCTTCCAATCAGTTTTTGTGCTGCCCAGGCAGGGGGAGGGGCAGAGAGCAAACCGGAAGAGAGGAGGAGCAGCAGTCCAGCTGCTGTACTTGGCTTTGGGCCACGAGGACAGGCGGCTCACAGAGTCCACACGGGGCAGAGTCTCAGGAGGCCGTCAGTTCACTAGGCAGAAGTCAGGTCCCCTTCAGGCCGCAGAGGACAGCCACTGTGCTGGTCGCTCTAGGGCTCCCACGTGCGAGGTGCTATGCTCACAGGGGACCCAGAACACCCATTTCACGGATGAGGGCCACTGAGGCTTGGAGAAGGGACAGGGGAGGTCAGGCAGCCTGTGAGCATGCTGGTGGGGCCCCCCTCCCCAGTTCTGTCCTGCCTCTTATCAGGGAGTTTACTGTCCGGGGTGTGCAGGGAGCAAATCCTGAGGACATACTGGTCAGACGCTGTTCTAGCTCGCCATCCTTCTGCCAGCAGGACGGTGAGTGGCTCTATACCCCACAAGGTCACCATGACTGGGGCCTCTGCAAAACTATGGTGGCGGGGGAGACACATCTGTCGCTGTGGCCCCTGGAGAGCTGCTCGTGCTCCCCCAGACCCTGAAGCACCTTGCACTCAAGAGGCCGTGGGAGACTGCAAGATCTGGGGAACTTGGGGTTCGCTGCCTTCTTTTGAAGGCCTAGATATCCCTCTTCTGACTTTTGGCACCGTTCCCATTTCCCCAGAATGCTCAAGGATTAAAGATCACATCTGCAAGTATCTTCAGCTACCACACTTTCTCGCCATCTTCCGGCCTGCCTTGAATTAGCAGCCCCTTTGTTCTCTGTCCATTAGCTAGCAAGCCACTCCTCTCGTTGGAGGAAAAAAGCACCCAAGAGTTGAGTTTCTGTGGTGCCATGACATCTGTCCATGTTCTAGAAACCCGCCATTAGAAATGCACCTTAACACCGGGAGAGTATGCAGAGAGTATCCGCGTCCGAGCCGGAGAGCCTTCCGCGGATCCTCCTACTGGGGACCGAGACACCCCGCGCACGCCAGGGTTGCACCATGTGAATCTGTGCTAGAGTCTGAGGCAGGGTGTTCGCCCCGGTGTCACAGCATTGAAGAACTGGGGGGATTGGCTCAACTAGACATGTCAACATTATGCAGCTACTAAACATTAAGGGACAATACTAGGTGACAGAAGTGGCAATACTGGGTGACAGAATACTAGAGTACTAGGTGACAGAAGCGGCAGTGGGCTTCTAAACTTACTCCCCCCCCCGCTTTGTGCTCTCCTCTGTTTTCCCCAATTGAGGTTAAATTTCCATTCGTAAAGTCAAGATATTAAGGGTGAATGCAGTCCCAGTCACCTCAGGTGACTGCCCCTCACTGCCACCTCTGAGGACGTTCGTGTGAGGTGTGGTTCTGCCCCCCTTTCGCCCCCACCAGCTGTTTCCTTAACAGGAAAGAAGAGTCTTTGCTTGAATTTTGGCTCAAGACTGAAGACACGGAAGGCCCGGCTGCGGTCAGCAGGTCAGGAACGCTGCCCAGGGGCCTCCCCCTGGTATGGCGCTTCTCTCCTCCCCGCGGTGACGTGCCCCAGTCCCAGGGCTCAGGTGCTCTCCTGTCCTGGGGTGGGAGCTTCCAGGTGACAGGAGAGGGGCCGTCCCCCTCAGGCAGCGGTTCTCAACCCAGGGCACACAGGGATCGGCTGGGGAGTTTTTATAAACCTCTGCCTTGGATGCAGAGGACTAAGTGACACGAGGGACACGACTCTCTGAGGTGGGGCTGAGGCAGGAGACCGGATGGAGTGGGGTGTGAAGGGGCCAGGACTTCTGCGCACCAGGAAGAACCCAGGAGCCCAGGCATGTTCGGCTGGAAATGCAACGATCACAGCGGGCGTTTATTGAGCTCACACTGCGGGCCGGGCCGCCCTCCCAGCCACGCTGAGACGTCGGTGCTACCCTCCGAAGGCAGGGAACGGGGTGCAGGTGTAGGAGACCCGCCCCGAGCTGCAGAGAGGAAGAGGCACAGCGGGAACTCCCATCCAGCCAAGGCAGCACCCTGCGTTTGGGGAGGGAACCGGCTTCCTGAGGAAGCTCTTTCTCCACTCCAAGGAAAGCCTAAAGGAGAGATCTTCCGACACCTGCAGGCACGGGGGACTCCCTGTCTCCTGGGGATAAAGGGAAGCAGCTCTGAAAGCAGGTGCCCCAGGTCTACCTTCACAGCCACTGTTGTTTTAAGGAGAACAAAGGACCCTTCCCACCTCCCTCCTCCTCCAAAGAGAATTTGGGGGTTTGGTACCTGGAGGGGAGCCTAGTCTACGTGGTTTCTTTAAGAGACCCAGGGGGCTGTCCCACCCCTGGTGGCTGTTCTGCGTGGGGACCAGGGGTGCACACCCGGGCTGCGCCGGCCTAGAGCACGGGGAGGCGGGAGGTCTCCCACAGGCGCCGGGCCAGCTCGCCGGCCTGCTGCACCAGCACGTCCGTGGGGATGACCGACAGGTGGAGCGCCAGCAGCTCGTGGCACTTGACGGCCTCAGCGGGGTGTCCCTTGCTATAGTAGCGCAGGAGCTTCCTGGAGAAAGAGGGGACAGGACTCAGGAACGAGGCCACATCAGCCTTCCAGGACACAGGCGACCCCCGTACCCTCTGGCCCAGCATGGGCACTGTCACCTGGCAAGGCCCCAGCACCTGGCCCATGAAGCCTTCCCACCCAACTACACGAGGCATGGCCCCGGGTCCGTGCTCTCCACCCCTCTGGGTTCCCAGTCCTGCGCAGGGTCTGCTGACGGCCATGTCCGAGCCACAGATAGCCACAGAGCCGGCGGGGAAGGCCGAGGGCCCAGCGCGGACGCTGGCAGGTGCTGCCAACAGTATAGCGGCCAGAGACGGGTAGAAACTGGGTGTGCGCCCACCCACCCTCTCGCTGAACATGGGGCTGGGCAGCAAAGAGCTGCCACCGAGGGCTTCCTGGGGGGCTTTCCTGAAGGATGAGCTGCTCCCCTGTGGGGGAGGGGCACTCGTTGGGGCGCCCCCTGTTCCCTGCAGCCTTGTGAACCGCGGTCACCTGTAGTAGTCTCCTCCCAGCACGCCGAAGGACGCTGAATCATCCGAGAGGACGGGCACCTCTATCAGCTGCAGTTTGTACCCCTGCGGGAGAGGAGGAAGCTCTTACATGGGGCGGTGGTGGTGTGCTGCAAAGATCACGAGCCTGAGTCGGACACGAAGTTCAAGGCCTGGCTCAGCCTGTGTGGTGGCTGCTTGCTGCGTGGGCCTCTTCCTACCTCATTTTCTCATCTGTGAAGTGGGACTAACAGTAACCAGTGGACACTGGAGGTGACGTATGTCAAGTTCTGAGTGTCCTGCCCGGTGCACGTGTAGAGGCTCTCACTCCCCTCAGTGCACGGACCTAAGTCAGGGACCTGCACGAGCTCTGGAGGGCTGCCGGGAGCGTGACCCTGGGAGGTGGCCTTGCAGGGTTTTGAAGGGCTAGGCATTGTTAAAAGGCCCAAGTCTGTGCTGTGAAAGTGACCACAGTCTCCAGGGCAGGATGAGGAGGAGAAGGGGGCACCTGGGGGGCTCAGTCATTAAGTGTCTGCTTTCGGCTCAAGTCATGATCCCAGGGTCCTGGAATTAAGCCCCACATCGGGCTCCCTGCTCTGTGGGGACTCTGCTTCTCCCTCTGCCCCTCCCCCATTTATGCTCTCTTGCTATGCTCCCTCTCATTCTGCTCTCTCTCAAACAAATAAACATAATCTTTAAAAAAGGATAAGGAGGAGAAGGGAATTAAGATGCACTGGGCAGCCATTGTGTGTTGGGCATGGTCATGGGCTCCTCTCCCCGCTCACGTGGGCACCGTGCGGCCCATCCTGCAGGTGAGGAGGTGTGCTCAGAGCGCCAGGTGGCTGCCCAGGATGGCACCGGTGCAGGCAGCCTCCACAGCTGGCTGTGCCCCCCACAGCCCTACTTCAGTCTGTCCCTCCATCGGACCAGCCACACACACACAAGCTAAGGTAAAGGTCGTACACACATCCCAGGCTTGGAGCACAGATGGGAGCCTGTCGGCCAGGAGAGCTGAGCCTGGGTTCGGGCTGTTTCATTTATGACCTTGGTGGCCCTGGCCATGGAGTTTGATCTCCATGCATCAGTGTCTCTCTCTGTAAAATGGGGCTAATGACACCCACCCCACCATAGCACAGGCGGGGGGGGATGGGAGGTTGTGAGAGACCCAGGAAGCAGCCTGCACTCTCGAAGGTGCTGACTGTCACTTTCGTGGCAGAGCGAAGAAGGGCTGGTGCCAGGAGCGGGAGAGGGCAGGGCCCAGTATGGGTGCAGGGGGCATGAGGGGCAGAAGGAATGGAGAGAGCTGGAACACTGACTCCGAGTGACAAGTGAGGAGACACCAAAGAGAAACAGGAAAGAAAGAGAAGAGAGAGAGAGAGAAATAGTCCTGTGCTTACACTGGGGTAACTGTGAGGGCTAGAGAGGGAAGTACTGGGCCAGGAGGTCGTACTGTCCTCTTCACCTTGGGCAGGTTGCTTAACTGCTCTGAACCCCGGTTTATTGGCCTCTCCAGCAGGAGCGACAGCGTGCCATGCTCCGTAAGCGCGGCCGGCCATATGGATGCACACGTGAGGAGCCATTCTCACCGGGCATGCGTCCGTGTGTTCATGTGCGACCTGGACGCTGCCTCGAGTGACAGCATGAGTCGTTCAGAGAGCTGCAGGAGGGTCACGCAGCGCACCTGAACACGGGACCTCTGAGGTCTGGGTCCCAACGGCTGTGGCTCCCTGTCAGCTCCACTAGGGACGAGAAGAGATGAAGAGACAGACTGAACACAGTGCAGAGGAAAGGGATCCCGGAGTGAGCAGAGAGGAAAGCATTTCGGACGGTCCTGTCCCGGGACCTGGCTGCACCCACCATCTCGTTCTCGAACCACAGGAAGTAGGAGAAGCAGAAGTCGCCCTCCCGGAAGAGCAGCGTGGTGTAGCCTTTCTGCAGGTATCTGCGTGCCAGCCGGATCAGAGCCCAGACCTGGGGGACAGGGGGACAATGTGCTCGTGGCAGCCCTGACAGCCTCCCCGGGCCTGCGGGGTCGGCTCTCTCCTCACAGCGGGCCCAGGGCTCAGGCTCCTGCCGCCAGAAGAAAAGCACTCGGAGGAGGAGCTTCTGGAAGGCCAGCGGCTGCTCCGGCTCACCTGTTTCCTTAGTGCCGGGGCATAGCTTAGGTCAGAGTGTGAGCTCAAAAATAAATCATTATCGGGTGGGTGGGTGGACTACCTGCCCCCCACCCCGTTACTACGACAATAAAATATATGTAAAAATACTTTACTTAACTTTACCATGCACAGAAGCCACAAATTAGTAAACTGATCATTCAGCCCAGAAAACAGCCAACCATGTGGTTAGTTAACAGGAGACGAGGGTGTGGCCACCTGGAAACCCTTCCTGCTGTCCAGGGCCACCCGCCCACCCGGTCCCCTCCAGGGCTGGGCGTCTGTGGCATAGCTTCTATGCCAGGAAGGTGCTGTGGGGCGTGTGAACACAGAGGAGCCTAAGCCAGGCATGTCCTCTGCTCCAGGGTGAAGTCCCAACCAGGGCTCACCAAGAGGTCCAACAGAAACACAGTGACCGAGGGACAATGTGCGTTGGATCCCCTGGGTGACATTCTCTTGCCTAATCAAGGACTTCCCGGTGCTACCTGTGACCTGCCCAAGGGAGGACAGCGGGGACAGACTGACTCCTCCATTTCCCGGGCTGGAAAAGGCCTGATGAGCTCTCACACCAAAGAGCTTTGTGGAAGGCATGCATGATTCACAGCCAACCTGACCACAGCGTCATGTCTAATTACATCTGCAAACACGTTTGCAGATTTGCTGTATTTTCAGGAAAGCAATCTGACAATGTGTATCAGTAACCTTGGAAACATTCCTCCCATTTGACTTAGTAATTCCATTTCTGGGAATCCATATTGAGAAAATAATCAGACGAGGACAAAGATGGATGCACGAAGGTATGTGCTGCAGAATTATTTATGACTGCGAGAGCCTGGAAACACTCTAACTGTTCAACATTGGGGAAATGGCTAAGGAAATTATGTTACAGCCACATGATGGACTATTGTGGACTTGTTAAAAATCACGTTGATAAAGAATTAATGACATGAGGAAATGCATCAGATAGAAAGCGAAAACGTGGGTAAACACAATTGCACCTACGGAATGATCCATGACTATGACCGATGGCAAAAAACCGCACAGAAAAACAATGCAAAGAAATGCAGCCAGAGAACCCCAAGGATCTCCCGACAGATGGCTGGGAGGCCGGTACCAGCAACTGCTCTCTGAGTTCTGTCTCTCTTCTGTGCTATGTACTGAGCTGGGTATTTAATCCGCAGCATCTCACGCGTCTGTAAGCACTGCCACGCGTGGACGTCAACAGTGTCAGTAGCCTCCTTCACAGATGAGCACACGGACACTCAGACCACGTAATGCCCCGGGCCACACGGCCAGGGAAAGGCAGAGCCCAACCCACCTTCTGTCTTCCTCTTGATTTTACCTATTAGCATATGCTTTATCGAGATGAATCTATCTAATTTATGTTTATACCATGCTACCTACTACATAGAAATACACTAGTTTGCCATGAAAGAGTCTGTTAAAGAGAATACAAGAACCTCCAGAGAATGTTTCTTTAGTACGAACCACCTAGTGTTAAATCCTGTATCCAAACTGAACGACCTTGCGTTTCTTCTTTCTATTTGAATTCATTCAACAAATACTTATTGGGATTTATTTATGCCAAGCACAATGTCAGGGCCTGGCCACTGCCCCAACTGACCTCACTACCCAGACACGTTCCTTTGGGCACATTAGAAGACACCGAGGAAGGTGCCCCCCACACTGACTGAGGCCCATGTGGCCCTGGGTGCCAAGGGTAGGAGCCTGCAGACCAGCTGGGTGCAGACACCGACAGAAGAGTACAGTAAGGGTTAAGGTGGGGTGGGCCCAAGGCCTCAGGGGAGCCCCTGGGGGGGCATCAGTCTTTTCTGGATAGGGGTCAGGCCAGCACATCTTGTCTGACGGGGGTGAAGAGTTACCCAGGCCAGGCAACGGTTACCTTGGTTCTGATGAATGTGGCCAACGGCCCCCTGCCCAGCTCCGACGAAATCCTCTTACTGCTGCTGAGGGAAGGGGCCACCATCTGGCCAGTCGTGCGGTCCACGTAGATGAAATGTACCAAGCCTGGGAAGTCTTCTAGGTAGGTGAAGGTCGGGGTTAAGGTGAAAGCCAGGGACCGGTGTGGGGGTAACTCTGTCCTCCACCTAGGCTTCCAGCAAGGCTAAGCAGTGGAGTCCGGAGGCCAGGCCTGCTGTGCCCACCTGTCCCCACAGCTGCCATGCCAGCCAACCCCCTAGGGTCCCTGTTTTCCCAGACCTCTTTACCTCTGAACCCCCAACACTGTGAAATTCTATGAAGCAAGTACAATGGATCCCTTGACACTAGCACATCTAACCTGGGGGTTTCTAGATCCAACAAGCATAGTGAGTGTTCCTATTTTATCATTTTCACAAGGGATGAGTTTAAATCACATACACGGTGAGGCTGGTGGGACAGCAGGACTACCCCTCTGATAAATGAGCCTAGCTGACTGCCCAGCCCACACCCCTTGGCGTGGTTTTGCTCATCTCTCCACACTTCACCTCGTGAAGCTGGAAGGTTCCCACTGAAGAGGGAACAGCCAACATGGCAGGGTGGCGGCTAAAGAGGGCCTCTATTACCCTTTCACCTGCATACTGAGATCTCAACACAGGAAAAGCTGCTTTATATAAAGTTGCAGGGAAAATCAGTATTCGACAGAACTAGTATTCCCCAGTAAACGGTCAGACAGGTCTTGGACAGCAGTTTTTAAACGGATAAACATTTTTAGTGCAGGCCTTCTCAGAGCCTTCACGCCCCACTGTGTTCTGTGACTCCTAAGGAGGACATGGCCTCCCTAACCCACCTGACCCCAGGAACCCTGCTCCTCCTGGAACACCTGTTACCACTTTGCTGGCCAGACAATGTCAACATAAACAATCCCCAAAACCTTTAGGAAGTCCCTGTGGGACAGCAGGGATTTGGGAACTTTCAGTCCTGGAGCATTCCTATGGACAAGACACCCATGACAGTATCTCCTATTCTTCAGAGGAAAGATGCTGAGCTGGTGGAACATATCTGTTCCTTCCTGAAAGCCCGCACTCCTACAGAGCGGGCAGGTGCACGGGACAGACAGACACCAGGGGCTCAGGCAGGAGGATATGACACCATGGTGACGTTCCTCCTACTCTTCACCAACAAGAAGTCCTTCCAGTCCATCAGCTTCTCTCTGTCAGGGAAGCAGGGAAGCAGGGAGGCGGGTGTGGTGTGGCGCCCAGCTCCTGGTCCAGCTATGGAGGGGAGGGGGCGCCCACACTTACTGCATGACGGTCTGGACCTGGTCCTGTAGCTGCTGGGGCAGATGGGGGCCCCCCCGGCCTGGAGCCGTGCTCAGGAAGCTGAGACGGTAGATGGCACAGAGCTGTCGCTTCACTTTGCCGCACGCCTGGAGCAGCCTAGTGCCGGGAGAAGAGAGCGTGACAGCGGGAAGGGCCCTGGAGGGGGCTGTCCGCATGTGTGCTGAAGACACACCCCTACCACTGACCGGACTTCATCCTCTGGGTCAGGGTCACGTGACCGGTGACTGACACAGCTGCTGAAGCACACGCTTGGCCTCAGACACTCAGGAGGAAGCTTCCCGCTTTTCCCCCACCATGGTACACCGTACTTGGGCGGAAGCTCCTGGAATCTCCCCCCCACCCACATGGTTTATTTTACAGAGAAATGAGGGAAAGCGCACCCTTCAGGGCTGAGGCTGGGCGGGAATCTAAGCCCCTACCCCTCGTTAAGTCCTCAAGGCCCCCTCCTCCACCTGCAGCCCCTCTGCCTCCCAGCCCCTCTCCAGCGTCTGCAGGCGGGGCTCTGCTCTCGGGGAAGCCCCTGGCCCTCCTGAGTGCCATCCTGAGCATCCTTTCCCTCTTGGCCTGGAGGAGCCTGCCCCTCTGTCCAAATGACTCCCCCGCCCAGCCATCCTCAGAGCCCACCACTCACTCCCAGGATGATCCAGGTTCGCTCCTGGAGAAAGCCTTGCTCTTGAACTCCAGCCAGGTGCTCTGTAAGACAGGGGACCGGTTGGCTTCACGGTGACGGCCCCACAGTGAGGTCTCGGGGAGAAGCTTGTGATGTTGGGCTCTGGGAGGGACCCACGCCTCTCATCTGCCTCAGTATTTAGGCTCAGCATGCAGCTGCCCTCACGCAGTCCAAGCTGGCTCTCCGGCAGGTCCCTCAGCTCTCTGTGCCCCACCACACACACCACCATACACACCAGTGGGCATTTCTTTAAAGAGCAGTTTCTGTGCGGCAAGCAGGGGCTCACTGCCTAGAGGCGCAGACGCGTGAACTAAAACTGTTGGAGGGACAGGCGAGCGCCCCGAACAGGAGCGGACGTGGGGCAGGCACTGGCATGTGAAGGTGGGGCCCCGGTGAGCGCCGTAAAGGGGGACCGTGCACCCCACCCCCACACTCACTGCACAATCTGGGTCCATCTGGGTCTGAGCTTCACTCACTCCCTCCATCTCCTCCAACCCTTCTTCTCATTTTCAGATGCCCATATATGGCAGCCACAGTGAATTTCGGGTCCTCAAGATGGACCGAAGCACCACCAGCTGCTTCCTGGGTGACCTACCCCTCCTGAACTCCTGCTAGGCTCCTGGCAGAGACTGGGCGTTTCTACCGTCTAGGCCTCTCCAGGTCTCATCTCCCACCTGAGGTGGGGGTGGGCATCCTGCACGTCGGCACGAGCTGCCATACCGGGAGGGACGCCGAGGGTGGGCCGCTGGCCTTCAAGGCGGCCTAGAGTCAGGCTCTGGTCCTGCCATTTGCCTGCCCGGTAATCTCAGCTCTGGTTTCATCACATAAAACATAGGAAATTGAACTCATGTTCTACCAAACTCACAGCAAAATGCTCTGAAAATACCACCATGTTTCTGTTATCACTTCATGATGGGGAAAACAAGGATCATGGGCCCACAGTGGGGCTCCCTCCCCCAGTGTGGGTAGAACAGACCCTGCCGCCCCGGCCCTGCCTCCTCTCCCAGAGGCCACCATACCTGGGACCCACGTCTCACCTGAATCTCTTGCCCCCCACGATTCTTGACAAACTTGTCCATCCTCTGACGCAGGTCCCCCATGAGGGGGTGGGACCGCAGGGTGCTCCCAGCCTCCTGCCCCTCCTTGAGCTTCTTCTCCAGCAGGGAAAACCCGTCCAGCAGCTGGTACAGGACGAAGGCCAGGGGGGTGCTGGGGCCCTACGGGAAGCAGCACAGGGCGGGATGAATAGCGGAAACCTGCGGGGAGGTGTCCAGGCTGCGGCACTGCTGAGGGAGGTGGGGGTCACTCCCACCTTGGTCAGGAGCACCATGTTGATGCCTGGCCACAGGGGCAGACAGTATGCAGTGTGGGGCACCATGGGGCAGTGGCTCTCCTTGACGCTGGCATCCAGGAAGATCCTTCTGGGGCCAGAAGCGACTGGGGAGGGTGGGATCAGCATCTGGAGGGTGTCTTCACCTATCTGCGGAGAAGAAGAGCTGTCCGTGGGAGGGCTCCGGGGTGGGGGCCACTCAGCCTCTGCCTCATGCACCCACCATGGTCGCCCAATCGCTGTCTTCCCTGTGAACCACGGGGGTAGACACTTTTGCTCCAAGAAACCCAGCTCTTCAACCCCTGTGCTCTGTTACCACGGCCCCAGCAGCTCCAGGACTGCTCCTGCTGGTCTCCCTGGTGTCCTCGGGGCCATTCAACCCCGAGTCAGGATTGGATGGCAAGCAGGGGCCGTGGGGAACAGGACCTGGGGTGGGAGGTAGAAAAGAGACTAAAAGGGCAGGAACGGTTGGGGGTGGGGGGAGCTCCCTCCCAGGCCTTCACTGGGGCGAAGGCCTGTCAATAACGCTGTCATTCTACCCATCCTCAGCATCCGGACTGCTGGTCTCATGGGGGAAACTGAAGCGTGGGAGGACTAAATGAGCCTTACTAAATAAGTAAGAAAGGCTTTAGTGGGAAAAAGTAGAGAACTGAGGAAATCACCAGAGACGCCACGAGACCTTGGCACTGCAGTCTTACTGTTCTAGAACAGCCCAAAACCTAGCAACAAGGTACTAGTTGTTTGGGAATCTGCTAAAATAAGTAACGGAGGCACGTGATGGACTCTTAACCCTTAAAGATCAGCACGGAGTAAACGGAAAAATGCTTCAGAAAAACAGTGTAATGAAGGACATTAGGATTCAAATTTGGTAAAAGAAAAAAAAACATGTAATGTGTAAATATACATACGTATATACGTCCACACGTAAACATAAAGTCAGAGGGAAGACAGAAGGAAGCATCCCAAAATATTAATAGTAATTAACATCTGGACGAAGGATTAAGACTGAGTTATTTTCATTGCTTTTCATACTTTTGTATTTCCCAATTTTTCTACAATGAATATACTTATTTTCTAATTGGAAAAGTCATCACAAATTCAGCTGGACTTTCAGTCCCAACAACAGTGAGGAGGGTGGGAGTCCTCCGGGGTTGAGGTCACCCTTCGCCCACCACCTGACCGCTGGCCCCAGCCTCTGGGACGAGCTCTGTCCCTGTACTGACCAGCCCCGAGGTGGCGGCAGGAGGGCTGGCCCTGTGTGGAGTTACAGGGAGGAGACACCTTGGAGTCCCCAGGGCCCACCGCAGCGTCTCAAATCAGCCAGTGCCTATGGACCCTCCCTCCTCCAGGAGAAGCTCACCTGGACCTGGGGAGCATCCGTGGGTGGGGTGCCCTCATCCAGCCAGACAGTGCTACCTAAGGACGCAGGCCATAAGAGAACATAAGTACCATGAACACCTGAACAACGGCCCAGCAGTGGGTCAGAAGGGGAGGGTGCGGCAGAGAACCTGCGGGGGCGAGGGCACGTAGTAGGGGCTGGAGCCGCACTGCCCTGCTCATCGGACCCCAGGCTGGGAAGTGCAGGGTGCGCTCTGCAGTCCTGGGCTTGAGCAGCCTGAGCAGCCTGGGGAAGAGACGCTCCCCCCAAGGCCAGCTGCTGGGTGTGGGCTCCTGACGATGTACCCGGCAGGGGCGATGGGGGGCATGGCCCTCCTTGGCCCCTCTGAATGCCCTCTCACTCCTTCCGTTCCTTCCCGTCTACCACAGCGCCTCTTCCCCAGGAGGCAGCACACTTATTCAATCATCAAACTTCTACTGAGCACCCACTATACGCAGGGAATGGAGCGGCCTCCCTTTCCCAGCAGAGCTCCCAGGAAACCTACTGAGCCCACTACGGATCTGAAATATTACCTGTTTGTAATAATACAGTGCTCCCTTATATTTCATTGCAGATAGCTATCATTTGTAATCATGTTTCTCTAGGGAAGCCCGTTTCCATGTTTTGAACATCCAATTTACAAATGAACGAGTCCGACTCAAGCCATTTGTAAGTGGTGAGTTCCAGGCACTGTGAAATGGCATTATTTACAGCTCGGAGGCATATAAACTAACCACTGAGAAAGAGGCCAGGAGGAAGGTTGTGATGGATGAGGAGAGCGAGTAGTTAGAAGAAAAAGGAACTTTGGTGAGGACCCCAAAGCGGTGTCTCCTGATGTGTTCTGGGCTCACGGGGAACTTAGAGACCAGAGGGCAGCTATGGACCCTGGGCCCAGAGGAATGTGCAAGGTTACAGGAGCTGGTGTCGGCTCTCAGGGGTCCGAGGCTCCTTGAAGCCCATCCACGGAATTACAGTTAAGAACCTCTAACCCACTGGTTTCCAGCTGTGGCTGCACATGAGACCTTTTGAAAATCCCGATGCCCAGGCCACATTCCAGATCAATTAAGTCCAAATCCCTGGAACTGGCAGGCCTGGTTTCAGTAGTTTTTAAAGATCCCTAAGTAAGCCCACAGTGTAACGGGGCTTCGAACCACTAAGCTAACCTGAATCTGTGCACAGGGCCGGTTCCCACTCATGCTCGCCGGCCTCATGGGGCCAGTTTCTAGAAGCATTCACACCTGGGTCCCAGCCTGCAGACTGTAGCTTTACGGGTCTGGCTGAAGCCACCTGGTGGGCTCCCACGTGCAGCCAGGGTTAAGAACCACTGGCTTAAGGACGCCACACAGGAAACTCGTTTCAAAACTCAGTCCCCGAGAAGTGTCTTCTCCTAAAATCCTGGCCTTCCTCTGTTAGGTGATGTGAACCACACGATCCTTCCTTCTCCCTAAGAACTTCAGAGGTAAATGTGATGCCCACCCAGAGGGACGTCAACAGTATGGATTCTGGCTTATCTTTTTTCTCGGCAATGTTGTCTATTCATTAGCAAGATTTTGAATATTTTCCGTTTCTTTTTACTGTTTACCCACTCACATCTTCTGGAAAAACAGGTAAAGTATAGAAATTGAATATGTACATTTTAAATCATTATACTTGAAATGAAATGATTATTAATTTTAACTACTTATTAATTGATTACCAAAAAAGGGCAGAAATTACACCTATGAGAGATGGAATTTTAAATGAAATCTGCTTGTCACACAGAATCATTTCCGTGGCCGCGCTTTCATCCAGGCTGGAGCTGGGGGCGGTGCAGAGGAGGACCTTCGGGCAGCACCCTGCGCTCTGGCAATCCCGGTGTCCGTATCTGGGCTCCCCCCCCAACCCCTGCCGCCCTCCTGCTCCTTCCCAGGTCTCACCAGAGCTCTGCTCTCCGGGGGAAGGAGCAGGCGTGAAGTACTCCTCAGGGAGGGAGAAACTGTCGGTCTCCTGGAAGGGAGAAGAGAGCATCTTGGGCTGAGGGCTGGGAGAGCCTCTCCCGAGGGGCTCGACCCTGGGCCCCCCACCCCTCCACGCAGCAGGCGCACAGCACACACAGTTGCCGCGGAACTCCTCCTGGCCTGGGCTGTGGAGGCAGGGCTCCGGGCCTGCTGCACGGGGATGCTCTGGCTGCTCCTGGGCTTCCGGGGAGAAGGCTGCCATGGGCAAGGGAAACCTAGTTAGAGCTCCTCTGATCTGCTCCTCCCCTCCTCCGTCGGAGCCCAGCTCTTCCACCCACAGCCCTCCCACCCTGGTGCCTCCCGCCACCACGCGGCCTTGGGTGGGCGTCCTCACTTCCCACCGAGGTTTCAGTTCCAGGTAGCCTAGTGTTTCTCCAGAACCACTGAAATCTCCGAACTTCCAACACAGCGGTAACCAAACTGCCACTGATAATGGGGCCCGCGCGGGTGAGGACAGTGGCTAGCACCCACCGAGCACCCCAGGCACGGCTGGGCTCTAGGTAAGCTGTCCCCTTTTACTCCTCCAAACAACCCTTGTCCCAGTGCACAGAGAAGGGAATTGAGGCCTAGACTGGCAAGGACTCCAAAAATCTGCTCTTTTCACTGACTGAACCACATCATTCTAGAATTCCTGTTACATCTGAAAACAGCAGGGAGTCAAGGCCTATAGCACCCCCGCTGGCCCAGAACTGTGATGCAGAAACATAGCCTCCCCGGGTGGCCTGCCCAGCACACTCCAGACTGGGTTTTGGAGCTTCCCCAGGGAGCCGGCCCAAGACCTGAGGGTCGTCATCCTCGGCTGTGCTCTCGCTGGGGTAGAGATCCTGGACCAGGAGGATGAGGGCAAGAAGGTCAGCGGGGCGCAGGGAGCTGGCACTGTGGCTGCAGAGAGAGCAGGCGGCTGTCAGCGCACGCTGGCGCCCCCTGCAGGTAACAGTGGGCGCGGGGCAGGCAGGTTAAGGAGCAGGGTTCCTGCTCTCAAGGAATTTATGAACGTGTCAGCTGGCTTCATCCTTCTTGAAGGCAGGCAAGGTACAAATAAAATTTATCGGTTCATTAATTTTTGAAATAAAACTTGTGTTAAAGAAAAAAAAACACCCATGAGAAACCAGCGGGGACCAGTCACAGCCCATGGGGAAGTTCTAGAATTCAGATTCGGAGACGGTGTTGCAGGAAGACCTAACTCAGAAAAGGGAATGAGCTGAGAGGGCCAAGAACGAAAGAGTTAAGGAGGCTTCAGGGAAAAGACACGTCTTGAAGGTCTTCTTGGCTGGGGAGGTGGTGCTTTTTCAGCTGGAGGTTGGGGGAAAGTCAGGGTTCTGGGCCTCTGCTGCCGGGACCAGGGCTCACCTGGAGTAGAAGGCCAGCAGCTTGGAGTGTACGAGCAGGAAGGCATGCAGGGCCTCCTCGCCGGCCCTCTCGGGGCTGGAGTTGACAGCCTGGATGACATGCCGCTCCAGGGCCTCTATGCACAGCTCACAGAGCTGAGGGTGAATCAGCCGTTCCACAGCCTAGAGGGCAGGGAAAGGAAGCCATGTCACTGACCATCCACCCCTGCTCCAGGCCTGGGCTGGTGGGTCTCCTCGCTCCGTCGATGCTGAACACACACTACGTGCCAGACGCTAGGGAATAGGGTGACTCAGGTCAGCCTTACTGGGCATATGGTCCGGTCACTAGACTCTAGGGGGTGAGACAGACAATATGCAAGGAAAGAGACAAGAGAAACGTCAACTCTAGTAAGTGCTGTGTAGGAAACACCTGGTACTGACCAGCACCTACTTGGGTGGGGTGTCCTCGGAAAGTGTCCTTGAGGAAGTGACCTCTAAACTGATCTCTAAAGAACAAGAAATCCTATCAGACAGAGTGGAGGGGGAGAATCCTGTAAGCCGAGAAAAGAGCATATGCAAAGGCCCTGAGGTGGGAAGAGTCTGGAGCAGTGCTGTCCAACTAATATAGAAGGAAAGCCCTAGGAATAATTTAAAAATTGCTAGTAGTGACATTTAAAAAGTAGAAAGAAATAGGTGAAATTAATTTTAATGATTTATTTATTTTTTATTTATTTATTTATTTTAAAGATTCTATTTACTTATTTGACAGACAGAGATCACAAGTAGGCAGAGAGGCAGGCAGAGAGAGAGGAAGAAGCAGGCTCCCTGTTGAGCAGAGAGCTCGATGCAGGACTCGATCCCAGGACCCTGGGATCATGACCCGAGCCGAAAGCAGAGGCTTTAACCCACTGAGCCACCCAGGTTCCCTTAATGATTTATTTTACCTAATATACTTAAAATCTTATCATTTCAACATACAATATAAAAGCATTATTAATGGCATGTTTGACACTCTGTTTTTATACTAAGTCACCAAAATTCAGAGTATATTCTACATGTGTAGCATAACTCAATTTGGGCAAACTAGACTTCAAATGTTCAATAGCCAAACGTAGCTAAGGACTACCGAACTGCACAGAATTAAATGTCCTGTGCACCTGAAAGGGAAAGAAGTCCTGGGGGGCCAGGCCACAGTGAGAAAGGGCAGAAGGGCATGAGACGAGGTGGGGGTGAGTCCCACAGCAGCAGGTCATACAGGGCCTGGTCGGTTCTGGAAGATGTGTGAATTTTATCTTAACTGCACAGGCCACCTCCAACAAGAAGACTTCCCTGATGTCTCAGAGAGAGCTGACCATGGCATCCCTTGCACCACCATGGATTTGGATGGGAAACCAATACGGCAGCACCCAGGATGCTTGGTTGTATTTTCAGGCGTATGTGTACGGCTGACTTCCTCTCAAGGGCAGCGACAGTGTCTTTACTCTCTGTTCCCGGGGCCTGGCACACTCTTCGCATGTAGTAGGAACTGTACATTTCTCAGAGAAGTAAGTGAGCAGGGCGTGCACACGAATCCTTCAGATCTATTTTCCAGTTCACTAATTCTCTTTCTAGTTATGTCTCATCCACTATTTAACCCATCCCTTGAGGTTTTTATTTTAACAATTGTTTTTATTTCTGAAATACCTATATGGGTTCTCAACCAGCTTTCAAGTCTTTAAATACTTCAGAGTTATTTTATGTTCTGCACCGAATAATCCCAGTATACCAAGCTCCGTGGGGTCTAAATCTATTGGTGACTGGTTTTCCTCTCACTCGTGCTGGCTTGTGTCCTGGTGCATCTGTCAGTTGTGAGCTGCTGTTGGTTGCTCTGAACCTGTCCTCTAAGGCAGGAGCTTTCAAAGTGCAGTTCCGGGACCAGCATCATCAGCTCACCAGGGAACTCGTCAGAAATGCAAATTCTAGAATCTCCACACCACCCCCACCATGGGAAAAGTGAGGCCCCGCAACCCTTCTCTCACAAGCTCTCCAGATGATTCGGATGGACCCTGAGGGTGAGAACGGCCCCTAGGGAGGAAATCTGTGTTTGTCTCCACAGGGAGCCAGAAGCAGTACTGCAGGGATCCCCTGAGCTCCTCGGTGGGAGCTTGACCTGGGAGTCTCGGGCTCAGCTCCGCAGCTGCTGCGGGCCTAAGTCAGTGTTCTGGTGGTGGTGTTACCACCATCTGCACTCGGGCCATCTTCCCTGTAGGGCTGTTTATTTTTCACTACTTTCCACACTAGTTTCGGTTCAATATAATTTCTTGGGGAGGAGGGGGCGGTCAGAATGGAGGGAGCTAGCTTCAGAATTTCCATAATTTACTGTGAGCCCCAAATTGTGTTAAAATGTCTGTTTTATTATAGAGAACCCCACCAGAGCCATCTAACCCACCATGTGGCCACAGACAGCCACCTTCTAAAGGTAAGAGTCTGAGGGTCTGTCGTGACCTCACTCGTGATGGGGCGGTGGTGTGTCTCCTCAGCCCTCTGACCTGGCACCCCTGGGGCCTGAGGCCTCCCGCGCCCAGTAGTCACCTCCACGGCGAAGCACTGCTCCTGCTCCCGCAGGCGCCCGTATGTCCACAGCAGGCTCTGGAAGTGCTCCCACACCCGGACTCGCTGCTCAAGGTCGGGGGGCCGCAGCCTGGGGGCGGAGCAGGAGAGACCCTGAGAAAGCTGCCCGTGCCCACCATCCACCAAAGGAGCAGAGTTACCGCCAGGGCTGGGCGGGCTCCTGCCACTCGAGGCGACAAGTGGGAGACCCTCTGAGCACGGAAGGGCTGGTCCAGGCAGCGCCATGGCCCTGGAGTGGGACAGGCACAGAACCGGGAGGCAGGCGCCTGAGTAAACCACTTCACGTCTCGGTTTCCCTCACACATGGACACAGGACACAAAGTCAGCCAGAGTGGACTCACTCCTTTCGGATGAGCTGGCCGTCCCCGGTGACCAGCCCGAAGTGCACCTCGAACAGGTACTTGAGCACGCACAGCTTCTGCCGCAGGTCGCCCTCGCCCTCCATGTGGTCTCCGTTGATGGCAATGAAAAGGCATTCTCCAAACTGCGGGCCGAGGGGGCTGGGGTCAGCCAGCCCTGGGGACCCCTCACCTGGCCTGATCCCGGAGGAGAGCGAGGGGAGGCCTAGATCCCCAGGGAATCTGATAGGGTGGTTTCTGCTTTCTAAGGGAATCTGAAGTTCAATGGAAAGGCTCATGGAGGGCCCGTGGCGCTGAGGGAAGAGGAACATGGGCCCCGGGGCTACACACTCACCAGGTGAAGGACGTAGAGATGGCTGCCATTTTCCGTCGAAAAGCAGGTGTATGTATCGGAGAGCTTCTCCAGCATGGTCATGGAGGAGATGATGATCGGGGCCAGGAGGGTGCTGAGCTGGTCCTCCAGGGCGGGAAGCTGCAAGAGGGAAGAAAGTAACACCACTTAGAGTGCCAGACCTTGGCAACAAAAGGAATGGACAAGACCCAGGCCTCGCTAGCAAGGGTGTCCCTTGTTTTAGACCTGCCTGGAAGGTATCACCGTCCTGACAGGGAAGTGGGGCAAGAGGAGACTGCCCCTAGCACCCTGGTGGTAGTTAGAAGAGGCTGGGAAGGGTCAGCCAGGTACCTGTGCCCTTCTGGCTCTGAATCCAGAAGGAAACATTAAGGACTCAGGCCATCTCCACAGTGCAATGTGGGGGGCATTTAATGGAGAACTGACCAACTCTGAGGAAGTTCCCTACGTGTCCCTGAGTCCGTGCTTTTTGTTACACTTGGTCTACTTCGGGGGAACATATCCTAAGGACAACGATCAGGGATAGGGCAAAGGCAAGCGCACAAAGATGCTCACTACAGCATAATTTACAGCAGCAAGTGACTGCAAGAACTGGAAATGCCCAGTGCCAGGGAAACAGTTAAATAAGTAACAGCTCAGTTAAATGAAGGAAGAATGTGAAGCCACCTAAAATACTGGAAGTTTCAAGGACTTGGAAAATTCCTCTGATGTTACCTTAAAAAAAATCGCTGAGAACAGTATTTTAAAATACATAGAAAAAACAAAGTATTGAAAAAATATTTTAAAAGTCAGTGTAACGCTGTTAAAGGTATTCCTTCTGGCCGAGAGAGTAGGAGAGATTCTCCCCCCCCAATTTTTTATGCTTCTGTACCATTCCGATTTCCATAACAAGCCAACCTTCACTTTTACAAGCTCTTCCTCCAGCCATTTTCTCTGCCCTCCAAAATCAGGAGCAAAACAAACAGAACCAAAGAGAAACTGGACAAAGCTGCTGAAAATCTGCAGATAAAACTGGCATAAAGCCAGCAGAATGGGTACCCCCCAAACCCTCCTCACTGGAAGGGGATGAAAGGAGAACAGCTGCCCTTCTCCACACTGATCTGGGGAGACTTGACCGAAATATGGAGAGAGCCGAATCCCGACTTTGAACTTGTGAAATCTGAAAGGAGAGGAGTCTGATATGAGGAAGTGGAGATGCAACGTGGGGGACTTGGGGGGTAGGAAAAGAATAAATGAAACAAGATGGGATTGGGAGGGAGACAAACCATAAGAGACTCTTAATCTCACAGAACAAACTGAGGGTTGCCGGGGGGAGGGGGGTGTGGAGAGGGTGGTGGGGTTATGGACATTGGAGAGGGTGTGTGCTATGGTGAGTGCTGTGAAGTGTGTAAACCTGGCGATTCACAGACCTGTAGCCCTGGGACTAATAATACATTATATGTTTATAAAAAAATTAAGAAATTACAATAAAAAAAAAGAAAGGAGAGAAGTAAGACCTTGCCTTGAAAAGAAAAACAGGCACCTAACCAGGGGCAATGAGCAGCATTTACAAACAGGAGAGGGAGGCAGCACTGCAGGATGGATTTTCTTCCAACTCTGCTCAGGAGCAGAGGTGGGTCCCACTAGCCCTGGTTCCTGGGTCCCAGCTCAGATGGCCCCTTTCCTGACCACCTTGGTCACCCTGTCCCCATCACTCCCCACCCCACACGGGTCTAACTTCTTTGGCGCATTTAACACTCCCTGAACTCATGTGTTTCTTTGCACCCTGTTCACTCTCTGTCCTCCCTCTGTAGCCCTAACTTCTGTGAGAGCAGGATCCTGTCGCTGTGTTCACTGCTTTACCCCAAGAGGCTGGCACATAGTAGGTTCTCAATTAATATTCGTTGAATGAATATCCCTCCACAGAGCCAAATGTTTATTGAATTACTCATGTGCCACAATTTTCTTGAACTGCCACGAACAGATTATGGTAAGAGAAAGTTGCTTAAAAATCTGGACTGTGTACAGCAACTCGTTTTTAAAGGAGTGGCTTTTCTTTCAGGTGTAGTAAGATTTTTTTTTAAAAGGTTGGGGAAGACCAAAATACTTGGTGTAGGCAGAGTGCAAAGGAATTACTATTACTTGGAATTATAAAGTGGTGCATTATCTTTGAATGGCTTTTGAATCAACGTTTCTATTTATAGGAAATTATCCAAAGGAAATGAGATGTGGGATCAAATTCAAGCATAAGTGTTCCCTAAAGCAACAGTTTTAGCCAACTAGAAGCAATATACATGCCCAGTATGGGAAAAATGGTCAGATAAATGATACATTTATTTATACACTGGGATATAATGCTTCCACTAAGATTTGTGCTTTTGAGAATATTTAACAAAAAAGAATAATGCTTTTGATATAATGGAAAGTGGAAAAACAGAAAATAAAACCGTAAATGTGGTATGATCCCAACTACATATAAAAGATAAAAACCCAAAGGAAATATATAGAAGAGCTAATGGCTCTGGTACTAGAATTATGGGTCATTTAAAAACGATTTCTCTGTATTTCCAAATTTCCTACAATTAATTCATGTTATTTATAGAATCAGGAAAAAAATAGCATTGTGTACATAAAAATAAAACTTTAAAGGCATTTTTTTCTTTACAGTAATCACTTAGGAAGTGAAAAAAAAATTAGGATTTTGTTCCCTTACGAGGTTTTTAATAAAGAGGAAGATAAACACGATCAGATACCTTGCTTCTTTTGTTTTATTCATTCATTCACCGATATACTGAGTGCCTTTCTGTTCATGTTACGGCAGGTTCTGGGGATACAGAGGTCTACTGAGAGCTGGCTTCTTCAGCTAACCTGACTGAAAGAGTGGGTTAAGAATGAAAATATTTAAAAATTCTTTTTTTCTTTTTTTAAAGATTTTATTTATTTATTTGACACACAGAGATCACAAGTAGGCAGAGAGGCAGGCAGAGAGAGAGAGGAGGAAGCAGGCTCCCTGCTGAGCGGAGAGCCCAATGCGGGGCTCGATCCCAGGACCCTGGGATCATGACCTGAGCCGAAGGCAGAGGCTTTAACCCACTGAGCCACCCAGGCGCCCCTAAAAATTCTTTAAAAAACTATATGCATTGAGGCACTTGGGTGGCTCAGTCGGTTAAGCGTTTGACTCTTGATTTCAGCTCAGATCATGATCTCAGGGTCCCAAGATCGAGCCCCATGTCAGGCTCTGCCTGAGATTCTCTCCATCTTCCTCTCCCTCTGTCCCCTCCCGACTTGCATTCTCTTTCTCTTCAAAAAAGAAAAATACTGTACATATTGACTGCTAAAAATAAAAGAGCCTAATAGACCAGTTTTTTAGCTTAAAGGAAACCACTAAAACGTCATGATCTCTGATATCTTTATTCCTAAAGACGGGGGCAAGAATAGTGGGGATGTTGGGCGGATTAAGCTGCTGAAGTGGAACTGGCTGAGCGGTGATTACGCCCAGCAGAGCGAGAAGGGGCCAAGCAAGCCACCTGTCGGGGCTGCTGCAGAAGTGCCGGGATGCTCTCTACTGCTTTCCCTGCAAATATGTTTAACCCCATATTCATCTGGAAAAAGTTTTCAAAATAAATCACTCCTTTCAAATGTAGAGTAGAAATTATGAGTGAAAATGACAACTATCTCCATGCTGTAATATTTCAGGGTTACCCTGGATGTCTACATGCAGAAGATAAACCTTAATCCATACTTGACATCATATACAAAAATTCAAAGGGGATCATTAGACCTAATATAAAAGCTAAAAAAAAAAGAGACCTAATATAAAAAAAAGCTTAAAAAAGAGCTTAAAAAAAGCCCATATATATATATATATATATATATATATATATTTATATATATGACTTCTAGAAGAAAATATAGAGAAAACTCTGGGATCTTGGGTTGGACAAAGATTTCAATAGGATACCAAAACTGTGACTTCCTAAAAGCAAAAAAATGAATACACTGGAGTTATCAGAATGAAAAACGTCGGCGCTTTACAAAATACTGGTTAATGGATGTGAAGACAACACACAGACTGGAAAAAAATATTTGCAAAACACTTACCGAATAAAGGACTTGCACCCAAACTACGTAACACTCTCAAAACTCAGTAAGAATAGTAAGAAATAACCTACCCAATAAAAAGACAGGCAAAATGTGAACCAACTTCAATTCAAGAAGACACAGAGGGAAAATAAGTACATGAAATGATGTCAAAATCATCAGCCAACAGTACATGAAAATTATGACAATGAGATCCAGGAGATGCCTATTAAAATGGCTAAAATTATAAAGACCACAGCAAGTGTTAGCAAGGATACGAAAGTAGAACTCTCGTACGTGAGTAGTGGGCTCTGGTGTGCTGCGACCCCTCTGGCCAAATCTGGCAATTTCTTACAAAATTTCACATGCACCTCCATGATCTAGCCCTTCTATGTTAGGTATTTACCCAAGAAAAGTGAAAGGAGAAGTCCATAGAGAGACCTGCACATGAATGTTCACATCTGCTTTATTGGGAAAAGTCAAAAGTGGGACACAGTTACCATCAACAGGTACCCAGATACACAAGCCATGGCTTGTCGATATCCGACGACCCCCCGCTCAACAGTGAGAAGGACCACACTACCGACACACGCTACAACATGGGTAAATCTCAAAATTATGCTGACAGAAAGAAGCTACCCCAAAACCACTTGGAGTAAATACTACATGACTTCTTTTACATAAAAACCTACAGAATACAAACTCCTCCATTGGGACAGAAAGAAGACTGGTGATGGCCCAGGTTGGGGGAGGTGAGGGTGTGGTCACAAACTTCTGTGATGACCAATATGTTTACTTTATGGATTGTGACAGAATCACAGCTGTGTGTGTGTGTGTCTGCGAGCACATGCGCATGCACGTATCTCCAACTGCCCTTTGAGAACGTTTGGTGTACAGTGAGTCCATTATACCTTAATGTAGGCTTTAAAAAATTGATGTGTTAAGTTTATGCTACACTTTTTAGGGAGAGGAAATGAGGACGCCAAATTTCTCTGTTCTGTGATTAAAACTCTACCCCCTCCTCTGGCTCTCATTTAGCCCGAGGAGCCCTGGCAGATTAGGGGTGAGGTCACCAACTCGAGAGGACCAAGAGGCCAACTGCTGAAGATGAGCAGCTGGATGTGCAGGACCCCGGACCACACGTACAGCCCCGGGGGAGGGGCAGGTTCTCCCGCCGCCTGGTACTTCCCTCCCATGCCCCGCTGGCCAGTTGTTCCCTCCCATGCCCCGCTGGCCCGGCACTCACCTCCTCTCCCTCAAACCCAAACTTCAGCCGCAGACTCTCTGCAAACTCCTCGTCCGTCCAGTAGAAGAGAACCTCTGCACCTTCTGTGGCCACCAAGACGCACTTCATCTACCAGGGAGAAGCAAGGGCAAGGTCACCCCCAGCCCCTTTATCCAGAAGCTCAGCCTGAGTAACGAAGAGGATCAGAACCCCGGCCAATACCTACTGAGCCCTCACGGAGCACCAGGCCCCACGGCAGGGGCCTTCCTGCTGTTATTTTGTCACACCCTCAAAACCACCTAAGGATGTAGGAATCTTTAGTTACTCCCACTTTCTAGAGCAGGACTCAGCATGGCTTGGAGCCCCTGGGATCGAAAACCAGGCCTAAGGCTGGGGCTCTTGCTTCTGTGTTTTCCCGCGCCTCTCGCCAGAGCATCAGACGCATTCGGGCCTACCTGCACCAAACCTACGGAAGGACCCCGCTCCTGACCGGGACGGAGGGTCAACCGCCCAGGAGGACAGGCAGTGTGGTGGCTCGTGGCCGTCAGTGCCTGGTCTAGATGGAGGGAGGCTAGCGCACCTCCCTTTGGGCAGTTCTCCTCAGGCAAAAACAGCTCCAGAAGACAAGCTTCAAAGCCCCCAGGAGTGGGTTCAGCATCACGTAATTTCCTTCGTGAGCCCTTTCTGCTCTGGGGGGAAACAGGCTGCCTAACCTTGTCTACAGCTCATTCTCGCACTCCCATAGCGGCTGCTTCCTCAGCCACACCCACCAGTGTCTTTGGCCCCCCAAAACTGCCCGCCCCACCACCCACGCGTTCTGTGTCACACATATTAATGCCTGATTATACAAAATGTGTTTCATTATTCATTAGTGGGGAACTTCTCGAGCCAGAGCGTCCCACACTGTGCCTTTCATTCCGGGGGCCAGCAGGACATCCATCCTCTCAACCCTGGGGCAGCCTGACCAAGCCAGGGGAGGCCAGAGCTCTCCGGCCATCTGCTTGTAGCTGAAAAAAGGGCAGGCAGGGGCTTCTCATCTTCTCATGCCCCTTAGTGTGCCACATGGACAAGATCACGTTGTATGTGTGCCAAGATGTGACCATGACCAGAAAACTCTGCTCCGACTGCCCCATGAGTGGATGTCCAGTTTCAAACAGGATCATAGCATCTTGAGGTCTTGGACTCAGTGACACTCTTCAGAATCCCCTAGTGCCCAGCTCGGTGGCACTTACTGAATTCCTCCCCAGTTTCTTGTGGGTTTATCAACTCTAACTCTGAGCCACTGGCCTCAAGGTGGTTCCTCCACAGTGAACAAAGAATGCAGCCTGTCCCCATGGAATTGCTAAATACCAGGTGGAGAAGGGGGAGAGCAACGAGTGTGAAGCAGTCCACTGCCTGCTCTGGTGGGTACCGCCCACTGCCCCCGAGCAGCCCCGGAGGGGGTACTGTCTGCCTCCGTTCTGCCCCCAGGTCAGGCAGGATCACCTACCTTGGCAAGGAGCACCGCGGAGCCCCCAGCCAGCCAGTGGTTCTGAAAGGGCTGCAGCAGACTCGATGACCAGCTCACGCAGAGCAGCGCGGCATCCCGGGTCCTGCAAATGCTTATAGCGCACAGAAGTCATGAGGGCCAGCAGAGCCTCTCATCTGCCTGCTGCCCATTTCTGGGAGGACAAGCTGGTGAAGGGCTCAGAGGTCAAAAGTCTCTCTCTGGCCCCTAGGGAGTCTCCTCAGAACATACACTTCACAGCCAGGAGGTGAGGGGTGCCCTGTATCCCATTCACCCCCATCCTCTCGCCACTGAGAACATGAACCCGGCCAGCACAGTCCTCTGGGCATAGCAGGGACCCACAACCATTAATTCCTGCTTACTGTTTCCTTCCAGGCACTCTCATTTTACCACGGGTCACTCAGACCTCTGGTGTGGTCAGCAAACCCGCTCTGAGCAGCCCCAAGGGTCTTGCCAGGAGTGACTGGAGGCCGGACAGCACATCCAGCCCCACAGGGAAGCGGTCCCAGGAGAAGGGAGGGGACATCCTGGGATGATGAAGTAAACCAAAACAAAAGGCACCAGAGACCTGGTTCTAGTTTTGAGTTGGCGGAGGCACTTAAACCCCTGCCTCTCAAACCCCTGCTCTACCTCCCTACAGGGTTGTAGGGAAAGACAGAATAACCAGGCTGGAAGCCCTTAGCAAACTCTGCTTTCTTACATGAAGTGGGCTTACTTTCCCTTGTTCCCCAGCTTCCCTTTGTCAAATAACAGGGTGAACTAAACTGGCTCCAGAATTATTCACATTGGGATGATGAAAGGCAGAACAGCATAAAGCTGTAAACTAACTAGCAAACCAAACACTGTAAGCAAGTAAGAGGCAAGAAAGGAGAGCGGGAGCTCAGCATCTTTTGCAGCATAACTGAGACTTGCTACATCACCGGCATAACTGGCCTTAATGACATATTCCCAGAAAAGTGGAAATGCTTTTCAGCGGACATTAGGTTCTACTGTTTTATTCCAAACGACTGTTGGAAAGCGAACCTCGCCGATGTCATTTTGTGATTTCCCTGTTCCCCTTTCTATCCTGCTCCGAAGTGGTAACACAGGCCTCACTGGAGCTCCAGATGGTGCGGGGCCAATGTGGGGAAGAGCCACGGCCCCATTTTCACCGCCTTCCCCAGCAAACCGCCCTAGGGCCGCCGCGCCGGCCTCCCAGCAGCTCTGTGTCGGGGCGCTCCCCTGCGACCGGGACCCGCCTGGCCCCTGCTGGGCTGGAGGACCCGGGAGAGACTCCGCTGGGCGCCGGCGCAACGGCAGCCTTCCGTGTGCCCCGCACTCCACAGTGACTGCAGCCCCCCGCAAGCCCCCGCGAAGCTCACAGCTGCCCTGGGAAGAGGGCCCGGCTGGGGGTGCCCGCCCCACTCCGTGGCTGCAGAAACTTAGGCTCCGAGAGGTGAGGCGGCGGGACCCAGGCCAGAAGGGCGGGGTCCGTGCGGCCGGGGTGTGGTCGGCCTCCACTTTCCAGAGGGCCGCGCGGGCCGGGGGTCTCAAGAAGTCCGGCCACCCACGGAGGGGCCGAGGGAGCCGCGCTCGGAAGGAAGGCGAGGACCACGTACCGGCGGCAGCACTACACCGCCCAGCAGCTTGTCCCCCGGACGCGCTTCCGGGTGCGATCACGTGACCTTTCGTGTCACCGCCCCGCCCGGGGAGGGGCTGGAAGCTGGTGCGGGCTCCGCGGGTTCGAGCCCAGCCTCTGCCCGGCGTCGCGTGTTCCCACTGGGGCCCTTCGTTCCGCTCGACCTCCCCGCCCTGTGAGCAGGGAGGGACTCCTGCAGTTCCGCAGCCGCATTCTTCCGGTCGTCCAGGAGCGCGCGGAGGCCTGCGGAGTTGGGGGCTGCTGCCCGCAGCTGTCAGGGGCACCTGCCTGGGCTCCACCCCCACCTCCCCCTCCCGCCACCACGCCGGCGATTCCCCACTGAGGCACTAGGGACATGTTGGTTTTCACCGCGCTTCACACAGGGGGAAAGCAAGGCCCAGGAAGAAGAAATAATTTGCAGAGGGCCCGAGCTGGGATCAGAGCCCAGGACTCCTGGCTCCCGCGCGGCTCTTTCCCACCCTTTGGCTTTACCTGCTGAACCGCAGTTCCCCTTCGAGAGCTGCCCCAAGGTGACTTGATTTCCGTGGCCTGGGGAGAAAACAGCCCTTAGAAGGGCCAGGTTGGCACCACAGTGCCAATGCTGGAATTCTCTATAAAGATTCTCAATCCATCTGGGAGGCGGGCTGCACATTAGGGGCTTTGTTTAGAACCTGTGCTTTCAAGATTTTCTTAAATTGTGTTATTTAGAGTGGCTGAAGTGTGGGGTTGCTGATGAAGGACATGGAAGGGAGTAAATTCCCTCCCAGGTCACCCCCTTGCTGACTTGGTGCTGCCTGGGGGCTTTGGGCAAGGCCCAGCAGGGGATGAGTTGTGGGGACTGGTGGGACCCGACAGATTGCACACCCCCTGGGGAAAGACGGGGTCTCAGAATTCATGCCCCCACCACCTGCAGACAAAGAAAGCAGCCCTTCCCTTCCTCCCCTCCAGCTGGTCCCTCCCTCCCTTAGGGCTCACCTTCCTACGACCCATCTGCTCCACAGGCCTGCTGTAGGCATCGGCTCTCTGCAGCCCACACTCGTGATTGGTCTGTCTGTCCGCTCTTCATCCTGCTGTTTTCACTCACCTTGCTTCCTCTGTCGGACTCTTCATAAGCACGAGTTTTCAGTGGTTGAATAAATTCCATCAGATGGGTATGCTGCCATTCTTCCCTCCGACTGCTAGTAGTTGCCAGTTCCCACCATCATAGTAGGAGGGTCCCAAGGCTCCACATCTGCGTCAAGACTTGTTATTGTCTGTTTCTACTTAGCCATTCTAGTGGGTGTGAAGTGGTAGCTCCTGATTTCGATTTGTGTTTTCCTAATGACCTATGGTGTTCAGCATCGGTTCATGTGCTTTTTGGCCATTTGTATATCTTCTTTCAAGAAATGGCCATTCAATTCATTTGCCCATTTTAAATTAATTGTCTTTTTATTATCAAATTGTAAGAGTTCTTTATATACTCTGGATACAAGTCCCTTAGTAGATCTATGGTTTACAAATTTTTTCTCCCATTATGTGGTTTGGTTTTTTGCTCTCTAAATGGTATCACTTCTGGCACAAATGTTTTCCATTATGATTTAACCCAATATACCCATTTATAATTCTATCCAGGCTTTTGTGTCAACATAAGTTTTTATTTTACTTGGGTAAATATTTAGGAATAGGAGAGTGAGGCTGTATGGTAAGTAGCTCTATGGTATGAGCTGTAGGGTAAAGTGCCTGCACCTATCCCCCCACCTCCCCAGCACTGAGAGTTTTTGCTGCCCTATAGCCTCCTTAGCACTTGACGTTGTCCTTTTATAATTTTAGCCATTCTAGTACGTCTGTTGTAGTATCCCACTGGGGTTTGAATTTTCATTTTCCTAATGACTAATGACGTTGAACTTCTTTTCATGTTGTTATATGCCATGTGTAAAGTGTTAAAATCATTTACCCATTTTAAAATTGGATTTTTTAGTTATTATTACATATATGATTTAACAGGTATCTTTTTCCTTTTTTTTTTTTTTTTTTTTTTTTTGCCAGCCTGTGGCTTTGTCTTTTCATTTTCTTTAGTGACTTTTGAAGAACAGAAATTTTTGTGTTTTTTGTGCCATTGCCTAAATCATCTTTGCCTAAACTCAGGGTCACAAGGATTTCCTCCTGTTTCCCTCCAAAAGTTTTATAGTTTGTTTTGCACTTTAAGTCTATGATCCATTTCAAGTTGATTTTTTGTAGAAAGTGTGAGAGAAATGTTTCTTTTTTTGCATATAGATATCTAATTTTTCTAGCACCATTTGTTGAAAAAAATATCCTTCCTTCACTGAGTTACTTTGACACATTTGTCTCGGATAAATTGACTATAAGTAAGCGGATCTATTTCTGGATTCTCCATTCTGTTCAATAAATTTAGAAGGATTCAGGTCACAGTAAAGATTTTATTGATTTTCTCAAACAGCTTTTGGTTTCAATAATTTTCACTGGTTTTTCTGTTTTTTATTTCACCAGTTTCTGCACTATTTACTATTTCCTTTCTTCTGTTTACTTTGGATTTAATTTGTTCTTCTTTTTTTGGTTTCTTAAGGTAGAAACTGACCCATTGATTTGAGACCTTTTGCCTTTTTTTTTTTCTAACAAGGGATTTGCTGCTATAAATTCCCTCAAGGTACTGGTTTTTCAGGACCCACAACTTTTGATATGTTGTATTTTCATTTTCAGTGAGTTCAAAATGCTTTCTAATTTTTCCTTTGATTATTTTTTGACCTATGGACTATTTAGAAATATGGTATTAATTTCCAACTATTTGATGGTTTTCCAGATATCTTTCTGTAATTTGTTTCTATTTCATTGCCTATTGGCCAGAGAATATGCTTTGTGTGACTTGAGTCTTTTTTCATTTTTTTTTTTTAAGATTTTATTTTTTATTTATTTGACAGGCAGAGAGGCAGGCAGAGAGAGAGAGAGAGAGGTGGAAGCAGGCTCCCTGCTGAGCAGAGAGGCCGATATGGGGCTCGATCCCAGGACCCCAGGATCATGACCTGAGCCAAAGGCAGAGGCTTTAACCTACTGAGCCACCCAGGTGCCCTGAGTCCTTTTACATTTATTGATGGTCTAGGATATGGTCAATCTTGGTGAATGTTCCAGGTGTACTTGAAAATAATACATATTTTTCTTTTAGTGGGTTGAGTGATCTATAAGTGTCAATGAGGCCAAGTTGGTTGATACCTACATTTAAGTCTTCTCTCCTTCATGAATTTCTGTGTACTGTCCTATCAAATATTGAGATAGTGATATTGAATTCCCTAACTATAATTTTGAATTTGACTAGTTCTCTTCATGGTTCTGCCAGGTTTTGCTTCATATATTTTGATGCTCTGTTATTTGATGCATAAACATTATGATTGCTATGTTTTCTTAATGAATTAGCACCTATATCATTATAAAATTACCTTTTAATCTTTGACCCTATTCATTGCACAACTCTACTTTGAGAACAGTGTCGGGGTGCCTGGGTGGCTCAGTGGGTTAAGCCTCTGCCTTCGGCTCAGGTCGTGATCTCGGGGTCCTGGGATCGAGCTCTGCATCGGGCTCTCTGCTCGGCAGGGAGCCTGCTTCCTCCTCTCTCTCTCTCTGCCTGCCTCTCTGCCTACTTGTGATCTCTTCAAATAAATAAATAAAATCTTAAAAAAAAAAAAAAAAGAACAGTGTCACCACTACAGCTTTATTTCGATTAGTTAACATGGCATGCGGAAGAGTTCAGGACATGCAACCCCAAAATATGCCCTTTGGGCGTATTGATTATTGGGAGCTAAGGCACTTGAAACACAGCGGGTACAAGAAGGGCATGCTGACCTTCCCTTTTCTTTCTGCAAGCAGGAGATGAAACTCCCATGGGAAAAATGCCCTCCCTTTTCCAAGAGGAAAGGAACTTTCTTCTCACCAGAGAAGAGGAGTCTAGGCAGAGGGAAATCTGTACAAATAGACTGGGTTAAAATAACTTCTCTTTCTGTAGTCTCCCCATATGGTTGTTGCTTTTCCACAATCGCCATTCTTTCTTTAACCTAGTATATAAGTACTTAGGCCTGGCCAGTTCTTTGGATCTTCATTCTTGTGGGGGTTCCCCTGGACATGTTAAAAATTACTAAATAAACTCTCTGTGCTTTTCTCCAGTGACTCTGTTTTGTATCAGCCTTAGCTGGAAAGCCCGAGAGGGTCGAGGAGACATATTACTTCCCCTGCATATTTAATCTTCCATCCTTTCTCTTAACCCACTTGAGTCTTCATATGTAAAACACATTTTTTTTTTTAAATATTGGCAGCATACAGTTGGGTTTGATTTTTTATCCAGACTGACAATCTGTGCCAGACGGAATTGCCAGATTGTATGTGAACAACTCAGGTGTAATGTGCTGATTACTATGGTTTAAAGTCTATCAGTCATTATCTTGCTATTTGTTTTGCATTTGTCCCATCTTTTCTTTGTCCCTTTATTCCTCTTTTTATGCCTCTAAAAACATTTATTGGGTACTTCTTTGATTCCCTTTTATCTTTTTTATGGGCTTCAGGACCAGGACTGGGGGGTAGGGGTGTGGATGAGATACTCATCTTGAGTGTAGAGTTTAAAGGGATAACAAAAAATTTGGTAATCAACTTAACACTATTTTAATTAGTGTTTTTAAAAGTCAAAACTAATGCAAAAAATCTGTAATGAACAAAATATCAAAGTTTTCAATAATAAACATGTCAGTATTTCTGATTTTTCTTTTGGCCTCAGGCTCCAGTATAGCTTGGCATAACATTATTACTGACTGTGGGTCAGTTTCCTGCTTCATATATGTACACATACATATATATATATATGATTAAAATGTCATTTAAAAATTTATCTATCAAGTTTCATTTAGGTGAAATTTGTTGATTTTCTAGTCTCTTGAAATTTTCTCTTCTTTCTGATTTGGGCTGCCTTTTCTGTCGTTTTCTGAGAGAAATGTATTTAGAATCTCCTATTATGATTGTGAATTTGTCCTTCCCCTTTTATTTCTGTGAGGCTTTGCTTTACAGATTGGGTTTGTCATTAGGTGCATGGAAACTTAGAAGTTTTACTGTTAAAAATTCTTTATGAAATGTCCCTCCCCATTATTCACAGTGTTTTTTGTTCTACAAAAGTATTTATTATCTCTTATTAACATTACCTTTTGTTGCATGGCATATCTTTTTTTAATCCTTTAACCCTTTAATATTTTAGGTGTTTCTTTTTAAATGGCATTCAGTTGGGCTTTGTTTCTTTTTATCTCATCTGACAATCTTTGTATTTTAATTGGAGCATTCTGTTTATATTTTATAACATTACAAATAAATTTGTGTGCAAATCTATCATCTTACTCTTCTCTTTTATTCATCCCACATATTCTTTGTTATCTTTCTTTTCTTTCTAGCTTTTTTTTAGATCAATTATTTTCTATTTTGATTCCACTCACTCCCCTGCCCCCAGTCACTTAGAAATAATACACTCTTTTAATATTCTTTTAGCGGTTACCCTAGAGATTAAGACATTCATCCTTGACTTATCAAAGTTTAATATAAATTGGTACTTTTGCCTCTTCCTTGAAAGTGGAAGGATATTAGAATACTTCCCATTTGTCTGCTTTTAAAATGTATACTATCGTAATGCATTTTTAATTGTGAGACATTATTATTGTTTTATATTTATTTAATTTGCCCATATATTTACCATTTATGTTGCTCTTCATTCTTTCCTGCAATTCCCTTAGCATTATTTTGATTATTCATTCTTTTTGCTGTCCACCCCCCGTCTTTCATTGCCCCTTCAATTTTGTCACTTCTCCATGGCCGACCCCACCTATAAATAGTGGATTTCCAGGATATTGGGTGTACACATGATAAAATTCTTCTGTGTTACATTTCAGATGCTGCTGTAGCAATGCCATATACATGTCTTAAAGTTCAATTTAATTTCTCAAAAGTGAGGTTTTTTTTTTTCTTTCTAAAACCTAATAACAAGGTGAATATACTTCGAGGCATGCTTCATTTACATTAAATTTGCTCTAAATTGCTGCTTGGAAGACATTTGGATGGGAGTAGTCAAGTCATTAACTCAAAGAAAAACCATGACCTCACCTCTAGAAACAAAAATCGCCAAATTGTGTTGTCTGTGTTAATTTTTGTGTGCATGCATCCTAAAAGGCACATTGCATTTATGTAGAAACAGTGACAAAAAATTTAAGGCTAACTTTGAAACCTATCTAAAAGGTATATCTAAGTGTGTGTGTGTTTATGGACCGTCTGATACAGGCTCAGACAGTAGGGAGTCTCCAGTGATCCCAGAGCTCACTTAATCCAAAGCCCTCATTTTAGAGATGAGGACTCTGAGCTCCAGGGAGACTCGATGACTGGTTTAATGTCAGCCAGTGGATGAGAGTCAGGATTAGAATTAGGGTCTCTGGACAGAGCAGCCTCCTTCAACTGTCTAAAAGTATAGTCTCCTGCCTCCACTCAGGTGCAGTCAACCAGTGAAATCGTGTTATCCCCAGGTATGGGTACCCATTTGGTCTGTAGCCATTGGCTCTAGGATTCTCTAGCAATCTGATAACCCACTTTGCTATTTGAGGTTATCAATTAGATTTCAGATGTGTCTGGTAGAGGGCACAGTACTGGATGCTTCCTAACTGGACAGCAGTGGAACAACACAAAGATTGTTTTCTGCTAAAATTCAGCCAAGTGCCAGGAGTGGCAGGACTTAAGGGAAGGGAAAGGGGCAGAAGAAAGCTCCTTGAGGTCATTCTGAAGTATGTAAAAACAATCCTTTGAATTTAGATATCACCACACACAATCTGTTTCTAACACTCACTTGTCAAATTAAAGAGAGACCCAATATCATTGATACATTTTCTGGTCTCCTAGCTGTCATCAATGCTTTGTGTTCCTTTTTCATGAATGTCTTAGTTTGTTCAGGCTGCTATAATAAAAATACCATAGACAGAATACCTTATAAACAAAAGAACTTTATTCCTCACAGTTCTAGAGGCTGAGAAGTCCAAGATTGAGGTTCTGGCAGCTTGAGTGTCTGATGAGAGCCCACTTTCTTGTTCATAAGAACCTTTCCAATGTGTCCTCACAGGGTGGAAGGGGCCAAGGAGGCCCTACAGTCTCTTTTATAATCCCATTGATGAAGGGATCATGCTCCTCCCTCATGATCTCATCACTGTCAAAGGCCCCACTTCCAAATACTATCACACTGGGAATCCATCACATAGTGTTAGGTTTCAAGGTATGAATCTGGTGGGGGGGGGGCGGAGATCAAAGACATTCCATTTATAGCAATGAAATGTAATTGTTGAGAAGTGACTGTCCGGCCACGGACTTCATTTCTAAAACCCCCGCATCTAGATGGGACCCCGTGACTAACTTACGGCTGGTGGAATTGAGTGGAAGGAATTCATGCCAGTTCTAGGTGGGCCCCTAAAACTACCACATATGGTTCTGCACACTCTCTGTCCTTGTCTGCCAGCTGCAGGTGGACACCCTTAGCAACCTTGGAGGCCAAGTGTTGAAATGGCAGACCGCCTACCAGTCTGGGTCCCTGAAGGGCTATGGAGAATGGAACCATTGCTCACCCCATGACCACCAACTGAACTTTGCATGATCTGTTAGCAGGAAATAAATGTCTATTACGTTAGGCCACTTGAGATTCTGGGGTTTATCTGTTATTGCAGTTAACAGGTACTTTAACATAGTCAATGACCTCTAACTTGAACAATAACATGTAATTTCCAATTAGAGTGCTGGAGGCAAAGCTTGTGGGGAAGAGGAAAGAGGGAGAGGGCAGCACATCACAAAATCAATGATCCCCACCATGTGTTAGTTCATCGGGTCAAAGTGTAGTGTGGACAACGGTGGCCCCCATCCTCCACAGAACACCCTGAGAACAGAAAGTTAGAATATTCACATTTTATTACTTACAGAATGTTACCTCAAAATATAAACTACCTCATGGGCTCTAACTCTCTGCAATCGCCAAGCTCATATAAACCTTAATATGATCTGATTTTGGAAGCAAATATTAACACCTGTTCAAATCCCCTGCAGAGAAGAGACTTTCCCTGGGAGGTGTTCCTGTACTCATTTTGCCAACTTCCAGATGAATAAAGCTTGGGTTTCTTTTTGCTTCTTCCAAAAATATAATTTATTACATAACATTTACAACTTGAAAAAGGATCCTAGGATATTTTCATGAATAATAATTAGAAGAGTAAAGTTCACGATGTGGGCTGTAAAGAGGGACGCCCCCTTTTCTCTGCTGGGTGCATAGGACAGTGGGATTTATTTGTGAGCCAGTCATTGGGAACTTGGTCTGCTCCTCCTGAGTGCTCCCAGGGCTCCTAGGGGGCTGCTCTGGTGTTTGGAAGGAAGTAGGTGCCAAAGAGGTTGGTTTCTTATATTTTAGCTTTCTTGTTTTAGAGTGATCTTTGCAAAATACTGCCTCTCTGGCAATAGTTAATGGGTTTATTATTTAGTCTGGAAGACAAAGAGAAACGTCCAGATCTCTTAGTGGTGGGGAAGGAGGAGCAGTGCCCTCAGAGCCCGTGGGTGCTTGGGTGCTGCTTGGCTCTCCAGGACTTGGAAATGTCAAGACTCATCACCTGTGGTGGGTGGTGGGAGGGGTCCTTTAAATTATTCTACAGAAGAACACAGGGAGGAACGGCCAGGAGGGTCAGTGGTGGGCCCAGGGGAGGCTGGATTCCAAATGTTACAGCCAAAGTTGGTTGGTCACAACCCTACTCACGACTCATCGGAACAGCTAGTCCGCTTTACTGCAGACTGGTTCATCTCTGCTTCTGTAGAGTTTAGACACTGCCCTTTTGTTTTCAGTGGATTTCCAAGGTAGTAAATCCAGCAGCAGCATCCCTCCCAAACATGGGCCTGCAGTGCACATGAGCACACCTGCAGGTGTGGGGCGTGGCCAGGACCGTTCCAGTCCCTCATCGGTTCATAGCCCCGCTGGGTCCTTCCCCAGGCTGCCTCAAGGAGGCCTCAGCACCTCCTGGTGCTCAGGGCCAGTGGGGGCCTTTCATGTGGAATCTACCAACAAGCTCTGCCATTTTGGAAGGTGCAGGGCTTGGGCCCAACTGCTGGGGAGGGGTTGGGGCTACCAGGGTGAGTGGGCCATAAGCAACTGTGGTTCTGGGGATCGCAGGCCTTAGTCTCATTGTAGCTCAGTTCTGGAATTTTCAAGCTTTCTCCATCCAGAAATTAGCTAATATCCCACAGTGGCAGCTTTTTCAGGGCACGAAAAGAATTGAGACTTTTTCTTCAAATAACAATGAGAATTTGTTCTGAGCCTTTGTGATAAGAAAGGAGAAAGAAAATCATTCCTAGAGGCAGGAAGAACAGAAAATTGTCTCAACAAAAGGCACAGACTTCTCATTATACCCTTTTATGCTTTCAAATAAGCATTTTTGCAAGTCCATTCTTCAGTTTAAAGTAAAGTGGCTCTAAAGTCTTAGATGATCTCAGCCATGTCTTGTCTTAGGAGGAAAAGTCTCATGTGGGAAGCTGGTGGATGAATTCTTTTGTCCCAGGGCCCAGCCTGGCAAGCTGCTCCCCTGGTGTGCACTGTGGCTATCTTGGGTGGGGAGTGTGATAGGGAAATCCCTTATAGGAAGTGATCCCTACTGATTCAGTAATTATCCCCCATCCCAAAATGAAAAAGCCAGGACAGATACCCGGCACCCAAATCCTTAAAGAATGTGATATTATCATGAGTTTCTCGGTATCCTTTGAATAATGCAAATATTTCTTTCATGAGACAGTTGCAAAGTTAGAACTGCAGGACCCCAAAGATAAATTTCAATGATTCCCTCTCCTCCCTTTTTATTAACTAACAAAAAATTAAAAAATAAAAAAACAAAAAAAAAACCTTAAACCTCTTGGGAGCATTTAATACACAAAGAAAGATCAAAGAAGCAGAAACGGCCTATCTTCTGCGGGCTGGGAAGCTTAGGGAAGAACCATGTACAAGAAGCGAGCTTGCGCGGAGCTCTGGAGGCTGGGCCGCACTCAAGCAGCAGGGGAGGGGGTGAGGCTGGGAAGTGGGCAACCCTGGGCTTGGTGGTTAAATGAACAGGCACTGGATTATTTCGCGCTCAGGCGCCCACTGCCCCGGGTGACCCTGGACGAGCTCCGAACTCTCTCCCCGCCTCTCAGGAAGGCGGGGGTAGAACCAGCGACTCCTTCATGGGGAAGCAAATTGGCCTGGGCCAGGTCCACTGGACTGCTGCCTACTGGTGTTCTCATCGGGGGGCCTGCAGCTCTGCCTGCACCTGTGTAGAGAGGAGATTTTGCTATCCGCACGCCTTTTTCGAAGTTTGGGGAGACAGCTTCTTTGTCTCTCTTTTCCTCTCTCTTCCTCACGTGGGCTGTCCTCTGCCACTTCTCTCCCTGCTTTCTACCCCAGTCTGGGCACTTCTCGCTTCTCGCCTTGCAGAGCCGAGGCTTCAGCAGGAGCTCCCGGCTTCCCGAGGAGGCCGCCTGGGTAGCCTGGGGCGTGGCAGTGCTGGGGTCTGCGCCCCTCTCTCCATCCACCTCCGGGCTGGGCATGCCCACTGACCAGGTCCAGCCCAGTCCTTGCCCCCGCCTTTTGCTGACCATAGCACACACCTCCGGACCCGCTGACCCACATGGCAAAACGGAGTCCGCTCTCTTCCTCAAGCACGGAGCGAAGCTGCTGGCTTCCCTCTCCCTGATTTCCTGTTCTCCGTGCCGACTCCCGGACTTCCTCCCTTATCTCATCTTCCTCCTGTGTCTCACCTCACACCTGGCCCTGTCCTTAGCCCCTGTCCTTCTTGTCCTTTATCCTGAGAAAGAAAATCAACCCCATGGGAGAGAGTCTTTTCAGCGGCAGCTTATTTGTCTCTTACCCCTTGAATCATACAGGTTTATCGTAATCTTTAAATCAGTCCACTCCCCCCTGCCCAATTCAGGGGCTTCCCACCCACCACCCCACAGTTCTCCATCAGACCTCAGTTTCCAGATTCCCCCTTCCCCCAGGTGGTGCATGGAAAGCTTTGTTCTGGGCTCAAACTGGCTGGTCTGGGAAAGCGCGGACCTGGTCAGCTTTCACTACCACATTAGATTTCTGCCTAGTAAATGCCGGGAGAAGCACACAGCTCCTTGGGGGAACAGGAAGGACGGCTAGATTCGGTTGTGTCTTACAGGGATGACTTTCGATTTACACTTTTTTTTTTTTATAACTTTGGTCAAACAAGCCATTAAGGGCTTGACTGACAAGCCCTTAAGATTCTTTCAGATTTGATGCAGGTCTAATTATTTGCTTGTTCAGTTGGGGTGTGTGTGTGTGTGTGTCTGCGTTCATTCAGTGGTTCAGTGTGCTTTCTCTTTGTGCTGAAACTCTCTCCCTCCCAGCCACATGACGGATGATGATTGCTTTTTGTGGTGCCTAATACATTGTTCTCCTCTCCATGAATATTGTTACCTGACTCCCATTCCAACCCAAGGGGAATCCGGATTCACAGAGGAATAGAACCCTCTTAGAAAATCTGGAGTACGATTACAATTTTACTTTTGAAGCACCCATCTCCCGGAGGAATAGCCAGTGATCGATGCCACTGCCAGAAACCCAGATGCACACACTCATACATCAGCCAGGAAATGACATAAACAGCTCACCCAGCAGGCCGTCGCTGACCCACCCACTGGCTCCCCGGTGAGAAGAGAGGTGACAGGAAACCCGGGGCAACAGCAGGGAGCAGACAAGGAGAGGAGTTTGAAGAGGACTGGGCTTATGAAGGCCCACTTGGTGGTTTCCTTCCTCATCTTGTACTGTGGGAAGCAGTCCCAGGGTAAGGTCTATAGTGACACTGCTGTGTGACCCGGATGATGGAGAGCTATTTCATGGGTCCTGCGAGCGCACCGCCAGCTTCTCTTCCTGGTGCGTGCACATGGGTACATACGGCTCCACACACATACCTTCATCCTTATATAGGCACGGGTGATGGGTACACTTTCCTTTGGGGTGGATGTGGCCTCCCTAGGCAAAGCTCGTGCTATGGCATTTGTCTCTTTAGAGAGCAAGTCTGTGCTGATTCCAGCAGGATGGGGCAGCAGAGACTGGTCTGTTGCTAAGAAGATGTCTGAAAGATCAGGATACGATTAGGGCAGGAGAGTGGAAAGCAGTCCAGCAGGCCTGTGGGTGACTTGTGGGCGTGAGGGTGGTTTATCGATAGCGGCAGGCCAAGGCGTTGACATTCTTGACCACATAGAAGCCCATGGTGACTGGAGGGATGACCAATGTCCGGCCGGCCCGCAGGGGGCGGGGCTTCAGTTCGGGGAGGGTCCCATCGTCCACCATCACTAAGGGCTGGCCGTTCAGCTGCACTGACCTACAGCAAAGACAAATAGCGTGGGACTTGTCAGTGCCTCATCACAGCCAAGCCTGGGCAACCCTGGACTGCCTGCCAGTCTGTCTGGTACTGGCCCACGGAGCCCTTACTGACGCTTCCTATGCCCAAACTCTCAGCTCCGTGTTTTACTTTTGAAAAACTCATTAAAAAACTCCAGCAACGCTCCAAGAAAGAAATTGCCATGATCCCATTTTACCTAGAGTGGCTAAGTGACTGGTCCAAGGTCATCCAGTTGTGGGTCTGGGAGCCAGGATTTGAACACAGGCTGTCTAGTTCCAGAGACACAACATTTAGACAAGTGAAAAGTGTGATGCAGAAGCTGAAAATTGTATTACACCTATTTTTAAAAATCATAATAGCAGTTCAGTTTGATTGTATACCTGAAGAATTTTTCCCTGTGGAGTGATGCACAAGCTTAAGATGACTTCAGAAGTCTCCTTTTTAAAAGATCTCTTTAATTTATTTGAGAGATTAGAAAATGAACATTATGTTACTTGTCTAGGTTTGTTCTGAAGGAGGAGAGAGACACTTAATGATTCTCCTTTTTCTGAGAATGAGTTTTCAAATCTTTTTTTTTTTTTTTAAGGAGAGAGAGAGTGCGAGCGGGGGTGGAGGGATGGAGGGAGAGGGAGAGAGAGAATCTTAAGCAGGCTCCGTAACCAGTGTGGAGACCAACTTGGGGCTCGATCTCATGACCCTGAGATCATGATTAAGAGTTGGACTCTCAACTGACTAAGCCACTTAGGTGTCCTTTATATCTCGTATTTTACGAGTGTTTCTGTTCCAGCAACATGGTGGAGTAGGTGATAAAGTAGGGGTTTTCTAAATCCCGCTCACCCATCCTGCTTGCTTTTCTTCTTCCTGTGTACCACCCGTCTTCAATCCTGAGAAGAGGGCCACATACAGAGTACACTTAGGAGAAAAGGAAGTAGCTCATCACCCATCCTTGGCCTGTGGTACAGAATCCAAAAAACTTCCCAGCTGTGCCTGGAATGACTTGTACAGCCACGTATCCCGATTGAAGCTCAGTTTTCTGGGTCAGAAGAAAAGGCCAGAGCCAGATCACCCTAGAAATAAGGCCGTGAGTCACCCTCAGAAAATCAACGTTGCATAGTGATGACTGTTTTGGGGTTCTGCCCGACCTCCAATGTGATGACAATGCAGTGATATTATCTGAGCTGTAAAGAGAATGAAATGTTACACACTGATATGGAGGTCTTTGTTTCGTGTTCCTGCTGTTCTGTGAGTGGTAGACAGGTTTGGAGAGAGATGGTCTGCACAACAGACTGGAGAATTCCCAGAGATAAGTGAGCTGCGAATTGCTCCCAACAGAGGGCAAGGCAGGGATAAGTTTGGGTCTGATCCAGATCCAACAGGCCAGAGGGACAGCCACCCTCCTCTTATTGGTTTGACTAAGGAATGACAGAGTGAGCAGGGGACTCCTGTGTGGAGAGCCAGACCTGCCTCTGGAAAAGTACAGAAGTAGGAGAACTGAGATCTGGTTAAGTATTGACCTCATCAAACCTGGAAGGAGCTTTTGCTCCAAATTTGAGTGACTGCCTCTGGTGAAGAGAGCCTATTCACTGGAGTGGGAGGTGGGGTAAGGAGAAGGGGTCCAGTTGCAAAAGACAAAAAAAAAAAAAAAAAAAAAGCCAGACAGGTCTTCACGGCGTACTTTCATTATTTTGTTTCAGGTGGTGTGAATATCCAACAACCAGACATATATATGCACCATCAAATACAAGTTCAATAATACTAATTAATCTTTCCAATGCATCCTCAGTTAATATCACTGCTCTACTTGAAGACTTTCAATGATCGCTCTTGCATACAGAACTGCAAGCAAGCCCTCCCCATAAGGAATGAGGTAATGTCCTTTTAGCATCACACCATCCCAGAGCATTGCTCTATGTCTGGGTTCTGGGAAGTGTGATAAGCAAGCCTTTGAATGTCTATATTGTTATTCTCTAACAGGACCCATTCTACTTTCCTTGTTGGTTATTTGTAAAAAGCTAACCCAAGTGTGGGTTGAACCAGGGAGCATGGTTGAGATTCTGGGGACGGATCTCTAATTCCAGGAGCCCAGTCACTCACTCACTTAGACAGTCACCTCCCTTCCAGAGCTTTCCTGTCTGTGCAGTTGCTATAGGCTGCCGGGCCAGGGACGTGAAGTACAAAGCATGAGATGCTCTGACAGCATAACCAGTCCTGGAAGTAGGAGATGGGGTTTTGTTATTAATTCTTTTCACCATAGCTGCGGGTAAACTTACTGGTCCTTGTACTTGACTGCTCTCGGGACTGACAAGTTTCATGGCTCCTTCTTAAAGTCCTCTCTTCCCTTGGTTCCCATTCTCAGCCCCATTCTCCTTCTCCTTCATTTCTGCAAGTGGTGGCCTGTTGAGAGGGACTGTTCGCTTCTACCTGTCTCATATATTGGGGTTCTTGGTGCCTTGTCCTTGGACCTCTTCTCCTACACTCCGTACTCCCACTGAGTGCTGTCACCCACACCCAGAACTTTGTTATCCATGTCAATTCTCCCCAAACATAGCCTAGATCCTTCTTCTAACTAATGTCATCTCCACTTGGCTGTTCCACGGGAACTACAAAGCCACTATGTCCAAAGTAAAAATGGTCTCCTCAAACCCTGTCCTTTTCTTAGCCTTTTTTGTGTTGGGACCACCATCTACCCAATGACCTAAGCCAGAAAGCTGGTCATCTGGGACTTCTCCCCCAATTCCCACGTCGGGTGTCACAAAGTCAGTTCTACCTTTTAATATTTTTCATATCTGCTTCTTTCTCTCCACTACTGCTACTACCTTAGTTCAGAACTTGCCATGTAACCGATCTCTTTGCCCCCTGCCTTGCCTTCCTCCTGCTGCTTGCCACATTCCTGACAGAGCAATCAATTTCTGTCACTGCTTTAAACTCTTCAGCATCTCCCCGTGCCTTCCACTTTCACGTGGACAATGAAGCCCCATTCTGGCTAGCTCTCCAGTCTTGGGTCCTGCCAGTACCCCCAACCCCAATGCTAACTACAGCTCCCTGGCCCCTGGGGGTGAGCGTGGGCTGATTGGCTGTTCTTTTCAGGTCATCACCAACATATGCACGAACAAAGATTTTTTCACAATGAAAAGCTAGTTAAATCTTGCTCATAAATGAAATAAATAGTTCTCTAATGACAACGTAAGTAGATATTGTTGGGAATGAAGTATGAAAGTTCACTTAAAAGAATAGTAAATATGGGCGCCTGGGTGGCTCAGAGGGTTAAGCCTCTGCCTTCAGCTCAGGTCATGATCTCAGGGTCCTGGGATCGAGCCCCACATTGGGTTCTCTGCTCAGCAGGGAGCCTGCTTCCCCCCCCCCCCCCGCCTCTCTGCCTACTTGTGATTTCTCTCTCTGTGTCAAATAAATAAATAAAATCTTAAAAAAAAAGTATAATAAATATTTTTCAAGTGTAAGTATCAGTAGACACTGTTGGGATTAATAAGACACAAGTTCATTTAAAACTGTTATAAAATTCCTAATAGCTTTTTTGGGAGGAGAGGGGCATCATGTGCTTTTTTCAAGCAAGAGATTTTAAAGATTTTATTTATTTATTTGAGAGATATAGAGAGAGAGTGAGAGAGCGAGCAGAGGTGGGAGGAGCAGAGCCTGACACGGGGTGGGGCGCTCAACCTCAGGACCCTGAAATCATGCCCTGAGCTGAAACCAAGAGTCAGACACTTAACCGACTGAGCCACCCAAGTGCCCCTCAAGCAAGAGATTTTTTTTTTTTTAAAGATTTTATTTATTTATTTGAGAGAGAAAGAAAGAGAGAGCATGGGAGGGCAGAAGGTCAGAGGGAGAAGCATACTCCCCATGGAGTTGGAAGCCTGATGCGGGACTCGATCCCAGAACGCCGGGATCACAACCTGAGCCGAAGGCAGTCGCCTGACCAACTGAGCCACCCAGGCGCCCTCAAGCAAGAGATTTTAAAAGGACAATTACTGTAATGTGGGAGGATGGTGACATAAGCTGACATCACTAAGGAACCCTGGTCCTTTTACAGGCCGGCCCCCTTGCCCCGCAGGACCAAAGTAAACAACGTGCAGTTCCACTTCACAACTCACCATCCTGCCCTGTCGGACTAACCACACTGTGTCCTTGCAGAACCTGCTCAGGTGTTGTCCTCTCTGGGGAACCTTCTCTGATCTCTGGGCTGGGCTAGGAGCTCCAACTCTGGATTCTCTTGTATCCCAGACTTATCTATGACTACCTCACTGAATTGTAGTGACTTACTCACTATCCCCTTCACTGGGCTGTGAGCTCGGTGAGGAAAGGGATCATGTCTTTCATCCCTAACTCCTCGGTGCCTAACAAGGTGCTCGGCCTGGAGGGGGGATGAAATATCTTTGAACAAGTGAATGAACTTTGAGGTTCTTTTGCACTACTTCTTATCTTTGGGGTGGAGTTTCTCCAGCTTCAGAGAGGCTCCCTGGAGGTTCGCTGAGTGTCTTTACGGATTTCATTAACCTACCAATTACTCTCTCGCTCTCAGTGGCTCTGGAGATGCGAGATAAGACCTGAATTATCGCTGATTCTCAGTCACTTACCAGATACCTTATCCCAACCTGACAGGAGGCCATTGATCACGGATAGTATTTTTCAGACTTAAAAAAAAGATCCATATGACCATCTCTTAACTAAGCCAACATGAGTTAATTCAGGGAGACCCTGAGTCTCCACACATCCTCATCTATAAATTCCCTCCATTATAGACAGGCCACATACTTTACCACCTCCATTCTATTCTTCCTGCTTACATTTTTATTTTAATATTTATCCTGTTACCCAGTGAAGTCATATCATGCTAAATATTACAATAGTCTTTCATTTTTATGAACAATTTGTAAGTTTGAAAACATAGTCACACTGATGATAAAAATCATTGATTAGTAATGGCAATGACTATTTTGTATACAAAGGCATTTTGTTATGATTTCATCTGACTATCACATTTAGTCCTTCCAACAACCACGTGAGGCAGGGGTTAGAAAACCTATATTATGGATGAGGAAATCAAACTTTAGAGGGGTCTCACCTGGTCACACAGCCAGTAAGTGATATGGGTAAGATGTGCAACACTGCCCTTCACCATGGTCCTGTCTGGCCTCCCTTGTGATCGCTAAAGAGGCCTGTGAGGTACATGGAGTGATTATTTTATTATTATTATTGTAACTTTACTACTGAGATGAGGTCAGAGAGGTTAAGTGGTCTGGGCAAGGTCACACAGCTAATAGATGGCTAAGCTAGGTCTCGAATTCAGTCCTTTCTGACACCTCTTTCGACTATTTAGTGTTATTCTCCAATTCCAGATGGCACTCGCCAGGATCGTGTTTCTTTATTTCAAAATCCTTCCTAATCATATTTCCATCATATTCTGGGACCTCCTTACTTACTATGACTTTTCACACTAAATGCTAAGTGATCCAGCCTATGTTGAACTATTTCTCTTAAATCCCTAGCTGCTGGGAGCATTTAAATTGTCCAAATATTAGGACAACTGCATTTTATCACCATCTGTTTTTACAAAGTCTGAGTTAAACTTTCAATTCCTAAACTTGTTTTCTTTATTTTGCATGCTATCTGAAATGAGATTCAATGTGTCAGTGTGGAGTCAAGCCCTCTGTTCTCTTGGTCTCTATGGGAGCCCCTTGCCCAGGTCACCCTCCTTCCCCCACCACCTGTCTACAGTCTCTGGTCCTCATGTTTCACCCTGATTCTTGCTAGCCATGGATACTGAAGCAAGCTTTCAACTCTCCCGAGGGCTCAGGGAAGCAGGTCTAGTGAGCAAGCTCTTTGCCAATTTTGAAGATAATTTGCTGGACTCTGGTCTGCCCCTGGGTGGATTTTGGTGGGGCAGAGGCTGGGGAAGACTGTATTGTTGGGAGCAGGCCTGGGAGCTCTGTCTGCTTCAGGCTGGCATATTAGGGACCCTGAATGGGAGGTAAAGGGACTTAGAGATAATCACTCTGCCTCAGCTACTTTGAGGAAGTGATTTGTATTCTCTGAGCTTGGGTTTCTCTATGTGTAAAACAGACTAGATGAAACTCAGAGTCCTTCTGTCTTGAACATTTTTTTAATAAAGATTTTTATTTATTTATTTGACAGACAGAGATCATAAGTAGGCAGAGAGGCAGGCAGAGAGAGGAGGAAGCAGGCTCCCCGCAGAGCAGAGAGCCCGATGTGGGGCTCGATCCCAGGACTCTGGGATCATGACCCAAGGCGAAGGCAGAGGCCTCAACCCACTGAGCCACCCAGGTGCCCCTGTCCTGAACATTTTTTAAGTGGGTTGTCCAAAGCCTAGCAACTAACTTGAGGCATTTAATGCCAAACTCAGAGTGATCCTGCACAAACAGAAATCTGATCATGATATTCACCCACCTAATGTTCAGTAGCTCCCTGTTGATCTTAGAACACTGTCCAAAGCCTTTACAAGACCCAATAGGCAAAGCCTTTTACCTAGGCTCACCCTAGTTCCTGTCCATTCCAGCTCCCCACTACTCACCACCTCCTTCCATTCCATGCTGCAGTGTCTCCAAGCCCAGTCTCTGATCTCAGAGTTTTTGTACATGTTCCTGCTGCTTGGAACCTTCTCCATATTCCCTCCCCCTTCCAGCTTCCTTTCCCTGTCTAACTCCTATCTGTCCTTTAGGTCAGGTGTCCCTCCAAAGTGCTTCCGTATTACCCCACACTTCTGAGATCTCTGCACTCATCACAGGGTACTGGCATTGCTGACCTCCTGTCTGTCTCTCCACTAGGCAGGAAGACCATGTGCCTGTCTTGTTCATTCTTTCACTCTCCCTCCACCAACTCACATAGCAGGTGAGCAATAAGAGAAGGACTGGTTATAAATATGCAGGTAGATGAATCCGGAAGGAAAAGACACTAGACTGGAAGGCCAGAGACTTGAGTTTTGGTCCAGACTCCCAACATGAAATGTGCAGGCCTGGACAAGACACCCGTCTGTTCTAGTGTCTGTTTCTGTATGGTTAAACCATGAGGGGGGAGAAGAAGGGAGGCAGGGGAGGGAGGAAGGAGAATGTCTAAGAATCTGAGTGTGTGTGTGTTGGAGAGGGGGCGTCAGCTCCTTTTGCTCCATGTAACCCCACACATCCTAGTCTCTCATTCCAGAGTGCTGTCCCGTGCGCCACTAGAGGGCACTCTTGTTCTACACAACAGCACCGGACAGCATTTTCCCAACCCCCGTCCCCCCACCCCGCGACCCCTCCGGCGCGGGCTCCCAGGAAGCCAGAGCGCGTGCGCCGCCCCCACACCCGCACTCGGTCTCCGCCACCCGGCCCTGCGCTTGGCCTCCCGGAGGAACAGACCGCAGGGTCAGTCAGAGCCCAGCAAAACGGCGTTGCGGTCCACTTGGCAGCCACCCCCCCACCCCGCCCCAAATGTGGCCAATATTAAGGAAACGTGCGCAGCCGGGTTTCGATTCCCGCCGGGGTGCGGGCTTCTCGGCCCGCGTGCAGGGAGGGGGTCGGCGCAGGTGCGGGGCTGGCGGCGCCCGCGCGACCCGGCGTCCCAGTCCTCCGCGTCGGCCGCGCACCTGTGTGCGCTTTACAGGCCCTCCAGGCCCGGCTGCTCCTCGCGGCCCCCTCGCTGAGTTAGGAAGCCGGTCTCTGCAGCTGCCCTGCCCTTCGCCAGGTCAGGGGCAGGTTAGAGCCTGGAGGGTTTGAGGACAGAGGGGCCTTCCTCCTCTCCCCTGCTCCGGGAGAGGCTGTGCATCTGGGGTAGCTTAGAAAGGAAGTTCCTTTGAAATGGCCAGGAGTGATCGCAACCCCGCTGACTAGGGCCCCTCTGGAGTAGCCGCGGGTTAGTGTCGCCCTTCTCACTAGCCTAGCTGGACCAGAGGCTTAAGGATGCTTATTACCCTCTCAGGGGTACTCCTGCCTCTGGGGTTGTGGGAAGGATGACTTCCAGGTGTGCCCTGAAGCTTTCCTCCTCTGTGTTCTTTGCCTTGCCTGGAATCTGGTAGATTCTGTCAAAAAGTCTCCTCTTCCCTCCAGGGCCCACTGGATGTGGCCTCCTTCACAGGGTCTTATCTGATAGCCCCCGGCTGGAAGGCAAGCATATTAGCCGCCCGCTCCCCCTTTAGCACCGGTCCTGCTCAGCTTTATTTTATCTGTGCGTTGGAGTCATTTTGCCTGTTAGACCAAACTTGTTTGCATTTCTTAATTTTCAAGAGCATACGGTTCAGTGCCTTCTTTCTTACGAGGCTAATTCTAATTAATGTTGGTCAACCTCGCTAGGACTTCTCCTGATTGGACACTCTGACCCCTTCCTCTGTTGTTAAAGAGAAGAGACTGTGCAAGAGAGAGCAAATGGAGATGAAGGCTTCCTGTTCCCCTCTCTCCTCTAGGAGCCCACATCATGTGTGAGGTTCCTGGCCACAGAGACCCTTTGAGGCTGATAAGATCATATGCCCTTCATCCTATTCTTTGAGGGGCATGTTGAAACAATGAGGAGTTTTGATCTAGCTTCTGTATCACAGAGCAAACTCTAGGACTCCTTCATCCAAGCAGAGCTGGGGGGATTTTATAGGCAAGTTGTTAGAGATATAGACTTTTCCTGTTTGCAGTTAGGTTTGGGGGTCATGATTTGATCTGTGTTCTAGCCAAGTGGTGTAATAATGGTCCAAGCCATAATGGGATTCTATCATGTGTCTCTAATGGCTTAAAGTAACTTAGCACATTTGGCAGACAAGATGAGAGCCCAGCTACGGAACCTGGATTTATACTGATATTGTTAATTCCCAACAGATGAGGAAATCATCTGGGGGCAGTTTGGGAAGAAAATTTGATTCTGTGACCATCTCAAAGCTCCATGTCATAGGCATATCACACTCAAACCACAGGACACAATAGGAACCAGCTATAAAAACCATGGAGAGACTTTAACATGTGGTTCACTCTGCTCCCTTCCCATTGTAAAGAATTGGTGCCATGATCTCCAACATTCATGAGCGGTGGAGAAGGGGCATTACTCACATTCCTACTATTCTTTGTGTTGTACAAATTCAGCTGTAGCAGTCCTTACCCATGTAGACAGAAACCCAGACACATGCAAATGTGTGGTCAGACACAGTATAATTAAAAATTACACGAAGAGAGAGACAGGAAAATCACACCTCTCAGCCTGAATTTTGAGGTCTTCTGTTCTGGCTCTAGCATATTTTTGTGGCCTTTCCCACCACCCTACAAAGCATCTTATATTCCAATCATGTAAAATGATTTGCCACTACTCACTCCCTCCTTGAACTTTTGTACTTCTGAACATTTAGTAAGCTCATCCCACTACCTGGGATGGGCGTTGAACTTCTGTACTTCTGAACACTTAGTAAGCTCATTCCACTGCCTGGAATCTCCTTTTGGTCTAGCATTTCCTAGATGTATCTCTCATTCTTCCAGCTCCTGCTCAATGGCCCTCAGCCCTGAGGACCTCCCAGACTACCAGGTTAGAATTCATCTCTTCCCTCCTTACACTCCCTTCTCCCATATATACCCTCTGTGGTCTGTCTTGTCTTCGAGTATCCTCTGTGATGAGAGATCAGGTCACCAGCCCTAATTGTGTGGAGCTGGAAGATGCAGTGTGGGGTGAGAAGCATCTCCCTGGGGCGCCTGGGTAGCTCAGTTGTTAAGCGTCTTCCTTTGGCTCAGCCCCACATTGGGCTCCCTGCTCGGCAGGAAGCCTGCTTCTCCCTCTCCTACTTCCCCTGCTGTGTTCCCTCTCTCTCTGTCTTTTTCTCTGTCAAATCAAAACTTAAAAAAAAATTTTTTTAAAAAGAAGCATTTCTTTTATGGACAGTCTGTAGGTGGGATGAAGAGAGTCCGGCACAAGGGTAGGAGTGTGTGCACGCATGCACGTGGACAGGCGTGCAGATGGGTTTTCCATATATAAAAGTATGAGATAAAGTCCAGAAACCACACCCAAAATTAGCTTTCATTTTAAAGTCATGGCTCCCTGGACACCTATTCAAATATGTTAAATCAAAGGGATAAATATCTCAGTTTTACAGGATTTTGAGAAAGTGCTCCCTGTAATACTAGGTGCACTGGTGCACCCTCAAAAGTGAAAAGTAAGACATCCCAGGTGGCACAGGCTCTCTTCCAGGGTCTATGGATGTCAACATGCAAAGTGCAGCGACTCTCAATCATTCTGGCAAAGATGAGCAGGCAAGAGGTAGTCTGCCAAGTGATTGTGTTGGGCAGCTGGTCCACCATTTGGGGCTCCAGGCCCCTGGTCTGCAGTAAGCTACATGTCGTCACGGGCTTCCTGATGCTTGGCTGCCAAAGAAATACTGATTCAGGGCCTAGGCCCCGCCACAGGGACGAGCTAGATTAAGACTTTTCAGTTCCCTGTGGCTTGGGTTTGTCTGTCACACAAACCACAGCCTCGGGAGGGTGTGGAGGAAGAAGAAGACAAGGGCCATTTCTTTCCAGTCCTGCAGAGCTGCATATTCTGTGTCCTTACCCCTCAGTTTAGAGTAACTGCTGCGAAGCCCATGAGCTTTAGCCTCAGGTGCCCATTTACCAGTGTTTCATCAGGGTGATCTGGAACAGAATGGAAATCTCTGCCTGCAGCGAGAGTCCCCAAGTGAGTGAAGGTAGGGAGGGGAGACCACAGCCTTGATGGACAGCTGTGCAGAGAGATTCCAGATTGCTGGAGCGAGTTGCAAGAAAATGTATTCCGAAGCCGAGAGCAAATGAAAAACTCTCAGAAAACAACCCCGAGTGCAGAGTGAAAACCCTGAATTCCTAAACATCTTGGTTTAAGATGTCAAGTCTCTGTAAAGTATAAAAGCATTTTATAATCTTCTAATCTGCACAGGGATCTGTACATTACTAATCTGGAAGTTAAAACAAAACAAACAATAAACCCTTTGAGGAGCTGTACACATCCTTCCACTTAGTCATAGAGAACGCCCAGGGGCTCACGGCATGTTCGCACCTTTGGCAAAATGGCTTAGTGCCTAAATGAAGGCTAGAATCTGGGTGAAATAGAAGATGCAAATCAGCTGGGATATTGTTCCAGCATTTTCTGGAGCCACAATTGTTCGCAACCTTGGCCACATATTTGAATCACCTGGGGAGCTTTAAAAATACTGGTGCCTGGGTCCCAGCCCAGAGAATTTTGGTTTAATTGGTCTGGGGTGTGGCTTGGGCACGGGGCTTTTTAAAGGTCCCAGGTGATTCATCTCGAAGCCATGGTTGAGCCCCAGGGGTAGGAGAGGGAGTGGGAACATGTTTGCAAGTTGGGTGAGAGGAGATGCAAACAGCTTTCTAACCATCACATTCTGAAGTCATTTTGAATAAAAAGAGCCTTTCTCACTGTTTTGGAGTAACATGTCAAGAGGCCAGTTTTTTTTTTTTTTTTTTTTTAACCTAAAAGTAAGATGGGAACTTTTCAAAGGCAAATTTTTTTGGCTAGTCTGAAGTGAGCATTTTTACTCTTTCAAGAGAACTGCTTTCCTTCATGCCTCCCCTCCCCGTGCCTCCACCAGGGAGATGAGCATTCTCCTCAGTCCCTACAGGGAAGCGTGTGTGCAGCACTTCCCAGGAGGAATTAAGACTAGAATCTTGAATCTGGATGAAGCATTTGCATAGATAACGAACTCTGCATTTCTTTAACATTAAAAAGGAAAACTCGGTGCTTTTTTTGAAGAGCAAGTTCTCAAACGCATTTCAGTCTCTCTCAGGCCTGGGCTGTGGCACAGAGAGTTCCCTACAAACCAAAGGTGGTTCAAGCTCTTTCCAGGCGAGAGGAACCCAAGAGGATTAAATATGTCATTCAGTACTTTCACGGCATTTTCCAGATAGGTCTATAATTATTTACTCAGATCAGGCTGTATACGTTGGTTCTGGCTACTGTCTCTTTTGAACCACAGAACCACAGAACACCCTGAAATGAGCACAAGGGTGAAAAGAGTCCAAATTCTCTACGTCCCAATGAGTAGTTAAGCTTACATTAACTAGAGATGTGTAAGGCTCATCTCTGTGTAGTTACTTCTCTGTATTTTTTCTACAAATTGACTCAGAGCCTTGTGCAAGTATTTTTATAAATATGCATACTCATATATATTTACACTTCTAAATGTAATATGCATAATATGCATACTCATATATATTTACACTTTCACAGTGTCCATTTCAGACTTTCTCACCTGGAACTCTAGCTTGAACGCTGCTGTGAGCCTAAGTACGACTGCCCTGCTCACTTGCCACCGGCTGGCAGATCTCCCCCAAGCCCACACCCTTCCTTGCCACAGGCACTAGGGCCTCTGGCTCGTCTTTCCTCCTGGAGGGCTCTCAGTGCCCTTCTAACAGGGCTGCCGATGAGGTGATGGCATTGGCACAGCAGGGCCTTTTCCTCCAGGTAAAAGAGGTCTTCATTCTAATGTCTGCTTTTAAAAAAAGGATCCTCTTGGGGCGCCTGGGTGGCTCAGTGGGTTAAAGCCTCTCTGCCTTTGGCTTGGGTCATGATCCCGGGGTCTTGGGATGGAGCCCTGCATCGGGCTCTCTGCTCAACGGGGAACCTGCTTTCTCCTCTCATTCTGCCTGCCCCCCTGCCTACTTGTGATCTCTGTCAAATAAATAAATAAAATCTTAAAAAAAAAAAAAAAAGGATCCTCTTTTTCCTGACTTTTTAAAACCAGCACCTGATACCCTGTATGGATGGACAGCTTCCGCACCCACTTTCAGCTCCAATAGCACTAGGGACAGCCCTTACCTCTTACAGAATATCAAAACGCATTCCAGAGGCACTGAAGAAATAAACATAAAAAATGAAACAAAAAAGAAACTAGAGGAAAATAAAGATACATATTTATCTGATTTCAGGACTATAAATACATAGACATATGAGTAGGATGGAAGAAACCACAAGGCAAAAGATATATAGACTTAACTATATCTTATATATCATTATTTTGTTTCTTATATAAAAAGGGAATACTTCTGTATGTCAAGATAATATCCTAAAAATGAAACAGTTGGAAAAATAGCAAATACAATACTGGGGAAATATTTTAACACATCTGATAGGTACCAAAGTGGAAATTGCCTCATGTTAGAAAAAACTTACAAATCATTAACAAAACAGATAACAACCCAATTGAAAAATAGGCAAAAGACATAGAAAATGCCTAAAAGCAATACTAAGAGACATGAAAAAATTTTCACCTCACTAATACTCAAAGAATACAAATTAAGATGACAGCATTATTTTTCATTATGAAGTTGGCAGAGATTTAAAAATGTTACTTTTCTGTGTGATGAGGCAAACTGAAATAACAAAATGTTCACACTTCCTACTCCTTCTCAGACCTCCACCACTGAGCTTGTCTGAGGTAAGAAAATTGAGCAGTTAATCATAGGAGATAAGGTTCTATAGCTCAGTGGATTCCAAGGTGAACAGAATAGTGAGCAATCTGGAAACCAGGCCATTTGAGGAATGGCTGAAGGAGTTAAGTGTTTAGCTTGGAGAGTACAACTCTACAGGGAGACACTGAAAAATTATTACAAAGAAGGTATGGATTTACTGTGCTTAATTTTTCTAAAGCAAGGGGAGAAATGGAAGAAAACATCCTTTGGCCACATACAAGGAGGCTCTTTCCTACCATCAGAGCTGTCAAGTCCCAGAGTGGGCTGACTCAGGACATAAGCAGTCTCATCAAACAGAAGCTGACAGGCTTTCTGTCAGGAATGTTCTAGAGGAAACTTCTTGATTGCTAAGAGTACTCTCAAATGTATTTCTCCTCTATAAAGTCATCTTTTAATAACTGCAGAATTTTTATAACATGGTTTATTTTAAGAAGAAACTAATTTAAATGATCCCAGACAAGTGAGAGAATGGAAACCTGCACAGAGTGGGTCTGGTCAAACAGAATTCAGAAACCCCATCATCATCATCAGGAACTAGTATCAGCAGTGTAGAACTTACACACTTACGTGTCTTGAGTCTGCTGAGGTAAGTTGTTTCTAAGTATGTGAGTGAGATGTCTCGGTATAGAATTCTTAGGGTTAAGACTTTTCCCCAAGCTCCTTTTCCCAGATCTATCCATGCCCAAAAATAAATGTGGCGCTTCTAGTCATCTTTAGAGGCTGTGGTAGGTCAGGCGGTGGCCAGTTCAGCCCTCACACTCGCCAAACTCTGAATCTGGAGATGAAGTATCATAATGTGGTCTGTTCCAACAGGGTCATGTAGATATTTTTAAACTCTTAGCACCTGGGTGTTAACTTGTGTATTTTCAGAACTATTCTGTTTGGCTAACATCAAATGACACCCTTCTAAAGGCATGCCGTTAGATGCCAATGTTTTTCTTTGATATAGGATTTAATGAATATGAAATCAAAACAAAAGTCATATCCTGGAGAGATGGAAAAAATAAGCAGTATGCAGAAAAGAAAAAAATATGTTCATTTCTTCACAGAACAGGCAATAAGATTCTAGGTTCATAGGAACCTTAAGTTTCTTTCAGCTAACATCATGACAGCTATGCAGATATGAATATGAAGATACAGATATGAATATGAATATGTGTCATGCAGATATGAAATACAAACATTTAATATGGAACCTATTAGCCCTGAAGCAGAAATTCTCCACACCTCTCTCATGTACCACCCACAAGCCACTTCCTGTTAGCTGTTTGTTTCTAATAGCAGAGATGAACTCCTCGAGGACAGGGACCTCAGAATCCCGTTCCCCCTTTCCCCTAAATACTCTATACTGAATAGCTTTTTTGAAGGCTATTGATGGCGTGGATTGGCATGAGGAAGATCAAGAAACATTCTGAGATGAAGCATTCACATTGAACTTCATGTTCAGACATTTTCCCCTAGTTTATCTACTTGGGATTCCTCAGCTCTTTGTAGTTATTGGACTATAATTCATTTAAAATTTCAGCTGCATTACTGGCCACTGCACAACAGACTGCTGAAGGGGAACAAGTCATGTCTGGCACAAAGTAGGATCTCAATAAAAGGTGATAAATAGATGAAAACATATGAGAAGGCTCATATGCCAGCATCTTTCCCTCAGAGATGTAACTCTGGGCTTGAGCTCCAGTAGGGGAAAGGGAGTTAGCTAGCAGTGCTTATGTGTATAGGGTCAGAATGTCCTTTGTCAAAATTGTTTTTTATAGGTTTCAAATTAAACCAATTTATAGTAAGTGCTGGCATTTAATAATCCTTTTGTCTGAGAAGAGCATAGAAGAAACAGAAGGGAAATCACCAATTTTGCAAAGAAAAAAAGCTTTTATTAAAATTCTATATGACTGGGAAAAAGAATCTTAGAAGCAGCTCACAGAAGACTTTTTAAGAAGGATCTGGAATTAGGACTTCTGAAGAAAAGTTAATGGAACAGAGGTGAGTTGGCGTAGAGGAGAGAACATTGCTGAGTAACCTGATACTCTTCACATTCATTCTGTGAACAGCTTATGATGAAATGAAAGCAGACAGTATTGTGATAGCGTTCAGTGATCCGTACTGTATGTTTGTCAGTATGTCACTATAATTTTATATTGCTGGACTACTGGGGTAGCACAATGTTGAGGAGAGTACACTGGATTTGGGACCAGGAAAATTGGGTGCTAGATACTTTCTAACTCTATCACTTAATAGTTGTGTGACTCTTGAGGAAGTCACTTAATGTTCTAAGATTTGGTTTCTCCAACTCTAAAGTGTGAGGGAGGCAGGGATTGTTCTACTTTCTTCTTGGTGCTCTTCAGAGGGTCAAATGAGATAATGGCTCTTAAAGTCCTTTGTTATCTATAAAGTCCCAGCCACAGTGGGTCACAGTGTTCTTACAAAATTAAGTGTTTGGACAAGATTGAAATTGTGGGCACTCATTTCCCAGAGGTCTTTATACCTAGAGTATCGTCTAGTCCAGATGGCTTTGCCGTAGACTATCTAAGGGTAGGGAGAATGAAGCAGATCACTTCAAAATGCCATTCTGCCCCAGGATTCTTAGTAGCTGCTCATTCCCTCAGGTTACTGTGTCAGAATAGAACGGTCAGTGTGATGAAGGTTGTTTCCTTCTTTTCTAATTTTTGGATAGTTTTCCCTTCAAATGGAATTAAATTAGACATATAGGGCAGGACATTGGGATGTGAGCAAACACCCGCTCTTGGTTTGACTTTTCAAAACGTGAGTCCTGTTTTTTGATGTAAGTTGACTTCTTTGGCCCAGCTTCATGTTGTTTCCTTGTTTGTTGAAAGACACTGGAGATTATTTATGTCTTGGATGGAATCGATTCCCTAGAGGACAATGCTCACTGATTTGTGATCGCATCAGGCATTGGGCAGAATCTTTCCTTTGTGGATACAGAGATGCCCCAAATGTTCTCTTTGACTTCTCCAGAATGGGAACCATTATTGTCTTGGATATAAATGGTCAGTCTTCCTCCCAGACAGGTGAGAAACCAGGGAACAGGACAGAGGATGGACCTTCAGCTTGGAGATTTTCTGGAGGAAAAACTAGCCCAATATTACTGCCACGTCCTCTTACAGCACAGCCTCTTTGTGTGGCCTTTTAGTGGCCTGAAGAAGCTACTTGGCTGGTGACCATCGGCTCCAAAAGTGAAGTGGGAGTGGGGGAAGGAGAATAGAAGAGAAAAATCGAATTTTACAGTTCAGTGGGAAGCAGAGCTCTTTTAGCTCATCCTTCCACTGAGTGAGAATCTTGGAGCCCCTCTCGGTTGGCCATGGCCACTCACTCTCTGAATAATAGGCTACCTCCTCACAACCCTGTCCTCAGTCACGCCAGATGAGCCTTTGGAAAATGAGCTCTTTTTGTGGTGAAATCTTTCTCTTTTAAATTATACTCCCTGGTTTGCTGTCACTTTAGAGGATTCTAGGCTAAATCTATTTTCTTTCACTTCACAGTCCCTGAGTATCTAAAGAAAGTCCTTATGATTTGCGTTATTTTTCCTCTCTGAATGAAATCTCCCTATTTCCTTCAGCCATCCTTACAGAATATGTATTCTAGACACAGAACCCCCTCCTCTTGTACACACTATAGTTTTTGAAGCTTCCATTCTCCTATCCTATAGGGTATAGCTCACCCACCTTTTGTCTGATTCCAAGAATGAGAACTATTTCTCACATAGAGAGTTGATACTTGACTGGTGGGTCTTATGATGGGCTCACTCACTGAAGTGACAAACAGGAACCTTTATTTGTCGACTTGGATGCCCAGACTGTGCCTGATTAGCCCCTTAGGGGGCTTAATTGTGCAATGCCTGACATTCTTGAGCCCCAAGATCTCACAGAGATCCCTTTCCAGAGATTTCAAATATACCCAGCCCTGCTGACCACTCCAAGAGAATGAGAATTACCCCTTTGTTCTCAACCAGTCACAAATGTCTGCTGGTATCTCTCTACTCCTGAAATGCCAGGCCACAGTGTCTAACCGGTGACTTGAATGGCACACTGACTTGCTCTGTATCCTCTTTCTGGTTCCTCCAGACAAGAGTAATTACAGGTTCCTTAGCTCCCAGAGCTTTCCATTTTCTTCTGAGTTAATATGGCTCCAGGCTGCAGCAAGAAATTAGCAGACACAGAATACAGAATCTGGCCCCAGAGGCTTATAAAACAGAGAAGGAGACACCAAAGGCTGAAATCACTTCCTTGCATTTCCTTTCATCCTTTCCTGCAGAGTCTGCTTCACCAAAACCACACCCTTCCTGTGAGATCCCCATCTCAGAACCACCAAGGGCTCCTGCATGCATTAGTAGTTACTGAGCAGAGCGCTGGGGGCACTGAACATATACACGACAACCCCTGCCGGCAGCTTACAGTCCAAGATGGCGTGGCACAGGGTCAGAGTCAATGAGGTCGAGAATGGGAGAAGTGTCAAATTAGCAGTAGTTTATAGGAGAGAAATAGGTTTAGAGAATTAAGTGAAGGGCTCAAAGCTCCACAGTGAAGTAACGGCAGGATTAGGGCTGGAATCCAGTTCTCCTGAATTCCAATCCAAAACTCTCTTTAAAATGATATATGTAAAATCATAAGTACCTGACTGTATTTCTACAGTCTATACATATGTGCATGCATGGGTGTTTGAAATTTTCATTTCTATACATATGTGTATGCATACGTATATTTCATTTGTAGAAAGCTCACATGCTCTAGCTCCCCCACATGCTCTAACCTGATTCTCACAATTACCCCATTTGACAGGTAAGGGAGCCGAGGTTTGCCCACACGAGTAAATGGTAGCAACTAGATTCATAGCCAGACCTTCTGATTCTAGCTCCCTCCTCTTCCAACTGGCATAACATTTTTATTTGATATCAGTGGCCATTACCGAATCCCTCTTCAGGACCCCCATAGAATGAAATTCTCTTTTACCCTGTCCCCCTCTGATATTCTCAACAAAACCCCTAACACAAATTGTCACTGAGATGGTGATGAGGTAAGGTACAATAAAGCATAACAGGAGCACAGAGCACATCAGTAGCCAATGGGAGTCACCTCAGTCACTCTGCAGGACAGGTATAGGCAGGAGGGTCCGAGGTGTGGCCAGGTTCAAGCATCGGGAATAATCCTGGAGTAAACAGGGTTGGAGGCCCATGTCCTTGGTTGGTGGGGGAAACAAACTCATAAAATGATGCTACACTCTGATTACATTTCCTCCTGTTCCATGGTTTTGCATTTATACCATTTTTATTATAATCTTAACAAGCATCTTAGCAACACATTATCTTAAAAATCCGAGAAGACTCTGCTTTGGAAGAACATTTTAGAGATGTTAGAAAGAGAGCAATTGTTTACTTCGTCCCAGCCAGCTAGAGTCCCGAGTTGAGGAAAAGGAAGACAATGGGTATTTACCACACACCTCCTATGTGGCAGGAACTTCACACAGACTACTGTGTTTACTCCTCTCCCCATGAGATGAAGAAACTGAAGCCATATTATAGAAATTATGTAACTTGCTTAAGGACACACAGTCAGCAAATGGCCTGTTAGACTTAGGCATTTGGCTAGTTCCTTCCACGCTGTACACATGGTTTTCCCAGTGCTGGGAAGGCTCAGCTCCTAATCTCTGGCTCCAGAGGACCCTGAACGATCACAATCACTGCTTGAGGTGTCAGCCCTTCTGCAAGAAATGACTTTGCAGGTCACTAGTGAATGGCAGTGGAAACTTGAACACACTCATGATCCTCAGAAAATCAGCCCCAGGATGAGAACTTTAGAGCTGGAACGGACCTTACCAAACATACAGCAACTCTTGAATTTTGCAGATGAGAACACTGAGGCCAAAGGATTAGGATTAACTGATCTGCCAAGGTCAAACGATTTAGTGACTCTGGGACAAAAACTCGTTTTCCTGCCTAGGATAAAGACCAGGAATTCAGCATACTAGTCATGATTGACTGGGAAATAGAAAAAGAAGGGATAAAATATTCAAGAGTGTCTCCTGATACAGGTAGGATTGCGAGGAAAGAAAAGTAGATGCAATGTACATATAGCCAGAGAAAAGAGCCAGTATATGAACCAAAATTGAAAATACAGATCTAGGGTGGGCTGAAGAGACTCAGTAAGTGACTTCCCAGATTGTGTTTTGTTCCCGTTGCACATACAGTTGGAAGCCAAATGCAAGCCACCAAGGTTGCAGTGAAACAGCGAACAATTATAGCGCAAATAGTTGTGGGCAGCTGTGGGAGTGCAAGCCACCTGCTCCAAGTTTACAGCTTTGTTAAACTTGGTAAACATTAAAAATGTAATAGGAATGCTCCCAGTCTGTACAGCATCCCATACTCTTCCTGGGAGGCCTTACTCGGGGAGCTGAGGTGGCCTTGTCTTTGACCGGGCTCGTCTCCCTGTGGCCTAGAGCTGCTTTCTTTTGGTGGAGGTCAGTGTTGGCAACAGTCTCTGGTAGAGACAAAGGGAGGTAGGGAATATCACAGAATCATATATTTTTAGAGTTTGAGGGAATCACAGAGCCCCAGAAAATAATGTCTCTCCTAACATTCTGATAAGGAAACTTGAGATCCAAGAGGTGATGTGTCCAAAGTTATAAATTTAGGTGCAGAACAAACTCTTGATCTCTGAACTTTTGACCCTTTGTCCCCATGAGGTTCATAGATGCCGACAACAAGGGAGTTCTAGTATTACCTATTCATTACAGCTGAAAGGGGCATGGCTCTCAAGCCCCAAGGTTTTCACTTGTCACGTGACTAGGGGGTGCTATTGGCATTTAGTAGGCAGGGACCCAGGATGTGAATAAGTAGCTTGAAATGAGATCATCCTTCATAATGAATTGTCTTGCCCAGATAAGAAAAATTCCCTTGTTGAGAAATATTTTGTCTACCATTTGACTTTACAGTTGAGGAATCTAACCCTAGAGACAGGAACAGGCTTGACAAGGGTCCCAGAGGGAGTCAGCAGTCCCCTGACTCCATCCCACTGAGACCCCGAGTGAAATAGCAGCAGGAAAATGACAGCGCTAGATCCTTCCCTTTCCAGTTCCTGCTGCACTTGCTCTTAAGCTATTTCTAGGTCTGCACTTACTTGGACTTGAGCCCCTCCTGTCCATAGGGCTGCAGCAGATACTGGTGCACGAGCTTGTCCCTGAGAGTCCCAGCCAATTTGATTTTCTTTCTTGATCGGTGCAGGTTGATGATAAAAAGTGTAATAGACCCTCGAACATAGTTGTGGCTGAGATGGAGAAGGAGAAGGGTAAGATGGAGATAAGGTGGTCAGTTAGATGCTGCTAAATAATTTATAGACTGCACCAAACAGGACTGCCCCAGGAAAGGGCACTTATTTTATGATTCTTGACCACCCCTGACCTTCAAAGATAGAAGGCCTTGTTATTGTTTGTGGTTTCTTGCAGAGAAGATACCCGCTTCCCACCACACTCCTTTCATTTTTGTTTAAATATATTACAATGACTTTAGAAAACAAAATATCTTTTTCTGAGAATGAAAATAAAACATGCTGACTGCATGGGGAGAAAAGGGAAAAATACAGAGAAATACAAAGAAAAAAAATTCTCCTATAATCCAAGTATCTTGAGATATGATAAAATTTTGGTAAACATCCTTCCAGTATTTTTTGTTTATTAATTCAACATTAATTCACATATTTACTGAGTACTTTGACATATACATATATATTTCTCAGTTTTCATCTAATTGAGACCACATTGTTTTTTCAGTTCAAGAACATCTTAAACATATTCTCATCTTATTATGTTAGTGTATATTCTTCTACTTACAGAAGAATGCTAAATTCTTCACTTATATAAATGTACCATAATTTATTTAGTTAACCCCCTACCTTTGGGGACTTACATTTTTTCAAAATTTGCCATAACAAATTTACATATGCTAGTATATAAATTTTTTGCATGTCACCATTATTTCAAATAAAGTCCTGGAAGTTGGACACATTAGGACTAGGGGAAGGCACATGGCATGATTCCTAACCAAATCTTCTGGTTCATTCCCAGTGAAGCCTCTCCTTGTGGGAAGATTTTCTGTCCCTACTGTGTTGAACCCTAGAGATCACACAATTGGTTTTGGCCAATGAAATGTGGGTAGATGTGTTCAAATTTCTGTGCAGAAGTTTTATAAGGCAGCCTGTGTTTTGCCATGTCTCTTTTCCCTGTGCCAGAAGACCAACAATGTTCTCAAGAGAGGCTACTCTATTGACCTGTAACCCGGAATGAAGACGATGTGGAGCAGAGCCACAGTTGAGCCATGACAGACAGGTAGTATGCATGAGAAATACACTTTCTTATCAAAAGCCATGGAGATTTGTTGGTCCTCCATTATCATGGCATAACCTTACCTATCCTGACTGATACACACATTTTGCTAACACTGATGTTAACTGCCTAGAAAGCTTGTACCAATTTGCTCTGTTCAACTACCTACAAGAGCACCCATTTCCTCATACCCTTAAGAATAATGGATATTTCCTTTGCCTTTGGGGACATGTCTTGAAAGAAGTTATTTCTTTCAAGACATGTCCCCAAAGGCAAAGGAAATAAAAGTGAAAATGAACTTTTGGGACTTCATCAAGATCAAAAGTTTCTGCACAGCAAAGTAAACAGTCAACAAAACAAAGAGGCAACCCACGGAATGAGAGAAGATATTTGCAAATGACATTACTGACAAAGGGCTGATATTCAAGATCTACAAAGAACTCCTCAAACTCAACACACACAAAACAGATAATCATGTCAAAAAATGGGCAGAAGACACGAATGGACACTTCTCCAAAGACATACAAATGGCTAACAGACACATGAAAAAATGTTCATCATCATTAGCCATCAGGGAGATTCAAATCAAAACCACATTGAGATACCACCTTATACCAGTTAGAATGGCCAAAATCAACAAGACAGTAAACAACATGTGCTGGAGAGGGTGTGGAGAAAGGTGAACCCTCTTAAACTGTTGGTGGGAATGCAAGTTGGTGCAGCCACTTTGAAAAAGTGTGGAGATTCCTTAAGAAATTAAAAATAGAACTACCCTATGACCCTGCAATTACACTACTGGGTATTTACCCCTAAGATATTGATGTAGGGAAAAGAAGGGCCATCTGTACCCCAATGTTCATAGCAGCAATGGCCACAGTCGCCAAACTGTGCAAAGAACCAAGATGCCCTTCAACAAACAAATGGATAAAGAAGATGTGGTCCATATACACTATGGAGTATTATGCCTCCATCAGAAAGGATCAATACCGAACTTTTATATCAACATGGATAGGACTGGAAGAGATTATGCTGAGTGAAATAGTCAAGCAGAGAGAGTCAATTATCATATGGTTACACTTACTTGTGGAGCATAAGGAATAACACAGAGGACATTGGGAGATGGAGAGGAGAAGTGAGTTGGGGGAAATTGGAGGGGGAGACAAACCATGAGAAACAATGGATTCTGAGAAACAAACTGAGGGTTTTCGAGGGGAGGCAGGAGGGGGGTTGGGTAAGCCTGGTGCTGGGTATTAAGGAGTGCACGTATTGCATGGAGCACTGGGTGTGGTACATAAACAATGAATTTTGGAACACTGAAAAAAAGATAAGATAATATAAAATAAAATTTTAAAAAGAGAGTAAAGGATATTAACCTTTTAAAATACTCTTATCAATCTGAGAGGTGATAGTGGGATTTTGTGTTGTATTAATTTGCATTTTTTAAAAAATTCATGCTGAGGGGCAGCATTGTTTTCATTTGCCTGTTTGCCATTTTATCTCTTCTTTTGTGAACTGGCTATTCATGTCCTTTGCCCATTTTCTTATTGATTTATAAAAACTATTAAAGATAGTGATCCTTTGTCTGCATGTATGTTGAAAAATTTCCCCCAGGTTTCTTTGATAAATTCAGTTTGTTGACATTGTATTCTGATGTATGAAATTTTAAAACTCTTAGATAGCCAAATTTATTGATCTTTTTGATTTCAGCTTTTGCTGTTTTACCTACACCAAGATTATAAAATTATTCGCATTTTGGAATCCTTTTAAACCAGCACAGGATGTTCAGAAGCCTGGAAGAACTATATGCCTACATGCAAGAGCCTTTCAGCATGTATCAACAAAACTATAATGATTTCCTTCTTTCTTGTAGGAAAAAAGACTTTGTTTCTAAGGGGTCCCCTAGGGCCCCATCTGGATGGGTTAATGAGAGGAAACAGGAGAAATGACCCAGTCCTGCCTTCAAAGGAGAAGTTTAGAGAAACTCTAAGTCAACTTTGCCCAGAGGAAAATATCATTCCTTGCAGAAACAGCATCCCTTAGTCTCTGGGTCACTCACCTCTGCTTCTAAAGGTGCTAATTAAGAGTAGAGTGACTAAGAACAGGTCAACATGATAACTTGGGTTGTTTCTGTTTTTTAATAAAACAGTTGCTAGGACTCATCCTGAAGACTTTGATTCCATCTGTTTGTGATGGGAGCTAGGAATGTGTGTGTGTGTTGTGTGTGTGTATATATAAGTCTTTCTAGGATATTTGGCAGATGAGTTGAGTTTGGGAACCATTTGCCTAGAACAATCCATTAAGGTTAGAAGAAGAATTCCCAAAGCATATTCCATTGACTTTGTGTCAGATAATTTTCCTTACATCTGTAGGAGGGCACATTACTGTGTTTGAAGGCTTTCTGAAGGCCTGCACTGATACTCTGATAAATTATTATATGACTTTTCTCCCTGGTTCCTTCTTTGGTCCTTCTTAATCTTCTGAAGCATGTGAAGTAGTTTTTGGAGCCAGCTGAGTTAGGTCAGAAAAGAATGCCCATTAACTGAGCAGACTTGTGTCACCGGAGCTCAGAAGATGCTGCTAGCCGGCGTCCTGCATTTGCTGTTAGAAGAACACCAACTATATTCCATTGGTGGGCTTTAAGCTTAGCTTTGCTGAGGAAATTGAGCGAAACACCATTAACTACAGGTACTCTGGGCCTCAGTGTGAGCAAAAGTAGGCATGCCTGGGCACCAGTTTTGCCAGACTGCGGTAAACTCTTTTGCTAACTACAATCAGATAACCTCAAAGGCCATCAGTGGAGGAGGGAGAGCCTCATGCTTGCATTGAGTTTTTCCTCTGCAGAGCTGGGGCAGGATGAGCCCTGGGAGACTGAAGAGGAGAATGGTGGGATGCGGGGAAGTGGTGGGTGGGAGGGAGACCTGAAATCACAGCATTGCCGCAGGGAAAGCCGTCTTTTCAAGCTGCTTGGCAATGGTCTGATTTCCATTTACATAGTTCCCCTGGGAGAGACAAAGCAGTACTGAAAGCCAGCTCAGAGACCCCTGAGCAGAGGCTTTCACAGAATCCACGGAGCTCCCTCAGGTAGGAACTAGCATTGAAGATTGCCTCAGCCATCCCTTCTGCTTGGCTGAGGGGCAAGGATGTTAAGCAGAGGTCATTTGGCTATGAAAATACATTCTTGGCTGGGGAGTGTAGCACCAACCTGAAAGTACTGTGTCGAGAATCCAGAGTCCTAAAGAATATATATTCTCTGCCCACAGAAAAATAATCTGGAGGAGTATCTGTTGCCTATGAAGATAGGGTCTGACTGGTGGCTTTTGGTTCTTTTAGTGAATGTCCTTTCCTGCTTGGTAGAACATCTACTTTACCCCATGTCTCACTCATGGTGAGACTTCTTCCTTAGCAGGGAATCCATGCATCTGGAGTTCATCTTTCTGACTATTCTTTTGCTGCTTGACATCTTCTCTGTGATGCCATGGGGGTAAAAGGAAGTGAATCAAGGAAGGGAGGCTCAAAGTGGGGTATCCTCAATGTAAGAGGTGGGGGACATCATAGGGAGAGGTGCATTTTGACTTCCAGATAAAAAATAGTCACTGTTCTAGAAATGTCTCCAGTGAAGCTGGGAGGCAAGAAAAGGGAAGAGAAGATGGTGCTTTGGAATCCATGGTCATTTCCAGTGAAAGTCCATGTGTTTGAGAACCGGGTTGGTCCATTGTCTCCAAATCTAAGTCAAAGTTTTTGGGTTCGGTAAAAGTCAGACCATGTTTTGCCAAACATTTTTTCCCCTAATTTCAAAGCCCCTGTGTATTTTAAGGGAAATTTAATCCACATGTTTCTGATTCATTTACACTTAACTCATCAAAATATTGTTTTGTAAGAGTCATTTGATGTCCAAGAAGCCCCAGGAACCTTTTTTATGAGCCTTTAAAAAAATTTCTTCTAAAAAACAGGAAGTCATGTTTTGCCAATAATAAACAAACTTGAACCCCAAAAGGCTCAATTTTGCTTCAATATCCACCAGGTTCCAATTGGTTCTGAACTTGGCTTAAGACCTCAGCTCCTCCCCAGAAACATACATTGTTTCAGCCGAATGGTTTATAAAAAAACAAGTTTCCCAGTCAAAACGTATTCGTTCTCTGAACAAGAAGATCTAAGGTGAGAACTGCCATACTGCGGGCTCCTGATCTATTGACTCTAGAACAGAAGGCAGCAGAACACCTGCTGGTATTGGTGTGTGCAGGGAACTTTTGATCCTTAATTGATCATAAAACACGCCACTCTCCTAGGTCAGAAACAAACCACAATGTAAGAGAGTGCCATGAAAGGCAGTGAGGTATTCAAATAGAGGTTGCAGAACTGCCAAGGAGGTTGCAAAAGGAAATTCTGTTGTACAGGACATTGGGTCCAAAGATCTCTGAGGGTTCTTCCCAAGTGTAAAATTCTTTGCATTATTAATGTTGTTATTATTTGCATAGAGGGGTGATACCATAAGACTTCTGGAATTCAGTCTGATAATATAAGTGCAGATATCTGGCAAGATGCTCGGCACACAGCAAGTGCCCAGTCTACACTGGAGTGCAGGAGTTGTTTCAATAGACAGTCTCTCTGGATTGTTCTACTGCTAAGTTTATACTTTCTCACCCAATCCCTGTTTTGACCAAGGATATATATTTTCAGAGTATTGGTCAGGAGTGACTAGTGTAAAGCCAACATGCCCACTCTGGGACATTTCTGTGACCTTGAGTTGTTGACCATGAATAAACCAAGTGAATCAGCAGTGCTTCCTCATGACTGTCGTGGAATATGAGGGGTGCTGGCAGGGCACACGGCTTCCCAGGGAGAAGGAGCAGACACACTTGTCCTACCTTACCTATCTGGGGCACCTGACACCCACAGACATGGAGGAGATCTACAAACCCAGCCATCTCATGCATCCATCGTGGACTGACTTTCTAATAGGAACAAAAAGACCTTCCACCCTGTTCTTATCATTACAGCCATATGTGCAAGAGATCACTCAAGTCTCATCTTCCTTTTTTAATGGGGAAGAGGGGCGGTACTGACAGGAGCACAATGGCACTGTTTCCCCAGAGAGGTTCTGAAGTGGATTCCCACAGAAAGCAGAGGAGAGCTGGTGATTAGAGAGAATATTAAATCCAGATGATTTTAGTGACTTGTTTGAGGTCTCCTGCTAGTGAATGGTAGAATTCTTAGCCATTCTAGTACACCACCGCGTTCTGGATGACATGCTGATATCAAAGGGGAAGAGAGTAAGAACTGTAAATCATCCATGATGTCTTGATGCCCTGTTTCTGCATGCATGCATGCATTCATTCATTCATCAAACATTTCCTGAGGTCTTCATGTCAGTTTACCATATCAGACACCAAGAATACAAAAATGAATGAGACACTGGCCCTGAGTTCATGGTATATTCAGAATATTAGTGACAACTCCCCACAAGCATGTTAAAGAATGTGAGGATGAGCACTGGGATGAGACTATGTGAGGAGCCCTCTGTGAGGACATGGAAATCCTGCTAAGCCCACGACTACTGACATTTTCCCCCTGGTTCCTCAGACCAATAGTATAAAGGGCACAACTGATGTGTTTCCCAAAAGAGACAAAAGGTGCCAAGGGTAATATTTCTCTCTTGAAGCTGGGGGTCCTCCTTTTGAGTGGTTACCTCAGGGCCAGGGTGGAGACAAGGAGTACAATGTATCCTTGTGTGGTGATCAGATAACTCCAGCCAAAGCCATAAAGCAGTCACTCTCTGTCAGGTATTGGATTGAGCTTCCTGTTGAGCAAAAGGGACGTTGAAAGCCTCTGGCCTCAGCCCAAACCAGCCTCCTCTCATCCACAATAGGCACTTGTATCTACAGACAAGACAACTGGCCCCTGGCCCCACTATGTTCAGAGTGATTCTTTGAAAAATCTTATCATGATAAATTAATTGACTTGGCTCCTCTCTCATCAAGGAAGGAGAAGGAACGTCTATTGTAACCTGACCACTGGAGCTCTTTGTGCTATCCACTGCCCATGATCGGCCCCTGATAGGCCCACCGGAATGAAGTTCTGGCTGGAGGCACTGGCTTCCTCCTCCCATCCTCCACTGGCATTAAGAGAAAGAGTTCTTTTTCAGAGTTGCCTACTCTGCTCCTTAAACAGGAAGTGATGTAGGAAAGCCAAATATGGTCAGATGGGTTTGGCTTTAGGCTCTGTTTTCAGTTTTTACATTCCAATCCTCATGTTTTAAAATTTTATCTGCCTTTATTTATTTACTGATAATTATTTTTCCTGTTTATTTACAGACAACTTCAATGACAACCACTGCTTCCGATCAAAAAGAGAAGGATAGCCACACTGTACCACACTGATTGTTCTAAGTCCAGCCCACTAAAAAAAGGAAGCCTAGTCTTTATTTAACCTCCTAAGATTTAAAATAGTTGGAAAGATTTCTGAAATTCTGAAAATGGTTCTAAAGCTGGCATAACTTCCTTTGGGCTTTCCAGCTTGGGACACACAGGTCTAGGGCTAGGTTTCTAATGGGAGAGCTCTCCAGCGTGCACCTTAGAAATGTAGACTTATTTCCACAAGCTCTGCTGCTGGATCATAGGAACACATTTTGTGTCTCTAGCTTTGGTTCAGGTGTAGGTACACACAAAAAGCCTCGTGGGCCTTATCAACTGGAAGAGAGAAAATGTTCAATAAAAATTTGTTGGATGAAGAAGTAAATGAACAAATGGCATGTGTTTTTATGAACTTTTTGTGCATCAATCCTTTGAGAGTGAGAAAATAGTTTTACCTGGGGAAAAAGCTATTTATCAGAGGTCCTTTGAAACCTGCAAAGAGCAGGTATAATGACTCCAGAAGCAGTTTACAGTCAGTCTTTTAGGGGTCCCAAATGGTATGGAATTCTAAGAGAGGCCTGAAGCCTGAAGCCCCTCGGGAGTGGCTTTCTGCGACGTGTCTCTGAAGACTTACTTGTGGTGGTTTGTGCAGTGAGCATAAATCCTTAGTTTGTCCCGGATCACTCGGCCTGGCCGTGGCTTCCGTTGGAGCCCGGCCACATGCACAGCCAAGACTTTGGGGCCGATCAGGCGCTTGTAAAGGAGAGAGAGCCAGTAGTCCTGAGGAGAATAGAGAGGTGGAGGGTTAGAGAAAGAAGCATGTTGACTGTCATGAGTAAACATATCAATACATGGGCCAGAAACCACTTCTTACCAGGGGTACAGTGAATCATGACTAAAGAGACCCTAATCCTGTAAGCATGTCAACTCAATTAAGTGCTCACCTTGGGTTGATAATGAAATGGGTGTAAGGACCTATTTTATATTTTCATACTTTAGCAAGAGGCTTTCATTGAGGTTAAGCAAAAACCTTGTTGTTTAACCCTTAAACTGTCCCTGCTCTCCTTCCCCCAGGGGATTCACTTAAAAACAAGTCCTGGAAACCAGCTCCAGGTAACAAAGCCCAGATACAAGGCTGGGTCAGGCCAGGTGGAGACATCAATCAGTGGGGGGTTGCATACTGTCTCCCTGGCTACCAAGGAGTATGGGCCCCTGCCCTTTGGGAGCCTTTTTGGTGCCAATCCTAATCAAGGTGTAATAGGCTGGGTCAAATGTCTACTAGGGTAAATCATAACTCAATTGTCACCTAGCATCACTGGAGTTTCCTGTGTGTGTTAAAATCTCATTGGTCACCTGTGCTTGGCCAGGCCCTACCGCATGGCCTTTGCCCTTAAAAGCTAGTCTGTGAAACAGAGAAGGGTCGCCCTCTCTTGTAAGAGGTGCGTCCCGAACGTTTGGTTAGATTCTTGATGCTTGGCGCGAAATAAAGCTTTGCTTGACCTTCGCTTTATATCAGTCTCGCTCCTTTAATCACGGACCCATTATTGGGGCATAACAATGGGCACTGTCTAAGGTGACCTTTTCAACTGACCAAATGAATTTGGGAAAATTTAAGTTGGGTGGAACCAGACAGGCATGCAAAACAAATGAATCAAAGTTTTTCACATACGATATAATAACCTTTTGGGGCCTTACATTTTCAACTTTCTTTTCCTATGACTTGACTTTTGCACTGGTTTATGACTTGTCTTATCCTCCCAATATTGTCACTAAATACTATTAGTGTGGTGGGAGGGAGATGAAAATCCTCCAGGCAAGAGACCAGGGTCCTGGATTCCAGAGTCAGAAATGCAAACAGAAGAATATTTACAAACCATGGTGCTACTTCTTGGTCATCCTCAATAATTCTGAAATAAAAAGAATAATTCTAAACTAAAAGAATGTGATGTTTTTAACCATTCTGGCATCCATTTGTAACTGATTAATAAATATTCAATCTGTGATCCACACATGTATTTGAACTTACAAAGCCTATTCACTGCCACCTTAATTTCTATGGTATTTGCTATTATGATATTTTGTTTTTATACTTGATACAAGATATATTTTGTATTTGTTTTGTATTTGCTCTTATATCCAATTATGGGGTAATGACTTCAGTGTTTACAACTCCCCATGTAAAAAAGAGCTCCCTAATTTGTTTGGGGGCTTCCTCCCTCCCCATAATTCTGGAATTCCAGAACCATGCCATTCAGTGTGGACATGCTACTCAAGTTTTAAAGACATCATGCATGTTTTCTCAGTCTTCATCTTTCCAGGCAGAAATATTTTAATGATCTTCTTCTTCTTCTTCTTTTTTCCCCCCTTGTGTGGTCTTCTATAATATCAGCTGCTTAAAAATGTCTGTTGAATTGCATAAATCAGAACAAAGTCTCAAAGTCCCTTTGTTGGCAGAATAGCTTTATGTCTGCCCTGAATAGTGAGCTATAAGATTTGCTTAACCACCTAACTTAGTTAACTCTAAGTGTCCTCAGAATGGCTGTAAAATTTGGTCTCCTAATATTTAAAATGCCAAATATTTTATCACCATCAATCATATAAATGAAAAAAACTCATTGGTTCTATTTGCTCTTATTTGATGACAATTTCTGTATTTTTAATTTGCAGTAAACTTTGTGAAGTGATTATCACAGTCATCCCTGTTTTCAATGGGATATCCACCTTTTTCTTATTGATTTGTAATACATCTTTTAATATTATTGGTAAGAGTCTTTAGAATGTATATTGAACAAATATATTCCATCCAAGTTTGTAGCTTACTTGTTATCAATGTTTATGATTTTTTTGACATGGAAAATTTTTCAAGAAATTTTTAGATAAATATATCCATTTATTTCTTTTGATTTCTTTCACTTCTTTTATTCTTACAAAGTCCTTTCTCACACAAAGATCAGATCAATCTTCATTAATATTTCTTCTAGTTCTTTTTATATAATCATTTAAAAGTGTAACCTCTTGGGGGGTGGGAAGTTGGGCCAGCCTGGTGGTGGGTATTGTGGAGGGCACGTATTGCATGGAGCACTGGGTGTGGTGCATAAATAAGGAATTCTAGTACACAGAAAAACAATTAAAAAAATTAAAAAAATTATATAAAAAGTGTAACCTCTTAACTCATTGAAAATTATTAGCTGTATGGTACTAATTATTTTCTAAACTATTTACAACAACTAGCTGTAGAATCATACAGTTGATAACTTATTCCTAAACACATCTTGATCACGTACCAAGTTTTATATATATGTAAAAACATATAAATATATCTATAATATATAACATTATAATATATAATATAACATATTATATTATCAGTTTTACATCATTTTCATTATTATAGTTAGCATCTTAATATCTAGAGGTTCAAGTTCATTTCATTTATAACTTTTCTTTGTTCAAACTTTCTTTAGTCATATCCATTTATTTTTCCAAATGAACTTTGAAATCTTTTTGTCTTGTTTGTTGTTGGAGAGAAATTTGAGGCTAGTGTGAATTTTATTCTGTTTGGTTAGCTTATTTATTTTCTATCTTTTGTATTCTGCCAGAATGCTTATAGAAGTCATGTTTTATCCTTGATATTTGAACTTTTATCAGAAATGTGTCAATGTGGTTTTCTGCATTAATTTGCTGATATTTGGAGAGTACTTTTGATCAGAAAGACTAAGGCCCTTTTTTTTTTTTTAAACCTATGAGGATTTTCTTTAAATATAGCTTTGACTTTTTTTCTTTGTTTGCTCCACTCATGGTTTTAGGAAGACTCCTAAAACCATTGTTGTGAGCCCTCCATCCTGGGCCTGCACATCTGTCATCAGCTTTCTCATCACTTTTTAATCTTTTTGTTTTCCCTCTGCAACAGGACATCTCACGTTTGTCCTCTACATTTCCTCCAGGATCATTTCTGTCATTTACCAAGTCTAATGAGTATTTTAATTGTTATGACAATTTTCCTTTCCTTGTAATCTTGTCTCATTTAGCTTACCTGATTGTCTGGCACTGATTTAAAAATTGTTTTCCATTTTATGTGTACTGTGTATATGTTTTCCATAATACATGACAAATATTTATAAAAAAATTTTCATGTACATATAACTTACACGAGAGTTCTGAAGCATATGAGAACCTGCCACCCACCTGAAAGTCTACCTTAACACCCAGGCCGTGGCATCTTGTTAAGCAATTCTTCCCTTTCCCCATTTTTGTGTTTTCTATTCACATTTTAGTTCATATTTTAGTTTTATCCATACATTTGCTCCTAAGAAATATGTTATTTAATCTGTTAGCGTTATAAAAGTGGTATCATGCTGGATGTCATTTTCTGTGAGTTACTTTTTTCACTTAACATTATGCTCCTAAGATTTATCCAGGTTGTTATCTGTACTTATTGTTTATTCGTTTTCAATACTGTATGATACTTTATTGTGTGAACATACTACAATTTGTTTATCCATTCTTCTGCTGATAGATATTTGGGTTGTGTCCAGATCTTTGCTGTTATGAACAATGTGACTTTGAATATTCTTATTCCAATTTCCCAAGACACAAGTGAAGAAATCTGGAGAAGCATTGCTCCAACTGTGATTGGAAACCAGCTGCAGCCTCAGCAGCAGTGTTTCTCAGAAATACACATTCATAGACTTTATCCCAGACCTACTGAATCAGAATCTCCAGGGGGCGGGGCCCCCAAATTGTGTGGCTTTCTAGGTAATTCTGATGCGCATGAAAGTTAAAGAAGCGCTGTTCTACTAGAGTACATACCTAAGGGTGGAATTGCTGTTTCATACCCAAGTAGACAAAGACTCAACTTCAGAGTAAGGCCAAACTCTTTTCCAAAGTGATTTCAATTATTCCAATTTATAGTTCCTCCAGCAGCATCTGCATGAGTTCACTCTCCTTGCCAACACCTTTATTTTCTGACTGAATTTTTGCCAAGCCAGTGGGCATAAAATGTCTAGCTCTTTTTGTGTGTTGTTTAAGAAGTCCTTCCTCAGGTCCAATTCATAGATACTTTATATTCTTTTATAATTTAGAGGGTTTTTTTCCCCCTCTAATCATTAAATCTTTAATCAATCAGGAATTGATCTGCTGGTGTGGTGTGTGAGGTAGGTATCTAACTTCATGTTTTTCCTTGTGGATAGTCAGTTATACCAGCATCATTTACTAACTAGTCTCTTCTTTCTGTAGCAGTCCGCAGTGTCCTCTGTGTCATCTATCAAACTTCCATATGTTCATGGGTTTGTTTCAGAGCTCTCTATTCTGTCTCACTGTGCTGTCCTGTATCACTGCTGCACTGTTTTAATTACCATTGTTTTACATATGTCTTGACATCTGGTAGAGCAACATCTCCTATCTTATTCTTCAGGAATGGCTTTGCTAATTTTGGGCCTTTACTCAGGCACAGACATTTCAGAATCAGATTCTTAAATATCTAAACAAAATCTGCTGGGACTTGGGAATTTCATTGAATTTACAGCTCAAATGAGAAGAGTTTACATTTTTATAATATTGAGTCTTCTCTCATAAATACAGAAGGCAGTGAAAAGTAAACGTCTTCCAGTCAGGGAATCTTTTTTCCTTCTTTGTTTCTTGTTTATTTGTTTGTTTCTTTCAAAGTTCACAATCTAATTTTTTTCTATTAAGAAAGTATCCTAGATCTTTCACAATGAAAACAAATCTTGAAAGGAAGAGAAAACATGGAAATGTTTTCTGTTCAGGGACTGAAATCAGGAAACATTTTATTTTTAGGAGTTTTAGTTAACCATTTAGTAGTAAGCATAGCAATAAGGAGAATCTGGTGTTAAGCCCCAAACTTGCTCTGTTGGCACATTCACTGATTTTTCCATTTCTAGAGTAAGCACTTTCAAAGTGCTTCTATACTTCTTCTCTCCTTTTTTTTTTCCCCCTCTGCTTTTCCTTTTGGTATTCTCTGCAAACTATTTGTGATGATCTCTCTAATTCTATTTCCAAAAGTGTCCATGGATCTACAAAAGCTTTCTTTTTCTCACCTCCCACCCCACCGCACCCCACCCCACCTCCTGGAATTCATGGATAGAGTACTCAAGTAAAGCATGTGATCTAGGCAATAGTTGTGTGTTTCTCAGATGCTGTAGGCAAATGTTTGCTTTTTTAAAAAAATGTTGACAGCTCATAGACATATTGTTTAAGTGCACATACATTCGTGATAACATTGAGTATATAGGTGTACATGCAATAGGTTGATAAACATGAAACTTAGGATAATGGTCACCTTGAGTGGGGCAGGAGGAATCAGGGGAATGGCATAATAGCAGAATGTAGAGATTGATGGTAGTATCTTAGATTTGGGGTTGTGTGGTGGAGGAGTCACAGGTGTTGTTACTGTTTTGCTTTCAAAGTAACATGTAGGCATTGATAATCTTTTGAACATGTCAAATAAGATATTAAGAAGATAATAAACGAAAATTATGTATGCATTTGTTTACCAGAGTTTCCCTTCCGAAGATGACATTGTCAATCCACACATAGTCTGGTATTTCTTTGAAATGTTTTGCCCAAAGAGAGATGGGTTTACAGTGATGTGCTGCTGGTTCATCATCTCTTCCCTCAGGGGAATGGAGGATTTGGGTTGGTGTCAATTGATGGTAGGTTAAAAGTCAAGGTGAATGTGAAAATTTCACCTTTACTTAGTTCCATGTACCATTTTCAGACTCCTCTCTTACCCTAGTTCTTCTCAGTTCCCTTATTTACCTTAACTCTTTTTTAAAATTCCACCATCCCTGCCTCTCTGTCCTTATCTCTCCTTCATGTACACCAGCTCTCAGCAGAATCAAATTATATTTCCCACCTGCCTCCCCCGATCATTTCTCCCTCCCTTTCTCCTCTTTCTTTCATTTTCCTATGAATATGTTCCATTTGTATAATCCTAAATAAAACTAAACAAATGAAATGATTCCTTAACTATCTCTTAAGGAAATGACATGAAAATGTAGGAAAAATGACCTCTATGCATAGAACAGATAGGAAAAAATAAAGAATGCTCATACATACCTAACAACAGGACATTATATGAAAGAAAGATGGAATGTAAATAGAAGTTTTCAGACAGTAAGGGTCATCAAGAAGGAAGGCTAAAATAATGGCTTTTTATGTCAATAATAAAAAAAATCTAAAGCAAGGAACACATTGCAATTTTTAAGGGATAAAGGGAGACACAAACAAATTTTTTAAGTGTATCAGACAGAAGAGGAGGTAGAAGAAAAATAGTGTCCATTTATTAGCTGGAGAGGGAAAACTAATAACAGATGACACTAAAAAGACAGAGGTTTTAAATCTTTTATTTTTCCTTACTATTTATCAAAAAGTCAATTGTTGTCTGAAAGCTAGACAATGCAGTATATGGAGTAAGTTGAACCAAAATAAATGGGAAAAGAGAAAGAAACTGACACAATTTTGCAAAATTTACTGGGTTAATCACAGAACTGTGTGCTCCTTGAGGTCAAAGACTACTTACCCATTGGTATAGCCCATGCCTAGTAGAGCGCCTGGCTTTCAGGTGTGGCTAGAATTAAATTATGGAATGTGTGCTATGTTTAAGGTTCCATGCTAGGCATTAGGAATAGAGTGGTGAATAAGACACACACAGTTCTTGCTATTTTGAGGCTTATATTTAGCAAGAAGAACAGTCCTTAAGCCAAGGAGTTAACAATTAATTAATTTCAATCATGTAATGGTAATGGAGAAATCTATGAGACTGTAATCTAATAGAACTTGTGACCCCATCTAGGTAGGGGCAGAGGGGTGGTGGGTGAGGAAAGAAGTCTTGCATGTAGTGAGATACTTCATTTAAGATTTGAGGAAAAGAGGGGAGGGGATAGAAAGTGTTTTGATCAAGAGACTTACGCAAAGTCTCTGAGATGAGGAGGAGTCTGGAATGCTTGAGAATCTGAAAGCAGACCAGCTCAGCGCAAAGACAAGATGAGGATGGCAGGGCCAGTTCTTATAGACCTGAATTTGTCTTAAAATAAATGGGAAGCCACTGTAGAATTTTAACAGAAAAACTGACATTATTCAATTTACATTTAGCAAGTTGACTTTCACAGCTGTGCAGAAAATGGATTGGAGAAAACCATTTAGGAGGTTAGTTTAGGAGAAAAATAATGATCATTTGATTAAGGTGAGGAAGTTAAATTAGAGAGAAGAAGAGGGATTTGAGAAATATTTAGGAGATAAAATTGATTGGACATGGTGATTGATTGGATACAGAGAATGAGCATGAAACCTGGATTTGGAGCTTTTTCAATGCTCAAATCCTTAATTCCAGAGGATGGGATGGCTATGGCAAGACAAGAGCAGTGTATCCCTTAAATTCTCAAGCACACTTCCTCCTAACCCAACCCCAGCCTGCAAAAACTTACTAAGATCAAGTTCTTCCAGGAACAAGCACAGAACATACCTGAGAGAAAACAATCACAGAGTGATAGTGATACCTAACAAATGTACACTGCATAGATATTTCCTAATGTGTCCCTGAAATTTAGTTCTGAAGTTTCTTTTTATTTTTGGTACATATAAATCCAATGCATAGTTTTGACATGTTTGTCTTTATTCACTTACTTCACTCACTACTTCTCACATTTATTATTTCCATTACTCTAGAGCTGGGCAAGGGGACCCTTGTGTTAGAAAGCTAAGCTCTGGTCTTCCTTCAGCAGCACCCCTCTCCATGGGGTAAGAAGTCCACAGAGCCAAATGCCCATCCTTTTTTCTAGACCATGTTCTGAGCCCCCATGGCTCCAGAATTCCCTAGCTTATTGCCGGGACTTCATAACATAGACCTCAACCTGGAATCCAGCATCCTAAGAGTGGACAGTAGTTCAGAGGTGTGCACTACTAGGCTGAAATGGCATCAGGGGGCAGCTGGTTATGGAGGTATGAACAGGGCTTATAGACTGGGTTGTCTACACTGCATGACCATGACACTCTTGATGATACACTCAGGGTGGGAGGGGTGCTGACCTATGGTCCTAGGTGCTTATCAAAAGGTGAGGGAGCTATGAATACATTCTTTCCTTCTACAAGCATTTCCTGAGCACATATTAGTGGCCTGCAAAGTATCCTGTTGAGTTTGGGTGCTACAAAGATGAACAAGACATCTTCCCATCCTCTAGGAACTTAGTGGTCAAGATACATGTAAACAATTCTCTGTAAAACAAGGCTGACTAAAGTAAACTCCACATGAGCAGAAACCACTTGTAGTACTTCGGGAATTCAGAAGAGGAAATGATTATTTATGACCAGGAGATTCAGGGAAAGCTTCACAGAGAAACGAAAGTGGAGAAATAATTCACTTAGAGTTGAAAGATACACATTCAAATGCTGGACAGTGATTTATTCTCTCTAAACTTCAGTCTCCTTGTTGGGGTTTAATGAGATAATATATCTGGAACATCTGTCATGGTGCCTGGTTAATAAAATATTTAATCATGTTGTTTATTCTTCTCTTTATTCCTTGAAATACTTTTTTAGCCTCCTGAAAATAGTTACATTCCAGTATGTACATAGCTCTTTTGCAAGTTTCCCTGAAAATATAAACATAACTGGTATGTGTGTGGAGGGGGGGTTGGGCGTGTGTGTGTGCATGCGTGTGTGTGTGTGTGTGTATGTATACATGTGTGCATGTGTTGGAAGATTAAGGATGGTTGGAAGGAACCTCCTTGAAATCAAGACTTACTTTTGCAGCCCCAGTGCCTGTGAACATAGATATTGGCACTCAATAAATGTTTGATTGAATGAATGATCAAATGAAGGTTCCCCTCCTGAAGACAATGGGAGGGCATCTAGGGCTGAATGGAAGTGAAATGATAACTTTGCAAGATTCAAAGGTTATAGTTTTCCCGAGGACTGACAGGCCTTGTTGCAGCTGCCTAAACTTGTCTAATCTCAATGTTTCCCTCTTGTGAGACGTATAAATGCACTGGAATGGACAGCAAAATGACAAATATTTTTCCTTCACAGAGCTTCTTGTCTGACTTCCAAAGTCACAAAAACTTAGTTACATTCTATGGTCACAAATGCTACACCAACAGCCACCTTCATCTAGATATCTGACCTCACAGAGCCAAGAAGAAATGAAGTGGAACATCGCCGTGGATTTTTGCACTAGACGTGGCGGTATGCCAGAGCTCACATGTGAGGACAAGAACCCCGCGGCTCCAACTTCCTCCACAGAAAGGGAGCTGCAGGGAAGATCCACAAAATTTCCATGTGACTAAAGCATCTTTGGAAATACTAAAAGCTACAATTTTCCCTGCTGCCCTCCCTAGAGGGGATGAAATCCCTTCCTATCAATTTTTTTTTACCACCTTACTCACAACTATCAAATGGTTTCCTGTTGCTTGTAGGCTAGAGACCAGGGGCTAAAACTGGTTGTTTTTAACATGAATTGGCCCCTTACCACCCTGCCTTTGCAAACTGGCCTTTTATGCTCAGGGACATTGATTTTTTTTTTTCTCTCTCTCCCAACCTCAGTCAGGGCCTTCCAGTTTCTCTAATTGCCCCCCAATCCCATCCCACACACTCTTTCCCCAGTATGTAGGATCACTAGGACACACACATATGTTTTGTTAACTCTTAGCTCAGTTGTTAGCTTTAGGGTAATTTTCCCAAGGAAGCCTTCCTTGACCACCCCCATTCCCTGCCTAGGCTAAGTCACTTTTCTGTGTTACATGTTCTCATAGAACAGCAGAAATAGTTTCTCATAGGAAGCCTGATTTGGTTTGTATTTACACATTTATGGGTAGGATTTCTGGTTCATAGGTCTCTTCTCTTCTATGCTATGACTTCTGTCATGGTGGGGCTGTGTTTTCTCAGAGCTGTGTGCCTGAGTCTAACACAGCACCTAGAACTTATAAAGGTGCTTGATAAAGAGGCAGTACTAGAGGGGCCTAGAGGTACCCATTTTCCCCTTGGTCTGGCCTCCTGCCCTTGCTCCTCTTACTCAGTCTTATCAACAACTGGATTTTGGGCAATCTACTTTGAAACAAATTACAAAGTTTTTCCATACTCAGCTCCATCAATCCCAGCCCTAAGTAAGGGTAGGAGGAAGCACTGGCTCAGCTGGGGCTCTGTGATGCAGTCAGAGGGAACAGCGAGGAACTTCTAGCTAAGGACAATGGGGATGATGCCCAAACCAGAGAACTGAGTGGAATCAAGACCCAGGAAAACTTTCAACCTGGAAATGCAGCCCAGACGGTGATTGCTCAAGGAGCACCAGAAGTACTGCGGTGTGACTCAGAATTCCAGGAATACTTCAAGTGAAAGCAATCACAAGCTTGCACAAAGAATTACAAAGACCTGCCTTAAAACTGTTCACTGAGGCAAGGTAGGTGATGTTGTCTGGCTCCAAAATGCTGGGGGCAGAACCGAGAGGTTAGCTGTAAAATGAAGCCAAGTTATATGCTTTCAGTGAGAGTTATTTTTGGCAAATATGCATTATCTATTCTTATTTCAACAACTTTGATAGTCAGATCATGAAGATCTAGCATGTCATTGAAACATTTTCTAGTGCTGAATATTAAGAATGAATTGCCAAATGGTATAGCCACTGTGGAAAACAGTTTGGCCATTCCTCAAAAAGTTAAACATAGAATTACCCCAAACACAGCAATTTCACTCCTAGGAATATACTCCAAAGAACCGAAATCAGGGACTCAGACACTTGTATGTGAATGTTCATTATAGCATTGTTCACAATAGCCAAAAGGTGAAAACAGCCCAAGCGTCCATCACCAGATGAATTAAATATGGTCTATCCATACAGTGGAATCTTACTCAGTCAACAAAGGAATGAAGTTCTGACATATGCTACAATATGGATGAACTCTGAAAACACTATATAAGTGAAAGAAGCCAGACACAAAGGACAAATATTGTATGATTTAACTTACATGAAACATCTATAGTAAGTAAATTCAGATACAGAAAGTAGAGGTTACGAGAGGGTGGGGGAGGAGAGAATAGAGAGTTACTGCTTAATGGGTACAGGTTTCTATTCCAAGCAATGAAAAATTTTGGAACTAGCAGAGATGGTTGCACAATATTGTGAATGTACTTAATGTCACTGAATTGTATACTTAAAAATAGTTAAATTAGCAAATTTTATGTTCTATGTATTTTACCTGAATTTAAAAAAGAGAAAAAATAAATTGCCAGAAATAAACTTTCTTGAGAATAACTTGGTAATATGCATCTAAGTCTCAAATTCCTGCCTACTCTTGGACCCAACAATTCCACTTCTCATAATTTATCCCAAAGAAATAATCATAAGACGTGCAAAGATTCATCTGCAAGATGTTTGCTGTGGTTATTATTGGTTTTGTGTCCTAAATTCCTCCTCCTGATTATAGCATCTGGATTTCTATTCAGAAATGACTCAGCCATAATTGTATACTGTTTATCAAGGTTCCCTGATCTCCCTTCAGTAGACTAAGTGATCTTATTAGGCTAGTTGGGGTTTCTCTCCATGGAAATCTGGAAACTGAATGGTATGGCCAAGTGCAAGAAGAGTGGCTGGAATAGATTTATTCTATGGAATGGCACTTGGAGCTGACTGTCATGGGTTCTGCCCCCTGGGTTCCATGCTGCCCTGGATTCTATCCTTTCTAAGCTGTGTGCTTCAGCTTTTCAACTACCCCATTTCTTCTCTGCTTAAGATCCCTAGATGTCTTCCCTCCCTCTTTTTCCTATGACTAAAGAATCTTAATTGGTTCAATGGTCATCACAGCATTATTTTTAATGGGAAAAAAACCTGAAAACAATGAAAAATTAAATAAATAAAGTATTGGATAAACAAATTATAGTAGATCAAACTGTGGATATTTTGCAGTCCCTAAAAATTATGTTTTAGAAGAATAATTAATGATGTTAAAAGATGTTCATTATACTGCCTAGAAAAAGAGGAGGCTCAACACTTCCATTCAAAACACCCGGTGCTCATCACAAGTGCCCTCCTTAATCCCCATTACCTTTTTCACCCACCCCCCACCCACCGCCCTCTGGTAACCATCAGTTTGTTCTCTTAGTTAAGAGTCTGTTTCTTGGTTTTCCTCTCTTTTTCCCCCCATGTTCGTTTGTTTTGTTTCTTAAATTCCACATATGAGTGAAATCATATGGTATTTGTCTTTCTCTGACTGACTTACTTGGTTTAGCATAGTACCCTCTAGTTCCAACCACATCACCGCAAATGGCAAGATTTCATTCTTTTTATGGCACAACAATATTTCATTGTGTATAGTTATATACCATATCTTCTTTATCCATCCATTAGTTGATGGACATTTGGGATCTTTCCATAATGTGGTTATTGTAAATAACGCTGCTGTGAACATCCGGGTGCATGTATCCTTTTGGATTAGTATGTTTGTATCATTTGAGTAAATACCTAGTAGTATAATTGCTGGGTCATAGGGTAGTTCTATTTTTTTTTAATTTTATTTATTTATTTGACAGAGAGAGAGCACAAGGAGGCAGAGTAGCAGACAAAGGGAGAGGGGGAAGCAAGCTCCCTGCTGAGCAAGGAGCCCAACACAGGACTTGATCCCAGGACTTTGGGATCATGACCTGAGCTGAAGGCAGTTGTTTAACCAACTGAGCCACCCAGGAGCTCTGGGTAGCTCTATTTTTAACTTTTTGAGGAACCTTCATACTGTTTTCTTGAGTGGCTGCATCAGACTGCATTCCCACCAACATTGCAGGAGGGTTCCCTTTTCTCCATCCTTGCCAATACCTGTTATTTCCTATACTGTTGTTTCCTGTACTGATTTTGGCCCTTTTGAGCTAAAATGAGCATGAGGTGATTTATCTCAATATAGTTTTGATTTGCATTTCCTTGATGATGAGTGATATTGAGCATCTTTTCATGTATCTCTTGGTCACTTGCACATATGTAAGTGTTGAATCACTAAATTCTACATCTGAAACTAATATTACATTGTATTTTCACTAACTGGAATTTTTTTTTAAATTTTTAATTTCTCTTCAGCGTAACAGTATTCATTGTTTTTTCACCACACCCAGTGCTCCATGCAATCGTGCCCTCCCTAATACCCACCACCTGGTTCCCCCAACCTCCCACCCCCCACCCCTTCAAAACCCTCAGGTTGTCACTAACTGGAATTTAAATTAAAAGTTGGAAAAAAAAAAAAAAAGAGAGCAGGCTCTAAAATAGGGTCATCCTATTTTTGAGGGGAATTAAGTATCTCTGTGGAGTTAAGCTTGAAGTACATACACCTAAATGGAAACAGTACCTATCTCTGAGTAGTACTACTTTTCTTCATCCAATTCCTTTCATACCTCTGGGCCTTTAGAAACACTGTTCATTGTCTGAAGTACTTCTTCCTCCCATGCCCTGCCTGGCTAACTCTTCACATTCTTTGGGTTTCTATCTAAATGAAATTTCCTCTTGGGAACCTCTCTGAAGCCCTGAGTCCAGCTTAGGTTTTCTCTTGTATGTGATCCTGAGGATTCTGCAGTTCCCTTGATAGCAGTTTTCACAATGGACACTAATTGCCTACTGATCTGTATGTGTTGTGTACTAGACCCTTTGGTGAATTCAGGGTCCATGTTTTTCATAACAAGGCCAACAAACATTTCTTGAGTGTTTAATATATGTTTCATATGTATTCTTGAATTTGTCAATGAATCCTATGACAAAGCACTATTATTTTTCCTTCTTACAGGTGAGGATGTGGGGCTTACAGATATAAAGCAATGTACCTAAGTGATGGAACTATAGCTATAGCACCTAGCACAGTATCTAGGTATATAGTAAGTGCTTGATAAATACTTGCTGAATTAATGAATGAATGCACTGAAATTATGTAGATAAATCTCACTATTGCAGCTCTCTGAATATATAATTAAAAAGTGTTACTAGAATTTAAAATGCCAGCCCGGGGTGCCTGGGTGGCTCAGTCAGTTAAGTGTCTGCCTTCAGCTCAAGTCATGATCTCAGGGTCCTGGGATCAAGCCCTGCTTCTCCCTCTCCTTCTGACTCTCCCCTCCGCTCATGTACTCTCTCTCTCTCTCAAATAAATAAATAAAATCTTTAAAAAAAATAAAGTGCCAGCCTGACTAAATGGGTAAGTTATCAGTATACAGACAAAGGGGGAAAACATCTTATCTTACTGATTAGTGATTTCACTGTGAAGCTCCCTTAAAAATTCAGAGTCAGAGTAGAGATAAAAATCAATCCCATCTTTTCTCCTCCTCTGAGTGCTTCTGAGAGAATTAGTAAAATAGCAGCCACATTTCACTGGCTAGATTAGGTACAGGGCAAGGCAAGAGGAAAACACACTCCTCCTTACCTGGAGTGGCCACCAATGCCAGTACTCCTCTCCCTGCACTAGAAGAGCTTGTGCAGGGCTTGAGCGCAGATGTGAAGGTCATTTTCCAGACCTTCACACTGAGAAATATTCCAGGAGTATAAAGAACTAACCTGGGGCAAATGTAATAATCAATTGAGTGTTGCACTGAAGAGGAAAGCTGCAGGCTGCCAAAATGTCAATTTTAAGTTGGGATCCAGCAAACAGAAAAATAAGTTTTAAGAACTCTCCTGATTTTCAGTGGGATTGTTAAGTTTCCTAAATTCACTGGGTTCTCCCTGATTCTCTGAGAGATTCTATGAAAAAAATACATATACCTGTATTTATCTGTACCCTTGTTTCTTCCTAATATTTGGTCTTTGACCCCATTTCCTGACACAGAGTTCCTAAGCCCCTTGTAATTTCCTGGGTGATAGGAGCATCTATTTGTTCTAATGAAGCTACTCTTGTTGGGGTCCTGGGTGGGGTCTGGCCCCCAGAAAGATAAAAGCATGATTAGGAGCTTAAAACTTTCAGCATCCCCTCACCCATTCTCTAGAAAGGGGAGGGGAGCTGGTAATTGGGTTAATAATTGCTCATACCTACACAATGTCGACTCCATAAATATCCCCAAAGCACAGTGTTCAGATTGCTTCTGGGTTGGTGAACATAGCCATGTGTCAGGAGGGTAGTATACTCTAGGGACACTGTTCCTATGCTCAGGACTCTTCTGAACCTGGCCCTACATATCTTTTCATCTGGCTGTTCACCTGCATCCTTTATCATATTCTTTATTACATAATAAATGAGTGAACCTAAGTAAATATTTCCTGAGTTCTGTGAGCTGTTCTAGCCAATTATCAGACCTGAAGAGGGAGTCATGGGAACCCTGACTTATATATAGCAGGTTGTTGGTCAGAAGTACAAGGGACAGCCTGGAATTTGTGACTGGTGTACAAGGTGGGGGCAGTCCTGTGGGACTGAGCCCTGGTGGGACCCAATGCTACTCCAGGTAGACAGTTTCAGAACTAAACTGAACTGTAGGACACTGAGATGGTGTCGAACAATTGATCGGTATGGGGGTGGGGGAAACAACCCACACCTGGGGTTAGAAGTATTGTGAGTGTGGCAGAATGTGCAAGTAAAGGAAAAAAACAGAGTCTTCTCAGACAGATTCCTAGTTCTAGGCAGTTACTTTTTATCCAAGATGCAGGGAATGTGTTAGGAATAATTTCTTCTGGAAGATTCTGGAGACCTGGGAGGAATTATACCATTTCCCCTGACCCTAAACCTGAGAGCATGGTCATCCAGACTTTGCACTAGTGGTAGCTTGGGCCTGGTCATTCTTTTGGGACAGGCTGCCCTGCACTGTGTAGGAGATTTAGCAGCATCCCAAGTCTGGAACTACTGGATGCCAGCAGCACCCCCTTCCTCCAGTTGCAACAAACAAATATGCCTCCAGATATTGCCAAATCTCTCCACAGGGTCCAAATCACCTTCCCCCATTTGGCAAAGCACTGACCTAGATTATAGCAAGTGGAAAACATTGGTATATCCCTAAACTTCATAGGCTATCTCATAAATATATTGTGTACACACTCATCCTTCTTTTTGATGTGTGTGGTGTGGAAGTATGTAGCATCCCATTAACCTTACATTTTATGTATGATGGTGGTATGTAAGAATGTCTAGTAGCTTGTTAACAATCATTTAAGAACTTTCCTTCCAGGAGAGGAGTCAAGATGGCGGAGAAGTAGCAGGCTGAGATGACATCAGGTTGCATGAGATCAGCTAGATAACTTATCAAACCATTCTGAACACCTAAAAATCCAACAGGAGATCAAAGAGAAGATGATCAGCAACTCTAGAAACAGAAAATTGATGACTTTCTGAAAGGTAGGACTGGCGGAGAAGTGAATCCAAAGTGACAGGAAGATAGATCGTGGGGGGAGGTGCCAGCTCCTGGCAAGCAGCGGAACAACAGAGCACAAAATCAGAACTTTTGAAAGTCTGCTCCACTGAGGGATATCGCTCCAGAGGCTAAGCCCGGTTGAAGCCCATGCGGGGACAGTGTGGTCTCAGGTCCCACGGAGTCACAGAAGGATCGGGGGTGTCTGAGTGTCACAGAGCTCGCAGGTATTAGAGTGGGGAAGCCAGCTACAGAGACGGAGCTGAGGAGTGAGCTCCCAACTTGGGGTTACCTTAAATTGTGATCCGTGGCACAGACCACTGCTCTGTGAGCAGGGACCCCACAAGATCCAGGGAGACCCCCTTGGAAGAGCACAGGGATCTTCAGGGTTTGGAGACTCCAGGCAGGGCTGTGTGCCAGAGACATTTGGTTATAGGCTGGGTGAGCTCGGAGTGCAACCGGAGGCCAAGGAGATGGGAGTGATTGAGCACTTTTCTCTGAGGGTGCACTGAGGAGTGGGGCCCCCAGCTCTCTGGTCCTCCGGGCTGGAGATTGGGAGGCCACTATTTTCATTCCCATCCTCCAGAACTCTATGGAAAGTGTTCAGGAAACAAAAGCTCCCCAAAGCGAACCTGAGCACATTACTTAGTCTGGCCCCTGGTAAGGGCGGTGCAATTCCGTCTCAGACAAAGACACTTGAGAATCACTACGACAGGCCCCTCCCCCAGAAGATCAGCAAGAACATCCAGCTAAGACCAAGTTCACTTACCAAGGAGAACAATGGAATTCCAGAGGAGGAGAAAGCAAAGCATGGAGTTCATGGCTTTCTCCCATGATTCTTTAGTCTTGCAAAGTTAATTAGTTTTTCTAATTTTATTTTTTTCTTATGCTAAAATTTTTTTTAACTTTTACTCTTTTCTCTTTTAATGTTTTTTTAACAGTTCATCTTAACAATACCTTTCATAAAAAAATCTTTTTTGAACCATCATTATTATAGTCATATTTTATGAAGTTGTCTAACTTTTTTTTTTATACACATAGGGTTTTTTCTTCTACAAAATTCTGGGATACAACTTCTTCTAATAGATCAAAATATACCCTAAATCTAGCATAGGGCTTTGTTCTAGTCTCCAGCCTGAGCAAATTCTCTCCACTTTCTTTTTCTTTAGTCTCCCAACCAACTTATCATATCAACTCCATTTTTAGAAATTTTTTTTAAAAAAATTTTCGTTTTTATAGTCATATTCCATCCCTTCATCCTTTATATATGTTTTTCATTCTTTAAAATTTGGGGAGGTAGTTTCTTCTAAGAGACCAAAATATTCCCAAAATTAAGTGGGTGACCCTGTTCTATTCACCAGCTTAATATATATATTTTCTTTTTTATATTTTTTCTTTATTTTTTTTTATATTTCTAATTTTTATTACTGAACTTCTTTTTACCCTCTTTCTTCCCCCCATGATTTGGGGTCTCTTCTGATTTGGTTAAAGCACATTTTCCTGGGGTCTTTGCCACACTTTTAGTGTTTTTTTCACTCCTTCATATATTCTTATCTGGATAAAATGACAAGGCAGAAAAACTCACCACAAAAAAAAAAAAAAAAAAGGAACAAGAGGCAGTACTGAAGGCTAGGGACCTAATCAATACGGACATTGGTAATATGTCAGATCTAGAGTTCAGAATGACGATTCTCAAGGTGCTAGCTGGGCTTGAAAAAGGCATGGAAGGTATTTGAGAAACCCTGTCTGGAGAAATAAAAGCCCTTTCTGGAGAAATAAAAGAACTAAAATCTAACCAACTTGAAATTAAAAAAAGCTACTAATGAGGTGCAATAAAAAATGGAGGCTCTTAATGCTAGGAGATAAATGAGGCAGAAGAGAGAATTAGTAATATAGAAGACCAAATGACAGAGAATAAAGAAGCTGAGCAAAAGAGAGACAAACAATTATTGGACCATGAGGGGAGAATTTGAGAGATAAGTGATACCATAAGACAAAACAACATTAGAATAATTGGGATTCCAGAAGAAGAAGAAACAGAGAGGGGAGCAGAAGGTATATTGGAGAGAATTATTGGAGAGAATTTCCCTAATATGGCAAAGGGAACAAGCATCAATATCCAGGAAGCGCAGAGAACCTCCCTCAAATACAATAAGAATAGATCCATACCCCATTATCTAATAGTAAAATTTACATGTCTTAGCAACAAAGAGAAAATCCTGAATGCAGACCGGGACAAGAAGTCTGTAACATAAAATGGTAAAAATATTAGATTAGCAGGAGACTTATCCACAGAGACCTGGCAGGCCAGAAAGAACTGGCATGATATATTCAGAGCACTAAATGAGAAAAACATGCAGCCAAGAATACTATATGGAGCTAGGCTATCACTGAAAATGGGAGAGATAAAAAGCTTCCAGGACAAACAAAAACTAAAAGAATTTGTAAACACTAAACCAGCTCTACAGGACATATTGAAAGGGGTCGTCTAAGCAAAGGGAGAACCTAAAAGTAGTAGATCAGAAAGCAACAGAGACAATACACAGTAATAGTCACCTTACAGGCAGTACAATGGCACTAAATTCATATCTCTCAATAGTTATCCTGAATGTAAATGGGCTAAATGCCCCAATCAAAAGACACAGGGTATCAGAATGGATAAAAAACAAAACCCATCAATATGCTGTCTACAAGAAACTCACTTTAGACGCAAAGACACCTCCAGATTTAAAGTGAGGGGGTGGAAAACAATTTACCATGCTAAAGAAAGCTGGGGTGACAATCAAAAGAAAGCTGGGGTGACAATCCTCATATCAGATCAATTAGATTTTAAGCCAAAGACTGCAATAAGAGATGAGGAAGGACACTATATCATACTCAAAGGGTCTGTCCAACAAGAAGATCTAATAATTTTAAATATCTAGGCTCCTAACATGGGAGCAGCCAACTATATAAACCAATTAATAACAAAATCGAAGAAACACATTAACAATAATACAATAATAGTAGGGGACTTTAACACCCCCCCCTCACTGAAATGGACAGATAATCCAAGCAGAAGATCAACAAGAAAAAAAGGGCTTTAAATGACACACTGAACCAGATGGACTTCACAGATATATTCAGAACATTCCATCCCAAAGCAACAGAATACACATTCTTCTTTAGTGCATATGGAACATTCTCCAGAATAGACCACATCCTGGGTCATAAATCAGGTCTCAATCGGTACCAAAACATTGAGATCATTCCCTGCATATTTTCAGACCACAATGCTCTGAAGCTAGAACTCAATCACAAGAGGAAATTTGGAAAGAATGCAAATACATGGAGACTAAACAGCATCCTTCTAAAAAATGAATGGGTCAATCAGGAAATTAAAGAAGAATTGAAAAAATTCATGGAAACAAATGATAATGAAAACACAATGGTTCAAAATCTGTGGGACACAACAAAGGCAGTCCTGAGAGGAAAATATATAGCAGTGCAAGCCTTTCTCAAGAAACAAGAAAGGTCTCAAATACACAACCTAACCCTACACCTAAAGGAGCTGGAGAAAGAACAGCAGAGAAAGCCTAAACTCAGCAGAAAAGAGATCAGAGCAGAAATCAATGAAATAGAAACCCCCAAAACAATAGAACAATAGAGCTGGTTCTTTGAAGGAATTAATAAGATTGATAAACCCCTGGCCAGACTTATCAAAAAGAAAAGAGAAAGGACTCAAATTAATAAAATCATGAATGAAAGAGGAGAGATCACAACCAACACCAAAGAAATACAAACAATTATAAGAACATATTACGAACTGAGGGTTGCGGGGGGGAAGGGGGACGGGAGAGGGTGGTGGGGAAATGGACATTGGGGAGGGTATGGGCTATGATGAGTGCTGTGAAATGTGTAAACCAGACGATTCACAGACCTGTACCCCTGGGGATAAAAATACATTATATGTTTATTAAAATAAAAAAATTTAAAAAAAAATGAAAAAAAAAAAAAAAGAACATATTACGAACAACTACACGCCAGCAAATTTGACAATCTGGAAGAAATGGATGCATTCCTAGAGACATATAAACTACCACAACTGAACCAGGAAGAAACAGAAAGCCTGAACAGATCCATAACCAGTAAGGAGATTGAAACAGTCATCAAAAATCTCCCAACAAACAAGAGCCCAAGGCCAGACAGCTTTCCAGGGGAATTCTACCAAATATTCAAAAAATTAATTCCTATTCTTCTGAAAGTGTTCTAAAAAATAGAAATGGAAGGAAAACTTCCAAACTCATTTTATGAGGCCAGCATCACCTTGATCCCAAAACCAGACAAGGATCCCATCAAAAAAGAGAATTACAGACCAATATCCTTGATGAACACAGATGTGAAAATTCTCACCAAAATACTAGCCAATAGGATCCAAGAGTACATTAAAAGGATTATTCGGAACGACCAAGTGGGATTTATTCCAGGACTGCAAGACTGGTTCAACAGCTGCAAATCAATCAATGTGATACAATACATTTATAAAAGAAAGAACAAGAACCATATGATACTCTCAATAGATGCTGAAAAAGCGTTTGACAAAGTACAGCTGCCTTTCCTGATCAAAACTCTCCAAAGTGTACGAACAGAAGGTACATACCTCAATATCATCAAAGTCATTTATGAAAAACCCACCGCATATATCATTCTCAATGGAGAAAAACTGAGAGCTTTTCCACTAAGGTCAGGAACACGGCAGGGATGTCCATTATCACCACTGCTCTTAGACATAGTACTAGAAGTCCTAGCCTCAGCAATCAGACAACAACAACAAAAAAAATTAAAGGCATCCAAATCGGCAAAGAAGAAGTCAAACTATCACTCTTTGCAGATGACATGATACATTATGTGGAAAACCCAAAAGACTCCACTCCGAATCTGCTAGAACTTGTACAGGAATTCAGTAAAGTGTCAGGATATAAAATCAATGCACAGAAATCAGTTTCATTTCTTTACACCAACAACAAGACAGAAGAAAGAGAAATTAAGGAGTCAATCCCATTTACAATTGTACCCCAAACCATAAGATACCTAGGAATAAACCTAAGCAAAGAGGCAAAGAATCTATACTCAGAAAACTCTAAAGTACTCATGAAAGAAATGGAAAAACTTTCCATGCTCATGGATTGGAAGAACAAATATTGTGAAAATGTCTATGCTACCTAAAGCAATCTACACATTTAATGGAATCCCTATCAAAATCCCATTCATTTTTTTCAAAGAAATGGAATAAATAATCCTAAAATTTATATGGAACCAGAAAAGACCTCGAATAGCCCAAGGAATATTGAAAAAGAAAGCCAAAGTTGGTGGCATCACAATTCCAGACTTCAAGCTCCATTACAAAGCTGTCATCATCAAGACAGTATGGTACTGGCACAAAAACAGAAACATAGATCAATGGAACAGAATAGAGAGCCCAGAAATAGACCCTCAACTCTACGGTCAACTCATCTTCGACAAAGCAGGAAAGAATGTCCAATGGAAAAAAGACAGTCTCTTCAACAAATGGTGTTGGGAAAATTGGACAGCCACATGCAGAAAAATGAAACTGGACCTTTTCCTTACACCACACACGAAAATAGACTCCAAATGAATGAAGGACCTAAATGCGAGACAGGAATCCATCAAAGTCCTTGAGGAGAACACAGGCAACAATCTCTTTGACCTCAGCCGCAGCAACTTTTTCCTAGGAACATCACCAAAGGCAAGGGAAGCAAGGACAAAAATGAACTACTGGGACTTCATCAAGATCAAAAGCTTTTGCACAACAAAGGAAACAGTCAACAAAACCAAAAGACAACTGACAGAATGGGAGAAGATATTTGCAAATGACATATCAGATAAAGGGCTAGTATCCAAATTCTATAAAGAACTTATCAAACTCAACACCCAAAGAACAGATAATCCAATCAAGAAATGGGCAGAGGACATGAACAGACATTTCTGCAAAGAAGACATCCAGATGGCCAACAGACACATGAAAAAGTGCTCCACATCACTTGGCATCAGGGAAATACAAATCAAAACCACAATGAGATACCACCTCACACCGGTCAGAATGGCTAAAATTAACAAGTCAAGAAATGACAAATGCTGGTGAAGATGAGGAGAAAGGGGAACCCTCCTACACTGTTGGTGGGAATGCAAGCTGGTGCAACCACTCTAGAAAACGGCATGGAGTTTCCTCATTGCAATCCAGCAATTGCACTACTAGGTATTTAGCCCAAAGATACAAATGTAGTGATCTGAAGGGGCATGTGCTCCCGAATGTTTAAGCAGCAATGTCCACAATAGCCAAACTATGGAAAGAACCTAGATGTCCATCAACAGATGAATGGATAAAGAAGTGGTATATATATACAATGGAATAGTATGCAGCCATCAAAAGAAATGAAATCTTGCCATTTGCAACAATGTGGATGGAACTAGAGGGTAGTATGCTTAGTGAAATTAGTCAGTTGGAGAAAGACAACTATCATATGATCTCCCTGATCTGAGGAAGTGGAGATGCAATGTTGGGGGCTTGAGAGGTAGGAAAAGAATAAATGAAACAAGATGGGATCAGGAGGGAGACAAACCATAATAGACTCTTAATCTCACAAAGCAAACTGAGGGTTGCTGGTGGGGAGGGGGATAGGGAGAGGGTGGTGGGATTATGGACATTGGGGAAGGTATGTGCTATGGTGAGTGCTATTAAGTGTGTAAACCTGGTGATTCACAGACCTGTACCCCTGGGGCTAATAATAGATTATATGTTAATAAAACAAAAAAAGAACTTTCCTTTCAGGGGTGCTTGGGTGGCTCAGTCGTTAAGTGTCTGACTTTGGTTCAGGTCATGATCCCAGGGTCCTGGGATCAAGTCTTGCATTGGGCTCCCTGCTTGGCAGGCAGCTTGCTTCTCCCTCTCCCACTCCCCCTGCTTATAGTCCATCTCTCACTGTCTCTCTCTCTGTCAAAGAAATAAATAAAATCTTAAAAAAAAACAAAAAATAACTTTCCTTCCATTCACCCCAGTCAAATGGTTTCCAAGCATGGAAACCGTGTCCTATGATCTTTGCCTCCATCACAGAGCTGCCTCCCTGCACACTCTGGATTTCTGGACACTTGTGTATGCTCCTAGCAGAGGCAGAAAAGTTTGGGCTTTGGAGTTAGGCACCCTGGACTGGAATTCCTGTTAAAACTCATTTATCTGTTTTCATTGTATGTCACTCAACTGGTCTAAGCTGCAAGTTCCTCAACTATGAGAATCTTCCTTGCTTGATCATTGTGAACATTCAAGATGAGATGAGGGCTAGGACAGTTCCTGATCCAGTCCCAGCAGGCAGAACCAGTTTCTACTCATCAGTGTATTCTTCCCTTGGTCTTGGATTTCTATGTAGGGATTAAGAGTAAGAGAAAGCTTCCACCTCAGGTTTAGTGCCCCAGAATATTCCTTCAGCTCTTCTCAAAGCACAGTGCAGGCAGGTGGCAAAGCCATGCTGGGATAATCAGGGAAGACTCCTGAGTGTAACTTAGAGCTTTGACCTGGACTGGTCAGAAGTAGCTTGGGAGACTGTAAGTGAAGACTGGGCTTGAGCAGGTAAAGCTCTATCAGGGATGGTGTCCTCACAGGGTGAGAGGGCTGTGGCTACAGAAGTTGTGTTTCACTCTGGAGGCTTCTTCAATGGCATTTTGCAAGCTATAATGTGAGAGGCAGCAACTAAAGTCAGACTTGGGTTCTAGTTTAACTTTACTACTTCCTAGGTGATACCACCATCTTGGGCAAGTTACTTGTTCTCTAAGCCTTAGGATCATAATCTATGAAATAGGATGATACTTGCACCTACCTCTTAAGGATGTTGTGAGGATTAATAAGACTAATGTATGTAAAGGGATTGGCTCAGTGCCTAGTGAGTGGTAGACAATGAAAAATATTAGCTGATATTACTATGAACAATCTTCTTCTGTAAATACCTGTGCTTATATCTATTATATTGAATGTACTCTAGAAAGGATGAAGGATGGAAATCCATTGACCATGCTAATGGACATCAAAAGAAAGCTGGGGTGGCAATCCTCATATCAGACAAATTAGATTTTAAACTAAAGACTATAATAAGAGATGAGGAAGGACACTACATCATACTTAAAGGGTCTGTCCAACAAGAAGATCTAACACTTGTAAATATTTATGCCCCTAACATGGGAGCAGCCAACTATATAAACCAATTAATAACAAAATCAAAGAAGCACATCTACAATAATACAATAATAGTAGGGGACTTTAACACCCCCCCTCACTGAAATGGACAGATCATCCTAGCAGAAGATCAACAAGGAAAAAGGGCTTTAAATGACACACTGGACCAGATGGACTTCACAGATATATTCAGAACATTCCATCCCAAAGCAACAGAATACACATTCTTCTTAGGTGCACATGGAACATTCTCCAGAATAGATCACATCCTGGCTCACAAATCAGGTTTCAACCAGTACCAAAAGATTGGGATCATTCCCTGCATATTTTCAGACCACAATGCTTTGAAACTGAAAGCCAGTCACAAGAGGAAATTTGAAAAGAACCCAAATACATGGAGACTAAAGAGCGTCCTTCTAAAGAATGAATGGGTCAACCAGGAAATTAAAGAAGAATTAAAAAAATTCATGGAAACAAATGAAAATGAAAACACAACTATTCATAATCTTTGGGATGCAGTAAAGGGGGTCCTAAGAGGAGAGTATATAACAATACTAGTCTTTCTCAAGAAACAAGAAAGGTCTCAAATACACAACCTTACCTTACACCTAGAGGAGCTGGAGAAAGAACAGCAAATAAAGCCTGAGCCCAGCAGGAAAAGAGAAATAATAAAGATCAGAACAGAAATCAATGAAATAGAAACCAAAAGAACAGTAGAACAGATCAAAAAAACTAGGAGCTGGTTCTTTGAAAGAATTAATAAGATTGATAAACCCCTGGCCAGACTTATCAAAAAGAAAAGAGAAAGTTCCCAAATAAATAAAATCATGAATGAAAGAGGAGAGATCACAACCAACACCATAGAAATACAAACAATTTTAAGAACATATTCTGAACAACTATATGCCAACAAATTAGACAATCTGGAAGAAATAGATGCATTCCTAGAGACATATAAACTACCAAAACTGAACCAGAAACAGAAAACCTGAACAGATCCATAACCAGCAAGGAAATTGAAACAGTAATCAAATATCTCCCCAAAAACAAGAGCCCAGGGCCAGACGGCTTCTCAGGGGAATTCTAACAAACATTTAAAGAATTAATACCTGTTCTCCTGAAACTGTTCCAAAAAACAGAAATGGAAGGGAAACTTCCAAACTCATTTTGAGGCCAACATTATCTTGATCCCAAAGCCAGACAAAGACCCCATCAAAAAGAATTGCAGGCCGATATCCCTGATGAACATGGATGCAAAAATTCTCACCAAAATACTACCTAAGCATCCAACAGTCCATTGAAAGGATTATTCACCATGACCAAGTGGGATTCATTCCTAGGCTGCAAGGTTGGTTCAACATCTGCAAAGCAATCAATGTGATATATACTACATTAATAAAAGAAAGGACAAGAATCACTGATACTCTCAATAGATGCAGAAAAAGCATCTGACAAAGTAAAACAAACTTTCTTGATTAAAACTCCTCATGGTGTAGGGATAGAGAGTACCTACCTCAATATCATAAAAGCCATCTATGAAAAACCCACAGCAAATATCTTTCTCAATGGGGAAAAGCTGAGAGCTTTCCCCCTAAGGGCAGGAACATAGCAGGGATGCCCACTTTCACCACCACTATTCAACACAGTATTAGAAGTCCTAGCCTCAGCAATCAGACAACAAAAAGAATAAAAGGCATCTGAATCAGCAAAAAAGAAGTCAAACTCTCATTCTTTGCAGATCATAAGATACTTTATGTGGAAAACCAAAAACTCCACTCCAAAACTGCTAGAACTCATACAGGAATTCAGTAAAGTTGCAGGATATAAAATCAATGTTCAGAAATCAGTTGCATTTCTTTACACCAACAACAAGACAGAAGAAAGAGAAATTAAGGAGTCAATCCCATTTACAATTGCACCCCAAACCATAAGATACCTAGGAATAAACCTAACCAAAGGGGCAAAGAATCTACCCTCAGAAAACTACAGAATACACATGAAAGAAGTTGAGGAAGACACAAAGAAATGGAAAAACTATCCATGCTCATGGATTGGAAGAACATATACTATGAAAATCTATGCTACCTAGAGCAATCTACACATTTACAGCAATCCCTATCAAAATACCATCAACTTTTCTTAAAGAAATGGAACAAATAATTCTAAAATTTATATAGAACCAAAAAATGCTCCAAAGAGCCAGAAGAATGTTGAAAAAGAAAAGCAAAGCTGGTAGCATCACAATTCCGGACTTCAAACTCTATTGCAAATCTGCGATCATCAGGACAGTGTGGTAATGGCACAAAAACAGACACATAGATCAGTGGAACAGAATAGAGAGCCCAGAAATGGACCCTCAACTCTATGGTCAACTAGTCTGTGACAAAGCAAGAAAGAATGTCCAATGGAAAAAAGACAATCCTTCAACAAATGGTGTTGGCCAGTCACAGGCAGAAGAATGAAACTGGACAACTTCCTTACACCGCACACAAAAATAGACTCAATGGATGAAGGACCTATATGTGATACAGGAATCTGTCAAAAATCCTTGAGGAGAACACAGGCAGCAACCTCTTCAACCTCAGCTGCAGGAACTTCTTCCTAGACACATCACCAAAGGCAAGGAAAGCAAGGGCAAAAATGAACTATTGGGACTTCATCAAGATAAAGGCTTTTGCACAGCAAAAGAAACAGTCAACAAAACCAGAAGACAACTGACAGAATGGGAGAAGATATTTGCAAATGACATATCAGATAAAGGGCTAGTATCCAAAATCTATAAAGAACTTATCAAACTCAACACCCAAAGAACAAATAATCCAATCAAGACCTGGGCAGAAGACCTAAACAGATATTTCTGCAAAGAAGATATCCAAATGGCCAACAGACACATGAAAAAGTACTCAACATCACTTGGCATCAGGGAAATAGAAATAGAAATCAAAACCTCACACCCCTCAGAATGGTTAAAATTAACAACAACAACAAAAATTAACAACTCAGCAAATGACAAATGTCGGTGAGGATGTGAAGAAAGGGAATGCCAATGTTGGTGGGAATGCAAGCTGGTGCAGTCACTCTGGAAAACAGTATGGAGGTTCCTCAAAAAGTTGAAAATAGAGCTACCCTACAACCCAGCAATTGCTCTACTGGGTATTTACTCCAAAGATACAAATGTAATAATCTGAAGGGGCACATGCACCCCGATGTTTATAGTAGCAATGCCCACAATAGCCAAACTATGCAAAGACCCTAGATACCCACTGACAGATGAATGGATAAAGAAGATGTGGTATATATAAAAAAATGGAACATTAGTCAGCCATAAAAAATGAAATCTTGCAATTTGCAACGATATGAATGGAACTAGAGGGTATTATGCTATGTGAATTAAGTCAGAGAAAGATAATTACCATATGATCTTGCTGATATGAGGAATTTGAGAATCAAGGCAGAGGATCATGCAGGAAGAGAGGATAAAATGAAACGGGATGAAACCAGAGAGGGAGACAGACTGTAAGAGACTCTTAATCTTCAGGAAACAAACTGAGGGTTGCTGGAGTGGAGGCGAGCGGGAGGGAGGTGGAAGCTGGGTAATGGACACTGGGGAGGGTATGTGCTATGGTGAGCACTGTGAATTGTGTAAGACTGAGGAATCAGAACTATACCTCTGAAACAAATAATTAATTGTATGTTAATTTAAAAAAAAAGTGAATAGTGGCACTCTAACGTAAAAGCTAGGGATTGGGCAGCTGTCTGCTCCAAAGGCTTAGAGAGTCAGGCCAGACACAAGGTCCTGCCTTCACTAGAAATGAACGGACAGGTAGGAGAAGGGCTTTTTGCCTTGCTATCATCATTGTCACCATCATCATCAGGCAATATTTACTGAGCATGTGGACAAACAAATAATGAAGACAGTGTCACACCTTGAAGAGCTCATGATTTACCTGGTCTCTAAGTGAACTTTCTGAGCTAACTCAGAGGTCTCACTTCTCCTTTCTGAATTGCCTCATCCTTGGCAGAAGGATTCAAGCCCTGGTGGCCTTGAACAGATTCTCTCTCTCTCCCCAAACTTGTGCCTTTTTGCCACCAAAGGTTTTCTGTACCCAATGTATTTGTACAAGTCAGGAATGTTAAGTGCATTGAGGTGCTTATAGAAGAGACTTTCAGAAGAATACATTGCCTTCTAGGCAGGCTACAGAAGCTGAGCCAGTGGAGAGATTTCTGGAAGGACATTTGGAGAAAGGTTGGTTTTCTCCTTTGTGCTGGGTGGCACACTGCCACCACTGTTGTGACTACAAAGAGAAGAATCAAGCCTGTGAAGTCGGTCACAGACTCAACCAACCACCTTCCACAGGCCAACAGCAGGGTCAAGCAGAAGACATTCTTTTGATAGCCACTCTGACAGGCTCTGGAGATTCGGAACACAAAAGTGAAGGTGGTCTGCACCCAGACAGCGCCTGGAAACACTGTGGAGGAACACTGCATTGTCCACAAGCTATTCTGCAGCTGCTTCAGTTAAAGAATTAAACTATATCTGAGTAGCAGCAACATCCATGAGAGCCAAATTGGATTTCTCCTTGGAAAACAAGCTACAGACCACATCTTCATTGTGCAGACACTCATTAACAAATATGTTAAAAAAAAAAAAAACAACAGTAAGAGAAAGATGTTTTCCTGCTTTGGAGACTTTTTAAAAAGCATTTAATTCAATCTGGCACGCATGGCTGAACCTGAAATGGCTACAATGTGTAACTGGTGGGAAAGCATGACCAAAGCCATTGTGTCTATCAATCCATGCTCCACAGGACAAACACATCCCCCACTCAGCCAGCAGGACGAGAAGGGGCTAGCTCCCCTTACTTTTTCTGAGCATGGGAGAAGGGTTTTCTAGGCTTGAGGCACTTCTAAGTTCAGGACCTTCGTCTCTCCCCTTGCTCCTGAGCAAAGTTAAATTGCTAGATGGGCCACAGATTTTAGACCCTCAGGCCATGTACAGAGAAATTTAAGAACTGATTTTCAGGACAGAGTCCCAAATGACCTCACGTTTTACTTTTTGGAGTGTAGAATATGCTCTCTTTGCTTTTATGGGGTCCACTCAGGGGTCTGGACTTCAGACCCTGCTCTACAAGGCCCATACTTATGTGGATCCAAATCTCCCAACAAAGGGAGCTTCAAGGTTCAGGGTAGGAGCTGTCCTTTAAGAAGAAACTGTATGTCTAATGGCTTTTAGAGTATCTCCATTGATATCAGGCTTGATGCAATTTTAAAAGAATAGTTAACTTTGCAGTCACCAAAGTGTATTTACTGTACCCTAAAGCCAGGGCCTATGTGTAGAAATATAAATAAGATAAAGAGTCAAGCTGGGGAGGGACAGTCTTTGTTGTACTCCATACCTGATACTGGAAGCTGGTAGGTACTTTGTTATTTATGAAAGGCAGCGTATGAGGTGTGTGGGGCAGTTTCAGGATGTGAGAAAATAGGTCTTGTGGAATAAAGCCCACTTCCATCAGAATCTAGACAAGGGGAGACACAGGCAATACACAGAAAAGGTAGGAGACCTGCATCTATCCCGTGCCTTGAGTATAGTTCTCATTACAGTAACCATAGAGGACTGATAATTAACTGGAAAACCTATGTTGCCAAACTGGATCATTCTCTGCAGAAAATACACTAGAAACAAAATCCGCCAAAGTGGTCATCCATACCCATTCTGGCTCAATGCTTCCTATATGGATACTCCCCTATGACCAGGAACAATAAGCAGTTCTCTTGGGTGGGCACAGCACAGAACGACTAGAAGAAGTTCTTATCCTCAGCCATTACCTCATCCATACTATTCAGGGAGCAGTTGAGGGTTGGGGCAGGAACACTTTGCACAAGGAACACTGCCACTATGTATTACTATTTTAATAAGTGCAAATGGGAAGCCACAGTACCAACTCAGTAACTATCTTTGATGTTTTCATACACAACTCCCACATATTGGAAATCAATCATTATAAACCTGAAGAGCTTCATTTATGCGGTTTTATGGACTTTGCATAAAGAAGTATTAGTTGATGGAGAAGCTGGAAAGAATAGCAACCTTGGCACAGAAATCCAGTAAGAAATAGAATATGGACTCTGAAATGTGCAAAATTTTCGCAGTTCAAAGGAAAGTCCAATTCCAGAAAATGGCCAGCTGGAAAACAGCTTATTGAACCCTGAATGAAAACATTATTATAAATCTCATTACATAATTTGATAATTCTGACATTTGCAAAAGCACACTGACTTAAGTCTTGAATTGCACGAATTCTCCACACAAAATAAGCTTGATGGAAAATTTTATTCTATTTTGCTCTGATTACTATTCTTTAGTTTTAAGTGACAGCAGTTGTTCTAGAAGTGTAGGTGGGACACTGAAAATGCGTTTGCAAGTTTCCTGTATGATTAGGAATTAAAGACTATGTCATATACGTTCACTCTCCAGTCTCTTCCTTCTACCTCAGTGAAGTTTCTATGTCAACTATAATGAAAAAATTGGCAGAACTCCCTCCTATCTTTTCTACCCCCATAGCCAAAGATATAAGTAAAAATTTCAGGTGTTATTGACAGAAACTGAACCAGAAATCCAATAGGCTGGGGGTCTTTCATAACGTAACAACAGATTTCTTTTGGCAGTGTCAAGACTCAGTTCCACCTGCTTTCTCCTAACTACCCAGTCCTATAACCCCTCCTCAGTCCCAGGGTCAGCTTCTGCAGCCTAAGCAACTGCACAAGACCCCATGCTCAGAAGGGCCCTGAGCTCAAAAGAGCCCTGTAAGGCTTCATGTTCTGCTGCTACTGTCTTGAAATTCTTAGTTTTGTCTTTGAATTTATGTTTTGTAAGTGAAGTCTAATGAGACAATGGAGTGTGCAGCTGAGGAGAGGAGATATGCACAATATGCACATTTGTAGTTCTTTGCTACCCAAGTGACATAGTGTTTACAATGTCCAATGAACACAGAATTCTGGTGGATTCATGATGCGTAAGTGTTCAATGAGGCAAAGTGAGTGCCAGGTGAGTGTTTAATGCAATGTTTCCATTGTTCCAAAAGAACAAAAATACATATGCTTATACAAACTATGAAATACAAACTGTATAATTTTGGCAATTTGCGTGCAATTTCAATGCTCTTATATTAGCACTGAAGTCTCACATACATAATAGGAAGGTGAATGGCAAAACCCATATTAATTCTATAAAATTTTAATTGTTCTTTACTTAGAAAAGCTTAAACAGCAAATAAAAAAACACTGTAAGTCACAAGAGAGACTGGCAGAAAGGAAAAAAAGCTTTACATTTTGGTATATGCTTAACGGCGCTTTAAAAAGCTGAGGTTCCACATTTTCATTCTGCACAGGCTCCCGCAAATTATGTAAGGTGGCAGGATCTGTCCTCACTTTTCCTAACAACTCTGCAGCTCTGCAGTATCCCTGTCCTGTATATTTCATAGGCATATACCAGAAAACAGGGTGCAAGTCCAAAAACCTGAGAGAGACTGATGGGAAGATAGGCCTAAGGGAGGCCCCAAAGTGGTTGTTGGCCATAAAAGGAAAAGTCATAGGAGAGATGGAAGTTGCTAACTAAGGGGACTAGACGGATTTTCCTCTGGTGAAAATCGAGTTTGATGGGTAAGACCACATGCTTCAGAGAAAGTAAAGCGGGCTTGTGGGCTGCAGCAGTGAGCTGCAGCAGTGAGCTGTGTGTACCGCCATGGCCTCTGGACGTTGGCAGGGTAGGAAGTGAGACATGGAGGCAGGTTAGGGTGAGGAGCATGTAAACGCAGAAGGATGAGACTGGTAGAAGTCTTCTTCAGTATTCTACCTATATGAAAGAATTTCCGAATTTGGCAGCACAAGGGAGGTGGTGTTTGGCATCTTTCAACACTGACCACAAATAATGTTTCAACTTAAAATTTTTGATATAACTCTTCTGTAGGATGGATGCTTCCATGAGTGTGAGGTGAAATCACTTGCAGAGTTGTCTAAGAATGCATTGTCTATGACGTACTTTCTAATATCACACACCCCTCAGTCACCCCATAGAACAGGGTTGTGTTGATTGCCATCATACCTTGGATAAAAAGACTATAGCCTCAGCTGCTAGATTTTTCCCTATTTTTATCCTTCAAGTACAGTTAGATGTGGGAACAAGAATGTGTTCTACTTAAGGACTTGGATGTAGGGGGAGATGTAGGAGAGAATTCCATGGAGAAAGGGAAATCTCAGCCCTGTGAGTACAATGACTAGAAGTAAGGTCTATCCTTTCTGATGGAGGTGTAATATTCCATTGTATATATGGACCATATCTTCTTTATCCATTTGTCTACTGAAGGGCATCTTGGCTCTTTCCACAGTTTGGCGATTGTGGCCTATGAACATTGGGATACATATGGCCTTCTTTTCACTACATCTGTATCTTTGGGGTAAATACCCAGTAGTGCAATTGCAGGGTCATAGGGTAACTCTATTTTTAATTTCTTAAGGAATCTCCACACTGTTTTCCAAAGGGGCTGCACTGGAGGAGATTATGCTGAGTGAAATAAGTCAAGCAGAGAAAGTCAATTATCATATGGTTTCACTTACTTGTGGAGCATAAGGAATAACATGGAGGGCATTAGGAGAAGGAAAGGAAAAGTGAATGGGGGTAAATCAGAGGTGGAGATGAAGCATGAGAGACTACGGACTCAGAGAAACACATTGACGGTTTTAGAAGGGTTAGCCTGGTGGTGGGTATTAAGGAGGGCACGTATTGCATGGAGCACTGGGTGTGGTGCATAAACAATGAATCTTGGAACACTGAAATTAAAAAAAAAAAAAGAAGTAAGGTCTAGATAGAATCTTTGTCTTTCACTGTGAGCCTGTATTCATAGGGGTGACAAGGAAAATTATTGACAATTCTTATACAAAAACTACAGTTTAGGTGGGGCTGTGAAATAGTAATGTGTGTAAGTCATTTATACAAATGCCATTTCTCTCGGCATAATAGCATTCACATTATTAGATGTATCAGATCAACTCTGCTATAAATTTTATTTTGATTACAACACTAACTCCAATATTAAATTAAACTCTATAGCATAAAGTTTAGCACTAGTCATGGGGAACCAGTCTCATTCCAAAATCACATTTCCTTGGTTCAAATTTCAGTGCCTGTGTTCATGCAGCATGGCCATCTGCTCAAGACTTCAAAAATAAATACAGAGAACATTGTTTCTAAAGGACCTGGGGGCTAAAATACAGAACATGGTCATCATTAAGTTTATAGATGACACTAATGGGAAGAAGGGTGGGCTGGGAATTCCAAATAGGAATAAATGCAGGGTAGAGGCCTGGAGAGAAAATCTTAACCGTAAAAGTGAATGATGGTGAGGGACTGCCTTCGTGTGGTCATGTCTAGATTAGGATAGGGGCTCACTGGGGTTCGGGAAGATGAAGGTGGTATAAATTTCTGGGGCCTAGCACTCTGGAAGAGGGCCCAGCATCCAACTGTGCTAATATTAATTCGAGTCCCTTGCAAAGATGTTCCGTCAGTCCACCCTCGCTTGGGAAGGGGTGAAAACATGTTTTCAGGAGAGTTCAAACCCATTCTGGGATTTGTACAGTGTTGATGTGATGATTTAGGATAGTGTTATCCTGGGGGTTATATAAAAGGAGTAAAAGGAAAAAAAAAAGGTTCCTCTCTTGTCCTTACTCCTCCTTCCCATGCAATCCAACCACATGGCCTTTCATTTCTACCTCCTACTGTATCTCTCATCAGTCCCCTTCTGTCCTCTTCATTGCCACTGCCAATGCCCTCCTGTGAGCCAACACAGTTTCCCATCGGGTCCACAACAGTGTCTCTCCATGCTCTCTGCCCCAGCTCTGGGCTTTCTGCTATCTGTTCTCCACAGAGCAGTTCAAGTCCCCCTCCCAATTCTTAGGTCAGTTTATAGCAGTTCCCCTCAGTGGCTGCTCATTGCTCTTAGACTAAAACCCAAGCTCTTCTGAGCTCCTCATGGTGGTCCTAACGCTCTGCCCGATCTGGCTCCTGCTTAGCTCTCCAGCTCCCTTTACATCCCACTTCTACCTCACTGCCTCGCTCAGCTTTCTTCTCCCCCCTCTAAATCATCTGGACCCACTCCCACCTGAGGCCCCTGCACAAAGGTGCTGCCCGCAGCTCTTCTTGAAGCCACCTCATTCCATCCTGCAGGTCTCTGCTTAAGTTCCACCTCGGGGACCTATCTTTGCCACTTCATCTAAGATAGCCTCTTCACCATGTTTCTCCAAACCTTTATTGCACTTGTCACAATGCTTAGTAACGATCTTACTTATCTGGTTACTTATTTATTATTTGTTTCTTCCCAGGATAGACTCTGAACTTCTTGAGAACAAGAAGCCATGTCTGTTCCCATCATAGCTATACTGCCAGAACCTAGCAAAGGGTTAGCGCAAAGCCGGCACTCAGTAAGAACGGGTGAATAACTAAACCCATCTCCTGTCACAAGTCCACTTCAGTGGCTAGCATATTTTAAAATTGGACCTCTGAATCCTATGGTCATTTCTGGGGAAGTTGTTTGCAGCTACAGAGGTGATGAACGTAACTTTAGGTACGATACAAAGCATATCTTTAGGTTCTGCTGTTGCTTAGGGGAGGCCCTTCGGGGACAGGGCAGGTGGGTTTAGAACAAGGTCAGGTATCTCCGAGCCCTCTATCACAGCAGTAGCAGCTTTGGCAAGAACATTTTTTCTCTTGTGGACTTTCCACCTACATTTCTATGCCTCAGAGAATGCCTCTAAATTTAGCATCACCTACATTCTCATTAAGGTAGCCTTAACATCTGCCTTCTCAATGGGGAATGGTGGTGAGGGATAAGGACAACAGTGAAGCAGCTCCTCCTTCCTGACAGCTTCCCAGCAGGCATCCCTCTGTGCAGCCCAGAGTCACTCATCACCCTCCTGTGTTTGTCTTCCCCCAGCCAGCTTTTAGTTCGTTTGACTGGCTTTGGTTCAACACACTTAAGTTTTGAAAGCTGAGCTTTATGAGATATAATTCTAGACGCATTCTCTGAGTCATGTCATTTTACCAAAAAAAAAAAAAAAAAAAAAAGCATATGATGCTAGTTTTAGAGGACATTTCCGGAGGCAGAGCTGGAATTAAAAAAAAAAAAATAAAGGGTTAAGAGAGCAAGAGGATGGCCGGTACACTGATCAACACTCTTTCCCCAGGCCACATGGAGATTCCATCAGTGGAGCTAAGTGTGTGCTGACCAACCTGTGAGAGCCAGTGGAGGACAGACACCCAATTAGTTACAATAACCTTTGACTGGTAAGTGAAAGGAGAGAACTATGGAAATGTGGACACCCAGAAAGAATTTGGGGACCAAACCACTGGGAATTTCCCATCTGACACATCAGCCAGAAGTGCAGTCCCCCTTAGCGATGTGCTATGCATTCTTCAGAATTTGGGGAGCCAAGCAGTTGGGATACGACAGCCCCAAATGAGCTTCACAGTTAAAGTGAATGAAAAAAGAAGGCCATACATATTTTTAGAAGGAAAAAAACATATAAATCTGACAGTTCCATCCCACTCACAGCAAATCCCAACTATCTCTAGCCAAACCACTCTGTTTTCTGATGGAGACTTGCACAGTAGGAAGACATTATGAAAAATCAGTGGTAACAACAGCAAACCATGTATGGCACCCTCTGGGCTCAATCATGAGGTCTTTGGGTCCATTCAGGACAAGGTCGATCACCTTCCATTTTCAGACACACACACATACACACACACACACACACACACACACACACACACACATTTCCAAACACTTACTCAACCAACACATTTGTAGTAAACAGCCTCATAATACAAGATTAATTATACAAGTAAATTTTTTGCTTTTCTCCTTGAATTGCACTAGTCTTCTCTCTTTTGAAATTTCTAACTTATTGGTCTTAATAGTACTATTATCCAGTTAGAGCTTTTGTTTTTGTTGTGTTGAAATAGACTACGAAGGATGAAAAGAGTGGTTTTTAAATTTTTTCCCAGGTAAATCTGCAAATATACTGATTGGTAGTGATTCCTATCAACATTGAAATGCATATACCCTTTGACTTAGTAATTTTAACTCTAGATTTTTTAAAAAGATTTTATTTACTTATTTGACAGACAGAGATCACAAGTAGGCAGAGAGGCTTGCAGAGAGAAAGGGGGAAGCGGGCTCCCCGCTGAGCAGGGAGCCTGATGTGGGGCTCGATCCCAGGACCCCGAGATCATGACCTGAGCCAAAGGCAGAGGCTTAATCCACCGAGCCACCCAGGTGCCCCTCTAGATATTTTTACTAGAGACTTACTACAGTGCACAAAGACATCCTTAGGCACTCATCTTCTCTGTTTTCTGATGGAGCTGAATGTAGCTGTAGAAAAGCACACACTCAGGCAGACAGGTTTCACTTCGAATATGATCCCACATCTCACTTGCACTCTCAGCGCTGCCAGTAATCCAAAGACATTTCTGTAGTTTCTTCATCAAGCTTGCCTTTCTACTCTCTGAGATGACTATTTTGTGCATTTCTTTTCTGCTCAAATCTTCTTCTCCACTCATTTGCCTTCCTCTCAGACCATCATCCTGCCTTATGTTTCAAACAACGCAAGGAACCATGATCTGGGAGTTCCTTTTTTTCCCCATTGCTCAATATGTGCATGGTTGCCTCTATACCTTACTTTCTTCCTGTACAAGTCAGAAGGGCTGTCTCTATTAAAGAAGGTTAGCCTCTCTCTATCATCTCAAAACCACCTTCTCTCTTGCATTGTCAATCCTCATACTTTCACCTGGCTTTAAATATCTTGACAAATTTGTATCTTCAGTCCAAACATCTTTGAGTTCCAGACTTATGATTAATCTACATACTTGATAGATTGATACTTGATACCTGATATGTGGATGACTCCCAAGTATCTCAGACTTAACATGTTCAAAGAGGACTCTTGATTCATCCTTCCCTACAAACTTATTCTTCCCCTACTCGTCCTTACGCAGGGAATGGTTTCACCACACATTAGTTGTCCAGGTCTCTCTTCTTTGATTCCCACACCCACTCCTGTTATTCATGTCAGTTCTACTGTTTAAGGAGATGATGTGGAATCTGTGTATCTTGATAGCCACTCGTCTGGCCCAAACCAGCCATCAGCATCTTGCTTGTACTACTGAGTTTCCTTCCTGGCTTGACTCTGTCTCATTACAACTTATTCTTCAGATTATGTGAGTGGTCTTTTATATCTATATCTATGCCTATATTGGTATCTCTCTCTCTATCTATATTTATATCTGTATCTAATCACATTACTCCTCTGAATAAAATTTTCCAGTGGTTTCCCATAACATTTCAAATAAAACCAAACTACTTATCATGGCCTACAAGATATTTTGTGACTGGTCTCTGTCTACCTCTGCAATCTTATTTCATGCTACTCTCCCTTATCCATCGCCTTTTAGACACAGTTTCTTTTCAATTCCATAAAAGCCTAAGTTTCTATCTAGGGTTTTCGAAATGCTTTTCCATATGCCTGGAATTCTCTACCACCTTTGGGCTCCAATTTAAATATCAGTTACTCAAAAAGTCCCCCAGGTAAGTGTTCCCAGGTAACTTTATATTAGCATACTTCATTTTCCTCATAGCACTCATCACAATTTGTGATTATCTATTTACTTCCTCATTTATTCTATAAATTTTGGCTACGAGATTGTAAGTACCACAAGGCAGGGAATATTATTCAGATATTATCAGATATTATTAGACCTTCCCACAGTATGTCACACATAGAAAGAGATCAATAAATACTGATGAATATTTGAGTAAATGAGTAAATGAATATAAGAATGTTAGCTATAGCATTGTTACAATAGCAAAAATAAAAACAATTTTAATGTCTACTAATAAGTGAAAGGTTATATAAATGATGGCATATCCTTAGAATACTAAAAGGTAGAACAATTTGCACAGAGACAGAAAACTGTTCAAGATATATGAAATAATAATTAAAAAAGCAAACTGCACAGTGTGGTATTTAAAAAGGCTTATGCCACACCTAAATATATTATCGCATATGCACGGAAAGTTCCTGAAACTAATATGAGAAACTGTGAACGACTGATACTTCTGTTTAGAGGGAATCCTTTTTGTCCCCACGTACAGCTTGACTTTCTTACCATAATTATGGGTTACTTTTTTTTTTTTTTAAGATTTTATTTATTTATTTGAGAGAGAGAAAGAGCATGAGAGGAGAGAGGTCAGCGGGAGAAGCAAACTCCCCGCCGAGCAGGGAGCCCGACGTGGGACTTGATCTCGGGACTCCAGGATCATGACCTGAGCTAAAGGCAGTCGCCCAACCAACTGAGCCACCCAGGCGCCCCATGGGTTACTTTTATAATTTAAAATCTTCTGAAAATTATAATACAAATATATATTAATTAACAAAAACTTAGCTATGTGTTGCATTTCTGCTCCAAGGTTTACTAGGCCCTGTTTACGTGAAGCTACTGGGGTAAAGGACAGGTGTGTAAATAACCGTTTTCATTAATTAATGGTGCCTTTTTCCAAAAAATTAACTTGAGGTGGTTACAAACAGCTGTGTTGAATGCGACAATTAAAAATGTAGATTTGTAACCAGATCAGGTAGGATCCTGTATGGGGAAAGAGTAGTCTGCCTGTAACTGAACAGGAACTAGGAGGTCATAAAAGACTTTGTGCTTTAAAAAGTTCAATCTGGGCAGTTAGGAAGACTGATCTTCTAGAGTAAATTTAACCTCTTTATAACATTTCTAATTAAAAAATCGCATACCAGTTAACACCCCCATTGTTCCTCTGCTAATAGTAACAAGAAAGAATTGCCTTTACTTAGGATCACTAGAGGATTAGAAACATCCCTGAAGCCTCTGGCATAGACCTCCTTGGTCCTCACCAACTGCCAGGGCTGTGTCTGAAGTAAAGAACCCACAGACCACATTGGAGCCCACTGGCTCCTTTGGGTTTCCTTCTGGCCACCATATTTGTATTCATGGACAGACATAATGGAGGGTATGTATGTGTACAGATGGGATAAGGGGGCGTAGGTGGTCTCTCCCACTCAAAGGTACTAAGCCCAACCAGACTAACTTTGTTCCCTCTATGTCAGGGAAGTGAGGGTTCCATCCCTCACTTAGAGGCCTTTCAATCTTCTAGAGGTTCTCAAACCTTAGAGTGCATAAAGAATCACCTGAAGGGCTTGTTAAAACTTAGATTCCTGTGCCTTGCCCCTGGAGATTCTGATTCAATAAGACTTGGGTAAACCTCAGAATTTGCATTTCTAACAAATTCCCAGGTGATGCACGTGGTCTGGGGACTCTACTTTGAGAATCACTGCTTTAGTGAAGTAACCTGGACTCTCCTTTCCCCATGCACAGGGATTCTGAGACAAGAGCCATGAGGTCATTCAGGAGAGCACCCATCCCTTTTGCTAGTGCTCAGTCCAAAGCCTTAACTTTGCTGTCTGACCAGCTTCCAGTAATGTCTGCTTTAGATAGACAGGCAGCACATAGCCCTTTGGAATGCTTTTACTCTGCCTGGGTTCAGGGGTCTAGACTGCTACCCCACAGTGTGTATACAGCATTCAATACATAACCTCTAGCAGAACTTTGGAGAGTCAGGTGTGGAAGAGGATGCTTCCCTGTGTTCTGAACCCCTTTGCCCTCCCCACCCCACCCAACATTGTGCTGCCTCTCATCCTTCCAGGGAAGGTGGCCTCCTGTAGCAGAATGGAGAGTCAGTATACAGACTTCTCAGGGAGTTGTTGCAGGAAGGACTCTGGGCCCTGGGGAGCAGGACCTGATATGTTAGCTGCTCATTTCATCTCTCTATTGTCTTGTTCCTCCCCCACGCAACACACATGTTCTTCTTTCCTTTCTGCCTCAACATTAACTGAATGCATGCTCTGTGCTGGGCACTGTACTGTGGACTTCAGAGACAACAAATGTAGAAAACCTGGCCACCACTCTTGAACAACTTAGACCCCAGTGGAGCAGACAGACATCTTAGTGGTTACCATAGAAGATCAAAAGCATTTAATGCTATAATCCAAGTATGTGGAAGTCAGAGAGCACAGAAATAGAAACAGCTACTTCTGACTGAAGAAATTAGAGACTCTGAAAAGGGGATGCCATTCCTCCGGGCCAGAGGAGGAGAATTGGAAGAACAGGAAGTCTGTGCTTTGGGGTACAGAAGAGCGACTAGAATCTCTCCACAGCGGAGTGCATTTCTGTGCTGCGGGAGTTGGGGAGGAGGAGATGGGGAAGCAGTGTATTTTGAAGCTTTTCCTTAGTGCCATCAAGAACATGGGGTGTCTCCCACTCCAGCTCTGCCCTCCAGGGGTATTTGTCAGCTTCCTGAGTTTCCAGCTGCTGCCATGATCTGTTTTACTCTGGGCCTGAAAAACTCAGTGCAGATGCAGACAAAATTACTGATTTAATGACTGATTACTAATATTCATAGCTTAAAACCCCAAAGAGGGCCCTTTTAGGGAAAGTGGTCCAGTTTTTCAAATGTAAAACAACAAACTCAGTCTTACACATCTCATTTTCACATATGTATCAGTGTTTCGGAAAGTTGGCCCTTCTTTACCTATAGCCTGTGACATAGGAAAGGGAGCAGTGATTTTTCTGGATATCTTATTGACAATGCAATATAGAGAGCCTTCTACTGACTTTGAACTTCTATTCCACTTTCTAACTCCTAATCATGCAAAACTTAGCAAGTTACTTTATCTCTCTGTGTCTCAGTTTTCCTCACCCATAAATGGGAATCATAATACCTTCACTCATAGGATTGTTACGGGAATGAATTGAGTTATTACCTGTAAGCCCTCAAACTACTAGCTATTTTTTTCTATTGACACTTAGCCAAGCCAATGTATTTTTAGTTGAATAGGCCCCAAAGGCCCTCATATTTCCACTTTTATCATATCTTTAATTCTGGCTTTCATAAGGGCCATGTGGAGTATTTGTGCCCCTTCAGCATGGAAGACCCCTAATGAATCCTATGGCTGAGCAGTTCAGATATTTGAGAGCTTGTGGGAAGAAAACTCTCTTTCCTAGATCTTGGGAGTCTCTAGCACATCTTCAATACTTCCCTGAAATTGTTTATGAGGTGCAAAGTTATAAGGAATAGGGAAGGCACATCTGATCCTTGGGGACAGTTTACAGTGCAAATGACCAACACAGAAGTCTTGAACCACCCCTTCTTCTAAAGGGAATGTGTCATAGTTAAGTTCACAGACTCTTGAGTCACATGGGTCTGGATCCTGCCTCTGCTTTGTGATCCTGGGCATGTACCTTAACTGCTCTTTGCCTCATTTTCCTTATCTGAAAAAAAATAGAGATGATAAAAGTACATATCTCAAGAGCTTGTCCAGAAGATCAAATAATATATTTTGGGTAAAACATTGTTAGTATAGTGCCTGGCACTTAAGAAGTATTCAGTAATATTAAGTCTTATAGCATAATGGAAAGAAGATCAGATTGGAAGTTGAAGTAACAGATTTCTAGTTCAGCTGTGCCAATAATAATCTTTACAATATTAGACAACCTCATGAGGCCTTAGTTCCCTTTTTTAATAGAATGAAGGATCAGGAGAAGATGATCTTAAAGATTTTTCCCAAGTCTAATCAGCTGACTTTAGCCTATCATCTTATCTTTCAGAGTGTGGAACAATAGACTTCTCATTCTCTGGGATTTAGAGAAAAGACTGCAGACCCTGGAAAAGCTTACTTTTGTCTCTTTTGAGCATTATTGCTGTCGGCATTACTGATTCTCCGGGAGGAGGGTTGATCTGACTTTTTTCTTTCAAGGGGTCTGTGTCCATTTCCATTTCTGCAGATACTTCCTTGGTATCTGCAAACTCGCTGAGAGCGTAGGACCATATATGCCCCTTCTTGGAGCTCAAGATTCTCGTTACAGAAACCGGATGATCTCTAAAGTCTCTTCTAATTTCAATGTTCTGTGAGTCTGTAGATCTCAACCGGTACCCCTTTCCCGTGGGTGTTTGGCTAGGACTCTTACAAAGCTGGATGCATTCAGGGGCAGTGTGGGCAGCAAAGATTGCAGCCAGTGGGCTAGACTGCAAATGAAGCAGCTGTAATGTCAAGCAGTGTCATAGTAATCGGTGGCTTAAGTAGCCTAACGTAGAATTTTATAGAAGAAGGTAGGTTTGGGGAGGTATTTAGAGGACTCACAATTGGACATTCTAAAGATATAATAGTGCCTTAATACAAAATTTCCTGGCTTTCTTTTGAGTCACTGGAACACAGTGTTTATGTTTCGTAATGTTAATCACATGCAATTCTTCTAAATCTGGGATCTAATGGATGCAAAAATTGGTCCAAATGTCAATTTTAAACATATGTTTTTTATATTGAATAGACCTGTATGGTTCCAAACACCAGTTAACTCTTTGATGAAAGAGTTAGGTTCTGATTTTTCAGAGATGGTTCTGATTGGTATTCAAGATGGGGAGAAATCCTTAGATCACTCTAGCAACAGGGTCAGCAGAGGAATTAGAAAGGTACTTGTGAAGCAAAGCATGAAGGTCTGGGATAGCTCAGTGAATATTGTTCACTCTGAGGAATGGAGGGAGTTAGGAAGCTGTCCGGCAGACTTTGGTAAGGTCTGGAAATTTCAAAATTGGACAGAACAACGAAAGCCAACAGAACCCTTTTGTGGGGGACTTTAAATGCAGATGGAGAACATACTGATTTTGTTGGTCATTAATAGTCATCCTGAATTTCAAAATGACCATTTTCATTTTTTTCTAATGATGTGAAACAGTTTCACTTGGTCCTCAGAGAGCAATTAACCAGACTCTTTGTTGGTGTCCAACAACTGTGCTTGTTGTTTTGTCTGAAGAAAAGGAGGCTAGGGGGTTGATTTAGCTTTTCAGGACAAGAAGAAATTTATAATTTAAAAAGTAACAGAGATACGGGTTAGACATAAGACATCACAATTAGAAGAACCGCCATGACACTGTGGGGTATGAGTGGCAAATGCCCTGAACACCTGACAAGTACATCTGTTTTGTCCTACTGAGAGATTGAGGACAATTTGATTCTTAAAGATTTTTTTTTTAATTTATTTGACAGAGAACACAAATAGGCAGAGAGAGAGAGAGAGAGCAAGAGAGAGAGAGAGGAAGGGAAGCAGGCTCCCTGCTGAGCAGAGGGCCCCATGCGGGGCTAGGACCCTGGGATCATGACCTGAGCCGAAGGCAGAGGCTTCAACCCATTGAGCCACGAAGGTGCCCCGAGGACAATTTGATTCTTAAAGCTGGACACCAATTCAGTTGCTTGGTGCTTCAAATAACACTGCCATGACACAACCATTTGGATATCTAAATTGGAATTGCCTTTTGAGCCAGTAAAAGTCATGGTAGAAATCGACTCCATAGTCATAATCTGGGATTTTTTTTCACCCCAAGTGAAATGTCTCAGTTAAATTAACCACTCTATTCATTCATCCTGGCTCAAAATAACATTTAGCTCCTCCAAAAAATCCAATCTACCACTACAGGATAAAGATTAACAATGGATAAGACACCAAGGAATGTGCCATAAAGTCGGGAAGCAATTCCTAAAGAAATGTTTCACAGATATTTTCAGCAAAGGCAGTATCAGTAGAAGAAATGTAGAACTTCCTGAAGAGGCTCTTTTTTTTTTTTAAGATTTTATTTATTTATTTGACAGACAGAGATCACAAGTAGGCAGAGAGGCAGGCAGAGAGAGAGGGGGAAGCAGGCTTCCCGCTGAGCAGGGAGCCTGTTGCGGGGCTTGATCCCAGGACCCCGAGATCATGACCTGAGCCGAAGGCAGAGGCTTAACTCACTGAGCCACCCAGGTGCCCTGAGGTGCTTTTTGAAGAGAACTTTCGTTTGGATATATTAGCTCTGGTATGTTTGATAAAAAGTTAGCAAGTGATTCCCTGAGCTTACTTCTTATGAGGTACTTCATTCCACCTCGTGCCCATTAGATGTCAGGAGTACAAGTGTGGTGATTTATTGAAAGGGCTCAACATGGCGGGGGTACCCACAGAAAGCAACTTTATACTACTTCTTAAAATCACTGCCTTTCAAGGCCACTTTCCTATTCCTGAATATTATCTCAAATATCTAGACTTGTTTCTTAGCTTTTGAATATTAATCAATAATTTCATTTTCAGGTATTTAAAAGTCCAGCCCAATCTTATATCAAAACTTTCATTTTCATCCAGTTTGATTCATCTCTCGACCAGTTTAGGTTTGACATAAAATAAGAAAACTGCAGTGGAGGGAGAGGATACACATTTTGTTTGTTTGCTTGGAGGGGAAGAAGAAAGGAAGATGGGAGCAAAAATGTCTTATTGACCGATGTCACTGCAGTGTGGCTTTGGTGTACCCTCTGAGGGAGATGCCCAAATCATGGACCCTTCAGGGACATTTATTGTGGCTTCTTCTAGTACTTTCCTGCTGGGACCCTCCGTGTTCTACTGTTCTCTTTTGTAGACAATAGGCTTTATGGCTCACTACTTAGAATTCCTTTAACCTTCTACCCTGATGATATATCTCTCATAGCCTTTTTGTGCTGGGATATGAATCTTTTAAGACAGCTGAATCTTGGTTACCTCCTGTGGTATCTACTCTAGGCCAGCTCTTTCACCTCATTCAGTTGTTAGGGACAGCTCCAGCCAGCCTCTTCATTAGACTTTTCCAGGTGAGGACCAGGCTCTGGACCCTGTATCTGCCAAGCTACAGGGGACACATGTCAAATCTTCCTAAGAACTCTCTTATACTCTTCCTAGAACACTTCTAGGGCTGAGGAGCCCTCTCACTTGGCTTGGGGTGGAAAGAAAGAAGCTTCTTCCTGTCCCTATTCCTAGGCTGACAAATCTCTCTTCAGACCCAGACATAAATCTCTTTCATCAGCCTTCTAGGCTCTCTTACATGCAGACAGGAAGTGGACAACAGGTCCCATCTGGTTTGGGTCCAGAACTGGTTTGGGACCACCTGTAGGAGATCCTGAATGGATATCTAGCTCTAACCTCTCTTTAAGATGTGTGGCTCTTTATACTCATTGACCTTAGCTTTGGGGTCTTAGCTGAAATGGACAACAGAAAAGCTCCATTTGTTACAAAAACAAAGGTTCAATGAGAATCAAACCCAAAGGAAATCTGAATGGATAGTTTCAATTTGTAATTAGAAAATTATTTTAGGGGGGACACCTGGGTGGCTCAGTTGGTTAGGCAGCTGCCTTCAGCTCAGGTCATGATCCCAGCGTCCTGGGATCGAGTCCCACATCGGGCTCCTTGCCCCGCGGGGAGCCTGCTTCTCCCTCTGCCACTCTGTGTGCCTGTGCTCGCTCGCTCTCTCTCTCTCTGACAAATAAATAAATAAAATCTTTAAAAAAAGAAAATTATTTTAGGGGTGCCTGTGTGGCTCAGTTAAGTGTCTGCCTTTGGCTCAGGTTATGATCCCAGGATCTTGGGATCGAGTCCTGCATCAAGCAGATGGCCTGCTTCTCCCTCTGCCTTCTACTCTTGCTCTCTCTCTGACAAATAAATAAAATAAAAATAAATAAATAAATAATGAATCAACAACTAATAACTAATCAATAAATTAGTGCTGGTGAATTAGCCCATTATAAGAAAGAAAAACATCTAAGGCTTTAAGTGCCTGAAACATATTTGGTCTCTCATGCACATGTGAGCAAACACACACACACACACACACACACACACACACAGAACTGCTCATTGGGTGCTTACTCTGTACAGGTACTGTGGGAGGCGCTGGGATTGCAGCAATGAACACAATAGAGTTTACCCAGAGATGAAAAAGAAATAAACCACATTTAAGGAACTAAAAAAATTCAATTTGGCAGGAGATAGGGCTGGAGATGTGGGTGGAGATCAAATCATGTGGGACTCTGTGCGTCATTTTAATGAATCAAAATTTCATTCCAGAGGCAATGGGTTAAAGGTGTTTTTGTTTATTTCTTTGTTTGTTTATTTCAGTAGGTGTTAATAGGCATTGGGTTTTAGAAAAACTCTTTGGCTGCAGTATAAAAAATGCAATGATGAGAAGCATAGCAAAAGAGCCAAGACAAATTAAGGAGACTTAGGGAGTGAGATGAAGGGATAAGTCAAGATTTCTAGCTCAGGCAATGGTAGTGCCATTCATTTAAATATGGCAGAAAAGGACTTCCAAATTTATGGCACAGAAATAGAGGGGTAGGGAAACTGAGGGGTTGAGTTTATATTTGGACATCCTGTGAAGCATCCAATCAGGCATATTTAGTAGGAAGCTCAAAGTCAGGATACAGAAATTGGCTAGAAAGATCTACATGAATGATGAACAGATGGTAATTGGAGCTATGTGGAGGGCTAAGATTACATAGGCTATATTCAGAATAAGAAAAGAGGTAAGCCTATGGAAGTACCCTAAAGAATATCATATTTAGGAGATGGGTAGAGGAAGAAGAGCTTGCAAAGAGAAATGAAGTATAGAAGGGGGAGTAGGTGGGAAGCCAAGAAGAATGCTGTCTCAAAGTCAAGCATCTATCAGCCTTCTACTCCACTGGGCTTTCTTCATCTTTCTATGGGTCCTGAAAGTCATGAACTTTTCTGAAGCTTGGTTTACTTAATATTACCAGTAGGTTTTGAAATATATTTATTACCATTGTACATTAATTTCTTGGGGCAGCTGAGAGTGAACAAGGCAGATTATTAATTCTCTGGGTCTCTGTAATGTCCCCCAGTATATCTCATTAAGAAGGCTCAGGTCAATGGTTCTGAACTTTGGCTAAACACCGGAATCATCTGGGGAGCTTTAAAATATACTGATAAATGGGTCCTACCCTCTAAAACTCTGATTTAATTGGTCTAGAATGTTGTCTGGGAATTGGAATTTTTAAAAGCTCCCCAGGTGATCTTAAATGTGTAGCCAAGATTGAGAACAATTGACCTTAATTAAGATGACTTCTGATCTTGCCTTAGTGTTTCCTAATAAAGGACATATATTTATCTCTAGAGAATTGCTTGGTTTAACTTAATGGAAAAAGTGAAAATCTCGAGCAGGCTCTTGAGGAATGCAAGTGAATGGAGTGAGCATGCCTATTTGTGGGGAGAGAGAAGACATTGGTGGGGCCACAGCAGGTGATTTCTTATGTACTGCCAAGTACTGAGCTTTGAAATACCTTATCTAAATTGCCCACCATTGGCCAGTGACATAGACTGGCTCTGTGGCAGCAGCACCAAACAGAGAACCAGGATACCATTATCCAGGACTACTGACTCAGTACACAGGGAAAGAAATAGGCAACTGCTTAATATTAGGCTCAAGAAAGTGGTGGAGAGATTGAGATGTTTCTGGTCCTCTCTTGTCAAACCATCTTATCAACAAATCAATTCCATAATATTTAACAGTCTGGTAAGTGAAGGCATGATGCCTACCCTTCCTAAAAAAGCATGTTAAGAAAGCTATTTGCATAAACAATGAATTCTGGAACACTGAAAATAAATTAAAAAAAATAAAGAAAGCTGCTTGTATGATCCTATTTTTTTTAACATTTTACTCATGTTATTAGAGGAGTGTAGATGGTACTTTACTTCAGCAACTTTTCCACCCACCTCTTCCTTGTCACCTCTGTATCTCTTTTCTTTGTTCCTGGCTCTCTCTGCCCCCATACCTCCCATCTTCACTCTTGCCCTCCACTTCCTTCTCTTTCCTTCTCTGTCTCCCACCTCTCTGCCTCCTTCAGTTTCTCGGCACTACCACACACTTGCGCTAAACAACAGCAACAACTAAATCAGTTCCCCTTGAGATGTTCCTGATGGAGTAAAAAATAAAGTTATTTATTAATTCTTGACCCTCGAATACATATCTTTTTAATATTCCATGTGACAAAATGGGAGGAATGCATAAAGCACTTCTAGTGCATACTGAAGTACAATCATTATCTCAAGAAGAAGCATTTATGTGATTGAGTTATGAGCTAAATTTACTGCTTTCTTCTTAGAGCATAACTTTTGCTTGAGTGAATGACTAACAGACAAACCATGATTATTCGGACTTGGATACTTTGGCAGATATCCTCCAAAATGAACAGTCAGTCACTTCAAGGGAAATGACAGGATTTGCTGCCAATAATAAAAATTTAAACTTTCAAGTGAAAAATTCGAATTTTGGAAATTGGATCTACCCCTGTGAGACTGACAGCTTCTCAATAATAAATGATTTTTCTCATGAGATTGCTAGTGATAACAACAAGGTGATTTTTAAATCATTATATAATGAAATAATATAACATTTGGAAGATCTATATAGCTTAGCGAGCCAGTATTTTCCAGATGACCAATGAATGAAGCTACAAAATCATCATGAATAAAAAGATCCATTCAAATTATAAGGCAGACACTGGATTTTAACATAACACAGTATGAAAAGTTCATTGGTAGCGTTTTGGATTCTGCATTGCAATTAACCTTTGAAAAATCACTACTACCAACTGAGTTTTGGTGTAGTATCAAATAGGAATATCTGAATTATCTGAAAGGGCTATTGAATACCCTTCTATTTTCCCCAGATACATGTCTGTATAAGTATAAATTTTTTTCATATAGTACCAAAACAACAGATTGACACAAACTGAATGCAGAAGTAGATGAAAATTTGGCTGACTTCTGTGAAACCAGACACAAAGAGATTTGCAAAAATAAAAAAAATCAATGCCATTCTTCTCATTAACTATTTTTTTGTTTTGAAAAATATAACTATTTTCATAAGAAGTGTTATTTATGTTAACATATAATGGGATTTATTGTTATTTTTGAATGTATTAGTATATATTTACTTTTTTTTCTCTATAAGGTAAATATTGATTTATATAACCCACACATCTTTGTGTTCTTCAATACTTTTTAAGAGTGTAGAGGGTATGTGAGACCAAAAAGTTTGAGACCTTCTGGTCTAATGTGACAAACTATTGAAGGACAGGGAATGTATCTCTTTTACTTCACATATCACACTCAGTCCTTTTGGCCTCATACAGTATTATGTATGAGGTTTGTTGTGGAGTGGGAGAAAAAAACCACTGACAAGCCAATCAGGCAATTTATTCATTCTTCGATTCAACAATGTTTAGTGTTCCAGGCACTAAGAATACGGTAATGAAGAAAAATGAAAATCCCTTTCCTGTGACGCTTTCATCCTCAGGGTTCTGGGTTCTAGTCCTAACCCTATCCCTAACTCATTGTGTAACTTAGGCAAATAATTTTATCTTTTTGGGACTTAATTTTCCTATATCTGAAATGGCAAATTTGGGAAGAGTGATGTCTAAGGGCCCCCTGAAATCTATAACTAAAACCATACTTTGACTCAGCTTCCTGTCACCTAGCTAAATTCAAGGGGATTTTCCCTGACTCTCAGATTGACATCTTATAATACCTTGTTGTACTCTACTCTCACCTTTTAAGATCACTCATCAGACTGGTAATTGCTTGTACAATATCTGTCTTACCTATAAGAGTATGAGCTCCCTGAAGGCAAGAACTGTGTTTTTACCATATACATGGAACAGAGCAGGTACCCAACAGATATTTGCAGAGATGCCACTCTATGTAAAATTTTACCTTCTCTCGGATACCTCCTATTGCTTTTTAAAAATCCTGGGCATTTTCTCTAGGCAACATATTATATATCTTTTAGTTATTATGTTAATTATCTATGTTTGGGGTGGGGGTCTAAAATAAACAAAATTCCATGAGGCTGGAATAGTCTCTTTTGTTTGCTGTGTATCTCCAAAAACTAAAAGGGCACATGGAACATAGGAAGAAGTCAGTAATTTTTTATTGAGTAACGAAAACATGTGTTAGTTGAAGAAGCCATCAATGACAGGGCACATACATTAAACCATTCTTTTAGTAGTGGGGTTGGATCTGTATTTATGCATATGTTTTATCCTAGTTTCTCTTGTGCTTAAAAATATACATTTGTGTGGATTTTAAATAAGGTCACGAGTAATGTCTATGATCTGTAAAGCAGTGTGACACAAACTGGACCATGTGGTAAAGGGCTTGTGACCTTGACAATTATTGGACCATGAAGATGTAGTGGGCCAAATGCAATTATGGTTGGCTTGACCATTCTCTAAAATCATTTACAAGTGTGTCTTAAGCACATTTTTGAGCAAATCAAGAGCATATGAAGAGAGCAAAAGAAGCATTAAAAAAATAGACTACATGAATAAAAAACAGAGTCCAAAGGATCTTGGAGCAGTAAACCAAAAATATAAAACATAAACTCCTTCAAAAGCACATAAATAACTTAAATAGATAATGTTTGCTCTCTGAAAATACAGTTTGCAAGATAGAAGGAAAGTTAAACAGCAAGAAAATTAAGTAAACAAAAGCAACTAAACCATAGCACATTAAGACTTATAATCCATTTAGGAAACAGCAAGTTTGAAATGCACAGCCATTTCAAATGCATCCACCATGATATAACTGGATTCTAGATGTAAAAAGGAAATATCAAGATAATTAAATTTAAGGTTGTATAGACTTGAGGACTATAGTAGAAACTATATCAAATTATAAGGGAGAAGAAAGGACAATGTGAAGAAGAGGAATAGCTGTTCTCCTAGAAATAATTCTTATTTAGGATTTGGATGACTCAATAGAGAATGTTTCATTAGTTCCCATCACATAATTTTAAAAACAGGGTTTTAATGTTATGATTTAGTATGGAACAAGTGTTCAGAGTCATTGTACTTGGAAAAATTAGTTTTTTACTTTTCAATTATAGTTAAAAAGTCTTGAACATTAGGGTATTTTTATACCACTACATCAGGGTTTAATTATTAAAATTTAATTTTTCAAAGTTGAAGTCTACTCCCCTGAAATGTGTTGCATATGTCAAATTCCAAACTACACAGAAGCATTATATTTATTGAAACACTGCAATTGTCTTCACAAATCACTTAAATAAAAACTAAAGTGAAGATATTGAAAATGACTTGTCTATGTCCAAGAATGCATTTAAATTCAGAATTATTTGAACTAGACATAATTTCCAAAAAGTTGGACAAGAGCTCTTTCTCCCCTACAATAATTCAATGTAAGGACATATTTACACACTGAGGTGAATCCAGACACTAGAAAAATAGATAAGGACAACACAGAGTCCTTGTCTTCCAAAGCTGATGGACTCACAGGAAGACAAAAAAATGCCCACAAAAAACTATGATCTAATGAAAGTTATAGATTTCATAAGAAGATAAGCATTAAGGTCATAGAGAAAAAGAATGTATGTATTACTCACATCTAATAGCTCTTATAAAACTTTGACTATAATCTTGATTCTCTGGCTTAGTGAATGAATGTCAACAAAAAAAGATAATGTCCACAATGAGTAAACAAATCCCCTTCTCCAATATCTTCCTGTATAATTTCAGAGATTCAGAGATGTATACTTATAATTTTTAATAAGAGCTCCTTTCAACAGTGCCATAGGCATACCATTATAGGAATCCCATTCAGCCCACTGAGAAGCTGAGACATTAGGCTCATTACCCTGCCTTTAATTCTACAATCAAGTACTTCAGCATCCGGATACATTTTGGAAGGGTCAAGAAAAAAAAGCACAGTAAACTTACCATAATATTCATATTTCTCTCACTGTGACAGGTAAGGAAGATATGGATCTTTTGATTCATCTCTTACTAGTTCCATACTGAATTTCTTACAGTAGAGTCTCAAATTATCTGTGTCCCCATAGAGATCCCCAACCTTACCTTCTTTTGCTCACCTACAGCAGACAACCTCAAATTCTATTTTACTACAAAGTTTTAGGCCATCTGACACAAGGATCCTAATCTTCCACTTTAGCACTCTCAACATCTTTATTATTTTACAGTGTACTGGTTTAAACTGGAGATTCTAGAATCAGTAATTTAATTCTTGGGATTAAATATCGCCTATACCACTTACTGACATTGAGACCTCAGATGAGTTGTTTAAAACACTGAGCCTCATTTTTTTTATCTTATAAAATGAGGAGAACAATAGTTCTACTTTACAGAATTTTTGATAAGATAAATTACTTATAAACTACTTAGAATAGTTCCTGATACTTTGCAAAAGTCCAAAATAATGATATTGTTGTTATTATTATACTTTTGATGCAGAGAATGAAGTGCCCTACTTGTTAAGGACTCCCCTTTCTTTGGCTTCCTTCAAAAGTTGACTCTCTGATTATCTGCCTCTTACATCCTGACTCCTTTCCATTAAGTTCATTCCCTCACTACTTCAAAATTTCATTTTAAAAACCTGTTTTCCTCATTGCTACAGGACTGTAGCTCTCCCTCACAGCACAGATGAACTTTTGAAAACAATACCTGCAATTCTGCCTTCTGTCAAAGTCACCTACCCACTAGTTTCCATGTGATCAATCAGATGCAAGTGTGCTTTCCCATCTCCAGGGAGCTTCTCCTTACAGAATGTGAGGGCTTTAGGTAAGTCACTCTACTCCACCTCTGCATTTAACAGTAGCAATTTAACATTGAACAACAACTTCTTGAAACTCTCTTCGTCACCTTCGGTGACCCTCCAGGGTTTGAACTCTTCCTACCTCAGACTGAGCCTTCTCTTCTTTCTCTCTTAGACACGGGTTATTCTTCAGTTGTCCTTAGTTTGCTTCTACCAGATCTCTTCCTCAGAATACCATCCACTGTCACAGTTCATCTCTGCACCTGACTACCAAATCAGTATCCCTGGCCTGGTATCTGCCCAAATCTAAACACTAGTGTTTCCAACTGAGTAGAGGATATCTGGGCCTGCTTATCTTGAAGCATTTAAAAACTCAACTTGTCCAAGTTTAAATATTTTCCTTCCAAAAGAAATTTTCTTATTTGACTCCCTTCTCCCTACTGGTGATTGTTATAGACTGTTTGTGTCTCACTCAAATTCATATGTTGAAACCCTAACCCCTAATGTGATGGTATTTGGAGGTAGGGCCCTTAGGAGGTGGTTGGGTTTAGGTGGGGTCATGAGGGTGGGGCCCCCTGATGGGATAAGTGTCCTTATAAGAAGAAGAGAAGGGGTGCCTGGGTGACTCAGTGGGTTAAAGCCTCTGCCTCAGCTCAGGTCATGATCCCAGGGTCCTGGGATCGAGCCCTACATCGGGCTCTCTGCTCAGCGGGGAGCCTGCTTCCTCCTCTCTCTCTGCCTGCCTCTCTGCCTACTTGTGATCTCTCTCTGCCAAATAAATAAATAAAATCTTAAAAAAAAAGAAGAAGAAAAAGAAGAAGAAGAGAAACCATAGCTCATTCTCTCTCCACCATGTGAAAACACAGTGAGAAGGTGGCCTTCTACAAGCCAGGAAGAGGGCCTCTCACCAGGAACTGGAGCTACTGGCACTTGGACTTCTTCTGTGAGAAATAAATTTCTGCTGTTTAAGCCAGTGGTAATCAGCCTGTGATATTTTGTTATAACAGCCTAAGCTAAGGCAGTGATTCTTCCTATCATTTCCCTTTTATTTATTTATTTATTAAGATTTTATTTATTTATTTGACACAGAGAGAGAGATCACAAGTAGGCAGAGAGAGAGGAGGAAGCAGGCTCCCTGCTGAGCAGAGAGCCAGATGTGGGGCTCGATCCCAGGACCCTGCGATCATGACCTGAGCCGAAGGCAGAGGCTTAACCCACTGAGCCACCTAGGTGCCCCTATCATTTCCCTTTTAAAGCCTTACTTCTCTCTCAGCTTCCATCCCCACTCAGTTGACAGGTACTATAGATTCAAATCCTGTGATTTGCAATGTCTCTCATGCACATCTTTCCTAGTTCTGTCACTTACTAGTTCTGTGACTTGGGCAAGTCACTTAATCTCTATGTAAAATAGGAATAATAATAATAATACTTATTCACAGGGTTTTTATGATACTTAATATAAAACAGAATACTGCCAGGCACATGACAGTTATGGCATAAGTGTAAAATAAACTAGTGAAATAAAGTTGGACATAAAGGTCTTCTTTTAAGGGGAGAAATTCTGCCAGGAGATGAAGATTTATGAGTTATCCTAGAGGCAGAGATTGAAGTCATGTGAATGATCAAAGAAAGTACATAGTATATAAAAAGCAGAAGGACCCCTGTGTGGTAGGCTTTTCTTTTATTTCAACCTGTCAAAATTCTTCAATTACCACATTTCATCAATTCTAAGATGGCTTTTTTAATGTTTTTAACATCTTTGGAAAAAGGATGCTTCTTACAATCAATGACATACCATAGTTGACACTCAGAGTTCTTTTTTCCTTTGTGATGGATAAAATAATGGTGTGTCATTCAATTGACAACATCTTAGGCTTAATGATATGAGAAGTGTAAACTACTTCTTTGATACACCAAGATATCCTAGATGAGCTTTCCTTATAACATGTATAATCTGCCTATAAAGAGATGCCAAGATTCAGACTCATCTATTCTTAAAGTTTTACCTCTCAGAACATCCTACACACTGCTTCCTCTACCTTGGTCTCCAATCAGATGAGACTAGTCGCCATTATCCAAACTCACCACATACTCAGGCACCTCTCAACCTTGTTCTTGCTGTTTACTTGAGCCTAGAATTTTCTTTCTTCCTTCCTTTTTTTCTCCATTTTAAAAATTATGGTAAAATATATAAACATAAAACTTACTCTCTTAACCATTTTTTAAAAAGATTTTATTTATTTATTTGACAGAGACACAGCCAGAGAGGAAACACAAGCAGGGCGAATGAGAGAGGGAGAAGCAGGCTTCTCGCTGAGCAGGAAGCCTGATGCAGGCCTTGATCCCAAGACTCTGGGATTATGACCCGATGTGAAGGCAGATGCTTAATGACTGAGCCACCCAGGCGCCCTTCTCTTAACCATTTTTAAATGTACAGTTCAGAGGTACCAAGTACATTCAAACTGGTGTGCTATCATCACCACCATCTATCTGTAGCACTCTTTTTACTTTGCAAAATGGAAGCTCTACAATAACTCCCCATTCACTCTTCCCCCTAGCCCCTGGCAGCTACCTAGCCCCTGGCAGCTACTTTCTGTCTCTGTGATTTTGTATTCTTGGAAATACTTCATATGAATTGGATTCACACAGTTTTTGTTTTTTCAGGACTGGCTTATTTCACTTAGCATGATGTTCTCAAAATTCATGTTGTTGCACTTGTCCCAACTTCCTTCTTTTTAAAGGCTGAGTAATAGCCCATAGTATACACATATCACATTTTATTTATCTATTCATTTGTCAATGCACACTTGGGTTGCCTCCACATTTTAGCTATTGTGAATTATGCCATAAACATAGGTGTACAAATAGGTGTATCTCTTTGAGACCCTCTCCTTCATTTCACACACTGAAATCCTATTCATTCATCTAAGCCTAACTCAAGTAGCACCTACTTCATGAAATCACTCAGACTCTACCTGGAAACAATTGCTTCTTCCTCTATTCTTCTACAATTCTTTTCTTTTATTACTGTATCTACACTTACTTTATTGTGTCTTAAATAATTATGTGTACTTTAACATCTAATTCCTCATAGAATTATAAGTTCATTGTGGTCTGGGACCCCACCATCTTATCTCAGTATTCCTTACATCACTCCTCACAATTCTTTGTAATGTTTATTAAGTGAATGACTACATAGAGACAGAGTTTATTTTCAATTAAACATGAAAGGTAAGTTGAATACCTAGAAACTTTTCCAACTTTGAAATCTGTCAAATTAACTAGGAAGCCTTGTTAGTTGCCCAAGAAGGTACACTGCTCTAGGAATTAAGAGACTTGCTTTTGTCTTGGTTCTGCCTTGGGTGGATCATGTCTCTTCTCTTCAGTTGAGGTGAGAGGGTTGCCCTAGAACAGAATTCCCAAACCCTGATTTTTGCAATACCTGTGCAACCTTGTACTTTATTTGCTTAATAGTTTTCTTTAAATTAGTCCAGGTCTTACATTACCACCAAATTTAGCCTCAACCTAAATAAGGATATCTGTGCAATTGTGGTTTCACTGTATTAGTTATAATTTTTTTCTAACACAAATTAAAATAAATATAACTATTAAAGTAAAAAGAAAATCTCTGTACCATTAAAATAACTTCCTATGCCAGTTGTGGCCCATGGGCCATGCTTTGGGAGGTATTGGCCTAACTCTCCCTGAGATCCCTTCCAACAATAATAGCTCTGTCTTCTCTGGGGAAGCCATGCCCCCTCTGAGTCATTTAGCAAAATGCATTCAATGAATCTTTAACTGGGAATGATTCAACATTAGCCCCAGGGAACGAAATGTAACTTAATAAGTCGTCCAGCACCTCTAATGCCTGGGATTCCACCCTCTTTATGCCTCCCCTCTGAGTGGTGCTGTTTGCACATTCTGCCTTTTCTGTAGCCTCGGCTTTCCTGCAGGGCCTTGTCTGAGTTTGCCTGACCAGATCTCCCCTCTGAGGGCTGTTTATGTTTGCACACTCGGCTTGTCCTGTGGATTTGTCTAACTAAATTCCCCTTTGAGGGCTGTATATTTTGGCACAGTCTGGCTCTCTCAGGGATTCTTTTGTCCATTAACACCTCTTGTCTTGCAGTTATACCAAAGTCTCTGCTGCTCTTGCCTCAAGCAAATAAGTCCATACTATTCTATTCTTAACGATTCTTCTGTGTATTTCCATTTATTTTCTATACTTTCTACAATGACCATGTATAATGTTTATAATAAAGAACTATAAATTTTAGTTTTTTAAAATGTGAAGGGGGAAAAGTGAAAGGGGACATCTGGTTGCAGATGATGTAATAAACACATTTTAACTTTATTCTCCTCCTTCAAAACCCAGTGAAAAAAACAAAAAGTATGGAAACAGGATTAAGAAGAAAGTCCATTATCATGGAAACAACCACAATATACAATAATGAGCACCATACACCATAATTAGCATCCTTTCCAAATAGCTTGTTTGTTTTAGGTAAAATAAAGTCAGTCTAAAAAGCATACTCTTGTTGGCACTAAGAAATCTAAGAGCATAGGTAGGCCACCAGAGAAATGGAGCGTGTCCCTAGTAGAGACTTAGCTCCATACCACAGAAAAGACCAAGCTGAACAAGAAATCATATCGACTTCTCACTTTTATTGTTTATCACATACACTTCTAGTGAAAACAGAGTGGTATTGATAAAAGGAAAAGCGAGTTTGCCAGATAGTAACAGAAGGTCTAAAGAAATTTACTGTGAGCTACACTGACCCTTAGAATGCAGAGAACAGAGGAAGAAGTATATATAATTCCAGAGCAAAAGGAATATGAATGTGGTAAAAGGAGGTATGAACAACGAATTCTAACGGAAATAGTAGATCACTTCTATAAACATACTTCTTTAGCAAAAAGGTGGCCCTAATCAAAGATGGGTAATAATCAGAATAGGAGAAATAAAATTACAATTATTTGCTGACAATATTATTGTATATGTAGAAAATCCACAAGTATCTACAAACTATTAGAATTAAGTGAAATTAGCAAGATCACGAATTATAAGATCAACATACAAAATCAATTTGATTGCTATATACCAACAACAACTACAAAGAAAATAAAACTTTAAAGAAATATATAACTTCAGCAATATAAAATATATCTAATAAAAAGTAGGTAAGACCTAACCTCTACCCTGAAAACCACAAAACATTATTGAGAGGAACTGAGAAATCTAAATAAATGAAGAGATCTAGCATATTCATGGAATGGAAGACACACAGTTGTAAAGATGTAAATTCTTTCTGAACTAAAGTATAGATTTAATGCAATTTCTATAAAAATTTCAGGGGGTTCTTTTGCAGAAATTAAAAAGCTAGTTCTAAAATTCATGTGGAAGTACAAAAGGCCAAAAATATCCAATGTAATTTTGAAGAAGAAACCAAAGCTGGAAGAGACCGATACCACCAGATATGATGATTTATTATAAAGATAGAATAATTAAGACACTAAGGGTTTCATGCAAGAATAGACAAACTAACAAATGAAATGTAATATAGAATCCAGAAACATACCCTCACATCTCTGAGAAGCTGTTTTATGACAAAGGCAACATTGCAGAGCACTGGGAAAAGGATGATCTTTTTCAATAAATGGTGTTGAGACAATTGGATATCCATATGGAAAAATGTTTATTGACCATACCTTATACTATACAATAAAGCAATTCCAGATGGATTGCAGAGCTAAATATGAAAGATAAAACAATAAAGCTTCTAGAGAACACATAAGAGAACACCTTTATGACAGTGGAGTATACAAATATTTCTTAAAACACAAAGAATGCTGGTTATAAAGAAAAAATTGATAATTGGACAATTAAGAACTTATGTTTATCAAAAGGCACCATTAATAGAATGAAAAGGCAGGTGACTGAATAGAAGATAGTCATAGTACATGTATCTATCAAGAGCTTCATATCCAGAATATATTAAGGAAAGGATGGACAAGTCAATAGAAAAATGAGCAAATAGCTTGAATGGTCACCTCATGAAAGAGATTATCTGAGAGGGTGGGGGGTTTGATGAGCCTAGTGGTGGGTATTATGGAGGGCATGTATTTCATGGAGCACTGGGTGTGGTGCATAAACAATCTATCTTGGAACACTGAAAAAATAAGATAAAGTTTTAATATAAAAAAGAGATTATCTAAATGGCCAATGAACAAAGGAAAAGATGTTCAGCTTCATTATTCGTCAGGTCAATATAAATCAAAACAACATGTAGTACTATTACACATTCACAAGAATGCCTTAAATGGGGGCGCCTGGGCCTGGGTGGCTCAGTGGGTTGAGCCTCTGCCTTTGGCTCAGGTCATGATCTCAGGGTCCTGGGGTCGAGTCCCGTGTTGGACTCTCTGCTGGGCGGGGAGCCTGCTTCCCCTCCCCCCTCTGCTTGCCTCTCTGCCTACTTGTGATCTCTCTCTGTCAAATAAATAAATAAAATCTTTAAAAAAAAAAAAAAGAATACCTTAAATGAAAAAAAAAAATCAGTGTAGACAATATTGTAGGGAAACCAGAACTTTCATATACTGCTGGTGGGAATGCAAATCTGTACAAACACTTTGGCAGAATCTACCAAACCTGGACATATACTTATTTTATGATTCTGCAACTTTATTCCTAGGTATCCTCAGTAAAAATGGGCATATATGTTCATCAAAAGATACCTATTAGATGTTCCTAGCATCACTGTGTGTTATAGTAAGAATGTAAATACTAAATGTCCTCCAACAGTAGAATGAACATATAAAATGTGTATATTGATACAGTGGGATACTATGCAGCAACGAGAATGAACAATCCCATAACTACATCCAACAATATGGATGTTTCTCACAAATATAATGTTGAGTGAAAAAAACCTAGACATACAAAAAATTAAGCACTACATGATTGCATTTGTATAGAGTATAAAAGTGGCAAATTTATTCTGATATAGGAAGTCGAGAGTGGTTACTGCTGAGGCAGTAAAGACTGGAAGGGAGCCTGTGGGTGCAGGGAGGTGCTTCTGAACTGCTGGTGACATTCTGATACTCAATCAGAGTATTGGTTACATGAACATTGTGAAAATTTATTGAAAATTCACTTAGGATATCTATACATTTCTCCATATATATTATGTTTCAGTAAAGTTTTTAAAGCCCTAAGTAGCTTGTAGTATTTCACAGAGGGGAAATCTTACCAAAAAACACACATTTCTGGCTTCTCCTGAAAACATTTCAAGACCTGTCCATGGTGCCCCACCTCCAAGAATCCACTGGAGCTGAGCCGAGGCTATACCATCAGATAGGACATGCATTATTCCCTACTCATTGGTGCCCCATGGCTAGCCCCTGTAGGCATCTGAATTCATTTCTGGGAATAAAACCAGTTCTGTCTATTTGTTCTTTAGCTCAAGTCTGGGCCCCTAGGGTAGAGCTTACTTTTTGCCCTGTATATTCCCTTCCTCTTTGCCTGCATTTATACCCCATCACCAATCTCCATTCCCATCCAATTGTACTTCACTCAGCACAGCTCCACTCATCTCTCCATGAAGCCTTCTCTCCTGCACTGGCACTAACCTGAGTATGTCTATCCTCACATCCTTCAAGTCCTCCTTTCTCTTCCCTTGTCCACACCTGTTCCATTAATTCATGTACTCAATGATCCAACAAATATTTATTGAATATGTATTATGAGCCAGACTTTATATCAGGGGCAGGTAAATTTGAGAGGCCTATCCTCTAATGAGAAGTAAAGACAACATGTGAGAGGGCTTGTATGGGTTAAACATTATATGTATCCTATGAAGTCTGAGACTATTTTTTTTTAAAAGTAGGCTTTATGCCCAGTGTGGACTCCAGTGTGGGGCTTGAACTCATGACCCTGAGATCAACACCTGAGCTGAGATCTAGATACTTTAACCAACTGAGTCACCTAGGCACTTCCTGAGACTAATTCTGTCTGGGAGGGGGGTGTGCGGGTTCTGGGTAGTCCTTGTGGAAAACATGGTTTGGAAGCTGGACTTTGAAGAACTGGCAGTACTTTGGATATACAGAAAGTAAAGGAGGTAATTCCAGACAAAGCCTGAATTCTGGTTGCATTTGTGAGAGGGTAAATAATTCAGCGTGGCTGGATGTACTGAAGGGGAGCAGGGCTAAATGAGGATGGAGAATTAAGCTGAGGTCAGACCATGGAGGTCTCGGAAGCCTCACTAAGGGCTTCACTTTATAGGTAGTATAGACTATTGAAAGGTTTTGACAAATGGGAGTGCAGAGCTGGAAACAATTCCATTTCATCCATGCTTACCTCACCCACTCTGTCTAAATCCCCTGGCCTCCCCTGCCCCCTTACGCTTACCATTACCGTCAGTCACATCCCCAAATCTCCTTGAAAATCTCACTCAACCACAACAGCCATGTAGGTACTGAGCCTGATGTCACAACCTACTTCTTTCACTCTGTTCCTTTGCTGGTGAGCCTGTAGTTCTCCTTCAAGTGTGATTGTTTGTACTGCCTTCTTCTCCCAACCAGATCTGATCAGGATAAAGAGCAGCTGGACAAAGGAGCAAAGCCACAAAAGGAGCAAAGCCACACAGGACTTGCCTTTGCCCTGACATGTACCTCACAGATGGTCGTGGGCCCTGTCCTCCCTTTAGGGTCTCCTGATAAAACCTGAGCAGCCTGAGACCAAAGCCTGGTCCTGTACCTAAGAAGGCACCATCTTTCTCTCTGCCTCTTGGGACTTTTCTTCTCCACTGAATGCATTTTCTTGGTCTATCTCAGGAGGACTTTGCCTCCCTGATCCTTCTTATTGCAACTCCTTCACAGCTGAATAGACATTTACAGTGTACAAAACACCTGATTCTATTGGAGCCTCACATACACCCTTCGAAAGAGAGCCTGAAAAGGCAGTGATTAGATCTGACTTCAAATCCACTGGTCCTTTCTTATATATAATAGATACTCAAAAAATACTTGTAGAATAAATAGACAAATGACTCAATACACATATCAATCTCTCTTGAGGACTAAGCTTCTTATTTTTTATTCTATTTTTCTTTTTGTTATTTGGATGATTTGACTTTATAAGAGGCCTGACATGGAACATCTAATTTTAAGATAGTTTTTCCTGCTCCAACTATCATATGTTTCCTGGGGTGCTGGCTTTAAAACAAATTACTTTTAAAGAGATACATATGTTCCTCAAAAGGTTACACAGAGTTACTACATGACCCAGCAATTCCACTCGTAGGTACATACATTTATGTATGTAAACATATATGCACACAAAAACTGGTGCATGATTATTCATAATAGCCAAAAAATGGATACAACTCAAATGCTCATCAGCTGATGAATGGATGAACACAATGTGGTATATTCACATAATAGAACATTCTTTGGCAATAACAGAAATAAAGTAATGATACATGTGACAACCTGGATGAGCCTTGAAAACATTAACAAGTGAAAGAAGCAATTAACAAAAGAGCATATGTTACATGATTTGATTTATATGAAATGCCCAGAATAGGTAATTTTATTGAGACAGAAAGCAGATTAGTGGTTCCTCAGGGCTGGAGGGGCTGGGGCAAACAGGGAGTGACTGCTAATGACGTGGGAATTGTTTTAGGGTGATGAAAATGTTTAAAAGTGATTGTAGTGATGGCTGCATAATTCTGTGGAGGTACTAAAAACTACTGGATTGTACGTGTTAACTGGATAAAGTATTTGGCATGTAAATTATATCTCAATAAAGCTGTTTAAAAAGATACATATTCATTAAGCAAAACTTAGAAAATACATACAGAAGAAACAAATTACCTATAATTCTACTACCCTTAGCTAACCACTGTTGACATTTCTGCTGTATTTTCTTCTCCTTTTTCTGTGTGTGCATGTGCGCACACACAGACACACACACACACACACTCCTAGGGTCGTTTTCTATATTCAAGTTTGTAACCTGTGTACTTGGCTTAGTGGTGATGGCAGCCATCTCCCACATATCCTAAGAGCAGGGTTTCCCAGTCAGGCGGGACTCCTGAGTTAGAATCTTGCTTCCGCCTCTGACTTACGGTGAGTCCTGGGCAAACTCCTTAACTCTCTAAGCCCTCACTTTCCTGAGCAGTGAAATGAAAATGGTGATACCTTACTTCCATGGACATCATGAGGATTCAATGTAAAGTTCTAGAATACTATTTTTCTTCAATCATTCCTCAGTGAGGACCAGTTTGTTTTCCTCGGTTGCAAGGCAGTTTGCCCTCACCAGTAGCCAGCTCAGATCAAACTAACTGGAGCAGCTGCCCCCACCTCATTGACACTCAAGTGTTCTCTCTTCCTGGGGAGCGCGCAGCAGAGTAGCGGTGAACACAGGCTCAGGATGCAAACCGCCAGGGACAAACTGTGATGCTGCCACCCACTCAAGCAAGTTCCCTAACTCTCTGTGACTCCATTTTCTCATCTGTAAATGTGTCTAATGACAGCAGTAAGTTCAAATGTGTTACTATCTATGCAGTACCCGGTACACTGTTAACTATTCTTAAAATATTCTTCCCCAAGTAGTAGACTACATTCTTACTTCAAACTTCTAGCTGTCCAAGCATTCGTTAACTTGCACACCATATCTCTTTTCTACCGTCTAAGGCACAGTGTTACTGGCTCTAAGCTCATAATGGTTGCTCATCCACTAGCCCACAGCACAAAGCAATTTTTGTTTGGTGACTTGAGTAGTTAAGAATGTTGTTTCCATTAATTTTATTACCTACGTGCCTCCTGGGGGCAGGGCAAGGCAGTTTAGTTAAACCAAACCAAACAAAGCATTTTGGGGGTTTATAAATGAGTACTTATTTGCAGTTGTTCTAAATCATCCCAGCCAGATGGGCATGTTTTAAATATTTCCAAGGAAGAGATTTCACAAACTCTCTTAGTAACCTGGCTTAATGCTTCCAACCTATATTGAAAGTCTTCTGAATATCTTACGTCTGGGGCAACTCAACAGTTTGTTGTCCAAACAGAGATCTTTGAGAGTATTAAAAATTACCACAGAAACAAAGCAGGGCAATGCTGGGCAAAGTGCTGGCATGCGTAGTCACCCCACGAATAGTAATTAGTTATGAGTGCTGTTTTGAATGCTGGCCACATTATTTTACTTAGTACTCAGCAGAGAGCGACTGGTTCTCATGGTCAACGTAACAACCTTATATCCTTTAACTTTTTTGTTGATGTTTAGAACGGAAAAAAAGAAGCAGGCAAAACTTGAAGGATTTCTTTCCTTGTCCTCTTCTCACTGAGTGGTGGTGATGATGATGATGATACTTAGAGAGCACTTAATAAATACATAACAGGCACTCTTATGCTTTATGTGTATTATTTTATTTAATCTTCACAAATCTTAGCTCACTGTCCTTGTTCTGCAGATGAGGAAATAGGTCACAGAGAGAAGGAGCATCTTGCCCATAGGTATACAGCCAGGATTTGCCCCTGACAGGGGTCCAGAGGCTGGGTTTTTAACCAAGACACTCAGCTCCAGGCCTTTTTGCAAGACCACGGCTGGTCAAAACCTTGTTGTTCAGTGCCCGGCCTTGACTGCCTATGCCAGTCCAGGGGCTGGATTCAGATTTCTGCTTCCTGAGTTGGGACACAGAAAGATCTGAGCTAAGGCTCTTCCATGAAAGGGAGGTAACAGAAGGTCAAATTCCGCCCAGTAAAGGAGAACTTTCTCCTCGTTACAATCATCCTACACTAGACTTAGCTGCCCAAGGAAGTAGGGAGTTCCACATGACAAATGTACTCAAACAGGGGTAGATGGTTTGCTTCTTGGGGAGGTCACATGGGGACCTGCCATTTACAAACATCTCTTGGGGGCTTGTGAAACGGAGCTTCTCAGGTCATGTCCAAAAAATGATGATTCCCAGGAACCTGCCTTTTTAACAAGTTTCCTGACTCTGACACAGGTAGCCCCGCACCACTGCTGTACAGGGATTCCTGTTTGGAGTGTGAGGCGAGATGAGGTGGAAGGCAGGGGTGAAGGGATAGAGAAAAGGGCTGACACACATCCCTCCTGAGCTGAACCATATGGTTTGGGTGAACTTTACTCTTTTAGTCTCTCTAATATTAATCTTCTTTTTGGATGTTTATCCTTCGTTTCCTGACAGAGAATGCTTGAGTGACATATGAGGTGAGAGATCTGGGGTGTAATAATACCATGTCATGGAAACACTCAGAAAGCCATGACCCTATGGCATATGAATTCTACGTGGAGTTTGCACAGGTATTAAATGTTCTGTGGTTGGCTTTTGGAGGCCTGTTCTATCCTGACACCAGGATTTCTAAGCTGGCCTGGAGGGAAGCAGGCCTGCAGCTTCCTGGTGTTTGGAGCAGATGGGGAAAGAGTCTGAAATATTCCTTGTCATCACCTCCAGCTGACAGACCACAGGCAAAGGAGGCAACAGGGAGAAGTCAGACCAGTTGATCTGGGAGAAAAGAGAAATCAATGGTGATGCCTTGTGAATGTTTCCTTCTTCGTGTTCCTCTCCAAATGGATGGGGTACGTCTATGTGTATGTGCATGTGCATGTGTGTGTGCGTGTGTGTACCAATTACATAGCACTTGTCTTTGGCCAGAGACAATAATAAATCAGGGGCTACAAAACCACCACTAGCCACCTCCTGCAGGCCCTGTCAAAGAAACAGTCTTTCCCGAGAACAGCTGAACCGGCAGGATCTCCAGTACTGTGGCCCCCACCGCATGGGATGAAAATCACACATCTGGGATCTAGCATGCCAGATGTGCAAAGGGCTAACACAGAAAAGACACTGCTGGGAAGACCACATTGCTTTCAAAAACATTAGTGAAGGGTTCAAAAATTTTTATAACCTTAGTCACCATAGTGCTTTTATCAGACTTGAGCAATAGACTTTCTTCTACCCTGGTTCTTTGTCCTGGGGTGTCAGGAGGGATTCAGAAGGATGCTGAACTCACTGAGGCAGTAAAGATCTAGATGCTAAATGAGTCCTGGTTGGAGTCCTGGGTTTGGAATCAAGTCTAGCAGTTACCAGGCAAATGATCCTGAGCAAGCTACTTTAACTCTATGAGGTTACATTTGTTAATCTCCAAACGAAGAGGGATAGCTGTTTCTACCTCATTAGGGCTAGTGTGAGGATGAAAGGATCTCTGGGAGGCACCACAGAGAAAGTCCCTAGCTCAGGATCTGGCACTGAGCAGCCGCATGGCAGAAAGGGGAAGAATAGCACACTCCACTGCTCCAGGGAGGGAAGACAGAAAAGGGGGAATTATTTCTTGCTCAGTCAAGCTCCAGAAGGTCTGCCTGATTGTCCTGTGAGGTTCTCACATTCCCAGAGCTACTGGGAGAAGACCTGCCTTGTTATCTGCTCTACACACTGACCCTGGTTGTGTTCTCCTTCCCTCGGGCCCAACTGCTCCCTTTCCATCCCTTGAGGACATCCCCACAGCCTAGCCACATCAGGATGTTTTTCTGTGGAGCAGCAGGGATATGGGACTCAAAGATTAATGACAGTTATTCAAGGTTCCTACCTAGCTAGGAAAGACAAGAGTTCCTGACAGGCAGAGCCTCCATTCTCATGAGTTTGTGAGTTTTAAATTAAAAATAGGTCAAACTATTGGCAATGGGTATGAATGTGGTCTCTTCTTGGGGTGATGAACATATTCTATAATTAGAGAGTGGTGGTGTTTGCACAACTCTGTGAATCCATTAAAAACCAGTGAATTGTATACTTTAAAAGGGTGAATTTTATGGTTACATGACTTATATCTCAAAAAAGCTGTTATAAATAAAGTAAGTCAAACTATCTAGTTAGCTTTCCATTCTTCTGTCCTTTGCTAGCTTTAACTGAAATATAAATTATAATTTAATTATAAATTTAAATTACACACTTAAATTATAAAGCATAAATTTAATTAAACTATAAAGAGCCATAACATATCACATAGGATTTTGAACCAAGATGAAACACTACCTCTCTTCCTACAGATCTACATTCCTTCTCATTCTCTCTCCTCTTCCTCAAGTACCATTGTGCCCATCAAAATTCAATACTCTTTCCAGATTTATCCCATGAAGTCTTTCCTGGTCTCCACCAGCAAGTGTCCTCTTTCTAATTACTTGTCAAACCTGTGCTTTGCGATACATGTCTGTTCTGCATGCAACCAGGCTTCAGGGTGTGAAGATGAGGGGTGGTAAAGGACGATATTAACAGGACTACACAGGTGTCTCATCTACCTAGGAATCTTCCCCATTCATCTCTTCCAGGGTAGCTTCCCAGTCTCTGACTCAGACCAGGGCTGATGCCCAGAAGACCTTCCAGCCTCCTGGATCCTCCTGCTGCACTGACCCCCAAAGAGCTTCTGCAAAAGAAACTTCCTGATACACCACTTCTGTGTATTCTCCTCTCCTAATTAAGGACCCAACAGGATCCCAATTGCTTATTGAGTCCACCTAAGTGCTAAGAGGTCTTCTCTGGACCAGCTGTTTTATATCTCACTGGCATCTTCCGCCATTCTCCACATGCCCACTTGCTCTCTCTGCAAGGGTTCTTCCTGGCAGATGGAATCCTCTCCCAAATCTACTCTTTCCTTGTCCCTCACCACTTCCCAGAGCCAGATCCAAACATTCTTTTTTTTTCTTTTTAAGATTTTATTTATTTATTTATTTGACAGACAGAGGCAGGCAGAGAGAGAGGAAGGGAAGCAGGCTCCCTGCCAAGCAGAGAGTCCGATTCGGGACTCGATCCCAGAACCCTGGGGTCATGACCTGTGCCGAAGGCAGAGGCTTTAACCCACTGAGCCACCCAGGCACCCGGAGATCCAAACATTCCTTATCCTTGAAGGAATTCTTCCTCTAAGTAGCCTTATTCCACATTTACCTGATCTTTCTTTGTTCAGCTCATGGTCCGTGATTTGGCCCTTACTGGTACTATCTACATGGCATGGCTTCCGTTGCTTTTATGGCCACGTCACATAGTTTGTTACACTGTACCCACTAGGTACTCAAATGAATGTCTGCTAATGTGAACCTTCTTCTTCTTTTCCTTCTTCTCCTTCCCCTTCTCCTTCTTCTTATTTTTAAGGATTTTATTTATGTATTTGAGAGAGGGAATGAGGGGAGGTCCAGAAGGAGAGGGACAAGCAGATGCTGTGCTAAGTGCGGAGCCTGACATAGGTCTCCAGCTCTCAACACTCAGATCATGACCTGAGCTGAAATCAAGAGTAGGATGCTCAACCAACTAAGCCACCCAGGCACCACTGTTTTGTTTATAATAATAAACTGTTAATTAAGTAGGTAATTAACTCCTAATTGTTTTTGCGTTAGGTACTGGGGAACCTCTCTTCCTCCCTGCTCACCAGATCTGGCCATTAGAATAGGAAAAACAGCAGTTAGTGGTGACCTGGTGGTTGGAATCATTGTTTTGTCTGCTCAGCCCTCATCTACTGATTCTCTTGCTTTTCATGTAATGCAGAGCCATCAGATGGTTACCGTAGAAGCAGCCTTTTGTACATTGTGACTTTCTGGGGTCACACAGCCTTTTTGTACATTGTGACAGATGGGGTTGAGGGTCTGGGTAGACCATGAACCGGGAGAGGTCAACTGGACCCCCTTCTTTCAAACTGCACCTTGCATCTTATGACTCTAAATTTAAGGCTTGAAATAAATCCTGTCCAATTTAGAAAATATTATTCCTTCCCAGATTCTGTTTTCAACTGTTTAGCGTTAATTATTGTATGTTTAAAGTTCTTAGTACTGTACAGTGTAAAACCTCAAGGGTATAAATCTAATGAAATATGCTTGAATATGTTGTGGCCTCACTGAGGGCAGTGGGACTGTATAACTTTCTCTTTAAAATATAATTCAGGCAAATAAAGGCATTAAGTTATACCAGTGCAAGGGAAGATTTATTATCTAAACTTGGAAAAGTCAGGAAATTCCAGAGTCTGATTCCAGGAGAGATATTTCTAGAAAAGAAAGTAGAAAAGACCTAATGCATGTCAGTGCTTGGTTCATTTGCTGCCTGGTACAATAATCCTGTGGATTAAGCATGGGGATCATGTTGCACAGACTCAAGCCCTGTACCTTGCACAAAGGAGACCAATATTTAATGAATGATTGTCAAATAGGTCTCAAAGGAGTAAAATAATTTCACATTTTTGCAAGCATTTGTACTGAGATAACTAAGAAAACTACATTATCTCTGTTACAAAGGGAGAAATGGAGGAAGAGAAAAACTGGTAACTGACTTGTGTTCCCTAACATGTCCACAGTACACCTATGAGTGAATTCAAGATTTACTTACTCCAGAAATTAGACTCCAATTTTTAAGTTACAAGATGCACGGACTACTGATTTATCTCAAGAGATGAAGAAATGACAAGCAGAATCGAGGACATTCAGGAGCGCCTGGGTGGTGCAGTCGGTTGAGTGTCCAACTCTTGGTTTCAGCTCAGGTGGTGATCTCAGGGTCTTGAGATCAAGCCTCATGTCAGGCTGCATGCTTAGCTTGGAGTCTGCTTGAGACTCTCTCTTTCTTTCTCTATCTCTCCCTCAGCCCCTCCTGCCTCCCCCATACACTCTCTCACTCTCTCTCAAATAAATAAATAAATCTTAAAAAAAAAAAAATTGTGGGACACCTGGGTGGCTCAGTCGGTTAAGCATCCGCCTTTGGCTCAAATCATGATCCCCTGGTCCTGGGATGGAGCCCCACGTCTCGCTGCATGCTCAGCAGGAAGCCTGCTTCTCCCTCTTCTCCCCACTTGTGCTCTTTCTTGCTCTTCCTTGCTATCTTTGTTGCTATCTCTGTCTCTCTCTCAAATAAATAGATGGAATTAAAAAAAAAAAAAAAGAATTGAGGACTTGCAAAGATGCCTCCAAAACAAAGTTCCATAAAATCCCCGCAAGGTGACTGCTAGGCACTGGAGGCTCTTTAGAGGCACCGGAGTCACTTCAGGCGCTGGCACTTAGGCCAGGCTTATTTTTGGAGCTGTCCGTCTCACAAGGATTTTGGTCCATCTATTCTGGACTCCAAGTCCTAGAGTTCTAATCCAGAAGAAGGGAATTCTTTTATTCCTTTTCTGTTCTTACCTGGTCTTACTTCTAATTTCAAAACAAACTGCTTTGCAGATATAATATCTCCCTTCCACTGAGACAAGATGCTGTAGTTGATTTATTTTTTGTCTAGGGATAGCATCTGTGTGTTCCAGAGGTCAGCTTTATTTGTTTCTATGAACATATAGCCATATCTCAATGTGCCTCTTTCTGCTTTGGCCACTACTCTTAATTTTCTCTGATCCACACATGCTTATGTGCACTAGGGATGACTGAGGCTGGGCTTCTTCCTTCTGAAGGTACTTTGTTAACTACTGTACCTGTCATTTCTTCCTGCCAACTGCATCCTCCCCACCTCTCCACTTTTCTGCTTTCTCGAGAATGAATTCACCTTCTATGACTAATGTAATCCGTAAGCAGCCTTCATGCTGATTCCACAGATTTTAATTTCCTAACATTTCCCTGTAGACTCTTCCTAACAACCTCTTTAAAAAGAAAATCCCCCTCTTGGAGTTAGACAAAGGGTCCCCCCCACCCCCCGCAGGAACTCAGATGCCTTAAGGTGGTACATGGCCATGCTCAAGCATGACCTGAACAGATAAAGTACAGAATTCTAAGAATGTGTTTCTACCAGCATGCACAAGGAACAAACTGTGTGCTAAGCACCCTGCTTGCGGGGGCCAACACAAGAGATTAAGTGACTAAGGCCCCTGACCTCAAAGAGCCCTCAGGTCCTTGAGAGTCCTCAAGGCTAAAATATATAGAAGATAGCATGATGTAGTAGAAAGGACATTGACTTTAGGGCAGCAGATCTGCATGACCTCGGGACAGTTACTTAAGTTTAAGGTCACGGCTGAAACCTAGCAAAACTTTAACTGCTAAAGAGAATAGGCTTGTCACAGAGTATGCCATCTGTGTAGATGAGCTGAGGTTAAAAACCACCAGCACTATTAGGTAGTCCCTGAAGGCTGCTTCTAATTTAATTAGTCCTGATGAAGCATACCTAATGAGATGACTACTATATTTCTTCCTCTTTTATACAGCTTTATTGAGATATAGTTCATGTACCATACAATTAATCGATTAATGTGTACAATTCAATGGCTTTTAGTATATTCACAGGGTTGTGCATCCATCACCACAATCAATTTTAGAATATTTTTAAAAAAGAAACCCCGGGCCCCTCAGCCATCAATCCTCAACACTGTCTCCCCCCACCCCTATCCCAACCCAGGAAACCACTAATCTACTCTCTGTCCCTATAGATTGGTCTATTTAGGGATATTTCATATAAATGGAATCATACAACATGTGGTCCTTTGTGGCCCTGCTTCTTTCATTTACCACAACTATATTTCCTGAAGACAGAGGTATCCTTAATATTTGTCAAAAGGGGAGTTGCTAAATAAAGCCAAGAGCAGCCATACTGGGGATTACTGCAACACTTTAAAAAAAATTAGGTAAATTGGGGTGCATGGCTGGCTCAGTCAGTTAAACATCTGCTCAGGTTATGATCTTAGGGTCCTGGGGCTCTCTGCTCAGTGAGGAGTCTGCTTCTTCTCCCTCTGCCCCCCACCAGTTTGTGCTTGCTCTCTCCCACTCTATCTCAAATAAACAAATAAAATCTTTAAAATAATTAGGTAAATCAACATATGTTAATAAAGGTCTCCAATATATGTATACAAATATAAAGTCTAGAAGAATGAACAATAAAATGACAAAAGTACAGACTTCATGGAGGGGGAGAGAAGAATAAGGCTGTGGATGGAATACAAAGAAGACTCTCCTTATCTGAAATTCACTAATTTTTTTTCAATAATTTATTCATTTATTACTTTAAAATTAAAAATTAGTTAAAAAGAGAACATAATTCTTCGCGTTTCTGGTTCCAGCGGTAAGGTGTTTAGAAGTAGCCACTCTGTCCCACTCCTCTCTGTAAGTGAGGGGAGGACACGGGGCAAACCACTGCTCTCAAGACTGGAGACAGGGGAATATAACCCTAACAGGAGCAGATACCTGGGAGCAGACTCTGTTGTGGGCACAAGTGCCCTCTAGGGAAACCTGAACTGTAATTGACTCTGAGAGTTAAAAACTCCAAGGGGGACCCAGTCATAGAGGGGCCCCACGATATTGTAAGAGTTACCTCCTGGAGCTCCATCAGGTTCCCACTGTAAATATCAGAGAAAAATCTCCTTGGGCTTTTGGCAGGGGAAGGGGAGAAGGAACCATTTTAAAATACAACAGAGCACTGTTCTTCATAAGTCCTGCCCTCAGAGAAAACTAGTTAACCAGAGTCTAAACTGCTAGGGTTTTTATCAGAGCCTGATTGACTTAGGGAAGGAAAATATCCAACTCCAGCCCACTGTAGCCATCCTGTCTCACTTAAAGTGGATAAAGGAAAAAAGAAAAGAAAAGAAAAGAAAAGAAAAAAGAAAAGGAGATGGGCACCTGGGTTGCTCAGTCCTTAAGCATCTGCCTTTGGTTCAGGTCATGATCTCAGCACCATGGGATCCAATCCTGCATCCTTGCTCAGCGGGGAGCCTGCTTCTCCCTCTCTCTCTGCCACGCTCCCTGCTTGTGCTTGGGCTCTCTCTCGTGCACACAAAAATAAATAAATGAAAAAAAAAAATTTTTTTTTTTAAAGGAGAGGGGCACCTGGGTGGCTCAGTGGGTTAAGCCTTTGCCTTCGGCTCAGGTCGTGATTTCAGGGTCCTGGGATCGAGCCCCACATCAGGCTCTCTGTTCAGCAGGGAGCCTGCTTCCTCCTCTCTCTCTCTCTACCTGCCTCTCTGCCTACTTGTGATCTCTCTCTGTCAAATAAATAAATAAAATCTTTTTAAAAATAAATAAATAAATAAATAAAAAGGAGAGAAATATTTGTGAGATTTGTAGTCCAGAGGCACAGGCTCACTGAGACCCAAACATAGGACTACAGAATGGTTCCCCTCCCCCACACTTCACCACCACCTTACTAAAGTCCTATTTATGGCAGTTCTTTTTTGCCCAGTACGTCATGTCCAGCTAGCAAGAAAAAATTACAAGACATACTTAAAGTAAAATAAGCACCATTTGAAGAGGCAAAGGAAGCATCAGAACCACACATGGCAGTTCACAACACACACAGGCCCATTAGGGGACCCACCTCAAAACAGCCATAAACCCTAGCTGACCAATGGGCTACTTACAACCAGACATGGTACCAAAAAAGGAAAATTCCTTTCGTTCCATACCTCCTCATTCCCCCCTTAACTACAGCGCCCCCCCCCATCACTGCCTCTTGGCAGACAGCCTAGCCTCTCCTTTGCTGTCCTGCCCACTGGTACCTTGTGGTATATTCAACAAACTTCTATCCCCTTTGTTGTCTCAGGTGAATTCTTAGCCAGCCTCTGCCTGATTGGGTCACCTCACAGAATCCTCAAAAACCGGGAACCAAAGAGAACAAAGACTGAAAAAGAGAACATCAGAAATGAGAGAGAGGGAAGCAGGCTTTCCTTGGAAAGCCCCCAGAAGGAAGCTGGACAGGAAGTCCCAGGTGCCCTGAGAGCTTCCAAAGAATGTGGGACCATTCAGGTATCACAGACCCTTCCAGTTGACTAGATGTGCAAACAATTCCTTGGATAAAATTTAGGTACAAAGCAAAGCCCAGGGAAGAATGAGCCCCTTTGTGTCTCAGAGTCACAGACAGGGTCTACTTCAACCATAGGATAATCCTAATTTTGTGCTCAGTTTTCTATTAATTCAAAGAGAAGTGGAAGACTGGGGACAGTGATCACTGAGAAAGACTGTCAGGATCCAGGATATAGAAGGGAGAAAGGAACTACATTATCTAGGATGGTTACACAAAGAGCAAGATTCACTTTCTAGAAACCTGGGAACTACCCTAACTTCAGTAGTCTCCATAGACATTAATGTCTACACAGAGAATAGTGGAGTAGCTCCTGAAACAAAGGAAAAGGGAAATTTCTTTCTTTTCTTTTCTTTTTTTTTAAAAACTATTTTCTGAGATAACAGGGAAGAGAAGCTGGGCAAACAAAATCAGCAGCCTATAATCATAGGGGATGATCCGGAAGGAAAGGCATCAGATAGGGTCTTGAGTTTAAGCAGCTAATTATGGATTATGAGAAGAATTTAGGTTTGTTTTCAACAGACTGTGTTGTTACTTAAGACCTAAGCATAACTGAATTTGTATATATAATTATAACCTTAGAAGGGATGTCTGCCATCTACCTATCTAGGGATAGAAGCTAGGTCACCCAATAGCTGTGGAACTCCATGATAGGTCTTAGGTGGAAGAGAGCAGAACTGGGGAGTCATAAAAACAGAGATGAGAGACAACACATCTATTCTAATAGATGCCCAAATAGATAGTCACTTGCATGAAACCCAGTGGTGAATTTGTAGTGGCAAGAGTCATAGAAACATTGATGATAAAAGAGTTAGTATTTATTAAGTGCTTATTTATGTGTCAAGCACTATGCTAAGCATTTCATATTCATTATTTCTAAATCCTCACAACAGCTTTTTGATGCAGATGTTACCATTATCCCCATTTTACAGATAAATAAATAGTATTTCAGAGAGATTAACTAATTTGCTTAATGTCATACAGCTAGTAAGAGACTAGAAAGGCACCTCATGTTTTCTGATTCTAGTCTGATATTATTACCATGATGTGTTTTCTTGACTTTCTTGCCCTAGGCCTCCTCAAACCACAGAAATCTTTAATTCCCTATAGCTTCCAAATTGAAGATAGGCTTCTTAATCCTTTCTTGTCATTTTTAATTGTATATTTGAGCTAAATTCATCTGATAAAAACAAGAGGTTATTTCAGTAAATAATCTGGCAGGATTTTGCTCATCCTGTGTGAACCTCCAACTGACATGGTAACATTTATAACCTAGGAGTTTATGGTCACGTTTAAAAATTGAAATTGACCACTGAGTTTCTAAGTGGAGTGAAAGCTCTGCTTTACTATTACTGGAAGAAATATATGTAAAGGTCAAAAATGAGTTTAGAAATAATTTGAATATTATATATTAAGCTACAAAGTGACCACCTCATGATCAGAGATAATAAGAGTAGGTTAAAATAATCAAAGGTGTCTTAGAAGAGGACAGATCACTATGGAAACTAAGAATTCTGGCATCTGAGCAGGTGTATTATATTAACCAAAAGTAGTAGTGTAGGCTGGAGGGAGGGGGGAGGTACAAGTCTTTGAAGATCACTCACCCACAGAACAAGTCAACTGAAGACCACAGAGATATAAAAAGCAACTCAATTTGGTTTAACCTTTTTTTTGTGTGTGTGAGGAACATGAAATATTTAACTCATCTGCTTTTTCAATTATGAACAGGAAACATAAAACTACAGTCAATAAATACACCAAAAATTATAATAAAAATTACTCTAGACCCATGTTACAGCCAGTGTAAGAGGAAAAGGAGAAGCAAAGAGGGAGGGAGTGCAGGGGAGAGAGTGGAGGATGGCTCAGCAGGGTCCCAGCCACCTCTGCATCTGTCTCCATGGGGCTGCACCCTCTCACAGAATTCCCTCCTCAGGACTATCCTATTTCTTTGTTACCTTGCTGCCTAAACTTCCCAGGCACTCCCTTTGCTCCCCCTTTTGCCCCTCCCCCATGCTTTCTCTGCCCCCCCCCTCCTCACCACTCTGAGGAAACTTGGAGAAGATTATCAATGACCCCTTCTCTCACTCAGCCCTTGTTCTTTATGGCCTTCGTCTGGAACTTTCAGTTGCTCATCAGCCTTTCCTTCTTTCTTCTTTTTTAAAAATTACCAAAGAAAAAAATAAATAAATAAAAATTACCAAAGAAATAAATATTCACATGGTTAAACTACCAAAGACTTATAATGAAGAGTGTCACCTCTCCCAACAAATACACTATTTCTTAATTATCAAATTTAGAAAATATCCCTGATTTTCTGATATGGAAGATGGGGATTTAGCTCTTTAAAAGCCCCCACTTTCTATTTCCTCTTTCATTCTCCCAACAGGACTAAATTATATTCTTACTTCCTCTATTGTCCACCTCTGCAATTTCAAACAACATGTTTAAGCCTCTGATTCTTTTGTTAGCAACCACACATATTACCTATTGATACTCTACTGAGGAAGGAAACCAGCTTCTTGTCTTTATTATTTTACTGTCTTCATCAACATGACTTTACTATTCTGGGCAGCTCTTGTACAGGAAGATGCAACTTGAAAATAAGTTTATTGTTTGTTTCAGGAACTTCCTGAAATGAACATCTGACTGCTCAAGTTTTCAATAGATAGTATCCAATGACTGTTTACTCTCTAACTCCTTGAAACCCACACCTTCCTTTGCTGTGTCCACCAATCCTAAACCATACTGTCATGATACTTACCCAATCCTAATCAAGCCCATACACTGAAAGACCTACTTTAAGCCACATATCAAGAAAAGCCTCATAGATACCCTGACTTTGTCTTTGGCCTTCTGAGAACATTAATTACTCTTGCTGCTTTGTGTGTGAGACTATAATTCTGGGAGAGATCTCCTCTCCAAACCTTCTGTCCCACGGGAGCTGGAAAATTTCTAATGGAAACAGCCAGTCATTAGGATGGGACCCAAGTCAGTAGGTGCACAGTAACATGTTTAACCATTTCCACAGCCTCTGATGGGTGTGACCAAGTCAGAGTCTAATGATTCAAACTTCCAGGCCACACTCCCTTCTTATATTACTCATACAAAGTCCAAATTCATGTGCCTACTTTCTAAATGGCATAATTTCACCAAGAATAATTTAGAATTATGGAATTTCTCACATAGGAAAAAAATGCTCATTTGAGAAGTAACTTAGAGCGAAAGCTTATAAATATCAAATGGTCTCCATTTTTTGACTGGCATGAAGAAGCATCCAAAAGAAATTTAAATTCCAAAATCATTTCCTTTAAGAAAGTCCTCAGCCAAAGAAAAGGAAACATGTGAAACCCTTAAAACTTTCTTTTAGATACCCTCACAACTCATGACCTGAAACAAATAGCCCTCATCTTATTTTTCCTCTTTCCCCATCCTATGCTCTTCCATGCCCCTCTGCTTCTCTCTTCTTCTTCACCATCTCCCCTTCTCCCCCGACTGGCCAGACATCCTCAAAGCTCAATTACCCCTTAAAGTTAAACCCCTTTCAGAACAGGGAAATCCTCTGGCTTTTGATTCCTGGTCTTGATCTGAGTTGAGAGAAGTCATTGAGAAAAGACTTTCCAAAAGACTCAAATTTGCAGAAAAATTTAGAATAGTTTAGTTGTATATAATTCAGAGCTCCCAGATGTACACCCATTTCTTCACATTAGTGGGAATGTCAGAAGCAAAAATCTGGGTGGAGAAAGCAGAATGGGAAAACCCCAAGGATGACTTAAAAGAACCAGAATCACATTGGTAGCTCCAGTTCAGACTTGTAAGTAAAGAAAGGATGAGTCCATCTAAGACTTCAAGGATAAGCTCTTTAACACTTTCAGACAATATTCAGGGTAGATCCTGAAGCAGAGGTGACTGTTGCTCTATTCTCACTTTTGTGAATGGCTTTTAAGCAGAAATAGTAGATTTAATATGCAAGCAAAATCTGAAATGGGAATGAGTCCTATTGCCAGACCATTCATAGCTCAGTGCATATTTTCAAAGAATCTTAGAACAAAAATAGAATAAAAGTTGCTACAGTAATGGTCCCCATTACTGTGGTAGGCAATATACTCTTTGCCATATCAATAGATTAATTTTCTGTTTTTTTCTGCCATATTAACAGGATATTATTTCACTTTGTAAAATAAGGTCATTAATTCCCTGTCTTTCCCTCCACCTCTCCTCTCACCTTCCACCTCCCAACTTTTATCAGCTGTACATTTACTTTTATATTTTCTAAGGCTTTGATAATATTTATGGGCTATTCTATAACCATGGTTATTTTCCATTATTTGTATAAGGTGTACTCTAAATATTGAAAACCACCACTGAAATTCATATCAGCTTTTAGTTTGCTCATATTTGAATCACTACTTTCTTGTTTAATTCTCTCCTCTCTCCCCACTCTTCCTCTCCACCTCAGAGTGTCTGAAAAGCCTTTCTGTTATTCTTGAACTCTGTTGCTTTATCATGTTTCAGTTTTTTTCCCTAAAATCTCCAACATACTGCCTGCTTCATCAAATTGCCATTTTCTCCCCAGAAACCCTCCTCTGGGAGTCCTGCACCTTCCTGCCTCGATCTAGACCTTCGGCTCTGTAGATTTGCTACCCAGCTGGCGCTTTGTGGACTTTCATGTCTGAAAATTCCTCTATTTTGTCCTCACATTTGATTCAAAGTGAGATGAGGTACAGATTTCTGAGTTAAAAACTATCTTTTCTTAGAACTTTGAAGGAATTGCTTTATTGAATTTTGGCCTCCTGTGTTGTTGATGAGAAATTTGATGCCATCTAAGCCTTGTTCCCTTTTTCCTCTGGAAGCTTTTAGTATTTTCTTCTTATTCTTGGTTTGTGAAAATTTCAAGTGATGTGTATAGATGTAGATAATTTTTCTTTCATTCTGCTCAGAATTTTCTAGACTTTTAAAATGTCAACTTTTACTTCTCTTCCATGTCGGGGCATACTCACTTCTAGGATATTTTCTTTCTTTCTTTCTTTCTTTTTTTAAATTTTTAAAAACTTTTAAAAATTTTTTTATTTTTTTAATTTCAGTGTACCAGAATTCATTGTTTATGCACCACACCCAGTGCTCCATGCAATGCGTGCCCTCCATAATACCCACCACCAGGCTCCCCCAACTTCCCACCCCCTGCCCCTTCAAAACCCTCAGATCATTTTTCAGTGTCCATAGTCTCTCATGGTTCATCTCCCCCTCCAATTTCCCTCAACTCCCTTCTCCTCTCCATCTCCTTATGTCCTCCGTGTTATTCTTTATGCTCCACAAGTAAGTGAAACCATATGATAATTGACTCTCTCTGCTTGACTTATTTCACTCAGCATAATCTCTTCCAGTCCCCTCCTTGTTGATACAAAAGTTGGGTATTCATCCTTTCTGATGGAGGCATAATACTCCATAGTGTATATGGACCACATCTTCCTTATCCATTCGTCCGTTGAAGGGTATCTTGGATCTTTCCACAGTCTGGCGACTGTGGCCATTGCTGCTATGAACATTGGGGTATAGATGGCCCTTCTTTTCACTACAACTGTATCTTTGGGGTAAATATCCAGTAGTGCAATTGCAGGGTCATAGGGAAGCTCTATTTTTAATTTCTTAAGGAATCTCCATGCTGTTTTCCAAAGTGGCTGCACCAACTTGCATTCCCACCAACAGTGTAAGAGGGTTCCCCTTTCTGCACATCCTCTCCAACACATGTTGTTTACCGTCTTGTTAATTTTGGCCGCTCTAACTGGTATAAGGTGGTATCTCAACGTGGTTTTGATTTGAATCTCCCTGATGGCTAGTGATGATGAACATTTTTTCATGTGTCTGATAGCCATTTGTATGTCTTCATTGGAGAAGTGTCTATTCATGTCTTCTGCCCATTTTTTGACATGATTATCTGTTTTGTGTGTGTTGAGTTTGAGAAGATCTTTATAGATCCTGGATATTAGCCTTTTGTCTGTACTGTCATTTGCAAATATCTTCTCCCATTCCGTGGGTTGTCTTTTTGTTTTGTTGACTGTTTCCTTTGCTTAGGATATTTTCTTATATTATTTCCTTGACCACTTCCTCTCTTCCATTTGCTTTGTTCTGTCTTACTGGAAATTGGGGCCTTCTAGTTCTCTCCACTTCATAAGTCTTATCTCATTTTTTCTGTCTCTTTTACTTTCTGCTTCATATATGGGGACTCTTCTACTTCATTTTCTATTGTTGCTGTTGTTATTATTATTATTATTTTGGAAATCATATTTTTCATTTCCAAGATGTCTTTATTTCTTCATTGTTTTCCTTTTTAGTATATAAGATAGCGTGCTGTTCCAATTTTTGAATATTAAACACTAGAGGTCCTCTTAGCTGACTTCCATCAAGGAACTTACTGAAATGAATGGATACTTTCCAGTCCCTCTGAGAAGCACAGTGATTCATGGCTTGCTCATGGCTATTGGGCCACTCACAGGTATGCCCACATTCCTACTTCCATCAGCTGAATTGAAAACCTATCAGGAAGAGTTCCAGTTTTCCCCCCAAATTTAGTAATGCCATTGGTGGTTGATTTTCACATGAATATAATTTATGATGCAAACTAATAAAATATGAAGAGAGTTGTTATTTCCATGAAAACAAAGTTGAATGTTTTGGAAAGACTTGGTATAGGGGAGGCCCACCAAGAAGAAAACTGCTCCCAATTTAGGTGTGGACAAAAACAGGGGGAAATATCATAAAATTGTATAAGGATTCCAGTCCCACACTTTTGAAAAGTCCTTTTGACTTTTTCCAATTTCCTTTTTTTAAAGCAGAGCCAGATATTAAAGATACTCAAGAAAAGGACTTATGTATATTTTGGACTAGCAACTTTTGTATTCTTTTTTCAGTTATATAAATACTGCGACTACAAGATGAGTGACAAACCTTATGACCTGCTGTTTTGCAAAAGGAAATTCCAAAATATTTTGGGACTTCAAATTTTTTAACCCCTAAAGTTCCAAATATATTAACTATATGGTTTTTAAAAAGAGCTTGAATTCAACCTTAGTACCCAAGTACTTCATGTTATCTTGGTTATATAACATTTCCACCATACAAATTTTATAGAGCTATAAATACTATGCCATAAAATGATACACTATCTATTAAGTCCAAGTGGTTAAAAAAAATCAATTGAATAAATCATGTGAAACTAACCCAATGAAGTATTAACTAGAACAGAAGCATTAAGTTTCTGACTTCTAGAACTAAGGTAGTTCTGCTACAAAATGGATGAAAGAGAACTGAAACTGAAGTCAGAAGAACCAGTTCCAAAATCATTGTAGCCATGCAACATTAGACAAGTCAAAACCTTTCTGAAGATTAGTTTCTTCATCTGACAACGGAGGATAAATATCAAATGCTTACATATCTGAAAGGATTTTTGAGAGTGAGAAAAAAACTTATTTAAAAAAATTTTAATTTTCAAATTATTAGAGATTCTTAGGAAGTTGCAAAGATAGTACAGAGGTCTCCTGTATCCTTAGCCAGCTTCTTTTAGTGATTACATTTTAATGTAATATAGTACAATATCAAAACAAGGAATCTGACATAGGTATGATATGTGTGTCACTATATGTCATTTTATCCCATGTGTACTTCTGTGTACCACCACCACGGTCAAGATATAAAGCTGTTCCATCACAGAAATCTCCATTATGCTACCCCCTTATAGTCATCCTCACCCCCTCTTCCTCCCCCATTCTCTAGCCTCTGGCAACAAATCTGTTCTTCATCTCTATAATTTTGTTGTTTCAAGAATGTTATACAAATGAATCATACGTTACTTGACTTTTTGATATTGGCTTTTTCACCTAGCATACTGCCTTTGAAATCCATTCAAGTTGTTGGGTGTGTCCACAGTTCACTTTCTATTGCTAAGTAGTATTCCATGGCATGGATGTAACACAGTTTAGCCATTCACCTATTAAGAGACATTTTGTTTGTTAACACACCATTAACTATTACTAATAAAGCTGCTATGAACAATAGCGTATGTGTTTGTATGTGAACGTAAGTTTTCATTTCTCTGGAATAAATGCCTAGGAGTACAGTTGCTGGGTTATATGGTAAGTGTGTATTTAGTTTTTAAGAAACTACCAAATGTTTTTCCGGAGTGGCTGCACCATTTCACAACAATGTGTGATCCAGTTTCTCTGCATCGTCATTGGCAATATACAGCATTGGAAACTGCAAAAGGTAGACAAATCTGAGGTAGGTTGTTATTAGTGCCAGAACTGTAGAAATGCCAATTCTTTCTCTCCAAAGCTCCTGAAACTTCTATGTATTGGGCCCTCTCTCCTAGGGTGACCAACAGGAAAAACAGAGGTTATGTTGAAGCCAGGTGGAAAATGAAATGCCATGTCCTGCTGAGTAGAGTCGGGAAGCAGGAGGAAGAGAAGAGTGTACAAGTCAAATCCTGACTGATGGTCTGACAGGCAGGGTTACCTTTAATCATTCACATTGGATTCCATCTACAGCTCTCAGACTCCCAGCCATGATGAAAGTGTTATAATCTCAGGAGGGGGCAGAATAGCTAGACCAACTTCTTTTTTTCCCATTAGATATGAATAGGAAGGCATAAAGAAAAGAATTTAGGTGACATTTTCCATTACCGTGTGTCCTACTTAAATTAACCCAGTACAAGCCTAGAAGTAAAATATCTGTCATGATAGATCCATATGCTAGGCTATTTTAGCGTCCTAGGTCAAAGAGATTTATAGGTTAAAAGTATCAGACTAATCTAGAAAATAGAATGTTGGGAAAACAAGTACAGGGACTCAAAGGATGGGGACTAGAATCATCTGGATGCATTTTTACTCATGTATCTGCTGGCTGATACTGGCTATTCATTGGGACATCAGATAGGCTATTGGTTAGAACACTTACATGGGACTTCTCTGCACATCTCTCCTTGCAGGCCAGTTTGGGCTTCCTCACAGCATGGAGGCTGGGATATAAGAGTAAGTGTCTTGAGAGAACATGGCAGAGTGCTTCTATTTTAAAGACCAGTCTTAGAAATCACATAGCATGTCCTCCTGAGCTCTATTTGTAAAGGCTGTCACAGTGGCATGCCCAGATTCAAGGAGAGGGAACATAGAGCCTTCCCCTCTAAGGGGGGAATGTCAAAGTCACAAAGTAAGAAGAACATGTGGGATGAGAGTCGTTGCTGTGGTAGTTTGGAAAAAAATAAAGTGCAAGCACGCTTCCAGGTTTTGGGTTGAGTGAATTTTTGTTGCTCAAAGACTGTGTGGGAACAGCTCTGTTTTTGAGAAACAGCTCTCCTTTTCTTAAATGTCTAATTTTGCTATGGCTGGGAACTTCAGGCACTAGGGAAGGTAGCACTTGGATGGGCCTGATGGTGTTTCTTTCAATGAGACTGATCATGCCCCTCAGCCTGAGACAGCTTTCTGAGGAAAAGGCATGTCCTGGAGGGCTACTGGCTCTCAAGGGAATCAACCAGGATAAGCAGGTTTTGTAAACTAAGTTATGGATTATTAGAATTAACAGGACTTCTCAAACCTGAAAAATGGAGCTGAGGAAAAGTTATAAAGTACTGCTTGTCCACAGCTTACTCTTATGTAGAGCTAAGCAGAAAAAAAAGGAGATTTTAGGGTTAGAATTCAAATGTGTGCAGATTGGACTTAAGTGTACTTGACAACCAGTTCAAAAAAGCAACTCATGATTTGTAAGCAGTCAATAATCCTGGAATTTCCCATTAATTGAATGTTATACGTATGAAGTGCTGAATAAAATATTGAGAATGAATGAGTTTTAAAGTACCTTGATTTAAAGCTGAGGAACACAAGAAGAACAAAGTAAATCAAGTCTTGGGCTCTCCCTGTAGAATGTCTTCCCTCTGCTCCACCCTGCCTCCCACACTGTCTGTGTGAATCACTGCCTGGGGAAATCCTGAAGCCCTTCAAACTCAGTTTGATGTTACCTCCTGTAGAGAGTTCCTCTCCGTCCATACAGAGTGATTTGCCTCTTCCTGGTGCTCCTGAAGCTCTCTGTGCATTCTTGTATTATGGTACTAACCACACTAATTATAATAAGTTGCTTAAGTGTCTGCCTTTGCCACGAGACTGAGAGATCTTTGAGGGCAGAAACGAGAACTTATCCATCTTTGTAATCCACTACTTAGCACAGTGCCTGGAATATAAGAAAAACTTGAGTGAAGAACAAGAAAAAGTGGGGTAAGGAAGTCAGAAAGACAGGCAGGCAGGAAGGAAAGACAATGAATGGATAGTTTGATGGGATATTTCAGTTTTTCAAATAAATGTCAGAGTCCTAACATATGAGGAACTTATATAAAATGTCTCTAGAATTCCTAATGATTCAGATTATAGGGTCAACTGGTCTTGTTTTCCTTGTATATATATGTATATATTTCTATTTCTTTTTTAAATTTATTTACTTGACAGACAGATCACAAGCAGGCAGAAAGGCAGGCAGAGAGAGAGGAAAGGAAGCAGGCTCCCTGCCGAGCAGAGAGCCTGAGGCGGGGCTCGCTGGATCCCAGAGAGCCCGATGTGGGGCTCCATCCCAGGACCCTAGGATCATGACCCCAGGCGAAGGCAGAGGCTTTAACCCACTGAGACACCCAGGTGCCCCATATTTCTCTTATATTTCATACCACCTCTTTGTTGAAACAGAGGTGAACTCAGACAATATGCCATTATGAGTTACAGTTTCAAATGCTTTCATAGAATACTGTTATAATTATTTGCTTGTTATTATTCATCTTTTTGTGTCCCATTTTTTATATTAAAAGATTTTCAACACTTAAAAACAAAATGTGTGTTCGATGCCCCATGAGCTCACCATCTGGCTGTAAGTAGTTTGTAAAATTTAGTTTTTTCTTCTCAAAAAATAAAATCAATTTTTACCTTGAGAAATCTATTTTAACTTAATTGCAAATTAGTCTGGCCTTTAGAGCCTCCATGAGCTCAGAGGTATAATACAAATTAACCTTTTAATTCTAGTTCTAGGATTATATTAAAAACTTACATCAAATTTAGATTTAAATGATACAATTTTTTTACTCTTAAGTTTACCTATTTTATTCAGAGTAACTATAGTTGTTAGAATATATACATCATCAGTTACCATGGATGCAGCTAAATCTACACAGAATTTGTGACATAACTTCAGCGGTGTTCCATGTGCAGGGTGGGGGGGGCAGTCTGTCTTGGATACAGGCATCAAGGGGGTGCGTTACGTGCAGAGATTTAAAAAACAATAATAAAACTGACTAAAAGTCAGTCTGCTTTTTATTATCACCATGTGCCAACAATTCTAAACATTGCCAGTGATAAAATACTCCTCCCTGAAAAAGTCTTTTGTTGGTCTAACTTTCAAACAACTACAGTGGTTACTGGTAAGTTTTAATAATATATGTGTAAGCTTCAAATTAGCACATTTTCGGAACATATCTGTTCATTAAAAACTGTATTCTACATGGACCTTAATTCTGAGAACTCCCAGTTATTCAGTGGGTCCCCAACACACATGGAGTTGGCTACACATGTTCCTTTCTAGAATAACTTTGTAACAATTCCAGCTGCTCGCCACTGTGGGAGCTCTCTTTCCAGCCTGTGCTTCCCATCTCACACCCAGTGGTACTGAATACACCTACATTTAAATCACCAGCTCTATATAAATAGTGATTGCTTGGTGACCTTAAGGATAACACAACAGAACTAGGGTTATTTTCAATTCTGTCATTTTATGTGACCACTTGGAGATTTTGTGTTTGAAATTGAAACATTAAAACAGAATACCACTTATGAGGTGCACTATTCTTGTTTGACAAATGCAAATTCTAGCTCATACTAAACCTGTTACTGAATTTGAACACTCTCTTTGAATAGAAACATCTTGAAAATAGAAATGTATTCACTCTTAAATTGTCAACTGTTTTAATACTAAAAAAGGAGTCAAGAAAATAATGCTATTACTGATTATGACTACAAAAAGCTATCACTTTGAGGAAAGGGAATGTTAAAAACTGATCTCCTTCTGGGTGCCAAATGCACTGAGGCTGCCCCTGCGTGACTTGGCCTCTGTTAGGGCAAAGCCAGGCAGGGTCTGAAGCAGGCCAGGTCCACGCCACTAGAGCAGCACAACAGGGGTGTATTTGCTCTCCAGTCTTGTTCCTTCCCAGACCCCAATGTGTTCTTCACCAACCACAAATGCCTTTTCTGGAATTTTGCTCTCAGTGGTCAGTTCTTTTATCAGCAATGTATTCTTTAATACTATGACTCTTACTATGACTTTATGGGAACATTTTTAAAAAACAGCTTTCTGGAGACCTAGTTTACACATCACACAACTCGCCCATTTAAAGTGTACCATCCAGTGGTTTTTAGTATATTCACAGAGCTGTGCTACCATCACCACAATCAATTTTAGAACATTTTCAACACCCCCCAAAAAGGAACCCTTATGACTGTTAGTAGTTACTCCTCACTCCCCTCACTTATCCCCTCCCTCCCACCAGCCAGCCTCAGGCAGTCACTTTTCTACTTTTTGTGTCTATCTGCTTGTCTATTCTGGACATTTCATATAAATGCAATCATATGATATGTGGTCTTTTGTGACTGGCTTCTTTCACTTAGCTTCATGTTCTCCAGTGTCACCCATGTTGTAGTACGTACAATAATTTGTTTCCTTTGTTGCCAAACAATATTCCATTGCATGGACATATCATATTTTATTTATCCATTCATCGGTTGATGGACATTTGGGTTGTTTCCACTTTTTAGCTAGTGTGAGTAATACTGCTATGAACATCCATGTACAAGCTTTTGTGTGGACATATGTTTTTAATTCTCTTGGGTGTATATCTAGGAGTGGAAATGCAGGGGCATATGGTAACTCCATGTTTAACATTTTCCAAAACAGCTTTCTAAAGTGGCTGCACCATTTTACATTCCCACCAGCAACGTATGAGGGTTCCAATTTCTCCACATTTTAACAGAAGCCTTTGAAAGCAGAGAGAGGAAAGGGAGTGTGGAGAGAGAGAGAGAGAGAACGCTTACCAAGCAGCAGGCTAGGCAAAATCAACTAATTCCAAAACCTGGGCAGTTTTCACTGTGCTACCCTGAAGACCAAAAAGCCTTTACTGGAATGAATCTTCAGCTATGTAAGGACAGAAATAAGGAATTGGTGGTTGGGTGGTATGAACCCAAACCATCTATACTTACACAGTTCACTGTCCACAGTAACCTGACTTTACTAACCTAATGTCTTCATCAATGTAACTTTACTACTTCACGAAATTCTTGCCCAACTGTGATAGATATGAAAATAATTTAATTATGCATTCCAGGAACTTGCTGGGAGACCCACCAACCCTTTGATGGATAACAGCAAAGAACAGTTTATACCCCAAGACTCCTTTGAACCCCTCACCTCAAAATCCCCACCTGGCTGTCCAGCAATATTAACCTATTTTATCATGATTCCTACCAAATTCTAACCAAGTTCACATGCTGTATACAGTACTGTTTCTTTACCAGAAAAACTAAACATGTTTGCCTTATCAACCAACAGTTGCTTTGGGGATATCCTGGAAAGTTAGCATTCAAGAGTGGATATTTAGTGGATATTTGTGAAAAGAAGCCAGCAGCCCCAAGCACTTATCTAGACGTGTCTTGCCTTCCTACCTAAAAGGCCAGCCTGCACAGGGATGAGTAATAGAAGGTTCCTGTGTTACAAAGGAGAGTATAAAAAAGAAAGTCACAAAATATTGTGGTTGTAAAATGAGAAAGACAAAGACGGAAAATAGAATTTAAATATTCTATAAGAATACAAATTCTTTTAGAGGTTTCTAATAATTTAATGACCCAATCACTTAAGAAAACCATTGCAGTTTGTTCTGTTGCTACCAGATGGTGGTAGTGTGACAAAGCCTTGACCAGAATGCCTTAAGTCACATGGTTTGCTCTGAATCTTGGGTTGCTCCATGGAAAGTTATCATCAGCAAGAAAGGTGCCAAATTATACCACAAGCACTTCTTTGTTTTAAAAAGTTGTTCTAAAGTAGTTTCTTTGAAAGAGAATGATTGCCTGATGTTTATTTGATGCAGAATGTTTTATATTATAGGTATATTTTTGGTAAGTGACAATTTGTTAATGATTAAATGAGGAGGGCAGAGGCAGCCTCCACCCTGGGAAAAGGACATACCTTTGCCTTTGGCTTTGATTCTCCTCCTCAACCTTCACCCTAAGGCCAGCTCAGTGACATAGCATGCAGTGGTATCATTATTAACCCAAGGTGTTTGAGGGCCTCAATTCTCTTTCCTACCTCCCCAGTCTCAAAGATTCTCCCTCTTTTCTGTACAAATCAGAGATAAGAGAAAAGGAAACAAAGCAAAAGAGAGCAGTGTATTCCTGGGAACCAAAGAATCTCTTCTTAGGCTTTGCTTTCTGCAGAAGAATGTTAGACTGTCACCACAACTTTTTTTTTTTTTTGTCTTTCACAGAAATGATTTAATTTACAGACTTGGGAATGAAAATAATTTCATATATAAGTTCTCACCTATTTTTCTTACTATTATTTTACTTGAAATAACTGGAGTTAAAGGATTGGAAAAAGTCAGAAATTTTCCAAAAAATACATTTCTTTCTTTTTTTAAAAAAAGATTTTATTTATTTATTTGAGAGAGTGGGTGTGGGAATGGGGGAGGGGCAGAGGAAGAGGAAGACGCAGACTCCCCACGGAGCAGAGAGCCAGACCTGGGGATCCATCCCAGGATCCTGAGATCATGACCTGAGCTGAAGGCAGACACTTAACCAACTGAGCCACCCAGGCAATCCTAAAAATACATTCCTCAAAGGAGACAGGCACATCTCAATATAGGGGTATATTTTTCAAACTAAAAACAGCCTCATTCTTTTCTCACTTTCCTTCTGAGAAACTTGTGATGAGGCTCATTTGCTTAAAAGACCTCTGTAGAAGAAGAAAAAAACTTTCCCTCTACCCTCTTAGGTTCTGTTTCTGAGGTCTGTGAAATCAGGCTGATAAGAGACAGATTACCAGGAGAAGTGGCATACAAATTTTATTTGCTGTTAATATTTTAATTTTTACATGCATAGAGATATTCATAGAAAAGAAGAAAAGACCCAAAGAAGCAGTGAGATTCAGAGGTTACTTACCATTTGAACAAAGGGTGATAGATTTGTGAAGTGGCAAGACTAAGGAAAAGGATATTGGGCTTCTAGGAGCGGTAAACGGTGGGGAGGTAAATCTGTAGGGGAAACTATTATATCTAATAGAAGGTAAGGGTTATTTTAGTAAGGTTTGTTTGTGCCAACCTGTCTTGGTGCTGACTTTCTGTCTCCAGTGATGATCATAGTTTTTCATCCTCCTGGTATGGAAGCGGGGAGGGGAATCCTTCAAAAAGAGAAATTTATGTCCTGCTTTTAGGCCAATGGGGGGAGGCAGACAGTTCTTTCTGTGGTTTACTGCCTCTTAACTGCCTTCAGCCCCAAACAAATGGCATATTTTGGGGTGGCTTATTCTGATTCCCTTAATCCTCATTACTTACCTACTTACATAGAATAAAGCTTTTCTAATTTTTAATCAAGTTTATGGCAGCTTCCTTCAAAAGAAGAGAGTTCACCATAGATAACAAAAAAGGTAATGGATGCTGTTTATTATCAGTCACATCTCTGTTATGGAATCGTGAGGTAGAGGATTCGTGTATAATAACATTGCCAGCTCCATGCCTCAATATCCATCATGCACACCTTAGCTGCTCACACTGGTCACTGTTTCCAAATGCATTATATTTGGATATGCTTCTCATCTTAGGAGTCATGTTCTCTCTTTGGAGTGTTCCTTTCCCTTCACCACCAGCAGCTCTGTCTCATGGTCACACATGTCTAGTGTAATCCTCGTCAGTAAGGTGTGGTTCTGGAGTCCCAATGTCACTTGGGCAGGCCACTGTCACATATTCATCATCCATCTCTACCAGTATGTTCCCAGTATTAAAAAAAGACTACTTCCTTTTTAACGTAAATAATTATATACATTGGAAACTTTGTATCAAATTATGTAAATTTTTTTAAAAGCATCATTTTCTATAGTGAGGAAGTAACCATAAAAATAAGTACTATGAAAAAATACATTATTAAATTCTAGCTAGAAAGATACCAAAAGCACTGAGCCTGAGGCTCTTTGTAAAATAGGAGATCAGCAAGATTTAAGAAGGGTGTGGACATATTCCATCAAACTGAAATTTTCTCTTAGACTTTAACAGAACAGTGACATGAGAATAATTCTTCCACTGCAGGATTCAGTGTTGTGCAATGTTATACCATGTTTTTTTCCTAATCATCTTCACAGAACACCTAGATTCCTCTCCCTTACCTGCTGCCTGCCCCACACTTTGGGATATACTGGTACAGAACAGCGGTAGGCTTTGGAGCCAGACTATGCTGGGCTCAAATCAGAGCTGTGCTATTTATAAGTTTGGCTTTGGACAAGTCACTTGATCTCTGTAAGCTGCACTTTCTACTCCTTCTTAAGAAAATATCTATCTCAGTGGATGTTATAGACTGAATGTTTCCGTCCCTCCTCAAAATTCATGTGTTGAATCCTCATCCCCAAAGGGGATAGTATTTGGAGGTGGGCCTTTGGGAGATGATTTGGTCATAAGCGTGGAGCCCTTCTGAATGGGATTAGTGCCCTTGGAAAAGAGACCTCAGAGAGATCCCTCACACCTTCCTCTATGGGAAGACGCAAAGAAAAGGCAGCCATCTATGAACCAGGAAGTAGGTCTCACCAAATCTGATACCAAATCTGGTAGTACCTTAAACTGGGCCTTTTAGCCTCCAGAAGTGTGAGGAATTAATGTATGTTGTTTATAAGCTAGCCAGTCTACGGTACTTTTGTTCTAGAACCTGAAGGATGAAGATGGTAGGAGACTTTGAAGATTTGAAATACTATGTACAGAGAGTGGCTAGCACATGATAGGGCTATGTGAACCATAGCTTATATTAATGTTATTTTTATCATCATTATCATCCTTCCAGATATAAACCAAATATCATTCCCTCTGCAGAAATGCCACTTTCTTCCTTGAAATTTCAAAACTCTGAACATACTCATAGTATAATTCGTTTTGTATCTGTCTCACTTGTTGCTTGGTGAGTTCTTCAAAGGCAGAGCCTCTTCTCAAGCCAGCCAAACTGACATGGATTAAAAGCCTGCTATGTTCAAAGTCTCTTGAACCATATCATTATTTCAGAACAAGTTTGCAAATTTGGTTATTGAGAGACAGAATCCTCAAGATGGGTTATGGCCATATCATTAGAATAGTTGCTCAGAAAACAGCCTTTCACATGCTAAATAGAGTACCAGGTATATTTTTCCACCTTGTAAATAAAGAGACATTTAAGGCCAGAGAATTTTCCACTATGGCCTTAGCATGTCCTTGTCTCCCACAGCTGTTCTTCTCTACTCTTAATAAAATCAAATTGCCCAAACAACGGCTGCTAACTCACATGTACAATTCCTCCCTCTTCTGAGAACTGTCTTGATCCAGCTATTCCCGAAACCAGTTGAACTTCAGCTAACCCCTTCTGCTAAAAGCCCTATTAAAATCTTCTGTCCTGCTTCCCCCCAGTTAGAACACTCCTTCAGAACATTTTCTTGCCTGGTATTTTTGAATAAAGCCTTATGCTAACAGGCTCTGGTTGATTTTCTTTACTACAGAAGGCAGTAGAGTATAATGAGAATGATTATTTTTAAATCTTAAACCAATGTATTTAAATTTTTTTATTATAAAATATAAAATATTTCACTGAAACAGAAGAATACATGAAATAACCAATTTAGTTTTTATTCTCTGTAACCAATTTTAGCTTTCATTCTCTGTAAATCTTGTTGTCCTTCAGCTCCTTTCATATTGAATCAAGAACGTTCAAGCTTCTTTGGAAAGTCAGAAACCACTTAGACTAGAAGGGTCAGTGCTCAGTTTTGAGTTTCAATAGCCTAAAAAACATTAGTGAGGCAAAGTCTTGGAAAACAGATTTTGTTAAGTAGCCCACTCCACTCCTTCAAATTCTTAAAACTTTTCTTATCTAGCAAAGCTCAGCGAGGTGAACATAAAGTTCCACTAGAGGCCTTACTGTAGAGAAGATTGAGGATATGACAGAGAAGGTTCTGAGGGAATGAGACCAGGGTTAGGAAGTTGCCTGGATCACAGAAAAGAGACTCAGGTCATCCCTCTAGTTCTCAGGCTGGGAAGAAGGGGGAACTGAAAGAAGAGCATACATGTGTTCCACTTCCATATGGAACTCCGGGGTCGGGGGAACCTCACATACTAATACAGATGGCAGTTACCATGACACAGAAATGATGGCTTGGTGTGATTCTGCAAAGGGAGGGCCTGAGTCAATGTCACCCATCTGCCATGGCCTCCACTTGGCTACAGGAGATCCATGAATTTCCAAGGGTTCTGTAAGGCCACACAGAACTGCTGAGGGGACTGGTGTTCTGGAATAATCTTGGTGATAGTACATCCCAGAGTATGGGAAGCTTAGCATGGTGCAATGGTAATGCCAATGCTCAACAGTTGCTGCCAGTATGAAGCCAAGAAGACCTGGCAGTGGCCACTACACCTCAGTAAATACCAGGAGTGTGTCGAGTAATTAAAGGGTGATGATTGAGTGAAGGTCACTGAGTAGCCCAATGACAGCTCAGGACCCATGCAGCCCCTCCTCATTACCAGCATATAATCTGAGTATCCCATTGTACCCAAATGGCATCTAGGAGGAAGAAAAGAAGGAGAACGAAATCAAAACTCTGAAAAGTCTGTGAAATTAACAAGAAAAGAAGACTGAGCTACCTTTAACCAGCAAGTTGATTTCTGTTGTTCTGTTACTCCCAAACATGGTTAGGGGTCAGGGGAATCGGTTAGTGAAATAATTTCTTTTTTAAAACTATCTGAGTAGTAGAGTATACATTCAAGCCCTCCAGTTAAAATAGCACAGTGGTTAAGACAAGTGATCTGGGGTCAGGTTTGGGGTTCAAATCCTGGCTCACTTTTAGCAGGAGTTGAAATCCTTTTCTTTTTGGTTTTCAGCCAGGGGTGTAGCTCTGTCCCTTATAAGAAATCTATGCTTTATGGAAGAATCTACACTCTCTTGAATGCGACTGCCTCTCAGACATCAGAAGACAACCTCACATCACCTGTGAGTCTGCTATTCTTTCTCCTATTCTCCCCAGAACTTCCCCCCATGCTTATATCATCTGATTCACAGTCCCTTGCACTGCTCTCCGTTGAAGTGTTTTCCCTTCACACAACACTTATTCCACACTGGTGCACATCACTGCTTCACATGACTTCTCTTTCATCCTCAGTTTTGATTGGAATGATTCTTTTCATTCCCTTGAAATCCTCATCTTTGACTCAAACCTCTTATAGAATGGCTGCAGAATTTAGTTGGCCTGTCAAGAGAAGGAGTTCTGGCAGCTGTGACTCAACTACCCAGATGTTCACCATTTTCCCTTGTCTCCATTAAGTTGGTAGATTTAAACAAAGAGATGAACTGAATTAGGAGGTCAACTGTGGGGTCCAAGTCCCCTGGTCAATACTTCTCTACAAAGCAAGGGTAGAAAAATAGGAGAGGAAGGCCAGGGTCTGCATTCCCAACACCAAACCCTACATCCTTTCCCCTTTCTCCTAACCAAAAAAAGATGACTTTCCATTCCCTTCATTCCCTGATAAGAAGGAAGAAGCCACCATGCTGTTAATGGGACTCTCTCATTATACTTCCAGGTGTTACATCATTTAAATAGTACACAATTTAAATATCACCCCCCCTTTTTTTTCACTTTTGGAATTCTCTTTGCAATTAATTGAAATCTGTACCCCAGGATTAGATATTCCCAGAATTAGATGCCAATTTCATTCTGATATAGCTTTTCCTTGACCATGGGACATGGTATTTATGATAAAGAAGTTTCTAAAATCAGTTCAGGGCAGTGGTTAGAGAGTGTCCTGGAACCCGAATGCCTGCATTTGAATTCCAGCTCCTCCACTTACTAACCAGTGGGCAAGTCACTTAATCCCTCTGCAACTGTATCTATCTTCAGAACGGGGGTAATAATAAAGTCACTTCATAGTCCTGTTGTGAGCATTAAATGAATTAATAAAGTGCTTAGACCATCTACTCAATCAAATCAACAAGGACTTTAAATTATGTAGACAGACTTTCAATAAGCTATAGTCATCTTCTTTCCTTTAAAGTTACACCAAGAAGCTATGAAGTTATTTAGATACAGGAAGAATACTGCATTAAGGGTCAGAAGAACCAGACTTGAGTCCCTGACACTGCCCCTGGCTAGCAAATTTATTTGTCATTTCTGTGCTTCTGTTTCTTCATCTGTAAACGTGAGATAGTAATATTACCTGGTAGTGACTGAGAAGATTATAGGACAATTTATAAGGAGCAGCATGTGAACAGCAAAGCATTGTACAAATGCAAAAGACTGTTATCATCATTAATTGTTATCATTTTTCTCACACTTCATTAGACATCCAGAGACTTCTATAAGATATCCTGCCTCCTAGAAAGCAATAGATTACTTTCTTCAACTCTCTTTTCTAGACTCAAAGCAAACTTCTTTCATTTCCTTGGTATTAGAGCATTTGGTATTTACTTCAATGTATTTGTAAAACACTGCATGGCCCAACTGCCAAGGTCAGAAGTTGCCTATAATGTCTACTTTAGTTTGGTATATTCAAATGTCTGAGCTCTTCAAGAAGTATGTTAAAATGGCAAAGGAGAATAAAACACTTCTAGGAAGGTCTCCTGTGGCTTCAAAGACTGTGTCCTTTCCTAGGGAAGGAACTTGAGCTTCAATATCTTTTGCTTTGGATCTCAGACTCCATCTTGCCTCTGAACTCTGCTCAAAGACCACAGTCTTGACCTTTGTCATTTATTTCCTTGAAGTATCTGCAAAAGTCATTCTAAAATGACTTTTAGCCAAACCTTTTTTCCACCAGTAAATCTTGATATAACCGAAAGCAAAGGTTTTGTTTATGCTGTCTGGGCAATGAGTAACATCTCGTATTCTATAGTCAAGGACTATTGCATCCTCAAGAATAAGAATGACCCGCTTTATATCACATGAGCCATGCCAACTAGAAATCACCCTGAAATTCTTATAGTCTTCATAACTTTATTGGGTTCTCATTCAAACAAAAATCTCTCTGTTTCTGATTATTTTGCCCCAGACGTACCTGGAGCATAATTTCAAGCTGAATCTCATTTTCTTGTTTCCTGTCCATATTTCTAACTTTCCCAGACCCCCCTGGACAATTTATCTATTGCACTAATATTTGCAGTTAAAGAAGTATAGACTTGTTCCTTTTTTGTCTTTGGGCTCAGGAAATAGCCCCAATCATTTTTCAATCATTTGTGGTCCACAGAGAGCCAAAACATGCCTTTTCTGGGGAAATTTAATCCACATGTTTATGATTAATTTATATGTAAGTCATTAAATTGGTGTTTCTAAGACATTTCATTTGGCAAGCTACCTCTCTTTCACTCTTCAAATCCCCTCTCAAGTCTTATTTGAGTTGGTATGGAACCACCACAACCAGATGCTTCTCAGAGCTGGAAAAACCCTGAATATATCTGAGATGCCATTCTGTTCTTATTGTAGTTGATACAGAGCTGCCTGAATGGTTGGTGACTTACAGTATAGAAAATGATTAAAGAATTTATAATCAGTGTCTCTTTAGGCAGGGGATGTAATTGTGCCTCAATGGGGCATGGCACCCCAAATCAAGCTCATTTCAATATATTTCAGCAAATTTGATAATCTTTCCTTAGGTACCTATTATGTGCCAGGCACAATAATTCATAATATTCCTTGCCTTCAGTTTTCTCATTGTCTAAGAGGAGAGACTGACCAGTATATTTATAACTATGATGGACAGCATTGTATAGTGAGGACCAAGTGTAACATATAATCAAAATGCTACAAGAGAATGAGAGTAAGAGACTCTTACTGGAGACATTGGAGAAGGTGGCAATGAACATGGGCTTTGAAGCAAAGTGTTGGGTATGTTGATGGTAATAATGAGTAGGGGTGATTCCAGTAGAAGACATGCCATTTGGGAGTACCTGGTTAGAAACAGGATGAGAAAAGTAGGGCAAGTCCAAATTATGGGAAGCCTTGAATGCCATGCTTAGGAATTCAGGGCAGTATGTAGCCAATTAGGATTCAACAAAGGTTTTTGAAGAAAGGAGATGACATGACTATGATTCTGACTGATACTGTGGAAGACATATGGAAGTGGGAGAAACTACAAGCAAGAGAAACATGAGGAGGCTACTGTGATGATCCAGATGAGCTAAAGAGGTGCCAAATGATAGAGACCAACGACAGTGGATGGCTTAGCTTTGAGATACATGGCTGAGACAGATTCCAAAGGGCTTAGAGATGAACAAAATATCAAAATTAGGTGGGCTGTCAGTGATCTCCTGGTAAATTACCAAAACTCTTTGGACCCTTGTTTCCTCAACAGTGGATTAAAGACAGTCTTCCCATTTGTTTTAAGGATTAAAAAACATGGTATGAAATGATCTATTTCTGGGCATATAGCAGGCTCTTGCTTCATGGTAGCTCAGAAGATAAAAATAGTAATGAGGTGTATGAACTAGGATTTCTAGAACAATTCAACACCCATGCTACTGGGTCTCTGAACCTTTTATGGATGCTATTCAGAGGTCTTTCACGTATATGCTCTCTATAAACATCTAGTTATTGGCTCATTTTAAAGGCAACCAGTCATTACTGAGATGTGTGGTAGTTAAAGTAATCATTAGCAAAAAGGCCGTGTTTCCTAAAGGGAAGCTGAACTGCTAAGTAATAATCAGAAACACCTTTAAGACCAGCTGTGGGTAATTAGCACGTTTAGACCAGTGATTCCCTATCCTGGTTTGAGACAACCCAATTCAGCAGAAAATTTTTGAGTGTCTATTAGGTACTGACAGTGGATTGGTTGCTAGAGGAGGTAGAAGGATCAGTGTACCAAGTTCCAACTTTCATGGAAATTATATTTTAGAGAGGGAAATATGACAAGTTTGCAAAAGACTAAGTATTTATAGATAACAACATGCCTACTAAATGCATAATGGGATACAGATAAAATGTTAATGAGGTTTAAGAGCAGGAGAGAAAACATTCACTTAGAAGAGTTAAAGAAAAGCGCCAAAAGGGGTTTCATCTGTGAGACAGACTTTGAACGACAGCTGGGATTTTTGCTGGATGGAGATATTGAGGAAGTCAGCTATGGGCTACAGAAGAACACCAATCATGCACTTACACACGCAGTCCCACTTTTATTCAACAAAACTTTATTGAGTGTCTACTACATTTGAGGAAGACAGGGATTACTGAACTAAAGTTTGTGCACCCACCATTTCACACTCTCTTTCAACTCAAATGTTTCTCTCCTTCATGGGAGAGGAGAAGAAAGAGAGATGAACAGGTGAATTATAATACAATATGGTCATTATTTTATAAAGGTCCTGTTGATGGTAACTTTAATCAAATGCTGTATATATTGGGGTCTTCTAGAGAAACAGAACCAATAATCAATGGAGTGTCTATGTGTGTGTGCCTATCTAAGAGTTTGATTTTTAAGTAATAGGGTCACATGACCATGGAAACTGGCAAGCCCAAAGTCTATAGGGTAGGCCAGTGGGCTGAAGACCCACGGAAGAGTTATATTGCAATTAGAGTCTGAAGCCAGTCTGCTGGCAGAATTATTTCTTGCTCAGAGGAAGTCAGTTTTGTTTCTATTAAGGCCTTCAACTGATTGCACAAGGTCCACCCACATTATGGAAGATAATCTGTTTCATTCCAAGCCTTATCTCATCCAAAAAGTATCTTTACTGAAATATCTAGAATAATGTTTGACCAAATATGGGCTAGCCAACTTGATAGATAATATTAATTGTCACACTCTGTGAAACAAATGGAAGAAATTTGGTCCCAGCCTCTGTCAGTCAGATTAATCAGAGTGGCTGACAGAGTGGCATACTCAAGTGTAAATGTGAGTTCAACCAAGAACATTTAAAGCCAAGGGGGTGGATTATTGGGAGAGGCAGTTGGCCACCAGCCCCAATTGCTGCTGCATGTTCTTGGTGAGGGTGCTATACAATATCTTCTGATAAAGAGCATCTTATGTAGCTCCTCACACAGGTGATGAAGTGGGTCAAAGTGGCCACAGACGAAAAGCCCCCTCCCCTAAAAATGGCAAAGAATTTGAATAGACATTTCTTCCAAGAAGATTCATAAATGGTTAAGAGGCAAATGAAAGATGCTCAGCGTTATTAGTCATTAAGGAAATGCAAAATCAAAATCACTTCACATCCACTAGGACTTTTCTAAGTCACCAGGACAATAGTAAGTCCTGGTGAGGATATGGAGAACCTAGAGCCATCATACATTGCTGGTGGGAATACAATATGGTGAAATCACTTTGGAAAAGAGTTTGGCAACTCCTCAAAAAGTTAAATGCATGACTCAGAAGTTCCATTCCATGGTGTACACCCAAGGGGAATGCAAACATATGCCATGTATGCACTAATGTGTTCTAGTGGCATTTTTCATCACAGCCAGAAAGCAGGAACAGCTCTACTGTCTATCAACTGATAAATAGACTAATACAATGTGGTGTATCCACACAGTGTAATACTATTCAGCAACAGAAGGGAATGAAGTAGTGACACTTGCTACAATAAGGATGAACCTTGACAACATAATGGTAAGTGGAAGAAGCCAGTCACAAAAGGCCATCTATTGGGTGAATCCATTTATATGAAATATCTAGAACAGGCAAATCTATGAAGATAGAAAGTAGCTTGGTGGTTGCGAGGGGCTGGGGGGAAAGGAGAATGAGGAGTAACTACTAATAGGCACGGGGGTCTCCTTTTTGGGTGATACTCAAAAACAGATTGTGATAATGATTGCACAGCTCCATGAATATACTGAAAACAACTGAACTGTACACTTTTAAAAAGTATTTAATGGTAGGTGAGTTTATCTCAATAAAGCTGTTATTTTTAAAAACCCTAAATTAATGTAAATGCAAAGACTTGCTTACTGGTGGGGAGTTGCTCTCTCCCTCAGGGCCCCAATCCTTCATGTCCCCTCTATCCTAACTTTAGCTGTTTTTTTTTTTTTTAAGATTTTTATTTATTTATTTGACAGACAGAGATCACAAGTAGGCAGAGAAGCAGGCAGAGAGAGAGGAAGGGAAGAAGGCTCTCCACCGAGCAGAGAGCCCAACATGGGGCTCGATCCCAGGACCCTGAGACCATGACCCGAGCCGAAGGCAGAGGCTTTAACCCACTGAACCACCCAGGCGCCCCTAACTTTAGCTGTTTTAAGAAGAAAAATGACTAGAGGTGGGACTGAAGTCTCCCTGTCTCCATGGGGACCAAAAGCCATATGCATACATTCAAGTATGTGAGAAACTTCAGGGAGGAAGGAACTCAAACTCTCATGGCTCTGTTAGATACAAGTTCCCAAGTCACTATCCTATCCATTTCGTTGGGGAGGAGAGCTCTTGAATTCAACTAATAAGGTTTGGGCAAGGTTCCCAGTAGGGAAAATAAATCTAAAGTGACCTTGTGGGTGAGACCCATGGGACCAATTCAATGTCCTGTTGTTGTGGCTTCCAACATACATTCTCTACTAAATGTATATTGGCATTGATGCTTTACATGCTTGTGCTGTGAATGCTCATAATGTCCAGAGGGGATTGTTCTGATTGAGGAGAGTCACATGTAGAGAAGTAGTGGGACATGTAATAGGAATATTCACATGGAATAGACCACGTAAATCACTCCCCAACCTACCTCCCAATTCCATCTTGAGTGGTCCCAGGAGGAGAAAGGAAATCACAACCTTGATTAAGGTCTAAAAGGCAGCGTGGATAGTAAGAGATGCAATATCTCAATACTACAGCCCTGTGTGTCCAGGGGAATGGGAACTGGAGACTTACAGAAGATTATTACCAACTGAATTCAGATGTTACTTCTATAGCCCCAGCTGTTCCAGCCATTGTAACCATAACTGAATCGGCTGCACAGACTGATGGCACTTGGCACGCTCTCTTGGACACTGCCAACACCTTCTTTCCTATTCCATTTGGCCTCAAGGCCAAGGGTCTGGATCAGTTTGTATTCATGGCAAAGCCCTGCAGTACTTTCCAGGAAGATTAATGAAGGGACATTACTGATCTTTTGTCTTTCAGAGCCATCCTAGGACCTTCCTTAAGGATGCAAATGCCCTGGTGTGGCTCTCCCAAACAATTTACTTGACTTCTGGATCTGCAATTGTTATCCATCATCAGAGGGCTAATCATCCCAGGATGGTCCAGTTCCTGCACTGCTCATGGTTCTAGGGCTTTAAAGGTTTTAGTGGTCCCACTATCAAGGAGGTAGACGTATGCACATATAATAATGGGGCAAAGTGAAAACTACCTTAAGAGAAGTAGACCCTCTATATTGCTCTTTTAATACATTCAATATAGGCAGTGAAACTAACCTACTGCTGCATGAAATTGAAAACTTGTTCTTTTCTTTTTATTCATTGTTCAGTAAAAATGTAAATCTGTAAGAGTCAGCCACTGTTAAATCCCAGGTTTTATCTCCTGGATCATTTTATTTTACCTTGAAGCCAGCTTTTCTGTTTCCTCATGGCCACAACCTGAATTCTTGACTTGACAAAGTTGTGGCAGAACCACAAGAGAGAAACAAGTAGTAATGAAGAATCACAGAACTCAGAACCACTGGCCCTACCTTGCTATGTTCCCTTGAGCAAGCTCCTGGGCCTTTCTTGACCTCAGTTTTCTTCTCTGCCAAACAGGTTTGGTATATCTGTCCCACCTGTCTTATCAAGAAATTGGAAAGGCCAGATGATTTAAGGGATGGACATAAGCTATGGAAACTTATAGCAGGACATAAAGAATAAAGTCAAAGAAGCCAAAGAAGAAAACTATTATTGGATAGTTATATGGAGTATGAAATGATATTTGAAGGATTTTGGATTCTAAAACAGTCTCTATGTGCCCACTAATATTATCGTAACTGAAATATTTTCTGTTACTTACAATTTGTAAGTAGTACCTACTTTTGGGGATGCTGTTTCCCACATGTTCCCATCTTTCCCAAGATATTAGAATTTCATCCAATTCCAAGGAATAATTTTCATGTATTTAGAATAGATAACAGTGGTCACATTAATATGTACTTATTAAGTGTCAGGTACTGTCTTAAGTCCGTGAGGCATAGATTATTAGCATCCCTATCATACAGATGATGGAAGATGAGGAATCTGCCAAATGTGATGCAGCAAGTAGACAGGAGATTGGAATTCACACCCAGATCTATCTGACTCCGGAGCCCAGTCTCTTAAGCACCAAGCTCTACTCCCTCCCAGTGTGCACACAACACCTGATGGTAAAACTCACCTTCCCTATTGCCATTACTGAGCAGTGCACTGCAACCCCTAGAATCCCAGTCACTGAGCATCTTTAGAGTGCAGGAAGGATTGCCTGGGAGAAGGGCTACAGGTGATATAAAGATAGGAAAGGTGGTTTCTGTTTTCAAGGAGCTTACAGTCAGAGAGAGGAGGTTAGATGCACCCAAAGAACTCTGATAACAAAAGAAAGTGTAAGCTGCTATAACAGGGCTACAAGAGTCTTAAGAAAAGAGGGATTCCTCCCTGAATGATTTAAAAGTGAAATACTGTTATTTAATTATTTTTGTTTTTTTGTTTTGCTATTTAATTTAACTTAATATTTTTAAGAGTAATTAATTAATTAATGAGCGAGAGAAAGAGAGTACAGGGATGGGTGAGCAGAGGGAGAGAGAGTCTCAAGCAGACTCCACATTGAGCACAGACCCCAATGCGCTGGACTAGATCCTACCACCCAAGATCGTGACCTGAGCTGAAACCAAGAGTCAGACACTTAACTGACTACGCCACCGAGGCACCCCTTTAATCTTATTTTAAGGTTTTACTAATATAAGTTCAGCTGGGAAGTCTGTCTGAAGTTACTGTTATAGAAATCTTAAAGAGGAATCAGAAAACATCAGAACTAAAGGGGATCTTGATGATTGCATTCAACACCCTCATTTGACCTACAGCACCCAGTACCCCAGGGTGAATGAGTTGGTGGCAGAAACTGATATCATATCTAGAAATTCTGCTCTTCCTTCTATCCTAAGGCATTCCTTCCTCTCCTTTCTTTCTATGGTCCCAGGACCACAGGGCAAGAAGCCTTCTTAGGAGCATGTATTCTTTGGGTAATTATTATCACAAATGTCCACTCAGGACATGTTGCACAGGTCTTCCCCAATTCTCCCTTCCAGCTCCTCCCCTCCAGCCAGTAGGAATCTCTCTACTCAGAGATCTCGCTTTGGAGATAGATACTGAGTGAACAAGACAGACCTTCACATCACTACCTACTAGCTAGAGTCTCCAAGGCTCTATGTGTTGTCATTCTCTCTGTTGTAAACACAGAGAGAGAACACAATTTTATTCTTCATGTCTCAGAACAACTAAAATGGTGCATTGCTTTCATATATGTTACAACACCCTAACATGAGAACATTAAAAAATTATCACTGGCATTTTTAAACATACACAAAAATAGAATAGTACAACAAATTCCTATATGTTCATTGCAAGCTTCCACAAGTGTCATCATTCTGCCATTCTTGTCCAAAGCTTGAAGAGGTGACTGAAGGTGCCCATGGAGATGGCCAGCTCAGTGGCAGGGAGACACAGTGGGCATTAGTCTCACCTGAGGATTCTAGACAGAGCGGCAGGCGGTGGGATATACTACCATTATTCTCACAAAGACACAGGGCAAAACGGTTTGCCAAGTGTAGAGTAGGGATCAGGTAGGTGCACGGAGAGCCCGAGATAAGCTGAATCAGGCAGTTCACTGGCTGTCTGTGGCAGGCTGTGGGTAGACCAGGCCTCCGGGTGGTCTTAGAGGCACTGCAGGACCTCTGATGTGCAGCTGGGCCTCTCCCTGTAGCAGCTTTTGCAGATGCTACTCTTCCCTCTGAGAGAATGCGGCACTCTCCCACCAGCTCCTCTGGTGGCTGCCTCTTCCTCAAAGACTGCCTTGACCACACTTTCTAAAGCACTATCCTTTCTTTATTATTTTTCAATTTAGCAGGCTGCTTGCTTCCTACACACCATTCTGAATTTTGTAATTAATTATTTGTTGGTTTACTTGTTTATTTTTAGTTTTCACTACTAGGCTGTAACCTCCAATGAGGGAGGGGTCTTGTCTTTCTCCTTCACCTCTATTTCCTCACAAACTAGAACAATATCTGGCAAATAACAGTCAATAAATATTTGTCAAATGAATTAATGATAGACCATATTAAATTTTGTTAATATCTTGATTGGTGAAGCAAAGGTTGAGCACAAAAGAATAGAGAAAAGGGGAAAGGTAATTTCTGATTTAATCAGGGTAAATGGAAACTTCTAGCCCAGTGGTGCTCAAATCTGGCTGCACATTGAAATTACCTGGGGAACTTTAAAAAGTACCAACACTTGGCATTCTCTATAGACCAGCTGACTCAGAATTCCCAGAGGTGGTACCTATGCACAGGCATTTTTTAAAAGCCCCCTAGATGACTGTAATGTGCATAGGCTTGAGAATCACTGTTCTAATGAAGAAAGGCAATAAGGATTTTGACATTAAGATGAGAGCAGTGAGTTCTGGAGTAGAAGACAGGTCTGCTCAAGTTCGATTTAGAGTGAGTCAAAATGATGTGTTCTAGTCAATCCTTTCAATGCTTAAAACCAAATCAGAGGATTTGGCTGGGTGGCTCAGTCAGTTGAGTGTCAGACTCTTGGTTTTGGCTCAGGTCATGATCTCGGGTTCATGGGATCAAGCCCCGCGTCAGGTTCTGCACACAGCACAGAGTCTGCTTGAGATTCTCTCCCTCTTCCTCTGCCCTTCCTGCTGCTCATGTGTACCCTCTCTCTCTAAAATAAATAAATGAAAAATCTTTTAAAAAACCCCACCAAATCAGAGATGAAATAAACAGAGATGGATATTAGTTGAAAGTAAGCTACCTAATGATGGATAGTTTTTAAAATTATAAATAGTGTAGTGTATTTAAGTAAGAATTAAAAACAAAATTGGGGTGCCTGGATGGCTTATTCATTAAGCGTCTGCCTTTGGCTCAGGTCATGATCCCAGGGTCCTGGGATCAAACCCCACATCGGGCTCCCTGCTCAGCGGGAAGCCTGCTTCTCCCTCTCCCACTCCCCCTGCTTGTGTTCCCTCTCTCCCTGTGTCTTCTATCAAATAAATTTAAAAAATCTTAAAAAAAAGAGTTAAAAACAACATTTATGTGTATATGTTCTATTTCTATTTTAAAAGACTTCTGTTTTTATTTACACAAGCAACAACAAAATATAACTGAGTTTGAGAGAACATCATGTATTATCTTTGGCTCTCAGGTCGCTTCTATCAGAGTCCTACTCGTTGGTTCCTAAATGTCATAGTCAGAGCACATTGTGCTTGGAATAGATGCTTAAGAAATAACTTTCAATTTGTCATACCGTGGCACTCACCAGAGATCTTTCCGACCCACCAAGGCGCATTCTGTTTCTTCTCTCCTCTCTTTTCTCTTCCTCTCTCCCTCCCTTCCTCTCTTTCTTTGTCAGATTATTTTTAGATAATGTTCTTTCTAATGTTTTAGGCGAGCTGATGAGGTCAGGTGAGGTGCAGCTTTTCTCATTTCCAGAGCTTGCCTTGCTCCTCCGTCATGTGAAGGTTGCTTCGAGGATGGCACCCTGCTCCGGAGCTCAAAGGCTGTGGGGCTGTAATTGCTTCTTCTCCCTAATTTATTTAGGTTGCCGCACGCCTTGCCGTCACTGCGATCCCTCAGTACTGCAATCTGGGAACAATATAAATGGTTGATGGCCGAGAGAGATTTTCAATTGTTGCTTCTCAGTGATTCACATAATGTGCTGTCATTAGCACTTCCATGTGACATATCGTGGTTTCCAGGGCTTATTGGGCCATTTATAAATACCAGATGAAGGTATTAGAGCTGGTATTGCCGTGTGGTTATTGCCTTAATTGCCTTCACTGGGAAAGGTGGTAGCATCTTCTCAGGAGGAAAATAAATTGTAGTTTTTAGTTTGGCTTTAACCATTTGTAGTCAGTTCCTCTCAAGGGCAAGAATCACAGCTTTCCTTTTTCTTTTTTTTTTTTCTTCTAGTTTTCTAGTAATTTCACTTTTGCAAAAAATATCTACTCTTCATACTTTAGTTACCACTACCTGAGTTGATTTCTAGATTATCTATACAAATATTCAAGTGTATTTTTCCCCACAGTTAAGTTCACATTATTAATGATAATTATTACTCAGACTTACCACATTTTACACTTACAAAGTGACTTTATAAATAATAATGGCAGCTAATATTTATTGAGCATTTACTATGTGGTAAAAGATACACAGGCATTGGCTTGTTCAATCCTTTCCAACAACACTGTGAGCTAGACACTATTGCTGCCTCCATTTTATGAGGGGAATTTGATATTTACTGAGGTTTAGAAAGCCGGAGAATGGGAGAGCTGGGTTTGAAATGCAGGTCAGTGTGATTCCAAAGCCAACAGTTTTAAGCGCTCCCTTTAAGCACTCCCTGCCCTGAACCCCAGCATAGTCAGCCCCCCCTTTCCCAAGCAGGAAATGAAGACTCCAGCAACAGGAGCACTGCAGGACTGCACACGGTGCCTGCGTCTTCCCACTTGAGCGGCAGAGCTCCTTCCCCTCCCCTAGGCAGCCCCCATCGGTGTGAGCCCTTCTACGGGCTGAGGTGTGCTACTGATGTCGCATGAGCACCACTAAGGTTGATAAATAAGCAAAGGATGAGGACTGATAGTTAAAAATCAAAGGGACTTCTATTTAAAGCATTAGAGACAAAAGAGCTGCCTGCCTGGTCTGCTGGTGCAGGCACAAGCTCTGAGCTGGGAGGCCAGGGTTTAGAGGCACAGAAGAGGAAAGAAGCAAGTCATGTCCACTGGGCACGCAGCCCAGGAGCTAGGGCCACTGACATGAGCCGGCCTGGGTCCTAGTGATTGATTGTGCAGCGTGGATGGCCTTCCCTCAGCAGCCACAGGGCCCCACAAAGAAAGGTTGCTCATGGAGAAGTCTTTGTCAGGGCCTCTAATGAGAGGATTGGGTTTCACACCACAGCTACCCTGAAACAGGTACTCTCTGCTTCTTTCATCTTCCTGATGGCTCCCACGGGAATGAAAAGAAAAAGAAAGGAAGCTACACCAAGAAACAGGTCAGAGGCTGGTTTGGCTAGGTTTTGTACCTCCCCCGCCTCACCACCTCCAGATGAATAGCTTTGAATTCTTTAATTTTCACACACCCTGTGTGGCCACTGGACAGCAACGGGAAAAGCTTTCCTAAGAAATTTTTCATGATCCATCCACTGTGACTCTCTGGAAAATGAATGCCCCTGTCCCTTTGCATGTGCTATTGCCTTTGTTCAGAAGGTCCTCCCCAGACCCCAAATTCTTCTTCCTATGTCTAACTTGTCCTTCTTCAAGATCCAGCTCAGGCACTGTCTCCTCCAAAAAGCCTTCCTCGATGTCCCATACCTGCCCTCCACCCAGGCTGGCTTCTGTTACTCCTCTGTCCTGTTAAGGTACTTCTGCCTCAGTCCCTGCTGACTCCTCTGTCTCCCATCAACATTGTAAGCTCCTTCAGGGCAGGGATTGTGTCCCCAGGGCGCAGCACAGTATCTAGCATACAGAGTAAGTGTAAGAAGTGTTTCTGAATGAATGAATCATGAATGATAAATGAAGTAGGCTGGGATAATATTTGCTTAACTATTTAAAGCACTTGATTTTTTCAAAACAGTCTATTTTTTCTTTTAAAAACAACCTTTTTTTTTTCAGATAAAAAAGCAGTAATGCTGACTGCAGCAACTTTACATACCAAAAAAAAAAAAAAAATCCACAAAGAAGAAAATTAAAACTGTAATTCCACTGCCCAAAGAAAATCACCTTTATCATTTAGATGTATGAAGAGATTCCAGTAATTTTCTCTGTGTATGAATATATATGAAATTGGAATCCTATTGTCCTCCCTAATTTTCTCAAGGATTGTAACAGTATCTTTTGGAGGCAGATAGAAAAGACGTTTTTATTGACATTTAAGTGATAAGAAAAAGGGTAGCAAAAATACATATCTTGTATCAAAGACACATATTAATGGCAGAGTCAGGAATAGCAGCTCTGAATCTTGTCCTAGTCCCAGGCTCCTGCTGCTCCCCGTGAGGCCTCCTGCATAAGTGGTATTGTTCTTACAAGAAGAAATTGTGCATTAACCAAACATCAATGGAACAAGGGTTTGTAACTGGACATTCTTCCTCAAGAAAGGGACAGATTTAAGCTGATCCTGTGTCTGCATCGCAGCTGTGTGGTACATAAGAGTGATGTCTAACATTTCTAAGCACCTGGGATCTCATTCCTGGGACAGGCTAACCAGCAGAGTTAGGCAGGCACCATTAAGATTCAGTTTCCTTTCAGTGTTTCCTTCAGATGTCACGTGACATCTGAACAGTGATGGCTTGGCTGGGAGCATGTTGCTGTGGGAAGCACAGCCATTGTTTTGATCTCACCATAAACTATTGGGTAGTACACAAGTCCATGACCACTGACTATATTCCACAACAATATACATAGTAAGTGCTCAATAAATGTGTATTCGGCTGAACCGAATGTTTATTATTATTCAGCAGTGACAGTCGGCAAAAACGAAGGTGACAGCAAATATAAATATCGCCACCACGATACCCAGTATAGAAAATGCAGTCCAGTGTGAACTAGCCTTCTGTTTTATTCTAAATAGAGAACTAAACTATAATCCCATGAACACAAACACACGCCAGACTGTTAGCTCTGCAGATGAGGGAACCACAGCTTATTTATCTGTGTGTCCCCAGAATACCTAGCACAGAGCCAGACACATTTGAAGTGTCAATGTCTTTTGAAGTGAATTATATTTGCTTGGCTGGCGTGGGAGTTAAAAAGATGTTGACTAGTAATTCACCATTCCTTTCCCTGGAAGCTCTGTAAATCAAGCTTTAAAAAAAAAGCAGCAAGCTAAATTCCAAAACCCTCTCTTAGGAGAAATGCCCACGGCTGGTGGGGTCTGGACTATGTCCACCAAATGTGCAGATCTCTTCTGCACAAACATCACTTACTCCCAAGGGAGCCCCTGACTGGCTGACTGGCTGTGGAGACTCACACATTCCCTCTTTCCCAGTGGCAGGAGGGTCAGGGGCAAGGGGTGGGAGTCGATGATGAAGCACTGCTGAACTAAATGTTCTCCTCTTCCCAGGAGAGGGAAAATCTCCAACAGTAGGAGTGTTGGCACTTTTCTAGAAGAACAACCATAAAGAACCTGGGATGTAGTTGGAAATGATCTTTTCTGAAAACAAGTTTCTTTTTTAAAGGGCCACCCTCATCTTCCCTCTTACCTTAGACTAAAAGGGTGCTATTGGGATGACTTTGCCAGAGCTGCTAGAATCCCACAAGCTGGGATCAAAGTCGACTGGGCAGGTGAAGGGGTCTTATGGGATAAGCACTTGGGAGCCATTAGGCCATTATCCTCACTTTTTCTAAGTTTATCTAAGAGCAGTGACAAAAAAACAAAACAAAACAAAACAAAACAGTGTTCGCTAATAAGATCCATTCCTTAAATACTGAGCTGAATTTGAAGAAACTGAAATAGAAATTATTGATTTTTCTGGGAGACAATCAAAGCACAACTCACCGATCCCCTAAGCTCTTAACAAACTCTCTTGGAGATTTCATCACCATGTAAAATCCACAGGTTTTTATTGGCAACATTTGGTTATGAACTGCACAACCCTCTGAGGTGGTGCCAGTACAACTCCCAGGTCTGCCTCCATTACCCATTTCAAGGGCCTGCTGGCGAAGTCTGTTCAGCCGGTGCCCTGGCCTAGCCTCCTACATTCTTTCTGGGGGAGACTTAGGACACACTCTCCCAGCTGTCAAGTGCTCTACTTATAAGGTGCAGAATTTATTAGTGCAAAGAAAGATAAAAAGAAAGCCTGCTACCTTATGTGCTTTTATGTTCAGCTTCTTTATTACAGTTTGGTGTTTCCAGAAATACAGCTGCCCAGCTCACTGGAGCCTTTGTGCTGAATCAGTGGGACTTGTTTCAGCTTTGCATGGACCTGAGTGAGCTCTGCAGCCACCACCAATAACTGAGGTCTCTTGTGCCATGCTTTGAAAGGAAGTTACCCACAGCAACTCTCATTTGAGGAGAACAAAGCCATGAGGACTTGCATTTTTAACCTACACATGGCCAGCAAAGGCACACAGAGTTGACATGGAACCCAGTTTTGTCCATCTCTGGAAATCCAGCCTGTCTGGTCACCCAAAGACCATCTTTTTCTAGCCTAGGACTTTCTTTTCTCCCATTCCTAAACATGCCTGTTTCCGTCTCCAGAACCAACTAAGGCAAATATTGGCCTCAGAACACAGGACAGACACCAAAGAGTACCACAAGAAAGAGAAATGAAAATGAAATTTAGAGCTGCGAAACTCTGAGAGTCCCAGTTCCCAATACTTGAGGACCTTGGATAAGCCACTTAATATCTTCATAGAACCCTAGTTTCTCTTCAGCAAAGTAAGTATAAATAGTTTCTCTCACCAACCTCTCTTCATAGCAATTATAACAAAGTGCAATTATCTTGTTTATATGTTTATTTATTTTCCATTTCTCACTATGCTTCTAGCTTATAAGCTCCAAGAGTTCAGGGATCTTGTCTTTTTGGTTTATCAAAGAGGCCCACTGCCAGAAATAATGATCAGCATGTTGTACAAGATCAAGAGGAGCAAATGAGATTTGAGTGAGGGAGGGAATGAGGCAAGAAGGAAGGACAGAGAAAAGGGAGGACAGAATGGATGGAGCTTTATTGAGGTACCATATATGAAAGTGGTCTGTAAATTATTAAGTATCACCCACATTATTAAAATAATGATAACTAATAGTTGATGCATGAATTGTACCAGGGTGATATTTTAAAAATAAAAGCTAGATCATATTATTTCCCTGCTTAAAACCCTCCAGTGGCCTTTCATACTATATACAATAAAGTCAAACTCCTGTTAGCTTACAAAACCTTATGGGATCTGACCCCTTGTGGCCTCATGTCCAACCAGTCTCCCCCTCCTCTGCCAGGCCCCCATCACTCTGCATCCTTGCATCTCCTCAAACATGAAAAGTCCATTCTTGCTTTGGAGCTTTGTGTTAGCCCCTTCCCCTGCCTGAAAATTCTGCATGGCTGGTTCCTTCTTGTCAATGGGCTCTTGGCTTAAATGTCACCTTCTCAGAGAAATCATCCTATACACTCACTCCAAAGCAGCCCTCACTGACTCCTTGTTATAGTACTCTACTATCTGTTTATTCATTTTTTTATTACTAGTCTCCTCCTCAGTGCCCGATGGTCAGTAAACATTTATTTTTGTGTAGCACTCTATTTGTTTAAGGCTGACTCTTCATAGAGACTTTACTAATTATGGGCCCAGCACGCTTCCACTGCGCAACTCTGCTAGGCATGAGACTTTATTAATTATTATTTTGTTTTCTCTCCACGGGCTTATAAGCTCAGACCAACAAACAAAAAACCATATGGTTGCAACCTGAAAGTTCACTCCCAACTGTACATTAGCCACTACAGCGTCCCCCCACCCCGCTCCCCAACACACACACTTGAGAGAGGTAGCCGGGCCCTGTGACTAAAAGCAACTGTGCCAGTCAGTTCTAATATTTGTGACTTACCTGGAGTCACATATGATCAGTGATACAATAATTACTTCATCCTCTAATCTATGGGGATTCTTTTGAAACACGGAAATGGTACCATTGGGCGCCAAACTGTTCTCTGTTCTGGGCTTGGAAGCCTCCTGTCGCAGGCAGGGGTGAAAATGAGGGGAATGCAGGGCCAAAATAGGCAGAGGGAAGCAAATGGCAGGAACACTCACTGGCCTCAGTTGAGTTTGCTTACTGTGGATCCAAGGGCAGGAATAAATCTGTAGGAAGAGTACTGGACTAGGGCACAGGGAAGCGGGTTCTAGAGCGGGTTCAGTATCTTCCTCTCCTCTCTACTCAGACTATCAGTTCCTCTGTTATAGGAGGTGCAACGGGATCTCCTCAAAGGGGAATCCCAGCTCTGACAGTCTATGAGCTAATGAGAGGAGTGTGACTTTTCTCTGTGACCGTGATGTCTGTGAAAAAGGTAACCCGTGTAATATTTCTGATGAGTGCATCTTCTCGGGACTAAGTGGGATCTCTCTGATTGGCCAGTACAGTCACCCAACAAACCAAGATCTCTGCTCTTGCCAGTCTTCTTCAGCCTTCTCTTTCCTTCTCTTTCCTAGGGAAGTTGGTGTCCTGGGCAAATCCCCTCATTGTCACATAGGGATCAGCACCTAACTGCAAGTGCACTTCAGCCACTCCCTAAGAGATGGGTTCCTACTGCATCTGATCTCGGCCAAGACGCTCCCATCTGCTTTCAACATGTTGCGTCTGACGTTAACTAATGTCTCCTATTAGCATTAAAAGAAAACAATCTGGAAAAATTCACTCTCAAGCAGAGTTCAAACAGGCCACAAGTAGATGCGGAATCTCAACTGTACAAGGTTTGTTAAAATAACAGTAATAAATAAATACATACATGTATATATGTATACGCAAACATGCATTTGTATATATGATTGTGTATATATAGATATGTGTGTGAGTGAGTGTAGTCAAGCCATAAGTCTGTGAAATGGGTCAAGAGAACAAAGACATGAATATTTCTGTCCAATTTATGAAATTACCTGGTTACAGAGAGAGGAGAAAAATTCTCCCAGTATGGAACAAGGCATGGTCAAAATACCTGAAAGACATGGAAGAGGAGTTGGGGATCTTTATCTCACACTTACTGGTAATGGGTTGAAATTCTGGTCCACCAGGTGATTATATCCATGGTCAAAAAATGAGTGTCGTATCACAACATCAATGCCCTGATTGGCCAGCATTCCTAAAGTGTTCAACCATCTAAAAAAGCATGAAAAAAAAATGCTACATCAATACATCTTAAAAATTGCATATAACAAGCTCTGTAGGGATTGGCTAACACACATACACACATACACCAACCCCCACCATGAAATTTACCTAGTACTTTAAAGGAGAAGATTATTGTAAGCACTGAGTACACAGCTGGAAGACATTTTAGGGATTATCAAATCTAACCTCTTCATTTTATAGGAAAAGAAACGGAGGTTCAGGGGAATAAAATGAATTGCCCTTGGTCATAAAATATCTTGTGGCTAATGACTTATTTTACTCCTGTAATACTAACAAAGAAAATGAATACCCTTGTAGCCACTTGTAAGCCTAATTATCACCCTTCACCCGCTGGCCATAGGACACACAATCACAGGAACATACACACTCTACTCTCCAGTACTCAAACTCCCCTGCCTGCACCTTATCACAGTACAAGTACCTTCATGTGACTCTACCTCACATACTCCTGTAACCCAGGCAAGAAGGGCCCAGCCATTAGCATCTCATATATCTCTGTCAGCAGTCAATGCAGTAATAATTTTCCTTGCTACAGTAATTAACCATGCAGAGCTTCAACTATGCTACAATCACACACATAATGGAGGACCTGCATTGCTCACATGTTATCACATATCCCACTATGCCAAAAACCACTGTCTGAGTGTGCTATCCTTCAAAAATATTGCCCTCTTAGTTCTTCTAACACCCACCGCTAACTCTTCCTTTATTATTTATGCATTCAATTCGTTCACTCATTTACTCATCCCTTTAGTTTTCTCTTTGTATTCCTACTTCTGAAACTTGGGGAAATTTCTAATTGTAATAATATATATATAATAAATGTGACTGAGAGCTTCAGTCTTATGGTATAAAAGATAAGGTGTTTCACAATCTTTCCTGAGCACACATGTGAGCCTTCATTTGTATCTCTTTCCCCTTCTTCTCTCACCCTAAACTCCATTCCCTGGTTCTAAGCCACATATAACTACTCTAGGCTGCCCAAACTCACCATGCTTTCACATACTGACCTGAGTCTTCTCACATATTTTAACTTCTGCTTAGAATTCTCTTTCTCTCCTCTAACCGGTTCACCTCATCTGGCAAATTTCTTCCTACCTGTTCATCTCCAAGTCAAGTATCATTTCCTTCCAACTCTGCTGTCCCAGCAAACAGTAGTACCTTCCTCCTCTGTACCTTACAGAACTCTTATTTATACCCTCTGTCAGCCCACGATAATGACTTTCTTACTTCTCTGCTGTCCCCCAGTTGCTTAGGAGCTCACTGAGAACAGACATGTTTTAGCTTTGTACCCAAAATATCTATCTCAGTTCCAGCACACTGTAGGTGCTTCATACTCTTTGTTAAGTTGAAATTGATGTGGATAAAATTAGATTCAAGGAACACTGAGAATCACCATTTAGCACACTAGGGACAAATTATGCATAACTATGGTATCCCAAATTTGAAACCATATGGAACTCCAAATCAGTGACTTGTAGAGTTAAACTTTTTCTTTATTCGAATAAAGAACATTGCTAATTTTTATATTGTGAATGGACATTAACATTTTAAAATCTTTTCCTATTGACAATTTTATTTTTTTCTCATAAAAACTAACATTTACTGATAATTAGAATTATAAAAACAAAATAAAATAAAGCAAAATGCAAAAACAGAAGTTTTAAATCAAAAAGAAAATCTGACAATAATACAACAGAACTTTTGTCGTTGTTGTTGTTCAGACTAGGACATAAAATTACTTTTAGAATATCACATACCTAAGCTATGTGATATTGTCTTTATTATTGCCTTTATTATTTTTATTGTCTTTATTATTTTTATTAATTTACTAAACCTGTGATATCAGGATAACAGATTTAGTTATACTAAATATATAACTAATTAATTATATAACTAACTAGTTAATATATAATAATACTGAGACACAGTATTAAATATCCTGGGGTAGAACTACAACGTAAATTCTGGGTTAATGCACTAAATCAGTGCTCTCTCCAGCAATGCAGCGCTAATACGACAGGGTCTATATCTAACAAGTACTAACTCACAAAAACAAGTATGTCTCATTCAACCTTCTATCCCTATGCTTGCTGAACAAAGAAACAAAATGATGAGTAAATATATAATCACATCAAGCAGCAGCTGGATATCCATACAGGACTGTATTTCGGTATTTAAAATATCTCATTTGCTCAGTCACTCATTACTCATTCAACATGAATTAATCAGCTGTAAATGCCAGGCCTTGTTCTTAGCATTGAGGATAGACACAAAAATGCTTGTGTGACTATGTGAGTCATTTATAAAGCACTGGGTATGTAAATACCTGCACTCATTTATAGGAATGGTTTCAAATTCCTAATTGTGACCTTGATAGACCTTATAACAGTGATCTGCAAAGAATATATTCAACAAACAAATGCTAACTGGTAAATCTGGGGGGTGGTTTTTTTGCCAGTACAGTGAGGTTTTGAAGGAACTCTGATGTGAGAGGGAAGACTATGAAACCTCCTTCCAAACCCACATCCTATATACACATCCAGGGTCTGAAGCATTCAAAATGACTATGACCAGAACCCCTGCTTCCCCGTGCTTTTCAGAATGGAATCGTTAGAGGAAATTATCATCCTCTTCCTCTTGTAAATAATAAGCCCTTGGAGACGGGAGATAAATGGTGTTCCAAGTCTCTCTTTCAGTGAAAAGTGGCAAGATGCCTGGTACATCCCACCAAGGATGCTACCGTAGCCAGCAGTTTCCATTCCACAAAAACGGGTTGACTACTGACTGGGTGGCAGATACTACCAGGTGCTGGAGACACAGCAGTATGCCAAGGTTATGTCTATAGTGCATCAGAAAGTCTCAAAGCCCTAGCTAGAATCAAAAAGTTCTGATCCTTGCATAAATGTGCAAGTGTCCTTATAAGCTCATCATTATGCCATATATTGAAAAACACCTGAAAGATGCCTTCCTTCCCAAGGAATATTGCTAGACTTTTGGGAGCTTCTTAGAATGCTTTATTCTCCCCCCACCCCCACCCCTCAGGAAGCTATTTATGCTCCTGGGAGAACTAGACTCAAAGGACACTTTGCTTGGTGCTGCCAGCAGAGGGGAGAGCAAATGGGTGATAAAGAGATAAGACTGAAGACCAGGAGCTAAGTGAGCTAGTTTTTAGCTGATCTGTGTCCACCACACATTGGACACCTGAACTACAACCTAACCCTGAACAACTATGTTAATCTGGGTTTGCAAAGTGACCTCAGAGAACTATGGAGATTTGGCTGGTGCTCATGAAAAGGCAGGTCTCTCTCCAGCTCCCTCCATGAAGGGCTGTAGCATTTCCCATTTCACATCATTCCCTGAAGGGAAGAATGTTCATGGAAACACTGAGGACAGCTGGGCTACTTGCTGGCCCAGCAGCAGGTTCTGTCTATGACGGCTGAGCAAAAGCCATTCCTCTGCTGATTCTAAGAGGTCCCTATAGTCCTAACTGCCACTGGCTTCTCGCCAAGCTCCATGGCTCACAGTGAAACCTGGCAGGGAGTGTATTTTTGAAAGAAGACTCTCAGAACCACTGTATCAAATGCTGATTCATCCATTTCATTCACTGGAACCATGCTCACCGTACAACTGCTCGGTGCCCCTCAGTGCTAGGTACTGAGAACAGAGGCATGGAAGACCCAGAGTATCATCATATATTCTTTTAACCCATTACCTTCATCTGCATGTATCAGGATTCCATCTGCAAAGACAATCTGCCTGACTGCCCTGATTTGTTCTTTACAAATGTATTTAAGAAACTGCCTTAATGGAGGGAAACTACATGTGTTTAATTAGGAACAGCTGTTAGAAAAGAAACACAAAGCTGAGGACAGAGCTCAGCTCTTAGGCAGACCATGCTGCAGACAAAAAACCAGGGCCATGGGACTAGAGTGGCACAGGACAGGTCACTTGGTGAATCCCTGGTCCTGCAGGGTCTATCCCTGCCACATGATGCTGGCAGGCCAGTCAGAGCCCCTTATGCTTCCGGTGTTAAGTTGTTGTCCAGATAATTGCAGAAGACTTCAAGTCCATTGTCCTAGAGTCTGCCTCTCCAAACCCTTGTGCATATTATTCCCAAAACCAGCATAGGAACACAGGTCAGATGCTGTCTCTCTCTTCCTCCAAAGTCTTCAGTGGCTTGCCACTGAGTGTAGAACAAGGCCTTACTTCCTCTGCCTGGCATTCAACAGCCTTCCACAATTGGTGGAGAACCATCCCCCGCCCCTCCTTGCAGTCCTCGCTACATTCCTGTAGCTCCTGAGGCTTTCATCACATGACTCGTTTTCCACCCCATATGCCATTGCCCATAATGTTTCCTTCTGCCTCGAATTCTCCCCTCCACCATCATCACCATTCTCCACACATAGAAATTAGAATAATCTTTCTATGTCCCCCTCAAATGCTACTTCCTCCATGAAATCCTTCCTGATCTTCCCCGTCAAGAGAAATTCCTAATTCCTTTGCCTGTCTACCACTTCTTTTTGTGGACAGACCATGTGAGGCAGAAAGAAAGATGGTCTAAGGTAGTGGCAAAGAGGCTAGACTCTGAAGCAGACTGCCTGGGCTTAAGTCCAAGCTCTCATATCTATCTATTGGGTAGTTGTAAAATAGTACTACCTGTCTCACTGGTTGTCAGTTATTAGAGAGAGCACTTCAGAAAGCATGTGACACATAGAGTTAAAATTATTATTAATACAGCACTGATCTCCTACACCTTTTCTTATCTCCTGTCTCTGTTCCTCCAATCTTACTCTTACCTATCTCCTAAGAACATGGTGAAAATTAGCAGAGAAATTGTATGTTGTCTGCATTGTCTTTGAACTATAAACATTAAATAAATGTCTTATGCCTATATGGTCACTCCTACTACTATTACTACTACTATCTTTGCTCTGATGCCTGTACCTGACATCTTGGTGTCTAGAGAAGTCACTCATCGGTGTTTGTGGAATGGGTTACACCCATTCAAAAAGGAGCAGATAAAGACCTGTCAGTGGGAAACGAACCTCTCCCCTCCAGCGGACAGAACAGTGAGCAGTACCACTTCACCGCCCTTCTCTCCTCAAAGCCCCTGGGAGTGAAACTGCACATGTTACTCACAAGAATCCCGCAGCATAAGAATCTGATAGGTTGTTTGTGCCTCCAGCTGAGGTGGTCACCACACCTTCAAGCCAAATCTTCTTTCCTGGGGTGTATGTATTAACCACCTGTTCACACAACAAAAGCAGAAGGGGATAGGAGATTTTTAAAAGTTGTTTGCAAGTGAGAAGGAAGACACATTCCCTTGAGGGAGTTCTGCCGATAGCCTGCTCCCAGGTGGTCATGATCTGTGTTTTTTCCATGATGATTCACCCCATATGGTGAGCTGGTATGTGCATGCACATGTTTGCACACATACCCAACACACACACCCAACACACACACAAGCATTAACACTGACATTTGTCCACTCAAAGAAATGATCATTTTTCCCTAAGTAAACCCAAGTGAAAATATGACTGTTAAAACAACTGCATTTTCCAGGATGTAAGCTGACACCCTTCACTGGAAAGTATAAATCATGTGATGTTTCCATATTGACAAGTATCGAGAAGGAAATTTTCTTAATACTCTGTTATGGCAGATCCCAGGATGAGTCTACTGTCCATACCTCAGATATCATAAATCATGAGGGCAGAGGTCAGTGTTTGGGAGAAATATTTTATAATCACCAGGGCATGTATGTATATTACAACCACATTTTGAAAGTAACTGCAGTAAGTATTTTAAAAAGATCACTGATCCACAGGTGAGAGATTCCACCTCGGCAGCTTTCCAAGCAGAGGCAAAGCCTCTTGTTAAGAGGTGAGCCTCCGAAGTTTTGAAATGGCCCAGTCTCTGGTCCCCAAGTTGGAGGCTGGCCAGACTATCCAGATTAAGGCCCAGATGCCCCAGACAGCAGTCTGGCAGTATTTAGGGATAATGTTGTACTCTGGGAAGCCCCTGGAAGCAGAGCCTGAGACAAAAGCTTATCTATAGATAGTCAATTTGGGAAATAATAACAGGGAGCAGGAATGAGGAACTGGAGGGCTAAATAAGAGAAAAGGTAAAACCAGTACCAGGATGTGTTTTCAAGTTGGCAACCACTGTTAGCAACTTGTACTCAACCCCATAAGGAACTTGGTAAGAGTCTTATGAACTATGTCTTGGAACTTGCTCCCAGGGGAATTCAAAGAGAAGCATACTTATCCCTTGGCTCTTACAATCCAAAAGGTCAAGAGTAGTCTTGGGACTGTTAACCTCTGCTCCTCTCCATTACCCCACTAAACCATGTAGGCATGAGTGTTGAGCAGGTTCCCTGAGTTCTGCCTCTCTGCCTTAGTGAAGTCCCAGAGCAGGAAATAAGAAGTGAGGTTGTACCACATCCCATGGGTGCCAAGCTGGAGACAGCCTGTGCACCTGCCAAGCTCTGGTCCCTGCAGCAATAGTTAGTATAGGACGTAGAAAACTGAGAGGATGTCAGTTATGCACAAGGGGAGCTGGATAAAGACAACAGTGTATTTAGATCCTACGGCCCAACAATTTTTCTCTTAGGCATACAAACCAAAAGAATTCTTCCTCAGGTTTCTAAGGAGACAAGCATGAGGATGTTCACTATGTCATTGTTCGATACAGGTTTGCGTTGCTAGAGGAATGGAAAAGTAAAAGGTGGTGGATACATACCATAAAACATTATGCAGCAGTTGGGAGTAATAGAATCAATGTAAATGCAGCAACATGAATTAGCTTTAAAGATTTAGTGGTGAGTTAAAAAAAAATAGTAACGGAATAAGATTTATGTCACAATATTATTTAGGTAATTACTCATTCACCTCCACTAACACTAAATAGTTTCTAAAGATACATGTCTCTAAAGGACATGTACCAAACACAGAAGGAAAGCATGCTTAAGAGGAAGGCAAATGTGAGCAGAGATTAGAGATCAAGGTGAAAATTAAAACAAAAACAAAAATTAAAACAAAAGGCTTTGCATGGACTGCTGAGAGTCTGCTGTAGTTGAGAAGTGTGATTTTAATTTAATTCTCTGCACTTCAGACCCCCAAAAAGAAAAAAAAAATAATGTGAGATGTAGCATAAATGCCAGAACTTTCCTTTTCCCAAACCTGGAGGCAGACATCAGCAAACAATCATGCTCCTCTTTTCATCTCTCCCTAGGTATAACTGCTTGTCCTCTCCCTGCATCTACTAGAGTATTTGCATTATCTGAGACCTATTTTAGAATCAGGGTTGGCAAAGTGCTCAACCCTTTCAGGAGAAAGTGGCGAAAATATTTCACAAATTTGAGATGGAAGTACGGATTGTGATCAAGAATGGAAGAAAGAGCCTGAAAACTGAAAGTGGAGGTCAAATTAGAATGTTATTAAAAATTAAGTACAAATTCTCCCTGTCCCCAGAAAGAGAAGAGTCATTGAGGATACCACAAGGTTGTCTCTCTCCCTTCTCACTGCTCACAGTGCCCAACCAAACAGGAACTGGAGATAGTATTAATAAGAAAATAAGGAAAACACCTTAAATGATCAAAAGACAAAGCCATATGGTGAAACTGGATTGCACTGAGGGTTTCCCTTAAAATGTAGGGTTACAAAAACTCTCTGCTCGTGAGAAACTGTGTGATTCCTTTATAGCTAACTAGCGTGGAGTGATACATTTGTGTTTTTCTTTTTTGCCTTTGGCTTCCAGGATATCCAGAGTTTAATTTTTGCTCAAAGACAGATATTAAAATAAGGCAGTTAGAGAAAAGGGGTTAAGCAAAACAAAAAGGTAAAATTATAGCATGATGAACCTTGAAGTCATTAAGCCAAGTGAAAGAAGCCAGACACAAAAGGCCCCATGTTGTATGATTCTGTTACATGAAGTGCCCAGAATAGGCAAGTCTGTAGAGACAGAAACTAGATTAGTAGTTTCCTAGGGCCAGAGAAGGGGAGGGGAAATGAAGGCAGTGGGTAATGACTACAAATAGATATGGGGTTTCTTTGGAGGGTGATGAACATGTTCTAAAATTAAATAGAGGGTTTCATAATTCTGTGCATACCTTAAAAACTACAAGGTTGCACACTTTTAAAGGGTATGCACAATTTCATGGTATGTGAATTTTATCTCAATAAAATTCGACTGTGTGTGTGTGTGTGTGTGTGTGGTATCATCAGCAAAAGGAGAGGTAGAATCTAATAGGCAGATAACTACTGTAGAATCAGTAATGTACCCTGAAGTTCTGGGTTTTGCCACACACTAGTTGTGAGATTTTGGACTTGTTATTTTCTGAACTTTATCAACATGTGAAGCCATGCACTGGGAGGTAGAGGAAACTTAAGTTCCTTCTAAATACAAAATGTTAAGCTGATCCCCTTACCTCCTATTCCTCAACAGTCAAGAGTCTCTTTGACTATGTAAGTTAAAATTTCATAAAAACAAGAAACAGAAAAAAAGAGTCAAGATGAAGGTAAATAGTGAGAGTGGTAGAAAAAGCCATTGGAGTAGATGAAATTACTTAAGGAGAATACCTAAAAATGAGACTAGATGGCTAAAGGTTTCCATCCCCAAACATTAAGGCATTATCAAATGCATTTATTCATTCACTCAACGAATACTTATTGGGTGCCTGCTGTATGCCAAACAGACTCTAGGGGCAGAAATACAGCAATGAGTGAAACAGAACAAAGCTCTGCTCTCTTTGGCTTACTATTAGTCCAGTGGAAAAGACTAACAATAAATAGTAAATGAAGAAATTTAGAAATAAAAAGAGCTAGGAAGAAAATGAAACAGAATAATGTGAGAGAAAGTGACTTGGCAGGAGGGGCAGGAGTGGATACTTTAGATAGTGCTCAGGTCACCCCCCTGAAAGGTGGTATCTGAGCCTAGACCTGACTGAAGATGGAACCGGCCCCTTGATGGATCTGTAGGAGGAGCTCAGGAAAAGGACAAGATATGGAAGCAGGACTGTTGTTTGTAGAACCAAGAGAAGACCATCTGGAGTACAGTGAGTAAGGGAATATGGAATATGTGGCATTGAAGAAACAAAACAAATGAGGAAAGGGGAACAAAAGAGAGAGAGACAAACTAAGAAACAGACTCTTAACTATAGAGAACAAACCAATGGTTACCAGAGAGGAGGTGAGGGGGGGTTGGGGGAAATAGGGGATGGGATTAAAGACTACACTTATCGGGGCACCTGGGTGGCTCAGTGGGTTAGGCCTCTGCCTTCAGCCCGGGTCATGATCTCAGGGTCCTGGGATGGAGTCCCACATTGGGCTCTCTGCTCGGCAGGGAGCCTGCTTTCTCCTCTCTCTCTCTCTGCTTGCCTCTCTGCCTACTTGTAATTTCTCTCTGTCAAATAAATAAAATCTTAAAAAAAAAAAAAGACTACATTTATCATGATGAAAATATAAAATACAATACAATACAATACAATACAATACAATACAATACAATAAAAGCAGTCTTCCTGCTGAGCAGGAAGCCCAACCCAGGGCTTGATTCCAGCACCCTGGGATTATGACCTGGGCCAAAGGCAGACGCTTAACAACTGAGCCACCTAGGCACCCAGTCTAGCTCTTTTAAATGAGGACTTGATTCTGGGAAATGGTTGGATTTGTAAAATACCGTGTACATAAGATTCTGCAGGGACAGAGACACTGTATGAATAGCAGTTCATCTGAATGTTCTTCTGACTTGCAGGGGGATTCATAAGTAAACAATTTATAAACTGCTGTTATTGGTGAGATAGCACTGAGGAGTGATTTGGGACATGGACTTTGCACTCAGATTGCCTGTGTCTGAATCCTGATTCTATGGTTTACTCACTGTGTGACTTCTCTGAGCTTTACTTTCCTTAGTTATAAAATGAGAATAGTAATAATATCCATCTCTGTGCATGTAATGATATTTAAATGACCGAATTTTTATAAAGTACTTGGAAAGGTATCTGGCTTATTGGTAAATTCTTAAAGTCAACTGAATGTTAACCTAGACCACTCGCCTTGTCTAAAGCACAAGAGTTGGGTTCAGGGCGCCTGGGTGGCTCAGTGGGTTAAAGCCTCTGCCTTTAGCTCAGGTAATGATCCCAGGGTTCTGGGGGGCTCTCTGCTCAGCAGGTAGCCTGCTTCCCCCTTTCTCTTCCTGTCTCTCTGCCTACTTGTGATCTCTGTCAAATTAAAAAAAAAAAAAAAAAAGAGTTGGGTTTGGATCAATCTAACATTAGAGTTGGCTGCTTGTTTTTTGGACATGTTTGTGGAGGTAGGTAATAACCCAGATGTGCTAACTAGCAGGGAAAGGTCTACTTAAAATTTAAAAGGCACATGGATAATTCACATTAACATAATTAGCATTTAGAGTAGTTCATTTACCGAGTAGTTCATTTACTGACTCTTAGCACAGGAGTAATTCCCGTCCTTTGCTAGAGAAGCCATGTGTACAAAACACACAGTGAGGTAGGATTTTTATGTACAACTTAAACCAGCTTTTATGAGATGTTCTGCAGGGGAGAGATTCCTAGAAAGTATTAATACTAAAGGCTCTGGGACTAGTTGGTACAAAATCAACAAGGATTTTCTGAGCATTTGCTGTTGGGGACATAGTGAGAGGTTTGATGAATTGTGTGTCTACGATGAGCAGAGACGACCATCATGGTGAAAGGTAGCGGAGGTACTGAGGCTGGGGGCTGGTTAGGACTGGTGAAGAAATCAACATGGGCAGAAGAGGAGAGAAAAAAAATCCAGAAAAGTGCTTGGAACCAGCTGCAAAATTCCCTTAGAAAGTGAAACTCTAAGAAAGCGAGGGCTATAGTTCAACACTGTGGTTTTCTGAGTAAATATGATTCTCCCTGTGCTGGAAGAGAGAAAATTGGAGGACTGGAAAGAACAAGGGTACAGTTTCTGGTGAGAAATGATGTGCTAAAGAAGGTCATTTTAAGGAACACGTTGCCTGGGGACAGGGAAGAAGTACAAGTGTTAGGATTACTGGAATGAGGGTAGAGAGGGGCTCCGTGGCGGGCTCCCTTTCAAGGGTTCTGTTGTCCTATAAGACTTCTGCCCTTGGGCTCAAGTGGACAAGGGAACTGTGAGGCACCCACAGAATAGCTCAGCAAGTGGCCAGTGGCTGCTCCAACTCCTTGGGCCGGCTGGGGGCAGACTGATGTGAAGGGAAGCCTCCAACTCCCTTCCCTCCCATCTGAGGGGTTGAGGACATCAGAACTGTTCCATGTGGCTGTGTTGAGAGAGCAGGGGTGAGAGAGAAGAATGAGGAAAAACAACACTGATATATATATGTGTATATATATATATTTTTTTTTTCTTTGAAGTTATATTTTCCCTGCCACTTTCAATTTTTTTTTTTTTTTTTTTTGGAAAGGTAAAAGAGAAAACATAGGAAAATAACCATTTATGTGGCACATTTTCAGACCTGGGCTTCCTTTTCCTGTTTCTCCAAAATTGTGACCTAAGTCTTTAACAAAGACACCCAAGAGCCTGTTTTTAGCCACTGGCTGTGCAAGAGATGGTAGCCCTGTAACAGTAGACATGTTGTTTATGGTTATCCAAACCCAACACCTTCCTTAATGAGAAAGGAAGCAATAAAACAGGAATAGTGGACAGGCCAGCTGGGCTAATCAGCCCTGGCAGGAGGCCCAACCTCCAAAAGAACCTGGAGCCCATTAATTCCAGCATCTCATCTACTTGGAAATCAACCTTCCCCAGGACCTCGGGAAGAGCAGTAGCTCTCTGAATAACCAGAACTGGTCCCCTAATCACTGGTTAGAAGGCAAATAGCTTCAGGAAGCTTCTTAAACCTCACCTATGCACAGCCCTCTTCTCGGTGGTACCCCTGCCTCTTTGTTTCTTATTGTATTGACTAGAGGTCCAAGTGAGAGTTCAATAATGTTTTTTTCTGTCCATTCCTCTTGCATATTTTCGACTTTAACATACCTACTATATTAGAAGAGGAAGGGATCATTCCATTTTGACCCCTCCTTCCTCACTGTCCCTTGCTAAGTCCTGGATCTTATCATTTCTCCCTTGGTCTGCCACCTCTAACCTCTTCATCCACAAGTTCACCCCCCATGCTGCCATTTGTTAACTTGTAAGGTCCCTCCCCAGCTTCAGAACTTTCACTGGCTCTCCATTATCGGCAGAAGCACTCAGTCATGTGCTCACAGAAGTCTGTGTTGTTAGTTGGGATATATGCCATGTTAATATTGAACACAGCTCTCTAAGGAATGGTTTACTTAAAAATAAAAAGGATAGGGGTGCCTGGGTGGCTCAATCAGTTAAGTGTCTGCCTTTGGCTCAGTTCAAGATCCCAGGGTCCTGAGATGGAGTCCCGTATTAGCCTCCCTGCTCCATAGGGAGCCTGCTTCTCCCTCTGCCTCTGCCTCCCTCTCTCTCTGTCTCTCATGAATAAATAAAGAAAATCTTTAAAAAAATAAAATAAAAATAAAAAGAATGGATTCTAAGATGTCACAATAACATTCTTTTCATTCACTGAAATTATGAAATGTTTCCCTAACTGGGAAAAAAAGCTAAGGAGCCAGTAAGTACACACAACCCCTAGTCTGTTTTACTGATTTGTCCCTGGGAGTATGTTAGACATCACAGAATGATGATGAGAACCACCAGCCCTCAGGATACATGCCAGCTGCTTCATTTAACTTGGTATCATAGACCCTTCACAACGACTGCTTAGCTTCCTCCTCTTCCCTCCCTTCCAACAAGACCTATGGTTCACTACACAGAGTGGACTTACCATTTTCCAACTACATGACCTTCTTTTAGGTTTTTACTGATTGCCTCCTCCCCTACCCACATCTCATCCATATTACCTGATTTTTTTTTTTCTGGCTTATTTCAAATGCTACCTCCTCTATGAAACTTTCCTCAAACCTTTAGAAAATTAACTCATTTCTCTTCTGGACTCCAAAGTTCTTCAAAACTATCTCTGACCTTGACCTTATTAAACTGAATTGTAATTTTCTGTTTGTCTATCTGTCTTCCCTACTATAATATAAACAGCTTGAGAAAGCCACATTTTTTTTTCCTTTATAGATACCTTATAGAAATAGCTAAGTACCTGGCATGTTGCTTGACAATTACTTTGCTTATTAAATACCTGTTAAATAATATGATAATGAAATAAATTATTTGTTAATAAGTGGGAGAGATAATATTTTACTGATGAAAAGGCCAAGTTTCAGTGAAGATAACTAAAAACCTCAAAACCTTAAAAGCAAACGCCAAACCATCACAATTCCAGTTCAGGGTTCTGTCTGCTTTCTATTTGAATTTTCTCGTTTGAGGAGAACCAGAAGCTTCTGAGTGACTAACCTGCCTCCATATTTAGTATGTCCTTCTTAGGTTAGACAACTGGGCTATTCTGAGCTCAGCTATTCCAATATCTCATCACATTCTTCCTGATTTATTTATTCTGTCTGATGTACTTCCTGTCAGTTTCATTAATTTTTTTTCTATATAATTTATTTTTATCATCTCCCTGTTCCGGAGTGCCACATTTACCCATTTTCTTTTGGTATCAGATCAATTTTTAATTTGTGGCTTCTGTTTCTATGGCATTTTTAGGATTTAAAATTGCATTCTGTTGTTGTTATCTCCAACCACAGAAAAGCAACTGTATGTAATTGCAACAAAATGTAAAATTAAAATAAGAGCATACACAAAAAAGATAAAGTTCCAGGGAAGGCAAGGAAAGTATTAGCATATGCCTAAAAATAAGGTAGATTTCACAGAGTCCAAAAGTAAAGACTATGTTCAAGGATAAGTGCTAGCAGAGGGAGAGACTGGACAGCAGCTGCTTGCATAAGAATGACTCTTCTTCTCTTCCCAGTTCTTTTCCCTGAGGAATCAACCCCCAGGCTTACTGGACAGTCTCCCCACTGACAAGTCATAGTCAAACTCAGAAGTAATTTCCTCTCACTCAGGACAAACCCTATAATCCTCCCACTTCCATTGGAAAATTGGAAGGTCACCACAAGTAGCCTCTTCCTCCTGAAGAGGTTTTTTTGCCCTAAGCCACAATTTGTTCCCAGGGCCATTCCTCCAAGTGTCCATGGGCAGCACATACCCCCACATTGTCACTGCCTTGCACATAACGGGACCTCACTGCATTGACCAAAATCCTGTGTGTATGAGACGTAAGAATGAAGCCCAGTGAATGAATGCAAATCACTCCCTGAAAAGCCCTGTCCTCTTCCACTAATATTGGGGTAATATATTAGACATAATATATAGCTTCATTTAATTTTTACTTCTAGGACACCCACTCCAGATTATATGAACTGATCATGGGGTCAAATTGATCTTCTTTCACCAAGAACATTCAGTATTCTTTAAAAGCCTTCCTAATCCTTTAGGAATATAAATATTACATGGGCTGTAAAATAAATGGCTAACATGTATGGCAGATGCAGAAGAGTGTATTGGGTAAGAGTGTGAGCTCTAGACTTAGGTGGCCCTGGCCTTGAATTCTGATTTTACTACTAGTGGCCTTGAATAAATGACTAGTTTCTTCAATGAGCTAGTAATACATGACGCAGTCAATAAATGGCACTGTAACCTAAAAGATAAATATGGTTACTATATTTCTGCAAATTAATGATGCATTTTCCACATTTTAATAGCTTTGAAATCAGAATGTTTTTCATAATATCAAAAGAAACTTGCCAGCTGTTTACCCTATTTCCTATCTGTTCCCCCTACGAGCTGTTAATAAGTTTATGGTACATTTTATAATTATTTCTGTTTAAGAATTAAGGAGGTACAGGGGTGCCTGGGTGGCTCAGTGGGTTAAAGCCTCTGCCTTCAGCTCAGGTCATGATCCCATGGTCCTGGGATGGAGCCCCGCATAGGGCTCTCTGCTCAGCAGGGAGCCTGCTTCCCCCTCTCTATCTGCCTGCCTCTCTCTGCCTACTTGTGATCTCTGTCTGTCAAATAAATAAATAAAATCTTTAAAAAAAAAAAAAAGAATTAAGGAGATACAGTTCATAAGATGACAACAACTAAAACTTTGGAGCGCTTTGGTGGTGAACATGCCTTTCCAGCTAGATGCCCGTATTTATTATTAATGTCTTCTATATGAAAGAGAAGAGTCAAAGATCCCTTGGGTCATACTGCTCATTTGCAGATACACAGCCAAGTGGTGTCAAAGAAACTAATTTACTGGGAAGTTCGGGAAGCTCAAACTTCCAGCTTCCTACTCTCCCAGGCCTCTGCTGGTGTCCCAGGAAGGGCCCTAGAACTGGGTTCATGTGATCAGATATACTTCTATCTATTCAACACTATGCTACACAGTTAGCCGCAGATTAGTTTCTCCTGCATGAGAACAGCTGAGATAGCAGATCCAAATGTGAATGAGAAGAAGACACTACTTTACTTTTCTTATACTTCTGCCATTTTACTCTGCTCATTTACTTTCTCCATTCTGCTTATTTCCCATCAGCTAACATTTATTAAGTACCTGCCAAATGATAGGCATTATGGTAAATAGGCACTGGCACACTGAAATGAGCCCTTAACATTGCTCAGTGAATGGAAGAATCAAAAACTGATTTTTCTGGTGGTACTGCTGTTCCCAGCCTAGTAATGCCATTTTCTTTTTCTTATTTCTTCATTAAGAGAAGGTTAACATTATCATTTTCTTCATTTTCCCTTTAGTTGTGCTTTTAGTTATTCTGTTTTAGTTATTTAGTTATTCAAGAATCACTGCTATTTTTATTCCCTTCCCCTTTCATGTCCTAAGAGGCTCAAATAAGTGGGTAAACCAGAAAAGCTTCTTTTTTAATCTACTAATTTCTTCAAAAAGATTAAATATTCTTCTGCTTCATACTTCCTTGATCCTGTAACTAATGTATACTGGAAAAATAGGCTTCAAAAGAGTTCATCTTAATAAATATTATAATCAACCATAAGCAATGACATTAACAAAAGAACAATCATGGTTATAACATGAACCAGACAAATCATTCTCTCTACCATATATATTTAACACTGCTAGTCCTCTGTTTACGTGCTCAGAACTGAATAAATTAGAAGGTGTCTGTCCTTCAGGTATTAACCTAAATGTCACTTCCTCTGGAAAGATTTCTGGTTTTCCCTTCTTTCACACACTGAGGTAGATATTTTCCACCATGGGCTTGCATGGAATGGATGTGAGCATTCACGGAGCACCCTAGATATCCCTGTTACAAGAGTCATCACACCTTATTATCATTGCTTGCTTCATTAAGTGTTTTTCCACTAGACCGCAAGGTCTAGGAGGAAAACCACCATGCAAATCTTGCTCACCATTTTATCCTCAGGGGTCTGGAAAAAAACTAAGAATGTTATAAACAGTTGATAAGTGAAGCAAAGAAAGGAAGAAAGAAGGAAGGAAGGAAGGAGTTTTTCAAGTATTAGGGAAGCCGATTGGTTTATTTAGTATTCAAAATGCAATCATATGGACAGTACTTTTGGAACTACTTCCCTTATGACTGGGATTTCACCAACTCCTTCCTGTGCTTATTGAATTGCTGAAAATAATATCAAAAAGTGTTATTTCCTCCTCTGATTCCTCTAGGAGATGCAGACACAAATCATAGAGTCCAAGTGACTTAAGCCAGAATGGTTCTTCTTGGTTCTTATGTCATTGTTTTGGAGTCAGACCAGGTATCCACACTATACCATCTGCACTGTATCCTAAACATCTCTTACTTTCCCATCTGACTCTTGCTTACATTGTGAGATTCTTAACTCTCCCCTGATTCATCTCCCAAAGTACAGATGATTATCCCTATGCTAATGGAAGGGAGAAAATGTGTAGATCATCCAAAAGAGTGGCTTGTCCAAACATTGTCTGTTTTTGGCTTTCAAATACATAATGTAGATTTTCATATACCAGAATTTGCCCACGGCTCAGAAAACTCAGAATTCTTCTGTAAGTGGCAGTCCAAATTTGAAAACCACAGCTGTTTTTAGCAATTGAGTCACTGCCTTTCAGATGCCAAAAATATCACCTACCATATTCCCCAAGGTTCAAAGAAAGAGGAAAGAGAAAAAAAAGCAAAGAACAAGTTGAGGATAAAGGTAGCCAGAAGCTTCTCCAGTCATACAAATTATTATTAAAAATAACTATAATAGTGCTCACTTCAGCAGCACATACCCTAGAATTGGAATGATACAAAGATTAGCATGGGCCCTGCAAAAGGATGACACAAAAACTTGTGAAGTGTTCCATATTTTTTACTGGAATAAAAATAAAAAGAAAAGAAAAAAAATTTTTAAAAAACCCACTAAACTGAATTAACAATAATATTAGCACTAAGAACTAGCATCCAATAGCAATTAACAAAACAGGGCCTCATGTGACTTTCCTAATCTCCCTAAAAGGGAAAGATCATAGTATTCTTAGCACCCTCATTTTACAGATGAAGAAACAAAATTAGAGAGGTTAAGTGAATAACCCAAGGTTACACAGCTAAGCCTGAGCTCCAACCCAAGCCATCCAACTTCAAATTCCGTATTCTATCTCTTATTCAAACACAGTCTCATCACTGATTTATCTAACCATTCCTTCATGAATTGATTTTGGTAGAAAATCTGCCCTTTTTCCATCACTGTAGGCTTAAGGGGAATCATTAGACTTTCTGTGAGCTTCTCAAAATAGAGTAGAAACAAAGATTCTACTTTTAGCTTTTAAATGAGGGTTCTAGGTATATACATATTAAAATCTTACTTGGCCCTTCTCTAAATTGGTTTTGGAAGCTCTAGGAAAGAAACTTGGCCAGTGTGTCCCAGTGTGCACCTTGGACTCTGATTTCCAGACCCTCCACCCACCCACACAGGACCTCAGGAACAGCCAAAGCAACTTTTTAACTGGCAAAATATGGTGACCCTTCTCTGGTCTCCCAGTTTCCATCTCCCCAGAGCAGACCAGTGCTTAGCACCTCCTGGGCTGTGGTGAGAGACATTCTCATCCTGGAGGTCCTAGCAACTGGGTCCAGGCTGTACAGCCAATGGAAAGTCTACACCATAAATCAAATCTCAGGGAATCTGTGATCCAGCAACACCTCCAGTAGATACACATTTAAGGCAATATCTGGCAAAAGCTTTGTGAAAGAGAGCTGGGAAAAGAAAATTAGACAGGGAAATGAAGGGCTCCTAAATGATACAGGGAGGATGAAACTGTGGCAGACAGATTTTCCAAAGATGACTGCAAAAATCATTCTAGTACTAAATGCTCTTCCAGAATCTTGCTACTCTCCCACCAAAAGGAATTTATTTCCTCTCTCCTTGAATCTCCATTGGTCTTGCTGACTGTCTCAATGAATGGAATATGACTGAAGTAAAGCCCTATGACTTTTGAGGGTAGGTTAGAAAAGGTGGTATGACTTCCACCTGACTCTCACTTCTGGGCATCTGACCTTTGAACCTTGGAAGGAAACCCTGGTTACATAGAAAGTTCAGAAGTTGCTATTCCAGTTATCAGCCCAACAAAGGTGCTAGCTGACAGCTGGCATCAACTGCCAGACCTGTGAGTGAACAAGTCTTGTGATTCCAGCTGCTAGCCTTTGAGTGACCCCAGGCTTCAAGTCTTCCAGCTGAAGCTCCAGACATCATGGAGCATAGATGAACCATCCCCACAGGGCACTGTGGGGATTCCTGACCCATAGAATCAAAGGGCACAGTAGATAGTTGTTTAATGTCACTAAGTTTGGGGGTAATTTGTTGCACAGCAAGTCATAACCAGAACAGGAACCTAGGTCTGAGAGGACCTCGGGCATGTTCTGTCTGCAACAGCCAAAGGTGAGATCAGGTCTTACTACTAATTATAGTCATCCCCAGCCAGATGCCTTCTTCATAAAGGTCATTTTTCTTAAGGGCGCCACTGTTTCTCCCTGCAGCTGTATGTGGCCCTCCCATCCAAGTCCGTTAGACTTTAAAAGGTCTGAATCTGAATCTCAATTGGGCACAGGGTTTGAGCCATTTTCTTTAAGGTTCTTTGGCCCTGCCTGGACAAATGAGAACATAAGCTTAGCCACTTATTTCAGTCTTCGAACATTCTGTGGTGATTAAGAAATATCCAGCCTTGGAGGAAGACAGGCAGTGCAGAGAAAGGGAAGAACCTAACTCCCAACACCTTTGTCTTAGTTCTGACCTAGAGTTATGTGTTCTTCTTAAATAATTACATGAGCACAGTTAGAAACTTCACTCTCAATGCCATGATACCAAGAATCATTTTACTTCCAATGATATCCCTTTAAGCAGGTCAGAAAAGCCAAAAATACAGGGATTTGTCTATCTCATACACTACTGTAACACAAAGACCGAGCATATTGCCTGGAACTTGGTACGTGCTCAATAAATATCTGTTGGATGGAAGAATAAACGAATGAAAGAAATTTCTTCCCTCCTTATAGAGATTAGAGAATGATACCTACTCTCAGATTAGTACAAAGTGCTTAGAAATTTACAGTGTTCAATAGAATGATATTCAACTGCCTTAAGTAATATTTTTCAACCTATTTAAAGCAACTGTTAAACTTTAAAACTGTGAGTTTCTTGAAGGCAGAGACTATATCATATTCCGTATCCCCAGCATGTATCCCTAGCACCTGGTACTTTGCCTAGTACTTGTTAAGTGCTCAGTAAATATTAAATATTTAAATATTAAAAACTAAATGAATGTCAAATGGAGACTGGCAGAGATATTTCAAATTATTTAGTTTGCCTAGGCTTTACATGGTAGGAGGCAGTGACAGATAGATGCTAGGCAATGCACCTGATTCCCAGAGGGATCACACTGGGATGCAGAAGTCCAGAAGTCCTGAGGTCCCAGCTGCTACACACTTTGAGAACACAGGGACTCAAAAAGATTTTGTAATCTGAGCAGAACACTGGTTTGGATACCAAAAAATGCACCACTTTATCAGTTAAGAGTGCTTTTTTATGATTATACTCCAAATATGATTTTCTTTCACAGCTAATTTGATACATGATGCATTTATTCATTTGTTCATTCATTTACTCATTCATCCCATATTAATGGGGGTCATCTAACCGTTCCTATTTTTCTGCAAAGATTTGTTTAATCTGCTCAAGAGATAGGTGAGTGTGCAAAAAGTCCCCGTTCCCTGGAAAACTGACCTGACTGGGCAATAAAAGATGTGATATAATTTTGTAGAGGCAAATGGAAATTACAGACATAAGATCTTCACAATTCAGAATGAACTAAGCCAGTGTATTTCAAAATGTGATCTGCATTGGGTAGAATCACTTGACAGATTACTATTAAAAATAGAGATGTCTGAAAAAAAAAAAAAATAGAGATGTCTGGGATCCACCACTCCAGACATACTAACTCAGAACATCAGGAGTGAGACTGCAGACTTTATGAGCAATCTCTGGTGATTTAATTGTACTCAAGTTTGAGAATTGTTGACCGAAGATGTCTTGCTAATGGGACATACATGCAACTGCTTAATATAATATAGATTCTCCCCCATCTCTACAAAAGTAAGATGATACTCGACTGATTCTAAAACATCTAGGAATAGCATATATATGGCTCAGATATTTAACACAATTTAGAATAGTGTAAACATGGCTGATGCCCCAGACCAGAATTTCACTGAATAAATATAAACATTCCCTCCATAAACTAGCCCCATATAAACCCTTGCAAAAAGAAAATAAAGTAAATATATCCTTCCCTTAAGAAACTCATAATTTAGAAGCAAACTCTTACAAAATAGTTGTTATTAAAATAGTAAAAGCTTTTAAACCCAGAAATGGCACATTCAAACAGTTCTCAATTTGAAAAACAATAAACAACAATCATCAGCTGTGAAAGGGAGCTCTGGACTATACTATTTTTCTACCCTGGTTCCCACAGTGCTGACGTCCAGCTGGGACCCTGAGACCTTTTCATTGCCTTACCCCCAAACTCACTCCTTCCCAGGGGACATTTACTCACTTTCTGAATTTTCCTAATCTGGTCAGAGAGTGTGTCTAACAGGCGAGTTTTCAGGAAGTCCATCACCTTGACCACCCGGCCATCAATGTAGCAACTGGAATAAAAATAAAGTAAGAATCAGGTAAAATCTCAAGCAGGAGACTATAAATACACTTCTCTAGCCAGAGGTCTCTGTTGTCTGAGGAAGCAGCCCAGAGTTCACTTGGGCTTTTACATCCTAAAAAGTTTTGACCCTGGGTGCTTTTCAAACAAGTAATACAGTTTTTATCTTCTTCATTTCTACTTCCATTTGTGGCATATATGGTGATTTTTTTCAATCTTTGTCACATAAAACTGTATTGTTTGCTCTGTAGGAGCTGACAGGAATCTCTAATACAAATTAAGTAATGGGGAAAATGTTACTTTTTTTCCCCCTAGGAAGAGTAATTTAACACCCATACCATACCACTCCTACCCCCACCTTAAACTAATAAAGATATGTGAGAGGTTTAGAAAGAATATTCAAACATTTTTTATGGGTTTCCACATCTTTCAATAAGGAAACAAATCCCAACCACAAAAATCTGATTTAGTGTAGTGTAGTGAGTGGGTCTCAAAGGTTTCATCTCTAGCTCACCTAGTAGTCAACCTTCTCCGACCACCTTCAGAATAAAGAAATGGATGAATGAATGAATGAATGAATGAACAAATAAATAAATAAATTAGATAGATTAAGTCTAGACGCACTCTCTTAAAATAACAAGTTTTGCATTCACTGGGTATGATGGTGTGGGTTTTGTTAGGATGCTTAGGTGTAACATGAAGTTGTGCTGAAATTGTTGTGAACCTTTGACCAAAACAGGTCCATCCAGCTTTGTGAGGCCCTCTTTGTGAATCTTTACTCTGAAGACTAAGCTGAGACTGAGGTGTAGGTGACCTTTATTATCTCAAACTTCCCCACTCCCATCTTTATAAAATTCTGAATTAAATCAACTGAATTAAAATAAATGCCTATGACTCCTGAGTGCCTTTTCCAGTCCACTCAGGTCTCCCCAACTGATGGAAAGATAATGATAGATTATTTCATTTTTAATAAGTTCCCAATCTATCAGTATGTATGATAGAACTATGTGAAAATTCTTTTTAATGTTAAATCCCCATATCGATACATGATGTAATAGAATCGTTAAAAAAACTTTTTTAAAATGTCATTTATTTATTTATTTAGTTGAGAGAGAGAGAGAGAGAGAGAGAAAGAGAGAAAGCAGTAGCATGAGGGGCAGAGGGAGAGGGAGAGAATCTCAAGGAGACTCCGAGCTGAGTATGGGGCCCCATATAGACCTCGATCTCAGAACCCTGAAATCATGACCTGAACAGAAATTGAGTCAGATGCCCAACTGACTGGGCCACCCAGGAGTCCCTAAAAAAGTTTTTTTTTAAAATTGCTTTAGCTGTAGTGAGTGTGGGACATGAGTTCCACCCACTCAGCCTTCCCCTTAGCCTCTTTCACCACCTCAGACATTTCCACAGAATCCAATGTTTAAATTATTGGTATGCTGGAAACAACATAGATTTTGGACCCAGAGATATCTGAGTTCAAATTCCAGATCAGTTATTTACTACCTATACAACTTTAGACGAGATACTTGGCCTCTGTGGGCCTCAGTTTTCTTATTCTTTTTTATTTTTTTATTTTTAAAGAGAGAGTGAGTGCAGGTGAGCAGGATGGGGAGGGGCAGAGAGAGAATCTCAAACAGGCTCCATGGCCAGCATGGAGCCAGCTTAGGGTTTGATCACACAACTCTGAGATCATAACTTGAGCTGAAATCAAGAGTTGGCCACTTAACCAACTGAGCCAGGTGGCTCTCTTCTTCTTCTTATTATTTTTTTAATGTATTTATTTGAGAGAGAGTCAGAGACGGGGGTGGGGGGGGCAGCGACAGAGGGAGAGGAAGAGAGAGAATCTCCAGCAGACTCTGCTGAGCATGGAGCCAGACACAGGGCTCTATCTCACAATCCTGAGATCATGACCTGAGCAGAAATCAAGAGTTGGACGCTCAACCGACTGTGCCACCCAGGCACCCCTGTTTTCTTATTCTTAAAAGAGGTAACAGATCTACTTCTCAGGATTACTTGACAATAAAGCAGATAAACCTAAAGTGTTGGGCACATAGTAGGCATTCAACAACTCTGTTCTCTTTTAATTTCATTTTCAGCTCATAAAGATGAGTTCATAAACAATAGGGTACTGATTGATTAAATTATGTGTTAGTATAGAATCCTAAAAGTAGAATTAGTATATCAAAGGGTACATGATTTTGAAAATTTTGGTGGTTACTTATATTACGGAATAAAACAAAATAATGACATGACCTTTTACTTCATTCCTGATACAGATGTTAGACTCAAATCCAATAAACATCTAGTATGTGCAACACACAGGGCTGAGCATGTCCATGTCCATTACTTACCTCCCCAACCTCTTTCTATTAGTACTTCACTATTAGCATTTCTGACTTTTTTTGGAAAAATTGTGATTAAATAGCTTGCTACATGGAAGGTAGGTATATCTAAACATGGTAATGTTAAAATTAATAATTCATGCAATGCTAATCTAATATACACTGCAGGACAAGCATACTTGTTACTATGTTACATGATTACTAGGCACATGATACAAATACACCCTAATAAGTGTTCTTTTATGTTTTAATCAAATATATTATAGTTTCCTCTTTTCTTTTTGTTAGCTTCCAGTAGCTATTTTAAACATCAGAATTTATGAATTTTGCTGGCAACACATATAGTTTAATACTTACTGAGATAAAATGTCAGATGTACTTTTTCAATATGTAGGATTCCCCCCTGAATATCCCCTATTCTACACTGCTTAGTTGAGGGAACTTTTGTTCCTTCACTCCCTTTTGTCTCTTTTCTCGAGTACTCAGAACTTGGTTAGAAAAGCCTGGTACAGTTTCAGTTTTGTCACCTACCACCTATAAGATATTAGGTTTCCCTTTCTTTGAAGTTGGTTAAAAGAAGAACCTCAAACCCACAGTATTCAGGGTATTATTGTGTACTAGTCAAATCAGGAAAAATTCTAGGGATAGATCCTGGCACGTAAAAGGTATTTAATAAGCAAATTTACCATCCAGATTATTTAAAGTGCCCACGGTGACAGCAACCTAGACAGAAAAGCCATTGGATGAGGTGAGCAGAGGAACATCTGTCTGAAGAAAAAGCATGTTCATTCACTGTAGATTTGGAATGAGGGAAGTATGGGGCAGCAAGAATAGACTGGATTCTGAAAGGAAAGCATGTTCATTCACTGTAGATTTGGAATGAGGGAAGTATGGGGCAGCAAGAATAGACTGGATTCCCAGCAGGTGGGAAGCAGAGGGAGAAATGGGAAGAGCTGTGTTTCTATTGCAAAACTCTGGAATTTGAAAAGACCTTAATGGCCACGTGATCTAAAGCATGTAAGCTTACTACAGTATGACTAAGAAGTGATTATCTAGGACAGAGAAACTGTTCTCATATAGAATTTGTACTGATCCACGTACTACACCTTGAATCCATGGAAGCCTCTTCTAACGAGTCTAAAATTTACTCCCTCTTACTGTCCACTCAGTGGCTGTTTTCTTGGACCAAGAAATAGTCCAATTCCTCCTTCATGTGACACGTGGGGGAGGAATTCCAATAAAAACTTTGACTTAAGTTTTTTAGAGCCTATTTTTGACCCCACTTTTAACCTAACAGGCTGGATTCAATCATTCTCAGTTGGTCTCGGGCTATTTCTGTGGACTATGAATTATTCTGGAGGAGGGGAGAGCTCCAGAGCTCCAGGCAGGAAACCAGTGTGACAAGGTTATCTTACCTCAATAGTGCAGGCATAAAGGGATCTGGGTCATGAAAAGAAGTAAAAGTGAGAGCCTGTGAAGGAAGAACTAATAAAATAAGGCTTCTACAGAGTGTAAGAGAAAGAGGAAGGGAATCTCTGATGACCAGGAGCTTGTGAGAAAGGATATCTTGGAGAACATTGATACCCAGAACATGTAGGCTACTCAGACTAGGTTTTAGATTTGTCAAAGGAGATGAATGATTCTATTTGAGATACCAAGAGCACAGAGAACACCAAGGAGAAAGTATACAACAGGTAGTTGGAGATACAAGAGAGAGGTACAGATAAAAGTTGAGACAGGAAAAGAGATGGTTCTTCAGCTTATTAGTAACAAATGATGCCATGACTATAGACAACCTCTCCGAGAAGATAGGAGAACTTAACAGAGATGTCAAAGACCTTCTAAAATGCTTGTCAAATATGGCCCTGGACATTGCCTCTACATTTGACTCAGCTAAGAGTCCTTTCTTTCCTCACTCTTTTTAATAACCTCAGTCTGAGCCAAGTTTACATTTGGACATCAAAGGAATCCCCATATCATACTGAGAAGCTTCAGCAACTTCATCTGCAATCTTAAATCTACATATATATCACACAATGGAAATACGAACCTTGGTCCCCCAGAATTTAGTATCACTTTTAAGAGAGGGGCCAATTTAACCATAGATGTGAATCTGATAATACCTAAGCCTTTTTCTTGGGTACCCTTGGATAATTAGCTTACAATACTTACCCTTCATAAATGTGACACTTCAAAGAAAACATTCAGGGTTAGTAATCTGTCATTATTTGAAAAAGTCCTGCCTGATACAGAGATTTAGTTCTCTGATAGTGACTGCCTGTGGTAAGGGGCTCATTATATCATTTAGATTTGGACACGAAGGAGGTGGGGTAGTCTGCCATAACCATTTGGAAAGAATAAATCATTAAAAATGATGAAGATACTGATTTTTAACTAAGATTGGGTAAAAGGAAACAGGACTGGAATGCAGCTGACTGTCCAGTGATCTTGGGGCAACTCTCTTTTGTCTTTCTCATTAGGAAGCTAAAGATGATTTTTAGACATTAATCAATCTCTCTGGAGAGTTAATTACTTTAGTAATGGCTACAAAGTGTTGGAAGACCAAATAAATGAGAGAAGAGGGTAAGGACTGAGAGGAAAAAAAAAACAGAAAGAAGAGAGAGAGAAGGCAAATTCATCAATTGGAGGTGCTTTGGCATCTTCGACATAAACCCTGGCAGAACACTTAGACTGACACTTTTAGGTAAATCAAAATCTTCCTCTAAACTCTCTTGAAATTTTAGCATCTCTGAGGATCAGACCACAAGTGGCTAAGTTGTTAACTAAAAGCTAAAGCCAAGAGAGGCTGTGTAGAAATAACATTTCTGGGAACTATTACAAATGCAATGAGGTTGAAACCTTTGTGTGTGGACAAATAGCCTGTCTGGCTCAATACCAGTAACCATTATTCCTGCCTCTGCTGGCCTCCAGATTGGCAGGTCATATCAAGCACACATTTGGGGAGGTGGCAAACGTGGCAGAGTATACAAAGTAACTAAAACCTTTTACCAATTTCTTCACCAACTCTCTTGCCCTCCTTAATGTTTATTGCGAGTGTAATACCTTTCATCTTATTTAAAATTGTGCCCTTTATTATAAAAGAAATAAGTGCTCATTATAGACAAATTAGAAAATGTATGTAAACAAAATTAAAATATGAAAATGAAAAATCACCAATAAACTCAACACCTAGAGAAACCCACTGTTAACATTTTGCTGTGTATCCGCTCAGAGATTTTTGTAGTAAATGCACATAAAATTTCCCATAATTAGTTATTTTTTAAAAAACTTACTCTAGATCCTATTCCACTAGTATATAAACTTAAAACTGTACCAGCTAAGATTCCCAAGCCCATCCCACTAGGATACTGACAAGAGACATTAGAGACTCCAGGTCAAATCATCTTACTCTTACTTTAATTCCATTTTAACCAGCTGGGATCCTCTGCCAGGGGCAGGTCTCATCTCCTTTCTGTCTCTGCCTGCCAGGTCTTAACCCTGATCCTCCTACTTCCCCTTCTCCAGGGCCTGAGATTCAGTCTTCAGGATTGTACTACAATTAGCTGCTTAGGCCCATTAGCCTCTTAAAACATTTAATGAGGAGAATTTGTTGGCTCCAGAGACAGCTGGTTTTGTTTACCTGGCTCTTTACTTTAAAAGGAAAAACCTTTGCCCCTTATTATCTGACCCCTTCTTTTATTTCAGGTAATTGGGTTAGTGCTGGCTTCCCAATGCTCAGGAATTTCCGGACCTATTTAGCTGCCTGCTGCTTTCAGGGAGGAGGGGCAGTTTGCTCAGAATTCTAACACCCAGCCTGCTGGCTGGGCAGGTAATTCCATAAAACTGAGGCCTTCCCCACTGAAGGGGGACAAACTTGGATAACCATTAGAACAACCCTGTTGACCTATAAAACCTGTTCTGACACCTTGAAGCCAAAATCTCTGGAGAGGCAGACCTGAGTCTCTCTAAAGCTTTATACCTTGCATTTGCCCCTCCTCCAAAGGCCCTCACGGTGGCTCCTGCTGAGCACATTGTTCTTCACACTTGCCTTTGGGTTTTCTTTCTGAGGCTTCCTTTTTCTTGATCTTCCCTGCAATGGGTCAACCTTCTTATCTCCTGTTCTGAACAACTTTGGGCAGGTAAAGCTTAGATGAAATGAACACTGTTACAAACTTTTTAAAAAGATCCTACAGAATATAGATGTTTCTTTAGCTTTCTTAAACCAGTTCCTATAAATCCACACAGGAGTCACCCAGCTAACTAAAGGGCTCAGGAATTATAAAGTTTGGTACTCTGGAAAAATGTTATCATTGAAAAATAGTACAAGTGAAGGACAAGGTTGCAGGCAATCTCGCAGACATACTATGGGTACTCAAAAAATAAATTTAATAAAAGTGTGTGTGCCTGAATAAGCTAACCCACAATGAGCCAAATGGTGGTCCTGGGGCGCAACTGCTGTCATAAGGCCCCCATTTATTTGACCTTTTCTTTCCTGATTCCTTGCACATGTTGGGTTCTGAGCCTGGAGCCCAGGTCATTCTCCCCCATGAACCCAGTATATGTGGAGACACAATGTTTTGGCAGAGGCTCAAACAGCTGGCCCTTGATCGTAGCAGCTTTGAGGTGAGCTCTATGGGAAGCAGGGAAGGAGAGGTGTAGGAAATCCATCTGCAGCTCCAGCCTCCAGAGGAGGCTCTGAGGAGAGCACCTCTGGGACTTTTCAGAATAGTAGCAGGTAATGGCATCAAAAGTGTGGGCAGGAGCAGATCCATGTGTTTGAGTTCTTAAACTTAAACAATTTGTGGGGCCATCTTTGAGAACAAGAAGTCAAAAGTACAGAATTAGGTGCAAAAGTAAATATTCATTTAGAGTGACCAAATAAATCACAACAAACCCCCAGAAACTAAGAGAATCACTTTTTTTTTTTTTCTGAGAGCTCTTTTCAGGATTTACCAGAAATGCTTACATAGCAGTGCTTCCTCATAGCAACCTTCCCTACCCCTTTCCACCTAGAACATCCTAAAACTCTCACCATCTCCCAGCAATCACAGGAGCCAAGGCAAGTGAGGGGCTCAAAGCTTCAGTTATTAGCTTCATGGCCAATTAACTGTGGGCCATCGGTAGTAAGAATGGCAGGATCTAAGTTACCAGAACCTAACCATCTATGTGCAGTACTTTTTTAACTCAATGTTTGTAAATTGGGAGCATCCTACACAGTTACCTCATTCTTCCCTGGCCTCTTTTCATATAAATGTCATTGTTTGTAGCAGAATAGCACAACCAACTTAACTATAATTAAGTTAGTACATTATTAACTAGGAGACCATAGAAAGAACAAAGAAGAAAGAAGAAGGAAAGAACCTTATATGTATTAAGTTCCTTATTTGCTAGATATTTTACATATGGTTATCTCATTTAACCTTCAAGAACACTCCCTGTTTTACAGGTTACAAACTCTGGCTCATAGAGATAAAGTAGGAAACCTGAGATCTTACATGCACTAAGTAATAGATACCAAACACTCTTCCCTCTCTGCTCTACCAGTTTCTTCATCTATCCTGTAATCCAGTACAATCACTTTCCAGCCATCTTTAGTCTTGCCTCCCTCAACCATCGTGACCAATTAAACAATACTGAGCTAAACTCAAATTTCTCTAGAAAACAAAACATTACAACAAAATAAAAACAAAACAAAAAACAATAACAAAAGCAAAACCTTGGGTGATAAGTAAAGGAATGGAGGTGGTATAGCTTCACTTTGCAAAAATGTTTTTCAGAGTCTTACTGTTAGATGAAGAAAAGTGGCTCCATGGTCAAATAGATTTAAGAGGTGCTGGGTTAAAACCAAGTTCTAATTCCTGCCATCATGGAATTGGTGGTATAAGAAGTAACTTTCTGTCACAGACAACTTAAAATCCAAGACAAAATATATAAAACAACTGTTTGAAGGAATTAGATGCAACCAACTCAGGCTGTGAATCTTTGTGAGAAGGGGGGCACATGAGGTGAGCCCCACACTCACCTGGGTTCGCACCCCTGGGTAGGGTAGAGACAGTTTACTGACCACCAAAATTTTGTTTTCTCCTTCTACAGTGCAGAGCTATTTGTCAAGAAGCAGCTGCCCAGCCAGAACCTATTATTTCTCTGCCACTGTCAGAGGAGAGGGTCCTAAAAGACTAATAGGGCCAAAGCAATGTGAGCAGAAGTAATACATCACTTCAGGGTTGAAGTTGATGGAGATGTGTATCACTTCTGGGCAGAAATTAAGAAGCCATGTCTTGCATATAATCTCTTTTCCTATTGCCAGATGAATGGAAAGTCTCTAAGGAAAAGTCACAAGATGGAAATAGCCTGGGTCCTGAAATGACCCATCTATCAGGTATATCAGCATTGGACATGACATTAGTGAGAAACAAAACTTCTAATGTTTACACCACCGAGATCTGGGGGGGGTTATTTACTAAAGCAATTAGAGTTATATTTACTAATGCAAAGGTATTAGTTACAACAAAATCAATCTTTTTCATCAACAGTTCATAATAAAGAGGGGTCCTTTGAAAGAAAATGGTCCCTCGTATGAAAATAAGAGTAACCTGAAGAATCCTGGCTAATTTTAGTTTGAATTGACTGGGTGACTGTCAACAAGGGGCCGAATTCTAACTATGCGAGTACAGTTATTCTTCTGTATCTAGGTGAACTGAGCCCAGGGTGAAAACAATGACCAGGGCAATTACTAATGACTGAGGACATGGAATCTAGGGCTTTGGAAGGGAGGTCAATTACTAAAGGTCACATATCAGTAGGTGGCAGCCTTTTAACTTTACATTCAGTATTTTCCCTTAGGCTTCTGCCGGGAAAATCTGAGTTTTCATTCTGAGGGACAACCAGCTTGATGTGGATGTATTTAGGCATTCATACCGTGAACAAAATCACATGTCCTCACTTGTGTCGCATATGCAGGGAAGCCAGTGGTTCTGCTCTACTTTGCATGAAGTTGCTTATTTCCAGACACCCAGTGTTCATAAATGCGTGTGCGTGCGCACACACACACACGCACATACACACACATACACCAAACTGCTTCTCTAGCTATACCCGCCAATCTCATATATTTTAGTTCCTGCGTCTTTTATTCGCAGCAAATTCAGTGTCATAGAGCTATCCTCCTTGAAATTACTCACTGTGTAGAATATTATACCTAGAGAAAATCTTATATCAATACAATTTTTTTCATGACCACTGCCACTTCCATATTTAAAATGAAAGGCTGGCTCTCACCATATAAAGTCTTTAAAGAGACTATTTACCATGAATATATGTCATTGTGCACACATGCATATGTGTATATATGTATTAAGAAAGACAAAGAGGTCAAGAGGGAGAGAGATACCCATCTATTAGTTAGATTTCAGGAATGTGGCAAAATAAAATTAGTTTTTGTTTTGCATGGAATGTGAATTGAGCCCCCAAGGAAACCATTTCCGGTAGGATATTTTAAATTTAAATATTTGCATTATTGTATATTTTGAGTATCAGTAATATTCAAATATAAAATTGTGATTTTCCTTTAAACAGTTTATTTTTAATTGCTATGTTCTTTTGATTCATAATTCTTAAACATAACAATTCTGTAATAAAAATGCATAGTCACTTCAAAACTTTAACAAGATAGCAAAAAGTAAAAATAAGTTTAATAATCACACCAAATCCCAATACACCTCTTTTATCAACATTCAGAGAAAATCATTGCAGACAGGTCTGTATGTGTGTACACATGTATAACAAAAATACTGATATTAATAATTTTAGAGCAATGTTATCATGTTATTTATTCTGTTTTGTTAACAAAATAGGCAAAATTTAGTGGTATTTGAATGTAATAGAAGTTAAAGTAAATGTAATAAGTTAAAGTAAAATAAGCAATTATGAATATTACATACTAGTCCCTTAAAATGTTTTTATGAAAAACTTAAAAAGAGAAGGGTATTACTCCTATGGCTCTACAACTTTGACAACCACATCAGCTAGTGTTGCAGTTTTTGCTTCAACCATCAAACATAATTTAGGAAACTCAAGAAGAGAGGTAAACTCTATTGCAGGTATTCCTCTTTTACCTTTCTGTTTTTCTTTCTTCCTACTTGATGTTCCAAGTTTTCATATTTTATTGGTTCTTTTCTTTTTAGAAAACTTACTTTAGCCATTCTTTTAGGTAGGTCTTCTGCCAACAAAGTTTCTTGTTTTTCCTTCATCTCAAAATGTCTTGATTTCCTTTTTACTACTAAAGGAACTTTTTCCTGAATATAGAATGCTGGCTAGACAAATGGTCCTGCAGATCCCTGAGACTCTGTTCATTATTTTATTTTTTCCAGTCTATTTTCCCTCTATTGTTCACACTGGATAATTTTTATTATTCTATCTTCAAGTTCATTGATTTTTAAAAATATCTCTCCTTCATTCTGCTGTTGAACATACCCACTGAGCTTTAATTTCATTTTTTGTATTTTCATTTCCATTTGGTTATTCTTCATATTTTTTATTTCTTTGTTAGGATTTCCTACTTCTTTGCTGAGTCTATTTTTTCATTTGTTTCAAGAAATTTATAATTGCTCATTGAAATATTTTTATGACAGCTGATTTAAAATCCTCAGATAATTTGAACATCTCTGTTATCTCTGTTATCTATTGCTTATCTTTTCTCATTCAAGTTGATATTTTCTGGTTCTTGATGGACAAGTGATTTTTTTACCTGATATCTGGGTATTTGTGGTCTTGTGTTATAAGACTTTGGATCTTATTTAAGTCTTGTTTTGGTTGGTCTCCTCAGATACCTCTCCGGCAGGGTAAGGAGGAAACACTGCCTCATCACTGCCACATATGGGAGGAGGTTCGTGTTCCCCAATTGATCTCCATGGACACTCAGGGAATAGGGGAACTCATTATTGGTAGTTGGATGTAGGAGTTCCCATTCCCCACTAGGCACACACTGATGTCTACCCTAACTTCAAGGGGTAGGAGTGCTTCCTTACTGCTCCTCACATGGCCTCCACTGACATGAGTAGGAGAGTAGTATCACTACTGCTGAGTGGTGGTGAAAATCCTGGCTCGTCCCCCAGAAGGAAAAGATGTGTCCTTCCTGAGGACTGGAGGTGGGAGTCCAGGCCCCCCATTTTGTTTCCACTAACACTGAGTGGGGATGGTAGATAGAGTCTTCATTATAAACTAGCGTTAAGTGCAAGTCCCAGCACTCCCCATTAGGCCTTTACTGATTGTATCCCAGTAGGGGCATCGAGATGCTTTTTTATAGCCTGGGCAGGGTTAAAGTCTCAGGTGCCCATTTGACCTTTGTTGGCAGGGGTTGGAGTGGGGGTGGTACACAGCTTTTTCTGTGGTGCTTGACTAGAGTATGGTGGTTGTTGTCTAAGATTTTTCTGTTTTGCTAGACTCTTCCTTTCCTGGCCTCTTGCATAGGGAGAGCTGGCCTTGGAGCACTTTTTGTTTATATTTGTTGGTACTTCTGGGTTGTCAACTTCTCTAGAACCAAGTCTGGGATCTATGCAGAACACACACACACACACACACACACACACATACCACAAACCAGGGAGTTCACCACTGTGTTGCTCCCTGACTCCCAGTCTCTTATTCTCTCCATCTTTCAGAATTTTTTCACATTTGTTTTATAAATAATAGCTAGAGCTTTTAGTTCTACCTAAATAGAGGAATAGGTGAAAGTATGTATACTCCATCTGTCTGGAAGTAAAATTTCTGTATCTTTTTAAACTGTAATCCCAGCAATTTTAATTTTAATCTTAATCCTAAAATACAAAAATAGGTAAATTTATTTTATACATTTACAACTAATTCCTTTACCACCATTTCTCCATCATGATTCCATTTTTGTTTGCTTCATCTTCAAGTTAATTTTTCAACAAATTCTTATGTATAACTAGTTTTTTCCTAAGCTTCTGTATGCTTGAAAACTTCATTCTACTGCCTTTACATATGAAACCTAAGTTGGGCGTATACAGTTGGCTAATATGAGTCTTTCAAAATAAATGAGATACCTCAAATATCAAATTGTCAGTTTTAGGTATCTCTGACTACATTAAAGGTTATAACCAGAAGATAGTTAGTTCTGATTATTTAGGAGAAATGCTTAGACATTACTTTCCCAAACACAATAAAACACCCTCTTTCATTTTAGCTGAATGTCCTTTAAATCAAATAGGGAAATGATAAAGATGCTGATGACAGTGTAAAACTAACAGTTATGCTTAGTATGCATCCTGCATTATATGCATTTATAACACTCACAAAATATTATGAGATTATTTGTTCAATAAACACTTACAGAGCTTATACTATATGTTAGCTATATTCTAGATTCTTGGTAGAATCTATTAGTGCTCATATTTTACATATGGAGAGACTGAATCTCAGAAAAGTTGAGTACCTTGCTAATAAATGGCACAGGCCAATATTTGAAGTCAGATCTGTGTCATGTTTAATCACAACACATACTTGATTTCTACCTGAGTAATAAGTATGATAAATCACATCAATACCATGAAATAAAATATTCAGAATATATAATTATGTGATTTGTAACTGATAGATGATTTGATTAGATTTATTGAGCAAATAGGAATTTTTAAGGTCAAAATTTCAAGGTAAAATGTCACATACCTTTCTAAATAGATGATTCTTTACCATCCTTCCCTTTAAAATTTTTTCCAAAAAATTGAAATTTTTATCATACCTTAAAATGTCCTATTTTGTCCTTCCAAATCTCCTACAAATTCACTTTGTTTATTAAACCAAAAAAGGGACTGGGAACCAGGGAAAGCATTAGCATGTTGTCTTCTCTGTGATTAAAGGAGCTTTTGTTCAAACAGGAAGAAAAAACAAGCTAACTACAAAGATTTTTAGGTAGAAGAACAGCCCCCTTTGAAATAATTCTGTTTTAAAGTGTTAATCAATCAAAAGTTAATTAAGACAGAAATAAAAAGCAAATACATTCTCTTTCTTTTCTCCTTGAGAGACATAATGATAGTTTGATTTCTAAATTAAGGATAGTAAAATGTCTTTTAATATATTCTGGTTACATGCTTTGGGCAATTACAGTAGAAAGAAGTATATCAAGAAGAGAAGAACAGGAAAATAGAGGGAAAGAGGTTATTTCCCTTTCAGGGATCTTTTGTCCCAAACTCAAATCACCCTCCTGGCCACTGTGCTTTACCTCTGCACACCCCACCAAGCCTCACCACTCAACAATTAGCCACACAAACACCCTTCCAGACATCTGTCTTTTAATTGGTGTATTTTATTTCATACTTGAAATGATCATTGCTCTAGTTGGTATTAATATTTACTATGTAAGTATTTTCTATTCCTTGCATTTGTTCTTTTGTATTTGTTTTTTTGGTCCCCTCTTTTTCTGGCTTTAATTTAACATTGTATATCATTACATTTTATCTCCTCTCTTAGCATGCAATGAACGTTTTTCTAAAAATTTTTAAGTAGTTGCTCTAGAGTTTCCAATATATATTTTAAACTAATCTAAACATACCTTCAAATAAGAATATATCCTTTACATGTAGTATAAATACCATATAACATTATACTCAACTTTCTTTCCTCTCACGTGATATTGCTGTCATTCATTTCATTTATCCATATGCTTTAATTACCTAATACGTTGTTGCTATTATTACTTTAAACAGATATCTTAAATCAATTAAAAATAAGAAAAATAAAAGATTTTATTTACCTTCATTTATTCCTTCCTTGACACTTTTCCTTTATGTGAATTCCTGAGCTATATTACATTTCTTCTCCCTAAAATACTTCTTTCAATGTTTCTTGCAGAGCAAATCTGCTGGTGATGAATTCCCTCAGTTTTTGTTTATCTGAGAAAACCTTTATTTCCCTTTCACATTTCAAGGATAATTTTGCTGGATATAGAACTTCATGTTGGTGAGTTTTTCTTTCAACTAATATCACTAAGTTCTCTTCATGCTTGCATGGTTTCTTGCTGAGACTTCCTATCTTTGTTCATATTGCTTCATATAACTGTACTTCATATCCTTGTCCTGTATGGTAAAATGTAGTTTTCCCCTAGCTTCTTTCAAGGTTTTCTCTTTTTCTTTGGGCTTCCTGCAGTTTGAATATGATATTCTTAGATGTAGCTTTCTTAGTATTTATCGTACTTGATATTCTCTGAGCTTTCTGGATCTGTGGTTTTGTGTTTGTCATTAATTTTGGCAAGTTTTCAGCCGTTATTACTTCAATATTTGAATTACTTCAGCCATTATTATTTCATTATTCTTCCGTTACATCTTTCTTCTTCTTCAGGTATTACGAGAATATGTATGTTACAGTTTCAACATGTTCTTTTTTTTCCCCCAATTCTTCATTTAGTTTGGGAAATTTCTGTTGACTTAAACTCACTGATTCTTTAGACACGTCCAGTCTACATATGAGCACATCAAAGTCATTCATTTCTGTTACAATGTTTTTGATTTCCAGTATTTTCTTTTGATTCTTTTGTAGAGTTTCCATTTCTCTGCTGACATTACCCATCTATTTTGCATGTTGTATACTTTTTCCATTAGAGCCTTAACATAATAATCATAGTTATTTTAAAATTCCTGTGTTTTTTCTTGTCCTTTAGTAAACTTTGTAATTTTTTGTTAAAATTCAACAGATTGAAATGGTCATGGGATCAGAGATAAACAGACCCTTAGTGTGAGGATTTGTGTTAGAAGTTGGACTGATTCATTTTTGCTGTATTTGTAGATACCAGAGGCTTCAAATTCCTTCTAATGTTCTTGTTTATGCATCCTTTCTTGACTTCAGGCTTCCCTAATTACACCCCCTCAGAGAGACTCTGTGTCTTGCAGTTCTTTCAGCTATAACTCACTGTTTTTATACTGGAACCCTGTTGATGAGGTGTCTGGGTACAGAGGAAAGGAGTATTCCCTAACTTTATGAGTATATCTTAATCTTTTAGTGGGTTTATATCTCTGGGTAATAAACTTCATGATTTTTTTCCCAGTGGTATAGCTTCTTCACCCATAGGTGAGACAGAAAGGCTAAAGGAGATTAGAACAAAAATCCCTTCCCCAGATGGGGCAAGGCTCTGGTTACGTCCTTCCCCTTGAGAGCTGGCTTTTGTTACAGAGAGAACGCTCTGGTCGTATTTGACAATGATTACTCTTACCCTCTCCCTACCAGAACTACTAGAAAATTCTGGATTCCACTAAAGTATGTGGGGGTGAGGGAGGGTATTGGTGGGAGAAATGAAGGGTTGATACTGCAGCCTCCACTCTCAGGCCAGTCCAAACTAAGTCTCTAGCAATTCATCAAAATTAACCTAAAGTGTTCCTATAAGTTTATGGCTTTAGTATTTTCTGTTCCAGGTAAGCATATTTTGTTGACTCCCTGAATTCACCTGGATTTCCAGATTTCAGGATAATGTAGTTTGCCCTACAATCTCAATTCTCTGATGGGCCCAAGAAAGTCATTCACTTTCGAACTGTTCAGCTCTTTCTTGCTAAATGAATGCAAGTTAAAACTTCTAAGCTCTTTCTATGCTGGGGCTAAAACCAGAAGTCTACTGCAAACCTTCTTATTTTATAGGCCAGCACTGATTTTTTGGCAGTATTAGCATCAAGGATGATGTTGAGAAATAGACCTCTCTGTACTTTGTACTGTTAATTCGTGTATTAATGTGATCAATTAGTAATGTCTGCCACGGTAATGAGAGTAAGGAATGAAGCCATGTATGCCACATATTTGCCATTTTTGACCAAAATGATTTCTAAGGCCCTTTTCTAGATTTAAGGATCAAGGCAAAGAGTGGAACTGGTGTCCCCTCAGTACATATGAGAATCCTATTTGCTAATATTAATGATACTGCATTTGTGTATGATGTTGTTTAACAGAGGTGTACAGGGATATATCCAATATATGAGTAAACCGAAACAAAATAATTTGCCCAAAGGTCCCATGTAAGCTTCCTAATTGAATTTGATTTTCCACACCCTCATTTATGTATGAGATTGAGAAATTACTGTTGTTTTGCACCACCTCAGGCCCTATGCTACGCCCTTTCCTGAACGTGGATTTTGCATCCATGCCTTTGAGAGAATAGATAGACAAAAGGTGTCTATATTGTGTGTGTGTATAAAACAGCATCCATGTCCAAGTCAACATGGTTGACTTACTATGAGGACCTATCAGAAAAATTTATCTCAAGGTTTAGTAATAGGAAAAGCATGTTTCTCATGAAAAATTAGTTTAGTTTTTGATTTATAGCCACTAAATTTTGTATTCTACTTTGCTTTGGCTACCTATGTGGAAGTATAGAATCATATTTGTAGTCCATCACTAACAAGAGAATAAGACCAGCTGATACACATTTTAGAGTGCTAATCTTTCCCGCTGATTTATTATTCTTCTAACCCTATTTTCCATTTACTATTATTTCCTCATTTATTTATTTTTTATCATTTTGCTGTTGGACAGAAAAGTGACCAGAAGAAGAGGAGTGAAAAAAGAAGAGACAGTCAGTAATTCACAAACTATGTATTTAGTCCTCTATATACACAAAGCAAAGACCCTTTGTCTTATTTCCTACTTTATTTCTTTTCTACAAAATCCATCTTTTATATTATCAAGTATTTGGAAAAGCTTTAGGAAGTCCTACTCTCTTACCAAGTTTAAAAATGCTCTTTTGTCAGGTCAAATGTTTTATTTGATATAATATAGTTTGAGGTTGAATCATGAATCCATTAACCTTTAGTTTGTTGTAAATGGATTTCCCCTTCTTAGAATTTTTTTGACATTTTTATGTTTTCCTGGGGCTAGAATTGGCTGTCATAAGTGGCCCCAAGAGTTGGTAAGGATTATATTAATATAATCAGATATTTCCAGAATATTTTTCCCCAAGATCACAGAATAATTCACAGGAAATTTAAAGGATCTTTTTTTTTTTTTTTTTTGCTTTTGTTTAGGTGTGCAAAGACCTTTTCTTTTTAAAAATTTTTATTTATTTTTTTAAATTTCTTTTCAGTCTTCCAGAATTCATTGTTTATACACCACACCCAGTGCTCCATGCAATACGTGCCCTCCACAATACCCACCACCAGGCTCACCCAACCTCCCATCCCCCTCCCCTCCAAAACCCTCAGTTAGTTCCTCAGAGTCCATAGTCTCTCATGGTGTGTCTCCCCTTAAAGGATCTTTCTGAATGAGAACAAGGCAGTTTTGCTCTCTTCTTTCACTATAAAGAAGGCAGTCCAGAGCTTCACTGCAAGACACTCAGTCAGGTTGTATGTGGAGTGTATGTGTGAGGGGAGGGTGGGAGGTGGGGATAGAGGGTTGTAGTTTGGTAGAGAAGTGGAGACAGATTTAAGATTATGGGGAGACTGACAGTCCTGCATAGTACATGAAAGCCTATAGCTTTGCCAAGGGGCCTGCAAATTTTTTCTGTGAAAAGACAAGTAATTAGTAATTTAGGTCTTGGGGGCATACGGTCTTTGTTGTAACTTCTTGACTCTACTTTTGTAATGCAAAAGCAGCCACAGACAATTCACAAATTGATAAGCATAACAGTGTTTCAATAAAACTTTATTTATGGATACAAAATTTGAATTTCATAAAATGTTCACAATCACAAAATATTCTTTTGATTTTTTCAACCATTTATAAATGCAAATAACATTTTGTAAGGCTTGCTGGCCATATAATAACCCAAGATAGGTTGGATTTGGCTTGTAGGCCACAGGCTGCTAGTCCCCACCACCCTAAACAATTAAAATTCTCTGACACTAAAACACTACCAGTTAACCCTTTGGACTAAGCATTATCTGCCAGATTTCCCACAGCTGATTTACAATCACCATTGGGAGGGCTACCATTCATGTCTCTGGTACCTATCTATAATGATTTTCCACACTTAAGTATATGAATCACCATCGTACAAAGTTTGTTAACTGTAGATTCTGTGGCCCTGGGTAAAGCCCTTGAATCAACATTTTAATCATCAACCCAGATAATATGATTTGTGAGTAAATCCAAACTTCATGAATCATTGGATCCCTATAAATTATTAGATACTTTACTTATATAAAACATACAAACAGGGATGCATGGGTACTCAATTGATTAAACGGCCAACTCTTGATTTTGGCTGAGGTCATGATCTTGGGGTCCTGAGATCCAGCCCAGCATGGGGTTCTGCATTCAGCAGGGAGTCTGCCTGAAGATTCTCTCTCTCCCTCTCAAATAAATTAATAACTCTTAAAAAAAAAAAAAAAAGCTGCCCTAGGTCCCTAGTGATAAACAGCAAGTGCTCAAAGTAGGGTCAAGCAGAAAAGAAGGTGCTAAAAATATACCTGGCCTTCCAACACTGGTTTCCAATTGCTGAATAAAACCCCAGATTTCTCTGTTTTACTCTTCCTACTCTAAATAGCTTTCTTTTCTGTGAGCTCTTCTAACCTACTGTGTCTACTATAATTTATAGTAATATAAAGTCTTGAATCCAGACACAATTCTGGGCCATATAGCTCACTATAATAGAAACTGACTTCATAAAAATGTCATTTGGAATTCTAAGTAAATGCACATGACTGAGTGTATGCTAGGAATCCCCGCTCCAATCTTAAATTTGTAAAAATGTTGCACAAATAAAACAAGGAATATTAGCTAAACTTGAAATGAAGGGAAATCCCTGAATAGTAGCAATAAATAGGATTTAAAATTGGAATGGTAATTTAATGGAAACAAGAGAACCTGGATAAGGCACTGGCCTGAAGGGTGGGAACTGGGGGCTACATCTTACCTTGTACTAGAAATCCCAGAGGGCTGCTCCATACCTAAAACAGGAAATTTCTGAAGCACTTATTCATGTCTTTTGCCTTTTTTAAAGATCATATTCTTTTTTTTTTTTTTCTTACTGACCAGCAGGAATATTTTATATATTCTGCATGCAAACCTTTCTGTTTGGATTGCATATATATATATATGTGTATATATATATATATGATATTGGGAGATATATATATCTCTCCAATATCTTCTCTCAGTTTGTGACTTGCCTTTCCACTCTTATATGGCATCTTTTTTTTTTTTTTTAATTTAATGAACTTGTTGATTGACATGAAGTCCAATTGATCAATCTTTTTTTTCAGGGTTAATGATTTTTATGTTCTATTTACAACATCTTTGCCTACTTTAAATCAAAAGCATCTGCTGTTTTCTTCTGTGTTTTTGTTTTACCTTACACATTTTGGCCTGTGATTTCTCTTGAATTAACATTTTTGTTCATATTGTGAAGTGTGGTTCAAACAAAAATATTAAAAGCAGCCAAATTAAAAAAGACTTTACCTTCAAAAGAGTGACCGTATTACTTATTTGACTTGTCTGTGCAACCTACGAAAATTAGAAGATAATGAAATGACATTTTTTCGACTTAACTTTGTTTTCTAGCAGTATGACTGTTATTTATTGAGGTATGATTTTCTTTGTATGAATGAATCCTTATTGTAATTTCATGAGCTTCTTTTCTAATTATTTTTTCAACTGAGCCAAAATTGCATAACATAAAACTAGCTATTTTAAAGTTTACAATTCAGTGGTATTTAATACATTCACAATGTTGTGCAACCATCATCACTATCTAGTTCCAGAACATTTTCACCCTAGAAGGAAACCCCATATCCATTTATTTTATTTTTTTTTTTTTAAAGATTTTATTTATTTGACAGAGAGAGATCACAAGTAGGCAGAGAGGCAGGCGGAGAGAGAGGAGGAAGCAGGCTTCCTGCTGAGCAGAGAGCCCGACGTGGGGCTCGATCCCAGGACCCTGGGATCATGACCTGAGCCGAAGGCAGAGGCTTTAACCCACTGAGCCACCCAGGCGCCCCACCCCATATCCATTTAATAGTCATTCTCCATTCCCCCCTCTCCCCAGGCCCTAGAAACCACTAATCTTCCTGTCCGTGTGGATTTACCTATTCTGGGCATTCCATATAAATGGAACCACATAATATGTGATCCATTGTGATTGACTTCTTTTACTTATCATAATATTTTCAAAGTTCATCCATGTTGTGTCATATATCGCTACTTATTCCAGCATAGAGAAATACCATTTCTTTTTATTTACACATTTATTTATTTTTATTATATTATATTATATTATATTATTTATTTATTTATTTATACATTTTATTTACACAATTCATCCTTTCATGTACATTTGGACTGATTCCATCTTATGACTGTTGTCAACAGTCATAGTGTTGCTATGAACATTTCTATACAAGTATTTGTTTTTAAGAACACCTGTTTACAATTTGAAGAATACCTGTTTTTAGTCTGTTGGGGTATATAATTAGGAGTGCAACTGCTGAGTCATATAGTAATTTTATGTTTAACTTTTTGAGGATACGAGCTTCTTGAATTTGTGGGATTTCCTTTATAATTGTCTTCAAAAATTGTTTGTTACATTCTCTCCTCTTTTTCAGATATTCCAATTTTAGGTATAATAAAAGTTGACTGTATCCCATATGTCCTTGTATTCCTTCTTCACCATATTTTTTATTCCTTATGCTTTGTTTTGGATATTTTGTATTAATCTGGCCACAAGTTAATTAATCCTGTTTTTTGTTTTCTTTTGTTTTGCTATAAGTTGTCTGCAATTAAACACATCCAGAGGGTTCTTAATTTCAGATATGTTTGCACTTCCAGACTGTCCATTTGATATTTGTAAAACGGATTTCTTTTTTTCTTCTTCTTCTTTTTTTTTTTTTTAAAGAGGAAGAAAAATAGAGGGGTGGGGAGGGGCAGAGGGAGAGGGAGAGAGAGAATCTTAAGCAGGCTCTACGCCTGGTGTGGAGTCCAATCTCACAACCCTGAGATCATAACCTGAGCCAAAATCAGATACTTAGCCAACCGAGCTACCCAGGCACGCCTGTAAAATGGATTTCAATTCTCTGTTAAAATTCTCTACTTTTCTCTGCTTTTCATCTTTTATTCATATTTTCCTCTGTTTCCTTGAACATATTGATCAGACTTATTTAAATTTCCTTGTCTGATAACTTCAATGCCAGGTATGTGCATGCAATTTAATTCTATTTTTTAGCATGCTTCATAATTTTCCAGTGGATCTTGGAGGTTGTGAATGAAAAATTTTATAGGATATGGATGAGTTGTCATTCTCCAAAGACAGTTATGTTTTCTTCTGGAAAGAATACAGAATAGCAGAAGATCACCTTGATTCTGTTTAAGGCTTTTGTAGGTTTGGTCTTTCATATTTGTCCTTACTTCTATGATACTGTCTTTACTTCTAAGACATAATCATTACTCTTAGGATATAAGCCTTGTAGAGTCATAACTAAAAACCAGGAGGCTTTATTAAAGCCCCTACACACTGGCAGGCATGAGCTCCAATCTGTCTCTTTATCACCCTGTGGTTGCTGAAATCTTTGTGCAGCACTTTAGACTCTCAGCTCTTAGTTTTTGCTTGGGTTCTAGGCAGATCTCATCATTTGTACATATAGCTGAAGAGGTGGCCCATGACTTGTGGGAAACTTGCATTCATATTTTTGGGCTCCTTCTCCGTGTTTTGCTTTTCTCTGGAATTTTGCCCTTTAATACCCAGCCACTCTGATGGTCCCAAATTCTGACTCTGAATCCCCAGCCCAACAAGAATAATACTTGTGCTTAAACTCTATTTTCCTAGGCTGTAATCTAGAAAATGTCCTTAGGGAAAAATCTAGGGATGAAGAAGATATGGTGTTCACTTCATAAATTTCCCGTCTTTTAAGGATATTAGCCCCTCAAGTCTCCCTCTGTTGTTATACTCCAGTGCCTTCAAAAGGTTAAATTTTTAGAGTTGGTTTTGGTAGGGGGGTCAGTTCAATACAAACTACTCTATCATGACCAGATTAGAATTTCTCAACGAAAAAGTTGACAAAATATTAAAAGGACAATTATATATCCCTATATTAACTATATTGTAGCAAAGAATAGAAAAAGAAGGAAAACTGCTCAAACCATTTTATAATAGAACTCTGATTTTTTTTTTAAAGATTTTATTTATTTATTTGACAGAGAGAGAGAGTACAAGCACGGGGAGCAGCAGGGAGTGGGAGACACAGGCTCTCACTGAGCAAAGAACCTGACATGGGGCATGATTCCAGGACCCTGGGATCATGACCTGAGCTGAAGACAGCCACTTAACCCACTGGGCCACCCAGGTGCCTCTAGAACTCTGATTCTAAAAGCAGTAAAATATAGTACAAGAAAACAATATTGTAGAACCTAGGTTATGAATATGGAAACAAAAATTTTAAAGTGAAATATTAGCAAACAGAATCCAACAATGTATTAAAAAATACTTCAGCCTAGATAGGGTTTACCCCATAAATAGAAGGATCGTTCAGTATCAAAACTGTCCATGTAATACACTATTTTAACATATTAAAGGAGAAAACCCACAGGATGATCTTGATAGATATAGTAAATAAGTTGGATTAAATCTGACAATTTTCATTACTTAAAAAAAAATAAAATAAAACCACTCTTTAATGGACTGGAAAGGTCTGATCTTCTTAGCCTGATAAAGACCATCTACTAAAATCCAGAAAAAACACAATTTATGGTGAAAATTAAGCCATTCCCATTCAAGTCAAGAACAGACAAGGATGCCTTCTATCTTTAATAACATTTAATACTGTACTGAAGGTCCTAACTAGTTCAAAAAATCAAAATTAAAAAGAAAAGCACATAATTACTGGAAAGAAAAACACAAATATATTGTTATTTACAATAGAGAATCTTAAAAAAAATCATAAGAAAATTTTGGAACCTAGTGAAAAAATTGATCATGGTGGCTACTTAAAGGATATCTATAGTGTTCATATCTCATAAGATATCTACAGTGTTCTCAAATACTAAAAATACCTAATTAGAAAATGTATTAAAAATATAACAATAGGAGGAGGAGTCAAGATGGCGGAGAAGTAGCAGGCTGAGACGACATCGGGTAGCAGGAGATCAGCTAGATAGCTTATCTAACCATTGTGAACACCTATAAATCCAACGGGAAATCGAAGAGAAGAAGAGCAACAATCCCAGAAACAGAAAATCGATCACTTTCTGAAAGGTAGGACCTGCGGAGAAGTGAATCCAAAGCGACGGGAAGATAGACCCCGGGGGGAGGGGCCGGCACCCGGCAAGCGGCGGAGCGACGGAGCACAAAATCGGGACTTTTAAAAGTCGGCTCCACTGGGAGACATCGCTCCAGAGGCTAAACTGGGGGGAAACCCAGGCGGGGTCAGCATAACCCCAGGACCCGCGGGGTCACAGAAGGACTGGGGGTGTCTGAGTGCCGCAGAGCTCGCAGGTATTAGAGCGGGGAAGCCGGCTATAGCGACAAAGCCGAGGAGTGAGCTCTAAGCCCGGGGTTACCTTGTGCCGGTCGCAGGCTGGGTGGGCTCGGAGCGCGGCCGGAGGCCACGGAGACAAAAGCGACCTGGCGCTTTTCTCCAGCTCCAACAATTGACTGCTTTCCTCAAGGAGCGACCGCAGGCCAGGGAGGTGGGGCTGTTGGGCGCTTCGCTCTGAGAGCACACGGAGGAGCGGAACCCCAAGCTCTCGGCTCCTCTGGGCCGGAGACTGGGCGGCCACCATCTTCATTCCCGTCCTCCGGACTCTACGGAAAGTGCTCAGGGAACAAAAGCTCCCGAAAGCGAACCCGAGCGGATTACTTAGCCCGGCCCCTGGCAAGGGCGGTGCAATTCCGCCTGCGGCAAAGACACTTGAGAATCACTACAACAGGCCCCTCCCCCAGAAGATCAACAAGAAACCATCCAAAACCAACTTCAGTCACCAAGAACAGCGGAATTCCACAGCAGGAGAAAGCAAATCCTACCTGGACAAAATGACAAGGCGGAAAAACTCACCTCAAAAAAAAGAACAAGAGGCAGTACCGAAGGCTGGAGACCTAATCAATACAGACATAGGTAGCATGACAGATCTAGAGTTCAGAATGACAATTCTCAAGGTTCTAGCCAGGCTCGAAAAAGGCATAGAAGATATTAGAGAAACCCTCTCCGGAGAGATAAAAGCCCTTTCTGGAGAAATAAAAGAACTAAAATCTAACCAAGTTGAAATCAAAAAAGCTATTCATGAGGTGCAGTCAAAAATGGAAGCTCTCACTGCCAGGATAAATGAGGCAGAAGAAAGAATTAGTGACATAGAAGACCAAATGACAGAGAATAAAGAAGCTGAGCAAAAGAGAGACAAACAAATACTGGACCACGAGGAGAGAATTCGAGAGATAAGTGACACCATAAGACGACACAACATTAGAATAATTGGGATTCCAGAAGAAGAAGAAAGAGAGAGGGGAGCAGAAGGTATATTGGAGACAATTATTGGAGAGAATTTCCCTAATATGGCAAAGGGAACAAACATCAAAATCCAGGAGATGCTAAGAACGCCCCTCAAAATCAATAAAAATAGGTCCACACCTCGTCACCTGATAGTAAAATTTACAAGTCTTAGCGACAAAGAGAAAATCCTGAAAGCAGCCCGGGAAAAGAAGTCTGTAACATACAAGGGTAAAAACATTAGATTGGCAGCGGACCTATCCACAGAGACCTGGCAGGCCAGAAAGAACTGGCATGATATATTCAGAGCACTAAACGAGAAAAACATGCAGCCAAGAATACTATATCCGGCTAGGCTATCATTGAAAATAGAAGGAGAGATAAAGAGCTTCCAGGACAAACAAAAGCTGAAAGAATTTGCAAACACCAAACCAGCTCTACAGGAAATATTGAAAGGGGTCCTCTAAGCAAAGAGAGACCCTAAAAGTAGTAGATCAGAAAGAAACAGAAACAATATACAGTAACAATCATCTTACAGGCAATACAATGGCACTAAATTCATATCTCTCAATAGTTACCCTGAATGGTAATGGGCTAAATGCCCCAATCAAAAGACACAGGGTATCAGAATGGATAAAAAAACAAAACCCATCCATATGCTGCCTACAAGAAACTCATTTTAGACCCGAAGACACCTCCAGATTTAAAGTGAGGGGGTGGAAAACAATGTACCATGCTAATGGACATCAGAAGAAAGCTGGGGTGGCAATCCTTATATCAGATCAATTAGATTTTAAGCCAAAGACTATAATAAGAGATGAGGAAGGACACTATATCATACTCAAAGGGTCTGTCCAACAAGAAGATCTAACAATCTTAAATATCTATGCCCCTAACATGGGAGCAGCCAACTATATAAACCAATTAATAACAAAATCAAAGAAATACATCGACAGTAATACAATAATAGCAGGGGACTTTAACACTCCCCTCACTCAAATGGACAGATCATCTAAGCAAAAGATCAACAAGGAAATAAAGGCCTTAAATGACACACTGGACCAGATGGACATCACAGATATATTCAGAACATTCCATCCCAAAGCAACAGAATATACATTCTTCTCTAGTGCACATGGAACATTCTCCAGAATAGACCACATCCTGGGTCATAAATCAGGTCTCAATCGGTACCAAAAGATCGAGATCATTCCCTGCATATTTTCAGACCACAATGCTCTGAAGCTCGAACTCAATCACAAGAGGAAATTTGGAAAGAACGCAAATACATGGAGACTAAACAGCATCCTTCTAAAAAATGAATGGGTCAACCAGGAAATTAAAGAAGAATTGAAAAAATTCATGGAAACAAATGATAATGAAAACACAACAGTTCAAAATCTGTGGGACACAACAAAGGCAGTCCTGAGAGGAAAATATATAGCAGTGCAAGCCTTTCTCAAGAAACAAGAAAGGTCTCAAATACACAACCTAACCCTACACCTAAAGGAGCTGGAGAGAGAACAACAAAGAAAGCCTAAACCCAGCAGGAGAAGAGAAATCATAAAGATCAGAGCAGAAATCAATGAAATAGAAACTAAAAAAACAATAGAACAAATCAACAAAACTAGGAGCTGGTTCTTTGAAAGAATTAATAAGATTGACAACCCCCTGGCCAGACTTATCAAAAAGAAAAGAGAAAGGACGCAAATAAATAAAATCATGAATGAAAGAGGAGAGATCACAACCAACACCAAAGAAATACAAACAATTATAAGAACATACTACGAGCAACTCTATGGCAACAAATTTGACAACCTGGAAGAAATGGATACATTTCTAGAGATGTATAAACTACCACAACTGAACCAGGAAGAAATAGATAACCTGAACAGACCCATAACCAGTAAGGAGATTGAAACAGTCATCAAAAATCTCCAAACAAACAAAAGTCCAGGACCAGACGGCTTCCCAGGGGAATTCTACCAAACATTTAAAGAAGAATTAATTCCTATTCTCCTGAAACTGTTCCAAAAAATAGAAATGGAAGGAAAACTTCCAAACTCATTCTATGAGGCCAGCATCACCTTGATCCCAAAACCAGACAAGGATCCCACCAAAAAAGAGAATTACAGACCAATATCCTTGATGAACACAGATGCGAAAATTCTCACCAAAATACTGGCCAATAGGATCCAACAGTACATTAAAAGGATTATTCACCACGACCAAGTGGGATTTATTCCAGGGCTGCAAGGTTGGTTCAACATCCGCAAATCCATCAATGTGATACAATACATTAATAAAAGAAAGAGTAAGAACCATATGATACTCTCAATAGATGCTGAAAAAGCGTTTGACAAAGTGCAGCATCCCTTCCTGATTAAAACTCTTCAAAGTGTAGGGATAGAAGGCACATACCTCAATATTATCAAAGCCATCTATGAAAAACCCACCGCAAATATTATTCTCAATGGAGAAAAACTGAAAGCTTTTCCGCTAAGGTCAGGAACACGGCAGGGATGTCCGTTATCACCACTGCTGTTCAATATAGTACTAGAAGTCCTAGCCTCAGCAATCAGACAACAAAAAGAAATTAAAGGCATCCAAATCGGCAAAGAAGAAGTCAAACTATCACTCTTTGCAGATGATATGATACTATATGTGGAAAACCCAAAAGGCTCCACTCCAAAACTGCTAGAACTTATACAGGAATTCAGTAAAGTGTCAGGATATAAAGTCAATGCACAGAAATCAGTCGCATTTCTTTACACTAACAACAAGACAGAAGAAAGAGAAATTGAGGAGTCAGTCCCATTTACAATCGTACCCAAAACCATAAGATACCTAGGAATAAATCTAACCAAAGAGGCAAAGAATCTATACTCAGAAAACTATAAAGTACTCATGAAAGAAATTGAGGAAGACACAAAGAAATGGAAAAATATTCCATGCTCATGGATTGGAAGAACAAATATTGTGAAAATGTCTATTTTACCTAAAGCAATCTACACATTTAATGCAATCCCTATCAAAATCCCATCCATTTTTTTTAAAGAAATAGAACAAATAATCCTAAAATTTATATGGAACCAGAAAAGACCTCGAATAGCCAAAGGAATATTGAAAAAGAAAGCCAAAGTCGGTGGTATCACAATTCCAGACTTCAAGCTCTATTACAAAGCTGTCATCATCAAGACAGTATGGTACTGGCACAAAAACAGACATATAGACCAATGGAACAGAATAGAGAGCCCAGAAATAGACCCTCAACTCTATGGTCAACTAATCTTCGACAAAGCAGGAAAGAATATCCAATGGAAAAAAGACAGCCTCTTCAACAAATGGTGCTGGGAAAATTGGACAGCCACATGCAGAAAAATGAAATTGGACTATTTCCTTACACCACACACGAAAATAGACTCAAAGTGGATGAAGGACCTCAATGTGCGAAAGGAATCTATCAAAATCCTTGAGGAGAATGCAGGCAGCAACCTCTTTGACCTCAACCGCAGCAACTTCTTCCTAGGAACATCGCCAAAGGCAACAGAAGCAAGGGCAAAAATGAACTATTGGGATTTCATCAAGATCAAAAGCTTTTGCACAGCAAAGGAAACAGTTAACAAAACCAAAAGACAACTGACAGAATGGGAGAAGATATTTGCAAACGACATATCAGATAAAGGGCTCGTATCCAAAATCTATAAAGAGCTTATCAAACTCAATACCCAAAGAACAAATAATCCAGTCAAGAAATGGGCAGAGGACATGAACAGACATTTCTGCAAGGAAGACATCCAGATGGCCAACAGACACATGAAAAAATGCTCCACATCACTCGGCATCAGGGAAATACAAATCAAAACCACAATGAGATACCACCTCACACCAGTCAGAATGGCTAAAATTAACAAGTCAAGAAATGACAGATGCTGGCGAGGATGCGGAGAGAGGGGAACCCTCCTACACTGTTGGTGGGAATGCAAGCTGGTGCAACCACTCTGGAAAACAGTGTGGAGGTTCCTCAAAAAACTGAAAATAGAGCTACCCTACGACCCAGCAATTGCACTCCTGGGTATATATCCTAAAGATACAAACATGGTGCTCCGAAGGGGCACGTGCACCCGAATGTTTATAGCAGCAATGTCCACAATAGCCAAACTGTGGAAAGCGCCTAGATGTCCATCAACAGATGAATGGATAAAGAAGATGTGGTATATATACACAATGGAATACTATGCAGCCATCAAAAGACATGAAATCTTGCCATTTGCGACGACGTGGATGGAACTAGAGGGTATCATGCTTAGCGAAATAAGTCAATCGGAGAAATATAACTATCATATGATCTCTTTGATATGAGGAAGTGGAGATGCAAGGTGGGGGGGTTTGGGGGGAGGTAGGAAAAGAAAAAATGAAAAGATGGGATTGGGAGGGAGACAAACCATAAAAGACTCAATCTCAAGAAACAGACTGAGGGTTGCGGGGGGGGAAGGGGGATGGGAGAGGGTGGTGGGGAAATGGACATTGGGGAGGGTATGTGCTATGATGAGTGCTGTGAAATGTGTAAACCAGACGATTCACAGACCTGTACCCCTGGGGATAAAAATACATTATATGTTTATTAAAATAAAAAAATTAAAAAATAAATAAATAAATAAATAAATAAATGCCATTCCCCACGGGAAAAAAAAAAAAAAAGAATAAAAAAATCAGACAGTTGAAGTCACAAAAAAAAAAAATATGACAATAGTAGCAAAACTATAAGATCCTTGGGAATAAATCTACCCAAATGTACAGGAAATATATGAAGAAATTTATGAAATCAGATTTCTAATTCAGATCCATAAATAAAAATATATTCAAGTAGAATTAGACCTAAGTATTAAAAAAAACTTTAAAAATCTAAGAAAAAAATCAATTATTTTGCTCTTATAATAGGAAATTTTTTTCATTATATAGCTGAGAAAATAAATGAAATGGATTCATATGTAACAATATACATAGATCTTAAAAACACGTTGAGGAAAGAAAGTAATATGCAGAATAAGCATTCTTTTCTCTTTATATTTACGTAATTTTTAAAAAGATTTTATTTACTTATCTGAGAGAGAGAGAGAGTGCAGGAAGGAGTGGGAGAGGGAGGAGAGGGAGAAAGAGTCTTAAGCAGACTCCATGCTGGGTGGAGAGCCCAAAAGGGGCTGGATCTCATGACCCTGAGATCACAACCTGACCCAAATTCCAGAATTAGATGCTTAACTGACTGCCACCTAGGTGCTCCTATATTTATGTAATTTTATATAATTTTCAATTATGTAATTTACATGAACATTTGGAGCATACAAAGCAATACAATAGATAGTTTACAGATTCTCCTGGCTTTAGTAAAATAAAAAAATAAATATAGACCAGCAGCATGCAATCTAAAGTTAAGTAAGTGGTTATCTCTGGAATTAATGAGAACAGGTAGACTTTAATTTCATATCTGTGATGTTTTGTTTTATATAAAAATGTCATAAGCAAATCTCAAAACATATTAATACTTATTAATTATGAGCGTCTATACACTAATGTTTTCTTATAATTATTTCTGCTGCCATTTCTGGTTACTTTTTTTTTTTTTTAAGATTTTCATTTATTCATTTGGCACAGAGAGAGATCACAAGTAGACAGAGAGGCAGGCAGAGAGAGAGGAGGAAGCAGGCTCCGTGCTGAGCAGAGAGCGGGACACGGGGCTCGATCCCAGGACCCTGAGACCATGACCTGAGCCGAAGGCAGAGGCCCCAACCCACTGAGCACCCCCAGGTGCCCCCATTTCTGGTTACTTATAAAACAAGACAGGAGGATAAACCTATGGATGGCCCATTAAATGTAACCAACCACCTTCTCAACCTCAGAAAAAGAATCAGTAGAGAGTCTCCTTTAATCAAACTTCTACACAAAAATTTTAAAGATAAAGAAAACAAGCAACAAAACCCAGGCCAAATTGAAATAGAAATATTGCAGGAAATGGGTCCTTTTCTAAAGGGAGAAAGGAGGACTGACAATTGATGCCCAATGTTAGCATTTTCTTCCCTGGGAGCTAGGGGTGGCCAATTTCACTGAGTGCTTGCAAGGCATTATGGGCTAAGAACAGGAAAGTCATGAGTTCAATTAGAATTTGGTTGCAGCATCACTAAAATTAAGCTGTTTTGCCTGCTACTCATTTCATTTTTGGCCACTAGGATGGTTACTTATTTGTTTGTCTCAGTGAAGAGAGAAAGTGCTGCTGGCAGAGTAGATGAAATTGAAATACACAAGAGAAAAGAATGGTCATGTGCTAATGAACAAGAGAGAGCCAGTCCTGCAGAGGTTCTCAGCACAATCTTCTCACTGCAAATTTATTTTCTAAATTTGATGTCAGTCTGAGTGCAGAATTGCACAAATACCTAGGGTTTCTGTTTTCCTTTTTCCAGTTGTGCTGGGTAGTTTTCTCACTTTAGAATTGGAAAGGGCTACATAGTCCTAAGGATCTTCTCATTTACAGACTTGGAAACTGAGACCCAGAGAGGGTAAATCATTGGTCCAAGGTCATACAACTCATTACTGGGCCTCCTTCCAAACTCTCTGAAAATAATTCCATGTTCTACTTCTAAAATTATTCCACCCCTATTAAAAAGGCAGCTTTTAAAAGGCACCCTTGACACACCATAGCCTCTCTTGGCCACAAGAAAGACCTTGGCAATGGGGTGGCAAGTGAGCTCATTTGAACAGGGGAGGTAATTCCTGGCATCAGCTGTGTCTCTGGACTTACTTCAGCTTCCCCACATGTCCCTTATACACTCAGGTTCCAGAGCCTGAAGAAGACATGGCTACTTCCTTTTTCCTTTATGAAGGATGGTGGTGGAGCCCCCAGGAACAATGCTGCTTTATTGTCATGTTAGGAGATATACCGGAGCAGTTTACTCTCCATAACAAACCTCTCTCCCATATATATGGAACGCACTGTGTCTGCCAAGCACATTTTCATCTGTAATCTCATTTGAGCCTCAACATTTTCCCGATACAAGTAAGTCAGGCCCTATTATCCCAATTTTCCAGAAAGGCAAGCTGACATGCAAAGAAAGAGGACACTGAATTGGCACCGGAGACCAGGGATCACCTTGGGATGTCCACTTTGAATTCTGGTTGCTAGCCATTCCCTGGGTCCTCCTTGCCCTGATACAGGGCATGTTGTATCAAGTCTGAGAGATACAGAATAACCAGCACTGGTGCTTCCCTGGGAGTCATGAGGCTGTGTGAGAAGGGAGAGGCAGAAGAAGTGAAGGGAGTATAATCTTTTTCAAAGGATGCATAAGGAAAGTCACTAGAGGTAGCATGATAAAACTTGAACTAATGAAGTCTCATGGGATTCTGGTCCAGAAGAAAAATGTATATAGCCCAGTGGTTTCCACAACCCTGCTTCATTATAATCACCTGAAATTACTTTTTATTTATTTGGTTTTTGTTTTTAAATAGGTACTGGATTCACAGGGTTCAGAAATCAAAAGGAACAAAGGGTATGTGATGAAAAGACTCTCTCCTACCTCCTTGTAACTCTACTCTCTTCCTGGGAAGCAAAAAACATTATGAATAATATTAAACAAAGCATATGTTTACCTCCCCTGCCCACACACATTTTTATACAAAAGGTAGTATTCTAGATTGTTGTTGATTTTCCTTTTCTCACCTAAATAATGTATTTTGGGAATTGTATCATATTAGTATACAAAGAACTTCCTCTTACTTTTTTAGCTATATAGTATTATACCATGCATATACTATGATTTTCATTTAACCAATTTTTCCTAATAAACCATTAAATTATTTTTAATCTTTTGTTATTACAAACAAAGCTGCAATAAATAACTGTGTGCAATGGATGTCTAAGAGAATTGAGTTTTGGTCTAAGCTCTAATACTATGCAGTCAAGTGGCCTTGAGCAATCAGTTAGTATTCTGACCTTTTAAAAACGGAAAGAATCTTAATGACTATTTGGTCTAGTATTTTCCCAAGCCATGTTCATGAAACACTAGTCCCAAAGGGTGCACACCCTGGAAATTGATAATACAAACTAGATTCTGAGAAGAACAAAAATTAATTAATCCAGGGTTTCACAAATTTATTTAATAATGGGGTATTTTTTTCAGAGACTGATGGTTAATTTTATGCATTAATTTGTGGATGCAAATTAATTTTTGGATGAGATTAACATTTAAATCAGTGAACTTTGAGTAAGCAGATTGTCTTCCACAATGTGGGTAGACCACATCCAATCAGTTGAAGGCCTGAGTAGAACAGAATGACTGGCCTTCCCAAGTAAGAGAGAACAAGAGGCACTCTAGAAGATGCCTTTGGACTTCATTGGCATCATCAACTCTCCTGGGTCTTGAGCCTGCTGGACCGCACTGTAAATTTGACAGTCTCCAAAATCACATGAAGCAATTCCTTATATAAATCTCTTTCTGAATATATACAAATCTTATTGGTTTGGTTTCTCTGAAGAATTCTGATTGATACAGGGACCAACTGTTAACATGCTGTGGAATTAATGTTCCTTAGAATACACTTTGAGAAAAGGGAGTCTAGTCGGACTTCCTCTTATTTTACAGCTATGAAATCAGAACGGATCAAGGTTTTGTATATCCAGCATCTAACATATGCGTAAACAGTATAGCTCAACAAATGTTTACTTGCTTTAAATAGTAATCTGTCTAGGAAGATAATACAAACTTGTAAAATAAATTTTAAAACATTCAAGGAACTTTAAAGAAAAAACTGAAGCGATGAAGATATGATGAGTTATGAAATAAACTGCCCCACACTGACTACCAGCATTTAGAGATAGATGAAGGTCATTATAAAGGAAGTGAGAATTAATATGGGTCACAAAGGATGAGCAAACTCAATGGCAGAGGTGTGAAAGTTAGACATTTCCAAGACTCAAAAAAACACAAGGCATGCTCTGGGCATAATGGAAATGCCATAATGGAAGTTTGACCAGGTCACCAGTCTTCCCCAATAATCCATTAGTTCTATCATTTAATTTATTATTGAGCATCTATTATGTACCAGGGACCATTCTAGGTACTGGGGATATAGCAGTGAGTAAGATGAATAATGCCTCTGCTCTCATGGGACTTACATTCTAAGGGACAGAAAAAAAAATAAACTAATAAATGTGTCAGAGTGGGGATTAATGCTATGAAGAAAAAAATAAAGCAGGATAAAGGGATTATGAAGGAATATTGGGCTGGGGGAAATGGCTCTTTTACAAATGGTGGCTAGGGAAGGCCACTTTAGTTAAGTGATTTTGGAGCCAAGTTCTAAAAGAAATGAGAGTCATGCAGATTTCTGGAGGAAAAGCAATCTGGGCAAAGGGAAAAGCAAATGCAAAAGGAAAAGCAAAGGAGAGCATGACTGCCATGTTCAGGGAACAGAGAGCAAATGGAAGTAGGGCTGGGCAGGGGATAGGAGGTTAGCTGTAGGAGATGAATTCAGGGAGCCAGTTAACTTTCCCTTATAGGCCAAATTAAGGGTTTTAGTTCTTATTCTAAGTTACATGAAGACACTGAAGGATTTTGAGCATGATGATGATGGGATCCCTCTAGCTGCTTTATTGAAAATAGGCTTTAGGCAGAATGAGGAGATCTTGCAATAGTCTGGAGAAAAAATAAAAATTATTTTGAAATTTGATGGTAGTAGTGGAAATGGTTAGAAGCGTTTGGAATCTAGATATATTTTGAAAGTAGAACTAAGAAGATTGGCTGATAGATTGCCTGATGGTAGTGTAGCACGAAGTGTTCTGCACAAGGAGGGAAAAATCCTGGGTTCTGGTCTCTCTTGCCACTATTTGATCCTGTGACTTTGAGCAGCCCACATAACCTCTTTGGGTCTTATTTTTCCCACTTGTAAAATGGGGTCATTAATTTCTTGCTTGGAGTTAGGGGACCAATTCAAATGGTCTCTGAAGTATCTTCAGTTGTAAGATCTATAAATTTAGTTTAGTTTAGTTTAGTCAAAATTAGCACTCCTTTATTTATTCTTTAGTATTGCTCATTATAATTTCATGTAAAGAACTGTATCTTTCCTACTACATTGTAAATTTCTTGTTTGCTGGGACCTTGTCTAATACCCTTATATATCATCCCATGTTTATCAACTGATTGAGAATAAACAATCCACAAATAATAAATATAGCGCTGCCCACTACTCTTTTTTATTTTCCCATGAACTTTAAATTTAGTGCTTAAGAACAAACTCCAGTTTCAAAAAGCAAGGAAGGGAAGGGAACAAGGAAGTTCCAAATCAATAGTTACATGTTGAGGTAGGTAGATTAGTGAAGAAAGGCTTAAAGAAGTTGAAGTTTGACATGGGAACTCAACTACAGAGAGCAAAATGGAGTCTCTCATGTCAAGCAGGAGATTGTGTCAAGCAGTAGCTGTGTCAAATATGATGCAAGCAGTTAAGGTACTACAGCTAGGAGATACTGCTGGGACCAACGTCAGCTGACATCCCAGAACTGATAACGAGCAGAACCAGAAGAGGTCTGCAAGGACCCAAAACCGATTAAATTCCTTTAAAAGGGAAGGATTTTGGCAGCAAACTGTCAGACTCTTCAGACATGACCCCTGTATGTCTGACCATTTAAAAAAGGCAACTGCCAGGGCACCTGGGTGGCTCAGTGGGTTAAAGCCTCTGCCTTCGGCTCAGGTCATGATCCCAGAGTCCTGGGATTGAGCCCTGCATCAGGCTCTCTGCTCAGCGGGGCCCTGCTTCCTCCTCTCTCTCTCTGCCTGCCTCTCTGCCTACTTGTGATCTCTGTCAAATAAATAAATTAAAAAAATAATCTTAAAAAAAATAAAATAAAAAAGGCAACTGCCACTGAAGGTTCTGCCCAACTGATCTCTGAACAGGCCAAGATCCTTCACTGCTTGAACATAAGAAGCAGTAAGGGCTGAGAGCTGACCCAGACTAGACCGAGACCTTATCTCAACTGCACACCCACTGACTGACTTCGCGTTTGGTTCATTCACTTCTTGCACACTTCTGTTATCTTGTTTGTTGCGTGGCTTGTCGTCCATCCTGCTTTGTGTGCTGTGTTAGAAGCCAAATTTAATCACATGATGAACTGTCATTGAGATTGGAATCCTGAACCTACTTTTTAATTGATATTTAACTTTGTTTTATGATTGAATAGAGTGGACATTGTGGAAAGACACGAGCTGTGTGTGTGCCTTCATAGCATGCTCATGACATCAACTTTATTTTATTTTTTTTAAAAGATTTATGAGAGAGAGAGAGAGAGACAGAGACAGCATGAGCAGGGGAGGGGGGCAGGGGCAGAGGGAAAGGGAGAGAGAAAAGCAGACTCCCTATTGAGCAGGGAGCCCGATGTAGGGCTGGATCATGACCTGAGCTGAAGACAGATGCTTAACCAATTGAGCCACCCAGGCACCCAGGGAAATTAACTTTAAGGAGGGTAAGATTTTGCAAGACAGAAAAGGGAAAGAAAGGCATCCCAAGAAGGAGAATAGCACCACAGGAACGTGCAGGCCCTGGAAAAAGAACCATTGCCCTAACTGGAGTGTGGCATTCCCTGGAGAGGAATGGAGAGGGGTAAATCTGGAAAGTTAAGTGGCATCCAGACTATGATAAGTTCTGCATGTCATTCTAAATTGTTGACATCATGCAACTAATGAATCACTGAATACTACACTGAAGACTAATGATATTCTATATGTTGGTTAACTGAATTTAAATTAAAAAAAAAGAAAAAGAAATAAGTAAAAATATACTAAAAAAGAAAAATAAAATAAAACAAAGTGTGACATTACCAAGGAGAAAATGAGAAGTTATCTTCAGAATGTAATCACCACGACAGCAAATCCTTCTGTGTGTTGTGTTTTCCATTGTATTCCTAGTGTCTATCACATGTATTGCACATAGTAAGGGTTCAATAAATAGCTACTAAGTGAATCACTGTTTTTAAATGTAAGAATAATATGATCAGATTGTGTTTTAGAAAAATAACTGGTGATGGTAATGAGAAGGGTTTGGGAAGTAAAACAGACAAGAGGCAGGGAGACCAGTTAGTTAGTAGATTACTGACAGTCTAGATTTGACTCAATAGGCCAGGTACACACTGTTCTTAATTAAAATCAATAGGAATTTTGCTGAATAGAATTTAAATAATTGAATGCTAATAACAACTACATTTTCTTCAAAAATACTAGTATGCAGGGGTTTTCAATAAATATTTATAAATTTAATGTAGAAAAGCCATTAATTCTACATTATCTAATCTGCTTTGTTGACTGAGTGATCATAATATGCAATGATTATGATATGAAAACTGCTGTAAATGATTAGTTTACTTTGGAGAATAATATTCTCTATGATGTACACAAAATAGTTATTCCTTTCTTGCAGTGATGGCTGGTTTACATGGTTCTTTATGAGATTCGAGTACCTGGGGATGCTGAGGATGCAAACAAGCAAACAAACAGATCTAGCTTTAAATCCTAAGCCCTGCCTATTTCATTAGTAAAAAGGGGATAAGAGTACCAACCTTCCTTGGTGGTTATGAGGATTAAATGAGATGATAAACATGAGGACAAGGCATATAATAAAGTATTTGAAAATGCAGCTATTAATTCCATCAGGAAGAAGGCAAAGGGCTGGTTCTGTAAGTAAAAACAACTTAGGGGGCACCTGGCTAGCTTAGTCAATTAGGCATCTGACTCTTGATTTCCATTCAGGTCATGATCTCAGGGTTGTGAGATCAAACTCCACATCAGGCTCTGAGCTGGGCATGGATCCTGTTAAGATTCTCTCTCCCCTTCTCCCTCTGCCCCTCTCTACTCTCATGTACAAACAACAAACAAACTTAGGAAAGGTTAACCTGAAGTAATAGGGGAATTTTAGTGTTTGAAATTTTGGAAGCTGAAGAGATTCACACTAAATCATGTTATTCACATCTTATTCCTTCATGCCCCTTCCTGCACCAGGTTGGAAAGGTATTTGATGATCTTTCCAACAAAGTCAAGCATTTTAATGAAAATTGTAAAACAGAGTAAAAATGTGGTTTTAAGTGTTGTAAGGAATTAGGACTGCCTACAGGATTTGTGGAGTCTAGTGCAAAATGAAAATGAAAGACCCCTTGTTTAAAAATCATCAAGGATTTCAACAGTGACACAGAACATTAAACCAAAAGCAAGGCCCTCTGAGCCCTGAGCCCTGAGTAACTGCATAGGTCACAAAGCAATGAAGCCACCCCTGTAAGGAATAAACCATGCTGGCATTCCAGTGGTAAAGTTCACATCTAAGACTCTAAAAGCACAAGCATGGGATTCTTGGCAATGAGTATTCAAAAAGTGTGTCAATTGACTGTGAAGGTTCTGGGGTCTTGAGGTACATGGCATTAAGGAGCTGGCCACAATGCCAGCTGGCCATGAGATGCTGGTTGGTGGCCAACTGACCTTAGAAGAGTTGGCACTAACTGCTTTTGAAAACTGCATGAAATATAATAATTTCCTGCCTCCTTGATTTTTCACATGCTAGTTAATTAAGTTACCACTTGAGGTCAGAAAGTAAGCCACTGACTGAATTTTTTAAAAACTATCCTAGAACATGTAAAACTTTCATTCTGGACCACCTGAGGTGGATGCATTTCTAGCTAAGGAGAGGGAGGTGGAATTTCTCCCCAAATCCAACATCTCCTAATGTGCGTATTAAAGGCAGGCTTAGCCTTGAGAAAGAAAACTGGTCACATCTTAAGGGGTAAGTTTGTTTTTAGCATTCTCACTTTTCATCTTCCTGTCACTGTCCTCCTAGTGAATGCTAACAAAAAGAAAAGCCCTTTTAGAAGACACGTCATAAATAGTTTTAAGATTTAAATCTACGAGGGGCGCCTGGGTGGTTCAGTGGGTTAAAGCCTCTGCCTTCAGCTCAGGTCATGATCCCAGGGTCCTGGGACTGAGCCTAGGATGGAGCCCCACATGGGGTTCTCTGCTCAGCAGGGAGCCTGCTTCCTCCTCTCTCTCTGCCTGCCTTTTTGCCTACTTGTGATCTCTGTCTGTCAAATAAACAAATAAAATCTTTAAAAAAGATTTAAATCTACTAGAGACAAAAGATGCAGACAGCAAGCACCCTTGGACATTGTTACTTCCCTATTGTTTCCATTTTCCTATTTTTGTCCTGTTCTTGTTCTTCTGCTCCCTTCTCTTCTACGTCACCTCCTATTTACTTCAATCCAGGGTAAATGTAATACCTGATTACAAAGTACCTCTTTGTGTCACCACAGAACTGATTAGACAGTGGACCAATCTTATTTCCAATCCACTTACAGATGCTTATTTTACCCCTTTGGGTGGAATACAAAAAAGCAGCATCATTATTATATTGACATTTGACAATTACTTATCTTGTTTCTATTTAGAATTGTATCTAGAACTAAAATGGAGTCTAGAGATGACTCTGCTTACGCACCTAATTTTGCAGGTCAATAACAACCTCAGAGAGATAGATCTGTCCAGGGTAAACCCATGCACCGGTGGAGAGCAGGACTCACAGTGTAAACCAGTAAACTGTACCATGGGACTAAACAGAAAGAGCACAGAACTGTCAACTAGCAGGTACTCAATAAGTATGTTGTCCAATTGAGTAAAAAAATGCAGGAAGACATGAAATTCTAGAAATCTAGGTTCTCATAAAGGCTCCACTATTAACTAAATATACTACCTGTTTAATTATTGTAATTAATAATAAATATGAATCATAGTAAAAATAATAGAGATATATTATTATAAATTATAATAGATACAAAAAGAATTATAAGAAAGATAATAAAAATAAATTGACTATAGTAAAGGTAAAGATAAGCTGATTAAGTGACTTAACTTTTTACAAACTCTTTTTTCATTATCCACAAAATAAAATACTGTTTTGACCAAAAGCATAGTTCCAGGAATAATACTCAATATATGTGCTATAACATAATTCTTATTAATTATATAACAATTTTAACTTTGGCCAGACTGTTGAAATTTTTAAAAGTATTGTATTTAAGGTTATTCTTTTCCAGAGAACCTGAAAACCATCTTGTTATCTAACACTGTGGCCTTGAAACGACATATTTTACCCTCAGGGGCGAGTTGTGATACAGAACAGACCTGAACTGTCTCCCCACAGTCCTCTATAAGGGTGTGCTTCAAGAATAAAGCATGTATTTTATGGTGTAATCAGGGAAGGTCTCTGAAAAGCAGCCCTGTATTATTGTACCACTTTTCCCCTAGTGGAGACAGATTCACATTCAAAATTTATCAAATATCTTCCATTTACAATGGTCTGTGTTTGGTATTAGGTTGAAACACACAAAATTGTCTTTCTGGTGGGTAAAGAACAGTCGAATGTTGACAATTTCATATGGTTCAGCCTAATACTTTTACATGTTATCTCCCTTTTCTCTGACAATTATCCTACAAGGTAGATGATGTTACCCTCATTTTACAGGTGAAGAAATGAAGCCTCAGAAAAACTAAATTGATTTTCCTAAGGCTCTACAACTTGTCAACAGCAGATCATAGAAGCCTAATATCTCTGGATGTCAAGTAGGATGCTATTTCTTCCATACTACAAAACAATACATACATTTAAAAGATAGTGATTCAGCAATGTAATAAAAGCAGGTAGGCCACTGGGAAGACTGAGTGGGCTGAGAAGCTCTAAAAGTCTCCAAAGAAGTTGAGAAGTAGAGAAGTGAAGTAAAATAACAATTACTTACAAAAATGTAACAATTCCCTTCCTCCTGGAGACAATGAAATTGTAACTTCAATAATGTGTGTGCCTTGGGCAGAGAGCACAGTAGGCAAGCAACAGCTACCATGTGACTTGTTCCAGGAGGCAGTAAGTGACCATAATATGACTAAATGGAGGTAGAGATAGTACCGAGGGGAGAGGAAGGGACATGATGAGAATGGGCTAGAATCAAGAGGATTTTCCTATCTGCTAAACTCACTCACAGTTATAGCTCTTGGAAAGCTGAAGTTGAACACAGAAGAACTAAGCAGAAAGCAATTATTAATTGAATAGATTCTGAGGTTGTGTTACATTAATCAGCAGCTTTTTGTAATTTGTCCACTAAACGTCTGATATATGGGTTATGCATGTTCTGTTAATTAAAATTTTTAGTACAATTGTAATAAAAATGCTTTGTCCTCACAGATGCTCCCAGAAGTATTAGAAGGAGAACGTGCCAGTCAGAAATATCCCATGAATCTATGAGGGAGAAATTCATAAAACTGTATGGATCATGATCTTTTACAAATATTTCACTGCCTTTTTTTTTTTCTCTCATACCCAAATAATAGTCCAGGAAAAATAAAATAAGATAAAACAAAATGTCTTCAGACAGTCATGTGTGTCTTTTCTGTGTGCCTTCTCCATTTCTCTACAGTGATTTAATGAACGCTAATCACATAAAAAAAATTATATGAAGTAATGGAGGAGATACTAAGAAAGACTTCTCTCTCCTAGTACCCATACCCTTTTCTGTCTCTTGTTACACAAGAATAAGTTAATTTACATTATGATTGTTGGGCCTTTACATGTTCTACTTCAGAAGCTTTTAAGTGAGGACTTGGGGGAATGAGAGTCAGTAGTGTGGTATGAGGGCAGGAGGAAGCCATGCTCAAGCCTAGTTCTTAACATAGGGTCTTTGGATTCCTTATGAGATCCATGGATGGGCTTCAAGGGATCCATAAAAAAACCTTGAAATCTTATGTAAAATTGTGTGTGTTTCTGCATATACACATCCATTTTTTTCTAAGAAAATCAATAGTTTTCATCAGAATTGTAAGGATTGATTACTTTAAAAGGAAACTTAAACCCAAAGAAATAGCACTAGAGATTTGGTGCCTCTGATTAAGTGGATAAGGATCTGCGAAAGCTCTTAAAATCTGGAGGTTGTTCCTGGGATTTCGAGCTCCACGAGCCCATAGACTGCCTACTCACTAGCTTGGTTTTCTTAAGTGAAGAAAGGTTGCTGCTGCTGGTGATGCTACCGATTTTGCCCTGCCTGGAGCAGAGGCTTTATGCTCTCTTAATGGCAAACCTCGGCTCTTAATGAAATAAAAGTGTCCCCCATGCCACTGGGAAATCACCATCTCTTCACCCAGGGCATGTCAAATATCCAGAAGGGCATTTTCCAAACTCAGATGGCCACCTTCCTTTTCACTCCCCTCCTAGCCTGTTAGGCTAAGACCAAGTTTACAAAATTACCCACACAGAAGAGGAAATGCAAATGTTAAAGTGCTCATAATGTTTGGCTACATTTTTCATGTGATTCGCATTAAAGCATCTTATGTAAAAGCTGAGCAAGCACTGAAACAAGTATACTAATTACAATGTAAAGGAATTTTTAAGAATTATAGAATATGTGGATTCCTTGACTTCTATAGGCCAAGTTTGGAACTCTAACAGAAGTGTTTGTTGGTGGCGGTGCTTTTGTTACTCTTTGTTTCCTTTTATTTATATGAAATGAAGTGGGAATGGGGGGATGGGGAGGAAAAATGACAGGAAACAGCCATCCACCTCCGCACCAAAATACCAGCAGAAAACCACAGTTATGCCGCCATCTAACAATATATTCTGTTTAAGAAACTCCCTGATCCCAGAAACAGCCATGTAACTCTAGACAATAATGAAATTACATCCTGCACATGCTCAAAACCATCCTCCATAGTTTCCAATGACATAAATTTTTTTGTTGATGTTCTTTGCTTTCTTGAATTCTCTGAGGAGATTTTGTTTTAGGAAAGAGCCCAACTATGGCTTTCAGAGAAGGTGGGGATGGTGATAATGGGGGGCACAGATGTGGTAATATAAGTTTATCAGGACCTCTAGTTTCAGCACCATTAATTGGGAGCTGGGATAGACGTGCCTGACCACTCCTTATCAAAGAGAGGAGAAAGCAGCTGCTTTTCTTAAGGAGAACAAATGTCGTTAGGGTGAATGATTCACGCAGAACAGTCATCATTTCCTGTGTGACAGTAACTGGCCTCATTGTTAATGTGTCATCAAGCAACCAGTCATTTCTAAATTTCTTAAGAGAAAGGGTTTAAGCTGCTCTTGGAATCACACAAGTGCATTCAATTCTACTTTGCAAACCTACAAACGGTGAGTGTTCCCTGTTTGATTTTTCCAAGAAAAAGATAAATACTAAATAATGATAATAACAATAACTTTTGTACTGACATTGTTTCAAAACTGTGGCTCACAAAGATCATCTGAGATGAGAACATAGAATAGATTACCAGAAATTGAAAATTAGAGATGACGTAGACTATCTCCATGATTTTCCCAGATGCTATTAAGGTAGGTTTTGCCCCTGGAAATCAGAGATCTGATGGTGGGAAACATAATGATGGTTCTATGAGATTCTAGGATCCAGTCACCTGTGAGGTTGCCATGTTCTGTAATCCTAGAATCCAAACTCTCAAGGGAATATAACCAACACTCCATGTAATCTGAGGAATACAATCAAACAGATGTGATTACTGAACAAAGTAAGCCTTAAAGTCAAACATTCACATTGAGGTAATACAGCTCTCAAAGAGATCAAATGACACCAGAGACAAATGTATCAAGTTGTTGTGGCAACTGATCCAAAGTGTGGTCCAGCTGTTCCCAGTCTGTTTTCCCAACATCAGAGACTATTCACTCAAGGCAAACCATAAAAATACCTCCTTGCTCATAAAAAAAGACATTCTCTGACTTTCACACCAGATTGTTCATCTCCTCAGGCCATGGTCTGCCTTTCCCCATTCTTCTGTTCATCAGTTTAGGATTTGGGAAGAATCCTGCCAACAATTACTCTTGGGTTCCCTAATTCGATAGAAAGGCAGGTTACCTCAGAAGGGCAGGGAGGCATGCGACTCATCCATCCACAGCCTCACACAACTCAGTTCTCCTTTTCTAGGCCCACTTCTGTGAACCAGGTGTTTACACTCATCCTGTCTGGGCAAACGTTTTCAAAGTACCTTCAAGGGGAAGATGATTTATTTTTTTTTCTCTATAAAATAGATTCTGAAATACACCTATTAAAAAGAATGAATGAGGGAAACAGTATAGTGATAGAGTTAGAACTCTTCTCTGTGAACAGACCCTTGTTAAATCCTGGATCACCATTTATTAGCTGTGAGTACTTAGACAGGTTGCCTGCTCTCTCGTTGTCTTGTCAGGGCAATACTCAGACTTCAATGTGCATATGAAACACCTGGGACCTTATTAGAATGCAGATTCCCATTCAGTAACAGGCCTGTGTTGAGGCCGAAGAGTCTAAATTTCTAACAACTCCCTGTAGATGTTAATGCTGCTGATCTGGACCACACTTTGAATAGCAAGGTAGTCAAGTCTTTCGGGATTTAATTTTATATAAAGCAGCTAAAACAATGTTTGGCAGATGGAAGACTTTCAGTTAGTGTTCTTCTTTTTCATTTTCATCATCCTCACCCCACACAATATATCACGTAAAACACTATATAGAGAGCTTTAGTTTCTCTGAGGATTTGCAGTTTGAGACAGCCAAACAGAATTCTAATAACATAAAATCTTTCATTCATTTCTTCTAAAATGAAAAGACAGATGGAAAGGAAAAATGGTCAGGTTCGTTGTGAGTCTTGGAAAGTCCTGACCAGATGGTGGCTGTACTTGGGGTCATAGTGCCCTTTCTGACAACAGACACTGAAAAGATGAGGAAACACAGGAAAATGTGGGAATGGTGATCACATCTCCCATTTAGCTTCAGAACATTTGTAATATAACACAATTTAAAGCTTTTTCATGTTTCTTGCCACAGAAGGAAGTTCTTTGGAGATAATATATATATATTTTTTCATCTCAAAGTAGTATGTATTAAAGTCAAGAATATGTATGGAGGGAAATAGCAATTTCAAAAAGTCTCCATTCCACTCACGTGCTATGTGGATGAATCATCTTGAAAGATTCTACAACATACTAAACATTTAGAAATGTGACTTCTATAAAAATAAGTAATAATCATGATCCAAACTTACTAAACACTCGTGACTGTAAGTATCAACACTAAATGCTTTACATGCAGCATCGCATCTATCCTCACAGCAATCCTACATGGTAGGGAAAACCACATGACATCTATGACATCTCAGACCCACCCCCATCTTGGAGACATTGATCTAGCTGTTCCTTCTACCTGGAACACACTTCCTCAGGGTATCTGTTTAGCGGGCTCCCTCACTACTTTCACATCTTTGCTCTAATGTCACTTTCTCAAAGATCACCCTATTAAATACTGTCGTCAGTCCTCCTCCCTCCAGCACTTCCTTTATTCCTTTAAATCTACTTAAGACTCAGTGTAGTCACATGATAAGTAAGTGCTAGAGGCTGAATTTAAAACCAGAGATTCTGACTCCATGCTAGTCCAAAACTTGTTTAACAGAGGAATGAAGATAGCGAGGGTCAGGAATTCCTCAGTCTAAGCTGGCATCATCCACACCCTTCCATTTCCCATGAAGTTGCCAACTAGCACTTCCCCAGGGTGAGCTCCAGGGTGGCTGAGACAAGGATGATTAGGATGTGGCACAAAGAATAAAGATCTTGGGATTTCAAGCCCAGCAAGTCTCTAAAAGCAGCCTATTTAATACACATACATTCAGCAGATGCCCTTGATGTAATGCATATAATGTGCTAGGGTAGCTTTAATGAATGGCAGATGTTATTAGCTATGCACGGGGGCCTGGACCCGTGTTTCTCAAACTTTTCATCCTCAGGCAAAGGAGATACCCGTGGGAACCTGAAGATAATGCCATAGCAAACCTTCTTTGGGGTTTTGTGTATGTGCGTATACTCTGATGAGACAGGAATAGCCCAAATCAATAGTAGCCACTTGAAGCATCTTCTCTAGGAGGGACTGAGGTAAAAGGAGCCACTAATGGAGACTACATGGACTTCCAGAATTAGGTTGAGAGAAAAGCTACAAGCATCCCTTTGGCTGATGGTAGGGAGCCTACTACCTGGGTTATAGATATTACGCCTGATTTGCAAAGAAGGCATTGATGTTCAGTGAGGTGCTGACCAACTTGCCTAAGTTCACACAGACAGTAGGCGCTAAGGATTTGAATTCAGTCTGCTAGACAGGAAAATCCATGCTCTGGATCAATTCTATAAAGCACATCTACAGATCAATTCTATAAAGCACAAAGCTTGACCCCAGAAAATGCTCAATTAAAATTAAATAAGTAGGGGCACCTGAGTGGCTCAGTGGGTTAAAGCCTCTGCCTTCAGCTCAGGTCATGATCCCAGGGTCCTGGGATCAAGCCCCGCATCAGGCTCTCTGCTCAGTGGGGAGCCTGCTTCCCCCTCTCTCTCTGCCTGCTTCTCTGCCTACTTGGGATCTGTCTGTCAGATAAATAAATAAAATCTTAAAAAAAAAAATTAAATAAGTACACACACACACACACACACACACACAACTACACACACACAAAGGTTTATGTATATAGCTTTTCTTAACACAAAGAGCTCTTTGATTCCTCAATTTACTTTTAGAAAGTTCTCTTTATCCCTTTTCCTTTTCTCCCTTTCATCCTTACTTCCTCCACCGGGAGCACCTCTCCTTTCCTACCTCCTCTTCTGGAAGAAGGAGAATAAGCATGGTTTCCAAAAGTATCACAAGAAGGACAAACTCTTTGCTAACTAGAATCCAAGGGGGCAGGATCTTGTCTCTTTTTTTTCTCTCTAGTCTAGAACATCTAGAACAGTACCTGGATCTAGCAGGTATTTAATAAACATCTTTTGAATGGATTAACCAATAAACACAACAGGGTTACCCCACAAACCACCTAGGGTCCTCCTTTGGCTGGACAAACCACCTAGTGTCCTCCCTTTGGCTTTTCCAAAGGGAAAAGTCTTGAAGCATTGGCAGAGTGCTATAAAAATGTTCAGTAATAGCATATGTGCTAAGCATCTGTATACTCAATAGTGAGACACTTTCATAAACACAAGGAGGTGGAAAGGGATCACAGAGAGACAGAAGGACAAGGAAGAAGAGAAGTGCCATTTTGTGAGAGCTCAACATACTGTGCGTGCTGTGCAAAAAGCTTTCATTTCTCACCTCACTTAGCCTTCTCAATAGTCCTGTGAGATGGGTATTAACTCTACTTAATAGATGGGAAAACTAAAGGATCCGTCTGAAGGATTTACTTCTTCCTCAAGGCTTCAAGTCTACTAAGGGTCAGAGGGATTCTGTTCAGGCCTGTTTGACTTCAAAGCCCTCGTTCTTTCTAACAGAGCATAATGCACAGCTCCATAAGCTCTTTGCTTCCAAAGTAGTGTCTTAAATAAGTTTTAACACTCTTAAAATTCACTTACATTGTTAAATCTTGCTTCTATATTTTTTCTAAGTAGGGTCCACATTTCAATAGCACTCTTTTCTTTAAAATTGAGTGTTGATGTGATGGATCCCCTCAGCTTTTCCTTTTAAGCAGAATCCTTGCTTAACAAGTCATTCTAATGTCCCATTACCCCTGGAAATGCCCATGAATTTCCAATAGCTGCTATTCTCAGAGTCATTTTCCTCACATTTACTTATATCGTAGGCAAATCCATAGTTGCACTTGCAATGACTTCTTTTTTAAATGTTCATTTTTATGCTTTTAAATGTAACTAAAAACTAAATTATAGAATTGATCCATTAAAACTGATCTCTTTAAGCCTACAGCTGTAGTAGACTCACCATATTTTGTTTTTCTGCAACAGCAGAAGAGAGGAGTGATGTATATAAGTGCAGACTAAGACCAAAGAGAGAAAAATGCTGACTTTTGTATAACAGAAAAACTTTTTGAAAATTAGATGACTCGAAGTTCTGACTCTGCCCACAGGGGCAGGAATTTTCTAAAGGCTAATTCCCAGACAATTTTTCTTATACCATTTCTCCTATCCACTTGTCAGAAAAGAAGAAGAAAACTGGAGAAAGCTTTATGCCAAAAATTCTGGTGATAAATGTATCCTTAGAAATCAGATCCAGACAGTCATCTTCTATGGCAGTGGTCTTCAACTTTAGAGTGTGGCCAGCATCACCCGGAGGGTGTGTCACAGCGCAGATTGTTGGGTTTTGGTTCAGTGGATTTGGGGGCTTGAGAATCTGCATTTCTAATAAGGTCCCAAGTGCTGCTGCTGCTGGTGGTCTAGGCCACACACTGCGTGCATTCACTGCCATTTAAATGCCCAGTGGTGACTGATGCTCAGTCAGAAGGCTCCAGGGTAGTAGTTCTCAATCCTCATTAAACGTCAGAATCAACTAACCAACTTCTTAAAAGTACTGATGTCTGGGCAACATAGCCATAGAATTTTATCTTGTTGGTCTCCGGTAGGGCTCAGACATTGAGAACACCTGGGCTTGCCTAACTTGACAAATACTAAGGAAAGAAAAAAAAAGGATTTCATATCTTTTTATAAATTAATTTTAAAATTTTATCTTATTAAAATAATCTGAGAGGTTACTTACTTATAAAATGGGAATATTATCTTTTTCCCCAAGATGACTGTGAGAATGAAACAAAGTAAAATATATACAATACCCTGACACAGTGTGGACCATTATAGGCATGTGACATTATTTAGTAATGTTTTCCCTTCATGGCTCAGCACACTCTTCATGACTGCCAATAAAAGGTTCACTTAGAAAAAAAAATCTGAGAGAAACAAAAAAAGCAGACAGCAGAATTTTAGGTTAAATATGGTGGTTTAAAAATTGGCATTTACTAAGCTCTCTCCTAAAACAACAGCAATGGGACCAAACAAAAAGGAGGGGGGGGGTGTTCACCTACATGGTCTCAGAGAATAGGACAGAAAAACACCACAGTAAAGATGTTATTAGCAAGAAGAAGGAAAAGTGTTATCTTAGCTGACCAGAAGACACTGGATTCCACATCAGTCTCAGGAGCTGGAAGCACAGGTACCACTGAGAACAGGAGGGATAGATGCAGCGAAACAGGGCAACTGAGAAACAACTAGATGTTCAGATCCCTACCCTCTGGTATATCAGTGGTTAATTGAGTGTGGTCTAGGGACTCCTGGAGAGCCCAAGACACTTTTGGGGGTCCATAAAATCAAAACTGCTTTCATAATTATACTAAGACAATTACTTGCCATTTTCACTCTCATTCTTTCACAAGTGTGTAGTGGGGTTTTCCACGGTCCGTTTGACATGACAATGTTATTGCTCTGACAATCAATGAAACATATAACTCCTATTTTCTTGTTTTCCAGACTTTTCTAAGGCACGGTTTTGGGGTATTAAGTATGTATGTTTTCAAGTTAACTTAGTTGGTTCTCAAGACTTCTACCATGTTTTTACAATCTATCTCCTATCATACCTGCCCTAATTGGTGTAACCCCATGATCATTCAGTTTATTTAGAAATTCTAATGTTCTACTTATGCCAATATGGAAATAAAAATACTTTGTTGTCTTGGTTTGCAATAACATTTTAAAATCATTCTGAGCCCTTCTCTAAATTTTAAATTTGGAAAAGCATCTTAAAGAGCAGGTTATCATACTACATTGTGCATCTAGAAAGATGGGACTGATAGAGCTTGTACAAATGTTATCATTAAATGCCTGCTGAATGAAAAGTCAGTAAGTTAGCAAAAGAAATCACCCCAGTGCCATTTCTCAACAATACAGTAACTTGTTAAAGATTTAGTGACAAACGTGAAGACAAAGTTAATATCTCAGAATATTAATATCTGGATAAGTCTACAGATAAAACTTTTTTTTCTTGTATCCATCTAATGTTAACACCAACTAATCATTGATAAGATCTTTTATGTGAATGATGCTAAAATGTACTTAGTGTATTAGCCCTAAATAAAATAGATGAGATAAAGTTTTAGATAATTATTTAATCCTCATTTGTTTTAGAAAAACTATATTGACATTTGAACTGATGGTACAAAAGCAACAGTGGATAAAGCTACTGGCAGCTTCACATAAATCAAGTCAGGAGCATCAAACTGCTGGTGATTACTGTCACATACTTGCAATAAAACAAAAATGCCAGTTTCACTTAATAATTTCATTGATAAAATAATAAAATTATCAATTTTATTAAATGTAATCCCTGACTACACATTTTAATAAATATTCTATATGACTAAATGAGAAATATACATAAAAGACTACCTCCACAGTAAAACATGATGTTTGTCTCGAAGATAAACACAGGTACGATTGAGTTGCAAACTGAATTGCTCATTTTTTCCCCGTATGATAGTATTTTTACTTTAAAAGAAATATGGACAAATTATAGATATTCAGTGTTGGGTGTTTGGAAGACTTTTTTTAAAAAAATGCACAAAGTAAGCCTGTCATTTCAAGGAAAACAATCAGAACTTGTTGCTGATTATAAATTTTGAACTGTTAGGTGAAAATTAGAATTTTAGAATTTTAAAAAGCTCATGGTACCATGAGCTTATCAGTTTCCCAAAATTTAAAGACTTTTCTGATTAGGTCAGTTGTGATATTAATAAATATGCTTTTTCTGATGTTTCATAACAAAGTGTGTTGACATTTGGGAGATATGCATAACTCACAACCCAATAAAACAATATTTTCCAAATAATAGATGTATGATGTTACACAATCATGCATGGGTAAAAGATATATTCAAAACATAAGACCAATAGATTTTTATACATCAGAGTATGAAAAGTTCACTGATAAGGCTTCATATTTCACACTTCAACTAACCTTTAGAAAACTACTGCTTATTGATTTTTAGTGGAATCTGGAAAAAAATAGCCATAATAATCTGAAAAAGGCTATTCAAATACTCTTACCTTTTCTAGGTACATATCTTTGGGAGGGCAAATTTTCTTCATATTCTTAAACTAAAACAAAATATTGTCATAGAACAAATAGGAAAATATGAGTTTTATCTTCAATTAAGCTAGGTATTAAAGAGATCTGTGTGAACATAAAATAATGCCATTCTCCTCATTAAATTTTTTGTTTTTGAGAAAATATAGTTATTTTATAAAATACATTATTTATGGTAAAATGTAATGGGTCTACTATTTTAAAATAAGCATTTTTAAAAATTCTACTTTAATTCTAATATGGTAAATATTTATAAATATGATCTGCATAAAAATTATTTGGGGCATTCAACAGTCTTCGAGAGGGAAAGTAGTCCTGAAACAAAAAGTTGGAGGACCACTGCCATGCACAGTTAAGAAACTGCTCCATTTCCGATAAAGTAGAACACTAGAGGTTGAGCCAGTGCCAGAGCCACTATGCATAGCTGAGGTGCACTCAACCATATTGCAAACAAGAGGATTAAATGAAAGGCTACACAGTAAACAATAAGATACCTAGCCTCTTTCCTCAAATGTGAGAATGCCTGATGATTTATACCTCTAAGATGAGAGGAGATAGAATTCTTTTCTGGAAAAACTAAATTACAAGAGAAAAGACCAACAGATATGGACATTTAGGAGTCACCTAATGTGATAACCCAGCCAGACCACCTGACACAGACCTCTACTAGTTAAGGAAAAATATCCATGAACAAAAAATGTCTGAGCAGCTTTTCATGCCTCTATCTTAAGTAAGAGTAGAGCTCCAAGTATCATCTGACATTTGAGGAAAATCTATAATGTGAAAGACAGAAACAAAATTTTAAAATGGCAGAAGGAGGGAAAAACATGGAGGAAAAAAATTTAATGAAAATGACATAAAAATTATTGGAGAAAGAAAGGAAAGAGGGAAGGGAGGGAGGGAAGAAGGGAACAGAAAAGAAGAAAAGGAACAAAAGAAACAAACAACAAAAGTTGATATCCTCAGAGAGAAAACAGAAGATATTGCATCCCAAAACAAGTAAAGGAGCTATAAGAAGTCATTAAAAGAAAGGTTTGAGGAACAAAAAGAACTTCTGGAAATTAGAATTATGACAACAGAAATGAAAATTTACTTATTATTTTTTTAAAATTTTTTTTATTTATTTGACAGACAAAGATCACAAGCAGGCAGAGGCAGGCAGAGAGAGAGAGGAGAAAGTAGGCTTCCCACTGAGCAGAGAGCCCGACACAGGGCTTGATGCCTGGACCCTGAGATCATGACCTGAGCTGAAGGCAGAGGCTTAACCCACTGAGCCACCCAGGTGCCCCCCAGAAATGAAAATTTAGATGGTTAAGGACATTTATCAGAAAACAGAAGAAAAAGTAAGGGAGAGAAAATACATAACAATGACAGCACTATTTGAAGAGACCTGACATCTGAAGTTCCAGAAACAAAATGCACTAAATAAATAAATAAATAAATAGAAGGAAATTATCAAAGAAAAAAAATCCAAGAAAATTTCCCAAACTGAAGAGTATGAATTTCAGATTGAGATGGTCTACTGTATACCTTGTGAACAGAACCAAAGAAAGTCACAGAAAGGAAAACTGGGGACAAGGAAAAGATCTTAAATATACCAACAGAGTAAAAACAGGGCAAATAAAAGGACTGGAGATTAAAAAGGCATTGAATTTCTCAATAGTTACAGGAAAGCTAGAATAAAATGGAATCAAAGCATCAAAATCTGAGGGAAAGTTCCATGTATCCAAAATATAAATCAAACTCTAATACAAGGTCTCAACATGTTTACCTCTCATTTATCTTTTCTCAGGAAGTTCCTAGGAAAAAAAATGTTCCACCAAAATAAGGGAGTAAACCTCAAAAAAAGGCATGGATCCAATAAGTAAGAGAGTAAAAAGAAATCCCTAAGATGATGGTGAAGGGAGATCCCAGGACAACAGCTGTGCAGGAAGCACGGAGATCAACCAGTCCAGATGGGACGAGAGGAGGGATGGCTTCAGGAAAGCAGGACAAGGACAAGATGAAACTAATGGCTACCTGGGGTGTTTGCACAGAAAGAGAGGGGATTTACCCCTCTGGTACAGAGTTGAGGGATGAATTGGGGATAGATTAATAGGAAACTAGGCAAATGAAAAAAGAGACATTATTAACTCCAGGGAAAACAGAAAGTTGTGAAGGAAAGAAAATGTACACATAGTACACCACATTCTTGCTGTGAGTCATATTTACATAGTAATAAAAATGTGAATACTGAATTCTGATCTAGCCAATACTTATATATAAAATATTGGAGTATGGGGAAAGGTAAATATGTTTCAGTATGTGAAGAGTTAGAGAGGTATGAGAGCTAAATTCTTATCTTCCATGGTAGGAAAGTAATAGATAATATTTGAGTTGGGAAAATATCAAGAAGCAGCAGCAGCGGACTGTTTAGAAATACGGAAACAAATAGAAGTGGCTTAAATTGTGATGATTCCTTCTGGAGAGGTGGATATGGGGGTGAGAAGGGTAGAGCTGTGTACTGATGGTTTGTATTTTGAACAAAAATGCAATACATGCTTATTACAGAAAAATGGGAAACTACAGAAAAGTGAAAATGAGAATGAAAGAGTCTCATTACTCCCTTTATCTAAAGATTAACACTTTGACATATTAGTGTCTTTTGGGTTTATGTACATTTTTTATATTACTGAAGTATGATTTATATACTTTATATTTTACTTTATATTTATATTTATATTTTTTACTTTATACTTTATATTTTACTTAACAAAAGCATTTTCCATTTATTATATTTCATAAATATTTTTATACCAATTTGTTATATTATATAATAGTTAACATTATTTAGCTGTAACAATTTAGGCTTTTCCCGAATATTTTACCATGAAAAAGTTCAAACAGAGACAAGTGGAAAAAACTGTATAATGAAAACCATAAAGCTACCACCTAGGTTCTACAATTAACATTTTTTTCTTTTTTCTTTTTTTAAAGATTTTATTTACTTATTTGTCAGAGAGAGAGTGAGCACTGGCAGACGGAGGCAGAGGGAGGCAGAGGGAGGCAGAGGGAGAAGCAGGCTCCCTGCCGAGCAAGGAGCCCGATGTGGGACTCGATCCCAGGACGCTGGGATCATGACCGGAGCCGAAGGCAGCTGCTTAACCAACTGAGCCACCCAGGCGTCCCTACAATTAACATTTTACTATACTCGCTCTATCTCCCTTTTTTCAATCTATCGCTCTATCCATCCATTGATCCATTTTTATGTTTTGAAACATTTCAAAGTAAATTGCAGACTTTACGCTTCATCCTAAACTTTAGGCATAACTAGAGTTCAACAGCTATTTATGGTTCTTTTTCTTAAGTAAATTTTACATATATAATGATATGCACAAATTTTAAGTATATCATTTGGTGAATTTTAACAAATGTATCCTCCTTTGTAACCCAAGTCCTCTATCAAGATGTAGAACATTACAATCACCCCAGAAAATTCTCTCATGTGTCTTTGCCTCTCTATCCATATCCTTGCTCTTATAACCACAAAGGCAATGTTCTAATTTTTAAAACTTCATATAATTGCAACATATGCAAATTTTTATATAAGCCTTTTTCCACTTAGCATAATGATTTTGAGACAACATCCGTGTTGTGGAGTGTATCATTAGTTTGCTCTTTTATCTTGCTGAGTATCATTCCTTTGTATGAGTAAACAACACTTTGTTTCATCTGTTCTCATGCCAATGGGCACCTGGGCTGCTTCTAGTTTTTGCCTGCTGTGAATATTCTTGTAAAAGTTTTTGTGTGACATTTTCATTTCCTTTGGGTAAATACCTAGCAATGGAATTGCTCTGTCACAGGACAGGTATATATTTAGTCTTATAAGAAATTGCCAGATTCTCCAAAATGAGACATTATATAAGGATATTAAGAATTTTTAATCTGTGTCATTTTTGGTAAATTGTATTTTTCAAGAAACTTGCTCAATTGTCAAATTTGTTGGCATAAAGTTGTTCATAATATTCCCTTATTATACTTTTAATGTCTATGGGACCTACAGTAAGAATCCCTTTCTTTCCTGATACCGACAATTTCCTCTCTCTCTCTCTCTCTCTCTCTAGTTTTCAAATTTCTTGACCTACTCAAAGAAATACTTTTGGTCTTGTGAGTTTTCTCTCCTGTTTGTTTTATGTTTTATTGCTTTCTGCTTTTTTCTTTGTTACTTTCTTCATTTTACTTCTTTTGGATTTAGGTTGTTCTTTTTCTAGCTTAATATAGAAACGAAGGTGATTATTTTTAAGTGTTTCTTCTTTTCTAATTACACATGTTAAATAATAAATTTCCCTCCAAGCTCCGCTTTTGCTGAATCCCAGAAATTCTGATAAAACATCTTTATATTCATTTCAAAATATTTCTCACTTTCTCTCATGACTTCTTCTTTGATCCATAGATTATTTTTAAATGTATAATTTAATTTCCAAATATTTATGGGTTTGACAGATATTTTTGTTACTAATATCTAACTTAATTTCTTTGTCATCAAAAACCATTCTGTATCATCTCAATACTTTCAAATTTATTGAAACTTGTTTTATAGCTGAGCACATGGTTTATCTTGATCAGTGTTCCATGTGAATTTGAAAGGAATGTGTATTCAGTTGTAGTCTACAAATCTCAATTAAGTCAAGCTGATTCATAGTGTTATTCAAATCTTTGATATCCTTCCTTTAATCTAACTGTCCTATTAATTACTGAAAGAGATGCTTTTAAATCTTTGGCTATGACAGTGCGTTTGTCTATTTTTTACCCCTGTGGTTCTTTTAGTTTTTCCTTTGTGTATTTGGATCTCTGTTATTAGGTACCTCATTAGTTTTCTGCTGCTGCTCTAAACAAATTAATGGGTAGTGGCTTAAAACAATCCAAATTTATTATCTTACAGTTTTATAGTTCAGACATTATCATAGGTCTCACTGGGTTAAAATCAAATATTGGGAGGGCTGTCTTCCTTCTAGAAGTGCTAGGGAAGAATCCATTTACTTGGTTTTTCCAGCTTCTAAAGGTACCCACATTCCTTGGTTCATGGCCCCCTTCTTCCATCTTCAATCCAGCAATGGTGGATCAAGTCCTTCTCATGTCACATTAACATAACTTTCTCTTCTGTAGTTAAGTCTTCCTCCCTTACATTGGGTTCATGGGGATAATCCAGGAAAACGTGGATTTACTTTATTTTAGATCAGCAGCCTTAGTTCCATGTGAAACCTTAATTCTAGGAATTGCAGTCTTCTTAGAGTGAATGTTGTATTACCTCACATAAAAGAACTTCACAATAGTGTAATTCCATTTGGTCCTCCTCCCTTCTTCCTCCTTTGTGGTAATATTGTCATATGTTTTACATTTCTATATGTTATAAACCCCATAATATAATGTTGTATTTTTGCATTACCCAGTATATTTTTTTAAGAAGCAAACAGAAAAAATAGTCTTTTATATTTATCTACAAATTTACCATTTCCAATGTATTTCATTATTTTTTGAAATCTAGGTTTTCCTTCAGGTGTTACTACTGCTTTTCTATCTGAACAAAATTATTTTAGTATTTCTTGTAGCACAGGCCTACTGGTTTTCATTTATAAAAAACACCTTTATTTCACTTTCATTTTTTTAAAATTTTATTATTATAATTATTATTTTTATTTATTTTTTCGACAGAGAGAGATCACAAGTAGGCAGAGAGGCAGGCAGAGAGAGAGAGGAGGAAGCAGGCTCCCCGCCAAGGAGACAGCCCGATGTGGGGCTCGATCCCAGAACGCTGGGATCATGACCTGAGCCGAAGGCAGAGGCTTTAACCCTCTGAGCCACCCAGGGGCTCCCACTTTCATTTTTAAAGAATATTTTTGCTAGATATAGAATCCTGGCTTTTTTTTCCTTTAGCACTTTAAAGATGTTGTTCCATTGTCTTCTATTCTCCATTGCTTCTGATGTCCAGGTAGCCAAAATTTGTGTCTTTGTTCACTATATGTAAAGTACAATTTTATCTGAATATTTTGAAGATTTTTTTCCTTACCCTCTGCTCTCAACAGTTTGACTATGATATCCCAGGCAAGATTTACCTTGTATTTATCCTTCTTAGGGTTTTCTTTTGTCTTTCTTCCTTCCTTCCTCCCTTCCTTTCTTTTTTAAGATAGATAGATTGATTGATTTTGTGAGAGGGGGAGAGAGAGAGAGAGTGAGAGCGAGCAAGCTAATCTCAAGCTAACTCTGTGCTGAGTGCAGAGCCCAACACAGGGCTTGATCTCAGGACCCTGACATTGCGACCTGAGATGAAACTAAGAGTCGCATGCTTAACTTACTGCTGCACCCAGGAGCCCCTATCCTTCTTAGGGTTTTCTTAGGTTTTTGGTTCTATAAGTTAATGTTTTTTGCCAAATTTGAGAGGAGTTCTGCTTTAGTTTCTTCAAAAAAGTTTTCTGCTTTATCTGTTTCTTGCCTTCTGGTCTGTAATTATACAAATTATACATTTTTTTAAAAGATTTTATTTATTTATTTGACAGAGAGAGATCACAAGTAGGCAGAGAGGCAGGCAGAGAGAGAGGAGGAAGGAGGCTCCCCAGCGAGCAGAGAGCCCGATGTGGGGCTCCATCCCAGGACCCTGGGATCATGACCTGAGCGTAAGGCAGAGGCTTTAACCCACTGAGCCACCCAGGAGCCCCCAAATGTTAGACATCTTAATATTGGCAATGAGATTGCTGAAACTTTGAACATTTTCTTCCCAGCAGTTTTGCTCTGTTCTTTAATTGTATAATTTCTAATGATCTATTTGTAAGTTCACTAACCCTTTTTTTCTGTAGTTTCCAATTTCTTCTTAAGTGCACCCAGTGAGTTTTTTGTTTCAGTTTCTTCTTTTCTTTAAAAATTTCATTTGGTTCTTTTATATATATATATTGTTTCCATTTCACTGCTGATCTTTCCCTATGTTTCCACTCAATACAAACATTTTCCCTAATTATTTGAATATATTTACAATAGTTGTTTAAAATCCTTGTCAACTAATTCTTCTTAAAAATTTTTTTATTAACATGTGATGTATTATTTGTTTCAGAGGTACAGGTCTGTGAATCATCAGTCTTACACAATTCATAGCGCTCACCATAGCACATACCTTCCTCAGTGTCCATCACTCAACCACCCTATCCCTCCACTCTGCCAGCAACCCTCAGTTTGTTTCCTGAGATTAAGAATCTCTTATGGTTTGTCTCCCTCAATACCTAGGTTATCTCTGGGTTTCTATTTATTGCTCATTCTTTTGGCCAAGTCTCACAATTTCCCATTTCTCTGCGTATCTAGTAATTTTTTAATTGTGTACTTCAAAGTATGGATGATATTTTATAGAGACAGAAGAGTGTTGGTTTTGGATATATCAGGAAATTGGATGAATGACTGATCATCTTGTTCTTCTGGCATCTTCAGTTTACACTTTGTTAGGATAAATCTGTTTTATTTATACATTGGATTCAGGGCAAATCCTTAGACCCAGGACAAGACTTTACTCCTGAGGCATAACTCTTAGTTTTCACTGGAAAGCACAAGGTACTTATGAAGTCCCTCTAAGTTTGTGAAATTCAAGTTCTAATCTTTGTCTCTCATGTGACAGCAGCTGAAATTGCTGTTCAACTTTTTCAGATTTCCAGCTGTTATTTTCTACCAGGCTCTTTGGGGTCTCCCTTGAATATGCACATTGCAGGGATCAGTCAAGGATTTGAAGGAAGTTTATGTGCCTGTTTGATGTTTTGCCCATAGCTCCTTCTTTCTGAGATTTCTACCTTCTGACTCCTTCTAAGACTTTACACCAATATACAACCATGTATTTTGTTTGAGTTCTAACCACATCATACTGCATAGATTCTTAAGTGAACACGGATCTTACTAGCATCATTCAATTCTTTCAAAGATTGAATAACTTTCTCTAGCTTTTGCCGTCTTTTGGTCATTCTCTTGTGTGTGTGTGTGTGTGTGTGTGTGTGTGTGTGTGTGTTATTTTTTTGTTCTAGATTTATCATTGATAACTGATACAAACTAGTGTACTACTTACTCATGTAATTGGAACTTCATCTCACTAACTTTTCTTTTTATTAGTTTTGTTAACATATAATGTATTATTTGCCCCAGGGGTACAGATCTGTGAATCATCAGGCTTACACATTTCACAGCACTCACCATATCACATACCCTTCCCAATGTCCATAACCCAACCACCCTCTCTATACTCCCCTCCCCCAGCAACCCTCAGGTTTTTTTGTGAGATTAAGAGTCTCTAATTGTTTGTCTCCCTCCCAATCCCATCTTGTTTCATTTTTTCCTTCCCTACCCACCAAACCTCCCACCCTGCCTCTCAAATTCCTCATATCAGGGAGTTCATATAAGAATTAATTGTCTTTCTCTGATTGACTTATTTCACTCAGCACAATACCCTCTAGTTCCATTCACATCATTGCAAATGGCAAGATTTCATTCCTTTTGATGGCTGTGTAGTATTCCATTGTCTACACATACACCACATCTTCTTTATCCATTCATCTGTTGATGGACATCTAGGTTCTTTCCATAGTTTGGCTATTGTGGACATTGCTGCCATAAAAATTTGGGCTCATGTGCCCCTTTGGATTACTACATTTTTATCTTTAGGGTAAATACCCAGCAGTGTGATTGCTGGGTCATAGGGTAGTTCTATTTTTCAACTTTTTGAAGAACCTCCATGCTGGCTTTTCTGCATGGATTGGGAAGGACCAATCATTAAGTCATGTATCTTGGTCCTCAAAACCCAATAGCATGAATTTCAAATCAAAATAGTCCAACTCTACAGACATCTTTATTTTTTACTTCAGACTCAGAGTTCTTGTTCAAGTTCCAAGTTCAGTACTCCGGTACTGAATTGATTCTTTTGGCTACCTATTTATAGATATTTACTGACAGATTCAGTGTTCATTTTTTTTTTTTTTTCTGACTTTGACTCTTGATTTCTTTACATTAAGTAGTTCACCTCAGCCTTTCTCAGGGTTAGGGAAACATGGTATTTGGCTTTAATTTTCACTAAATCCTCCTGGCCAGGATTTCCTGGAATTGTTCCATGACTATTCCAAGTCTTGATTGAAAACTGTGGGTGGAAGGGATAAATGGTAGATTCCAGGTGCTACTGGTTGTCCCCAAATGAGTGCTGGTCCTGGAGCCAAAAGAAACACAATCCCTTGCCTGCTTTAAGGGGTATTTTTATAGTAGTTGTAAACACATGACATTTATCTTGAGAGGTGGCCAATATTTTAAAAATAACTAATAAAATATATTTATAAAAGTCTTATTTCTCCATTATAAAAAAAGACTGGGCTTACTTCATTCCATTCGTGTTATGGAGAGAGTTTGAATATGGAAGAAAAACTTTTTCTGATCCCTCCTTGTCAGTCACAATAACTGAGCATGTCTTACATTCTTAAGCAATAATTGTCATACACCAATCTCTTTATTTCTCCTTACAAACAGTATGAATTCTTCAAGCTTCAGCCTTTATGCTACGTTATCCAGATAGTCTTTGATGAAAGACACTGAAGAGGATTTGAATTGCTCTAGTAGAATGTAATATTTTCAGCAAAAAATCATTGTCTTATTATTAAAGTAGTAACAGTTAAGAGAATAGCCCTTGGAGTGAGACATACTCAACTATAAGTCCAAAATCTACCACTTTCTGTGCAATGTTTGGAGTTTCTACAACTTCCTTTAAGTTATGCAAGAGATAAAACTAGTTCCAAACTCATTTGGTTGTTGTGAAAATCAGATACAGTAAGGCATAAAAGGTTTGCAACATTTCCTGCAAACAGTTTTCATCATTGTTGTCATTTTCCCCCAAGTAAAGGCTCCGTAAACAATTGCCTAAATAAGTACTTGTTGAAGTGCCATTCTGGTGGAAGAGAAAAACACACAAATTACAAAAACAAGTTAAGAGAAAAAAATAATTATAAGTTTGGTAAAGTAATTATAAGTTATGTAAGGTAGCATGGAAAGAAAAGAGCTAAGAAAGAGAATTAAAGGGGGTCTGTGTTAGATAGGATCATCCGGGAAGCCCTCTCAAAGGAGATAACATGAAAGTTGAGCCTTTAGAGATGAGAAGGAACTAGCCACACAAAAAATTAGGATAATAGCATTCTAGGCAGAGACAACAGCACTTACAAAGATCCTGAGGCAGACATGCATGTGAACCTTCTAAACAGTGAAAGACCACTAGTGTATTGGGACAGAATGAATAAGGTCAGGGTAGCACTAGAAATAATCATACAGTAGCAGAGGCAACACAAAGTACCTTCCAGAGTATAGTTTAAGTACAAAGGGAAGGCGCTGGGGCGTTTTAAGCATGGGGATGACAAGATCTTTAGATCTACTCATCTATGACTCACAAAACAAACTGAAGGAGGAAGGATAAGAATTCCTGGAAACATTTAAAATGATGCTTAGAGAAAATAAGTATAAATGCATAATAAAATATTTTCCATTATGACTGAAGTTATTGATTGCCAATTTCAGTGAATTTCATTCACTGCTCTTGCTTCCTTCTCAACTGTTACGAATCCTAAGGGATACTGTGACCCACTTAAAATGGAGGACAGAGAAGAGAAGTAACTGTGCTGGGAAGGCAGGGTTAGATTTACTAAGTGAGGTGGTCATAGTTGACAGTTACAAGGGCCTAGAATAGAAGCACATGTCTGAACTGTGAGAACCACATTAGATGAAAGATGACTTAGAAGATACTATGGGATAGATTTCTTCATTCATATATGGAACATAAGCCATAGCATGGAGGACCATAATGGAAGGGAGGGAAATCTGAAGGGAGAGAAATCAGAGAGGGAGAAGAACCATGAGAGACTATAGACCACAGGAAACAAACTGAGGGTTTCAGGGGTGGGGAGGGGGTAACAGGGTGATGGGTACTGAGGAGGGCATGTGTTGTGATGAGCACTGGGTATTATATGTAACTAATGAATCACTGAACACTACATCAAAAACTAATGATGTATTATACAATGGGTAACTGAATATAATAAAAAAAAAAAAAGAAAGGACAGGATTCTGGTAAAAAATTGGTGAGACATTGTGAGATGCTGACATTCCAGCACCAATATCATAAGGAAACTTAAAGAAAATCAATTTATATGTCAGATAATGATCTTTACAAATCAAGCTACCATAGGGTAAAAAGCCTTTGCCACTATAAGCTTCTTGGAATACTGAGGTTTGTCTTCTCTTGAGGCTGCTTCATTGCCTTCTATTCTTTTTTTTAAAAACTTATTTCATATTAGTTACACTCTTGGCATTAATTAGGACCATTGCCATTTCTATAATAAAGTGTTGTTATTTTAATGTGATATATTGAGTAATTAAAACCATTTCCTCTCTTAAGGAAATTTATTCCCAAGGAAAAGGTTATGGGTAAATGATGGCATGCTCACATTCCCATTACCTGTTCACCAATGACAGATTAATTTGAAAGTATATATAATAGCTGAGCTTTCATTGTTTTTGTGTTTTTGTGGGTTTTTTTTGTTTTGTTTTTGGGTTTTTTTAAACAACAAAACAAAATCATATTACTATGAGATAGTATGATATCTCATACCGTGAGATAGTATGCATCACAAGAATACTTTTGGAATTAGTTTTGACTTTTTCTCTTGGAGGATAAAGGGTAGCTTATTAGATGTCAGCTATAAAGTTCATAACAGCTAATTATCTTTCATTTCACCAAAGCTATAATAAGTAAGAGCAAAAAATGGTGAATACCTACTGTTGCCAGGTAACTGCATCCACCGTGCTTCCTGCCACCTTCATGAATCTGTACAGAACAGAAAGAACAAATAAAATAAGCTGAGGCATAGATTAAGCCAATCCTTGGGCTAAGAGTCCACAGCCACAATTAAGGTCTATCCAGAGCTACTAGAAGTTAAACTATACAGAAGGTTAAAGTAAGGATACTTTAAGCTCTTCACACATCCTTTACCATCTGGAAATCAAGACCCCAATACAGCATGCTGTCTCTCTCTGTCTTCCCAAGCCCATGCCTGATGGTTCCCACATCACTTTCCCCATGCTCAAAACTTCTCTCTCTCATTTCTTATTCTCTAAGGACTCTGAAATCTGCTAGGAAACAAATAAACTATAACATTTCCCAAGGATGGCAACTCAATAGAGCCTTTGAAAACCTCAGGCCTTTCCTTCTGAAAAGAGCCCAGGAAAACCCAGTTTAGTTATATAAGCACAAAGCACTTTCAAATATACTCCAGTGATGGGCTGCCATACCTGAGTGTAGAAACCTGAGCACCACACAGAGAAATCTTTTTTTTAAAGTTTTGAGTTTTATTTAAATTCTAGTTAGTTAACATATAGTGTAATATTAGTTTCAGGAATAGAATTTAGTGATTCACCACTTACATATAACATAGAGAAATCTATTTCTGAAGCAGCTATGTAGTGTTACCTAACATTTGTTCAGTTCAAAAGAGAAACCAGACCTGTTTCCTTTCAAAACACACAGCAATGCCTTGCTACTAATTTCCCAGCCTCCTGTGCTCCTGGAGGTTCTGCCAGAACCAAAGAGCTGGGAGGAAGGATCTAAGGGCCCACAGATGCTGCCAAGTATCATAAATTTCAAGTCTGTGAATAACTCAATTATCAATTAACCTCCATTTTCCCCATCCACAAGTTTTGAGGCCATGTGCTGTCATGGCTATTGTTACTATTTGAAAGAGTTATCACCCAGACACAGGAAATCAAAAGGAGTATTTCAGTTCATTAAGATTTTCCTTCCAACCCTGAGACCCTGGAAGGGAACTTTTCTACAGACAGAAAGAATCTTCCATCAGTATTTCATAACAAAGAACTCTTCCATTAGGAAGGGAGACAGTGTTTTGTCAAGAAGGTCCTATCCTACCCCATCCCAGCATAATCTTGCAGGCAGACACATGGTAGAGGGGTTGCTATGTGTTGCCCAAACAGAGGCTCTGTTTTGCCATGATGTGGAAGAATACTTAGTTTTTGCAGGATTGGAAGTGAGAGAGGGTGCCAGGACTGCTGCTTAACATTGGAGTGAAGTTTATAAAAGAAGATGAAGAGGAACAAGAGGAGGGAAATGGGGGTGGGATAGAAGAAAGAATAGGAGAAGAGAACAAGGAAGAAAAGGAGGACATGGAAGATAGGAGAAGAAGGAGATGAGGAAGAGGAGGCAGGTTGGTTCTTGTCTATATGGTCTTACCTTGTTTTCCCCAGTACCATTCAGCAGTCCAGAAGTAAGAATATGGGAAATGGAACATATGGGTGATCAGGAATGGAACTGGTTTGATGGGCAAGACTAAAACGTAAATGGGGATTGGAGGGAATATAACACATGTTGAGTACCTACTTAGTACCAGTCATTCATGTGTTATTTCTTATAATTCTTAAAGCTATTTTGCTTAGTAAGATGGATATTATTGATTCCATTATGCAGATTACTAACTTCCCTACTGGCTAGAGAAGTAGTGGCTCTAGACATCCCAAACAGCCATTTTTATGGAGTCAGGTCACCCCTCCTAGTAGTACTCCTGGGGAAGCAGGGCAAGACCAAGCAAAGCAATAAATACCAGCTGGAGTATTTCCAAAATGGAAATATTTTATGTAACACTGTCTTCATTTACATATAAAATAACCATAATAAAAATAACACTGACATTTATAGTGCTTTATCATTATAAAATGCTTTTCAGCTTCTTATATGTATAATTTCACATAGTCCTCAAAACAACCTGGTAGGTAGTAAATATTCCTAATTTATACTTAAGGAGGCTATGCTTCCTGGAGGTTCTATGACTTTCTCAAATTCATAGAGCTAGTTTGGACTAAACCCAGGTTCTCTGACTCCAAACCCAACCCTCCTTCCAGGATTCTATGCTGCCTCCAAGCTGCTTTCACTGAGACTCAGAAGTACAAAAGAGACTCAGAAGTGCAAAAAATAAGTTGAACTTTTGCCTTGAGAAAATACTACCAATTTATCCGAAAAAAGAAAAAAAAAACACTAAAAACCAAAAAACAAAACCTGAGCACCTTCTTTGCCAATAGGCTTCCTCTCAGACTTGAGCATTATAGTGCCTACTTGTAAGACAATATGAAGGGTATCAAAGGAGACTGACCCAGGGCTTCTGCTACAAGACGAAAACCATAAAGCCAGAAGACAGAACTGGAGACAATCAGCTATCAGAGTTTCTATTAGAGTACAAACTAACTGCTGAGGGACAGCTGTCAAGAAAGCAGTTAGCTCTACCCTGTATGGTGTTAGAGGTGAGAGAAGCATTGAGAAAAGCTTCACATCACAGATGACACTGAATTTGGCATCGAAAGAAGGGTACGATTTTTGCCATGAAGAACAGGCAAAACAAGGTGGAGTCAAGGTGAGTGTATTCTCAGGAGTCCCTCTTGGCTGATGTCAAGAGACAGGTAAGGGAATGGCAGGAACTCAGTCTGGTCCGGTCACTAGCTGCTAGGCTGTGATGCTACCAAGTCTGGCCTTTATCCCTTAATAACTAGGTATAAGTCCAGCTCCTATTTATCTTTGTATAACTAGTACCCAACATAACATTGCAAAATACAGCTGGCTCTTTTCATGTATATTTTTTGGGTTTATCCTGTGTTTAAACAAATGAGGAGAATTAGATTTGAGTGTCAGGAATATGACTCTGGCTGGGTAAATGTGAAGTGTACTCGTGTGGACAACTGATAGGAAATGACTTCAGAGAGAGGGGATGCTTGGAAATGTGAGAATGAAAAGAGATCCATTGAGTAACACTGGTGGAGCACTTAAGAGGACTGGATGGGTGAGCCTAGTTGGGCAGGAAGCAAAAGAGAGGAGCCCAAAGTTTTAATTGTAGTAATGCCATTGCCCAAGATGGGCAACCCAGGAACAGACTTTTTTTTTTTTTTAAGTTTTTTGGAAATTAGTATTTCCGTATTTTTTTTAAATATTTTATTTATTTGACAGAGAAATCACAACTAGGCAGAGAGGCAGGCAGAGAGAGAGGAGGAAGCAGGCTCCCTGTGGAGCAGAGAGCCTGATGTGGGGCTTGATCCCAGGACCCTGGGATCATGACCCGAGTCAAAGGCAGAGGCTTTAACCCACTGAGCCACCCAGGCGCCCCAGGAACAGACTTTTGATGCTGATATCACCGAATGCATTCCAATCCTCTTGAATATGCCTTAAAGAACTTGAAGTAAATAGTCACTGATGATAACAGCTATGCATTTACAAGAAAATAAGGAGGAAAAAAATCATCAACACCCTGCTTGGCTAAAAGGGTCTGGATAGGCAATTAAGAACACATCTGATTTGGTGTCTTAAAAGTTGGAAATTGGTTCTTTGTGGTATTATAATCTGGAGATCCTGATATGTATTGGATAGTTTGTTCTGCTATAAGTTGATGATTAACTTTGTAACTAACTTTCCATTATTAAAAGTAGCATTATAAAAAGAATGGGAAAACTGAGTTAGGAAAATTTAGAGTAAGTCTAATGTTTTCTCCACCCTAACCTATCCCACATCCCTCAAAAAAACACATGAAATCTGTAATTAAATAGAAAATAGACTGGACCCTTATATAGAATATTATAGTTTACGGAGAAATACTTTACAATTGAATAAAGGAAAAGACTTACTGTGATCCTGGAGAGGAAAATCAATTATTCTCCCTAAACTAATTTATGGGTTTAATGAAATTTTAATTTTAAAAATCCCAGTAGATATTTTTGAAACTTCACAAAATCATTCTAACATTCACATAGAAGAAGCCAAGAATATTCTTTAAAATTGGAATAATGAAGGGACATTTGTTTGATCTACAGTATATTAAAATATACCATAAAACCCACAATTATTAAAACATTCCTAGGAATTAGAAAGGAGATCTTAGGAACTCGTAAAGAGATTAGGAATTGGTAAGGAGAAATATGGAATAGACTTTTAAAAAAGTTATACAGAAGAATTTATTACATGGAAAAGAATTTAGTATTTGAAAAACTGAAGCATTTCTTTAATGATGCTATGTGATTTGTGGCTATTTGGGGGAAAAAAATTAAAGTCAGAGCCTCACCTAAAATTCTATTTCATATAAGAAATCAAATAGTAAAATATAGTTTAGTTTCATTATATTAAAAATATCTCAATTACAATTTAATACTTTGAAACAAATGATATTATTATCTTCTTAACTTTGGTAGCATATTGAAGCAGGAGAAAAGCTGCTTTAGCTTTGAGGAAACAGCAATATTAAATATGTACTCACATGAAAATTGCTATAAACTACATTCTTCTTTTTTCCTTCTTAGTAAAATGAGGAAACCAACTTCAAACATATGGAAGCATTTCTACACTTATTCTGAGAAGGAAAAATCTATTTCACAAATAATGTCAAACAAAATACGCATTTCCAAATTCTACCAAGATGACCAAAGATACCCTTGTTTTTTGAGAAGTGTAAAGAACTCATCTCAAATGAGCAAATGTTCTGTTTTCAGAAGTCTTTGACATGATTTTTTTTTAATACAGAGAAAGAGAAAACAACACAGAAATAACACATAAAGGAAAACAATTAGATAACACCCCAAGGGAGAGACATTTTAAGTCAATGAGTTTGGGGAATTCTCCCCATTTCCATGCCCCTTCCCTGAAAATTAGGACTCTCTATAACTACCCTGTAATCTGTATCATTTCTATCCTTTATTTTTATATCTATATTGGCAATGTGGAAGACAACAAGTCCAAAAATATCATAATTTTCTTTGTTCAGATCTAACATTGATGGATTCTTCTGCTCTCTCATTCTGCCTGTTTCTCAGAAACTGGCCCAAACCACATAAATGAGTAACTTCAACACAGCTGCAGAATGCTCCACAATAGTAATATTAAAGGTGGAATAACATGCACACAGACTAGTGCTGTCAGGAGTGAAATACCTCTGGGAAAGTGGAATTCCGTTTAGTGTCTTGTATTATCCAAGGATTTTCAGCCATCCACTTCCATTCTAATCCCTAGATTTAGGTCAATGAATGTACAAGTAAAAGATGACCCAGGATGTGAATAACAAAAAGGGCAAGATCTTGGTTTTCCAAGGTTGGATGTCTCCATATCTGAATTATGAAGACAGAAATCCCGGATGATTATCCCAGAGAACAGAAGATGTCTGCCCTGATGCTGACATCCAGTCATGCAAAGAAGGGTAAGAGAGTCAAAGGGCAGAGACTTGTATCAAAGGAAATTAGCCAGTGCCAGGCAGACCTCTCAGTATTGGGGGATCTTTCCCATTGGAGACAATCTGCTGCTACAGAAAAGAACAAAATATCCCCTTTCATTGTAAGTTCCTTTTCCTTCCCCAAGAGATCCCAAATCTGGGAGAATTTCTTTCCTTTGTTATCCACCTGCACATATGACGTATCTGAAATATTGTTGAACCTTCTCTCCCAGGGCATATCACAGCTCTCTCTTATAATAAGGCACATCTTTATTCATGGTCTTTGGGGTTTGATTTCTACTTCTGGACCACAGAATGCAACCCTAAAATCTGGAGTCTGAATTTTGCTCCCAGGAAGGAGGATAAATCCTTCACAAGGAACTGGATTTTTAAATGAGTAAAACCTTCAATAAGAGAGTGGTAGTCTGATCTTTTTTCCCTTGTCCACAAAGAGAACTTTGGTTATGTAACTAGCATGAATAAGAAGTGACAGCCATTCTACACAAAGCCTAGGAAAAACCTGTGAGGAAATTATTCATCTTGAGTTATGGCAAACCAGGCATCATCCATTTGGTCCAAAGCCACTTGCTCTTCCATGGCTAGTTCTATATTGAGCTATACAAACTAGGTACTGCATAGAACAAATGATATATTAATCTCTTCTCTCTCTCTTTCTCTCTTTCTTTTTCCCTCATTCCCTTCCTCTTCCTTTCACTCCCTTCCTTCCCTTTTTCTCCCTACCCCTATTTATATATAATATTACATTGGCAGTAAGCTGATAAATAGCATGGCTATATGTTCATTGACTTTAATTGCTAGTGCAGCTCTCTATTTAGGCTTTCCTTCTACCTTATTATTCCGTCAATTTGATAGATTTATAGAGCTTTTAATATAATGGAATTTGAGATGGATGAGATTCTTCAACCAATCTTTCTTGCCAATAAAATTTATATCCATGAGATTTAATTTAAGGGCAATCTTGAATGAAGAAAGAAAAAAATAAGTTAGCTACTATATACTGATTGACAGGCATTTGGTAAGTGGTTTATATAATGTAGAACACTGTAAGGTTGTATTATCACTTTCATTTTATAGATAAAGAACTGTGCTCAAGATCACCCAGGTTATAAGTTGCAGAGCTGAAATTCAAACCCAGTTCTGAGTCTAAAGCCCTTGTTTTAACTATGCAGAGATAGCAATTAGTGATGTGTGTAGTGCTGTCCCCTTTTTTGAAGCCCATGGTAGATATTGGTAATAGATCTCAATATTGTCTCATTAACCTTAGAATTGACCTACAAATCAGGGTACCAGACACTATTACCTAGAACTGGCCCCCAGGATGAAGTCTATTTACTGCTAATGGGGAGTTAAAAGGAGGGAGGCTATAACAAAATGTTTGAAACAAAATGGAGGCAGATGGGAGGTAATAATACATAAAGGACAAAACAAGTTTGTTTGATTAAAATGAAGGCAAATGGCAGGGGGTGGGGGATGATGAGAGACGATGTTGAAACAGATCTGGAAGGCTATGGCTGGAGCTGGAAGGCGCTGGTTAGGGGAATAGTATTATAGACATGTCTTGACAGTCTAAAATGCTGCTAAGGAAGTCCTAAAGACTTGGATACAAGCAAAGAAGGGTACCTGATATGATTTGCCCTGGCTGTGGAGCCTGATAGGAAGGAGGAAAAATGCATCAAGATGTCATGATAAATTTCACATGTAAAACTAAACTTTCCAAAAGCTCAAGCCTTGGTATGAATCTGAGTCTAGGAGTGTGAACACAGTGGAACTAAGGTAGAAAAGGGTTATATATTTTTTTTCTAGTATGCCAGACCATGTGGCTTTGTTAAAAAACAAAGATTCAAGAAAATAGCACCACACAGTAGAAAGACCACAGGCCTAGGAGTCAGAAAGTTACCTGATTTAGGACTTGGCTCCACAGCTTACTAGCTATGTGGCCTTGGGTACCTCGTTTAATCTCTCTAAACCATTTCAAATGGAGGGAACAGCACCTACTTCTCAAGGCCTTGTGAAGATTAACAAGATAACATGCATGAAGAAGTAAGGCTACTGCCTGGCATACTGTTGGCACTGAAAAAAATGTGAGTTTGGTAAAAATTTAATATCTGTGCATCTCCATTCCTTGATCTGTAAAATACAAATAAAACCCACTCTGCCTATATTATAGGGCAGTGGTTCTTATGCTTTGGTGTGCAAAGAATTCCTTGGAGTTGCCGTTCAAAATCCAAAATCTAGGTCTCATCTCACCATATTCTGGTTTGGTAGGTCTAGGCTGGAGCTTAAGAATCATGCTGCATTTTTAAGAAACTCTCCAGGTTCTTCTAATGCAGGAGGAGGACCATGGGCCACACCTTCAACAGATTTTGATTTAGTAGTGCCTGTTAGGGTAAGCCATTCTTGGAGGAGAGAGTAGGGTTCTAAGGGAAAGTAGAAGAAAAAAAAAAAAATAAATAAATAAATGGAAAAAAAAGAAAGAGAGGAAGAATATCTGTGTCAAATCTAAGTCTATATCCCAGGACTCCAGCCTCCTCCAATATTCTTTCTAACCCCATCTGACTTCTCTGACATTGGAGGAAGAGAGAAACATCTTCATCATAATGGGAATAATTGATTACCTTGGATTTGGGGAAAGAATTAGGTTGTTTCTCTAATCAGGAAAGAAGTCCTTTCCTCGGGCGGGGGGGTGGGGCGGGAAGAAAGCAAGTTTGAAAGTTGTAGTCACTAACACAGTGCTTAGCTAGGGAGCAGACTGTTGCAGTAGCCAATGCTTCCTTGTTAATGAGTACTAAACAGCTGCTGGGGGCCTTTTCTCTCTAGAGGCAGAGATGAAAACTCTTTTCTTATGAACTAAGAGAAATAAATTGTTCTCTCCTCCTGTAGTTTGGTCAAGTCATATAACTCTTCCACAGTTGAAATAAAACAGAACAATTATTAGGAATAACATTGTAATAATTACTCTGTACACCAAACTGTCCCCAGCTGTGCATTTTTCCCACTCCAAATGAGAATGTGGTGGTTTCTACACAGGAGTTAGAGCTGTGATTCTGCTCATTATCCTGGCATGTTATTGTAGATAATCTCTAGTTCCTATATGCACTCAATTCTCTAAACTTCTTGCAAAGCTACATAAAGTTATGTGCAAAAACAAACAAAAAAAAAAAGGGAAAAAACCTGCCTTTTCAACTTTGAAATATACTTGTTCTTCTGAACAATAGTGGTTGATATTCTTTTATGTGTCAACTGTGCCAGGAACTGTGCTGAGCACTTTATTTAACTCTATAATAAACCTAAGAAATAGGTAATTTAGTAAGTCCCACTTGACAGATGAAAAGACAAATTTTACAGACATTAAACAATTCCTCAAGATGACCTAGTGAGTCACTGTCCTGGATCTCATCTAGTTGCAAAGTGCATGCTCTTCACCATCTTGCTATTCTTTTCCCCAATCCTACTCACTATAGTAGAAAAATAGTTGTTGTTTTAATGTCTTTATGGAGGAGGGGACTCATGAAGTAAAAAATACTTACGGCCCATAAAAGTCATAATGGGAGCCCAGTAATAGGAACATAGAGAAGCTTTCATCCTTATCCACCCATACAGCCTTCATTCTATCTATGCTTTAAGTACAAGTGGAATCTAAAAATCAGTCTTCCACTTAGAAGAAGAATTAGACACAACTAAAGACAGAAAGTCTGGATATAAGAATGATGAATCACAGACCTGTACTCCTGAAACATATAATACATTATATGTTAATTAATTGAATTTAAAATTTAAAAAACCTGAAAATATAAATAAATAAATAAATTTGCTTGGGGCACCTGGGTGGCTCAGTTGGTTAAGCGTCCGACTCTTGATTTTAGTTCAGGTCATGATCTCAGGGCTCTGAGAATGAGCCCTATGTCAGGCTTCACACTGGGCGTGAAGCCTGCTCAGATTCTCTCTCCCTTTTGCCCCTCCTCCCCACCGCCCCCCACCCCAGCTCCCACACACACATTCTCTTGCTCTAAATAATGATATTGATAATAATAAAATAAAATAAATTTGCTTGTAAAAAAAAGAAATTCTGGATATAAAAAGGAAATTTTTCTGTTTCTGGTTGGTAGACCATTGAGCATATAACATAAATCATGTGGTCTGCTGTGATGGAGGAGGCCATTTTTTGCTGCCTAATTGTCTTTTGCTTTTATTCTCATTGCCCAGATTAGAATACTTTCCACAGCTTTTTGGGCTGCCATGGGAGCTAAAGACCCTGTCTAGCTTTCTGTTCTAACACAGGTTCAGGTTAGAATATTCCACTAGCACCTCTGTAGAATGTTAGAATAACTTCCATTTTTCCCTCATTCAACACATTTGAGTACCTGCTATGCATTAGACTTACTGCCGGCACTGCTTATACACTGGTAAATACAACAGACATACTTCCCACCCTCACGGAGTTTGTCGTCTTTAACCAACAAATAAACATACAATAAATATGTAGTTTTATATTGTGATAAATGCTAAAAAGAGAACCAAGAGAGTGTGTTGATAAAGAATTACTTAGATCAATTACTCAAGGAAGGTCTCTGATAGATGAGGAGAAACTAGCCATGTGGCAAGCAGGGAGAACACTCTAGAAGGAAGAACATATGTGAAGGTCCCCAAGTAAAGAGAAGCCTAGCACATACCAAGCCAATGAGGCATGAGTGAAGTGAGAAAAAGAAAAAACTGAAGAAGATAAGAATGAAGAGGTAAGCAGCAGTAGGGAGATTGAATTTTATTCTAAAAGTAATGAAAAGTCATTAAGAGTCTTTAGCAAGAGACTTATGTTGTGTGAATTATATGTTTGCAGAAGATTTTCTGATACCTGAGTAGTGAATAGATTAGAGAAGTCAAGAATGGAAGCAAGTGCACTGATAACAAGACTGTTAATGCAATCCAGGTTCCAAACTCTCTAAATGATAATTCTTTTGTTATTGTCTGCTCTATCACCATCCCTCCCCCAAAGCAGGGTTCACATTCCAAGTTGTCCAGACATGCTCTTGGAACGCTAGTCTCTCAAGATGGTTCTGAAAATAAGACTCTGGTCAAATAAATGTAAGAAATTGGGCATGCTAACTCTCCTTCTTGGTGATTCAGAATGTAAACTAATGTAGTAAAGGTGCCAGGAAGTGTTTCAGAACATTTGTGTATCCCAGTATTTCTCCGAATTATTGGACCATAGAATGTTTTATCTCTCCTCCTCCAACATAATGTTAATATTCTGCAAAACTGATATTCTCCAGAGCACATTTAAGGAAATGGTACCATAAGTCTTTCTAACCAAGAGTTAATTCATTGTTCTTGGTTAACTGAGACCCCATTTCTCCACTTCCCTATCAATTATTTCAATGGTTTAGACAATATTGTCTGACTCCACATACATTATATGATTTCTTCTCTCCATTTCTACCATCTATTTTCTGTCACTTGTCTTTTTAGTTTTACATTGTAAAGGTTGATAAAGTTTTCCTTCCTTTCAGTAACCATAATTTTCTTCTTTATTTCTGGATCTGGATCTTCTGTGAGACAGCTAATGAGTATCTTGAAATGATCCTCTATATTAGTAACATTTTATCTCAAATTTTCTATGTCTGTCTAAAGCTCTGTGTATGGGAGATTTTCTCTTCCAATTATTTTATTGGACTCTTTTAAGAGCTTATTAGAGATATGATTTGATACAAATTTATTTAATGTACACTTGAAGTGTACAACTCAATAGTTATTTACAGAGTTGTGGAAGCACTAATACAATCTAATTCTAGAATATTTAATTTCAGAAAGAAACCCTGTACCTATGAAGAGTCACTTTTCATTTCCCCACAATCTCCACCAGCCCTGACCCACCACTAATCTACTTTTCATCTCTATCGATTGCCTATTCTGTTCATTTCATATAAAGGAAATCATACAATATGGGTCCTTTTGCGACTGGCTTCTTTCTGCTAGCATAACATTTTCAAGCTTCATCCATGTTGTAACCTGTATTGGTATTTCATTTCTTTTTATTGTCAAATAATATTCCGATGTATGGATATGCCACTTTTTATTTATCCAATCATCAATTATGGATATTTGGGTTGTTTCTACTTTTTGGTTATTATGAATAATGCCACTATGAATATTTATACACATTTTTATGAACATACATTTTCATTTCTCTTGGGTATATAGCTAGGAGTAGAATTGCTAATCATAATGGTAACTCTGTGTTCAACTTTCTGAGTAACTACAAGACTGTTTTCTGAAGCAGCTGTACCATATTACAGTCCTACCAGCAGTGAATGAAATTTCCAATTTCTCCAAGTCTTCTCCAATATGCTTTCTTTTTCTTTTCTCAAATATTTATTCTTGCTTATATTTTTTATTTTGACCATCTCAATGGATATGAAGTGGTATCTTATTGTGATTTTGATTTGCATTTCCCTAATGACTAATGATACTAAGCATGCATTCTTGTGTTTACTGGACATTTGCATACCTTCACTGGAGAAAAGTCTGTGCAAGTCCCTTTTGCTCATTTTTAAAATGGGGTAAGTGTCTTTTTATTGTTAATTTGTAAGAGTTTTTACTGTATATCTTGGCTACAAGTCACTTATCAGATATATGACTTGCAAATATTTTCTCCCATTCTGTGTGTTCACATTCTTGATAGTATCATTTGATACACAAAACTTCTTAATTTTGATGAGGTCGAATTAATCAATGCTTTCTTTTTTTACTTATGTTTTTAGTGATGTACCTAAGAAATCACTGTCTAAACTTCACTGGACTTAATTTCAGTAATTGTAAGTTTAGTTTTAAAAAATATCTTTTTATTCTCTTTGTACCTTTTTTTCCATAGAAATGTGTTTTTCTTTGTTTTTTTGTTTTTTTTTTTAAGATTTTATTTATTTACTTGACAGAGAGAGAGATCACAAGTAGGCAGAGAATCAGGCAGAGAGAGAGGGGGAAGCAGGCTCTCTGCTCAGCAGGGATGCTGAGGCAGATGCGGGGCTCAATCCCAGGACCCTGAGATCATGACCTGAGCCGAAGGCAGCGGCTTAATCCACTGAGCCACCCAGGCGCCCCTAGAAATGTGTTTTTATTTGGTAAATACAATATCTTCCCATATCTTTATAAGAATATTAATTTCAAATTTTTATTTTTAAAATTCTGATCTTGAATTATAATTCTTCTGGGTCAGTTTTTTAATTTATTTATCTTAGGTTTTCTTTTCCATGCTACTGGTTTCCTTCTTAAGACTTGTGATCTTTGGCTATCCATATTTAACAAGTGAGGACTAAGTAGATTCTTCTAGGTAGCAGGTACAGATTTTTCTCAGCTGTTGAATATTTAGGCTTTTTAGATAAGTCTTTCCTTTCACTGGGATCTCTATTTTGTGGGCAGAGCTTGTTCACCAACACACTTCACTTTAGAAAGGGAGTAAGGTAGGGCACAGACAGCCTTTGGGCTAGGGTATATGCTTTATCTCAGTGATTTACTATGCAGGATCAACTCCATTTTAGGGAAACTAGCTTATCCCTAGGCAATCCCTTCAATTTCTTTGGTGAAGGCTTCTAAATCTTGGGTTGGAGAGATTGAGCTGTCCTTACTCTGTATGGGCAGTGTAGAGGACTTAAAATGATGGAGGGGAAAGCTGAGCTGCAAGTGTAGTTCCACTGCAGACAGACTTTTATATAAACCCCTTGGCTTGGTCCCCCTTTCTCACCCCAACCCTTCCTGACTCTGAGGCTATCTGTTAGGTGGACTAGCTATCTTTTCCCAGAGCCTATGTTTTCTGGGTTGCTACTTCCTCACTCTGCTTAATCTGTCAACAGCCTTCCATCTGCTTACTGTCTTAGAGAAATCTGTCAAAAATCTCTCACCTGCTTATGATCCCTCTGTTGTGTGTTTGTTATTATGGATTTATTCTTTGCCAATTTTTAATAGGAGTTGGGATGGTAGTTCCAAGAGGAAATGGAACTTGTGCTCAGGTCACTCTCCTGAAGATGAAGCACACCCAATATTTTTTAAAGCCATCTTTTGTTGTTCCAGGGATAGTATTCCCTGAATATGAAAGTATGTTCAGCTTTGTGTCACTTCTTTTTGAAAAGCTCCCTTTTCTGCATGTGATGGCCCTTGAAAGAGAGATATTAACTGTCCAAAAGGAGGAAGTCATCCTTTATTAATTCTCTCACCCCTACTTTACTGAGATATCCATCAATAAATCATATCTACCCTAATTTCTCTCTATCTTTTCTGCCATTACCTTAACCCAGTCTACCATCATCTTGTAATGAAATGGAATTCCTACTGAGCTCTTTTGACCCCTTACTTTTGTACCTTGAAACCTATTTGGCACAGAGAATAGAGCAGACTTTAGAGTATGTCACTGCTCTTACAAAAACTCTGTAATGGCTTTCCATTGCTTATAGAATAAAATACACAACTTCTTTACCATGGTATACATAGTCCAGTAATGATCCTGTCCTAGCCCATCTGTGTGTTCTCACCTTCTACCACTCTCTTTTTGCTCACTATACTCCCCATCCTTCTATTCCTCAAATGCTTTACCCTTAGTTCTGATTCAGGACATTGACAAACATGACCTAGAATCTCTACCTAGAATTTTCTTCTCTCTACTCAAATACAAAGTAGGTATTCAATAAATATTTATTGAGAGGAAATTTAGTAGTCATCTCACTAGGACGTAAAGACCTCAAAAAAGGCCCAATAAACACACTTTCCATGAATTTCTGTTTTTCTTGACATGCCACATCAGCAAAAATAGATTAGCTCCTTACTCTATAGCAGATACAGCAACAAACTCCAAATAACTTAAAAGAGCCTAACACTGAAAATTTAAACTTTAGGAAGCCTAGATGGAAATGAAATGTGTAAGGGAAGAAACAGAAAAGACTATCAATAAGAACGCAGACAAGAACAATTTTAATAAAAATGAACTTTTGAAACAATAAAAACATGTTTCAAAGTAATAAGAAAAGCAACAGATAAAGATAAAATTGTCATTATATAGATGATGTGTACAAGATTATGAAAGAAAAACAGAAAACTGATATAACCCTAAAAACCAATTCTTACCCTTTTAGATTAAAAGAAAAACTCACTGACTACTGAGCCAGGCATGGCTCAGGTCATTAAGTGTCTGCCTTCAGCTCAGGTCATGATCCCAGGGTCCTGGGATGGAGTCCTACATTGGGCTCCTTGCTCATCAGGGAGGCTGCTTCTCCCTCTGCCTGTTGCTTTCCTGCTTGCACACACACACACTCTCTCTCTCTCTCTCTCTGACAAATAAATAAATAAAATCTTTAAAAAAAAAAAATCACTGACTAAAATGGCCAGTTCACAAATGAGGAAATGAAAATAATAAAACAAGCATTTTATTAGGTACTTCCCACATGCTAGTCCTGAAGAAATAAACATGAAGATTCTATCTCTGTCAAACTGGAGTTTTATCCTAATTGGGAAGATAATTCTGTTTAGTCCTGTAACTACCTAAGTAAAAAAGCTTAGTTCTCTAAAACTGAAGCTAAATATAAAGATTTACACAAATTACCACAATTTACTTAAATCACTATATAATGATTTACAATGCTTCACAATCACATTTGTGCATACTGATCACATTCAAATCGAGGAATTTAGAACCATCTGTTGAATAAGATAGTATTCACTCAACAAGCTTTTATAAGACACCTACTATATTCATAGGTTCTGAGGCTAAATGAATAAAACAGACGAGGTCCTGGTCCTAGTCCACAGTCTACCAGGGAAGGCAGATATTTAAATAAATAATTTATCAATAGTTTGATAAGTGCTAGCAAAAAAACCCAAAAAACAAAAAACAAAATGCTATTATAAGGACAGAGGAGGTAATAAAAAATCCTGCCTGAGAATGTCAGAGAACACTTATTGGGAGGAGGAAAAATGAGAGGAGAGTGATATTCCAAAGAAAATAACACAAAATAAAAAGGGGCAAAGGTAAAAAGTGTCTAACCTCTCCCAAAATTTACATATACTTTGATGTAGCTAAGGGCAGGCTGTGCACAGAGGTATAGCTGATTACTAGCTGCAAAGTGAGGCAGTCACTGGACCCTATAAGCCAGGAGTGCTTGTGAAAACATCCGGACTTCAAGCAAGAGAGATCTGACCACATGTTGTATTTTTTAAAAAAACTACTCAGAAAATCTATATGGAGAAATTATTAGAGTCTGAGACTAGATATAGAGAAACCATTCAGGAAGAAGAAGGATAAGATTTAAAATAAAATTGAAAAGAAGATGGGATGTGAGTGATACTAAGAAGTCAGAAATAACAGAAGTTAATAATTAACTAATGGACTATGTGAAAAAGGAGAGGAATGAATATAAAATGGCCTCCTGGTCTGCACCTCAGGCAAAATGGTTATAGTGTTATTAACCAAACCTGGGATAGGGGAAAGGAGACAACATAAGGTTTTGGAAGATGTTCAATTCCTTTCATAGTTAACAGAATTCAAATTTAAAGAGTCATGAGGCACAGTCTTGCATTAATTAAAATAGAGTAAATTTTTAAAAAATGACTATAATCACTGCTGTGGGGTATTGGGGGAAAAGATGTACTAATACATTGCTGCCCTACAACCTGGTGAAGTTGTTCTGAAAAGAAATTTGGCAACAAATATAAAAGCCATAAAAATTACCATGTTCTTTGACCCAGAAACACAACTTTTTGGAATATAGCCCAAGGATATAATTCAAAAGAAATAAAAAACCTATTTGTATAAAGATGTTTATAGCTGTGCTATATATTACAGACAAAAACTGGAAGCAGCCCAAATGCCCAACAGTGAGGGAACGTTTAAGCAGACTTCGGTACATTAATGCAATGGGATCTCTTATTGCTATTAAGAATGACAAATATGAGAACTATGTAGAAATAAAAAAGGGCAATATAAAGCAATGAGTTAAAAATGCAGAACTCAAAATGATGCATATAGAATGATCGTAACTATGTAAAATTATATATGTATAACCAGGAGTACTGGAAAATACTACAGAGCTGGTAATTTAGAGTGCTGACATTTTTGTTATTGTTGGTTGAGTTGCTGGGAATGTTTATGTGTTTCAAGTTAGAATTCACTATATATTTAGTACAATCACATTAAGAAAGATAAATCTCCATTTTTTTCCAACACATAAAATTTTAAAAAGTGCTCATCAGTACCTTCCCTTTCCCTAAGTGATTTTCTCTAGTCTCTTGAGTCCTGTTAGTTTTTGGATGTATGAGGAAGTGGAACCCACACATACTCCATGACCTCCTAACTTAATCAAATGCCACCCCTTATAGTCATTCATAGAACCATGTAACTTTCCTTGGTATTGTTCTAGTTTTAAGATCAGTTAATTAATGTCTATGTCTCCCCCATCATTTTGCATGCTCCATGAGGGCAGAGAAAGTATCTGTTTTTGTTTATTATTACAATCCTAATTCCTAATATAATACCCAGGACATTGCAGTTAACTCAAGAAACATTTTCAGGATGAATAAATGATTAACCCTGTAGGTCATGTTACTGAGAGGGCATTGCCAGTTCCATGACAATACACTGATCAAATCATTAAAGAAAAAGGACAATCCAAAAGAATAACTACATGGGTTAAAAAGATAGTTACTGGCCTAGCTTTATTATGTATTATGAACTATGTATTAATAAAGTTCTATACATGTGGTTCTTATCCCTTAACTGTAACACATAAAATGAAATCAGCCTCTCCTTCTCCATCACACACACACACACACACACACACACACACACACACACAGTAATTTCAAAGTTCAGCGAAAGTATGCAAAAGGAAACTAAGAGCTGCATTTGTGGATAGGGACCAACGTCATGAAATTGCTGTGTAAAAAAAGGGGAAGTTGCTCCTGAGAGAGAAGGAAAGAAATGAAAAAGATGGGGGGAAAGGACAGGAGCTGAACTAAGGGCTTAGGGATACTTTGTAAAAAGGAAAATGCCTAAAATTAAATTTTGGATTGTTAATGTTGTTACAGTGTTAATCCATGTGCCTTCCCAAACCTTCAGCAATGTCTGCTATGTTCATTACCTTAGATTAAGACTAAGCCAACACAAAAGGGAGGATAGAGTTAAAGAGCCATCAAGTCACAAGGGCCATCATAGAGTTTGGCCAAGGTTTCTCTCCTCTGATAATTTCTGTTTGTACTTGTATAACATTTATCTAACCTCATTTGGAATGTGCACTTCACTGGTACTCATCTTTCAATTTTTCAGGAATAACTATAGCTATCTCAGAGTATGATAGGATTGCACATAACAGGTGCACCTTGGTGCATACTCTGTGCTCCAGGGGAACTTCTAACTCTCCCAACATCATAGTTCCCACCCTTTCTGCTCTAGTCACATCTCCACTTTAGGTCCTGGATTCAACATACAATTTCAGCCTACCTCCTACCATTCCCTCAGATGTTCCCTCCCACCCTGTATAACTGAATCTAACTTGCTTGTATTCGATCTGGGCTGGCCCAGCAACAGGACTGGGCACAGAACATTTAACATAGTGACTCATCCATAACCAGTGCTTAAAGATGATTATTAGATTCAGTCAAAATCAATTAAACATGGTAACAATTCTCTAGGATATCTTCTAATGAATCTATCAGTTAAGTAATGCTTTCATCTACAAGTAGCATTAGTTTTTCTAAACTTTTTAATCCAGCTATATTGGCCAGGGTTTTGTCAAGCTTTACTTTCTATAAGTGGTTATAAGAAAAAAGTAATAATATTTTGACTTTTTAAAAATAAAAATGTGATGAAATGCTATAATATTACATGTGCTTTTTAAGAGAATGTAATCCCCTCTTAACTGCCCAGAAGATTGCAATATCCTTCCCCAGTCCCATTACCTTCTGCTGACTATGGAAAGCCTGGAGAGATGAAAAATTCTTCTGCTGTTTGATGGAGAATCACTGATTTAGAGGTGGGGAAGTTACTATGAAAAAAGTCTCTCCATCCTTCTTAAGACCACAAATAACTCAGAAAAGTACAAATACATTAATTCATTATATTTATGAATAGTCTTACAAGAACTGCTAAAAAATATGACCTACCCATCTAGGAGGGCAATGACGTTCTTCCTGGGCCGCCCAATATTAGGGCCATACAAACTGGCTCTGGAGTAAATCCGGATGGGTTGCAACAGGCTCTTCAGCTGGATGTAATCCTTTCCCAACTGGCTGCCATTTACCGCCCGGCCATGCATGGTTCGATAGTTATTTGGCTCTAGATTAAAAGCAGACATGCAAGTCAGAGTTGAGAAGGTTAAGACTCTGCCAACCCCTTTCTGTCCACAGACTTTCTTCTTTTTTCTTAACAATGTGAATAAAATAACCGAAAAGAGAGTGTAAGCTAGTTTAACTTGAAGAATTATCATAACAAAAAGTTAAATGCCATTTTAGCATTCTACTCATTTTCAAACAATCTTCACATAAGATCACCTAATCCACAAGACAGAGATCGTGCTGATTTTTGGGTGATACTTTATAACGAATAGTCTACTGGACTGAATAGTGTCCCCCAAAGTTCATATCTACGTGTAACTACAGAATGTGACCTTATTTGGAAATAGAGTCTTTGAAGATGTAGTTAAGATGAGGTCATATGGGATTAGGGCATGCCCTAAATCCAGTGACTGGTGTCTTTATAAAAGAATGAATGGCAAGGGGTGCTTGGGTGGCTCAGTGGGTTAAGCCTCTGCCTTTGGCTCAGGTCATGATCTCAGCCCCGTGTCAGGCTCTCTGCTCAGCAGGGAGCCTGCTTCCCCCTCTCCCTCTGCCTGCCTCTCTGCCTACCTGTCTCTCTCTCCCTCTCTCTCTCTGTCTCTGTCAAATAAATAAATAAATAAAATCTTAAAAAAAAAAAAAAAAGAATGAATGGAGAGGGAAATTCAGGTACACAGACACACTGGGAAGAGGGCCATGTGTCGACAGAGGCAAAGATTGGACGATTGCTGCTATGCGAAGGATTGCTGGCAGCAGCTACTAAAAGCTAAGAAAGAGACATAGAATAGATTCTCCCTTAGAGTCTCCAGAAGGAATTGACACTGGCAATGCTCTGATTTCTGGCTTCTGGTTCCCTGAACTGTGAGAGAATACATTTCTGTTGTTTTACACCACCAAGCTTACAGTAATTTTTTATTTTTTTTATTTTTATTTTTTTAAAGAGGTCAACTCCATGTTCTTTTTTTTTTTTTTTTAGAATTTTTATTTATTTATTTGACAGACAGAGATCACAAGTAGGCAGAGAAGCAGGCAGAGAAGGGGGAGGAAGCAGGCTCCCAGCAGAGCAGAGAGCCCGATGTGGGCCTCGATCCCAGGACCCTGGGATCATGACCTGAGCTGAAGGCAGAGGCTTTAACCCACTGAGCCACCCAGGCGCCCCACAGTAATTTTTTATGAACAGGCTTAGGAAACTGATACAAATGTTAACAAAGGACAGCTTTATAAAGATGGCCATTGTATCAAAAAGAAAAAAGTCTTAAAAATAAAAAAAGAAAAAGGTCTTCATGTTCAATAACAAAGTGGCTGGGTGAAATAATTTAGAGCACAACACCCTCCCTCAGTTTCTATTAACTTGGTAGTTCTAAAAGAACAAAGAAAGTCCTAAAAACCAGCAACTCCACTGCTGGAGGGAGCTAACTTGATATGGAATTAAGCACATGCTCCAGGTAAGGCCAATACCTTGGATACCTTAAGATTTTGATACTGGTAGTGCAGAAGACTTTCAAGAAATTTAACAGGGAGATTTAGGGAATATGTCAGTCTCAGTGGGCCTTGATAAGCTCACACATATGATATCACTTTTACCACTGTGACTCCTGACTTAAAAATAGTTTATCTGGAGTTAATGTTATATTCTATATATATTCTACATGGTTTCCTCAATGTAAAATGTCCAGCACATGCAGGAACACATCTCTGCATGTGACCAGACCCACTAATTAAATATAAGTAACTCAGTTACTGCAGTCTCAGATGGACAGCCTCACTATTGCAGATCTGTAATTTAAATGCATACCCCTTGTAGTCTGGAAGGCTGTGTATGCTCTGGAGAGACTGGAGAGGGCACTAACTATCCATGTACTTGCAGATGATTGTGAAACAGCACATTTATAAAGGAGACATGAGAAGGCATGCCAGAAAGGAGAAGCCCATGAGAATTAGCAACTGTTTGAATTTGGAATATGTTCTCCAACTCACACACAGATCCATTTGCAAAACATGGAAGCCTTACTGGTGCAAGGTAAGCACAACCTCTAATCAAACATTGTCTCACCATTAAGCTATGCTGATTCAGGGACAACCTTTAGGAAGCTGGCCTTAAGAAATGATTTAAAAAAATAGAAAAACTTAAGATACATCAGCAGCTACACGATGCAAGAGAGACAGACTTTACAGTTATTTCATGTAAATTGCTAAACAAACAAAAAAGAAACAACGAAACAACCTCTGGGATGGAGGATTCAGAATCCAGAGTTGTTCCAACATATTAGTTAGAATGTATAGTTTTCAACAAGAACAAAAATCACAGCATGAAAAGAAATAAGATAGTGTGACCCATAAACAAGTAAAAAAGCAGTCAATAGAAACTATCTCCTAAGGGACCCAAATGTTAGACTTCATGGGCAAGGAATTAAAAACTACTATTATAAAGATGTTCAAAGAACTAACAGGAATAATATAAAATTAAAGGAAAGTATGACTGAAGAGACAGAGTTTATAAAAAAAGTTTTCAAATGGAAATCTTGGAACTAAAATGACTTTTCACATATAGAGGAACACAAGGAAATTATCAGCTGAATTTTTACCAGAAATAATGGAGGCCAGACTGTAGGATGACATACTCAAAATGCTAAATTAAAAAAAAAAAAATGTCAGCCAAGAATTCTATAGGTAGCAATCTATCCTTCGAAACTGAAAGCACAATTTAAACCTTAACCAGAAAAACAAAGGACACAATTTGATGTGAGAAAATCTGCCTGCAAATGAGAAATGGACACTTTTAGGTTGAAAGGATATGATACCAGATGATGACTCAAAATGACACCAAGGAATAGAGAACACTAGTAATGGCAATTGCATAGGTAAATATAAAAGACAGTTGAAAATATCCATTACTCTTTTCTTAACTAATTTAAATAACAGTTACATAAAACAGAAATTATAAAACTGTGTTATTGGGCTTATGATACATGAAAACGTGATATTTAGAATAATAAAGGCACAAAGGAGGGGGAAATTGTGTTCTATCAGAGCAAATTTCTGTAGTTACCTGGAATTAAGTTAGTATTATTCTAAAGTAGATTGTAATGAGTTCTGATGTATTACAATAAGAAACTACTATGAAAATAAAAAACAAAATAAAAACAAAGAAATTAAAGTAATATTTTAGATAATATCTTCTCTGAATAAAAAGGTAGTACAGGAGAAACAGGAACAAAAAAATGAAATAAATGGAAAACACCAAGATGGCAAATAGAAATTCAACCATATCAACAATTACATTAAATGTAAATGGACTGAACACTCCAAGTAAAAGCAGAAATTTTCAGGGACTTTTAAAAGTCGGCTCCACTGGGAGACATTGCTCCAGAGGCTAAACCGGGAGGAAACCCAGGCGGGGTCAGCGTAATCCCAGGTCCCGCGGGGTCACAGAAGGACTGGGGGTGTCTGAGTGCCGCAGAGCTCGCAGGTATTAGAGTGGGGAAGCCGGCTACAGCAACAAAGCCGAGGAGTGAGCTCTCAGCCCAGGGTTACCTTGTGCCGGTAGCAGGCTGGGTGGGTTCGGAGCACGGCCGGAGGCCACGGAGGCGGAAGCAACCGGGCGCTTTCGCCAGGTTCCAGCAACTGACTGCTTTCCTACCGGCGCGATAGCAGGCCAGGGAGGCGGGGCGGTTCGGCGCTTTGCTCAGAGGGCGCACTGAGGAGCGGAACCCCAAGCTCTCGGCTCCTCCGGGCCAAGAGACTGGGAGGCCGCCATCTTCATTCCCGTCCTCCGGAACTCTACAGAAAGCGCTCAGGGAACAAAAGCTCCCGAAAGCAAACCCGAGGGGATTACTTAGCCCGGCCCCTGGCAAGGGCGGTGCAATTCTGCCCGCGGCAAAGACACTTGAGAATCCCTACAACAGGCCCCTCCCCCAGAAGATCAACAAGAAACCCAGCCAAAACCAACTTCAGTCACCAAGAACAGCAGAATTCCACAGGAGGAGAAAGCAAATCTTATCTGGACAAAATGACAAGGCGGAAAAACTCACCTCAAAAAAAAGAACAAGAGGCAGTACCGAAGGCTGGAGACCTAATCAACACGGACATTGGTAACATGACAGATCTAGAGTTCAGAATGACAATTCTCAAGGTTCTAGCCGGGCTCGAAAAAGGCGTAGAAGATATTAGAGAAACCCTCTCCGGAGAGATAAAAGCCCTTTCTGGAGAAATAAAAGAACTAAAATCTAACCAAGTTGAAATTAAAAAAGCTATTAATGAGGTGCAATCAAAAATGGAAGCTCTCACTGCTAGGATAAATGAGGCAGAAGAAAGAATTAGTGACATAGAAGACCAAATGGCAGAGAATAAAGAAGCTGAGCAAAAGAGAGACAAACAAATACTGGACCACGAGGAGAGAATTCGAGAGATAAGCGACACCATAAGATGACACAACATTAGAATAATTGGGATTCCAGAAGAAGAAGAAAGAGAGAGGGGAGCAGAAGGTATATTGGAGACAATTATTGGAGAGAATTTCCCTAATATGGCAAAGGGAACAAACATCAAAATCCAGGAGATGCTAAGAACGCCCCTCAAAATCAATAAAAATAGGTCTATACCTCGTCACCTGATAGTAAAATTTACAAGTCTTAGCGACAAAGAGAAAATCCTGAAAGCAGCCCGGGAAAAGAAGTCTGTAACATACAAGGGTAAAAACATTAGATTGGCAGCGGACCTATCCACAGAGACCTGGCAGGCCAGAAAGAACTGGCATGATATATTCAGAGCACTAAATGAGAAAAACATGCAGCCAAGAATACTATATCCGGCTAGGCTATCATTGAAAATAGAAGGAGAGATAAAGAGCTTCCAGGACAAACAAAAGCTGAAAGAATTTGCAAACACCAAACCAGCTCTACAGGAAATACTGAAAGGGGTCCTCTAAGCAAAGAGAGACCCTAAAAGTAGTAGATCAGAAAGAAACAGAGACAATATACAGTACCAGTCACCTTACAGGCAATACAATACAATACTAAATTCATATCTCTCAATAGTTACCCTGAATGTTAATGGGCTAAATGCCCCAATCAAAAGACACAGGGTATCAGAATGGATAAAAAACCAAAACCCATCAATATGCTGCCTACAAGAAACTCATTTTAGACCCGAAGACACCTCCAGATTTAAAGTGAGGGGGTGGAAAACAATGTACCATGCTAATGGACATCAGAAGAAAGCTGGGGTGGCAATCCTTAGATCAGATCAATTAGATTTTTAGCCAAAGACTATAATAAGAGATGACGGAGGACACTGTATCATACTCAAAGGGTCTGTCCAACAAGAAGACCTAACAATCTTAAATATCTATGCCCCTAACATGGGAGCAGCCAACTATATAAACCAATTAATAACAAAATCAAAGAAATACATTGACAGTAATACAATAATAGCAGGGGACTTTAACACTCCCCTCACTGAAATGGACAGATCATCTAAGCAAAAGATCAACAAGGAAATAAAGGCCTTAAATGACACACTGGACCAGATGGACATCACAGATATATTCAGAACATTCCATCCCAAAGCAACAGAATATACATTCTTCTCTAGTGCACATGGAACATTCTCCAGAATAGACCACATCCTGGGTCATAAATCAGGTCTCAATCGGTACCAAAAGATTGAAATCATTCCCTGCATATTTTCCAACCACAATGCTCTGAAGCTAGAACTCAATCACAAGAGGAAATTTGGAAAGAACGCAAATACATGGAGACTAAACAGCATCCTTCTAAAAAATGAATGGGTCAACCAGGAAATTAAAGAAGAATTGAAAAAATTCATGGAAACAAATGATAATGAAAACACAACGGTTCAAAATCTGTGGGACACAACAAAGGCAGTCCTGAGAGGAAAATATATAGCGGTGCAAGCCTTTCTCAAGAAACAAGAAAGGTCTCAAATACACAACCTAACCCTACACCTAAAGGAGCTGGAGAGAGAACAACAAAGAAAGCCTAAACCCAGCAGGAGAAGAGAAATCATAAAGATCAGAGCAGAAATCAATGAGATAGAAACTAAAAAAACAATAGAGCCAATCAACAAAACTAGGAGCTGGTTCTTTGAAAGAATTAATAAGATTGATAAGCCCCTGGCCAGACTTATCAAAAAGAAAAGAGAAAGGACGCAAATAAATAAAATCATGAATGAAAGAGGAGAGATCACAACCAACACCAAAGAAATAAAAACAATTATAAGAACATACTACGAGCAACTCTACGCCAACAAATTTGACAATCTGGAAGAAATGGACGCATTTCTAGAGACATATAAACTACCACAACTGAACCAGGAAGAAATAGCTAACCTGAACAGACCCATAACCAGTAAGGAGATTGAAACAGTCATCAAAAATCTCCAAACAAACAAAAGTCCAGGACCAGACGGCTTCCCAGGGGAGTTCTACCAAACATTTAAAGAAGAATTAATTCCTATTCTCCTGAAACTGTTCCAAAAAATAGAAATGGAAGGAAAACTTCCAAACTCATTCTATGAGGCCAGCATCACCTTGATCCCCAAACCAGACAAGGATCCCACCAAAAAAGAGAATTACAGGCCAATATCCTTGATGAACACAGATGCGAAAATTCTCACCAAAATACTGGCCAATAGGATCCAACAGTACATTAAAAGGATTGTTCACCACGACCAAGTTCATTCCGGGGCTGCAAGGTTGGTTCAACATCCGCAAATCCATCAATGTGATACAATACATTAATAAAAGAAAGAGTAAGAACCATATGATACTCTCAATAGATGCCGAAAAAGCATTTGACAAAGTGCAGCATCCCTTCCTGATTAAAACTCTTCAAAGTGTAGGGATAGAAGGCACATACCTCAATATTATCAAAGCCATCTATGAAAAACCCACCGCAAATATCATTCTCAATGGAGAAAAACTGAAAGCTTTTCCGCTAAGGTCAGGAACACGGCAGGGATGTCCGTTATCACCACTGCTGTTCAACATAGTACTAGAAGTCCTAGCCTCAGCAATCAGACAACAAAAAGAAATTAAAGGCATCCAAATCGGCAAAGAAGAAGTCAAACTATCACTCTTTGCAGATGATATGATACTATATGTGGAAAACCCAAAAGGCTCCACTCCAAAACTGCTAGAACTTGTACAGGAATTCAGTAAAGCGTCAGGATATAAAGTCAATGCACAGAAATCAGTCGCATTTCTTTACACTAACAACAAGACAGAAGAAAGAGAAATTGAGGAGTCAGTCCCATTTACAATCGCACCCAAAACCATAAGATACCTAGGAATAAACCTAATGAAAGAGGCAAAGAATCTATACTCAGAAAACTATAAAGTCCTCATGAAAGAAATTGAGGAAGACACAAAGAAATGGAAAAATATTCCATGCTCATGGATTGGAAGAACAAATATTGTGAAAATGTCTATGCTACCTAAAGCAATCTACACATTTAATGCAATCCCTATCAAAATCCCATCCATTTTTTTTTTAAGAAATAGAACAAATAATCCTAAAATTCATATGGAACCAGAAAAGACCTCAAATAGCCAAAGGAATATTGAAAAAGAAAGCCAAAGTCGGTGGCATCACAATTCCAGACTTCAAGCTCTATTACAAAGCTGTCATCATCAAGGCAGTATGGTACTGGCACAAAAACAGACACATAGATCAATGGAACAGAAGAGAGAGCCCAGAAATAGACCCTCAACTCTATGGTCAACTAATCTTCGACAAAGCAGGAAAGAATATCCAATGGAAAAAAGACAGCCTCTTCAACAAATGGTGCTGGGAAAATTGGACAGCCACATGCAGAAAAATGAAATTGGACTATTTCCTTACACCACACACGAAAATAGACTCAAAACGGATGAAGGACCTCAATGTGTGAAAGGAATCTGTCAAAATCCTTGATCCTTGAGGAGAATGCAGGCAGCAACCTCTTTGACCTCAACCGCAGCAACTTCTTCCTAGGAACATCGCCAAAGGCAAGGGAAGCAAGGGCAAAAATGAACTATTGGGATTTCATCAAGATCAAAAGCTTTTGCACAGCAAAGGAAACAGTTAACAAAACCAAAAGACAACTGACAGAATGGGAGAAGATATTTGCAAATGACATATCAGATAAAGGGCTAGTATCCAAAATCTATAAAGAGCTTATCACACTCAATACCCAAAGAACAAATAATCCAATCAAGAAATGGGCAGAGGACATGAATAGACATTTCTGCAAAGAAGACATCCAGATGGCCAACGGACACATGATAAAGTGCTCCACATCATTAGGCATCAGGGAAATACAAATCAAAACCACGATGAGATACCACCTCACACCAGTCAGAATGGCTAAAATTAACAAGTCAAGAAATGACAGATGCTGGCGAGGATGTGGAGAGAGGGGAACCCTCCTACACTGCTGGTGGGAATGCAAGCTGGTGCAACCACTCTGGAAAACAGTGTGGAGGTTCCTCAAAAAACTGAAACTAGAGCTACCCTATGACCCAGCAATTGCACTACTGGGTATATATCCTAAAGATACAAACGTGGTGCTCCGAAGGGGCACATGCACCCGAATGTTTATAGCAGCAATGTCCACAATAGCCTAACTGTGGAAAGAGCCTAGATGTCCATCAACAGATGAATGGATAAAGAAGATGTGGTATAGATACACAATGGAATACTATGCAGCCATCAAAAGAAATGAACTCTTGCCATTTGCGACAACGTGGATGGAACTAGAGGGTATCATGCTTAGTGAAATAAGTCAATCAGAGAAAGACAACTATCATATGATCTCTTTGATATGAGGAAGTGGAGATGCAATGCGGGGAGGTTGGGGGGAGGTAGGAAAAGAAAAAATGAAAAGATGGGATTGGGAGGGAGACAAACCATAAAAGACTCAATCTCAAAAAACAGACTGAGGGTTGCAGGGGAGTGTGGGGATGGGAGAGGGTGGTGGGGAAATGGACATTGGGGAGGGCATGTACTATGATGAGTGCTGTGAAATGTGTAAACCTGGTGATTCACAGACCTGTACCCCTGGGGATAAAAATACATTATATGTTTATTAAAATAAAAAGAAATAAAATAAAAAAAAGCAGAAATTTTCAGGTTGAATAAAAATCTAAGATCCAACTAAAGAGACAGACTTTAAAATAAAAGACACAAATAGGCTGAAAGTAAAGGATGAAGAAGATATGCTATTGAAACATGTAACCATAAGAGAGTTGGAATGACTATACTAATACCAGATAAAATAGACTTTTTAAGGCAACAATGTTACTAGGATAATGCAGGGCATTTTATAATGATAAAGGGACAATTTTTTGGAAGGTATAACAACTATAAGCATAGACATACCAACAACAGAATACCTGAAGCATAATTAAAGAGAAAAATAGAAAATCCAGCAATTATTGGAGACTTTAATACCACATTCTCAGTAACTAATAGAGCAACTAGACAGAAAATTAGCATTGATATAGAAAACATGAAAAACACTATCAGCCAACTTGACCTGATTGATATCTATACAACACTCCACCCAACAACAGTAGAATATTCATTACTTTTTTTTAGTGCATATAGAATGTCCTTCAGGACACACCATATGGTAAGACATAAAACAAGTCTCATCTATTTAAAAGGATTAAATTATATAATGTACGTGCACTGACTACAACAGAATTAAAAGAGAATTCAACAGAAAGAAATTTGAGAATCTATAAATATTTGGAAGTTAAACAAATAATCCATGAGTCAAAGAAGAAATCACAAGGGGAATTAAAAAATATTTTTAATGAAAGTATAATGTGTAAAAACATATGGGATGACACCAAACGCACAATCCATGAAAGAAATAATTGATGAACTGGACTCCATTAAAATTTAAAACATTTGCTCTGCAAAAGACAGTGTTATTAGAATGAGAAGATAAGCCACAAACTGGGAGAAAATACTTGCAAAAGATATATCTGATAAACAACTGTTACCCAAAATACACAAAGAACTCTTAAAATTTAGAAACAAGCAACCTGATTTAAAAATGGGACAAAGATTTCAGTAGATACCTCACCAAAGGAGATACACAGATGGCAAATAAAAATATGAAAAGATTAAAAAAAATGAGAAGATGTTCCACATATGTTATCAGGGAAATGCAAATTAAAACAACAATTAAGGATGCCTGGGTGGCTGTTTGGGCATCTGCCTTCAGCTCAGATCATGATCCCTGGATCCTGGGATGAAGTACCACATCGGGCTCTCAGGTCAGTAGAGTCTGTTTCTCCCTCTGTGCATCCCCCTCTGCTCATGCTCTTTCTCTCTCACTTACTCTCTCTCTCTCTCTCTCTCTCAAGTAAATAAATTTTTTAAAAATCTTAAAAAATATAACAAAAAAAAAATTAAGCACCACTACATGCCTATTTGAATGGCCAAAATTTGTTAACACTGGCAGCACCAAAAGCTAGGTAGAATGTGGAGCAAGAGGAATGCTCATTCATTGCTGGCAGGAATGAAAAATGATATGGTCACTTTGGAAGAATTTGGTTTCTTAAAAAAGAAAACATATTCTTACTATATGATGCAGCAATTGTACTCCTTGTTATTTATGCAAAGGAGCTGAAATCTTATGTCCTCACTTTTGACTACACATGAATTTACAGCAGCTGTATTCATAATTGCCACAACTTGGAAGAATGAAGATGTCCTTCAGTAGATGAGTGGATAAATGAACTGTAGTACATCTACACAATGGAATATTATTCAGCACTAAAAAGAAATGAGGTAACAAGCCATGAAAAGGTATGGAAGAACCTTAAATGTATAACAGTAAGTGAAAGAAGCTAACCTGAAAAGGCTACATACTGTATAATTCCAACTATTTGACATTCTAGGAAAAACAAAATTAGGGACAGAGTGAAAGAGTAACAGTTGGCAAAGTTTAGGGACAGGAAGGAGGGAGAAACAGATGGATCACAGAGGATTTTTAGGACAGTAAAAACACTTTCATAACACCATAGTGCTGGATATATATCATTGTACATTTGTCCAAATCCACAGTATATTCACACTAAAGTGAACCATAATATAAACTACAGACTTAGGGTGATTATGATGTATTATTATAGGATCACCAATTATAAAAAATGTCTACCTTTCTTTCAAATTTTCTGTAAACCTAAAACTGTTCCCAAAAAGTGTTTTTAAAAAATTAGAGAAACAAAGAGACATGAAAGATGCACAGAAAGAAGGCCATGTGAGAACAGAGTGAAAATTTGGCCATCTGAAAACCAAGAAGAGAAGCCTCAGAAGAAACCAGATCTGCTTATACTTGCTGATCCTGGACTTTGGGCTTCCAGAACAGTGAGAAAATAAATTTTTGTTGTTTAGGAGAAAAAAACACTCCCATATTAGAAAAAAAGAATGATCTCAAATTAATAATCTAAGCTTCTATGTTAAGAAAGCAGAAAAAGAAGAGAAAACTAAACCCAAACCAAGAAGGAACAAGACAATAAAAATTAGAGTAGAAATTAATGATATTAAAAAGATAAGAGAAAATCAATAAGAGCAAAAGTTGGTTCTTTGAAAAGATCAACACAACTGACACACTATTATCTAGACTGACCAAGAAACAAAAGAGAGAAGTCACAGACTACCAAAATTAGGAATGAAAGAAGGAATGACACTAAGGACCTCAAAGTAATTAAAAAGATGAGGGACTACTATGAACAATTTTATGCCATTAATTTAGACAACTTACATAAAATGAAAGATTTTCAAGAAAGATACAAATTACTAAAATCAACCCAAAAAGAAACAGAAAATCTGTATAGGCTTATAACAACAGAAGACTTTGAGTTAATCATTAATAATATGTCCATGAAGAAAGCCCGGATCTTGATGGATTAATTGGTGAATTCTATCAAATATTTGAGGAAGAAATAATACCAATCCTTCATAAACTCTTCCAGAAAATGGAAGAAAAGGAAACACTTCTGAATTCATTTTATGAGGCCAATATTCCCCTGATACCAAAGTCAGACAAAGATATCATAAGAAAAGAAAATTAAAGATGAATGTTCCTCATAAATATAAATTCAAAAATCCCCAGCAAAATAGTTACAGATTGAATTCAGCAATATATAAGAAGTATTACAATACAACGGCCAAGGGGGATATATACCAGGAACGCAAGACTAATTTAACATAAAAAAACCAACTAATGTAAAATATCATACTAATGTCTGACCTAAAACACAGTATCACCTCAATAGGTGCAAAAAAAGAGGCATTTGACAACATCCAACACTCATTCCTGATAAATATTCTCAACAACTATGAATAAAAGGGAAATTTTTCAATCTGATAAATAGTATCCTAGAAAAACCCACATATTTAATGATGAAATACTGAATGCTTAATGGTAAAACATCATATGTCGTAGTGAAATATTTAATGTTTTCTCCCCAAGACTGTGAACAAGCAGGAATGTATACTCCTGAGCTTATCTTCAACATTTGTATTAGAGATTCTAGCCAGTGTAGTCAGGCAAGGAAAGAAATAAAAAATATCTAAATTGGATAGAAAGAAATAAAACAGTCTTTATTCTCAGACAATATATCCTGTATATAGAAAACCTTAAACAACTCACACACATGGGGTGAAAAAACACAAGATCTAAAAAACACGTTCAGCTAGTCTGAAGGATAAAAGATCAATATATAAAATTAACTGTATTTCTAAATACCAGCAATGCACAATACTTAAATGAAATTAATAAAATAATTCCATTCATAATTGCATGAAAAAGAAAAAATACTTAAGATTAAATTTCATCAAAAAAGTGCAAAACTTGTTCACTAAACTACAAAACATTGTTGAAATTAAAAGATGAATAAATGGGGAGATAATCTATGTTCGTGGACAGGAAGACTTAATATTCTTAAGATGGCAATTCTCCCCAAAATGATCTATAGATTCAATGTTATCTCTATTAAAATTCCAGCAGGTTTTGTTGAGGAAATTAAATGCTGTGTGGAAATGCAAACACCTAGGATAGCCAAAACAATTTTAAAAAAGAACAAAGTTGGAGGATTTATATTTCCCAATTTCAAAACTCATTACAAAGCTATTATACTCAAGACAAGGTAGTGCTAGTATAAGGACAAATGTACTGATCAGTGGCACAGAATTAGGAGTCCAGAGATAAATCCTGTTTTGGTTTACTTTGACAAAAGTGTTAAGAGAATACAATAGGGATATTGTATAGTCTTTTTTACAGGAAAATATAGAAATATATATAGAAATATATAGAAAATATAGAAAAAAAATTTTGTGGTTTAGAGTTAAGCAAAGAAATGATACCAACAGTATGATCCCTAAAATGAAAAACTGATAAATTGAACTTTATCAAAATTTGAAACCTCTGTACTTCAAAAGATGCCATAAAGAAAGTGCAAAGACAAGTTATAGACTGGAGAAAATCTTTGCAAATCATACATTTGACAAAGAACTTGTATCCAGAATATATTTAAAACTTTTATAACTCAATAATAAGGTAACTCAATTAAAAGGGCAGAAGATTTGAGTGGACATTTCACCAAAGAAGATGTAAGAATGGCTGATAAGCACATGAAAAGACACACAACGTCATCTGTCATTAAGGACGTGCTAATTAAAGCCATATTAAGATACTACTTCAAACTCACTATAATGGTTATAATCAGTAGACATTAACAAGTGTTTCCAAAGATGTAGAAAAACTAGAATCCTTATACTATAACTATACTATAACTATAATGGTTATAATCAGCAGACATTAACAAGTGTTTCCAAAGATGTAGAAAAACTAGAATCCTTATACATTTCTAGTGAAAATGTAAAATGGTAGAGCTACTTAGGAAAATATTTGGCAGTTGTTAAAAATAAATGTGGTGCAAAAACAATGAATACTGTTATGCTGAAAAGAAATAAAAAATTAAAAAAAAAAACCATAAACTTACCATATGAATTAGCAACTCTACTCCCCTCCTAGGTATCTTCCTAGGAGAAAAAAAAGCAAATATCCACACAAAGACTTATATGTGAATGTTTATAGCAGTATTATATCAAAGCCCCAAAGTAGAAATAATCTAAATGTCCATCATCTGGTAAATGGAAAAGCAAAATGGGATATATAGCCATACAATGGAATACTATTCAGCAATAAAAAGGAATGAGTTACTTTTATATGCTACAACATGGATAAACTTCAAAAACATGATAGGTGAAAGAAGTCAGATGCAAAAGACTATTATATAATCCAATTAAAGAAAGTGTCCATAAAAGACAAATCTATAGATGGGAAACAGATTAAGATTTCCTGAGACTGGGCATGGTTATAGGGATTGATGGCAAATGCATATGAGGGAACTTTTTGAAGTGATGGAAATGTTCTAAAATTGGACTTCCAAGATGTTTGTTTAAGTATATAAATTTGACAACTGAATTCTGAAATGAAGAGGAAGGAAGGGAGAGAAAGAAGGTGAGAGAGGCGAAAAGGAGAAAGTGAGAGAGCAGGACAGGAGGGACTGAAGGCAGGGGTATATTAATTCATTGTCACAAAAAGAATAGGGTCAAGTTGAATACTTCAGTTTGAATTACTAAAGGGCAAAAATGTATGAGAGAACATAATGATGAACTGTTTTCAAATCTTATTTATTACCTATCTTCTCTACTAGAATGTAGGCAGGGTTATTTATCTGTTATTTACTCTGATATCTCTCAAAATATAAAAATATTTTATATCTATACAAGATATTGTACCTTTGGTACAATACTAGGAAGTCAACAAATATTTGTTGAATGAAAGTTGAAGGAAGTGAAGAAAACTAAGAAGTTTTAGTACCATTAAAAAACCCTCATAGGGTAATAAAATAGATTACCTCCTTTTCTGTTAGAAGTCCCAAATGCATCACATTGCCTGATTTCAAGCTATATTACAAAGCTTTTATCACCAAGACAGCATGGTATTGGCACAAAAACAGACACATAGACCAATGGAACAAAATAGAGACTCCAGAAAGGGACCCTCAACTCTATAGTCAATTAATCTTTGACAAATCAGGAAAAAATATCCAATGGATAAAAGACAGTCTCTTCAATAAGTGGTGCTGGGAAAATTGGACCACTACATATAGAAGGATGAAACTGGACCACTCCCTTACACCATACACAAAGATAAACTCAAAATGGTTGAAAGACCTCAGTGTGAGACAGGAATCCATCAAAATCCTAGAGGAGAAGATAGGGAGTTACCACTTCAATGGTAACTGGCCATTGGTGGCAATTGGCCACAGCAACTTCTTTCAAGACATGTCTCCAAAGGCAAGTGAAACAAAAATAAAAATGAACTTTTGGAACTTCATCAAGGTCAAAAGCTTCTGCACAGCAAAGGAAACAGTCAACAAAACTAAGAGGCAGCTCACAGAATGGGAGAAAATATTCGCAAATCCCATTACAGATAAAGGGCTGATATCCAAAATCTATAAAGAACTTCTCAAACTCAACACTCAAAAAACTAATAACCCAGGCCAAAAATGGGCAGAAGACATGAACACTTCTCCATAAGAGACATACAAATGGTTAACAGACACATGAGAAAATGCTCAACATCACCAGCAATCAGGGAAATACAAGTCAAAATCACAATGAGATACCACCTTACACCAGTTAGAATGGCAAAAATTAATAAAACAGGAAACAACAAATGTTGGTGAGGATGTGGAGGAAGGGGAACCCTCTTAAACTGTTGGTGGGAATGCAAGTTGGTACAGCCACTCTGGAAAACAGTATATAGGTTCCTCAAGATGTTAAGAATAAAGCTATTCTATGACCCAGCAATTGCACTACTGGATATTTACCCCAAAGATATAGACATAGTGGAAAGAAGGGGCACATGCACCCCAATGTTCGTAGCAGCAATGTCCACAATAGCCAAACTGTGGAAGGAGATGAGATGCCCTTCAACAGATGGATGGGTAAAGAAGATGTGATACATATACACAATAGAATATTATTCAGCCATCAGAAACAATGAATAGCCACCATTTGCATTGACATGGATGGAACTGGAGGTGATTATGTTAAGTGAAGTAAGTCAAGCAGAGAAAGACAATTATCATATGGTTCCACTCATGTGGAACATAAGCAATAGCATGAAGGACCATAGGGGAAGGGAGGAAAATCCAAAGGGGTAGAAATTAGAGATTGAACCATGAGAGACTATGGATCCCGCGAAACAATCTGGGGGTTTCAGAAGGAGGGAGGGTTGGGGGAGAGGGTAACAGGGTGATGGGTATTGAGGAGGGCATATGCTGTGATGAGCACTAGGTGTTATACTTAACTAATGAATCATTGAACACTGTATCAAAAACTAATGATGGGGGCGCCTGGGTGGCTCAGTGGGTTAAAGCCTCTGCCTTCGGCTCGGGTCATGATCCCAGGGGCCTGGGATAGAGCCCCACATCAGGCTCTCTGCTCTGCGGGGAGCCTGCTTCCTCCTCTCTCTCTCTCTCTGCCTACCTCTCTGCCTACTTGTGATCTCTGTCTGTCAAATAAATAAATAAAATCTTTAAAAAAAAAAAAAACTAATGATGTACTATACAGTGGCTAACTGAACATAATAAAAAAATTTTTTAGTTTTTTAGAATAAAAAAAAATTTTTAAATGCTCCAAGTTCCTGACATAGATCTAGCATTTACTGCTGTCTTTACCAATTCTCTTTACCTTTTTCAATGTATTTCCTCACCTAGGAAGTGAGGAAATACTTAAAGGGCTCTTCATTTAGCACTTTAAGATCCAAATAGAAGAGTATTTGGACTTGCTATGTAAACTAAATAGTATGTAAAAATAGGATGACAAAATTGTTAACAATTACAAATAAACTCCCAAGGAGGTAACTCAAAGGTTTTTGTCACCAACTGGTGGCAGAAAATATGCATTGTATGCCCTTTAAAATAGAAAAGACAAACACAGTATTTTTTTTTTTTTTTTTGGTAACAGCAGTACCGAGATATAATTTACATCCATATAATTCACCAAATTAATGTATTTAATTCAATGGTTTTAAGTATATTTACACAGTTGTGCAATCATCACCACAACAAATTTTAGAACATTTTTTTCACCCCAAAAGAAACCTCAGACCCTTTAGCAGTTACCTCTCATCTCGGCCACCCCTAGCTGTAGGCAACCACTAATCTACTGTCTCTTTAGATTAACTTATTTTGGACCTTTTATATAAATATGTGACTGGGTTTTTTAATTTAGCATAATCTTTTCAAGATTCATCCATGTTGTAGTGTGTATCAGTGCTTCATTCCTTTTTTGTGGTCAAATAATATTCCATCATATGGCTATACCACATTTTATTTATCCATTTATCAGTTGATGGACATTTGGGTTGTTTCCACTTTCTGGCTTATATGAATAATGCTACCACGTGTAAGTTTTTCTGTGGACATATGTTTTCATTTCTCTTAAATATATACTTAAGAGTAGAATTGCTAGGTCATTTGGAACTCTATATTTAACTTTTGAGGAACTGCCTGACTGTATTCCAAATTGGCTACACTGTTTTACATTCCCACCGGCAGTGTATGAGGGTTCTGATTTCGCCACATCCCTGCCAACAGTTGTTATCCTTTTTTTATCATGGGCATCCTAGTGGATGTGAAATACTATCTTATTGTGGTTTTGATTTGCTTTTCCCTGATGGCTAAAGATGTTGAACATCTTTTCATGTGTTTTCTGGCCTTTTCTATTTTTCTTTGGAGAAATGTCTATTCAGATCTTTTGGCCAATAGTATTCTTTCAACTGTTTCTTGCATTGTCCTTAATATGAAGTGAAACAACACAGCAAATGATACCACAGTTCCAAGTAGGTGTAGATTCACTAAATCTCCTGTACTTCACTATTTGGTCTTTTCCTATCTAGAAGGTCGATTCAGTGGCCAAATATCCGAAGTGTTATCTGGGTTATTACTCTACAGATAGTCTAACTGAGGCTATACTCCAGTCCAACTTATTTTTTATCTTGTCAATTCAGAGGAAATAACATCCTTACTCACCATTTCCCAGTTCCCAAGAAATGTTGTATTTTTTGCTGGCACTGTACTTCAACAGACTCAGGGCACTAGAACTGTTCCAGGAGTTATTGGGATTACGACGCAGTGCATTTAGAGCGAATATCAGGTGGAGTCCAGAGCAATCAGCAAAGTTATAAAGTTTGTCTAGAGACCTGGCTGGGAAGAAGCAGGAAAAGAGTTGTAACTTTAAAATCAACATTCCAACAAAAGGAAAATATTAACTACTATAAAAGCCCTTTCTATGAGCTTCCTGCTAATTAATTCCTGCTAGGAATTATGCAGAGAGGTTTCAAAAGGATTATCTTACCTCTTGGTTCAGGGTATATTTTGAAGTGATTTTAGAAAGCAGCACACAGAATTCTAGAAACAGGTTGCAAATTAGCAACCAAGTCTGTCCATAGTATGTTTTATTTGTTAACAACAACAACAAAATGGAATTGTTAACGTTTAAAAATGGAAGGTATCACAAAGTAGCTTGATTTCTAGCTTCTCTTGAAAAATAAGACAATCTGACACTGCTGGGTCTGTATTCCTTTGTGGAATGATAGGAATAGTGTTGGGAGGCAAGGCCAAGAGAGACGACTCACAGACAAGTCTTGAATATAGCTCAACCTAGCTGCACTTCAAAAAAAGTTTACTCAATTCCACATTTCTAATATTTTTGAGAATGGAAACACCATTAGTGTAAATATATTCATTGTATTTTTGATCCCTGATACCATCAACTCTACTCACCATGTGTCCCATACCCATCCCATTCCTTCATATCTATTGTCTCCATTCTGGTTCTGGCTCTCATTTCCACTTGCATGAATTACCACAACAATATCTGTGCTTGCCTGTCTAGATTCATCTTCCTTCCAATCTCTTTCATCAGTTTCACTCACCTGTGAAAACCTTAGTGGATTTTTAAGACTTTCCCTCCTTAGTTCAAGGACTCTACAACTAAATCAGAATTTTCCCCAACTTCAAGCCTCTCTATTGTGGTCTATGAGTTCTTTGTTGGTGTCCCCCAGTTCTATCTATTATAGAATCCCTTGCTCCACTAGTGTTTGCTCTAATTATTCTCCTCATTTGGCATGACCTTTCCCTCTTTTAAACATATTCAGATCTTATTTGTCCTTTTAGACAGTGTTTTACAAGATATGGATGATATGACTTCAAGTGCTAAGTAGACTGAAAAAACAATTTAGGTTAATAATTATGTACAGGGGTTCACATTACCCTAGTATTCATTATCCAAGTCCTTAGAGCAGGGTTCCTCAAATGGGGTTCTGTGGAACACTAGGGGGTTCTACAAAAAATGATAGAGTGACCAAGGTGCCTTATTAACAATTGTTGTAAGTCTTTCAGTCTTGGAAAGCAGAAGCATGATCACTTGGTTGAGTCCATTAACAGTTTCTGATGCGGGGTATGGGGAGGCTGCCATTTTTATCTTCTTACATATATGAGAAAGTATTTTTTAAGAGGCACCAAGAACAAGGACAGAAATTGTCTCATTTCAGTTGAAAATAAAAATCCATGGGAACTTATCTCACATTCAACCCAGAGTCTAGTAACTATGCAACAGCAAAAGGCAGAGGTTTCACATTAAAGAAATAAACTTTTTATTTTTAGCTCCAAAGTAGAAATTAAAATTAAAACGTGTTTATAAGCCTATTAAAGTGGTACATTGGAGGGGGAGAAGAACCATGAGAGACTGTGGACTCTGAGGAACTAACTGAGGGTTTTGGAGGGGAGGGTGGTGGGAGGTTGGGTGAGCCTGACGGTGGGTATTGTGGAGGGCACGTATTGCATGGAGCACAAGGTGTGGTGCATAAACAATGAATTCTGGAACACTGAAAATAAATTTTAAAAATAAATAAAAATGTTTTTAAAAAGCATATTAAAATGATCATGAAACCAATACATGTGTATACTAATTTTACAATTATCTTGCATGAGCTTGACCAAGACACTCATTAAGAAAATGGCTTCTTTCAAAGTCTTATATAAAATTGTGTCTTAGGCTATAAATTCATTCATATTGCTTTGAAATAAAGTTTTATTAACTTTATTATTCAACATTGTTAATTTATTTTCACATTGAGAACAACATTAATTATATTCATAAACTTTATTTAAGCAAGTCTAACAAGTCTGCCTTTAGAAAAATTATATCCCATTTTGGCTTAAACCAGTTATTTAATAAAAACATATTATGTTTGCCTGTAAGTTTTCAAATTCATGAAAAGGAAAGAAAGGGACTAATTTCAATAAAGAAAATTAATGACTTGTTTTTTCTTTTTCTTTTTAAGAAAGGTTGTCTAAGAGGTTATTGTTAATTTTGTCTTAAATCTGGATCTGATTTTATTTTTTTTAAGGTCAGCTTTATTAGGGTACAATTTACATAGAGTAAAATTCACTCTTTTTTTCCCCTTCTTAATGTCTATCACCCAGTTACTCCATCCCCCCACCTCCACCCCTCCAGCAACTCTCAGTTTGTTTCTATGATTGAGAGTATTTTATGGTTTGTCTGCCTCTCTAATTTCGTCTTGTTTTATCGTTTACTCTCTTCCTCTATTATCTTCTGTTTTGTTTCTTAAGTTCCCAAATGAGTGAGATCATATGATAATTGTCTTTCTGTAGCTGACTTATTTTGCTTAGCATAATACCCTCTAGTTCCAACCACATCATTGTAAATTGTAAGATTTCATTCTTTCTTATGGCTACTATTCCATTGTACATATATACCACATATTCTTTATTGATTCATCTGTCAATGGACATCTCAGCTCTTTCCATAGTTCGGCTAATGTGGACATGGCTGCTATAAACATTGGGATGCCGGTACCCCTTCGAATCACTACATTTGTAGGTAAATGGAGTAAGACTTCTTTGGGCTAAATACCCAGTAGTGCAATTGCTGGGTCATAGGGTAGCTCTATTTTCAAGTTTTTGAGAAACCTCCATACTGTTTTCCAGAGTGGCTGCACCAGCTTGCATTCCCACCAAGAGCATAAGAGGGTTCCCTTTCTCTGCATCCTTGCCAACATCTGTCATTTCCTGACTTGTTAATTGTAGCCATTCTGAATGGTGTGAGGTGGTAGCTCACTGTGGTTTTGATTTGTACTTCCTTGATGCCAAGTGATGTAGAGCTTTTTAAAATGTGTCTGTTGGGGCGCCTGGGTGGCTCAGTTGGTTGAGCGACTGCCTTCAGCTCAGGTCATGATCCCGGACTTCCAGGATTGAGTCCCACATCGGGATCCCAGCTCCTTGGGGAGTCTGTTTCTCCCCCTGACCTTCTCCTCTCTCATGCTCTCTCTCATTCATTCTCTCTCAAATAAATAAATAAAATCTTTTAAAAAAATAAAATAAAAAATAAAATGTGTCTGTTGGCTATTTGTGTTTCTTTGCAGAAATGTCTGTTCATGTCTTCTACCCACTTTTTTTAATCTTTCTTTGTAACTTAAAAAATTAACATACAATGTATTATTTGCCCCAGGGGTACAGGTCTGTGAATCATCAGGCTTACACATTTCACAGCACTCACCATAGCACATACCTTCCCCAATGTCCATAACGTAGCACCCTATCCCTACCTCCCCACCCTCCAGCAATCCTCAGTTTGTTTCCTGAGATTAAGTCTCTTATGGTTTGTCTCCCTCCCGATCCCATCTTGTTTCATTTTCTACCTCCCTAGTCTTCATGACTTGCCACTCTGACTCTCAAATTCTTCATATTAGGGAGATCATATGATAATTGTCTTTCTTTGATTGACTTATTTCGCTCAGCATAATACATTCTTGTTCCACCCACGTCATTGCAAATGGTAAGATTTCAGGGTTTTTGATGGCTGCATAGTATTCCATTGTATATATATACCACATCTTCTCTATCCATTCATTTGTTGATGGACATCTAGGTTCTTTCCATAATTTGGCTATTGTGGACATTGCTACTGTAAACATTCAGGTGCCTGTGCCCCTTTGGACTACTACGTTTGTATCTTTAAATAGCCAGTATTGCGATTGCTGGGTCATAGGGTAGCTCTATTTTCAACTTTTGAGGAACATCCATACTGTTTTCCAGAGGGGCTGTGCCAGCTTGCATTCCCACCAACAGCATAGGAGGGTTCCCCTTTCTCCACATCCTTGCCAACATCTATCGTTTCTGACTTGTCAATTTTAGCCATTCTGACTGGTGTGAGGTGGTATCTCACTGTGGTTTTGATTTGTATTTCCCTGATGGCTGGTGATGTTGAGCACTTTTTCATGTGTCTGTTGGACATTTGGATGTCTTCTTTGCAGAAATGTCTATTTATGTCTTCTGCCCATTTTTTGATTGGATTATTTGTTCATTGAGCATTGAGTTTGAGAAGTTCTTTATAGATCTTGAATATCAGCCCTTTATCTGTAATGTCATTTGCAAATATCTTCTCCCATTCTGTGAGCTGCCTCTTGGTTTTGTTGACTGTTTCCTTTGCTGTGCAAAAACTTTTTATCTTGATGAAGTCCCAATAGTTCATTTTTTGCTTTTGTTTCCCTTGCCTTTGGAGACATGTCTAGCATAAAGTTGCTGCAGCCAAAGCCAAAGAGGTTGTGGCCTGTATTATTCTCTAGGATTTTGATGGATTCCTGTCTCACATTTAGATCTTTCAACCATTTTGAGTCTATTTTTGTGTATGGTGTAAGGAAATGTTCCAGTTTCATTCTTCTGCACGTGGCTGTCCAATTTTCCCAACACCATTTGTTGAAGGACTCTCTTTTTTCCACTGGATATTTTTTCCTGCTTTGTCAAAGATTAGTTGACCATAGAGTTGTCCATTTCTGGGTTCTCTATTCTGTTCCATTGATCTATGTGTCTGTTTTTGTGCCAAAACCATACTGTCTTGATGATAACAGCTTTGTAATAGAGCTTGAAATCCAGAATTGTGCTGCCACCAGCTCTGGTTTTCATTTTCAACATGCCTTTGGCTATTTGGGGTCTTTTCTGGTTCTATACAAATTTTAGGATTATTTGTTCCAGCTCTGTGAAAAAAATTGATGGTATTTTGATAGTGATTGCTTTAAATGTATAGATTACTCTAGGTAGCATAGACATTGCAACAGTATTTGTTCTTCCAAACCATGAGCATGAAACATTTTCCATTTCTTTTTTTCTTCTTCAATTTCTTTCATGAGTGTTCTATAGTTTCCTGGGTACAGATCCCTTGCCTCTTTGGTTAGGTTTATTCCTAGGTATCTTATGGTTTTGGATGCAATTGTAAATGGGATTGACTCTTTAATTTCCCTTTCTTCTGTCTCATTGTTAAAGTATAGAAATGCAACTGATTTCTGTGCATTGATTTTATATCTTGACTTTACTGAATTTCTGTATGAGCAATTTTGGGGTGGAGTCTTTTGGGTTTTCCCCCATAGAGTATCATGTCATCTGCAAAGAGTGAGAGTTTGACTTCTTTGCAGATTCATATGCCTTTTAACTTATTTTTGTTGTCTGACTGCTGAGGCTAGGACTTCTAGTACAATGTTGAATAGCAGTGGTGATAGTGGACATGCCTGCCATTTTCCTGACCTTAGGGGAAAGGCCTCAGCTTTAGTTTTAAATAGAAAGGAAAAAAAAAAACAAACTATCTTTGTACTTACCACATATCACATATCATACTCAGTAGCACTGCATACTCAATAGTATGATAGAAATTTGTGGTAAGACTTTTAGCCCTACTTGGGTAAGGTATAAAAAAATCAAGTATTAAATCTTAAAAAGGAAAAACTGAAGTATCTTCTATCTATACCACTGACATACACTGGAGTTGGTATCCTTTGTGGGAAAGGGGAACATACAAAAGAATAGGCTAAGAAGTTGGCTAAACAGATTCTGAGGAAACTATCACTGCCTGTTTAAATGAGCATTGGCAATTATTATTAGATAACAATATCTACAACTAAATGATCTCTTTAACATATTATGAGATTTAGATATTTTTATCCAGAGGTTCCCTGAAACTTGAGAGTTATTTCAAGTGTTCCTCTGGTATAAAAAGTTTGAGAGAAAGCACTCCTAGAATTAAAGAATTCATAGGAAAACAAATCACCTGAACACCAAAATATTTGCTCTTGGCTGAGAATTGACTTAAACATTCTTTTCACTTGACAAAATCCTCATTAAACAAATCAATAATGTTTTTAATTTCTCCAATATAATGCAAACCCATTATAAATCTATTAGAAAGCCAAGTTACAAGTCTGAGCTAAAGAGTCAGGATTTCATGAAATCAATAAAAATAGCACCTGATAACTACTCAAATCACAGGCAAATCCACTAATAAATAAGGATCTAGAAAAATTAGGTCAGCTAGCTGAACAAGAGAAAACTCACAGGGATAAAAATAGGTTGCTCAAAAATAATTTTGAATATTAAAAGATAAAGAGAGGTCTTTTAGTATTTATGCTCATGTCACAAAAGTTAAATTATTTTCTCAGAAAAATACTCAATATTCAATTAAATAATATTCTATTCATTGAAATTGTTCATAGTTGCAATAAGAGCTTATAATTTGTTATACTTATTTTCATAATTTTGGTGTCATTTAGAAATCACACTTTTGCATCAAAATTGAACATGAATGACTAATATTCTTTTTAGGTAGACTGATTCCTTTAAGTGCCTATATCTAGAATTAATTACCTTTATATGATGAGAATTTCCTGTGTAGTTTTCATGTATATTAGAAACACACACACACACACACACACACACACAAAACCACACACAAACACACATAAAAAAAAAGAAAAAAGAAAAACAAATAATATATACATATATATCAAACACAAAAGCACATCAAACCAATGATTTCATGGAGCTTATGGTTTAAGACAAGGCAAAGGGATTTATACCCCCCAAAAATGTTAATACAGAAAAAAGTATGGGGAAATAAAAATATAGATGGCTTGTTAACATGACAAAAATTGAGAACTAAAGCACTAGAAGTTTGGGAAATAGCTCTTTAAGGATAAGTTTAAGTCCCGCCTCCTTATGAAGCCATTCCTGAACACATCAATCTCCCTACAGTGACCACAACTTTCTCTAAACACAGGTTCTATAACATATGTAGCATGTGGGTTCTTGTGTCATTTATGGCATTATCTTAGTTTGGGATTTACCTCTAGATTTAGTCACTTTGCCAGAGTGAATGGCTTGTTTTCTGTTAACCTGCTAAATTCCTTAAGGATTGTTCTGTAATTCATTATAATGTAATGTTCTGTAATGCTTCATAGTATCTATCTGAGAACAATTTCCTGCTTTAAATGCTAAAGTATTCTCACAACCCAAACCTTTTTTGTTGCATGTAAGTGGTCTAGTAAGAGATTGAAAGGACCCAAAGAAAGATCTGTGTAGTAATTATTATTGCTAGCTCACATATATACTCGAAAGTTTATTAGAAGATTACATATATTTAAAAAAAGATTATATACATTTGAATATAGAGCATTTAGTAGATGCTCAACAAATGTAATCTTCCTATCTGCTGTCAGGGTCCATCCAAGCAAGCAGATACTTAAATATGACTGTACTCTCTCCACCAGAGGGTGCCAATGTCTCTATGTCCTCTGGACATGTTCCCTGCCATCTCATATGAATAGATTTCTAAGCAGCCTTGTTGCAAAGGCAGTTGAAAATGAGCTGGGGCTTGAGATGAAAAGGAGAATAGGTTTGGGAGTCACCTATATAGTGCTGACAGCTGATGCTATGAAAGTTCTTGAGGCTTCTGAAGAACAAAATGGTTGAGGATGAAATCTTAAATGTTTACATAAAAACGTCAGGAAAAAGGCAGAGAAGAAGGAGGGCACAGAAATGTTATCTTAAGGAACCCCAAAGAAGATAGTTTCAAGGATATGCTAGTCAATGACATTACATGTTAGTGAGAAATTGAGAAGCAAATGGACTGAGAAAAAAAGTCATCACAGTTAATCAAACAGTGAGGTTAGAAACAAAATTTAGGTTGGGGTATAGACTTAAAGAATGAGCGGTACAGAACAAGGAATAGAATCTGGACATTCACCTTATTTGCTGAAGTTCTGTGGCAGTAACAGGAAGAAAAAAAAAAAACCCACAAAAGTTACTGGAGAAGTACCAACAATAAGTTTAAGAAAAAAAAAAAATCAACATCAAGACCTTGTTTTGTCAAAAAGCCATTTCTTCAATAAGGGTAACCTCAGCTTTATATTATAAACACATAAGATCAATGAATTCACACTAAGATATGCATGATGGCCATTTTCCTTGGTTTCCTCAAGACTTAGTACTTTAAAAACAAAGTAAATAAAAACAAAGTTGACAAACTGCAAACCAACAAACACAAAAAAATAAGATTCTTATTAAAATCTAAACAACTGGTGGCTGAAATTGCTAGTAGGATTCCTTCATTTGATAAAGATTGACTGAGCACCAAGTAATATCATACACTTGAAGGTTATAGCAATGAACCAAACAGAAAACAGGTCCTACCCCTGTGAAGTTTATGTTTAGTGTAGTTGTCATGAGGTACAAAGGCGGAAGTAAAGCAGGGGGAGGGAATTTAGAACCAATGGAAGAGTCATGCTATTCTAAAAAAGCTTCACTGATAAGGTAACATTTAAGCAAAGACCCTATGGTAGTATGAGAGTAAATCAAATGGACTTAAAGGCAAAGGTCCAAGACAGGTATGAGACTGATGAATGTGAAGAACAACAAAGAGCCCAGTGTGGCTGCATTCAGAATGAATGACAGGGAAAGCAGTAGGAGATGAGGTCAGAGCAGTAGGATTTTGTTTTGTTTTGTTTTGTTTTTTTTTTACCCCGAATGACAGGAAAGCACTGGCTGGTTTTGAATATGACCCAATTTACATTTTAAAAGCATTAGTCTGGCTGTTGAGCTAAAAAGAGACTAGAAGAGGAGGAGAGGGAAAAGGTGAAAGCAAATAAAGTGGGTAAGAGTCTATGGTAATAATTCAGGCAAGGGATAACTGTCTTGGACGAGGGTGGTATCAGCAGTGTGGTTAAAGTGGCTGGGTTCCTGGGATATTTTAAAGGTAGAGCTGATAATATTTGCTGAAGGATTAGATGTGGAATATGCAGAAAAAAAGAGGTCAAGGAAAACTCTAAAGTTTTTGGCTGGAGCAACCAGCAAATAAACTTGACATTGAAGAAGGAAGTGTGGAAGATTAGGAGAAGAAAAGAGGGGAAGACAAAAGTTAGTCAGCTCCCATTATAGCAAGAGCCAACTATGCCTTCACTGTTCAAGTCTGCTCCCACCCTCTAAAAGCATACTGGACTGTTTGCCAAAGAGAAGGTACCATGTCTGCCTTCTAAGCATCCATTTCAATGTCTGATACATGATAAGCCTTAATAAATCTCTAACTCATGCAGGTATTATTTAGGTCCATTCAATGTCACTTATACTCTGTACCATAAATACCCAATCTCAGTAATCATTATTCACTATAGCAAGATCACTCTTGATTATGTCTATTACTCCATACTGTTAAATCCACTCACATAATATACTTATTGCTAAGTGTTCAGTTTGGACTGAATAATATGGGGGAGGTATAGGAGACTATTCACCAGTGGCTGGAAAAACAAGGAATTTCTAATGGAAGCCAGAAAGGGATGTGAGAGTGAAAGCAGAGTGAGGTGAACTCTTTACCAACTCTGTCTCTTGTAATTCAGAGAGAAATCATCATTTAATGGGGAACTATTTGAATTAGTGAGTACAACCAATAAAAAGGGGAGCATTTTAATTGTAGCTATTTAGAGAGAACAGTTTGAAAATTGCCTGGGAGGAAAACACAGCCATTTCACAAAGACTGAAGATATCTTTTTAAGCTAAGAGCTAATTTTAATAGGAAGAGAAATATCTCAAGTTTAGTCAGGGCAATGAAACCTTAACTAGGTTATAAAGAAATCAGACTAAATGTCTATAATGACTGAAGCCGCTGAAGGAGAATGAGATTTGGGAAAATCCTGTGACTAAAAATCACAACACTCTCAAAGACTGTAGGACAGAAACTAATTATTGTATGAATCAATTTATCTAGATTTAAAGGGAAAACTAAATGCCAGTGAGCATAATGGGACCTCTGGGTCCCATCAGAAGTCCACCTAAATCATGACAGGAAAAGAATAAAAAAGACACTGGCATTATTAAAGAGGCTAGGATTGTTTTTTAGAAGTTGCTTTTGGATTGTTTTTAAGAAATGTGCCCTGAAGTAAATTATTTTAAAAGATGCAAATATTTGTAGAAGATGGTTAGAAGTATCTGTCAAAATTTACATGTGCATTCCCTTAGACCAAGCAAGTCCACCACTAGACATTTTTCCTATATATACATATACTTTCATAGTTTCCCCAAGATATACAAAGATTATCCTTCCACCTCTCCTTTTAATAGCAAGTAACTGAAAACAATCCAAATGCCTATGAAATCGAGACTGTTCAACAGAAGGTAAAGAATCTATGTTACAGAAAGAGACTCTAAATAAGGAAAAGAAGGCTAAAATAAATTGTAGAGTTGAATTGGAATTGGAGGTATCAGTGTAACTCATGGTTTTTAATAAATGTGTGTGTGCATATATATATATATATATATGCACACACACATACATACACATGGATAGATGCAGAAATATAGATGTGTACATGGGTGAGATATTCATATCTATATCTGTATCTACATCTATATATATCTATCTATAATTTCCTGTCCTCTGAGCAAGCCTGGAAGCAACAACATTCCAGTATCAATGAGCACACTTGGGACCCAGATCTTGCTTTCTAAATACCATTCTCTCATAAAAAGAATCAAGGCTCTTTAAAGAAATGGCTGATGCCAGAGCAAGGTAAGAGAAGATACAAAATAAGCCTAGAATATTTTGTGGTACCATAAATTAAGGGAGTGCTCAAAAAGTAATGAAGATATGTCAAAAGGACATAGGAGCTAACCTGAATGAGCCTCCAATGGCTAAAGCTGAGAGGATTTGAACAAAATGAATAATAATAGCACTGGATTATAATCCCTGGAATAAAAATAAAGACCCAAAGTCATCTGGTATAAATAAATGACTAAATATATAAAACAGAGAGGAGAAACAGCTCTTCCTCACAGAATACCTATAAATAAATGTAGGAGAATGGACACAGAAAACTGCCATCAGGCAACACCTCAGTAGTAATTGCCATAGTCAAGGACCATTGATGGATGCTAAAATTAGTATATTAGAGTATGATGACAAAAAAGATTTGGATTGTTTTGAAGTACCCTCTCTAAGATAAAAGATTAAAAAAAAATAACTTTACAGAGGAAAAACCTGACAGACACCATCTTAACCTTGTGATCAAGATTAATCTTAGTAGACATATTGACATAAGGTACCCTGATATAAAGCCTTGAGACAGGTAGAGCATCATTTTAGTTGTATTTTGATTAAAAATGCAAAACATGAGTTTAATCATTAGAAAACATCAGACAAAACCAATTTAAGGGACATTCTACAAATATACATCCTGGACTCTTCAAAAGTGAAAGAAAACAAAAGACTAAAGAATGAACACAGATTGAAAGGGACATGACAACTAAATGCAATGTAATGTCCTAAATGGAATTCTAGAATGAATAAAAAAAGGACAATAGTGGGAAAATTGGTCAAATTTGAAAAAGGCCTATAGGTTAGTTTACAGTATTGTATCAATGTTAAATTTCCTTATTTCTATAATTGTACTATAATTATGTCAAATGTTAACATTAGGGGAAGCTAGATAAAGAGTATATGAGAACTCTATGAACTAAATATGAATTGTGATTTCATAAAATTTGATGAACTTTCTCATAAGACTAAAAATAATTCAATGTAAAATGTGAAAAAAAGAACAAAGTAGATCTGTATACATTTATATGAAAAAAATATCAAGATGTATTACTGCTTCAAAAAAATGAAAAAGAAAAAAAGCAATGATCAGAATGGTGTAATATGATCTCTTCTAAGTGATATATTCATGTACTCATACACACAAATATATATACAATCATATATGTATATACATATTGGGTATATAAATAACAATTTTTGTAAGGAAACAAAACTATTAAAATTCATAATTAGGGAGGAGGGGAAGTGAAGGTAAGAGAAGCAAGTGAGAGTTTTGTTTTTGTTTCAACAAGTCTGTATTTCTACACAAAAAAGGACTATTGTTTTTTAGTCCTTTTCTTGGTTTCTTTTCTACATCTCCCTATATTAAAATAAAGGAATAAAAGAAAACTTGAAAATATTTAATTGTAATATTTATCATATAATTTAAGGGTTTGCTTTTGTGGGAAAAAAAGTCATTAAGTCTTCAGTGCTATTGCTTAAATCTTCTAAATAAACTATATTCTTTTGCATATAATCCTCAGTATTCTAAGTCTGGTTCACATTAGTTCTGGAATGAAAAGTTTTCCCACTCACTTCTAGTAGACAATACAACCTAACATTTTGTTGTAGTGAAACAAAAAGCATGTAGATTATTCTTAGGTATTATGAAAGAGTTTAGCTAAGGATAACATCACTTTTTCTGTGAAGGACCACATAGTAAATATTTTGCTTTGTGGGCTACATATCATCTCTGTCACGTGTTCTTTTGCTTTTTCTAAATAGCAATTTAAAAATATAAAAACCATTCTTAGTTCATACTGGGTTCCCAACCTGAGGGACATGGACAACTTACTGCAGGATTCCAGACATTATTCCACCTCTAGGCTGAATAAATAATATATGCCATACATATATGTAAAGATATTTCTTGGGTAGCTATAGATACACTTAGGATTAACACAAAACAAATTACTTTAAGAAGCATTATTGAATTCATATAAACTTCCTATCCTTATTAATTTTCTTAATCAGTGAATATCAAAATTGTAACTTATCTTCTATGGGGGGTTCATTAGATGTCTTAATATTAAAAAGGATGCCTCACACAAGGACTCAGAAAATGTAACTTCCACGTACTTTCTTAAAAGAATTACTTAAGGTTGAAATTCAGTCAAACAAGAGAAGAAGCCATGAGATCCAGAGAGGGCAAATCAAATTTAGAGAGTAATAATGGAAAGTCCACGAATGAGACATAGAGATGACCAAGAAAGGAATGAGTTTACACTTACTGAAAGGAATAGAAAAATGTGTAAATGTGATAAAGACATATTTTGTAAGGGAAAAAAAAACAATTTAAAAACTTGGGAACAAAAAAGATGAAAAGAAACTTAAGTCCAAATATGAAATAATCTAAAATGTGATATGGTCTTAAGCAGTTAAAGGAGTATAAAGGAAAGAAAGATTGTTTGACCTTGATGGTGGGAAAATTCTTTGAGTGGCTCAGGAATTGTGACATTAGACTATCAAAGTAGAAAATGTCAATCGAACTAGAACTTGTCCCAGCAATAAAGGACTTTTATGTCATAATTCTGTAGATCCTCTTTATTGCTTTTCAATATTTGGAAACCTTCTAGAGCAAAGCATAGAGAATTTGGTTATAATTGCAGAACAAAATGAAAATAACATCAATGATAAGGTAAAAATGGCACAGTCCTGAAAGGAAAAGGAAATAAAAAAGAGTAACAGTATTAATATTTTATCTTACAGAACAGAGTATCAAAAAACACAAAAGTTGACAGAACAAAAAGTAGAAGTTAAAATGTTATTTAAAGTAACAATGACAATCAGTAGATATTCTAAAATATTTACATATTTAAATAGACTCATTAATATATTATAGATTTATATAATTAATATAATACATATCTTTTTATCAAATATATTTCTATCACAAAGCTATCAAATATTGGGAAGAAAAGAGGAAGTAAGAGAACATAGTTAACTATGTTGTATAGTTCTATAGTCCAACTATCAGTAGAACTAAAGTAATTCATTAAATAAAAGGAGAGATGAGCATATTATTTGATCACAAAGAGATAAATATTGAAAGATTAAAAAATGGTAGAGGGGCACCTGGGTGGCTCAGTGGGTTAAAGCCTCTGCCTTTGGCTCAGGTCATGATCCTGGGGTCCAGGGATCAAGCCCCACATTGGGCTCTCTGCTCAGCAGGGAGCCTGCTTTCCCCCGCACCCCCCGCCTGCCTCTCTGCCTACTTGTGATCTCTGTCTGTCAAATAAATAAATAAAGTATTTTTTAAAAAGTAGTAGAAAATCCCATGGTATCATAAGCTAATTCTTTGAAAGACTAATAAAAAATGTTAAAATCCCTAGCAAGTTTGATGAGAGGGAAGAGAAAGAAAAAATGAAGAAAAGGCATAGAACAATAATTTTAGAAAAGAAAAAGGAAATATAACCATCGTTAAAGTATTTTTACATGATAGTGATACATATAAATAATGTCACTAAAGTTGAGATGGACAATCTCATATGTCAGCAATAACTAACTAGAAAAATATAAAACATTAAAAAATTACCATTCATGATAACATATTATGGATGCATTATAATATATAAATATAAATATCTATAAAATAACGGTATATGCCCCAAAAATGTATATTACTCTTAAGGAGAAAATTATAAAACCTTATTGATAAAAGAAGGTTTTAATAAATAGAAAATTGTGTTTTATTTGGGGGGTAAGAATTGTTGATATTTTTTAAAATGCCAATTCTCCCTGTATTAATATATGATTATAATGTAATTCCAATAAAAATTCCACCAGAGATTATCAAAGAATTTGACAAAGTGATCTTAAAATTAATATTGACAAGTAAAGAGCAAAGAACTTCAGAGAATGGGGACCACCTTGACTTTAGCTAATGATCACTACCCATTTTATTCTATGTTGACATTTGCCAATTCTGGACTAGGATGAAGAACAAAAGTTCTAACATATGTGTAACTGAGTCTTAGATGAATGGAGAAAAGAGAATATGGAGGCAAGCAATATTTGAAGAAATAATAGCCAGGAATTTTCCAAACTTGACAAAAAAAATCAATTCAAAGATTTAAGAAGCTCAGTAAACCCTGAATAGGAAAAATACAAAGGAAATCTAGAAATATCATAGCCATATTGTGAAAACTCAAAGCCAAGAGAACAAATATCTTAAAAGCAATCACAGAGAAGGAAAGGCATATTACTTTCACCATAGCAACAATAAGACTGACAGCCCACTTTTCAATATAAACTATACAAGTCAACTGACAATGAAACTTCTCAGAGTGCAAACTTTCAGTGTACAATGATTTAGTCAGAAGAAAATACACTCCAAAAATGAAAATAAGACTTCTAAGACTCCATACATGTCAAACAAGATGGAGTAAGCCACTACAGACTATCTCTCACACCAATGATAATTAAAGTCTCTGGGAAGAGAAAGACAACCACCTAACTACTCTGAAAAGTAAACATTAGCAAGCAGACTGTAAATTGAACTCAAAAATCTGGAAAATGATCTGTAATGAGGGCAAGATTCATGGTCTTATTTGCCTTCTTTATTTCCAAGATTTGACTGAGGGAAGGTCCAAGTGGCAGAACTGTGCCATGGGTGCGAAAACAAAAATTCTCAGAAACAAAATATTACCTCTAGCAATGAAACCAGGAAAAGAGGCTCCTGCATTCCAGACAGCAGTAGAGTAATACCCACTTCTTTTAGTCTTTTCCTTCTTTCTCTTTTCTCCCTCAGCCCTACCAGATGGGCTGACCAGTTAGGGAATTTTATGGCTGTGTGACAGTGATGACATAGGCACCTAAAACCCTGAGAAAAGATTCATCTTTCTGGACAGAGATATTTTAAAATGGGCTCCTACTGCTCAAATAATGAGGAGGAATTCCCTGGTGTTTTTCTCACCTTTTTCCTTCTCACCAGTTTGCCTCTCAGGTGAACCCAATCTCATAGAACTGCATGAAAATATGGGGGAGTAAAACCTGAAAATTAATAATAGAAAGATACCTGGCAAATTTCCTTAGATATGTGGAAAGTATACCACACTGCAAATAACTTTTAGGTAAAACAAGATATCAAAGGATATTAATAAATACATTGAGTGGCATAAAAATGAAAATAGATTTTATCAAAATTTGTGGGGTACAACCAAAACAGTGCTTAGGGAGAAACTGTTAGCTTTGATTCTTCCACATAAAATGAAGACAAAAAGAAAGGCAAAAGCCAAAGCTAACAGGAAGAGAAAAATAGTAAAGACGAGAAATGAATAAAATTGAAAAAATGGGTAAAATCAAACCAAATCTAATTCTTTGAAAAAATCAATAAAATTGACAAAACTCTCACAAACTGACCAAGAAAATATCAGGAAAGGTACAAATTACCAATATTAAGAGTGAAAAAGAGGAATTAATATAAACCATATTAACATTAAAAGGAAACTAAAATATTATGAATGACTTTAAAGAATTTACATAAAATGGAACTATGCTATGAAAGACAGTAACTACAAACATTCACTCAGATAAAGTATATTATAGGATAGTCATACCTTTAGTCATACATTTAAAGAAATCAATTTTATAATTCAAGAATTTCCAAAAAAGAAAACATCTAGTTGGTTTCACTGGTGAAATCAATTCTATATCAGTGAACACTTAAGGAAAAAATAATACCAACTCAACACAGTTCTATGAGAAAATAGAAGAGAACAGTTCTCAACTCATTTTAGCAGACCAACATTACCCTGATGCCAAAATGAAACAAAAAACATTATAAGAAATTTTTTAAAAATGCTTATGTCCCTTATGAAAATATTTTTAATTCCCAAGAAAATATTAACAAATTAAATCCCAAAATATAAATATATAAAAGAATAATATGATCTACCAGAGTTTATCCCAGTAATGGAAGCCTGATTCAAAATTCAATGTAATTCACCAAATCAACAGACTAAAGAAAAATTACATTCATTTCAATAGATACAGATAAAGATTTTAATAAATTCAAACTCCATTAATGATAAAAACTCTTAGAAAACTATAAAAGAAGAGCTCTACCTTAACTTGATAAAGGGTATCTACACAATTTTCCAACTCTTAAAGGGAGTTGGAACTTTTTACTATCTAGCTTTTCACTGCTGAATATGATATTAGCCATCAGCTTTTTCCTAGTCAGAGTAATTAGGCAAGGAAAAAAAAAAACGTTTAAACTAGAAAGGAAGAAGTAAAATTGTGTTTGCAGATGGCACAATCTTGAATGTAGAAATCCTAAAGACTCCACACACAAAAAAGTTACAACTAATAAGCAATACAGTAAAGTCTGAGAATACAAAATCAACATACAAAATTTATTTGCATCTCTATACATTAAAAACAACCTACTCAAAAAAAGAAATTAGGAAAACAATTCCATTTACATTAGCATCAAAAAAATAAGATGCTTAGGAATAAATTTAACCAGGTGAAAGACTTGTGTACTGAAAACTGCAAAACAGCAATGAAATAAATGTTAAAAGATACAAATAAATGGAAGGACATTCTCTGTTCTTGGACCAGAATTAGTATTGTAAAATGTTCGTATTTCCCCCAAATGATCTAAAGATTCAAGGCAATCTCTATCCACATCCCAACAGAATTTTTTACAGAAATACAAAAACAATCCTAAAATTCATTTGAAACCACAAAAGACTTCAAACAATCAAAGCACTTCTGAGAAAGAACAAAACTGGAGGTATTACACTTTCTGATTTCAAAACACATTACAAAGTTACAGTAATCAAAATACTGTGTACTGGCATAAAAGCAGAAAGATATACCATGAACAGAGTAGAGAGCCCAGAAATAGGGCCATAAATATATGGTCAACTGATCTTTAACAAGGTTGCCAAGAGGCGTGCCTGAGTGGCTCAATTGGTTAAGTGTCTATCTTCAGCTCAGGTCATGATTTCATGGTCCTGGGATTGAGCCCAGTGTTGGGTTCCCTGATTAGCAGGGAGCCTGCTTCTTCTCCCTCTTCCTCTGGCCTGTATATGTGCTCTCCTTCTCTCTTTCTCTCTCAGATAAATAAAATCTTAAAAAAAAACCAACAACATACAAGGGTGACAAGAATACACAATGGGGAAAAGATCGTCTATTCAATAAATTGTGTTGGGAAAATTGGATATCCATATGCAAAAGAATGAAACTGGACCTTTGCCTCATATTATATACAAAAATCCACTCAAAATGAATTAAAGGTTTAGATGTAAAACCTGAAACCATAAAACTTTTAGAAAAAAGCACAGGAGAAATGTTTCTAGATACTGGACTGGACAATGATCTCTTGCATATGGCATCAAAAGCCCAGGCAACAAAGCAAAACTAGACAAATGAGATTATATCAAACTAAAAAGCTTCTACAAAGCAAAGGAAACAATTAACAAAATGAAAGGCAACCTACAAAGGGAAAACATATTTTTAGACCATATATCTTAAAAGTGGTTAATTTCCAAAATATATATAAGGCACTCTTACAACTCAATAGCAAAAACAAAACCCACAAGTAACATAATTTAAAAATGGGAAAAGGGGAAGAGGAGTCAAGATGGCAGAGAAGTAGCAGGCTGAGACGACATCAGGTAGCAGGAGATCAGCTAGACAGCTTACCTAACCATTGTGAACACCTACAAATCCAACGGGAAATCGAAGAGAAGAAGAGCAACAATTCTAGAAACAGAAAATTGATCACTTTCTGAAAGGTAGGACCTGCGGAGAAGTGAATCCAAAGCAACGGGAAGATAGACCGCGGGGGAGGGGCCGGCTCCCGGCAAGCAGCGGAGCAACGGAGCACAAAATCGGGACTTTTAAAAGTCTGCTCCACGGAGGGACATCGCTCCAGAGGCTAAACCGGGGTGGAAACCCAGGCGGGGTCAGCGTAATCCCAGGTCCCGCGGGGTCACAGAAGGACCGGGGGCATCTGAGTGCCGCAGAGCTCACAGGTATTAGAGCGGGGAAGCCGGCTACAGCGACAAAGCCAAGGAGTGAGCTCTCAGCCCGGGGTTACCTTGTGCCGGTTGCAGGCTGGGTGGGATCGGAGCACAGCCGGAGGCCACGGAAACGGAAGCGACCAGGCGCATTTCTCCAAGTGCCAGCAATTGACCGCTTTCCTACCGGCGCGATAGCAGGCCAGGGAGGCGGGGTGGTTGGGCGCTTTTCTCTGAGGGCGCACTGAGGAGCGGAACCCCAAGCTCTTGGCTCCTCTGGGCCGAGAGACTGGGAGGCCGCCATCTTCATTCCCGTCCTCCGGAACTCTACAGAAAGCGCTCAGGGAACAAAAGCTCCCGAAAGCAAACCCGAGGGGATTACTTAGCCCGGCCCCTGGCAAGGGCGGTGCAATTCCGCCCGCGGCAAAGACACTTGAGAATCCCTACAACAGGCCCCTCCCCCAGAAGATCAACAAGAAACCCAGCCAAAACCAACTTCAGTCACCAAGAACAGCAGAATTCCACAGGAGGAGAAAGCAAATCTTATCTGGACAAAATGACAAGGCGGAAAAACTCACCTCAAAAAAAAGAACAAGAGGCAGTACCGAAGGCTGGAGACCTAATCAACACGGACATTGGTAACATGACAGATCTAGAGTTCAGAATGACAATTCTCAAGGTTCTAGCCGGGCTCGAAAAAGGCGTAGAAGATATTAGAGAAACCCTCTCCGGAGAGATAAAAGCCCTTTCTGGAGAAATAAAAGAACTAAAATCTAACCAAGTTGAAATTAAAAAAGCTATTAATGAGGTGCAATCAAAAATGGAAGCTCTCACTGCTAGGATAAATGAGGCAGAAGAAAGAATTAGTGACATAGAAGACCAAATGGCAGAGAATAAAGAAGCTGAGCAAAAGAGAGACAAACAAATACTGGACCACGAGGAGAGAATTCGAGAGATAAGCGACACCATAAGATGACACAACATTAGAATAATTGGGATTCCAGAAGAAGAAGAAAGAGAGAGGGGAGCAGAAGGTATATTGGAGACAATTATTGGAGAGAATTTCCCTAATATGGCAAAGGGAACAAACATCAAAATCCAGGAGATGCTAAGAACGCCCCTCAAAATCAATAAAAATAGGTCCATACCTCGTCACCTGATAGTAAAATTTACAAGTCTTAGCGACAAAGAGAAAATCCTGAAAGCAGCCCGGGAAAAGAAGTCTGTAACATACAAGGGTAAAAACATTAGATTGGCAGCGGACCTATCCACAGAGACCTGGCAGGCCAGAAAGAACTGGCATGATATATTCAGAGCACTAAATGAGAAAAACATGCAGCCAAGAATACTATATCCGGCTAGGCTATCATTGAAAATAGAAGGAGAGATAAAGAGCTTCCAGGACAAACAAAAGCTGAAAGAATTTGCAAACACCAAACCAGCTCTACAGGAAATACTGAAAGGGGTCCTCTAAGCAAAGAGAGACCCTAAAAGTAGTAGATCAGAAAGAAACAGAGACAATATACAGTACCAGTCACCTTACAGGCAATACAATACAATACTAAATTCATATCTCTCAATAGTTACCCTGAATGTTAATGGGCTAAATGCCCCAATCAAAAGACACAGGGTATCAGAATGGATAAAAAACCAAAACCCATCAATATGCTGCCTACAAGAAACTCATTTTAGACCCGAAGACACCTCCAGATTTAAAGTGAGGGGGTGGAAAACAATGTACCATGCTAATGGACATCAGAAGAAAGCTGGGGTGGCAATCCTTAGATCAGATCAATTAGATTTTTAGCCAAAGACTATAATAAGAGATGACGGAGGACACTGTATCATACTCAAAGGGTCTGTCCAACAAGAAGACCTAACAATCTTAAATATCTATGCCCCTAACATGGGAGCAGCCAACTATATAAACCAATTAATAACAAAATCAAAGAAATACATCGACAGTAATACAATAATAGCAGGGGACTTTAACACTCCCCTCACTGAAATGGACAGATCATCTAAGCAAAAGATCAACAAGGAAATAAAGGCCTTAAATGACACACTGGACCAGATGGACATCACAGATATATTCAGAACATTCCATCCCAAAGCAACAGAATATACATTCTTCTCTAGTGCACATGGAACATTCTCCAGAATAGACCACATCCTGGGTCATAAATCAGGTCTCAATCGGTACCAAAAGATTGAAATCATTCCCTGCATATTTTCCAACCACAATGCTCTGAAGCTAGAACTCAATCACAAGAGGAAATTTGGAAAGAACGCAAATACATGGAGACTAAACAGCATCCTTCTAAAAAATGAATGGGTCAACCAGGAAATTAAAGAAGAATTGAAAAAATTCATGGAAACAAATGATAATGAAAACACAACGGTTCAAAATCTGTGGGACACAACAAAGGCAGTCCTGAGAGGAAAATATATAGCGGTGCAAGCCTTTCTCAAGAAACAAGAAAGGTCTCAAATACACAACCTAACCCTACACCTAAAGGAGCTGGAGAGAGAACAACAAAGAAAGCCTAAACCCAGCAGGAGAAGAGAAATCATAAAGATCAGAGCAGAAATCAATGAGATAGAAACTAAAAAAACAATAGAGCCAATCAACAAAACTAGGAGCTGGTTCTTTGAAAGAATTAATAAGATTGACAACCCCCTGGCCAGACTTATCAAAAAGAAAAGAGAAAGGACGCAAATAAATAAAATCATGAATGAAAGAGGAGAGATCACAACCAACACCAAAGAAATAAAAACAATTATAAGAACATACTACGAGCAACTCTACGCCAACAAATTTGACAATCTGGAAGAAATGGACGCATTTCTAGAGACATATAAACTACCACAACTGAACCAGGAAGAAATAGTTAACCTGAACAGACCCATAACCAGTAAGGAGATTGAAACAGTCATCAAAAATCTCCAAACAAACAAAAGTCCAGGACCAGACGGCTTCCCAGGGGAGTTCTACCAAACATTTAAAGAAGAATTAATTCCTATTCTCCTGAAACTGTTCCAAAAAATAGAAATGGAAGGAAAACTTCCAAACTCATTCTATGAGGCCAGCATCACCTTGATCCCCCAAACCAGACAAGGATCCCACCAAAAAAGAGAATTACAGGCCAATATCCTTGATGAACACAGATGCGAAAATTCTCACCAAAATACTGGCCAATAGGATCCAACAGTACATTAAAAGGATTATTCACCACGACCAAGTGGGATTCATTCCAGGGCTGCAAGGTTGGTTCAACATCCGCAAATCCATCAATGTGATACAATACATTAATAAAAGAAAGAGTAAGAACCATATGATACTCTCAATAGATGCCGAAAAAGCATTTGACAAAGTGCAGCATCCCTTCCTGATTAAAACTCTTCAAAGTGTAGGGATAGAAGGCACATACCTCAATATTATCAAAGCCATCTATGAAAAACCCACCGCAAATATCATTCTCAATGGAGAAAAACTGAAAGCTTTTCCGCTAAGGTCAGGAACACGGCAGGGATGTCCGTTATCACCACTGCTGTTCAACATAGTACTAGAAGTCCTAGCCTCAGCAATCAGACAACAAAAAGAAATTAAAGGCATCCAAATCGGCAAAGAAGAAGTCAAACTATCACTCTTTGCAGATGATATGATACTATATGTGGAAAACCCAAAAGGCTCCACTCCAAAGCTGCTAGAACTTGTACAGGAATTCAGTAAAGCATCAGGATATAAAGTCAATGCACAGAAATCAGTCGCATTTCTTTACACTAACAACAAGACAGAAGAAAGAGAAATTGAGGAGTCAGTCCCATTTACAATCACACCCAAAACCATAAGATACCTAGGAATAAACCTAACGAAAGAGGCAAAGAATCTATACTCAGAAAACTATAAAGTCCTCATGAAAGAAATTGAGGAAGACACAAAGAAATGGAAAAATATTCCATGCTCATGGATTGGAAGAACAAATATTATGAAAATGTCTATGCTACCTAAAGCAATCTACACATTTAATGCAATCCCTATCAAAATCCCATCCATTTTTTTTTAAGAAATAGAACAAATAATCCTAAAATTCATATGGAACCAGAAAAGACCTCGAATAGCCAAAGGAATATTGAAAAAGAAAGCCAAAGTCGGTGGCATCACAATTCCGGACTTCAAGCTCTATTACAAAGCTGTCATCATCAAGGCAGTATGGTACTGGCACAAAAACAGACCTATAGATCAATGAAACAGAAGAGAGAGCCCAGAAATAGACCCTCAACTCTATGGTCAACTAATCTTCGACAAAGCAGGAAAGAATATCCAATGGAAAAAAGACAGCCTCTTCAACAAATGGTGCTGGGAAAATTGGACAGCCACATGCAGAAAAATGAAATTGGACTATTTCCTTACACCACACACGAAAATAGACTCAAAACAGATGAAGGACCTCAATGTGCGAAAGGAATCTATCAAAATCCTTGATCCTTGAGGAGAATGCAGGCAGCAACCTCTTTGACCTCAACCGCAGCAACTTCTTCCTAGGAACATCGCCAAAGGCAAGGGAAGCAAGGGCAAAAATGAACTATTGGGATTTCATCAAGATCAAAAGCTTTTGCACAGCAAAGGAAACAGTTAACAAAACCAAAAGACAACTGACAGAATGGGAGAAGATATTTGCAAACGACATATCAGGTGAAGGGCTAGTATCCAAAATCTATAAAGAGCTTATCAAACTCAATACCCAGAGAACAAATAATCCAATCAAGAAATGGGCAGAGGACATGAACAGACATTTCTGCAAAGAAGACATCCAGATGGCCAACAGACACATGATAAAGTGCTCCACATCACTCGGCATCAGGGAAATACAAATCAAAACCACGATGAGATACCACCTCACACCAGTCAGAATGGCTAAAATTAACAAGTCAAGAAATGGCAGATGCTGGCGAGGATGTGGAGAGAGGGGAACCCTCCTACACTGCTGGTGGGAATGCAAGCTGGTGCAACCACTCTGGAAAACAGTGTGGAGGTTCCTCAAAAAACTGAAACTAGAGCTACCCTATGACCCAGCAATTGCACTACTGGGTATATATCCTAAAGATACAAACGTGGTGCTCCAAACGGGCACATGCACCCGAATGTTTATAGCAGCAATGTCCACAATAGCCAAACTGTGGAAAGAGCCTAGATGTCCATCAACAGATGAATGGATAAAGAAGATGTGGTATAGATACACAATGGAATACTATGCAGCCATCAAAAGAAATGAACTCTTGCCATTTGCGACGACGTGGATGGAACTAGAGGGTATCATGCTTAGCGAAATAAGTCAATCGGAGAAAGACAACTATCATGTGATCTCTTTGATATGAGGAAGTGGAGATGCAATGCGGGGGGTTTGGGGGAGCTAGGAAAAGAAAAAATGAAAAGATGGGATTGGGAGGGAGACAAACCATAAAAGACTCAATCTCAAAAAACAGACTGAGGGTTGCGGGGGGGAGGGGTTCGGGAGAGGGTGGTGGGGATATGGACATTGGGGAGGGTATGTGCTATGATGAGTGCTGTGAAATGTGTAAACCTGGTGATTCACAGACCTGTACCCCTGGGGATAAAAATACATTATATGTTTATTAAAATTAAATAAATAAATAAATAAATAAATAAATAAATAAATAATGGGAAACGGACCTGAATACACAATGCTCTGAAGAAGACATACAAATGGCCAACAGGTATATGAAAAGGTGTGCAACATCACTAGTCATCAGGGAAATGCAAATCAAAACCACAATGAATTATCACCTCATACCTGTTAGGATAAATATTATCAAAAACAAAAACAAACAAAAACAAAAACAAAAAATAAACAAACAAACAAAAAAAAAAACAAAGGAAAAGTGTATGTGAGAATGTGGAGAAAAGGAAACCCTTGTGTCTGTTGATGGGAATATAAATTGGTGCAGCCACTGTGGAAAACAATATGAAGGTTCCTTTAAAAATTAAAAATAGAGGGATGCCAGGGTGGCTCAGTTGGTTAAGCATCCATCTTCAGCTCAGATCATTATCCCCGGGTCCTGGAATCGAATCCCACGTTGGGCTCCCTGCTCAGCGGGGAGCCTGCTTCTCCCTCTGCCTGCTGCTCTGCCTACTGCTCTGCCTACTTGTGCTCTCCATCTCTCTGTCATAAATAAGTAAAATCTTAAAAAAACTAAAAATAGAATTATCATTGATCTAGCAATCTCTCTTTTGGACATATAGCCAGAGGAATTGAAATCTGGATCTTAAAGAGATATCTGCACTCCCACCTTCATTGCAGCATTATGGACAATAGCCTAGATCTGGAAACAAACCTAAATATCCATCAGCAGTTAAATGGACAAAGTAAATGTGGTATACAGATATAATAGAATATTATTCATCCTTTAAAAGGAAGGAAATTCTGCCATTGTAAGGCTGAATAATATTTCATTGTATGTATACACCACATTTTCTTTTTTTGCTGTTGTTCAGGAAACATTTATCATAGCTCCAAGTTTAGGAGTTTTCACTGACAGAAAATCAACACCTTCAGAAAATCTCCTCCATAGCCCTTCTCAGCTTCTGAATCTTGGTTTTCACAGACCTATCAGCATATTTCTCTCCAATACGGACAATCATTGCACCCATGCTTGATGGATCAATCTTAACTTCCAATTTCGATACTTGGCCTTTACATAGAAAGCTCTTCAGGACTGTTTTTAATTCAAAGAATGGCTTCATCTAAAGGAGATGCAGTGGTTACTGTGCAAGGTACTTCTCCACAGTGGATGCTCAGCACAGTTGAAAAGGCAAAAATGACTCCAGGGATATTGTTCAAGCAACCATTTTCAGCAAGCAAACTGATCAGGCTGGACATGAGGGGAGAGAACCTCTCTTTTGCTGTCATGTCATTTAGTCTTTTCACTTTCACTGTATGCTTTACACAAGGATTCATAAGGGAAGCAGGCATTTTGGGTTCTTTCAGTATTTGTGCTACTCTCAACAATTCCTTTTCTACTCGTTCCATCTGTTTAGATTCAGCAGAATAAAGAGCAGTGGCATAGCAACCTTCGATACCATATACCTGAACAGGTGGCCTCATGTTCTTGGCAAACAACCTGACCACAGATGTACTAAAGCAACACAACTGTTGGGAGAACCCAGAAACTGCTGGGGTGGCCATCTTCTCTGGGTGGCTGTAGGTCCATATACTACATTTTCTTTATACATTCAACCATTGATAGATATTTAGGTTGCTAGAATAGATGAACCTGGATGACATTATGCTAAATGAAATAGACCAGATACAGAAAGACAATTACTACACTATCTCACTTATGTGCAATCTAAAATATTCAAACAGAGACAGAGAGTGTAATGATATCTGCCAGGGATTATAATAGGAAATAAATACAGAAAGTTGGTCAAAGAGCACAAAGTTTCAGTTATGCAAAATAAATGAGTTCTGGAGATCTACTGTATAACAAGGGACACTTACTAACAATATAGTATACTTAAAATTTTGCTAAGAGGGGAGATCTTATGTTAAGTGTTCTTACCACTGAAAGACAAACAAACAAAAACCCCCCAAAACAAAGGGGATGGGAAAACCTTCTTGAGATAATAAAGAAGATTATGGCACTGATAGTGATGATGGTTTCATGAGTATATACTTATCTCAAAACACGTAAGTTGAACACATTAAGTATCTACAGCTTTTTGCATGTCATTCATACCTCCATAGAATGGCTTCATAAAATCCCCTACAAATGTCATACTTAATGGTGAAAGACTGACTTCTATGTTGTTTACAGTAACAATAAATTAGAAACATCTTAAATGTCCATCAGTGAGAATTGATAATTAAAAGATAATTAACTAGATCTACATGTATTAGAAGAGATAAATCTGAAAAACAGAATTAAAAATGTTGCAGAATGATATATAGTTGTCAAAATATACAAACAATATCACATAGTCATAATAGAAATACACAGTATGTGTAGACAATATTCTGTGTATATACATCTACGTGTATTACGTATATGGTATAAATAAAATAAAAATAAGGACAAATGTAAGTAAAAAAATTCAGTGCTTAGTGGTTACCTATGTATTGAGATGAAGGGCAGTGGATTTGGAAAGGAACACTCAGGTGAATTTAACTATATCTGAGATGTTTTCTTTGAAAAAAAAAATAGAAAGATGGGACACGTGGTTGCTTAAGTGTCTACCTTCATCTCAGGTCATGATCTTGGGGGTCCTGGGATTAAGCCATGCATCAGGCTCCTAGTTCATGGGGAGTCTGCTTCTCCCTCTCCCTCTGCCTCTGCTTACCACTCCCCCTGCTTGTACTGTCTCTGTCTCTCTCTCTCTCTGTCAAATAAATAAATAAAATCTTTAAAAAAATAAAAATAGAGAAAAGATCTGAAACAAATATGTCCATATGCAAAAACTTCTCAGTCTTTTTTTATTTTTTATTTTTATTTATTTATTTATTTAATTTTAATAAACATATAATGTATTTTTATCCCCAGGGGTACAGGTCTGTGAATCGCCAGGTTTACACATTTCACAGCACTCATCATAGCACATACCCTCCCCAATGTCCATATCCCCACCACCCTCTCCCGAACCCCTCCCCCCCGCAACCCTCAGTCTGTTTTTTGAGATTGAGTCTTTTATGGTTTGTCTCCCTCCCAATCCCATCTTTTCATTTTTTCTTTTCCTAGCTCCCCCAAACCCCCCGCATTGCATCTCCACTTCCTCATATCAAAGAGATCACATGATAGTTGTCTTTCTCCGATTGACTTATTTCGCTAAGCATGATACCCTCTAGTTCCATCCACGTCGTCGCAAATGGCAAGAGTTCATTTCTTTTGATGGCTGCATAGTATTCCATTGTGTATCTATACCACATCTTCTTTATCCATTCATCTGTTGATGGACATCTAGGCTCTTTCCACAGTTTGGCTATTGTGGACATTGCTGCTATAAACATTCGGGTGCATGTGCCCGTTTGGAGCACCACGTTTGTATCTTTAGGATATATACCCAGTAGTGCAATTGCTGGGTCATAGGGTAGCTCTAGTTTCAGTTTTTTGAGGAACCTCCACACTGTTTTCCAGAGTGGTTGCACCAGCTTGCATTCCCACCAGCAGTGTAGGAGGGTTCCCCTCTCTCCACATCCTCGCCAGCATCTGCCATTTCTTGACTTGTTAATTTTAGCCATTCTGACTGGTGTGAGGTGGTATCTCATCGTGGTTTTGATTTGTATTTCCCTGATGCCGAGTGATGTGGAGCACTTTATCATGTGTCTGTTGGCCATCTGGATGTCTTCTTTGCAGAAATGTCTGTTCATGTCCTCTGCCCATTTCTTGATTGGATTATTTGTTCTCTGGGTATTGAGTTTGATAAGCTCTTTATAGATTTTGGATACTAGCCCTTCACCTGATATGTCGTTTGCAAATATCTTCTCCCATTCTGTCAGTTGTCTTTTGGTTTTGTTAACTGTTTCCTTTGCTGTGCAAAAGCTTTTGATCTTGATGAAATCCCAATAGTTCATTTTTGCCCTTGCTTCCCTTGCCTTTGGCGATGTTCCTAGGAAGAAGTTGCTGCGGTTGAGGTCAAAGAGGTTGCTGCCTGCATTCTCCTCAAGGATCAAGGATTTTGATAGATTCCTTTCGCACATTGAGGTCCTTCATCTGTTTTGAGTCTATTTTCGTGTGTGGTGTAAGGAAATAGTCCAATTTCATTTTTCTGCATGTGGCTGTCCAATTTTCCCAGCACCATTTGTTGAAGAGGCTGTCTTTTTTCCATTGGATATTCTTTCCTGCTTTGTCGAAGATTAGTTGACCATAGAGTTGAGGGTCTATTTCTGGGCTCTCTCTTCTGTTTCATTGATCTATAGGTCTGTTTTTGTGCCAGTACCATACTGCCTTGATGATGACAGCTTTGTAATAGAGCTTGAAGTCCGGAATTGTGATGCCACCGACTTTGGCTTTCTTTTTCAATATTCCTTTGGCTATTCGAGGTCTTTTCTGGTTCCATATGAATTTTAGGATTATTTGTTCTATTTCTTAAAAAAAAATGGATGGGATTTTGATAGGGATTGCATTAAATGTGTAGATTGCTTTAGGTAGCATAGACATTTTCATAATATTTGTTCTTCCAATCCATGAGCATGGAATATTTTTCCATTTCTTTGTGTCTTCCTCAATTTCTTTCATGAGGACTTTATAGTTTTCTGAGTATAGATTCTTTGCCTCTTTCGTTAGGTTTATTCCTAGGTATCTTATGGTTTTGGGTGTGATTGTAAATGGGACTGACTCCTCAATTTCTCTTTCTTCTGTCTTGTTGTTAGTGTAAAGAAATGCGACTGATTTCTGTGCATTGACTTTATATCCTGATGCTTTACTGAATTCCTGTACAAGTTCTAGCAGCTTTGGAGTGGAGCCTTTTGGGTTTTCCACATATAGTATCATATCATCTGCAAAGAGTGATAGTTTGACTTCTTCTTTGCCGATTTGGATGCCTTTAATTTCTTTTTGTTGTCTGATTGCTGAGGCTAGGACTTCTAGTACTATGTTGAACAGCAGTGGTGATAACGGACATCCCTGCCGTGTTCCTGACCTTAGCGGAAAAGCTTTCAGTTTTTCTCCATTGAGAATGATATTTGCGGTGGGTTTTTCATAGATGGCTTTGATAATATTGAGGTATGTGCCTTCTATCCCTACACTTTGAAGAGTTTTAATCAGGAAGGGATGCTGCACTTTGTCAAATGCTTTTTCGGCATCTATTGAGAGTATCATATGGTTCTTACTCTTTCTTTTATTAATGTATTGTATCACATTGATGGATTTGCGGATGTTGAACCAACCTTGCAGCCCTGGAATGAATCCCACTTGGTCGTGGTGAATAATCCTTTTAATGTACTGTTGGATCCTATTGGCCAGTATTTTGGTGAGAATTTTCGCATCTGTGTTCATCAAGGATATTGGCCTGTAATTCTCTTTTTTGGTGGGATCCTTGTCTGGTTTGGGGGATCAAGGTGATGCTGGCCTCATAGAATGAGTTTGGAAGTTTTCCTTCCATTTCTATTTTTTGGAACAGTTTCAGGAGAATAGGAATTAATTCTTCTTTAAATGTTTGGTAGAACTCCCCTGGGAAGCCGTCTGGTCCTGGACTTTTGTTTGTTTGGAGATTTTTGATGACTGTTTCAATCTCCTTACTGGTTATGGGTCTGTTCAGGTTAACTATTTCTTCCTGGTTCAGTTGTGGTAGTTTATATGTCTCTAGAAATGCGTCCATTTCTTCCAGATTGTCAAATTTGTTGGCGTAGAGTTGCTCGTAGTATGTTCTTATAATTGTTTTTATTTCTTTGGTGTTGGTTGTGATCTCTCCTCTTTCATTCATGATTTTATTTATTTGCGTCCTTTCTCTTTTCTTTTTGATAAGTCTGGCCAGGGGGTTGTCAATCTTATTAATTCTTTCAAAGAACCAGCTCCTAGTTTTGTTGATTGGCTCTATTGTTTTTTTAGTTTCTATCTCATTGATTTCTGCTCTGATCTTTATGATTTCTCTTCTCCTGCTGGGTTTAGGCTTTCTTTGTTGTTCTCTCTCCAGCTCCTTTAGGTGTAGGGTTAGGTTGTGTATTTGAGACCTTTCTTGTTTCTTGAGAAAGGCTTGCACCGCTATATATTTTCCTCTCAGGACTGCCTTTGTTGTGTCCCACAGATTTTGAACCGTTGTGTTTTCATTATCATTTGTTTCCATGAATTTTTTCAATTCTTCTTTAATTTCCTGGTTGACCCATTCATTTTTTAGAAGGATGCTGTTTAGTCTCCATGTATTTGCGTTCTTTCCAAATTTCCTCTTGTGATTGAGTTCTAGCTTCAGAGCATTGTGGTTGGAAAATATGCAGGGAATGATTTCAATCTTTTGGTACCGATTGAGACCTGATTTATGACCCAGGATGTGGTCTATTCTGGAGAATGTTCCATGTGCACTAGAGAAGAATGTATATTCTGTTGCTTTGGGATGGAATGTTCTGAATATATCTGTGATGTCCATCTGGTCCAGTGTGTCATTTAAGGCCTTTATTTCCTTGTTGATCTTTTGCTTAGATGATCTGTCCATTTCAGTGAGGGGAGTGTTAAAGTCCCCTGCTATTATTGTATTACTGTCGATGTATTTCTTTGATTTTGTTATTAATTGGTTTATATAGTTGGCTGCTCCTATGTTAGGGGCATAGATATTTAAGATTGTTAGGTCTTCTTGTTGGACAGACCCTTTGAGTATGATACAGTGTCCTCCGTCATCTCTTATTATAGTCTTTGGCTAAAAATCTAATTGATCTGATCTAAGGATTGCCACCCCAGCTTTCTTCTGATGTCCATTAGCATGGTACATTGTTTTCCACCCCCTCACTTTAAATCTGGAGGTGTCTTCGGGTCTAAAATGAGTTTCTTGTAGGCAGCATATTGATGGGTTTTGGTTTTTTATCCATTCTGATACCCTGTGTCTTTTGATTGGGGCATTTAGCCCATTAACATTCAGGGTAACTATTGAGAGATATGAATTTAGTATTGTATTGTATTGCCTGTAAGGTGACTGGTACTGTATATTGTCTCTGTTTCTTTCTGATCTACTACTTTTAGGGTCTCTCTTTGCTTAGAGGACCCCTTTCAGTATTTCCTGTAGAGCTGGTTTGGTGTTTGCAAATTCTTTCAGCTTTTGTTTGTCCTGGAAGCTCTTTATCTCTCCTTCTATTTTCAATGATAGCCTAGCCGGATATAGTATTCTTGGCTGCATGTTTTTCTCATTTAGTGCTCTGAATATATCATGCCAGTTCTTTCTGGCCTGCCAGGTCTCTGTGGATAGGTCCGCTGCCAATCTAATGTTTTTACCCTTGTATGTTACAGACTTCTTTTCCCGGGCTGCTTTCAGGATTTTCTCTTTGTCGCTAAGACTTGTAAATTTTACTATCAGGTGACGAGGTATGGACCTATTTTTATTGATTTTGAGGGGCGTTCTTAGCATCTCCTGGATTTTGATGTTTGTTCCCTTTGCCATATTAGGGAAATTCTCTCCAATAATTGTCTCCAATATACCTTCTGCTCCCCTCTCTCTTTCTTCTTCTTCTGGAATCCCAATTATTCTAATGTTGTGTCATCTTATGGTGTCGCTTATCTCTCGAATTCTCTCCTCGTGGTCCAGTATTTGTTTGTCTCTCTTTTGCTCAGCTTCTTTATTCTCTGCCATTTGGTCTTCTATGTCACTAATTCTTTCTTCTGCCTCATTTATCCTAGCAGTGAGAGCTTCCATTTTTGATTGCACCTCATTAATAGCTTTTTTAATTTCAACTTGGTTAGATTTTAGTTCTTTTATTTCTCCAGAAAGGGCTTTTATCTCTCCGGAGAGGGTTTCTCTAATATCTTCTACGCCTTTTTCGAGCCCGGCTAGAACCTTGAGAATTGTCATTCTGAACTCTAGATCTGTCATGTTACCAATGTCCGTGTTGATTAGGTCTCCAGCCTTCGGTACTGCCTCTTGTTCTTTTTTTTGAGGTGAGTTTTTCCGCCTTGTCATTTTGTCCAGATAAGATTTGCTTTCTCCTCCTGTGGAATTCTGCTGTTCTTGGTGACTGAAGTTGGTTTTGGCTGGGTTTCTTGTTGATCTTCTGGGGGAGGGGCCTGTTGTAGGGATTCTCAAGTGTCTTTGCCGCGGGCGGAATTGCACCGCCCTTGCCAGGGGCCGGGCTAAGTAATCCCCTCGGGTTTGCTTTCGGGAGCTTTTGTTCCCTGAGCGCTTTCTGTAGAGTTCCGGAGGACGGGAATGAAGATGGCGGCCTCCCAGTCTCTCGGCCCAGAGGAGCCAAGAGCTTGGGGTTCCGCTCCTCAGTGCGCCCTCAGAGAAAAGCGCCCAACCGCCCCGCCTCCCTGGCCTGCTATCGCGCCGGTAGGAAAGCGGTCAATTGCTGGCACTTGGAGAAATGCGCCTGGTCGCTTCCGTTTCCGTGGCCTCCGGCTGTGCTCCGATCCCACCCAGCCTGCAACCGGCACAAGGTAACCCCGGGCTGAGAGCTCACTCCTTGGCTTTGTCGCTGTAGCCGGCTTCCCCGCTCTAATACCTGTGAGCTCTGCGGCACTCAGATGCCCCCGGTCCTTCTGTGACCCCGCGGGACCTGGGATTACGCTGACCCCGCCTGGGTTTCCACCCCGGTTTAGCCTCTGGAGCGATGTCCCTCCGTGGAGCAGACTTTTAAAAGTCCCGATTTTGTGCTCCGTTGCTCCGCTGCTTGCCGGGAGCCGGCCCCTCCCCCGCGGTCTATCTTCCCGTTGCTTTGGATTCACTTCTCCGCAGGTCCTACCTTTCAGAAAGTGATCGATTTTCTGTTTCTAGAATTGTTGCTCTTCTTCTCTTCGATTTCCCGTTGGATTTGTAGGTGTTCACAATGGTTAGGTAAGCTGTCTAGCTGATCTCCTGCTACCTGATGTCGTCTCAGCCTGCTACTTCTCCGCCATCTTGACTCCTCCCCCCAAAACTTCTCAGTCTTAATAAAGTTAGTTATTGGTGTGTAGATGGTACTTATTTCATTATTCTCTATACACTTTTTGCATAGTTTGTTTTTCTCCAAATAAAAATACTAAAAATAAAAAAGTTTTAACATAGTTGTTTTCATGAAAAAGTTTGCCTCTAGAGAGGGGCTAAGATAGGTGGTGGCAGAAAGGTAAGGAGAAGGAGACTATTGCTTCTTATCATAACCAACTCTGCACTATTTGATTTATAACCTTGTTGATTTACAACTATAATAAAAAAGATTTTTATTTGTTTCAATGAAAATGGTTTTATACTGGAAAAGATTGAGGACTACTTCACAGATTCTAAACTCTCTGATGCCTCAATCTTACTTGTGTTCTTGAATCTAGCTGTAAATACATATTTATTGTTTGTTGTATTTCATTTCCTAAAGATTATGGTCCACCTTGATCTCTGTTTTCTAATCACTGGTCACATCATTTAACACTATGGTACTTCAAATTCCTTATTTTTCAGGTATCAGTAATAATACTGGTCTTGCCTACTTCCCAAGGCTATTTTAAAAGTCAAACAAGAAAATGGGTTTCAATTTTCTTGAAAAATATAAAGCATATTTGAATTGAAGAAATGTAGGAGACCACTGAAAGATTGGGAAGAATTCTGAAGAGATCATACCATCACATTAACATCCATAGTCCAACCTCTCTTCCAGAACATGTCAATAACCATAAAAAAAAATCTTACTTCCATATATGTATCTTCGAGCCTCTAAATATGTCTTGTTGTCTGGTGGAGTAGACGTGGAGGTAGCAGTTGTGATATCTGGTTAGGAACATTGTGAAAATTGGCTTCTTTAGTCATGAAAAATATTTTTTTAGGAAGAAATTTCTTAAGATGCCATGATGACATACTAGCCAGTTTTTTGGTAAAGATCCCATTGAGCCAGTGATAAATCTTACTATATGGCTGTAAGAAGTACAACACTTCTTACTTGACTTAAAACAATGTTGGCTCTAGGGCTCTCCCACGAGGGAGGGGTGGGGATGCTAAATAATTCAGGGAAGAGAAATGATTATGCAGACATATGGGGCATCCCTCCAAAGACTGTGATTCTAATGGGGAACAATAAAGATCTGATCCAGGGAAGGAGGGAGAGGGTTAAGGAAAAAGGTCACCAAGTACTTGTTGGCACTGATTTAGTCACTTGGGTATTGAGTGTATTGAGTTTCAATGATGAGACATGGTCCTTGCCTTCAAGGAATTTATAGGCTGTGATATAGTGACTTGGATACAACAAGCAGATTATCAACAAGGAACAAAATAATGAGGCAGAAACATATGAACTAGTAATGTTGGTCACATACAAAAGCCACACTTTTATATTGTATTATTTTTCTTTTGGACATGAAGATCAAATGCTGTCGCTAAGTGTGAAGAGTCTTTGTTCAGAAACAGCATGGATAGACAAGTCCCTTTGCCGAAGCCACTGAAATAATGATAGTGCACACACCTGGTGGTTTATATTTCAAGTGCCCAGAAGTCCAAAGTTTTTAGTTTGTAATTTTGTTGTGTTCCAAAGACCCACTTATCAGTCAGCTGTGGGAAATTTGGCACATATTTTCACATAGAAACAAAACCACAAATGGGGGTCCTATGTTAGACTGGCCCATAAAAGGTTGTACAAACCCACTTTAAATAAAAAAAATTATACTACTAATGGTATGGTAACATCTAATTCCTATGTGTACTACATGTGTGTCTGTGTATTTCGAATTTGAAATGCCAGGATCCCCTTTCTCTGGATATAGCCCCTCATCTGCTAATACTAAACATGAAGATACATTGATCTTAAGCAGTGACTCTGTGAGTGTGTATATGTGTGCCAGGAAATATGCCACTCTGAAATCCTGCCACAGGAAGTGTAACTGATTATCTGTTCTAGCTGCTGTCCTTCCGCATTCACAGATATGTTCATGCTGCGTTTTATTTTCCATGAGCTGTTCTTCCCAGTGACTAAAAATGGTGGGCAGAGTACTGAGGCATGCCCATTCCGGCAAGTTGCAGGACTTTTTTTTTTTTTTTTGCAAGTTGCAAATTTGGTTTGAGGACTTCCCATCACCCTTCCCAGAACCTTTTTTGGAACCATGCTGTAGTCTAAGATTCCTTCTATCATAATTTTCCTTTCTTCTCTCTATAGATGTTGGACAAATCTGAAGTCTTTCTTTCCTTTGACAACTCCCCTGCCCACAATTTCTGGCATAGATAGTCCTATCTTTGTGTCTCCTTCTTGACATACTCAAACTCCTGAAAATGAGAATGAAAGTGGCCCAAGTAAGATGGAGATTTGGGACTGGCTCACTCACCATCCTGTGGGAAAAAAATACCATCTTGAGAGTGGGATGTGGATGCTAAAGATTTCACTGATAGTGACATGAGACGGGAGCCAGGTACAGAGATGCAGCTGCAAAAGAAATGGGTCTAGGGAAGACATCTACAAGGATAGCAGAGTTGCAGATTACTGCAAAACAGCATTCAGGCTCTGAAGAAAAATAATGAGAAATCGAGGGCCCTTAACAAATAACTAATGGCTAAGTGTGAGAGCCAAAGGATTTTACCGGTAGTTTATAAAGCACCCTTATTATTTTGTGGTGGAAGAGCAGACACAGCTAAGTAGAAAACTGAAGAGCTGATAGTTACAGGGCTTCAGAGACGTTTGAAGCTTAATCAAGACAGATCTGTTATCATAACATCAGGTCTCTGGGTGGAAAAACCCAGTACCCTGAAGTATGGGTTAGGGACATCTGGACTGATGCCCCAGATGTTGGAGCTGAAGATGTCCCCGAGGCCCCAGAACTTATAAGGTGGCCCACTCTTCCCAAGTAAGAGGTTGCACTTGCCCTGTATTGCAAAACACTGCAGAAACCTCTCCCTGCAATTTTCCTCCTCAGAACCTGCCCCATCTTCTCTACTCACTTCCAGCCTCATTACTAGAACTAAAGCCCAGCATTACTGGTTAAGGAAATGAAGAGAATATGCAGTTAAGGATTTGGGAGAATCAGCTAGTGTGTATAAACAGGAGCTAGGGATATACTCCTGGGATCAAATTTTGAAGATGTCCAACCAAGAGGGCCAGGCTATCAGACTGGATAATCAAGGAATCTTTGACTTGGTGTTTTCTTAGGACATGGGATTTAATACCCTGGCAAGGATGCCAGGCGACTGGGTAAACTCACTGCTAGGATGACATTTAGAGTAGAAATGCCTAAGTTGCCCTAGCAGATAGTAGAGGAAGGAATAAAAGAGACTGAGGGAAGTGCCCATGCTAGAATGGATATATTAATAAGGTCAGAAGACCCACCAGAGGATTAGGGCCCATCAGAGAAGTCAAAGGACACCATTGCACCAAGGCCATAAGTAATGTGCTGGTGAAAAAAAAAAAAAGAAAAAAGAAATGTGCTGATGAGAGGGGCACAGCATCACCAATAAGTTCAGTGGTGGCTCTTAGCAACAGGTCAGATTTGGACTTCTCAATAACCATAAGGATGGGATGATGGGGACCAAAACAATAGAGCCCAGGTGGTGGTACTTAACTATATGAAGCCAAAAGGCTACAATTATGATAACAGGAAGCAAGGTAAGAGGGGCAGCCAAGAGGGTCAAACCAGCAGGGAATTGTGAAGATGGTTAATAAAGCATGACATCCCTAAGGGCAAAAAGATGGGTAGCCAACAGGAGTGTTACTTAATATCTTACAAACACAAAAAGACAAAAACGGATGAGTAGGAAGTTGAGGATGACTGCCCTGTGAAAATTTCCTAATCCTTTACTAGTTTTGGTCCTGAGTCAATTTTGGTAGTTACTTAATATCTACAACTACAAAAAGACAAAAATGGATGAGCAGAAAGTTGAGGATGATTGCACCAATGGAAAGTTCCTATTCCCTTACTAGCTCTTGGTCCTGAGTCAATCCAGAACCTGTTGACTAAAAATATGTTCAGATCTTTTGGCGGAACACTACAGCATCATATAATGATTCTCCTTCCCCCACAAAAGTACCTATAGTCATTCAGATGACCATACATGGAAGAAAAGAAAACACCCAGACATTTTGAGGAATATTTAGTATAGGGTCTGAGTGGAGAGTGATACCTGGAGAATCAAAGTGTCAATATGGCCCTCATATTAGAATGAACATTATGAAGGTCAGGTAATGAATGGAGTCCTAGAATTGTGCCTAATGTGAATTGGATGTCTATTACTGATTGATTTGATTTGATTAGTAAATCAAGAATGAGTATGGAAAATAAGGAGAAAGTTTCCATACTTTGGACATGGCTACAGAAAGTAACCTTCCATGTATAAATTCTTGAGGCAAAAATATCACTTGCAAAAAGCATTGAGAATGAGAATTAACTGCTGGGAAGTTGGAACTCTGAATAGAAATTTATCAGACACCAGAGGTTTCTAAGAAAAATGAAAACTGCAAGGACAGTCCTTCCATTAGCCTGCAGTAAGCTAATGAGAACAGCAAAGAATTATAACTGATTAAGGAAAATCTATTCCCTCTTCTTGTGAGGGCCCTTCTACTTTGCTGCTCTCTATTTAAAAGCTTACTTTTGGTGGCCTGTTCCTGAGATCCTAGCCAGAGGTATATGAACCTTCACCCAGAGTCAAGGCTGTTCTGTATGTGAGAAGTATTAAAATCAGCAGACACGGCAAGAATCTATTCCTTTACGGTTTTATTCTTTTTCTACTATAATATTACTTCCTTATTATTTTCTTGGATTTTTTTTAAAAAATGAGACTCTAGGCTTTTAGTATTCTGCAACTCAGAACCTGTGGGCTCATTTAGATACCAAAACTACTTTTGCATCCATCAATACCCCATTAATAGACAATAAGAGGCCCAATTCTTATATTAGCTCTCTTCCTATGAACCAATCCACAGGAGTAGAGAGGACTTACTCTTGCACAATGTTCAAGGACAATTATCCCAAATACTCTGGTTCTGGCACTTTTAGAATATATAGTAATGACATCCCTTGCAATCTGTAATCTCCTGCTCTAAATTCCAATTTGTTTATGGAAATTTCAAATCAGATAGTCCTCATAAGACTTTCACACCTCTTCTGGAAAAAGATATTTTGGCAATATGTATCAAAAGCTTTAAAAATGCATATACCCTTTGACTAAAAAACTCCACTTCTATATACTTTCTCTGAAGAATTTACAGAACTGAATTCCAAATGCGTAAGAATGTTCATCACAGGGGTGCCTGGGTGGCTCAGTGGGTTAAAGCCTCTGCCTTTGGCTCAGTTCATGATCCCAGGGTCCTGGGATCAAGCCCCACATCAGGCTCTCTGCTCAGCGGGGAGCCTGCTTCCCTTCCTCTTTCTCTGTCTGCCTCTCTGCCTACTTGTGATCTCTGTCTGTCAAATAAATAAATAAAATCTTTAAAAAAAAATGTTCATCACAGCTGTGTTTAATGGGAGAGAGAGAGAGAGATAAAGTGGGAGAGTGAAAGACTGGCTCAATTTCCAATAATAGGAGAAATGAATAAATAAATCCATAGGACAGATTTAATAAATGCACTACAGAAAAATTTTTTTTGACATAGGAAAATATTAACATTGTTAGATGAAAAATATATTGCAAAACAATAAATATAATACTTCTGTTTTAAAAAAATCACTAAATAAATATTTATGTGCTTTTAAAGTTTTCTGCCTTGGCTGCAGTTCTGAGCCTTCTGTCTTATTCCAGCCTTAATGGAAATCTTTTAGATTAAAACTAACATCAGGGGGCACCTGGGTGGCTCAGTGGGTTAAAGCCTCTGCCTTCGGCTCAGGTCATGATCTCAGGGTCCTGGGATCGAGCCCCGCATCGGGCTCTCTGCTCAGCAGGGGGCCTGCTTCCTCCTCTCTCTCTGCCTACTTGTGATCTCTGTCTGTCAAATAAATAAATAAAATCTTTAAAAAAAAAAAAACTAACATCAGGAAATTTTAATCATCTTTTGGGTAAACATATATATACATATATATGTACACATATATCTTAATTTTTTTTACATCTGTATATCCATCCATCCAACCATCCATCCATCCATACATGCACCTATTTTGTCCTTAATTTCTTCTCTGCTTTCACCATATGTGTGTGTATGTACATATGTGCATATGTGTATACACATCCAAAAATAGTGAAGACAGAGAAGACATTAAAAACCAGAATAGAAAATAATATAAAAGAACATTATTTTCCTGACCAACTTTTACAGTTCTCCTTGGTGAGATATTTAAGAGATAATGTAATATTTAAGAGAAGAATTCCTATCTGCTCCACATATTCCTATCTGCTCCCCAATGCTAGTGATTCAAGAAAACAGAAGCTAGAGAGCTACAGCTATGAAACCAGTATCACCACCACCCACCCAAACAAAATGCAACATTATGTTTAAATGATTGTGTCAGGTCTCCCTACTGCTTCTTGGTGCTTGACTATATTATTAATGTGTGTTAGTGTGTGGGAGAAACCTCCTAATTCAGCCACACAAACAGATCAGAACTCTCAAGAGGTTCCCACTCATCCCAATCTCCATTCACCAGTTAATTGAATCCTCCCTTCTTTTAGTCATCATGGCTCTGGCTGGTGAGGTGTGGGGGCTGGTCAGGGGAAAGCAGCAGGGCAGATGCTGCACTTTTAAGTGAAATCAGGTGTTGCCTTCACTGAAGTGAGATCTGGAAAATGTCAGTTCTTAAGTAACTGGTATTGACAGCTGAACAGTCGGTCTTCCCCACCAGGCTCAGCATTCCCTTCCCTTGCAAGAAGCTTACCCTTTTCCTCTTATATTGCCTCAGTCTCCTTCAGCTCCTCTTTAGAGCTCATTAAATAAGAATTTCCACTTTGTAGATATTCATCCGATATGATTGTAAGTGTGTTGGGAATGAGAAGGTTTTGATGATTAAATACCACAAGTGTCAATAAAACACACTCTAGCATTATTGGTGACCTAGAGTCCTACCTGTGGAGGAAGTATGAAAGGTTTCTTGGCAGAGTGGGAAAGAATGATTGGGTCCTGAATCTTTTCTCCATATGCTGAGAGCTACAGGCAGAAACACAACACACAAGTTTGATCAAGTCAAGGCATTAAATGGAGTTGAGAGAACATTCTTTGGGTTTCCTTTCTTTTTTCTTCTGTTGGTCAGTCTGGGACCATTCCATTAAGAACTGCAATCCAGATTGCAGAAACACACATGTGCACATACACAGCTGATGTATGATCATTTTTATTTTATTAAGTTTGGTTGATTTGCATAATGTGCCTCAGTACATTCTAAGACTGAATTAAGTAAGAGTGGGGAAGGCCTGGTAGTCCCATCTTAAGTAGGATGTGGCTCCTTTGGAGGATACAGCCTCACACTTACTCAAGGATACTTGGATGAAATATGGTTTACTATGAGTATGGGGTCAGTGCCAGTGATTCTCTAGTCTAGTTGAGGCAAATGAAGTCTGTGATGAGGCCCAACAATTCTGAGTTTAGCTGATGACTAAGGACCAAATCAGTGAAACAACCTCAGAACTTAAAATAATGAAAGAAACTAAGGAAAGACCACTGGGGCTCTGGCCAAATCTTAACTAAGAATGCTTCATCACCCCATCACTCTTCACCCTTATACTCTCTCTAGGCAATCTGACCCATCCCTATGGCTTTACCCCTATCTATGTATAGCTAATATTTTAAAGATTTTTTTTTTTATTTGACAGAGAGAGAGATCACAAGTAGGCAGAGAGGCAGGCAGAGAGAGAGGGGGAAGCTGGCTCCCTGCTGAGCAGAGAGCCCGATGCAGGGCTCGATCCCAGGACCCTGAGATCATGATCTGAGCTGAAGGCAGAGGCTTAACCCACCCAGGTACCCCTATAGCTAAAATTTTAGTCCCAAATTTAAATCTCTAGTCCAGGGTTCATCTCCTAAACTCCATCTATACTGGACATATCAATCATCTCTATTAGAATGATCCATAGGCATTTCAAATAATACATGTGAAAAAATAAACTCATCAGCCATCCCAATAAATTTTTAAAATAGTCTCTGAATTGATAAATTATATAGTCATTTACCAATAACTGTGGGAATTACCCCAGGCTCTTCCCTGTCATCCATCACAATCAAAGCTAGTCATTCTAAACCTTTCCCAGATTTTCCCTTCCACTACCTACCATATCCAAGTCCCTACCACTTCTACCGTAATCCAGGCCACCATATCATTCACCCAAAAAACTGAGAATGCAGCCTTCCCATTTACCACCCTTCAATCCTGTCTCCATACTACAACCCAGAGAGCGTTCTAAAAAGGAGATCAATACATAATCTATGTAGCAGTCTTGCCAAATGTATTTAAACAGAATCTAACCATAAGGAAACAATCAGACAAATCCAGTTTTAGGTGCATTCTATAAGAAAACTGACTCAGAAAAGAATATTGAAAAAGAAAGCCAAAGTTGGTGGCATCAAAATTCCGGACTTCAAGATCTATTACAAAGCTGTCATCTTCAAGACAGTATGGTACTGGCACAAAAACAGACACATAGATCAATGGAACAGAATAGAGAGCCCAGAAATAGACCCTCAACTCTATGGTCAACTAATCTTCGACAAAGCAGGAAAGAATGTCCAACAGAAAAAAGACAGGCTCTTCAACAAATGGTGTTGGGAAAATTGGACAGCCACATGCAGAAAAATGAAACTAGACCATTTCCTTACACCACACATGAAAATAGACTCAAAATGGATGAAGGACCTCCATGTGAGAAAGGAATCCATGAAAATCCTTGAGGAGAACACAGGTAGCAACCTTTTCAACCTCAGCCGCGGCAATTTCTTCCTAGGAACATCGCCAAAGGCAAGGGAAGCAAGGGCAAAAATGAACTATTGGGATTTCATCAAGATCAAAAGCTTTTGCACAGCAAAGGAAACAGTTAACAAAACCAAAAGACAACTGACAGAATGGGAGAAGATATTTGCAAATGACATACCAGATAAAGGGCTAGTATCCAAAATCTATAAAGAGCTTAGCAAACTCAACACCCAAAGAACAAATAATCCAATCAAGAAATGGGCAGAGGACATGAACAGACATTTCTGCAAAGAAGACATCCAGATGGCCAACAGACACATGAAAAAGTGCTCCACATCACTTGGCATCAGAGAAATACAAATCAAAACCACGATGAGATACCACCTCACACCAGTCAGAATGGCTAAAATTAACAAGTCAGGAAATGACAGATGCTCACGAGGATGCAGAGAAAGGGGAACCCTCCTACACTGTTGGTGGGACTGCAAGCTGGTGCAACCACTCTGGAAAACAGCATGGAGGTTCCTCAAAAAGTTGAAAATAGAGCTACCCTATGACCCAGCAATTGCACTACTGGGTATTTACCCTAAAGATACAAACGTAGTGATCCGAAGGGGCACTTGCACCCGAATGTTTATAGCAGCAATGTCTACAATAGCCAAACTATGGAGAGAACCTAGATGTCCATCAACAGATGAATGGATAAAGAAGATGTGGTATAGATACACAATGGAATACTATGCAGCCATCAAAAGAAATGAACTCTTGCCATTTGCAATGACGTGGATGGAACTAGAGGGTATTATGCTGAGCGAAATTAGTCAATCAGAGAAAGACAACTATCATATGATCTCCCTGATATGAGGAAGTGGAGATGTAAAATGGGGGGTTGGGGGGTAGGAGAAGAATAAATGAAACAAGATGGGATCGGGAGGGAGACAAACCATAAGTGACTCTTAATCTCACAAAACAAACTGAGGGTTACTGGAGGGAGGGGGGTCGGGAGAGGGTGGTTAGGTTATGGACATTGGGGAGGGTATGTGCTATGGTGAGTGCTGTGAAGTGTATAAACCTGGCGATTCACAGACCTGTACCCCTGGGGCTAATAATACATTATATGTTTATTTAAAAATTTAAAAAATTAAAAAAAAAAAAAAGAAAACTGGCTCAGACTCTTCAAAAATACCAACGTCACATTGGTTTTGTTAACTGTTTCCTTTGCTGTGCAAAAGCTTTTGATCTTGATGAAATCCTAATAGTTCATTTTTGCCCTTGCTTCTGTTGCCTTTGGCAATGTTCCTAAGAAGAAGTTGCTGCGGTTGAGGTCAAAGAGGTTGCTGCCTGCATTCTCCTCAAGGATCAAGGATTTTGATAGATTCCTTTCACACATTGAGGTCCTTCATCCGTTTTGAGTCTATTTTCGTGTGTGGTGTAAGGAAATAGTCCAATTTCATTTTTCTGCATGTGGCTGTCCAATTTTCCCAGCACCATTTGTTGAAGAGGCTGTCTTTTTTCCATTGGATATTCTTTCCTGCTTTGTCGAAGATTAGTTGACCATAGAGTTGAGGGTCTATTTCTGGGCTCTCTATTCTGTTCCATTGGTCTATAGGTCTGTTTTTGTGCCAGTACCATACTGTCTTGATGATGACAGCTTTGTAATAGAGCTTGAAGTCTGGAATTGTGATGCCACCGACTTTGGCTTTCTTTTTCAATATTCCTTTGGCTATTCGAGGTCTTTTCTGGTTCCATATAAATTTTAGGATTATTTGTTCTATTTCTTAAAAAAAAATGGATGGGATTTTGATAGGGATTGCATTAAATGTGTAGATTGCTTTAGGTAGCATAGACATTTTCACAATATTTGTTCTTCCAATCCATGAGCATGGAATATTTTTCCATTTCTTTGTGTCTTCCTCAATTTCTTTCATGAGTACTTTATAGTTTTCTGAGTATAGATTCTTTGCCTCTTTGGTTAGATTTATTCCTAGGTATCTTATGGTTTTGGGTACGATTGTAAATGGGACTGACTCCTCAATTTCTCTTTCTTCTGTCTTGTTGTTAGTGTAAAGAAATGCGACTGATTTCTGTGCATTGACTTTATATCCTGACACTTTACTGAATTCCTGTATAAGTTCTAGCAGTTTTGGAGTGGAGCCTTTTGGGTTTTCCACATATAGTATCATATCATCTGCAAAGAGTGATAGTTTGACTTCTTCTTTGCCAATTTGGATGCCTTTAATTTCTTTTTGCTGTCTGATTGCTGAGGCTAGGACTTTTAGTACTATATTGAACAGCAGTGGTGATAACGGACATCCCTGCCGTGTTCCTGACCTTAGCGGAAAAGCTTTCAGTTTTTCTCCATTGAGAATGATATTTGCGGTGGGTTTTTCATAGATGGCTTTGATAATATTGAGGTATGTGCCTTCTATCCCTACACTTTGAAGAGTTTTAATCAGGAAGGGATGCTGCACTTTGTCAAATGCTTTTTCGGCATCTATTGAGAGTATCATATGGTTCTTACTCTTTCTTTTATTAATGTATTGTATCACATTGATGGATTTGCGGATGTTGAACCAACCTTGCAGCCCCGGAATGAATCCCACTTGGTCGTGGTGAATAATCCTTTTAATGTACTGTTGGATCCTATTGGCCAGTATTTTGGTGAGAATTTTCGCATCTGTGTTCATCAAGGATATTGGTCTGTAATTCTCTTTTTTGGTGGGATCCTTGTCTGGTTTGGGGGATCAAGGTGATGCTGGCCTCATAGAATGAGTTTGGAAGTTTTCCTTCCATTTCTATTTTTTGGAACAGTTTCAGGAGAATAGGAATTAATTCTTCTTTAAATGTTTGGTAGAATTCCCCTGGGAAGCCGTCTGGTCCTGGACTTTTGTTTGTTTGGAGATTTTTGATGACTGTTTCAATCTCCTTACTGGTTATGGGTCTGTTCAGGTTAGCTATTTCTTCCTGGTTCAGTTGTGGTAGTTTATACATCTCTAGAAATGTATCCATTTCTTCCAGGTTGTCAAATTTGTTGCCATAGAGTTGCTCATAGTATGTTCTTATAATTGTTTGTATTTCTTTGGTGTTGGTTGTGATCTCTCCTCTTTCATTCATGATTTTATTTATTTGCGTCCTTTCTCTTTTCTTTTTGATAAGTCTGGCCAGGGGCTTATCAATCTTATTAATTCTTTCAAAGAACCAGCTCCTAGTTTTGTTGATTTGTTCTATTGTTTTTTTTGTTTCTATTTCATTGATTTCTGCTCTGATCTTTATGATTTCTCTTCTCCTGCTGGGTTTAGGCTTTCTTTGTTGTTCTCTCTCCAGCTCCTTTAGGTGTAGGGTTAGGTTGTGTATTTGAGACCTTTCTTGTTTCTTGAGAAAGGCTTGCACTGCTATATATTTTCCTCTCAGGACTGCCTTTGTTGTGTCCCACAGATTTTGAACCGTTGTGTTTTCATTATCATTTGTTTCCATGAATTTTTTCAATTCTTCTTTAATTTCCTGGTTGACCCATTCATTTTTTAGAAGGATGCTGTTTAGTCTCCATGTATTTGCGTTCTTTCCAAATTTCCTCTTGTGATTGAGTTCGAGCTTCAGAGCATTGTGGTCTGAAAATATGCAGGGAATGATCTCGATCCACAGTTAACAAAACCAAAAGACAACTGACAGAATGGGAGAAGATATTTGCAAACGACATATCAGATAAAGGGCTCGTATCCAAAATCTATAAAGAGCTTATCAAACTCAATACCCAAAGAACAAATAATCCAGTCAAGAAATGGGCAGAGGACATGAACAGACATTTCTGCAAGGAAGACATCCAGATGGCCAACAGACACATGAAAAAATGCTCCACATCACTCGGCATCAGGGAAATACAAATCAAAACCACAATGAGATACCACCTCACACCAGTCAGAATGGCTAAAATTAACAAGTCAAGAAATGACAGATGCTGGCGAGGATGCGGAGAGAGGGGAACCCTCCTACACTGTTGGTGGGAATGCAAGCTGGTGCAACCACTCTGGAAAACAGTGTGGAGGTTCCTCAAAAAACTGAAACTAGAGCTACCCTACGACCCAGCAATTGCACTCCTGGGTATATATCCTAAAGATACAAACGTGGTGCTCCGAAGGGGCACGTGCACCCAAATGTTTATAGCAGCAATGTCCACAATAGCCAAACTGTGGAAAGAGCCTAGGTGTCCATCAACAGATGAATGGATAAAGAAGATGTGGTATATATACACAATGGAATACTATGCAGCCATCAAAAGACATGAAATCTTGCCATTTGGGACGACGTGGATGGAACTAGAGGGTATCATGCTTAGCGAAATAAGTCAATCGGAGAAATACAACTATCATATGATCTCTTTGATATGAGGAAGTGGAGATGCAAGGTGGGGGGGTTTGGGAGGAGGTAGGAAAAGAAAAAATGAAAAGATGGGTTTGGGAGGGAGACAAACCATAAAAGACTCAATCTCAAGAAACAGACTGAGGGTTGCGGGGGGGAGGGGGGACGGGAGAGGGTGGTGGGGAAATGGACATTGGGGAGGGTATGGGCTATGATGAGTGCTGTGAAATGTGTAAACCAGACGATTCACAGACCTGTACCCCTGGGGATAAAAATACATTATATGTTTATAAAAAAAAAATTACAAAAAAAAATAAAATAAAATAAAATAAAAATGTATCCTGCAAAAAAAAAAAGAAAATACCAACGTCACAAAAGACAAAAATATAATTGAGGGAACTGTTCTAGATTAAGGAAGACTAAAGAAGAAAACTAAATGTAAACATGATTCTTCTTTGCATCCAGGATTGATGGGGTGGGAATAGCTACTGTGCACATTATTAGCATAATCAAGGAAAACTACCATATGAACTTTGTACTAGATGATATTGAATCAATAAAGGTCAAGTTTCATAGGTGTTGTAATGGTATTGTGCTTATGAAGGAGAAAGTTCTTATTCCTAGGAGATTCATGCTAAGTTATTTAGGGATGAAATACGATGTCTGCAACTTACTCTCAAACGATTCAGCAAAAAATTACATAGGTAGATGGCTAGGTGATAGAAAGAAAGCAAATGTGGCAAAATGTAAACAACTGATGGATCTAAACTTTCAACTTTCCTTCTGGTTTTAAATTTTTCAAAATAAAAGTTGGGGGAAAAAAGAGAGAGAGAGAGAGGAGACAATCACTACTGCTAAACTGTTCTTCCAATAGACATTTTCCACATTATAAAAACAACTTGAATTTTTTTGAGATTTTAAAAAAAATGGTGGGGAGTGGTCATTAAGGTTGAATTACCAAAACCACGTATTTTCATCCTCAGTACCTTGGGCAGGTTTAATTCCCAAGTAAGCACCATATCACAAATTAAAGCAAGACTTAAAAGCTATATAAGAAGTGGCTAGGTTGTTAGTTCTACAGACAAATTGAATCTAAACCAGGCATTTTCTTTCACACAAAAGAATATGAAAACAATTATAAGCAGATTTTCATCAAATCCTCATAATAACCAAATGAGATATTAAATTCATTTTAGCAATGAGAAAAAAGGAAAATAAATAAGGGAAAACCTAACTGAATTATGTCCTAGAGTTTTTATAGCTGTGCATTGTTATGTGGTACTAGAAGTTTGCAAAGAGTAAACATGTTAACCTTTTACAAACAGGATAATTGAAGCTTTGTTTTCATAAACATCATTAATTTGTTGTTTGTCTTCTGTATTATGGCTTTCTTCTGTCTCACAACAAATAAAACAATTTTTTAAAACTCTCTATCAAGCCCCAATAAAATCCTTATTGTATTTAGGATAACAACCGGAAAGTTGCTTATGAAGGAGTCCCCATCTCCTTATCTTTTCTCTTCCCTTATCACATCCCCTTTTTAATCATTATGTTATAGTTACATTTAATCACTTGTATTTCCTTGAGGCATAGGTCCTCTCATGCCACTAGCATTTCTTGCTGGTTGTTTAAATCAAGAGAAAAGTGAGGTACCCCTTCATGCCACAGGTATGCCTAATACAAACATATTAGACACAAAAACACTCAAGACCAAACCTATGCATACAGGAAGTCAAGTCGTCAGGATTCTGCTTCCAGGATGACTACTATGGCAAGTGCCTCATCCTCACTGAGCCTCAGTTTATTCATCTATAAAAGGCAGTGGTTAAATCAGATGATATCCAATGTCCATCTGCTCTCTGTCCTCACCGTCAAATCTAAGAAATGGCCTAAAGAAATCATAAGAGAACTTGTGTGATACATTCTGGTATTAAAGAGGTTTTCCTCTTTTTTTTTTTTTTAAAGATTTTATTTATTTGACAGAGAAAGACACAGCGAGAGAGGAAGCAAGCAGGGGGAGTGGGAGAGGGAGAAGTAGGCTTCTGGCTCAGCAGGGAGCCTGATTCGAGGCTCAATCCCAGGACCCTGGGATCATGACCTGAGCCAAAGGCAGACGCTTAGCGACTTAGCCACCCAGGTGCCCCAAGAGGTTTTCCTCTTAACGAAAAATCATCTCAAAGAAGTTATGAAAGTCAAATAAAGGATAAAGTTCCAAGTCACAGTCAAGTTTGATGGACTTAACTGATATGATATAAAAGAAATCCAAATGTGTCATCTTTGAGATTTATATCAAATTACATATGAAAATCTAAATAATATGGTGAAACAGAAGTTAAATGAGAGATTAATTTTAAGCTGCGGTATGAAATTTAGCTCAATTTTGGTTACCGGGCAGAAAATGGATTCAGGGGGCAGTGAGGAAATGCACAAATATGAATATAGTCCATGAAGGAGAAAAATTCATTTCTTAGTGTCTCATTTTCCATCATCTGATAGACCCAGAGATAAATCATTGAAAGCTCTGAGGAATATCAGTGTCTGAAATCACTAACAGTGGAATGCCTTGCAATTATTCAGTATCTCCCTCTCTCTCTCTCTTCCAAAAGACAGAGCTCCTTCCACATACTGAAACTGACACTTGGGTGGGGTAGAATAACTTGTAATGAAGCTGGAGGAAGAAGCACTTCCATATTATTTAACTCACTCAACAGGGACAGTGGGTACACAAATGAGGGAAGGGTACTGTTTTCCTTACTGAGTGCCATTATTTTTTTGTGGGGAAGACTTCAGTCAACTCGTAATACTAGTAGTAATACTTAAAATAGTAATACTAGAAAAACATATATCTTGAAGTCCAAACCATCGGAGTTAACTTAGAAAGTTTTTACCAAAAAGCTGATATCTAAGGGTAAGGAATTGCTTGGTTTGGAAGAGACTGACTGGATAACCAAACATTGGTTGCAAGCATGTGGGATCTCCCATAATACTTTTTTTTCCTTTATGCTGGAACTCTCTGAGCAAGCTTTTTCCTTTTGATTACATAAAATTAAAATTGTTTCCTTTATAAGAACAAAGTAAGGAAGAGGAAGAGGGAAAGAGGGAGAAACAGTATATGCAGGAAGGCAGATTAAGAAAAGAGGTTCTGAGAACTGTTTACAAAGTATTCAGAAAACAGGAAATACCTCCTTTCTCATAAATTAAAGGCAGAAAACTTAAGAGCTGAGGGAAGTGTGCAAAGAGCTAACATAGGAAATGAAACCATAGTTAAGCACAAAGCATAGAAAATCTCTAATTCTGAGAAAAAAATGTGTTTATCAATTAGTGCTGGCAATGATTAACAAATAGCTAAATTTTTATTAGGAAGATATTTCATTTATACTAAAATATTCATGACTTTTTCAGTCTTGCTCCTTGTTATAACTTTTGAGATGTGTAAATAATAGGAATTGGTGGGAATATCACAGATGCATGGTTAAAATTGTGTTTCTTATATATATAAAAAAAATACTTTTAAGTAAAGCATACATCAACAGGAGTTTTGCTTTACAACTTACACCCCAACTATCACATAGAAGATGGACTGGGGACTGGAGAGTGGGTTAGGGATAGGGATAGAAATAGAGTATAGGAGATTATTACAATTCTATAGACAAGAGTTAGACTGATTGTTTAGAGAAGATGAAAGAAAAATATAAGATAAATATATGTTTTCAACAGGAAAGAAGTTGTGAGTAAAAATACATTTGACAAAAGTTAAAATAGAGAAAAAATTCTGGGAAAATGCCTTCAGGTCTTTATTCAAATTTTACTGTTTCAGTGAAGCCTTCTGTGGCAGAAAACAAAAAAATGCCATGATCAGCACAGCATTTCCTTTCTCTGGGCAGACAAGAAGATCTTTTCTAGCTTCCCTTGTATTGTAGTTAAGGGTGGGAACACATGACTTAATTTTGCAAATAAGAACATGAGTAGGAGTGATGTGTTACTTCCATGCCAAGGCACCAACCTCTGGTGCTACTTCTATCTGTCTCTATCCTTAGAAACTGTATGTCAATGTGGTAGCTTTAAAATATGGAGGAAGTATCAAAATATGGAGGAAGCCTGGAATCCTGAATTTCCTGGGTGGAATAATGAATCACCTATGTCAGACTTCCTCTGAGCAGAAACTAAACTTTTGTTGGGCTAAACCACTGATATTTAGATTTATTACTACGGCAAAGCATAGCCTATTTTGATTAATACACCTTCCCTGGCCACCCTATCTAAAATTTCCTCTGCTCCCCTCCCCACATAAAAACGCAAACACACACATACACAATTCCCATCCTTCTTCCTTGCTCTTTTAGCACTTGTCACTCTATAATTTATAAAGCATTTTATGTATTTATCTTATTTATTATCTCTCTTTCCTAGTAGAATGCCTTCCATGAGGGATGGATGTGTTTATGTGTGTTTTCTTCATTGTTATAACCCACTGATACAGTGCTTGGAACACAGAAGCCGCTCAAGAGATATTTATTGGATGAATGAACAGAAAGGTAAGTTCAGTCCTGTCTGGAAAACAGTGAGATTTTGAATAGATAGGTATTAAGATGCATTTGTGAATCAAATATGAAAGACCCATCCATAGACACGTACTTGGAATACATCAATATAGTTGGAGGGTTCATACTTGAAGTCACAGAAATGAGTTCCTTCAGAGATGAGTGTTGCAAGTTGCGTTTTCAAGAGCAAAAGCTGAGACAAAGTCTGGGTGTTTACTAAGTATCAATACCTTTCAAAGAAAGGGAAGTTAGTGGATTGGACAGAGGAAGAAGTTAAAACTGCAGTGCAAGCTGAAAAATACCTCAGCCAACCTGATGCGGAGCTCTGAGGCAAACACTGACAGAGTTGTCCTGCATCAGACCAAAACGTTTGGGTCTTAGACCTCCACTTCATTCAGTCACTAATGTCAGCTGCCCTGAGAAGGGCTGACCTTGAGTGAGGAGAACCCTAAACGAGTCGAGAGCTGACCTCACTCCCCAAAGCCAGGTGGTAAATACTTCTTCGAAGGGAAATCTGAGCAATGTATCACCATATCTATCACAAATGAAAAAAGAAGAAAAGGTTATTGATTAGGGTTTTAACAATTACAAATTTAACAGATTTAACAAATACGAATACAGACAACGCTATTTCATTAACACAAACCTGTCCTATGTAGTGTTTGGGACACACTTAGGCTAAAAATTATTTGCTGTTTATCTGAAGTTCAAATTTAGCTAGGTGTCCTGTATTTTATTTGGCAATCCCACTGAGAACCGACTCTTACAGTAAAGACAGAGTTGTTGGGAAAGAAGTAAGTGGAACTGTCATGAAGAGATATGAGGAAGTCACAGAATGATCCAAGAACCAAAATGAAGTAATAGTAATGAGATCTAAGGAAGGGGGTGATTTTTTAAAATAATAAGATGATGATAGAATAGAGAAACTTGAAAAGTAGAGAAGATAGACAAAGGAAGATAAAGACTGAAAATTACTTCAGTGATAGAGACTAGGAATAATAAAGCTCCAAAAAGGAATGGATTTCAGTGTCAAATGACACGGAAAAGCAGAACACAGCTAAAAACTCTTTGGGGCATGGGGGTACAGCAGACCATGAGCTATGCCAAATTAGATGTGGTAGGGCATGCGTTGCCACAAGATGGCACTCATAGTTCCTCTTTTTCGGAGTTTCTATCAATAAACATTCTGCAAATTTTTTACTGTTGTAGAACAAAGAGAATATCTTAAATTTCACAACTTTACACATAGGTTATGTTTCATGTTCTATCATTTTCCCACAGCTTGTCATTGTTTTCCCTTTAGAATATGAAGACATAGTGAATATTGGAATTGACTGTCAGAGGGTATGGGGGGACAGGCATTAGTACCTGAAGGAGGGAGCAAAAGTAACGTTATTGCAGGTACTCAGTACAGAGCCTTAACAGAAAGTTGCTGGATTTGGTTAACAGATAATGATCGAGCTTCAAGAAAACTAGTATTGTTAGAAATGGAAACCGGACTGTCTGGTATTGAGGACTGACAGTGTGCTGTGAAAATAGACAGACTATGTGTTTAGCACATCTGCTGTGAAAGATAGGAGGGTAGCCAGGGCAACTTTTTTTAAGGAACTCCTTCTCAAATATGGGTTTGTTTGCCGTATTCATAAGCCTCAAATATTTTATAAAAATACCTGTTAAATGGCAGTTGGCCTCACACCATAATATCTCTATAGCACAAGTGCATTTGTGTTGCACTGATACTTCTACTTGACTAACACCATTAGTCCCCCAATATTACAGCACTTACATCTTTTCAAAATAATTTCATACTATTTCTCATATTATATTGCTCATAAAATGAATATTTGAATAGATAACTAGAGAGACCCCAAAATTTGCCTCACATTGCACAGCTAAAGAGAAACGGAGCCATGGACCAGTTTTCTGATGCTTAATTCCAAACCCCTTCTACTGAATTATTCTTTTTGTCGCTTGATTTCTAGTTCAAGTTTTCCACTTATCTAATTTTATTTTTTCTGGCATGCATACAATGAGAATGATTCTTTGAAATTACCCTGTCTTGACTAGTTTCCATGATATCTCAGGTATGTAGTAGTTAAAATTTTTCCAGCATAGTATGGGAAAAAATATGCTCATTATCATTTCTGCTTTTTACAAAACTGAGTATAATCCTGAGCTAAACATAAAAGAACTTATAAATTAATGTACCACTGAAGAGGTAAAACCCTGTGTCTGTTGTTTTGGGTATATAGGGACTTCTGCTAAAATAAAGTTCCACCACACAATCCAGAACAGTTTTCTTTTCAACCAATAAATCTAATCATTAGCCATTTTTTTAAATCTTTTTTTAATCATCAAGGTAAAAACATTACTGGTGTATATATTTATGTAAAAATCTGTTTTGATCCCTTTAAATGTAAAGAAGAGTGAAACTAAGACAATTTAGCTTTGTTTCTCCCATTCACCTCCTCCACCCCAAACAGAAAAAAGGGTAGAGGGGCTTCTATAGCTAATTCACCAAAAACTCCATATAAGTCAAACAAAAGAAAACTTCGAACTTATTTTGTGGCTAGGCCTCCATGGGGGAACAGCTTTCTTACTGACTTGGAAAGAATAAAGAGTATTTTTGAACTTACAAGTGTCTGAAAACATCATGTCTGTAAAGTGAGGTTGGCATTTTTATGTATTTAAAAGAGTCTAATGAAGCCCAGCTCCTTACAAATTCAGACAAGAAAATGAAGAATGGGACATGGTTGCTGCCACCCAGGGGTCAGAGTGGTGGTTATTGCTCCAACCAATTGCACAAAGGAGACCTGTCATTTATAGATAGCTCCACAGTCTTGCATTAGCAAGAACATCATGAAGACTGGCCCTTACCCAAAGAATTTACTCAGAGAGACATTTAATATGGAGTAAATACAGCCTCAAAGAGAACAGCTTTGAAGAAGGGCTTTGAAAAGGTCGGAAGATGAAATGAGGAATGTTGTTACTTAGTGCCTTTATTAAACAAATGCTTGCCTTAGCTCTTCTCCAGCACGTCTCAAAATGTGGCAAGTGACATGCCCACTTCACAGACAAAAAAAAAAAAAAAAAGACTTAGAATGTGAAGTTTTTCATTAGGATGGGCCCTAAGGCCAAAGGACTGTTCTCAAAGTGTGGGAATGTCCTATTTCTACCAGAGTGGAGTCCCCTGCTCTCTCAGGGACATATCTACTATTTCATGAACACTCCAGGATACAGATTTCAGACATTCTCCCTGTCATACTAGTTACATTTGGAAACTATTCTCCCTAATCCTTTTATCATATCCTAGTTCCTTGGGGCTTTCCTATAGGTAGAATCACTGCTACCACTATAGCAGACAGCACGTTATGTGTTAACTTTTTTGGAGTCATGGACACAATCTAGTATAAAATCAATAAAATCTAGTGGTGTTGAATAAGTTTTGTAGTTATACATAACATCACTCCCTGCAATTGATTTCTTTTTCTGCTGCTATTCATCTCTAGTCTTTTTACATATAAATGCATTCATCCATTTGACAAATATTATTGAGCACCTGCTATATGCCAGGTATTGTTCTAGACAATGTGTTTATAGCAGTGTAAGACAGCCTAAGTTCCTGTTTTCAAAGACCTATATTCTAAATAGGTAAGAAAGGGAGAGCGGGAGTGAGGGAGATGACAGGTATAAATAAACAGGTAAAATGAACAGACACTTCTCCAATAAAGACATACAAATGGCTACCAGACACATGAAAAAATGTTCATCATCACTAGCCATCAGGGAGATTCAAATTGAAACCACACTGAGATACCACCTTACACCAGTTAGAATGGCCAAAATTAGCAAGACAGGAAACAACGTGTGTTGGAGAGGATGTGGAGAAAGGGGAACCCTCTTACACTGTTGGTGGGAATGCAAGTTGGTGTAGCCACTTTGGAGAACAGTGTGGAGATTCCTCAAGAAATTAAAAATAGAGCTTCCCTATGACCTTGCAATTGCACTACTGGGTATTTACCCCAAAGATACAGATGTAGTGAAAAGAAGGGCCATCTGTACCCCAATGTTTATAGCAGCAATGGCCACAGTCGCCTAACTGTGGAAAGAACCAAGATGCCCTTCAACGGACGAATGGATAAGGAAGATGTGGTCCATATACACTATGGAGTCTTATGCTTCCATCAGAAAGGATGAATACCCAACTTTTGTAGCAACATGGACAGGACTGGAAGAAATTATGCTGAGTGAAGTAAGTCAAGCAGAGAGAGTCAATTATCATATGGTTTTGCTTATTTGTGGAGCATATGGAATAACACAGAGGACATGGGGAGATGGAACGGAGAAGGGAGTTGGGGGAAATTGGAGGGGGAGATGAACCATGAGAGACTGTGGACTCTGAGGAACTAACCGAGGGTTTTGGAGGGGAGGGTGGTCGGAGGTTGGGTGAGCCTGGTGGTGGGTATTGTGGAGGGCACATATTGCATGGAGCACTGGGTGTGGTGCATAAACAATGAATTCTGGAACACTGAAAAGAAATTTTAAAAATAAATTAAAATTTTTAAAAAACCAAGTAAAATCAGATAGTGGGAAATCCTATGAAGACAAGAAATCAGGTTACTGTAATTATTGAGACTAGGTGGAGAATGACTTTCCTTTGAGTAGTCAGAAACTCTGTCCTGAGGAGACAGCCAGGGCCAACCATACACAGATCTGGAAGGAGACTGTTGCAGGCAGAGAAAACTGTAAGTACAGGAAGTTTTGAGACAGAACGACCTTGAAATGTTTGAAAACAAAAGAGAGCCAAGGTTGTTAAATGCTAATGAAAGGTGGTAGTAGGAAGTGCGCATGAGTTCTGAGAGATCCAAGAGGCATACTGGGACTGCTAAATCATGAAGTGATACATGGGAGATCTCAAAACCTACGAGGTGCTGTTTTTAAAAAGACTCCTGAATATTTTAGTGTGTTTTTCCTAAGATCAAGAACAACTGTGAAAGTACAATTATCAAAATCAAGAAAATTTCACTAACATACCCAATAATTATCAAAATCAGAAAGTAACATTGATACAATATTATCATTTAAATTTATAGACCTTACTTAATTTTTGCTAATGGTCCCCAAAACATTCTTTATAGAATTTGTTTTCATCTGACCCAGGATCACACATTTCATTTAATTTTCATGCTTCTTTAGTCTCCTTTAATCTGGAAATGTTCTTCATTCTTTCTCTGTCTTTCATGACACTGATATTTTTTTAAAGTACCAGCCATTTATTTCACAGTATGACCTTAAATTTAGGTTTGTCTGGTGTTTCCTTAAGATTAGATTCAGATTATGCAGATTATTAAGTTTATCCTTTTTACTGTGGTCTATAAGGAGGTACACAACATCATTTGTTCCTTTACTAATATGCAAAGGGGATGGGATGGTAAAAAGGCATTTTAGCTAGGGAGAGATCAGTGTATGTTTATGTTTTAGATGGTAGCACAAATACAATGTCAATTCTAAAAGTAGAAGAATAATGTAGACAAATTCTGAATTAAATGCAAATGCAAGAAGGCTTTTCTCACTTGCTCAAACCCTGAATATAGGGCTTTAGGAAAACTTCAGGAGTCTCTAAAACATTAAAGAAGAAAGAGATGGAAAACAGAATGTGAGTTCTTAATAAGGGCAAAGGTATGTTAGCAAACTTTTAACATATAAAAATAACTGTGATTTTGAATATAAATCTATACAGTTTAAATAAAATAAACTAAATATTTAGGTAAATAAATAAATTGCTTTTACACAGGCAATGCAAAAAGAAGTTGTTGAGCATTTACGAAACTGAAATAAGTGCACACTCAGTGGCAATCACAAGGGTTTCCACTGTATGTAGCCTCCCTTCGATCATAGTGTAGTGTAGTGTATTTTATTTACCATAAATACTAGTGAAAAACAAACAAACAAGAAATGCGTGGTTTGAAATGTTGTCATAAGAAATAATGGAGAAAGGAAAGACTTCAAATCCAAAGCCTATATAGAAAACAAGAGTGGGTACAGATTGGGCAAGAAGATGCATAACGTGAATTTAACTAGACCACTGGGTCATAAAGGTCTTGGGGGCATGGAGTATGGTTGTTCTCTGGGTTTAGTGTTTTTGGTTTTTTTTTGGTTTTTTTTTTTTAATCAATGTCTGTCTTAAAATATGGTATCCAGAAATCAAATTCTCTATATGACTTAGCACATAAAACAGGACTGCTACTTCTCTTTTTATTTCTATACCTCTATTAGTGCTGAAGTTACCATGAAACCTAATCTGTAGAATTTCAGAGATGAAGAAGAACCAAGACTATCATTTATTTCATTTTCAAATGAGAAAAATTAAGTGATTAAAGTTAAGTGACTTGCCAAAGGTTACCCAACAGTGACACTACTAGAGAGCAGACAGTTCAGGCCTGGAGCTCCAAAATGCTGGTAAAAGAGTCATTAAAACATCACTATCAATACAACACCATTTATTTTTCAAATAAGTAGACTGTCATGTGGCTGTTGTATGACATATAGTTTGTATCCCTAATTCTCATGCTTCAGAAAAGATGTTGCATACATATAATTTGCCTTTAAAGAACCTTGATTTTTAGAAAGCTTTTGATTATGGAAAATCCCAAATGTTTACAAAGTAAAGAGAACATAATGAAGCCCCCAATGTACCTAAAACCTTGCTTTAATAATTTTCAAAATTCTGCATTCTTTTTCTTTATTGTAGTAAAATACACATGACATAAAAATTACCATTTTACCCATATTGAGGTGTACAGGTCAGTGGCCTTCAGTACATTCACATGCTGTGTCTGCCATTCTTACATCAGCTAAATCTCCACCCATTCCCTAACTATCCCTCCAGGATTATGAGAATCTCACTTTTTAAAATCAGATATCTAACATCTCAATTTTCATCCAAATTCACATGTGAATTTTTGCTCTAATCCTCAGTTCCCTCTACATGAGTGTTATAATACCTCTCTTTCAAAGTTGCTGTGAAGTTTAAAGAATGCACTGTAATTTCACATAACAGGTACTTAGTAACTGTTAGTTCATTCACCCACCCATTCACACGGTAAGACTGTTCCCAAAGAAGCTGTGCTGATAACCCAATGGATTCCCTTTCACTGATGTGATGACTCTCAATTTTATTTGTATTTTCTTGACATTTCTTCATTGTTCTTTTTGTACCTTATCTAGGTGGGACCTATAAACCTAATTAAGTTTCCAATATAAGGTCTTTGTAGAAAAGTAATGAGGTTCTTTATACTTAGTGATCATATTTAATTATAACACTAATAAAACAAACTCTAGTAGCCTAAGTGAGGAATTTCTCAATTTATTGCATCCCCTTATTCTAGAGCATTGGTGGACAAATCAAAAACATCCTTGACTTCCATTTATGGATGAATTACTATGGAGAGCATAGGAAAGTGCTGATTCCCCTTTTTCTGGGTTACTCCTCTGACTAGACTCTCTGATCTCTGATAGATTCTTCATAGCTTCACTTTTTCTTTCTGTGTACTAAAGGGAGAGATATTCTAAGACCTATTCCTCAGTCTTGAGTTCTTTTACAAGCTCCAATAGATAATTCATTCATGTGGTTTCCGTCTACGTCTATGAGCTGTTACAAAATCAACATCTTTAGCTAGCAGTTCTCTGACCTAAGAATCTTACGAACTCGTCAACATCCCCCCAAACTATTTTTCCCTCCCCCAAATCCTCTGTTTCTACTGATGGGACCATCACTCTCTTGGTCATCCTGTCTAAAACTAGAGCCTCATCCTTAACTTTTTAAATCCTGTATCCCCTATACCCAATTCAACTCCAATGAAGAGTGATTCTTCCTTAGAAGTATCTCTTTCTTTTTGCTTCACACTTTTCCCAACTCCACTAATTGGGCACATTACAATTTTACAACCTAATTAATATAACAGCACATGTGGTCAATCAAATACAATTTCTAGCAAATAATGCTTAATCAAGAAATCAGAATTCTGAACTCTTCTAGAAATTACATGAGAGTCAACCAGCCCTTCAACTAACACTTGGGGAAGGTTAAAAACACATAAATCCTTTTTTTCTTTTCTTTTCTTTTCTTTTTTATTTTTTGAGCCAGGAAAAAAAAAAAAAGCTTTTCTTTAGTAGTAAAGCATGTTATTTTATAACTAGGTCTGAATAATGCAAACATCTGATAATCTTTAGAGAAATCACACCAACAAAATCTGAGTGCTATCTGGGCCCTCTCAAATAGAGCTCACATTTCCCTAATTTTACAGTCTCTATATAAAAACTTATATTCCCATTACTACATTTAGAGAGCCCTTCAAAGGTGCCATAAAGTTCCAGTCTTGATAATCTCCAATTAGTGTCCTAGCTACATGGCTCTCAAATTCCAGTTTACTAATTTAACATGCAAGCTAGAGATTATTTTAACTGAGAACATTTAACCTCTAATGACTGGTTTCCATTCCAAGCCCCCAGCTATACAAAACAGCTAACTTCCAGATTTTAGTTTTCTGCTTCTTTTTTTCCTTTTGCGTTCTAGTATAATACAGATAACTACCTTCTCACATGACTCTTCTATCAAAGAAAACCCCAGTTAACGCTCACTCACTCCAGTGTTCTGGGGCTCAAAGTTTTGACAATATGCATGCACAGATACATTTACAAATATATCTACTATGGTTACATTTGTTTAGTAAAGTCTTAGACATAACCTTAATGTCTATTCATAAGTGAGTAGGAGAGTGGGTGAGTGTATAGATAAAACAAAACTGCCATGAGTTGTTAATTGCTAAAACTGAATGAAGGGCTCATTATACAATCCTTTTTTTGGGTAAATGTTTAAAATTTTTTCCATAAATTAAAGAAATTAAGTTACATATCTGCTATAAATATGATGTAATACTAGAAAAAACTAACATTGATAATCTGTACTCATAGAAATAGGGCTATGATATGTGCTAAGTGAAAAAGAGCAAGTCAATAAACAGTAAATACAGTATGGCTCCATATTGAGGTTCTGAAAGCTCTCTGTGCATTTATGGGTAGATGTATTTGCATATCCACAGAAAAAAGTCTGGATAGAGACCCACTATACTGACAGCTAACCCTGGGAATTAGGTGGGATAGAAGTGGATGATCATATTTACTCTACATATTGTAATAAGGTTTGAATTTTTACCAGCATCTGCGAATATAAAAAATAAAGAAAATAATAATAATAATATTAACATCCGAAATCTTTAATGCTACAGGGACTTGCAGACATTCTTGGGAGTACTGAATACTAAGAAATACTAAAAGTATATATACTTCAAAGCATGCTACATACTGAAGGTAAAATCCATTTATCCGACCTATTCTCTCAAGGCATTGACTTTAATTAAGTGCTTTTCCTACTAACCTTATCTGGGATTGCCTTCTGTTACTTCCTGGCAAGGTCTTACTTAATTCTTTGATCTTATAGGCAGAACAGATGGAGGAAAACCATAAAAGATTTTCTTGCCCTTTAGTTGGGTCCAAATTCATAATTTTCTTCAAAATACTGATCAAAGTAAATTTATGTTTCCATGGCACCCAGTAGCTACTAACTTTCAGTTTGGCCCCCAAATACTCCTACTACTTCCATATTTTTACTAAGGGATCTGTACCCTCTCCCTGATTTTGTACCTACTAATTCTTGTAACCTTCAGGTACTATTTTCCCTGCCTATCATTACCTCCCCACCCATGTCTGGGTCCTATGCCTTCCTCTATCATAGCACTTATCATATTATACTAAAATTGTTTACTAATCTGTCTCACCTGTAAGACCGTAAGATGGCTGCAAGTAGGAGTGGATCCAGGCTTTGTGGGATCTGACAGTAGTGTAAGAAAGGGAGCTTTCTTTAAGAATATGTTATTTTAAAAAAGATTATAAATTATAGATACAAAATTATGTAAAACATAACTTATTTTAAATGAAAAAAGAAATTACAACAGATGACTGAAGCTTTAGAGATTAAGATTTCTCTTTTCTGAAACTTCCTTAGACAGTTTACTAGCAAAGCTTATATAGAAACACATCCTGATTGCATCCTGATTGGCTTTCCTGTTGCATTACAAGCACTCACAAGGGCCTGTGCAAGTGATGCAGCCCAAAGTCTAAGCTTCATCAACTCCACCATAAACCTATGTCTTGCTTCTTCATTACTAAATTCTCAGCAATTCTGAATCAGCCTAATGACTTACACATAATCAGTCTTCAAAATATAGTTGTGTTACAAGAGAGCAAGCACTGATGGATAAATCCTCTTTTTACCAAATCCCAGATACAAAACTTTCAGTGATCTCTCATTACTCTAGAAAAAAGACTACTGCATAGGGATACCTGGGTGGCTCAGTTGGTTCAGTGGCTGCCTTTGGCTCAGGTCATGATCCCAGCATCCTGGGATCGAGTCCCACATCAGGCTCCTTGCTTGGCGGGGAGCCTGCTTCTCTCTCTGCCTCTGCCTGTCATTCTGCCTGCCTGTGCTCGCTTGCTCTCTCTCGAACAAATAAATAAATAAAATCTTAAAAAAAAAAAAAAGACTACTGCATAATCTAGCCCTTGCTTTCCTCTCCAGCTCCTTTCTTCTTATATACCTAGCTACACTAGCTTTCTCTCCTGACCTCAGAACCTGTCCATATGCAGTTCCTTCTGTGTAGACCCCTCATCTTACCCTCTACCTCACTTCAAATAATACTTTGTTAACGAAGACTTTCAGCATGGGCTAAATCTCCCAGTTATCTCACTCATGGTATTCTTTACTTTTTCAAAACATTTTTCACAATTGTAATTACAGAGTTGTGTAAAAAGGAGTTCAATATCTATTTTGCTACTGGAATGCAAACTTTATGAAGATAGGGGTCACAGTATTTTTTTATTTATTTTACCTCAGTTTAACACAATGCTGTGTACAGAGTAGGTGCTCAAAAATATGTGTAGAATTGACAAAGAAATGAATGAGAATGAGTGTCTAAGAGGATACAGCGTCTAAGTTCAAAGATATCCACTCACCACAGGGAACAATGAAAATTGTGTAATAGCTAATATTTATTGCTTGCTCTATGCTAGGTTTTGCAGTAGAGTCTTTAAATGTAGTTTTCTCATCTGATCTTCAGAACAACCTTATAAGAAAGTAGATATTAGAACCAGCTTGTTAATTTCCACAAAAATCCTGCTGGATTTTTATTTGAATAGCATTCACTTGACAGATCACTCTAGAGATCAGACTGACAATTTAACAACAATGAGTACTATAAACCATGAATACAGCAAGTATCTCTATTCAGGTATTCTTTGATCTATTTTATCTCTGTTTTGTAGTTTTCAACATGCAGATCTTACACATATTATGCAATACTATTTTTTAAAAAATTTCAATTGTCAATTGTTCATTGTTGGGGCACAGAAAGAGTTTTTTAAATTAACCTTGTATTCTGTAATCTTGTTAAACACACTTACCAGTTTTAGGGATATTTTTGTGGATTCTTTGGAATTTTCTATACAATCATGTTCTCTGTGAATACAGACAATTTTATTGATTTTTTTTTTCAGTCTGGATGCCTTTCATTTCTTTTCTTTGCTTATTGCTCTGTTGAATAGAAGTGGTTAAAATGAATATCTTGCTCTGTTCCTTATTCAAGGGCAAACATTTAGTCTTTCACCACTAATCATTAGTGGTTTTTGCACATGTTCTTTATCAGGTTGAGGAAACTCCCTTGTATTCCTAGTTTGTTGGAAGTTTTCATCATTAATGATGTTGAATTTTGTTGAATGCTTTTTCTCTATCTATTGAGATAATCCCATAATCCTTTTCTTTTTAAACTTTAATTCTAGTATAGCTAACAGTATTATAATGGTTTCAGGAGTACAATATCATGATTCAACAATTCTAAACATTATTTAGTGTTCATCTTGGTAAGTGTACTCTTAATCTTTATCACCTATTTCAACCATCCCTCCATCTATCTCCCCTCTGGTAATCAACTGTTCTCTATAGTTAAAAGTCTGTTTTTTGGTTTGTGTCTTCTTTTTACCTTAAATTCCACATATGAACTAAATCATATGGTATTTGTCTTTCTCTGGCTGACATATTTCACTTAGATTAGACTCTCTAGATCTATCCATGTTGTTGCAAATGACAAGGTTTCATTCTTTTTGCCGTGGACTAATATTCTTTGTGTATATGTATCACATCTTCTTTATCCATTCATCTGTTGATGGATACCTCGGCTGCTTCCATAATTTGGCTATTGTAAATAAAGCTGCAATAAACATAAGGGTGCATATGTCTTTTTGAATTAGTGTTTTCATTTTGGGAGGGTTAAATACCCAGTAGTGGAACTATTGAATCATATGGTAGTTCTATTTTTAATTTTTTAAGGAACTGTATTTCACAGTGGCTGTACTAGCTTGCATTCTCACCAACAGTGCAAAGGATGCTTTTTCCTCTGCATCCTTGCCAACACTTGTTTTTTGTCATGTTTTTTATTTTAGCCATTATGACAGATGTGAGGTGATAGCTCATTGTGGTTCTGATTTGCATTTCCCTGATGGTTAGTGGTGTTGAGAATCTTTTCATGTATCTGTTTGCCATCCATAGGTTTGCTTTGTAGAAATGTCTGTCCATGTCTTCTGACATTTTTAAATTAGATTATTTGGGTTTTTTGGTGTTGAGTTGAATAAATTTTTTATATATTTTGGATACTAAGCCTTTATCAAATATGTCATTTGCAAATATCATCTTCCATCCCATAGGTAGGTTGCCTTTTAATTGTGGATGGTTTCCTTTTCTGTGCAGAAGCTTTTTATTTTGATGTAGTCTTAATAGTTTACTTGTGCCTTTGTTTCCCTTGCCTCAGGAGACTTATCTAGAAAAATGTTGTTATAGTTGATGTAAGAGAAGTTATGGTCTGAGCTCTCTTCCAGGATTTTTATGGCTTCAGGTTTCATATTTAGGTTCTTAATCAATTTTGTGTATATTTTTGCATATGGTGTAAGAAAGTGGTTCAGTTTCATTCTTTTTGCATATAGCTTTCCAGTTTTCACAACACCCATTTATTGAAGAGACTGTCTTTTTCCCATTGTATATTCTTGACTCCTTTATCGAAAACTAATTGACCAAGTAATTGTGAGTTTATTTCTGGGCTCTCTATTCTCTTCCATTGATCTATGTGTCTTTCAGCCAATTCCAAACTGTTTTGGTTGTTACAGCTTTGTATTATATATTGAAATCTGGGATTGTGATACATCCAAGTTTGTTCTTTTTTAAGATTGCTTTGACTAGTCGGGGTCCTCTGTGGTGCCATACAAATTTTAGGATTGTTGGTTCTAGTTCTGTGAAAAAATGATGCTGGTATTTTAATAGGAATTGCATTAAATCTGTAGGTTGCTTTGAGTAGTATGGTCACTTAACAATATTTTTTGTTCCAATCCATGAGCAAGGAAAATCTTTCCATTTGTTTGTGCTGTCTTTAATTTCTTCCATCAGTGTTTTATAGTTCTCAGAGCACAGGTCTTTCACTTCCTTGATTAAGTCTATTTCTAGGTATTTTATTTTTTGGTACATTGTAAATGGGATTGTTTAATTAATTTCTCCAGCTGCTACTTCATGAGTAGTGTATAGAAATAAAACGAATTTCTGTACACTGACTATGTACCCTGAGACTTTACTGAATTCATGTATCAGTTCTAGTAGTTTTTTGGCAGTCTTCACAACTTTCTCTATACAGTATTATGGCATGTACAAATAGTGTAAGTTGATGTCTTTGTTATCAATTTGGATGCCTTTGTTCCTTTTTCTTGTATAACTGCTATATCTAGGGCTTCCAGCACCATTTAAATAAAAGTGGTGAGAGTGGACATCCTTTTCTTGTTCCTGATTTTAGGGGGAAAGCTCTCAGTTTTTGCCATTGAGTATGATGTTAGCTGGAGGCTTTCATATATAGACTTCATTATTTCGAGGTGTGCTCCCTCCATACTTACTGTTGAGTGTTTTTTATCATGAATGGATGTTGTCTTTTGTCAAATGCTTTCTCTGCTTCTATTGAATGATCATATGATTTTTATCCTCTTATTGATGTGACCACGTACCACGTTGATTGATTTGTTATTTAACCTCCACATATTTGTGTTTTTTCCAGTGTTTTTCTTGTGATCAATTTCTAGTTTTATAGCATTGTGATCAGAAAAGATACATGGTATGACTTTGATATTTTTGAATTTGTTGAGACTTATTTTGTGGCCTACTCTGGAGACTGTTCTACATGCACTTGAGAAGAAGTGTACTCTGCTGTTTAGGATGGAATGTTCTGAATATATATGTTAAATCCATCTGGCCCAATGTGTCATTCAAAGCCAATTTCCCTCTTGATTTTCTATCTGTATGATCTAACCACTAATCCAAGTAGGGTGTTAAAGTGCTTTACTACTATTGTATTACTATCAATTACTTCCTTTATGTCTGTTATTAACTGTTTATGTATTTGGGTGCTCCCATGTTGGGTGCATATTTACAATTGTTATCTTCTTGATTATATAGTGTTCTTTGTCTCATGTTACAGTCATTGTTTTAAGGTCTGTTTTGTCTAATGTAATGTAAGTATTGCTTTCCTTTCTTGCATAGTAAATGTCTTTCCATCTTTCTCTTTCAACCTCCATGTATCTTTAGGTCTCAAGTTAATCTCTTGTAGGCAGCATATAGATGGGTCTTGTTTTTTTTTGTTTTGTTTTGTTTTTTAAATCCATTCCATCACTCTATGTCTTTTAATTGCAGCATTTAGTCCATTTACAGTCAAAGTAATTATTGATAGGTTTGTATATATTGCCACTTTGTTACATGTTTTATAATTGTTTTTGTAATTCTGCTCTGTGTCATTCTTCCCTTGCTCTTTTCTCTCATGATAAGTTGGCTTTCCTTGGTGATATACTTGGATTCATTTGTCTTTATTCTTTGCATATCTATTACTGATTTTTGATTCATGGTTACCAATTAACCGTAATATAACATGTTATGCAATAGCAGTCTGTATTAAGTTGATGGTTGCTTAAATTTGAACCCACTCTTTACTCCTCTCCATTCATGTTTTAAGTGTGTGGTGTAATACTTTACATCCTTTTATTTTGTGAGTCAGTTGAGTGATTTTTATAGATAGCAGATTTTTAGTATAGAAAAGCAGATTTTTACTGCTTTTGTGTTTCCTACCTTTCTTACTCCTATTTATAGTCTTTTCTTTCCACTCAGGGACACCCCTTTAACATTTTTTTTGTAAAGCTCATTTAGTGGTCCTGAACTCCTTTAACTTTTGTTTGTCTGGGAAATTTGTCACTTTTTCCTTCTTTTCTGAATGATAGCCTTGCTGGATAGAGTATTCTTGGTAGTAGGGTTTTTTTTATTGCCAGCACTTTAAATTTATCATGCCACTCTTCTCTGGTCTGCAAAGTTTCTGCTGAAAATCACCTGATAGCCTTATGAGGTTTCCCTTGTAACTGTTCTCTTTCCTCTTGCTGCTTTAAAAATTCTCTTTATCACTACTTTTTGCCATTTTAATTACCATGTGTCTTAGTGTGAACCTCCTAGGGTTGACTTTGTTGGGGGCTCTCTGTGTCTCCTGGACCTAGATTCCTGTTTCCTTCTCCAGATTTGGGACATTTTCAGCTATTATTTCTTCACATGAATTCTCTGCCCTCTTTTCTCTCCTCCGTCTGGAATCTCTATAATGTGAGAATCTTATTATGCTTGATTGTGTTGCTCACTTTTCCAAGTATATTTTCATTTTTCTTTCTTCTATGCACCTTGATTACTTTCCATCACTCTGTCCTCCAAGTCCCTCATCCATTTACTGCTTCCTCTGGTCTACTACTAATTCCACCTAGTGTATTTTTAATTTCATTTATTGAGTTCTCCATCACTGGTTTGTTCTTTTTTTATGTTTTTCATCTCTTTGCTCAGGATCTCACTGAGGTCCTCCACTCTTGAGAAAAGTCCATTGAGTATGTTTATGACCTTTACTTTAAATTTTCTACCGGGCATATTATCATCTCCGTTTCATTTAGGTCTCTTACTGTGATTTTTGCCTTTTTCTTTTATTTGGAACATACTCCTCTGTCTCCTCATTTTGTCTAACTCTCTGTATCTCTTTCTATGTGTTGGGAGAGTCAGGTACATCTCCTGCTCTTGAAAGTAGTGGCCTTTTGAAGAAGAGGTCCTGTAGTGCCCCGTAGTGCAGTTGTCCCCTGTTCACTGGAAACTGGTGCTTCAGTGGTGTCTTCTATATATACTTCATGTGCCCTGCTATTGTGGCTGAGCCAATTTTGCTTTCAGTTCAGTCAACTGCAATGGTTCTCTTTGACTATTGTGGGCAGGGTTTGGTTCCTATGTTGTTAGTGGATCAGTCTGGGGCTGTTTTGAGTTTAAGCTGAGTCAGATGAGGTGCTTACAGAGATGCAGCAGCACTGAACTGTGGGAGAACATAGGGGCCAACTTTGTAGTGTGATCAGGAGAGGATTTGCTGTTGCTGGGTTGAAGGGGGCAGATTGGCAGAAATATGTTGTGGTATTAGCAAGGTTTGCATGGGTCTGCTGTGGGAAGGGACTTGGAGCTGTGGCCTGCTGGAGGGGGAGTGTCTGCAGGAGAACAAATGGGTGAGATGCACTATTTGCATGTTTGGTGTCAAGTGTTGGAATAGCACTGATTCCCTCAGGTATCTGTGTGTTTATGCTTTGGTGTGGGGAGGGAAATAATGCCCACCATGTCCTTTGTTCCCAGAGAAGTCTCCCAATAATCCCTGCCCCTCCAGCACATGTTCTGAGAATAGTAAACAAATCTCCCTTTCATATACACCTAGCATTTTTCAAACTGCTGCTTTCTATGTAGTATCTCCACAAGACTATTTGCTGTGCTGTTCTCTTGAAGGGTGGAGACTTAGTTTCTTCTCAGCTTCTCAGCTCTCCTATGATCCTGCTAATTTTTAAAGTTCCAGGCTTTAAGTATTGTTGATTGTAAGAACTCATGAACTAGGTCCCTCTGGTTTTCAGAGCCAAATGTTATAGGGATTTGCCTTCCCCATGCAAGCTCACTGGTGTGAAAATCTGTTTCTCTCCCTTCTCCAAGCTCATGGCATTCCCCCTCCTTCACACTGTCCCACAGATCCATTTAGCTCTTGACCATGTCTCTGCCCTTCCCATCCTCTTTGATCTGCTCTCTTGTCTGTATTTACCTGTAGAGTTTGTTGTGCCAGTCTTCAGGTGGTTTCCTGGGTTATACACACTAAAGTGACTGCTAGCTAGTCATATGCAAGGGACAAGGTGAGCTTAACATCCTCCTATTGTGCCATATTCCCCAGAATACCCCTTTGGTCTTTCTTATTTAGTCTGTAGAACACTGATTTTTGAATGTAGAACCAACTTTGCATTCTCAGCATAAATGCTACTTTTTTACATATTATTAGCTTCAATCAGCTAGTATTTTGTTAAGGATTTCTGATTCTGTGTTTACAAGGGATATTGCTCTGTAGTTTGTAATGGCTTTGTCTGATTTTTCTATCAGAGTAATACTAACTTCATAAAATGAGTTGGGAAGTACTTCGTCCACTTTTATTTTATTAAAGAGTTGGTATATAATTGGTATTATTTCTTCCTTACATGTTTGGCAAAGTTTATCAGTGAAGCAATATGAGCCCAGAATTTTCTTTGTTGAAAGGTTTTTAAAAATTCAATTTATTTCCTTAATAAATGCAATACTATTCAAGTTATTTCTCCTTGACTGAATATTGGTAGCTCAGGTCTTTTAAGGACTTGGTCTATTTCATCTAAGTTCTTGATATTTGGGGCATATAATTTGTGTCTTATCTCTCTCTTTTTTTTCTTGATCATTCTGGCTAGAGATTTGCCAATTTTATTGATTTCAAAGAACCTGGTTTAGTTTAATTTTCTCTATTGTTATTCTGCTTTAAATTTCACTGATGTCTGTTCTTAACTATTTCCTTCATTTTGCTTGCTTTGGTTTTAAAATTTTCTTCTTTTTATAGTACAATCTAAGTATATCTTGACACTTAGATCATTTAATGCCAGAAATTTCCCTCAAAACAGTGCTATAGCTGCATTCACAAATTTTAATATAGTGTATTATCATATTTATTCTATTTAAAATATTTTTAAGCTTCCTTTGTGACTTCTTCCTTGACCCATAGGTTATTTAGATATGTGTGGTTTAACTTACAAATTTTTGAGGAAATTCGAAATATCTGAGGAATCTTCCAGATACCTTTCTATTATTGGTTTCTAGTTAGAGGATATACTTTGTTTGCTTTTAGCCCTTTTAATTTTATTAAAATTTGGTCTGAATTTATGGGCAGAATATGGTCTATCTTGGTGAATGTTTCTGTGCACTTGTAAAGAGTGTGTATTTTGTTGAATTGAATGTTCTATAAATGTTAATCAAGTAGAGTTGGGTGACACTGTTTTCAAGTCCTTACCCTTATGATTTTCTACTTATCCTATCAATCATTGTGAGAGGAGTATTGAAGTCACCAAGTAGAAATGTCAATTTGTCTATTTCTCTTTTGAATTATATCTGGTTTTGCTTCACATATTTTGAGTTTCTGTTTTGCATACACATTTGGGATAATTATGTCTTTTTGGTGAACCAACCCCTTTAATATTTTTTTTGTATTTTTTTTAATTTCTTTTCAGCATAACAGTATTCATTGTACAACCCCTTTATCATTATGTAGTGTTCCTCTTTACCTACAGCAATACTTTGTCTCATTTTAATAAAGCCACTCCAGCTTTCATTCGATTAGTGTGGTTCTTTTTCATACACCTATTCAGCAGTAGCCAAGGAAAATGTTACATTAATACAAGATAGGTTTCAATCACAGGCCAATCTTCTTATGGGTAACTCTTACTCCATCTTCAATTAATAAGGAATATTGTTCAGAGAGAATTATAAATGGATCAAGAGTTATTAATAGGAGACTTTTTGGTAGCAATTCTAACTTGACCTCAAGTGTCCTGACTCCTATTGATTTGGAAATGGGAAAGACAGGAATGAAAGACTTCTCCACAAATTCTCAAACTTTACTATGCACAGGAGTCACGTATGAATACCTGTTAAAACTACAGATTTCTGGGTTGCCTGGCTGGCTTATTCAGTAGAGCCATGTGGTTCTTGATCTTTGGGTTGTGAGTTCAAGCCCCCATGTTTGATGTAGAGATTACTTAAAAAATGTTTTAAAGGGGCGCCTGGGTGGCTCAGTGGGTTAAGCCTCTGCCTTCAGCTCAGGTCATGATCTCAGGTTACTGGGATCAAACCCCATATCAGGCTCTCTGCTCAGCAGGGAGCCTGCTTCCCCCTCTCTCTCTGCCTGCCTCTGGGCCTACTTGTGATCTCTCTCTCTCTCTGTCAAATAAATAAATAAAACCTTAAAAAAAATTTTTTTTAACTTAAAAAAATACATAGATTTCTGAGGCTCACCCTCAGATATTCCAGTGCTAGTACTAAGGAATCTGTCATTTTATTTTTTTAATTTTTAAATTTTTTAAAAGATCTTATTTATTTACTTGAGAGACAGAGACAGAGCATGGGGTGGAGGAACAGAGGTAGAAGAAGACTCCCCATTGAGCAAGGAGCCCAATGAGCTCAATCTCAGAATCCTGAGACATGACCTGAGCCAAAAGCAGATGCTTAATAGACTGAGCCACCCAGGTCCCCAGGAATCTGTCATTTTAGCAAGCCACCCCAGATGAATCTGATGCAGGTATTCCATGAACCATACTTAACAAATATTAATGTATTCGGTGCTCTTTAAAGTAGCACTGTCCAGAAAAACAAATGTCAGACAACCCACACATGTAATTTTGAGTTTTTGGTAGACCCTTTAGAAAAAATAAAAAAGAGGGGCTTCTCTCTCGCCTTTGTCTGCTTCTCCCTTGTCCTCTCCTTCTGCTTCACCACCCCTCCTCTTCTCACGTGTTCTCTCACTCTCTTTCTCAAATAAATAAAATCTTTTTTAAGAAGTAAAAAAGAAAAAAACATATGAAATTAATTTTAACTATACATTTTATTTACCCCAATATATCCAAATATCATTTTGACATATGGTACTGGCCACATTTCAAGCACTAAGTAGTCACGTGTGGCTAGTGGATACAAACAGTACAGATTTAAAGCAATGTTTCTGAACATCTTTGATGACAATAGTCACCTCAAATTTTTCTCCTCTCTTTTTTCTTTGAATACTTTTTAAATACATAGTTAATAAACTTCTCCCTTTAAGTGATGAAACTTCTATTATTCACAGATGCTTTGATTGTGTACATTTAAAAAATCCAAAAAATCTGCAGATAAAATTTTAGAATGAGTAAGTGTATTAAGCAGGGTCACTGGATATATGTCAAGCTAAAAAAATCAATTGTATTTCTACATTCCATCAACAAATAATGAGAAAATAAAATTAGGAAAACATAAGACTATTTTGAATTATATAAGCATATGAAACCAGATTGCTTTGAATAAATTTGAATAAATTTAACGATGTATAAGACATCTACAGAGAAAACTATAAAATATTGCTAAAAATAAAAGATAAATTAATGAATGGATATGTCATGCTCATTGGCTGGACAACTTAATTCTCCCCAACTGATTTATAGATTGATGGTTTCCTAATCAAATCATGAGCAGGCTTTTTGTAGAAATTGATTAGCTAATGCTAAAATTCATACTGTGTAAGCCAAGAATTGCCAAGCCAACCATGAAAAATAACAAAGTTGGAGAATCTATGCTACTAGACATCAAGGTTCATATATCTATAATAATTAAGAGTATATGATATTGGGCACTTGGGTGGCTCAGTTGGTTAAATGTCTGCCTTTGGCTCAGGTCGTGATCCCAGGGTTCTGCTTCTCCCTCTGCCTCTGCCTCTCTCTCTCTCATGAATAAATAAATAAAATCTTTTTTTTAAAAAAAGAGTGTATGATATTGTTATAAACATGGGCAGAATGAAGTCCAGAAGCATACCTAAATTTATCCGGATACTTACTTTATGATAAAGGCTACACTGTAGACAAGCAGGGAAAGAATGATCTTTTTTAAAAAATGGTGTTTGGCAGTGAGATACCACCCCACACCAGTCAGGATAGCTAAAATTAACAAGTCAGGAAATGACAGACGTTGGCGAGGATGTGGAGAAAGGGGAACCTTCCTACACTGAATGCAAGCTGGTGCAGTCACTCTAGAAAACAGTACAGAGGTTCCTCAAAAAGTTGAAAATAGAGCTACTCTATGACCCAGCAATTGCACTACTGGGTCTTTACCCAAAAGATATCAATGCCGTGATCTGAAGGGGCACCTGCACTCTGATGTTTATAGCACCAGTGTCTACAAAAGCCAAACTATGGAAAGAGCCTAGATGTCTATCAACAGATGAATGGATAAAGAAGAAGGGGTATATACATACAATGGAATATTATACAGCCATCAAAAGACCGAAATCTTGCCATTTGCAACAACGTGGATGGAACTAGAGGCTATTAAGCTAAGTGAAATAAATCAATTAGAGAAAGACAATTATCATATGATCTCACTGATATAAGGAATTTGAGAAACAAGACACAGGATCATAGGGGAAGGGAGGGGGAAAACGAAACAAGACGAAGCTAGAAAGGGAGACAAACCATAAGAGACTCTTAATCTCAGGAAACAAACTGAGGGTTGTTAGAGGGGAGGGGAGTGGAAGGGATAGGGTGGCTGGGTGATGAACATTGGGGAGGGTATGTGCTATGGTGAGTGCTGTGAATTGTGTGAGACTGATGAATCACAGACCTGTACCCCTGAAACAAATAATATATGTTAATTTTAAAAAAGAAAGAAAGAAAATAAGTAAGTAAGTGGTTGGTCAGCCAGATATGCAAACAGAAAAAAATTAATGTACCCTGCCTTACCACTTCATATACAAAATAATCACTTCAATGGGTATTTTAGGTCTAAATGTAAAGGGTGAAACAATAAGACAAAATAATACAGAAGAATATATTCATTACATGGGGTAGGCAATAATTTCCTGAATAAAAAAGCACTAATTAAAAGGCAAAATTTTGATAAATTGAACTACAATACAGTTAAGAACTTCTTTTCATCAAAAGATACCACTAAACCAGTTAACAGAATACAGGGTGAGTAAAGATATTTGTAAAACACATAATCAACAGAACAATTACATTCAGAATATATGAAGACTAAATATCTATTTGTTAAGAAAAAGGTAACAGAAAACAAGTAGACTTCAAAAGGCACTTCATGGAGGATACCCAATGGTTAAACATTTGAAAAGGTGCTTAATTTAATAAGTCACGAGGAGAATGCAATGAGATAACACTGTGTACTCACCAGAATGGCTAAAATGAAAAAGACTATTTATATCAAGTGTTGGTGAAAACACAGAAAAACTGGAATAGCTAATGGGGTTTGTAAATTGGATAACCACTTTGGAAAAGTGTTGCACAATATATAAAGCCCAATATCTTTGACCTACCAATTTCACTCCTAGGCACATGTCCCCCAGTGGAAATGTTCACCAACATCTAAAACTGTGTAGAAGTACTTTTATTAATAGCCCCAAACTGGGAAAAGCCAAATATTCATCAACAATAGACATTAAATATATTTGATATATTCAAATATTAGAATACTATATAGCAACAATAATGAACAAACTATAGCTATATGCAACATGAATCTCACAAAAATATTGAATGAAAGAAGACAAATATAAAAAAATTCCTCTCTTTCTACCTGTATTAAGTTCAAAACAAGACAAAACTAATTTATAGTATTTGAAGTCAGAACAACTGGTTATCTTTAAAAGAAGATTAAGGTTGGTAAGAGAGTGTGGTCACGCCAAGACCTTGTCAAAACTGGTAATGATCTGGGGTGCCTGTGTGGGTCAGTCAGTTGAATGTCCAACTCTTGATTTTAGCTCATGATCTCATGGTCATGAGATGGAGCCCCGAGTCAGGCTCTGCACTCAGCATGGAGTCTGCTTGAGATTCTCTCTGTCCCTCTCCCTCTGCTCCTCCTTCCACTCTCTCTCTCAAATAAAAATAAATAAATAAAATCTTAAAAGAAAAAAAAAAAAAACCTAGTAATGATCTGCTTCCTGAATTGGATGGCTGTTACACAGTTTTGCTCACTATAAAAATGCATCTTGCTATTCACTAATGCCATATGCACTTTTCTGCATGTATGTTCTTATGCAATAAAATTTTGTTAATAATAACTCTGAATATATTCCTTCATTTTTCCTTCATGTGGTACTTGGAAGATTTTGCCTGTGTACTTACATCTCTTATCATCAGAGAGCTAACTAGGTTAACAGTGTCACTTCATTTACCTTATCTTTAAAATGAAGTAGTTAATCTTTAGATGACTTCAGATGTCCACTGACTTCTAATCTTATATTAGTCTATAAACTGGGAGAAAGATTTAGTTACATTCTGATTCTCATACTATTATTTTATTCCCTTAAGCTATTCAGTCAGTCCACCTGAAGACTAAATTAAGTGATGGAACTTGTCTTGAACATCAAAACCACTTCTTGAGTGGGCTTTGTTTTTAAGAAAACCCTTCAGGCAGCATTAGTTGTTGCTGTTTTCACTCTTAAAACCCTTTTAATACCTTACTTCTACTACAGCTCTTAGCAGTATGCGTTGAAATTGTTTGCTTATTTCTCTACCTTCTTTAGTAGTCTGTATACTTCTTAAGGGTAGGAATTCCCTCCCATTTATTCAGCATCATGCCTTTCTTACTTAATGGGCAAAAGACACCTACGATTCAGAAACAAAAGGCTTCAGTCTGAAAATATTCTGTTCAATGGCAGAAACTGAGCTTCAAGGGTTACACCTTCTGGCAAGGAGAATTCACATGAATTACTGCTTGCCACTTCCTGAATCTGATCTTAGAGTAAAAATGCTCATGTGGACACAAGCAACTTTATTAACAAAATTTCTAACATAATGAGAATTTGTGTTTCACTTTAACCAAGAAGTTAAAAAAATAAACAGCCATCGTATGTGTGGGGAAAAGACTTGATGGTTTAAAACATTCTTTAACTTAACATGCCTTGGTTAAAAGCAAACACACATTTCAGCCCTAGAGAGCATGATTCTCCCCTCAGAATCAATGGGAAAGCAGGGCCATGCATTTTCAATAGTGGACATGAAATTCAATTTGATTCACAATAGTCCATGCAGATTTTTCCCAAGTTATTTTTATATTAAGGCATGCTTGAAAAATTTCAACCCAGATTTAGGTTTAAGTTTCCCAGACTTGGTAAGTAATTGCGGCAGTAATGAGTTCTTATGTCTTAATTTGGTCTGCTCCAGATGTTAACATCTAGATTGTTTGTTTTTCATTTTCCACCCCTCTGCATTTCCTTATAAAACAGTACATTTTTAACTGTTCTGATTTTTTATATGGGATGTGTGTGTGTGTGTGTGTGTGTGTGTGTAAGAAATCAGGAAGAAGTAGGGTGGGCAGGAAGTTTAAGATCTCAGCTGCTGTGCCAATTTGGCCAGTTTGTCTGCTGGAGAGAAGCTGCAGAAGGACCAGTTTTACCTCCACAGAAGTCATACTGGCCTATATTTGCAAGATGGTGTGGTCCTAAGGAACATGCATTCAGGGCTGCTGGTGTGCTTCCCCTAAGGCAAGTTCCATATTGGTGGTCCTCTTTGAATGGGAAATAAAATCCCTGTGGCAGAGTTGGCTATGCTGTACCACAACTCAGCTTACTCCTCTCCTTTTAAAGGAGGGGAACTAGGGGAATGAGTCCCCTCCTATAAACCAGCACAACTAACAGGAAAAGCTTGGCTTATACATCCAAGCTAATAAAGTAGTGTACTGATAGAGTATATTAATAAGAACCTACATTTTAGACCCAGCTGGTGAGCAGCTGGATGGCAGCTGAGATCTGGGATTGTTCTTCAACAGATAAGGGAGACCTTGCTCAAGGGAAGTGATTCTCAAATTTTAGTGTGCATGGAAATCACTAGAGTGCTTGCTAAAAATGCAGATTCCATGGTCACAAGCCTAAGAATTCTGAGCCAATAGAACTTGGATATAACCCAGAGATCTGCCTTTTTAATAAGCAGTCTCAGGTGATTCTGATGCGGGTGGTGGGAAACCGCATTTTGAGAAATACTGTTTCTCAGAGCTACTAATATCATCATTCAAGATCTTTAGCAGCTGAAAAAGATAAATAGGCTTTCAACCAATCTTTCCAGTTGGTTTTTGACAGCTGAGTCCAATCCACAGCTGGTAAAGGGGCTGGATAATGACCAGAGAGGTTTGATCCCTCAGGATAGAATGCTTAAAGTGGTTTGGGGACCTCTGGACGGCAGCCACAGACTGGGCTGGAAATCCAGCTGGCACAAAACTTGGAAGACAATCCTCAGTGAGGTCTGGGTTCAATATCTAGCTGCTAAAGAGCTTGGCTGTCCGCCTTATAGTGTGCAATCTCCAATTGATATAATGCTTTGATAATGTATGAGCAGCACGGGTTAAATCCAGAAACTGTAAAGTACTTAGATAAAAGTTCTAAGTCCTAAAGTTTGGTCCCCAAATGGCATGGATCTTGGACAATATTTGGGAATGAATTTAATCCTCAAATAGTAAGAGTTTTGGATGTCAGGAATGAGGTCTGGGTTCAATCTCTTGTCATTAAAAAGCTTGGAAGACCCGCTTGGGGTCTGGTTTCAATCGTCAGATGGTAAAGAGTTCAAATGACAACAATGGTTTCTAGGTTCAAGTGAAAGCTGACAAACAGCCTGAAATAAACTGCAAGATCTGGGTTCAATCTCAAAATGTTAAGGGTTTAGATAATTGTCATGAGGAATGAGTTCAGCTTGGAGGATTCTAAAGTCTAGGTGAGGTAGCTAAGAATATGCACCAGATGATTAGAGGCAACTTGTGGTCATGATCCATGTGGGAAAGGATTTAGACAGTGGCTACTCTTTTCAAATTATGAGATAGAGAGGGTGCCCAGATACCATTGATCCAGGGCTACACATTTAGCTAATGAAGCAAGAAGCTTGAATTCCAGCCATGGAGTAAGAAAATATGTATACAAGTACTAGGTCATGGACTAATTTTGCAAAAGAATATTTATTATGGGACTTCTCCATATCCATAACTATGGAGATATAGGCACCAGGGCTGGGAATGTGATTCTTGAAATAATGGAACTCTTTTACCAGGACTTTTGCTGACAGAACGACTATTTTATATGGCTACAAGAGCAGACGTCTGAAAAGCATTGAAATCTACGATGTGTGTTCCTAAGTAGGATGACAGCTGGCACCACTGCATAAAATCTTGTTCCTACTTTTACAGTTTCACTAATACTTTTCTTTCTGATTATTCTGATTTATCAACAAACAGCAGTTTCTGGAAACTTTTAAAAGCATATTCAAATAGTCAAGAGGCAGGCAGCTCTCCAAATACCTCTAACAATCCATGAGGCTCTTTGAGAGACAAAAATGGAAATGATCCCTTAGAGAAGAAGAAAAATCAAGCCATGATAACCAACTAGTTTTCTTCCTGGAGATATTTATTCTTTGACCTGACAATTCAAGGTGATTTTTAAAAAGATGGCTTCATTAGGGAACTGGTTTAAAGCATGGATATATCTGCCAAAACTTTCCATACATCTTGAATCTGAGCATGTTCTAAAGAACCCTTTTTATGGAATAACCATGCTTCAGAATTCTGGAACATATTAGGCATTTGTTTTAAGACACTGTTATTGAAATAATATTGTTATTAACAGATAACATTTATTGAGCACTTATTATATGTTAGGTACTGTATGAAATATTTTATATCTACTAGCTTATTTAATACTTAACATAACCCTATAAAGGAGGTCTTGTTATTATCCTCATTTTATAGATAAGGAAACTAAGACACAGATGTTATGCAAGTTACCTAATATTACTGCTTAAGGCTACATTTCCCAGCATCCCTTGCAATTCAGTTGTAATCACATGATTAAATTCAGCCAATGAGAAATGTGAGTAAAAGTGATACATACCACTTTTGGGCCTAGACTTTTAAAACATCTGGTGCAATCATCAGATTTTTTATAATCCTGCCACAGTAAGCTTAGATGTCAGTGGTTCAGATGACATAATAAGATGAGCAAGGATTGTTAACATGTTTCAATCAGACTTTAAGCAAGAAATAAATTTCAATTGTGTGGAAGTACTTCCACAAATTTAAGATCTTACTGATTATTTTAGTACCACTATGTTAAAAAAAAGTCAACAAATAAGCAATGTTGTCAAATTATAAGACACACACTTCCCCCTTCCCCCTTATTTCACAGATGTTGATTGTGGAAAAAAGGACAGGACTTAGCTTCTTCACTATGGGGACTCAGGCAGCAATTTCAAAAGGTTCTAACTACTTAAAGAGGGAGCAATATAAGCTTCAAAAAGGATATAAATTGCAATTGATTGGAACTCACAAAATATATTTAAATCCATTAATATATATTAATATAAATATATAATTTATATATAAATATATATAATATATAAATATATAATTTATTTAATAAAAATATATTAAGTCCATTAGTCTATACATAAAAACCAATTGGTTAGGGTTCCTGGTTGTCTCAGTCAGTTAAGCGTCTACCTTTAGGTGAGGTCATGATCTCAGGGTCCTGGGATAGCTGGGCTCCCTGCTCAGTGGGCAGTCTCTTTCTCCCTCTACCTCCCCTTCCCCTGATCATTCTGGTGTGCTTTCTCTCTCTTAAAAAAACCAAAATCTTGGGGCACCTGGGTGGCTCAGTGGGTTGGGGCCTCTGCCTTCAGCTCAGGTCATGGTTCTGGGGTCCTGGGATCAAGCCCCGCATCAGGCTCTCTGCTCAGTGGGGAGCCTGCTTCCTCCTCTCTCTCTGCCTACTTGTGATCTCTGTCTGTCAAGTGAATCAGTGAAATCTTTAAAAAAAAAAACTTTTTAAAAAATTTAAAAATAAAAAACCAAATTGTCACCTTTGGAGGATGATAGAGGCCAATTAATTATCTTGAAAAATGGTAAATAAGAGAAAAGAATCACTTATCCCATCCCATCTTTCCTACATGGAAATCCTACTATCCCACCTACCATTGATTAACCAGTAGATGTGGGAAACAAATTTTTATAAAAACATTCCAACTGATAAATTAAAAATAAATGATAGAATATCACCATTTTTGCAACCTCCAATGATTTAATTCATTTGGACACTGAGCATCAATAGCTGCTATCATCACAAAGAAGAGGGGCAACCAGACACCATGCCTTCTTAATGAAAACTAAAAACCATCTATAGACTTGTCCAGAGTGTAGTCTAAAGACATTGGAACCATTTCAAGGGATTTGTGGGGTCCTTACATTTCCAACTACATATCTGTGTGAGACCAGGTTTTCTTCACATACTTCAAATAAAACAATATACTGCAACAGACTGCATGAAAAAGCAGATATGATAATCCAGCTGTCTTCTATTAAGCCAGATATTAAAGAGATTTGCAAAAAAAGTAAAACAATGTCATTCTTCTCACCATTTTTTCATTCTGTAAAATAGTTATTTATGATTTTAAAATGTTATTTATGTTAACTTGAAATGGGTTTATTATTATTTTTAAAGATGAATTATTATATACATATTTAAATTTCTCAGTTTTAATTTTGAATATGGAAATTATTGATAAATATGACTCAAGTCAACAAGTTTTTAGAGAGGTCTTCAAAAAATTTTAATGAAAGAATCCTGAAATTAAAATGCTTGAGAACTGTTAATATTGCCAGATATCAAACCTGAGTCTGATAAGCCTCTAGATCCAGCTGTCAATTTTCAGAAAATACAGAGGACAGAGAAACATGTTGAACTGCAACACAGTATGCAATCAGCACAAGTCAGGCTGTGGGAAACTCTACAGGTCAAATGCCCTGGATTCTTCCACAGACAAACTATAAGGAACAGAAAAGGATACAGGGAGAACTTACTAAAAGAGACTTCAAAACATTATTTTTTTTTTATGGGCAAGACTATAATGTTTAAGGATATAGACTTGAATGATAAAAGTATAAAGAAGTATAAGGAAGTGATTGCTAGAGTAATTACTGGGGAGGGAGGGAGAGTCAATGGGGTGGGGCATACTGAAGGAATTCAGGGTGACTAAAAACGTTTTACTTCTTGATATTAGTATTGTTATAAAGGTGTCCACTTTATGATAACTCATCAAGCCCTGAAGAGTTCATCTTAGAATCAATAAGGTAGGGAAAGCTCCTGAGCAATTCAATCCTTTCCAGGACAGGAATGAGTGCAGAGCCTGTCTGCTTAACAACTACGCTACACTGATGCATGAGTTGCAACTTGAAAAGCCCACCTTTGAACTCCATATTTAAAAGAAGATGAGATACTAACTACATGCCTCTCAAGTTCTTATGTTTGTAACTCTAATCACGGGTTCTCACACCTTTTCTTTGGAATATAAAACCACCTTTGAAAAATTAAGTAATGTTTCAGGGGCGCCTGGGTGGTTCAGTGGGTTAAAGCCTCTGCCTTCAGCTCAGGTCATGATCCCAGGGTCCTGGGATCCAGTCCCGCATCAGGCTCTCTGCTCAGCAGGGAGCCTGCTTCCTCCCCTCTCTCTCTCTCTGCTTACCTCTCTGCCTACTTGTGATCTCTGTCTGTCAAATAAATAAATAAAATCTTTTTTTAAAAAATTAAGTAATGTTTCACGTATTTAGTCAACTGCCTGAGTTATAAAGCAATCTCCTGCCTCCTTCAGACTCTTCAAGATTCCATGCAAATCTCTAGCACAGAAACTGGAGTTCTTTGCTGTCTTTAGCCACTTAAAATCTACCCTCCTCCTTGCAGTAGACTAGCGCAAGGCAGACTCTCAGGAAACTATTTACATAATGATCTGACAAACTTTAAAGTGGTTTCTAATAAAAAGTCACAGATTTCTGAGCCAGATGCATAGAAATCCATGTCATTTATTCTGTTCCTCCAACACTTACTTACAGCCTACCTATTCTTATTTCATACACTTTTCTTAAATACTTGCTTGTCAGATTTATATGCTTATAGAATGTTAGAAGTGACAAATTAGAAACGGAGAGGGATGACTATAGACTGTCAATTCAGCAAGTGTATATTGTATATTATGTGCAATACACGGTTAAATAATGGAAGATAAAAATACATGAGAGAAGAGATAAACAACTCAAATCATAATTTTTGAATATTAGGTAACAATAAAAACATACCTAATATTTATAGAGGGAGGGAGGGAAGGAGAACAGGAAGAAGGGAGGGGGTAATGAAAGGAAGGAAGGGAAGGAGTGAGGGGGTGATGAAGGGGGGGCAAAGAAACAAAAAACAGACACTCTACCAAAATTTTTTTTCAATATAGTATATGCATCAGTCAGAGTTCAACCAGAAGAACCAGACCAGTAGAAGCTAGGTTTATTACAAGGTTTACGCAATTATGGGGTCTGACCAACAAGTCTGAAATGCGTAAGACAGGCAATCAATCAGTAAGGGCACAGACAAGTTGCTGTCCATAAGCAGAATTTCTTCTTCCCTCAGGAGTCCCAAACCTACTTTTTAAGGCTTTTCAACTGATGGCATCAAACCCCTACCCAGATTACCTAGCATAATTTCCCTTAAATAAAGTCAACTGACCACAAACTTCAATCACATCGATAAAATACCTTAAAGCAACACCTTCACAGCTTTAGTTTGAATAGCTGGGGACTTTAGCTTTGCCAAATACGCCAAAATGCCTTCACAGTATAAGACAGCATTATCATTAATACTCATAGGTTGACTCAGCAACATTAAGAAATATATGCATTATTTTCAGTCAGTGGTGACTCAGGAATTTTTGTGTTGGAGAGGCTTGGAGGCAGTAAGCTTGTTAGAATGGGAGCTTCAACAGAATTTGCACTGTACATAAGGTAGAGAAATGACAATTGTCTATTTATCTCAATGAATGGGACAAGTACCATAAAACAGTGGGAGATCCTAAGGCTGCTATTCAGTGCTACCTACTTGACACTACTACTATTTCCTTGGCACTACTATTAGTTCCTTTTTTCTATCCATAGGAATAAAAAGATAAAATTCAAGGCAAACACCAAAATCAGGATAGTCATTACCTCATGAGAGAGAAGAAATTGGATCTGGGAAGGGTACAAAGAAAGCTTAAAGTGTAAGTAAAGTTTTGTTAAAAAAAATAAAAGATCTGAAACATATTTGAAAAAAATACTAATACTTGACAAATCTGGGTAGTAGACACATGGATATTAATTGTATTATTCTCTACATTATTCTGTATGCTTAAACTAATTAATAATATATTAAAAGGCATCAGGAAAATATATTATATATTTCAGACAATTTCCTCTCAAAAATAGTTGAAACTGTCCCTAAAACTGCAAGTTGGAAGTATTTTTTCTCTTTAATCTCCCATAACAGTTTGTATCTCTCACCCATGTTTCAAATCCTGCTGTAATTGACTTTCAAGTCACACCTGGATTTAAATCCCAGCTCCGTAAGTTACTAGTTCAATGACCATAGACAAATTACTTTATTCCTTTGAGCCTCACTTTCCTAATCTGTAGAGATAATAGTGTGTATCTCACCTTTTCATTATATAGATTAACTACATTAAAATTTAACAATGATGTACATATAGTGTGACACAGAAGAGCCGAATGCATTGTATTGTTTCTGCCTACCTTGTGAAATAATTATCTTTTTACATTTTTATCCTTTTAGAGAAGGATCCAGGCCTGATTCATTTTTATACTCCTCACATCACCAAGCACAGTGCTACATGTTCAAATGATTATAAAAGAATGTGGGAAGATACCCATTTCCCTATTTTATCCATGCTACTGGCTTCCTAAACCCTCAGCTAATCTATGAGCAGAGCTCTCCTGACAACTCACATGGGGGCACATCTGTGGGTCCCCTATATAGTCCTCACCTGGCTAGAGGACTTTAGAAATTTATGATTTCTTTTTTTTTTTAAAGATTTTTATTTATTTATTTATTTATTTATTTCATAGACAGAGATCAAAGTAGACAGAGAGGAAGGCAGAGAGAAAGAGGAGGAAGCAGGCTCCCCACTGAGCAGAGAGCCCGACGCGGGGCTTGATCCCAGGACCCTGGGATCATGACCTGAACTGAAGGCAGAGGCTTTAACCCACTGAGCCACCCAGGCACCCCTATGATTTCTTTTATATTTAAAATTCATAAACCATCTAGAGAGTTAATATAAAACCATAATACATCAGTTCTAGAAATAGGCCAGTGAAAAATATGTGATTCATATTTTACTACAGTATGTCTTTACTAATGTAGGTAATGAGCCATATAAAGAACATTCACTTCATTCATCTAGACATAATTAAAATACAGAAACTTTATAAGTTAAAGGCCAAAACCAAAGCCATGAAACATCAAGACTGAAAATTTGAATGCAGAAGTTAGGAGAGGTAATTTTCTCATGTTACTGATGTCTAATAACTCAACTCACATAGCTCTGCTACTGCATTTAATATTAGTTTTGAAGCTCTAAACTCTTACAGATTCAAACCCTTCACAAAACCTCACTAGTAGTCTGTTCTTGAAAGATAAAATGGAGATTAAAAAAATAATGAATTATAAAAAGGTAAAACTTTTGTAATCAAATTCATCATTCATCCCTTGAGTATAATAGAATATCTATGATATTTAAGACACCATCCTAATTTCTAGGATAAATTCAAAGATAAAGTGATCTGGAACCCAATCCATCAGATTCTTACAATTAAGTAAGAGAGCTAGGACATACACACAAATAAGTGACCCATGCAAAGTATAATCAAAGTGTCATCTGGGCTTTAAAAAGGAGGAATTTACTTTCTATCAGAGGAAGAGGTGATAATGAATTAAAAATTTCAAGAGTGAAACTTAAGATCATCTTTCAGAAGCAGGAATTAAAGTAACTAATTACATTTTAAAATATTTTACAAAGGGGCACCTGGGTGGCTTAGTGGCTGCCTTCGGCTCGGGTCATGGTCTCAGGGTCCTGGGATCGAGCCCCGCGTGGGGCTCTCTGCTCGGTGGGGAGCCTGCTTCCCTTCCTCTCTCTCTGCCTGCCTCTCTCCTTACTTGTGATCTCTGTCAAATAAATAAATTTAAAAAAAATTTTACAAAGCCTCTTAATCCCCTTTTATCTATTTCACCTATCCCTCCACCCACCTTCCCTCTGACAACCACCAGTCTATTCTATTTGAGAGTCTCTTTCTTGGTTTGTTTGTCTCCTTATTTCTTTGTTCATTTGTTTTGTTTTTTACATTCCACATATAAATGAAATCATATGGTATTTGTCTTTCTCCGACTAATTTAACTTAGCTTATACCCTCTAGGTCCATTCATGTTGTTGCAAATGGCAAGATCTTATTCTTTTTATGGCTAAGTAGTATTCCATTATACACATACACTAACTCCACATCTTCTTTATCCATTCATCTATCAATGGACACTTGGGTTTCTTCCATATCTTAGCTTTTGTAAATAGTGCTGTTATAAGAGTGCACAAACTTGCACTTATCAAATAAATAAACCATGGAGATGAAAAGTACAAAATACAGAATATGGTCAATAATACTGTAATGCATTGTATGGTGACAGATGGTGACTACACTTACTGTGGCCAACACCGTGTAATGTATGGAATTGTTAAATCAATATGTTGTGCACCTGAAATTAATATAACATTGTACATTAATTATACTTTAATAAAAAAGTGATCACTGAAAAAATATACATCTGCATTTAAAGATATACATTCTTTTTTTTTTTTGTCCTTATTCATTTAATTTGAATTTTGTTAGTTAACATACAGTGCAATATTGGTTTCTGGAGTAGAATTTAGTAATTCATCACTTAACATACAACACTCAGTACTGATCACAAGTGCCCTTTTAATGTCCATCACCTATCTAGCCCAACCCCTATCCACCTCCCACCATGAACCCTCAGTTTGTTCTCTATCATTAAGTCACTTATGGCTTATTTCCATCTCTTCTTTTTCCTTTCACCTTTCCCATATGTTCATCTGTTTTCTTCTTAAATTCCACATATGAGTGAGACCCCAAGGTATTTGTCCTTCTCTGACTGACTTATTTCACTTAGCATAATACACTCTAGCTCCACCCACGCCATTAAAATGGCAAGATTTCATTCTTTTTGATGGCTGAGTAATATTCCACTGTATACATATACACCACATCTTCTTTATCCATTCATCAGTCAATGGACATGCGGGCTCTCTTCATACTTCGGCTATTGTTGGTAATGCTGTTATAAACATCAGGGTGCACGTACCCCTTCAAATTTGTATTTTTGTATCCTTTGGGTAAATACCTACTAGTGTAAGTGCTGGATCATAGGGTAGTTCTATTTTAACTTTTTGAGGGACCTCCAAACTGTTCTCCAGAGTGATTGCACCAGTTTGCATTTCCACCAAAAATGCAAGAGGGTTCCCTTTTCTCCACATCCTTGCCAACACCTGTTATTTCTTGTGTTATTAATTTTAGCCATTCTCACAGATATGAGGTGGTATTTCATTGTGGTTTTGATTTGTATTTCCCTGATGATGAGTGATGTTGAGTATCTTTTCATGTCTGTTAGCCATCTGGATGTCTTCTTTGAAAAAATGTCTCTTCATGTCTTTTGTCCATTTCTTAACCAGATTGTTTTTTGGGATATTTTGTTTGTTAAGTGCTTTATTGATTTTGGATACTAACCCTTTATTGGATATGTTGTTTGTAAATATCTTCTCACATTTCATAGGCTGCCTTTTAGTCTTGTTGATTGTATCCTTTGCTGTCCAGAAGCTTTTTATCTTGATGAAGCCCCAACAGTTCATTTTTGCTTTTGTTTTCCTTGCCTCCAGCAACGTGTCTAATAAGAAGTTACTACAGCTGAAGTCAAAGAGGTTTCTTCCTGTGTTCTCCTCTAAGATTTTGATGGATTCCTGTCTTACATTTAGGTTTTTCATCCATTTTGAATTCATTTTTGTGTACAGTGTAAGAAAGTGGTTTAGTTTCATTCTTCTGCATGTTGCTGTCCATGTTTCCCAAAACTATTTGTTGAAGAGACTGTCTTTAAAAATTTAGGACAATCTTCACTTCCATTTCGGTTTTTTTTTGCAAATAAAGATATTGGAGCTTGAAATATTCAGTGACTTGTTCAAGATCCTACAGCTGGTGAACTTAAAGTCAAGTTGTTTTATTTCATGTCCACTGTTCACTCCAGTAAACAAATTATCCTCTGATTAAGAAAACTTCCTATCAGGATAGAGTAGGAAGTCATTTACAAGGAAAAGTTAATTAATAGGTCAGCTAGGATGGATTATCTAGTAAGTAAAGGAGAAGGGAAGAAAATATGGTTGAAAATAGGCAGGGGCAGATGGTAGGTCTAGAAGAACAAGGTATTGTGCCTGGACTATATCCTGAGATGTTAAAAAGTTCTGAGCAGAGTGTGCCATGAAGTATGAAAATAGGAAGGGAGAATAAACATGACAGCACAGTGAAAATGGATGGGAGAGGTGATAGGCTAGAAGCAGGGACAGAAGTTGGGAGCTATTTCAATACATAGGAGAGAGATAATTAGGGCTTGGGCTAGGGTGATGACAGTGGGAACAGAGAAGAGGGGGACAGAAACTCTGCAGGGCTTGAAAACCAACTGGATTTGGGAGAAGAAAAAAGAAAAAGTAACATTTACAGATGACTCCAAATTTTCAAGCCTGAGTGGCTCAGAGGAAGACAGTGTCATCAATTAAAACATGAAATGCAGAAGAAAAAAATGTTTGGAAAGAAGACGATAAGTCAACATTTAGTCACACTGAGACCATACGTGAGAATGGTTAAAGAAATTAGCATGGTTGGCCCAGAACTAAAAAAATGGAAGGAAGTCTTGATAGCCATGTTTACTTGAAGGTCTGTCATGTTTAGAGGAAAAATTTTTATAACCTATAGTACATAGCACTGGATTCATCATAATTATTAATTCATGGCACACTGTAATTATTATTTAGTTAACTAATTAACACTTATAACTCAAACCCAACACAAGAAACGTAATACTGGTAATAACATACATTTGCCTGTATGCTCCTTCTCTATCCTTCTCTACACCTCTCTGATAGTAGTTATTCTAAGGTTTTTTGTTTATGATTCCCTTAGCTTTTCTTTTTTTTAATTATATAATTTTATTTTATTTTTTTTCAGAGTTCCTAAATCATCATTTATGCACCACACCCAGTGCTCCATGCAATACATGCCCTCCATAATACCCACCACCAGGCTTGATAAGACATATATTCTAAAAAGCATATTTCTTAGTTTTAGCTATATTTAGCTTCATATAAAATATATCACGACTTTTTATACTCATGCTTCAAGTAATCTTCTGAAACTCACTTTTTTCACTCAATAGTACTGCTAAGGTTGATCCTTACTTCTGTGTAGTTACAATGTATCTGTGAAATCATACTCAGTCTTTCCCCCAGAATTGCATCTGTGAGTAAAAAAGGGACCACAATTGCTCCTCCTCAGCACATCCTCCATAAGGATTCCTTTTTCAGTAATTCTCATGTACTAGGCTAATGTGAGAGTTGTTAAGGAGATGAAAAAATTACATTGTCTTCCCCAATAGAATGAAAATTCATGATTTTTGGCAGAGCTTAGTCTTCCTTATTCACTGTAGAATTTCCTCACTTGGCTTATAATAGATACTCAAGAAATATTTACTCATGTACACTGAAGCAGTGGGAACTAGTATACAGAAACATCAGTGATATAGGATAGAGTAGGTCATCAGAAGATTTTTATGCGCTTACGTAGGAGCTACAACACAGTGCATACTCCAAGTTCACCATAGTTATGGTTTCTGCCTCCACAAGTTTTCTCTTATAAGGGACAGTATCCTGTTGGATGAGCTGGTTCTGGTTGAGTCTGCCAAACTATTTGCTTCATTATTTTATAGTCCTATCAATGACATGAAGTTGGAGTCATTGAGATTTACTATCTCTTCTAACATAAAATTTTATACTAGAATGTAAAGGAAATGGTTGATAGTAGGAAGGAGAATATGATACAGAACACAATACATTCTTAGTTATGACCAAACTGAAGTGAGACAATGATACAGCTAATTCAAAAGTTATAGGCATTTGGCTTTAGGATTTGGGCACTTATGTTTGAACGGTTCCCAACCTAGGGAAAGGGAATTCAAATGTCTTAGTTCTAAAGCCCCCTCATGATGATTTTACTGCCTGGTGAGGAAAGGTAAATAAAATATTGAGTCTTCTGACTCAATTTTAGATACATACATTTCTTCTATTTTTAGAAAATGTTATTACCTCAATTCTAATTCTAGCTAAAGATGAATGCTCTTTCATTCCTAGGATGGCAGTTACATTGGAAAACAGAAATTCCTTGGTTCTTGTAAGGAGTAACCAATACCAGGGGCTCATTTAAATAAGGCATTAATTGACCTGATTCTATTTCCAAGTTATGTGACCTTAGGCAAGTCACTTTACCTCTCTGGGCCTAAGGTTCTTCATCTGTAAACTGGAAGTAGACTATATGATTTCTGAGATGTTTTCCAACTCTGATATTCTCTGGATTCATAAGTATGAAAGAAGGGGAGAGAAGCTTCCTCAGAAGTCTTCTGCAGGATTAAAGCCTCCCTTAAAAACAACTGAGGATTAGGGAGTAGTTGGTCTAAATGAGGATTGCAAGAATCCTCATTTAGAATTGTTTATGTTGGGGCGCCTGGGCGGTTCAGTGGGTTAAAGCCTCTGCCTTCAGCTCAAGTCATGATCCCAGGTCCTGGGATCGAGCCCCGAATCAGGCTCTTTGCTCAGCAGGGAGCCTGCTTCCTTCTCTCTCTGCCTGCCTCTCTGCCTATCTTTGTGAAATAAATAAATAAAATCTTAAAAAAAAAAAAAACTGTTTATGATTTAGGGTCTGGGGCTATGCTTGAGTTTATGATATTAAGCTATTCATTTTCTTAATTGGTTTTGATAATTATTTAAATTATAGTAGTACATCCAACAATAATTTCCTTAGGCCTAGATAGGCGATTGAAGAATTTTTTAAGTTTAAGAATTTATCAAGTTTTGATGTGTATGCTGAAAATTTCAGAGACAGAGAGAAATATTGATGAAATGAAAAAGTCAGCACCACGGAATAGCAGTAATCACAGATTCAATGCACTTGAACCCAGTTCATACCAGAGTATCAATTAGCCAAGTGATCTTGGGAAGATTACTTAGCCTCTGAGAACTTCAGCATTTACTGTCTTTTTAAAAATGATTTTATATGGGGGCGGGGGGGCACCTGAGTAGCCCAGTCAGTTAAGCATCTGTCTTTGGCTTAGGCTGTGATATCAGGGTCCTGGGATTGAGCCCCACATTGGGCACCCTACTCAGCGAGGGAATCTTCTTCTCTCTCTTCCTCCTTTCCCCCCACCCCAGCTCATGCAGGGAAGACAGAGGAGGGAGAGAGAGAATCTCAAGCTGACTCCACACTGAGTGTGGAGCCAGACACAAGGCTCGATCTCACAACCCTGAGGTCATGACCTGAGCCAAAATCAAGAGTCGGATGCTTCACTGACTGAGCCACCCAGGCACCCCAGCATTTACTTCCAATAATAGCTACCTCATATTAAATATACACTATGTACTGGGCATTAGATAGGTTTACATTACATATATACTTCTAATATTTAATCTTTACCACAAATCCTGAAAAGTAGGTATTACTATTCCCACCGTACAGATGAGAAATCTGAAACTTAGATTGCTGACATTACCTGAGAACCCCAAGATTCTTATTCTAGCCTTTTGACTGAAAACCCCAACTTCCTTCCAGTGCATTTCTCCATTAGCAAATTATATCAAATCAAGAATATTTATTTCTGTTATATGCAAGATAAGGCAAATGTTAATGCCAGTAAGATTCTAACTTCCTGGCTGAAGACATTGCCAAGTGTGACAGAAATGAAATGGAGGTAACGCTTAAAGTTGCACCTGGGAAGGGAAAGGTGATAAGAGATGGCTAGAAACCAGGGAGCAGCCCCAGAACTAGGTGGGGATAAGGAAGACGTGGAGAAAGGGAAACAGAAAACAGTTTGCCAAACTAAGCTAGGAGCAGGGGGTCAAGGCAGGAGAGCTCATTACTTTTACTCCTCTCAGCCCACTCAAGTCAGTGCTGCAGTGCTAGAGACTGGGTGAATAGCCTTAAGATGACTTTCAACATCAGTTTCTCATCTCCTTTTACTGTTTATAATAAGTAGGTGGTAGCAATGATGCCATCTTTGATAGTATCTATCTCCTGTGTAAATCTCTCTCCTCAGAGCACCACCACATTTATTTAGCAAATCACAAAGTTTTGGGTTAAAAGACCAACATGTGAGGATAGAGAAATGGACAGATTTTCTTGAGAAGATAATAATCTCTAGAGGCCACTCTCAAGGAGACATTCTAAAAGTGTTATGAGCAATGGCAGCATTTTATGTTTTCCACGGTGACCACTTTGAGGAACAATCCTCACTTGGATGCATAAATCCTGTTCTTGGTCCAGTTGTCTTGTTTTCTTTCTGAGTGAGCCTCATTATATTCCAGTCACACCTGGTGTGTGTCTCTGATGTGGCTGTGAGTAGGCTGAATAAGGGACTTCCCGTCTACTCTCCAGTGTGTCTTGGCCAGTGCACAGGTGTGTCATAGACTAACATACGTTTGGGAACTGGGTCATTTGCAGGCTGAAGGCAGCTGGAGTCTTTAGAGCACAAGCTCCTATTGATTGTCTTGGGACTGCTCAGTAAAGGAATCAGAGCTTGTAATTACCAGTAGTTGTGTTTCCCAACCAAGAGGAATTCTTTTCCATTCCGTGTATTTCCCCCTTGAACAGATGCAGAAAAAGGGGCCTTAGGCCTGGCATGTGGTGTGGGATTTCTGTTTCCTATCAAGCAAGATAACTTTACAGATTCTCTTCAGGCTAGAATTTATTCACCATCAGATGTGTTTTTGTCATGGCTGATTCTGCAGAGAAATATATTATTATAAACTTACTGATAGAAAATGTTTATTTTGTCTATATACAGCTTAAGAAGAAAATACCTGGGTAAAAAGCTGATACCAACTTTTGAGAATTTAAAAAAAAGAACAAATCAAAGTTGAAATTTTTGATAGCTATGTAATACCTTGCTTGCCTACTTCCTGGGATCACTATAGAGATGTATTTATCTAAAAAATGCTTTGATAAGCAAAATGTTCTGTTTAGATCTAATGTATTATTTCTTGACTAGGAAGAAAATTAAACTTAATGACTTTATTGACCATGTTCATATATGAATTATTTTAAGTTCTCTTTTGATAATTACATTAAGAAATATTGAGGGGTGCCTGGGTGGCTCAGTCAGTTGGGTTTCTGACTTGATTTCAGCTTAAGTCATGATCTCATGGGATCTCAGTGGGAAGTTTGCTTCTCTACTTCTTCCTCTCCCTCTACCCCTCTCTCCACTCGGGCAAGTGCACTTTCTCCCTCAAAATAAATGAATAAATCTTTAAGGAAGAGAGAGAGAAATATTCAATTAAAACTTCCACCTCTTTAAAGTAGAACACTCTTTAGCATTAGTTAGAACTTCAAAAAGCATGACAGCTATTTTATTTTCAGATTTCATGTTTTGGATTTTTGGAACAGAAAACATAAAGCAGGTGATATAGCAGTTGTTATATTATCCAGAAGTGATGACTTAAAATTAACAAGAAATAATTTTTAACTTTATGAGTTCAAGGAACAGAGACTGGAAAGTAAAGGTACAAGGGTATTACTGTCCAATTAACCAGCTCCTACAGGCCAGAAATTGTGTTATATCCACATTTGAACATGCCAATTCTAACAGACTCCTATATTCCTTACATGGCAAATCAATGTAGAAGAAGTCTGAAATACCTTAAAGTTTTATTTCTTAATCTTTTTGAATACATGTTCTACTAGCCAAGAAGAGTTTTTGAGTTTTAGTTTCTGTTATTTCACTTATGGAAATAATGTTTCTTGCTTTTCAAATATAACATTACAATATTGAATATACCTTTTCAGACTACTCATATGACATTCTACCAACGCATTCTAAAGTGTCTGAGAGGCTTCCCCAAGTCACCAAGAATAAGTACTCTGGATGAATATTTTCATGTAGGAGACAAAATTATTAGGATCCAGGATGATTATGTGATTTAAACAAGAAAGGTCAAACAACTAGTATGTACTAGATTTGGGATTAGGATTCAAGGTTACTAGATCTTTTAGCTCTGCTATGCTACTTCCTGCACTTGGTTATATATTTCTTTTTCATCACAGCCTGGGTTTTGAAGTTCAGGTGAAAAAGAACCTGGAAACCCAGCAAAAGGCTGTATGTGAGTATGCTCAGCATGGACATCTCCCTTGCTATGTAGATCTCCTGCACACATTTTGTTGCCTTGTCTAGAAAACCCAGGAATGGGGTAGCAACTGTTAGAGGTATCACTGGAATAACCAATCTACAATTCAAACGTCTCCATCATTAAGGAAAAAACTTCCAGTAAAATCTGAAAAATCAAAAGTTACCGAAACTCAAGCCAATAAACAATCAGATTTTTAAAAACAAATAAAGACATGCTTTTTAAAAATGAGCTTCCCGAAGGTAGCTGCCAAACTGCTGTAATGACACATTGTTTTCAATGACAGGGTTCACACCAATGAGTGCAAGAGATGAATTCTGTAATGTCCTGTGCAAGTCAGAGAGTGTGTGTCTGCAGATGCAAAACAACCTGGAGAAGTTTCAAGCAAGCATAAAATACAGAGGAGGAATATGGCTGAAGTTAGCCCAAGCATATCCTTAACAGTCTGGCACAGTTGCCTCTTCAATTCACCAACCACCTTTGGATTCAATGACAACATTTGATAAGAAATACAAACTCCAGATTATTAAGAGGTTCCTAGAGGTATGTGGATGTGGAATTAAGAATGGAATCTATGACTCCTTGCCTTTCAGTCAGACATGGGTCATACTGCCTCCCAAAATGCACTAGATAACTCCTTTACTTCTAGTCACAAATAACAGCCTATTTATTGAACACCTGCTATATGTCAGGCACTTGCTAAGTACTTCATATTATCTCATACAATACCTACGTAGGATGTATTTATTGTTATCCCCATTTTATAGCAAAGGGAAGTAAAGCTAAGAAATGCTAATAAATGACTGAGCTGAGGTTAAACCCAATTTGCCTAAACACTAAAGCCTATGATTTTAACAGTAGATAAATCCAGGTACTGCTACTGGATTTCACTTTCTGTGCCATTTTCTTGGCACAGAAAATGGTACTGGAAATTGGACTGGGAATACATTCTTGGATTCTTAGGCATAGTGTGACCTCAACTAGAAAAAGAATTATGATCACTTATTGATGTGTGCTGTAAGGGGTGATAAGTGGTAGCAGTGAAATACACATAAGGTATGTGCCAATGCTACCCAGCTAATGTTTCCTCTATGAAGTATTACTCTCTCTACATATGGTATGTGATCTACTCTGTATACCAGCTTATGTCATGTCTACATGATCATATTTTGCCAGATGATTATCAGAATACTTGCTTTGTCAACTTAACAGAATTTCCTTAATGAGTACTTTATTAGGACAGCCAACCTGTATGATTACTGTATTATTTAAGGGAAACAAGGACCAGCCTTGATTTCTCTATAAAAATGTGATAGCTCAACTGAGGTAGGAGAACAAGAGGAATCAGCATAGCAATTTTATAAATGTTAACAAGCCTTTATGCACTAGCTAGATGTTTTCTATGCATATCATTTATAAAATGATTATGGTGAAAAATAGTCTTAAAAAGATTAAGACTAAGATGAAGCTGACTTGTCCACAGTGAAGGAATTAATTCAAGATTTGAAACTAAAAATGAAAATAGACTGAGCCAAAGTAAGCAAAGGGATTAAAAACTAAGAAAGGGTAAAAAGGGCAGTAAGGTTAAAGAGAGAGAATCAGATCAAAGCTGGAAACTCATAAAAGTCATGTTTTACTCTAAAGAAAGGATTATTTACTCACCACTTATATTCTGGCAATTTTTATCACTGTACCACAACAGATGGATCTTGCAGATACAAGGAACAGAACATACACTTCACAGGCCATGGAAATGACTGAGAGTGCCCAAGTCCTGAGACAGGGGCAGGGAAGTCAGGTCATTAGCATTCCTTTTGTTCCAACATATGCCTTTAGGTGTGACAGAGTCTTACCTGCTAAACTCTAGCAAGATGAGAAAGTACTAAATGCATTGAAGATTTTTCCTGTACCCTCTCCTCTTCCTCTTCACTCTGTGTTCCCTTCTGTCCTTCCTTTTGCTGCCTTTCCTTCCCCTCTTTGCTCTCTCTTTCCTCTTACAAGACATTGTTGAGGACCTACTATGTTCCAAGAACCTTGAGTTTACACAAGTGAATCAGATTCACTCTCTGCCATTCCAAGGCTCACAGTCCAGTGGGGGAGAAGAAAAATAACCTAGTATAATTTCACAGCACTTTACAAAGCACTTTCTTAGACAGGGCAGGGAATTACTATCTTCCTTTTACAAATGAAGCAAGTGAAGTCCAAAGAGGTTAAGTGAATTTTCCAATATCAACACTTTTATTATAGAATATGGGTAATAAACAAGAGGTAGAAAAGGAACAAATGAATGAAAAAAAAGTCAAGGATACTCTCTTTCCCTCCCAGATAAGTAAATTCCACCACAGGCTACATAATTAGTATGCATATACTTTGACATAAGTGTACACAAACACACATACACACATATAAACACATGTATGTAAATGATAACACTAGGTATATTTGAAAGTATTCTGCACCCTGCAAAAGACTAATAAGCAAGTATAAATTGGTACCACTATTACACAGAATCAGAGTAAATAATAAGCAAAAGAGTAAGCTAAGATTTGAAATATCTAGCAACCATTCTTCTGCTTCCAAAAAATAATACATTTCCAGGTTTGGGAAACCTAGCTGGGCTGATGAGTTCTAAAAATAATGAATGAATGAAGTCTTCCACGGTAGGAAAATACTGGATTTATCACCAGGAAGTTAAGGAACAGATTCACCAAAGGCTTTGGAAATGAAAGTCAAGACTTTAACACAACCATAGGATCTTCTAAAGTGGAAAAAAAATGAGAACTAGAAAGCGGGCAAACTTATTCGCCTTTCTCAATATATGGATAAGTGTAATTATTTGATAATTCACTATTAGTTGACCTTAAAAAATAATAAGAAAATTGAATTCAAAAATATGTGTTCTTCTTTGATGTATGAAGAAGTGAATTCAAATATACCATGACATCCCTTTTCTAAGAAGGGCTAGTTTGATAGAAGCTGATGATAGAGAAGTTTCCTGATAGAAAAGCCCTCTCTGTACTACACAAATCATCCCACATGGAGTGTACTGCACATTCCAAGTCTATATGACATTGTTCAACAGTTGCCCCAAGCCCTTATGTAAGTGACGAATACAGCTTAGAAGTGATGAGGAAAGAATTAGTAAAAGGAGTTCTGGCAATTTTAGAAGAAGCAATTATCTGTAACAAATTGGTAGACTCTATTGCTTACTAGGAGGTAGGTATTATGCCAAATGAGTTAGAATTATTATTTTAATTCTCCCAATAAGCCTGCAAAATGGCTATTACCATTGTCATTTTATTAGTAAGAAATCTCAGAGAAGTTGAATAACTTTCCTAGATAAAACCATATAGATTTTGCTTTTCCCTTGGTCTTGTCTTCCAGGAGATCTGAAAGAAATAGATACTGATTCAGCAGGTGAACCAGAAAGGTAGACTAGAAATGACTCTAAAATTTAGGGTTTATAAATACATATCAAACTGAGATGGCAATGTGACTAAAACTAAATATCTGAAGCTCGTATAGTCTGTGCTTTGAGATTGACTTACATAATGATAACAAGACTTCAACAGTCAACCATACATGTTGAGTTGAGGTAAATTTGGAAGGGAAAAGGTACCTCAGGAGAGATATCCATGTGATCCGGACCTTATATAATCTTAGGCCGTGAAACCTGGAAAGGTCTTGATGACAGAGGCAGAGACTTAGCTTCACTGAAAAGAGGAAGTCTTGAATTTTAGTGATGCTATGATTGCTGCTGTTTCTCTCTGGAATGCCTAAATGCCCATTCCCTCGTTTTCCACTTGTCCTTAAACTCATGCTGCACAGATTTCTACAAAGTGGAAAGGGTTTTAAAGGGTTTTACTTTTTTTCTTTCAACACAAAGCCAGAAAAGTGTTGTTCCTCAAGAAAAATATGTCCCATAACCAACTCAAGCCTCTCTTGTAACATCCTCCCAGATCCTTCCACTCTTCTCCTTTCTGAAAAAAGCAAGTATCTCTCACACGAAACAACACTTTCTCTGTAGTTTCTCCCTGGCTTTTCACCACTTGGGTCTTTGTTCCTAGATTTCTTTACATTTTGAAGCATTCTTTCTCAAAAAATTCTGTAATCCTACATTCATCTCCTTTAAAGTCTAGCTAGAATGTTGGCTCCTTGAGGTCATTTAGACAAAGACTAAACTAGTTTTTATTTTAATTGTACTTACTTAGTTCCACTTCCAAGAGAGTTTCTATAGGGGATCAGACCAATTATTTCTGGAGTCCTCTCCTCTACACCACTAAATCCTAAGTAATCAGAATGACCTAGTCAAAGCCATTTTGGTAAGGTTTCTCCTACATTGTTTTCTAAGAGAACTGTGAGAAATAGGTGCTGTGATTAGGAGGTAAACCAGGAAATAGAGATGACAAATAGCTCTGAAAATTTAGAGTTTATGATGAATCCTCCATGTCAACAAGACTGATGTCCAGCTTTAGTAGCCCCCATTTTCATTTACACTGAAAGAACTAATCCTCTTTAAATGAAGACTTCGTAAACCTTATAACCTTGCATCTTTTCTAATAACCTACAAACTGAAGGAAGAAACCAAAGAAATAAATTGAGAAAAGTAAGATGAGGTTTTCTACCCACCTGCCACTAGAGAGCTGCTAACTTCCTTGAACAAAAGCTGAGTTTTTTGTATGTATATAACATTCATTGGATCACTTATTTACTTAACAGCTTCAAAGCCCTCTGCTGGGCTAGATGTTGTCTGGCTGAACTAAAAAAAAAAAAAAAAAAAAAAAAAAAAAGAAGAAGAAGAAGGTTTAAAATGTAAATTAAATACAAATGGCAAAATCCACATATCTGAATAATTACAAATGGAAGTCACAGAGACATTTTCGTAAATATCTTTGTCATTAATCTTCTCTGAAAAAGTCTTATGCAATAGACTATGGAAGATTGAGCCATTTTATTCTCATAGCTAAATGAGAAGGAACAGCAAAACTTCCCTAAAAGTTCTCAGCAATTGGGCTTCTAAAGAAAACAAAGACAAAGGGGAGATGCTTTCCATGCTGCCTGTCATAAAGCCAAGTAAGACATTGAAGCAAGTTGTTCCATTCCTCTCCAGAGAAGCAAGGTGCTTCAACAAACAAAACTCCCTGAGATGTGAGTTCTAACTCAAGTTCTCCCAGTCAGTGTTACTGCCTTTGATGTCGACAGTAGACAAAAATAGATCTTCCCATCTTTCTCTTTTTCTTTCTCTTTTTTTTTCTTTCTCTTTTTTTGGGGTCAACTGTCCCTATTACCTCTTCTTTCTTTTCATATCCTCTCCTTTCCACATATATCATTAGGAAAAATGTTTTGGCATAGTGAGATGACATGGTTTAGAGTAAAATGGCCAAGAAGCAGTTAAATTGCTGTCTCCCTCATGAGCCCTCCGTACCCATAATAATATCTTCCTGAGCACAAACTATTCCATACATTTGGAACTTGAAAGTATATATAAGAGAGCTCAAACAAATCCAGAGCAGAATCCAGAGCAGTTAGAAAGAGGCAGTTTATGATAGTACGCCAGAAGAGATGGTCTAACTCTACTTCTAACTGCATGACTTTGAGCCACTCATGTATTTGCTCTGAGCTTCAGTTACTTGATCTGTAAAATGGGACTAAAGATCCTAACTGTCTCACACATGAGATAAGTGCAATTGTTCTGTAAATTGTGAAGTGCTAGACAAGTGAAAGGGAATAGTTTTATCTTCTTCATTTTCCTTCTGGTCTTTTCTCTGATTCTAAGTGGGTTAATCAGAAAAAGCCAGACAATAATCATGACTTATGTATCTTAATAATTTTTTTTAAGATTTTTATTTATTTATTTGACAGGCAGAGATCACAAGAAGGCAGAGAGACAGGCAGAGAGAGAGGAGGAAGCAGGCTCTCCGCTGAGCAGAGCCCGATGCGGGGCTCGATCCCAGGACCCTGGGATCATGACCCGAGCTGAAAGCAGAGGCTTTAACCCACTGAGCCACCCAGGCGCCCCTCTTAATAATTTTTTAAAAGTATATTAAGAAAAGCAATCTGGAATAACATAACAAGAAAATGTTTTCCCCTTTCCTTTACATTGAGAATTAAAGATCATAACAACAAGAATGAGAATTTAAAAGTAAAGTTTTCCTGAATGTCCTCTGTTCTTTCTCCTAATTTTCTCTTGACTGCTTTTCCTTATATTGCACATTTCATGCACACTTTACATCATAATGACTATTTTATGAGTTGATGATTCTTTTATGAGAAATGGTTTACTGTGTAATCAAGCAGAGAGAGAATTGTCTCAAGGTTCACTTATAAGAAATGCAATTATGAATTGCTAAATGTACTACTCACATAGAGAAGACTGAAATCTGGTTTTTTTTTTTTTTTTGGTTTTTTGATTTTTAAAAGGTAAAATGTCAACATTTCTTTGTTTGTCAAGGCCAACTTATGACATTTCTACTTCATTCAGGGAATGAAATGACTCCAAAGACCTAGTAGCCTAGTGATCTATAATTGAGGGTAAATTTCTTTAACTGGAATTTAGCAAACATTTATGAACCTGCTGCTACACACAGGCAGTATGATAGGGGGAAGTAAGTAAGGACAAAAATTAAGGACAAAAAATTATAAGGACAAAAAAAATATTATAGATATAACTACTGCCCTCAAGGAAGTAAAATTCTAGAAGGCAGAAAAGAGAATGACATACAACATGTATAGAGTATACCGAGAAACATGAAAACCAGAATCCATGGGCACTAAAGAAGGAGGGACCATTCACTACTAATGAAAAGAAAGACAAACAAGCTTTTTATATTTGTTTTATAGGAAGTTATTCGAAATCACTGAGGTCCTTATATATAATATTCACTTACAGCAACCAATAAAACTAAAAAAAGAATTTAATCTATTCAACATCTTTAAAAGTTCTGGTGTCAACCCACTGGACTGTTGATGTCTTCTTAGAATACAGAAAGCTTCACTCCCATCCTTGTGACAAGAAAAAGCCAGGTACTCAACGAACTTTTTTCTCAAACTCATCAGAAATCTCAGAACAACCAACTAATCTCAAAGACATGCACCTCCAAGTAGAGATGGGATACCTGTACTTGTTTACCTTGGGCACAGCATGGGAGTACGAGATGCCAGACATCATACAAGCTTGTAAGAACCCAACTAAAAAGTTCAACAACTTGAAAAAGGTGGAATGTGGACTGGCATGAGACTACAGAACCCCTGGGAGTCTGAGAGACAAAGGGAGTTTTGCATGAGAGAGGGTTTCAGAGGGGAGGGGTGTGGAGGGATGGGTTAGTCTGGTGATAGGTATTAAGGAAGGCACATGTTGTAATGAGCACCAGGTGTTATACGCAAATAATGAATCATGGAATACGACATCAAAAACTAAAAATGTACTGTATGGTGACTAATATAAAATAAGAAAGAAAACAAAAAACAAAGGGAGTTCTGCATCCATTTGCAGCCTCTTCTCTCTGAATCTCATTGGGTGTACATTAAAATGATTGGGGTGGGGCAGGGAGGAGGGCAGGGCAGGAGGGAGAAGGAGAGCTGTATTTGGTGGATCAAGCCTGGAAGAGATGGGGTAAGGGTAAGAGAGGAGAATAACAGTTATTCCAGAAAAGACACAAAGCCTATACTGGTTCTTTTCCTGTCTTCTCTAAGGTACAAAAGCTCTAAGCTGCTAGGGAACTGGAAGCACACTCTTATCATTATCAGGGCACAGTTGAAAACACATTGTAATTGAGGGAGAGAAACAGAAATGGAAAAAACCCACTACCACTGTGAGTGGGGCAGGAAACAATCCTGGGCCCAGACCATTAGAGATTGTCTATCACCCAGAGTGAGGCAGAATCTCTTATAAGAAAGCCCAACTTCTAAGACCCCGGTACACAGTGACTAAGACTAAGGCTGAACCAGAACAACACAGAATAACTTTCCTGCATTTTGCCTTTCCCAACTAAGCTAGCAAGCACATAGTCACCTTACATGTACATATCCATTGTCTTCAAATGAATCAGAAACATTGTAATAGGTACTATTTTAGTGTTATTCCCAAAGAGAACTCTCCCTACTCAGGGAAGCCTGTGATCAGCCTCAGTCTAACCAAGACTTAGTGACCCAGTGGGTGGTCTAGCTTTTCCATAATACAGATATCTCCTCCCCTTCCATCACTTCCTCACACTCATCTTCTCCTCATTTGACTCTTACCTCCAGGCCCATGTCCATCAAGTCTTGATCATAAAATGTTATAATTAGTAGAGTCACTCAGAGCTATCATCTCTCAGGAGATATCAGACCAAATATGTAGAGTCAGCTCCCTTTCTGGGACTTAGAATTAATTCATCCTCTTCGTTTTGGACCTTCTATTCATCTAAATATGTTGGTCAGGCCTTCTTATTTATCCCAAAATTGCCTATTTCACTTAGAGTCCCCTTTGAGTACTTGCATAGAGAAGACTTCATATGTATACTTTGTAGCCAGAAAATTCATAATAGAAGAAATAAAACACATTTATATATCTGTATAAGTTAGACAATAGCTCAGTACCATGTGAAGGCAATTCAGCCCTCCAAATGCTAGCTAGACTAGGCACAGTATTATCTTTTTGGAGCGAAAAATATCTCTTTATTGGTTGAAACACTAAACACCATAAATTTTTAAATCATTCCACAAAGTATATTAATATACATATACATTTTCAACATAAAAATGAAGTTTTGAAATACAGAATAGGAAACACACACACAAACACATCCCTAAATCAAGTTCCAAAGACGTGAAAAAACCTATAGCAGTCAACCTTAATGGAGTTGTGTCTTTCACCAGAGAATTAGATTAATGATCAGAAGCAAATATGAGGAGTTAAATGTATATGAATTTTATTTAAAAATCATTTTTATTTCAAGTATAATTAACATACAGCATTATATTAGTTTCAGATTTACAATATCATAATTCATTAATTTTATACATGAATCAGTGCTCATCACAGTAAGCGTTCTCTTAATCTCCTTCATCTATTTCACCTACCTACCTCTCTTCTGGCAAACACCAGTTTGGCAAACACCTGTATTGTTATAATCTTTCCTCTTAAAACAGTTTATGCTGCATCCCAAAGATTTTGGATCATTGTGTTTTCATTTTCATTTATCTCCATGTATTTTTTAATTCCTCTTTGATTTCTTGGTTGACTCATGCATTGTTTAGTAGCATGTTATTTAACTTCCATGTATTTCTGTTCTTTCCAGATATTTTCTTGTGATTGGTTTCTAGCTTCATTCTGTTCTGGTCAGAAAAGATGCATGATTTCAGTCTGTTTGAGTTTGTTGAGACTTGTTTTGTGGCCTAATATATGCTCTATTCTGGAGAATGTTCTACATATACTTGCAAAGAGTATGTATTTGGGTGTTTAAGGATGGAATGTTCTGAATATATCTGTTAGATCCAGCTGGTGCAATGTGTCACTCAAAGCCAGTTTCCTTGTTGATTTTCTGTCTGGATGATCTATCCATTGATGTATTATGGTGTTAAAGTTCCCTCCTATTATTGTACTAGTATCCATTTCTTCCTTTAGGTCTATTAACAGTTGCTTTATATATTTCAGTGTTCCCATGCTGGATGCATAAATACTTATAATTGTAATATCTTCTTGTTGGATTATCCCCTTTATCATTTGTAGTATTCTTCTTTGTCTCTTGCTATCTTTGCTTTAAAGTCTATTTTGTCTGATTAAGTATTGCTCCCCCAGTTTTCTTTTTTACTTCCATTTGCACGATAAACATTTTTCTATCACTTCACTTTCTATCTGTATGTATCTTTAGGCCAGAAGTGAGACTCTTGTAGATAGCAAATAGATGGGTCTTGCTTTTTTTTTTTTTTTAAGATTTTATTTATTCATTTGACAGACAGAGATCATAAGTAGGCAGAGAGACAGGCGGGGGGGGGGGGGGGAAGCAGGCTCCCTGCTGAGCAGAGAGCCCGATGCGGGGCTCGATCCCAGGACCCTGAGACCACGACCCGAGCCGAAGGCAGAGGCTTAACCCACTGAGCCACACAGGTGCCCCTAGATGGGTCTTGCTTTTTTATCCATTCAGTCATCCTATGTCTTTTGATTGGAGTATTTTGTTCATTTACATTCAAAGTATTTATTGATAAGTATGTACTTATTGCTATCTTGTCACTTCTTTATGGTTATTTTTATAATTCTTCTTTGTTCCCTTCTTCTCTTACTCTGTTCCCTTATGGTTTCATTGCTTTCTTTAGTGATATGCTTGGATTTCTTTCTTTCTATTTTTTGCATATCTGTCACAAGTTTTTGATTTGTGGTTACCATTAGTTTTACATATAACATCCTATGCATACAACAGTGTATATTAAGTCGATGGTCACTTAATTTGAACCGATTCTAAAAGTCTTAAATTTTTACTCCCCTGCCATCTTTTATGTGTAGGATGTCATTCTTTGCATCCTAATAAAGAATTATTAATAATGAAATTACTGCAAGATCCAATCTAATACAGTTTTATTATTTACAGTTTTAAGCATTATCTGAAATAGTGAGTGCAGAGTGAAAACCTTACATATGCAGGGTACAGAAAATTTTCTAGATTGTAAGATGTCAAAGAAAATCTAATTTGATCTCACAAAAATATTATGAAACAAAAAAATGTGGAAACTGAACTGAACTTTTTAGATAGTTTTATAAAGGAAAAACATGAGTCTTAGAGTCAAATAATAGTAACTATCAAATAATAATCATAAATATCAATAGTTATCAGGTATCATACATCTTCTCATCAAATCCTTAATAATCATTCAAAATAGCTATTACTCCTATTTACAGACAAGTTGAGGTTCAGAAAGTTTAAGTAGTTTGCCCAACACTAAAACAAAGGTTGCTAAATGCCTACGTGAATGAATTTGTCTTAATCCTGAGCACCAGTATCTCTGGAGACTGAAATCTGTTTTTTCATATATCAAGACAAGAACTGACCCAGAAATTATGAATTCTGCCACTCTTGACCTTAATTGTCTAGAATAGGGTTACATGCTGGCAATTAGCAGCCTATAAAACAACAAGAACAGAACTCTTGAGTCGTGATTATTAAGTTTTGATTTCTTGGCAACTTTAAATATCTGTGATATTTTTAGGTCACCTAATAGAAAACCAAATTTTATTATAGGAATTTCATTTCTGTACTTGATGGTCTTAAAGCCACAAGATTCATTAATACATCATTAGGAAGTTAGAAAGAGTAAGTTTGGAGAAGAAACAGTGGTCTATATCAGAGACTGAAAGCTGGAGATGGAAAGTTCTTTGGAATTGTGGAAGGATGTCAAACTCAATATTACTAGTATATGTGAGTTGGTATTACAAATTATTTGTAAGGAAAATGAATTCCTGAGACATCTGTTCAGAACATTGCTGTGAATAAAATAAACCAGCAGAGGGGGCTGCCAAAAGAATATAGAAGTTACATAGTCCCTACCTTACCAACAGGCTGTATTACAAAAGTTCGTTTCAAACTTAATTGTTGAAGAATGCAGAATTAATTTCACCAAGGAAGCAATATTCTAAATCTGGAATCAGCACTATAGCCTGCAAGTCAAATACAGCCCACAACCTGGTTATGTATGGCCTACAAGCTGAAAATGGCTTTCACATTCTTATATGGTTGAAAAAATAAAAAGATGACCAATATCTCATGACACATAAAAATTACATGTAACTCAAATTTCAGTGCCCATAGATAAAAGTTTTATTGGACTATAGCACCAGTCATGTGTTTATGTATTGTCTAAGGCTGCTTTCATATATAAGAGCAGAGTTACAACAGACACCCTATCTCTCACAAAACCTAAAGCACATACACTCACACGTTATCTGGCCCTTTACAGAAAAATTTGCTGGTCCTCATTATAAATGAATATTACATTCCCAAGTTGGCTGGCAAAAAGTGATATTTAAAATGTGATTGTGCTATGGTGTTAATAACATTCCTAAGTCTACGCCTGGTGGCATTCCAGCTGTGTAGGCATTGGATATCAGAGCAATCTTTTCAAAGTCAACTTTACTACTTTTGTTAATGCTGTTCAGGCAACTCTGAATATTCTTTCCCCAAAAAAATAAATAAATAAAAATAGCTAGCATTTATGAGTTAACAAATTGAGCCCTTTCTAGTAAAGTATTGCACATGCACTGCTTTTATTTATTCTTCACAACAACTCAGTGAAATAGTTACTATTAATATGCCCACTTACAAATGGGGAAATTGAGACCACAAGAAGTTAAATAGTGGGCCCAAGTATTACTTCTAGTAAATGTTAGAGTCAGGATACAAACTCCGGCAATCTAGAATATCTAGATTGAAAATCTTGAATATTATACTATTATCCACAAACCACAGACTATATCCCTTTTTCAACTTTTGAAAGTCTCTCAACATTTTAGACTTACTTAAATATGCCAGTTTATTCATGAAGCCTTTTTCCCAGATTCCCTATGCCTACAAGTTCAAAATAACTACATTAGTTGTTTTATCAGCCCTCTGCACATCTATGAAAGTATTCTTTACTCTGTATTCTTTTTTTTTTAAAGATTTTATTTATTTATTTGACAGGTAGAGATCACAAGCAGGCAGAGAGGCAGGCAGAGAGAGAGGAGGAAGCAGGCTCCCTGCTGAGCAGAGAGCCCGATGCAGGGCTCGATCCCAGGACCCTGGGATCATGACCTGAGCCGAAGGCAGAGGCTTTAACCCACTGAGCCACCCAGGCGCCCCTTTACTCTGTATTCTAATTTATACATCACCACTCCTCACCCCCCATAGGCAAAAACACAAACAAAATGTGGATTTTAGGCTCACTGAGGGCAGGAAACTACAGTTCACTGTATCATACATAGTAGTTGCTTTATAAATGCATTTTGACTGAGTGGATTAAAGTAGAAGCAGCTAGTTTCCGGTATTAAACAAAATATTGTAATGAAGAACATTTCTCAGCTGGTAAAGACATTAAAATATTCTCATTATGAAAGGTAGGAAGCTTGGTTTCATTTGCTGTTCAAAGTGAGTCATAATTAATAAATTCTCTGACCTACATAACCATCTCAAGCAAGCCTTAAATATAGCCAAATGCAGCATGGGGGGATGGTGTGAGGGAGCTTGAAGAAGCTCTTTTCATCATATAAGATCTAGCCAGAAAAACAGAAGCCCCAATATTCATCTCCCTGTGGGATTAAGACAGTGCTTTTCAATCTTTTTAATCTACTAAATATTTTATTTAATTAAATCCTACATAGAGATCCCAGTTATAAAACAGACAAAACCAAAACTTGTGATAGAAGTCATGGCAGTTGGAGAGGTGAGGAACAGAAGGATCTAGGATTCTTCCATCTTCAAGGGACCCCTGAAGCACCACCCCAAAACATTTAGGACACAGAGCACAACTTGGTTTGGGAAACTATATTGAAATAGATGTTAACTCATCCATGCATTTTAATACACTGTACTGTATTACTTACTAACTCATCAATTATACCTAGAACAAAATAGGCCCTGGAAGCAATCAGCATTTTAGGCTCACTGAGGGCCTGTTGCATAATGTGAAGATAAATTTTGATAAATACAAGGTCAAGAAAAAATCTTGAGGAATCCAGGAGAGGACAGACACAAGAGGGCAATCATATCAGAGAATCACCGGATAACCAAAGATGATTACCCTGGCACTATCAAGAGGGGGAAGTGGAAAAAAGGACTCAAAGGGCCACATCTCAACACTGCAGGTTGACCCTAGAGCCACTACTGGTAAAGAATGCGGTTACTTTCACTTATCACTGCAAGATGTCTCATGACTTAAACATCACCTAGAAGGGGTAAATCTTTGAAAGATAAGCTCTCTAGTGTTCACAAGGATAATGAGTTGTCCAGTATGATATCAAAGTAGAAACCCATGCTTAAACTGAAAAAGTTAATTAAAATTAATTTTAAAATTAACTAAAAATTAATTACTCCTAATTAAATATTGGTTAGCAGACATATCAAGAAAGTATTCCATTGAATCCTTATCAGGGTACTGGCTGGGTTGGACCCAAATCTCAAAAACCTATAACACTGTGTGGAGCAATGTGACATCTTTAGCACTGTGCAACCAGAGTCCCAAGGGTACTGAAGATCAGGCTGACACCATGAGAGCCCAAGAGAAGAGGCAGCAAGCTGGCCTCCAAAGAGGAAAAAAAAAAAATAGGGAGGAAGGGATTTAAGGGGCTTTACTGATGATCTTCACACATTGATAAGATCTGAAGGTCTCATAATTCCAAATGTCAATTCTCAGAAATTTTTTTAAAAATCTCCAGTTTGGGATTCACAAAGTCTGCTTTGAAGTCCTGTTACTTCCACTTACTAGACCTATGGCTTGTTATTTAACCTCTCTGATCTGTCCAGTGGGGCTAATAATATTTGTTCCATTTCCTGGTGTTGCTTAACCTAGTATTAAAATGTGGATGAAAAATTGCAAAATATTCAACTTAATGCTACTTAATGCTATTATCAGATCATCAGTTTAAAATCTACAGTTTTACTTGCTTATGCCTATGGGAGAAACACTAGAAAGATACACTAGTGTTTATAAAATAGAGCAGAATCCCTAGAGAAAATTTTGAAACAAATACTTGCATTGTGCACAAAGTCCCAAAAGAGTACAGCAAGCAAGAGACAACTATCAAGGAGACCTCACTAGGATTCTTGGGACAAGAGGTAGAAACAATGTTGCTTATAAGTGGAAAGGAAAATCCTTGATTCCCCCAGGAATGAAACATGTGACAGCAGTTGAAGAGAAGGAAAAGAGAATGTTTTTTGACTACTGGTTCCCACAAAAAGTCACAGGCAATGAGACCCAAACCTTGGGAAAAAAATATGGGAAAGGAAATAACAAGGCAGTTAGGATCTAGGAAATTCCAATGCCCAAATCACTGACATTACTTCTGGGAGATCTTGTCAGTAATTTCAATGGCTAGGAAACAGGAATAAGTCTGGTTAAAGACACACACACACACACACACCTATGTGTGTTTATATGTATGATCTATAAGTGTGTGTGCATATATATGTGTGTATATAATTTTTAAATTTATTTCCCAATTTAGGAGCATTTGTCCTGTCAACTACATATATATACATACATATATACACACACACACACACATACATACATACATGTATGTATATGTGTGTGTGTGTGTGTGTGTATATATATATACATATATATATATATATATATATATATATACATATATATATATAGTTGCTGCTGCTTCTCTCCTCTTACTTACCCTGCCCATTGCCACTAAAGGATCGTCAGTAGAGGAAACTTACAGCCAGTGTTCACTTCTTCAATACCCTCCTGCTTCAAGTTTAGAAGGGACAAATCTTAGAGGTACCCAAGCCTACACTCAGTAAGATAGCTCAGCTACATTATAGGTTAAATAGGTCTTCAGTGCTGGCCTAAAAACCTTAAATCTCCTTTATGTGCTTATTAACCTTATAAGAAACTTTTTCTAATAGGAAACATCTTCTGAGCTCTCAAATAATGGTAGTTGGGTTTTTAAGAATCTTTTAGTTGAGAAAATACATAATAAAGATGCTATGAACTCAAAACTTCTAAATGAATTTCAGTTTTTATTTATCACCATAATATATATTTAATATATATATAGTAAATACATATATATAATTGAGAAGTTATATACACTATGCAAAACATAACATTTATTTAGCCTACAGGTAAATGGATTAAAAAACTTCTAATTCTGTAGTCCATGTTAGAAGCCATTTATAACACTAATCTCACTCAGAAAACGCATTCTGGGTTCTAATCCATCAATCATGCCCAACTAATGATAATGGTTAAACATTAGACTGAGGCAGTAATTTTCAACTTTCTCTTCCTTATCATTTCCCCTAAGAGCCCTTTAGGACATTTGGTTTTTGTTTTTTTTTTTAAAGATTTTATTTATTTATTTATTTCACAGACAGAGATCACAAGTAGGCAGAGAGGCAGGCAGAGAGAGAGGGAAGCAGGCTCCCTGCCGAGCAGAGAGCCCGATGTGGGGCTCGATCCCAGGACCCTGGGATCATGACCTGAGCCGAAGGCAGAGGCTTTAACCCACTGAGCCACCCAGGTGCCCCTGGTTTTTTTTTTTTTAATCAGCCTCCCTCCTCCATGAAATTTTGATACCATACATATACTGTATATCTGTTTTATTGCTATACCCCCTTGGAGGGGCACAAACCATTGTAATATCTAAAGGTTTTCACATACATTACCCTAAAAACTAATTTTTCTTGGGGGCTATATTGCCCCTACTGCAAATGCATGGACTAAGGAATTGTCTTATTTAATCCTTACATGAAGATGGATATTATTATTATTATTCCCATTTTTATAGTTAAAGACAGTGAGCCTACAAAATGCTAAATAAACTTACTCAGTTTGTCAGACTAAGCCTATATGAGGACTGTGTGAAAACACTATATATGGTATGCTCCCCAAGCCAGCCAAAAAGATACCCACAAATACAAGTTATTCCTAAAGAATGATAATGTCAAAGCCATGCATTCTGCATCAAGAAAAGCTGCTATAGAAATAGCCAGGTTTTCAAAGAAGCAACCCACAGAATGGGAGAAGATATTTGCAAATGACAGTACAGACAAAAGATTGATATCCAGGATCTATAAAGAACTCCTCAAACTCAACACACACAAAACAGATAATCATATCAAAAAATGGGCAGAAGATATGAACAGACACTTCTCCAATGAAGACATACAAATGGCTACCAGACACATGAAAAAATGTTCATCATCACTAGCCATCAGGGAGATTCAAATCGAAACCACATTGAGATACCACCTTATACCAGTTAGAATGGCCAAAATTAGCAAGACAGGAAACAACATGTGTTGGAGAGGATGTGGAGAAAGGGGAACCCTCTGTTGGTGGGAAAGCAAGTTGGTGCAGCCACTTTGGAGAACAGTGTGGAGATTCCTCAGAAAATTAAAAATAGTGCTTCCCTATGACCCTGTAATTGCACTACTGGGTATTTACCCCAAAGATACAGATGTAGTCAAAAGAAGGGCCATCTGTACTCCAATGTTTATGGCAGCAATGGCCACAGTCGCCTAACTGTGGAAAGAACCAAGATGCCCTTCAATGGACGAATGGATAAGTAAGATGTGGTCCATATACACTATGGAGTATTATGCCTCCATCAGAAAGGATGAATACCCAACTTTTGTAGCAACATGGACAGGACTGGAAGAAATTATGCTGAGTGAAATAAGTCAAGCAGAGAGAGTCAATTATCACATGGTTTCACTTATTTGTGGAGCATAACAAATAACATGGAGGACAAGGGGAGATGGAGAGGAGTAGGGAGTTGAGGGAAATTGGAAGGGGAAGTGAACCACGAGAGACTATGGACTCTGAAAAACAACCTGAGGGTTTTGAAGGGGCGGGGGGTGGGAGGTTAGGGGAACCAGTTGGTGGGTATTAGGGAGGGCACGGATTGCATGGAGCACTGGGTGTGGTGCAAAAACAATGAATACTGTTACGCTGAAAAGAAATAAAAAATTAAAAAAAAAAAAAGAAAGAAATAGCCAGGTTTTCTTTCTCTGACATTCATTGTTTGACTAAGCCTGGAAAAAGCTGTCTTGATATTAGAGTAATTTTAGAACACTACTGATCAAATGTACATTATTTAAAAATACTTACAAATGTTTTGAAATTTTCATTCCCTAATAATCCAAGAAATTTTAAAAATTATGGTTCTCAGACAATTTCTTTCTTCAACAACTTAGAAGATATGTGAGAGCAAGTTTCACCATTAGGTAATTTTAACAAGCATTAATGATATATAACTAGGTCAAATTAATTTTTTTACTATTATCTTCACAAACTGTTACCAAAACAGTTTGTGACTATTGTTATAGGAGAACAGATGTATAAATTGCTGGTGTTAAAAAGATTCATAGAAGATAATCTCAACCAAAGCCCAACAATTGTACCCTTAGTTAGGAGAATTAAGACTTGAATTATAGTTGAGAACTTTCTCTTCTCAACTGGAATAACTAATTTAACTGAGGTGGCCACAAAAAGAAAATAAAATTAAAGATTTAAAAAACAGAAATTATGTTGACTGATTTCTAAGATATCTCCAAATTAGTAAGTCATAAATGTAGTGTAAAGAAAAATGTGAAAGACTTCTTCTTCCAGCCAACATGAAGTATAAAAACCAGACAACACATGAAATCATTTTTAAGACACTGGATATCAGACAATAAAGAATAATAAACCTTGAGAGATAAAAAACCAAGCTGGGCATTATATTTTCTCATCTTTCTGCCTTAAGAGGGTTTACAGGCTATGACACAGGAAGGAAAGCTCCTTGATTTGAAGATATGAAGATGAGAATCTGGGGAGACCAAGGCACGTGGCACTCTGGTTCAGAGGAACAGAGAATAGAGAGATGCAGAGAGACCTAAGTCTGGATATCCGGGGAAAGTCCTCCTCAAGCATTCAGCAGAGTATAGATCAGCATATACATGTATGAAGAAATTACCCAAGTCCATGGAAAGAACCATACAAAAAATTATAGGAAACAGTGCCTGGTGAACACCAAGACTGAGAATATTGCTAATTTCCTCTAGCCAGACTGGAAAGATTCATAATTCACAGCACATTGGATAGAGAATACAGATGAGTCTGAAATGCCTCAGTTATGCAGACCGTTAGCCCTAGACTGAACAGTGCTCCTACCAAGTCATAAAAACAAGACATGAAAGAGTCAAACAGTTTCCATGTAATTTAATGCTATCCCTAAACAAAGCTCAAAACAATGTATAAGAATGTAAAAATATATAAATCCTGACAAGGTAAGATTCACAGTATATGGCATTCAATTAAAGATTATCTGATATAGAGATTTATGGCAGCAAGATGGTGGAGGAATAGGAGACCTAAATATCATTGCATCCCAGGAGTTCAGCTAGATAGTTATCAAACCATTCTGAACACCTACAAACTTAATAGGAGATCGAACAGAAGAAGAGCAGCAATTCTAGGAAGAGAAAATTGACCACTTTCTGGAAGGTAGGACATGCAAAGAAGTGAATCCAAGGTGATATACAGAAAGAGAGACCACGGGGAATGGCTGGCACCCAGCAAGTGGTAGACTAGTGGAGCACAAAATCGGAACTTTTAGAAGTCTGCTCCATTGAGGGACGTCACTCCAGAGGCTAAGTAGGGGGTAGAGCCCTCATGGGGACAATGTGGTCTCAGGACCCGTGGGGTCACAGAAAGACCAGAGGTGCCTGAGTGTGGCAGAGCTCCCAGGTATTGGAGTGGGGAAACCAGCTATAGAGACAGAGCCGAGGAATGGGCTCTCAGCTCTAGGTTACCTTAAACCGTGATCCAAGGCACTGTCGGACCACTGCCCTTCAAGCAGGGACCCCACAAGTGGCAGATCTGGAGAGACCCCCTTCTTCCTCCTCCAGGAAGACCAGTGTGGGAGCGTGCTGCAAGAGTCTGCTGGGTTTTCCAAACAGGTCTGTGTGCCAGAGATAGAAATGCTTCATCACAGGCTGGGTGAGCTCAGAGTGTGGCCAGAGACCAGGGAGGCAGGAGGGATTGACTGCTTTTTGCTGATGGTGCATTGAGGAGTGGGGCCCTGAGCTCTCAGCTCCTCTGCGGCAGGAGATTGGGAGGCCGCCATCTTCATTCCCATCCTCCAAAGCTGTACAGAAATCACTCAAGTAACAAAAGCTACTGAGACCAAAACTGAGCAGAAAACTTAGCTTGGCCCCTTGCAAGGGCAGTGCAATTCCACCTTGGACAAAGACATTTGAGAATCACAGCAACAGGCCCCTCCTCCAGAAGATCAACACATCCAGAACACCCAGCCAAGATCAAAACCAAAACTTAAGAGCTACAGGAATATAGCACATAGAATTCATGGCTTTTTTTTTTTTTTTAACCATGATTGTTTAGTCTTTCAAAATTAAATTTGTTAAATTTTATTTTTTCTTGTTCTATTTTTTTCCTCTTTCCTATTTTAACATTTTAAAACTGTTTTATCTTATCAATACCTTTTTAAAAATCTTTTAAAATTTTCATTGTTATAATCATATTCTATCCTTTCATTGTATTTAACCTTATTTTTTGTATACATATAAACTTCTCTTTCTTTATAATTTTGGGATACAGTTTCTTCTAATAGATCAAAATTATTCCATAAATCTAGCACATGGCTTTTTTCTAGTCTCCAGCCTGATCACATTCTTTCCTCTTTTTTTAAATATTTTTTTCCTAACAACTTCTTATCCTATCAATTCAGATGGAGAGGAGAAGGGAGTTGAGGGAAATTGGAAGGGGAGGTGAAGCATGAGAGACTATGGACTCTGAAAAACAACCTGAGGGTTTTGAAGGGGCAGGGAGTGGGAGGTTGGGGGAACCAGGTGGTGGGTATTAGGGAGGGCACAGATTGCATGGAGCACTGGGTGTGGTGAAAAAACAATGAATACTGTTACGCTGAAAAAAAAAAAAACTTTTTAAACTTTCATCTTTACACTCATATTCCATCCCTTCATTGTGTTTACCCTTATTTTTGTATATATATAAGTTTTCTTTCCTTAAAATTTTAAAATTTAAAATTTGGGGAGGCAATTTCTTCTAACAGACCAAAATACACCCAAAATCAAGTGTGAGGCTCTGTTCTATTCACCAGTCTAATATATATATTATATTATAAAAGTATACACTATATATAAACACCTATTATATATATTTATACATAAAATATATATTTATTTATATGTTATGTATATGTATATATATGTATTTTTTTCCTCCTTTCTTCTCCCTCTGGTTTTAGAGTCTCTTTTGATTTGGTTAGTATATAATTTTCTGGGGTCGTTGCTACCTTTTTAGTATTTAGTTCTCTCACTCATCTATACTTATCTGGATAAAATGACAAGGCAGAAAAACTCACTTCAAAAAAAGAACAAAAGTACTGACAGCTAGGAACCTAATCAATATGGATTAGAGTTCAGAATAACGATTATCAAGGTGCTAGCTGGGTTTGAAAAAGCATTGAAGATACCAGAGAATCCCTTTCTGGAGCAATAAAATCCCTTCCTGGAGAAATAAAAGAACTAAAATCTAACCAAGCTGAAATTAAAAAAGCTATTAATGAGGTACAATAAAAAAATGGAGGCTCTTACAGCTAGGATAAATGAGGCAGAACAGAGAAATAGTGATACAGAAGACCAGATGATGGATAATAAAGAAGCTGAGCAAAAGAGAGATGAACAACTACTGAACCACAAGGGGAGAATTTGAGAGATAAGTGATACCATAAGACAAAACAATATTAGAATAATTGGGATCCCAGAAGAAGAAAAAAGAGAGAGGGGGGCAGAAGGTATACTGGAGCAAATTATACCAGAGAATTTCCCTAATTTGGTGAAGGGCACAAGCATCAAAATCCAGGAGGCACAGAGAAACCCCCCTCAAAATCAATAAAAATAGGTCCACAACCCATCATCTAATAGTAAAACTTACAAGTCTCAGAAACAAAGAGTAAATCCTGAAAGCAGCTCAAGACAAGAGGTCTGTAACATACAATAGTAGAAATATTAGATTGCCAGCAGACTTATCCACAGAGACCTGGCATGCCAGAAAGAACTGGCATGATACATTCAGAGCACTAAACGGGAAAAATATGCAGCCAAGAATACTATATCCAACTAGGCTATCATTGAAAATAGAAGGAAAGATAAAAAGCTTCCAGGACAAACAAAAACTAAAAGAATTTGCAAACACCAAACAGCCCTACAGGAAATATTGAAAGGGGTCCTCTAAATAGAGAGCCTAAAAGTAACAGACCGGAAAGGAACAGAGACAATATACAGTAACAGTCACCTTACAAGCAATACAATGACACCAAATTCATACCTTTCAATAGTTAGCCCGAACGTAAATGGGCTAAATGCCCCAATTAAAAGACACAGCATTTCAGAATGAAGAAAAAATAAGACCATCAGTATGTTGTCTAAAAGAAACTCATTTTAGACCCAAAGACACTTCCAGATTTAAAGTGAGAGGGTTACCATGCCAAGGGACTTAAAAGAAAGCTGGGGTGGTAATTCTTATATCAGATAAATTAGATTTTAAGACAAAGACTATAATAAGAGATGAGGAAGGACACTATATCATGTTCAAAGGGTCTGTTCAACAAGAAGATCTAATAATTTTAAATATCTAGGCCCCTAACATGGGAGCAGACAATTATATAAACCAATTGATAACAAAATCAAAGAAATATATTGACAATAATAAAATAATCATAGAGGACGTTAACATCCACCTCACTGAAATGGACAGATCATGTGAGCAAAAGATCAACAAGGAAATAAAGACCTTAAATGACACACTGGACCAGATAGACTTCATATATATATTCAGAACATTCCATCCCAAAGCAACAGAATACACATTCTTCTCTAGTGCACATGGAACATTCTCCAGAACAGATTACATCCTGGCCCACAAATCATGTCTCAACCAGTACCAAAAGATTGGGATCATTCCTTACATATTTTCAGACCACAATGCTCTGAAGCTAGAACTCAATCAAAAGAGGAAAGTTGGAAAGAACCCAAATACATGGAGGCTAAAGAGCATCCTACTAAAGAATGAATGGGTCAACCAGGAAATTAAAGAAGAATTCAAATAATTCATGGAGACAAATGATAATGAAAACACAACTCTTCAAAATCTGTGGGACACAGCAAAGGCGGGCCTGAGAGGAAAGAATATAGTGATACAAGCCTTTCTCAAGAAACAAGAAAGGTCTCAAGTATACAACCTAACCCTACACCTAAAGGAGCTGGAGAAAGAACAGCAAAGAAAGCCCAAACCCAGCAGCAGAAGAGAAATAACTGATCAGAGCAGAAATCAATGAAGTATTTGTTGTTTCCTGTCTTGTTAATCTTTGCCATTCTAACTGATGTAAGTTGGTATCTCAATGTGGTTTTGGTTTGAATTTCCCTGATGGCTAATGATGATGTACATTTTTTCATGTGTCTGCTAGCCATTGGTATATCTTCATTGGAGAAGTGTCTGATCATTTCTTCTGCCCATTTTCTACATGATTATCCATTTTTTGGGTGTTGAGTTTGAGGAGTTCTTTATATATCTTAGATATAAGCCCTTTGTCTGTAATGTCATTTACGAATATCTTCTCCCATTTTGTGGTATTGCATGGGGACTGGGTTTGATACATAAACAATGAATCTTAGAACACTGAAAAGAAGAAAGAAAGAAAGAAAGAAAGAAAGAAAGAAAGAAAGATCAATGAAATAGAAACTAAAAAAACAGTAGAGCAAATCAATGAAACTAGGAGCTGGTTCTTTGAAAGAATTAATAAGATTGATAAATCCCTGGCCAGACTTATCAAAAAGAAAAGAGAAAGGACCCAAATAAATAAAATCATGGATGATAGAGGAGAGATCACAACCATCACCAAAGAAATACAAACAATTATAAGAACATATTATGAGCAACTATACACCAACAAATTTGACAATCTGGAAGAAATGGATGCATTCCTAAAGACATATAAAACTACCAAAACCGAACCAGGAAGAAACAGAAAACCTGAACAGACCCATAACCAGGAAGGAGATTGAAGAAGTCATCAAAAATTTCCCAATAAACAACAGCCCAGGGACAGACGGCTTCCCTGGGGGATTCTACCAAACATTTAAAGAAGAATTAATACCTATTCTCCTGAAACTGTTCCAAGAATTAGAAATGGAAGGGAAACTTCCAAACTCATTTTATGAGGCCAGCATTACCTTGATCCCAAAACTCGACAAAAACCCCATCAAAAAGAATTGCAGACCAATATCCCTGATGAACATGGATGCAAAAATTCTCACCAAAATACTATCTAATAGGATCTAACAGTACATTAAGGATTATTCACCATGACCAAGTGGGATTCATTCCTGGGCTGCAAGATTAATTCAGCATCCACAAATCAATCAATGTGATACACTACATTAATAAAAGAAAGGACAAAAACCATATGATACTCTCAATAGATGCTGAAAAAGCATTTGACAAAGTAAAATAAGCTTTCTTGATTAAAACTTTTCACAGTGTAGGGATAGCGGGTACATACCTCAATATCATCAAAGCCATCTTGAAAAACCCACAGAAAATATCATTCTCAATGGGGAAAAACTGAGAGCTTTTCCCCTAAGGTTAGGAACATGGCAGGGATGTCCACTATCTCCACTGCTATTCAACATAGTATTAGAAGTCCTAGCCTCAGCGATCAGACAGCAAGAAAAATAAAATGCATCTGAATCTGCAAAGAAGTTGTCAAACTCTCATTCTTTGAAGATGATAAGATACTTCATGTGGGAAACAAACAAACAAAAAAAACCTCCACCCCAAACTGTTAGAACTCATACAAGAATTCAGTAAATTGGCAAAATATAAAATCAGTGCTCAGAAATCAACTGTATTTCTATATATCAAAAACAAGACAGAAGAAGGAGAAATTAAGGAGTCAATTCCACTTACTATTGCACCCAAAACCATAAGACACCTAGGAAGAAATCTAACCAAAGGGTCAAAGAATCTGTACTCAGAAAACTATAAAATACTCATGAAAGAAATTGAGGAAGACACAAAGAAATGGAAAAATATTCCATGCTGATGGATTGGAAGAACAAATGCTGAGAAAATGTCTATGCTAGGTTGAGCAACCTACACATTTACTGCAATCCCTATCAAAATACCATCAACTTTTCTCACATAAATGGAAAAAATTTACCCTAAAATTTGTATGGAGCCAAAAAGACCCCAAATATCCAGAGGAATTTTGAAAAAGAAAAGCGAAGCTGGTGGCAGCACAATTATGGATTTCAAGGTATATTACAGAGCTGTAATCATCAAGACAGTATGGTAAGTGGCACAAAAACACATAGATCAATGGAATAGAACAGAGAGCCCAGAAATGGACCCTCAACTCTATGGTCAACTAATCTGTGACAGATGAAACAATGTCATATGGAAAAAAGACCGTCTCTTCAACAAATGATGTTGGGAAAATTGGACAGCCACATGCGGAAGAATGAAACTGGACCACTTCCTTACACCGCACACAAAAATAGAATCAAAACAGATGAAGGATCTAAATGTGAGACAGGAATCCATCAAAATCCTTGAGGAGAACACAGGCAACAACCTTTTGACCTCAGCCACAGCAATTTCTTCCTAGACACATCACCAAAGGCAAGGAAAGCAAGGACAAAAATGAACTATAGGGACTTCATCAAGATAAAAGGCTTTTGCACAGCAAAGGAAATAGTCAGCAAAACCAAGAGAGAACTGACAGAATGGGAGAAGATATTTGCAAATGATGTATTCAGGTAAGGGGCTAGTCTCCAAAATCTATAAAGAACTTATCAAACTCAACACCCAAAGAACAAATAATCCAATCAAGAAATGCGCAGAGGACATGAACAGACATATCTGCAAAGAATACATGCAAATGGCCAACAGACTCATGAAAAAGTGCTCAACATCATTCAGCATCAGGGAAATAGAAATCAAAACCACAGTGAGATACTATCTCACAGCAGTCAGATGGCTAAAATTAACAAGTCAGGAAACGACAGATGTTGGCGAGGATGTAGAGAAAGGGGAATCTCTTACACTGTTGGTGGGAATGCAAGCTGGCACAGCCACTCTGGAAAACAGCATGGAGGTTCCCCAAAAGTTTAAAATAGAGCTACCCTATGACCCAGCAATTGCACTACTGGGTATTTACCCTAAAGATACAAATGTAGTGATCCGAAGGGGCACATGCACCCGAATGTTTATATCAGCAATGTCCATAATAGCCAAACTATGGAAAGAAACTAGATGTCCATCAACAGATGAATGGATAAAGAAGAAGTGATATAAAATATATAGACAATGGAATACTATGAAGCCATCAAAAAACCTGAAATCTTACCATTTGCAATGACATGGATGGAACTAGAGGGTATTATGCTGAGAGAAATAAGTCAATCAGAGAAAGACAATTATAATATAATCTCTCTGATATGAGGAATTTGAAAGGCAGGATGGAGGGTCATGGGGGATAGGAAGGGAAAAAATCAAACAAGATGGTACTGGAGAGGGAGACAAATCACAAGAGACTCAATCTCTGGAAACAAACTGAGGGTTGCTGGGGGTGGGTTGGGAGGGGTAGGGTGGCTGGTGATGGACACTGGGGAGGGTATGTGTTATGGTGAGTGCTGTGAATTGTGTAAGACTGATGATTCAAAGACTTGTACTCCTGAAGCAAATAATACATTATATGTTAACAATAAAAAAAAGATTACCTTATATGCAAAGAGGCAAGAAATCACTACCAGTACAAGGAAAATAATCAGTTAATCAAAACCAAACAAAATCTGACAGGTATATTAGAATTGGCAAAAAAGAAATTTAAAACAATTACTGTAATTCTATATATTTAGAAAGCTAATAGGGACATGGAAGATACAAAAAACAGATGAACAAATCAAGTTCTAGAGATAAAACCTACAAGTGTGAGGTTAACAAGTATACTGGATGGGATTAACAGTTGATTAGACAATTCAGGAAAAAATATTAATGAACTTGTAGGAATAATACTGAAAACTATCCAAAATAAAACACATGGAGAAAAGGAGGATCCAAAAAATGAAAGGTAAGCAGTGAGATGCAGCACAATTTAAAGAAACCTAAAATACAGATAATTCAAATCTCCAAACAAAGAGAGTGCATAAAATTATTTAAGGAAATTATGGATGAGAACTTTCTAAATTTGATGAAAACTGTAGTAGCACAGATCCAAGAATCTCAAAGAACCCCAAGCATAAGAAACATAAAGAAAATTAAATCAAAGCACATCATAATCAAATTGCTCAAAACTAATGGTAACACAAATACAATGTGATTTTACTCATATATGGAATTTAAGAAACACAGCAAAAGAGCAAAGGTAAAAAAGGGGGGGAAGTCTAACCAAGAAGCAGACTCTTAACTATAGCAAATAAACTGATGTTACCAGAGAGGAAGTCGGTAGAAAGTGGGTTAAATAGATGATGGGGATTAAGGAGTGCACTTGTGAGGAGTGCCTGGTTATGTATGGGAGTGTTAAATAACTGTATTGTACATCTGAAACTAATATAATACTGTATGTTCACTAACTGGATTTATTGCTTATTTTAAAAATTTTTTAAAAGATTTTATTTTTAAGTAATCTCTAAACCCAGCATGGGGTCTGAACTCACAATCTGAGATCAAGAGTCACATGTTCTACTGACTGAGCCAACAAGGCACTACCTGGAATTTAAATAAGAACTTAAAAAAAATTTTTTTTAAGATTTTATTTATTTATTTGACAGACAGATATCACAAGCAGGCAGAGAGAGACGGAGAAGCAGGCTCCCTGATGAGCAGAGAGCCTGACATGGGACTTGATCCCAGGACCCTGGGATCATGACCTGAGCCGAAGGCAGAGGCTTTAACCCACTGAGCTACCCAGGTGCCCTTAAAAAAAATTTTTTAAGAGAAAATGTTAAAAGCAGCCAGAAGAAAAAAAATACATGTTACATACAGAGGAGCAAAGATAAGTAAGATTTCAGATTTCTCATTGGAAACAATGCAAGTGAGAAGATGGGAATAGTATCTTTAAAGTATTTTAAAAATAATTATTAAAAACCAACAACCCTGTGAATACAGAATTTTATAGCTGGCAAAAACAGCTTTAAAAAATGAAAGTGAAATAAAGACATTTTCAGATATGTAAAAGGTCAAATAACTCATCATCAGCAGACCTAAAATACAAGAAATATTAAATATGTTGTGTCATCTCTCTTTTTTGTCTGATTAGTGGCTTGAGGTTTATCAGTTTTATTGATCTTCTCAAAATTTGTTTTACTGATTTTTTTGTTTTATTGATTCTGCTTTGATTTTATTATTATCCTTCTTCTAGTTAATTTTTCTTTAATTTTCTCTGCTTTTTCTAGTTTCTTAAGGTAGAAGATGAGATCTAACATAGGCATTTAATGCTATACATTTTCTCCTAACACTGCTTTTGTGTCATCCCATAATTTCTGATGTTCTGTTTTTATTTTCATTCAGCTGAAAATACTTTGTAATTTCTCTTTTTCTGCATACAGACATTATTTTTTTTAAGATTTTATTTATTTACTTGCAGAAAGACATAAGCTGAATTTAAAATTAATGGAAATGTGAAGGTCCTAAATTAGCCAAACATCTCTGAAAGAGAAGAACAAAGTTGGAAGGCTAACACCATCTGATTTCAAGAATTATTTTGAAGCTATAGTAATCAGGACAGTGCGGTATTGGCATAAAGACAAACATATAAATGGAACAGAATGGAATCAAGAAATAAACCTACATGTCTATGAAAAACTGATTTTTGACAAAAGAGTATTGGCCAAGTAGTGGAAAATGAATGGTCTGTTCAACAAATGGGATTACCAAGGGGCACAATAAAGCTTTGGGGGGCGATAGATATATTCACTATCTTGATTGTGGTGATAGTTTTATGGGTGTATGTATATGTCAAAAGTTATCAAGTCAAACAATTTAAACATATACAGTTTATGTCAATTATATCTCAATAAATCTATTTTTAAAAAGAAAAATGTGAATAAGAACTTAATCTGGGTAAGGAGAATACATAAGTAATTTAGAAACAGATAAGCCATTTGCTAATAGGAGTGGTAATATAGTTTAGTATTTATAAAGGCTTGCTCAGTTTGCAAATATTAATAGACATTTGTTAAGAAGCTATTATTTGTTTTATATGTGTTTTTCTGATGAAAGCAATCACAGGAAATTCGAGAAATGAAACAGAAAATAGTTTAATAATGTTTAAGTGGGAAATTAACTTAAATCTTTAGAACAAAAAGTGTTGCATCCAATAGATTTCTGTTCTATAAATTTATTGATATTGAAGACCACTTATCCTTCAGAATAACTTTTGTCTAAAAAATTCAGTTTCATGTAATGAACTGTCATTAACAAGAAAGTTTTTGTTTGCTTGCTTTTATATTTTTAATTGGCTTCTATTCTAGAAAAGGGACCCCCAAAGGAGTCATTTCTAAGATGTTTTTCAGAAAGCTAAAGAATCTGGCAGACTTCACCCTGTTTTAATTGGAATTCTATAAATTGAATTTTATATACTAAAGTTTAACCAACTGGAATTTTAATTTGAAAAACACAAGAGGCATAAATATGGAACACATTGTTCATTATATTTGTTATTTATGCCACATAGTAATTTTTGTTAAAAAGCACAAGGTCAAAGTTTTATAAAAATAATTACATAAAGGATAAATTTGCCTTTCTAAGCCACTAAATTGACAATGCAGACCATTCTTAGTTAACAGCCACAGGGTCACTGTAAAGGTCCATGGTTTCTAATAGTGTTTTTTATAAGTTCCTAATAGGAAACCAGTACTATAAGTTGAATGCTAACAGAGCCAAAGGTACCAGTGGATGTTTATTAAGAATTATCTATGTGGTTAATAACAGTTGACATGTTTGAGGATTTGCTGTAAACTAGGCTCCATGATCAATAATTTGTTCCTATTATTTATATATATAGATTAAGTTAATGCATAGACAATACTCAATGGCCATACAGATTTAAAGATTCCTTGCAATAGCATGACTAAGGTCTCTCTCAGGTGAATCTATAAACATTCTTATAAAATTATTTGTTTTGCTTACATTAATATTGATAATTGTGCAAAATGCTTTCCATTTACCATCCAATGTGAAGGAAAGATCACTAGTCTAAAAGTAAGATTTTTTTAATGAGAGCATCTATAAAAGGGTGAATTAAAATGGAATTGGGGTGAGCTATAACCAGAAACCATTTAAAACCATTACATTTGGACTCAAAGCTTGGTCAATGTTTCCCTGCCTGTCCTTCTCTAGGCTAGGACTAATTCTAGCTCTCTAATATCCAGCTTTTCCTAATAGTTGTATTCGTTTCCTATTGTTGTGAAAACAAATTATCACAAATGTAGTGGCTTAACACAATACAAAAGTATTCTTCTCAGTTTTACTGGGCTATAGTCAAGGTGTCAGCAGAATTGGTTCCTTCTGGAGGCTCTGAGGAAAATCTGTTCTCTTGCCTCTCCTAGCTTATGGAGTTTGCTTGCCTTCCTTTGTTCATGACCCCTTCCTTTGTTCATGACCCCTTCCCTTGCGGTCCAACCTCTTGCTTCCATGGTTACATCTCCTACTTCCTCTTCTGTGTTCAATCTCCCTCTGTCTCTCTCTTTTTAAGGACACCTGAGATTACATTTAGGACCTACCTGAATAATCGAGGATACTCTCCCCATTTCAAGATATTTTAATCACATCTGCAAACTGCCTTTTACCATATAAATTATCAGGTTCTGGGGACTAGGATGTGGATATATTTGGTGGTCATTAACCAACTAACACATTAGTGGATATAGGACCACATGGTTATTACATACATTTCCTTTGTATTTCAGAATGCTTTGCCTTACCTTTTCTTAGTTGCCTGGTTCCCAAAATGTATTCCTCAACATACTGGTTCTGCAGAATGTTAAAGGTATTGTGTTAAAGGTATTGTGTTAGTCAATAGATATTGTAAGAAGCATAGCAAAGAAAATGTTAGTTTCTTGCTACAGGACTCCCCAGAGCCTTTAATAAGCACTGAAAACTTCCAAAAGGAGAATATAATTTGCAGCCAGTTTCAAGTTTAGTTAGCCAAAGAACCCCTTTTTGTGGAGAATCTCATAAGGTTACTATTCCACTGCACACATTTTTGGAGACTGTGACTTAAGTGATATGTAGGATTTATGCAATTTTGCTATATTTTTTGTTTATATATGTGACCTCCTCTATGCCAAAAAAATGTCAGACCTAATTAGATTCTTATAACTGGGTCTACATATTATAAGGTCCTAAGACCTCACAACAAGATAAAATTAACTAGGTAACTCCTACAAAGTCAAAGAATTTTATACTGGTAGGGTAGATAATAATAGTGAGCTTTCTCCTCCCATTTCTTCTAATAATGCTGTTACCACTTACAGGGTGTGGTTTGATATGATGGTAGAATAGGGCTGATCTTAGGAGGTATTATTAAATGAGTATTTTTTAATTAAAAGGGTATTTTTAATTTTATATAATTTTTAAATTTACATAAACCTTTGTGAAGGTTTTATATTTTATATTAAAAGAATTATACAATGCCTTTAATAATCTAGGCTTGAGATGTCACCTTCAGTACTCCTAAGATCTCAATTCAAATAGTGTTTCTAAGATCCTGTAAACCATACTGGTCTCTGTCTTCAATATATTACCTTAAAATCTCCAGGAGTCCATACTTACTAATGAGGATGATTTAATAATAAGTAAACTTTGTATGCTAGTCTTGATTCTACTACTAATCAATACATACTTACGGGCAAGTCATCTCTTTGGGCCCAAATTTATACATCTATAAGATGGAAGGGTAAGTTAGTAAAGTCACTTAAAGCTGTAATTTCCTGTAATTTCGTTATCCCAGACAGGGAGCCTGCCATCCACCTAACTGCCTCTGGTAGACCTGAAGCCATGGGTCACTAGAAGTCGACCATTTTTCTGGAAAACTGAAAAAGCTCTCAGAGGGTATAGTCTTCTATTAAGTGTTATCTCCAAAGCTCTCACTCCTGTAAAATAAGCTCAGTCCTAACTTAGGACTTAAAGGCCAGATTCAGAGATGGGAAAGTTAACTGAACTAATTTGCATACTTAAATTTGTCACTAAAATGAAAGCAAAAGATACTAATTTTTTACATCAGCAGAAACAGGATGGTAAAACAAAAATCAGGGAAGCTCATTTCTTTGCATAGAATATAGCTGGAAAATATAGTGAAAAGAACATTAGATTTGAAAGCAGAAAACCTGAATTTGAGGCAAAAGTCTGTTCTAAAGAGCTGCATTCCTGGAAACCCAGACGAACCTCTGTTTTCTCATCTGCCTACTGGGAAAAATAATGTCTGTACTATTCACTTCACAAGAGTTCTGAGAAACTTGAATGAGGCGATGTAGGAGAAGTAAGCTTTGCAAAGTGAAAAACTCCTTGCAAATTTAAGAACTCACAGCTGATAACACCTAAATTACTTTATTTCTGTGAAAGTCTACAGTGTCCCTAGAAACAAGATTAAAGAAGTATATGAGTAAAATCAACAACTAGTAAGAGAAAACAGGTACCGAATGAATGTACTTGACAAAGGAAATGGATTAAATCTAGGAAGAGGTGATGAATATTAAGGGCTGATGACCAATGATTACAATATGTTAGGCTGGTACAATAACACAAGAGTGGATATAAAGTAGACATTGACTGTGAGAAGAATATTATATGTGAGAGGATTGAGTCACTGTTTTAACACTTATTCCTTCTGTATAGTATTCTAAGAAAGAGAAATATGGAAGCATGGGAAAGAAAAATATTTAAAAATGTAAAAGAGCTATCAACAAATTATAGATAAGATGAAAAATACTTTGCAGGTAAACTCAGACATACTCTGAAAAATAGCACAGAACTGATAGGAAGTCTTTTATGTTATATTGTTCTTAATACATGATATTAAAAGGAAAATGTCATCACAAGTGAACTTATTTATTTATTAAGAGAAATTAGGATTGAGTCAGTTCGAAATTCTGCTACATCCTCTAAGATCAATAAAAATGTTTGCCTTTCTGGGGTTAGAGAAGGAAGATGACAAAATGTCATACATACAAAAATATATAAGAGCTACATAATAAACTAATATCTATGTGTCAGGAACTCTACTGGGTGCTTTACAAACATTACTTCAGCTAAATTCCATCTGAGTTTAAGTTTTGTGAGGGAAGGGACTTTATCTATTTTGCCCATGTCTATTTCCCCAGTATATAAAAGGTATTCAGAAAATCTTTTTTTTTTTTTGCTTACATTTTTTTTTTTTTAAAGATTTTATTGATTTGAGAGAGTGAGAGAGAGAGAGAAAGAGAACAAGCATGGGGTGTGGCGGGGGGGAGTGGCAGAGGAAGAAGAAGCAGCAGACACAGGGCTCAATCCCAGACCCTGGGATCATGAACTGAGCCGAAGGCAGATACTTAACTAACTGAGGCACCCAGGTGCCCCACTCACATTTAATTTTCATTTTGTAAACGCTGCACAAGGCAATACTTCATTTATTTTTTTATTTCATTATTTCTGTTTGCTGCTGTTATTTTATTTACTGGAAGAGGGATAAGCTTTTGTGGCTTTTTCTTTCTTTTTTTTTTTTTCCTATAGGTTGCCTTAAGATTTCTTAATATGGAATATTTAACAAAACTGAAGAGAAAGGGGCGTTCACAAAATTTCTTGGGGGGAAAAGGCAAGGTTGTATTGTTAATCATGTCCTATGGTGGGTGATCAACTGCATGTACAATTACATCCTCTAAATTCTCTAAGAAGAGAACACCCAAATTTAATTAAAACCTTAAGCACACTTGGTGGTGGGTATTAAGGAGGACATGCATTGCATGGAGCACTGGGTGTGGTGCATAAACAATGAATTTTGGAACACACATACAAAAAATCAAATTAAATTTTAAAAAGACCTTAAGCACAATTAATGAAGAAAATATTTTTTGAATGAATCAGAGTTATGTGTGGAAGACATCAAACCAGTAATTTCTTCTTTTTGGATATCAGCTTCCTCATCTAGGAAATGACAGGATGAATTGACCACAATATCGGCCCCAATAATTATATAATGTTCTAAATGGTATTTTCCTTTAGGAAAAGATATTGCAAGTCCTTTCCAACCATCTGATAACTGAACAAGATCTGTACTTTCCCACTGCCATCTTTTGTTCATGGGGTTCCCTCCAAACCAATCCCCTACTTGTCCTAATCTTAAGGCATACTTATGAAAGACCATCCCAAATATCACCTTCTTCAAATATCACATTCTAAAATGATTCCATCTCAACTATTATGTCCCTTGTGAGATTTTTGCACATCTACTAATCATATAGCATCTTCCTCAAATCCTGCATAACATCTTATGCAAGATGGGAAGTATGACATGAGTGAAAGATGAAGCTCTGAAATTCAATTGTCTAGATACAAATCTGGGCTCTACACTAGCTGTATAACCTGGACAAATCACCTAAACTTCTCTTTGTTACTTTCTCCTCTGTAAAATGGGAATATCTGCCTCAAGGAATTTTGTAACAATTGAAAAAGATAATCTAACATAAGAGATTCTCCAAGTCCTGGTATATATTGTGCATTCTGTAGATTATTGTTTCTCTTATAGCACTCAAAGAGAAAAGAGATTAAAAAAACTAGTATACTTTTTCCCTTCTAATAGACTACATATGCCTTATGGGTATAAGTGGGGTTCATTCATTTTTTAATCACCTTCAGTCATAGTATAGTCCAATGTATACAATAAGGGCTCCATATTCTTTAGTTATTGAGTTAAATAATTCCATTTTTTTAATATCTGAAAAAAAAGTGCCCTAACTCCAAGAGGTAAATTAATGTGTAACAGGACAACTGAAGAACTTCTTGGAACCTAAACTACAGCAATCATCTTAGACAAAGCAATAACTCCTCCCCACAACCTATTTCTCTTTATCACCCTTGCATAGCTGCAAATATTCTAGCAAACATCCCCTACAAATATCCAGAGAGAGGACGGTGAGACAGCTACAGCAATTGATAGTTCTAGTGCCCCTTATCTTTCAACGCAATGTTCTCCTTGAAATGGAATTTGTTTCCTTTGAAAGTATAGAAAATTCTCCACCATTACAAATATTTCTTCTGCCCCGTTTTCCCTCTTTTCTCAGTCCAAATTCTAATTATAGGTCTACTAGATTGTTTAATATACATCACAGCTCTCAGATGTTCTTCTCTATATTTTCTTACTTTTGGGTTTTTCTTTTTTTTAAATTTTAATCCTAATATAGTTAACATACAGTGTTATATTAGTTTCAGGAGTAGAATACGGTAATTCAATTCTACGTTTCTCAGTGCTCATGGTGGTAACAAAACTCTAAATCCCCTTTACCTATTAAACCCACCCTTCCACCCACCTCCCCTCTGGTACCATCAGTTTGTTCTATATAGTTGAAAGTCTATTTTTTCGTTTGTTTCTTTTTTACTTCGTTTGCTTATTTTGTTTCTTAAATTCCATATATGAGTGACATCATATGGTATTTGTATTTCTCTGGCTGATTCATTTCACTTAGTATTATACTTTTTAGATCTATCCATTTTGCTGTAAATGTCAAGACTATATTTTTTTTAATGGCTCAGCAATATTCCATTGTGTATCTATACTACTTCTTCTTTACCCATTCCTCAATCAATGGACACTTGGGCTGCTTCCATATCTTAGTTACTGTAAATAATGTTGCAATAAACATAAAGGTGCATGTATCTTTTCAAATTAGTGTTTTTGTACTTTTTTGGGTAAATACTCGGTAGTGAAATTTCTGGATCATATGGTAGTTCAATTTTTAATTTTTTGAGGAACCTCCATACTGTTTTGTACAATGACTTCACCAGCTTACGTTCCCACTAACATTGCATGAGGGTTCCTTTTTCTCCATATCCTCTCCAACACTTGCTGTTTATTGTGCCTAATTTTAGCCATTCTGACAGGTGTGAGGTGATATCTCATTGTGGTTTTGACTTGCATTTCCCAGATGATTAGTGATGTTCAGCATCTTTTCAGGTGTCTCTTGACTATCTGTATGTCTTCTTTGGGAAAATGTCTGTTCATGTCTTCTGCCCATTTTTTAATTGATTTGGTTTTTTGGTGTTGAGTTGTGCAAGTTCTTTTGTACATTCTGGACTCTATCCTTTTATCAGATACATGATAGGCAAATATCTTATTTCATTCAATAGGTTGTCTTTTATTTTTGTTGATGGTTTCCTTTGCTGTGTAGAAGCTTTTATTTTGAAATATTCCTCGAAGTTTATTTTTGTTTTTATTTCCTTTGCCTCAGGAGACATATCTAGGAAAATGTTTTTAGGCCAATGTCAGAGATGTTACTGCCTGCTTTCTTCTAGGATTTTTTGGTTTTGTGACTCACTTTAAGGTGTCTCATACATTTTGAGTTTATTTTTGTGTGTGGTGTAAGAAACTGGTCCAGTTTCATTCTTTTGCATGTAGCTGTCCAGTTTTCTCAACACCATTTGTTGAAGAGACTTTTTTTTCCCATTGAAAATTCTTGCCTCCTTTGTTGAAGACTAATTGACCATACAATCATGGATTTATTTCTGAGCTCTCTATTCTGTTCCATTGATCTATGTGTCTATTTTTGTGCCAGTACCATACTGTTTTGATTACTATAGCTTTGTACTGTGTCTTGAGATCTGGGATTGTGATATGTCCAGTTTTGTTTTTCAAGATTGCTTTAGCTGTTCAGGGTCTTTTGTGAAACCTTTAGCATCATTTGTTCTAGTTCTGTGAAAAATACTTTTGGTATTTTGATAGGGATTGCATTAAATCTATAGGTTGCTTGGGATCGCATGGCCATTTTAATAATATTTGTTCTTCTATCTGTGAACATAAAATATCTTTCCATTTCTTTATGTCATCTTCAATTTATTTAATCAATGTTTCATAATTTTCAGAATGCAGTTCTCTCACCTCCATGATTAAATTTATTTCTAACTGTTTTATTCTTTTTGGTGCATTTGTACATGGGATTGTTTCCTAATTTCTTTCTACTACTTATTAGTGTATAGAAATGCAAGGGATATCTGTACAGTACTTTTGCGTCCTGCGACCTTACTGAATTCATGTGTTATTTCTAGCAATTTTTTTGGTGGAGACCTTAGGGTTTCTATATATAGTATCATTTCATCTGCAAATAGTGAAGTTTTAGTTCTTCCTTTTCAATTTGGATGACATTTATTTATTTATTTACTTATGTCTGATTGCCATGGCTAGGGCTTCCAGTACTATGTTGAAATAAAGTGGTAAGAGTGAACATCCTTGTCTTGCTCTTGACATTAGGGGAAAAGCTCTCAGTTTTTCCACACTGAATATGGTGTTAGTTGTGGGTTTTTCATATATGGCTTTCCTTATGTTGAGGTATGCTCCCTCTAAACCTTCTTGTTGAGGGATTTTATCACGAACGTATGCTATACTTTGTCAAATTTTTTTTCTGCATCTATTGATACGATAGCATCGTTTTTATCCTTCCTCTTATTGATGTGATGTATCACATTTATTGATTTGCAAACACTGAACCACTCCTGCACCCTAGGAATAAATCCAATTCGATCATGGTGAATGGTTTTTTTAATGTATTGTTGGATCTGGTTTGCTAATAGGTTTTTTTTTTTTTTTTAAGATTTTATTTATTTGACAGCGAGAAATCAGAGCTAGGCAGAGAGGCAGACAGAGAGAGGGGGAAGCAGGCTCCCGCTGAGCAGAGAGCCCGATGCGGGGCTCGATCCCAGGACCCTGAGATCATGACCCGAGCCGAAGGCAGAGGCTTAAACCACTGAGCCACCCAGGCGCCCCTGCTAATAGGTTTTTGAGGCTTTTTGTATCTATGTTTATCAGACATACTGATCTGTAGTTCTCTTTACCTGGTTTTTGTACCAGAGTAATGCTGGCCTCATAGAATGAACTCGGAAGGTTTGGGTTTTTTGTCTTGTTTTGTTTTCCCTCTTCTAGTTTTTGGGATAGTTTGAGAAGAACATGTTAACTCTTCTTTAAATGTTTGGTAGAATTCACCTGTGAGCCATCTAGTCCTGAACTTTTGTTTCTTGGGAAATTTTTTATTATTGATTCAGTTTCCTTGCTGGTAATTGGTCTGTTCAAATTTTCTCTTTCTTCCTACTTTAGTTTTGCAAGGTTTTATGTTTCTCAGAATTTGTCTATTTCTTCTAGATTGCCCAGTGTGTTGACATATAATTTTTCATAATATTCTCTTACAATATTTGTATTTCTGTAGTGTCAGTTGTTCTTCCTCTTTTTTCACTTCTGATTTTATGTGAGGCCTCTCTCTTTTGTTTTGTTTGATGAGTTTGACTATAGATTTCTCAATTTTGTTGATCTTTTCAAAGAACTGGCTACTGGTTTTATTGATCAGTTCTATTGGGTTTTTTTGTTTCTAAATCATTTGTTTTTTTCTGCTTTAATCTTTATTATTTCCTTCCTTCCATTGGCTTTAGGCTTTCTTTGTTGTTCTTTCTCTCGCTCCCTTAGGTGTAAGGTTAGATTGCTTACTTGAGATCTATCTTCCTTCTTGAGGTAGATCTGTATCACTATAAACTTCCCTCTTAGAACCACTTTAGCTGCATCCCAAAAGTTTTAGACCATGTGTTTTCAGTTTCATTTGTCTCCATGTATTTTTTTACTTCCTCTTTGACTTCCAGGTTCACTCACTGATTGTCAATAGCATTTTATTTAATCTTAATGTATTTGTGTTTTTTCCAGATTTATTCTTGTGGTCAATTTCTAGTTTCATAGTACTGTAGCTGGAAAAGATGTATGGTATGACTTTGATCTTCCGGAATTTGTTAACTTGTTTTGTGGCCTAATATGTGACCTATTCTGGAGAATGTTCAATGAATCCTTGAGAAAAATGTATATTCTACTGTTTTAGGAGGGAGTGTTCTGAATATATCTGTTAAATCCATCTGGGTCTATGTGTCATTCAAAGCTACTGTCTCCTTATTGAATTCTGGTTCTATGATCTAACCATTGATGTAAGTGAGATGTTAAAGTCCTCTACTATTATTGTAGGTTACCCCCTTTATGTTTGTTATTAACTATTTTATGTATTGTGTGCTCCCATATTGGGTGCATAAATATTTACAATGGTTTTATCTTCTTGTTGGATCCCCTTAATGATTATATAGTGTATGCTGGCAATTACTGTTTTAAAGTCTGTTTTGTCTGATGTAAGTATTGCTACCCCAGTTTGCCTTTCACTTTCATCTGCATGATAAATCTTTCTCCATCCCTTTACTTTCTCTTTTTTCTTTGTTTAGGTTTTATTTATATTCCAGTTAGTTAACATACAGTATAATATTAGTTTCAGGTGTAGAATATAGTGATTCAACACTTCCATACAACATCCCCCCACTTTCAATCTGCATTTGCCTTTGTGTGAATCTCTTAACTGAGTCTCTTGTATGCAGCATATAGATAGGTCTTATTTTTCTTATCCACTCCATCATCCTATATCTTTTAATTGGAACATTTATTCCATTTACATTCAAAGTAATTATTGATATGTATTTATTGCTACTTTGTTACTTGTTTTATGGTTGTTTTTGTAGTTCTGCTCTGTTCCATATTTCCCTTGCTCTCTTCTCTCAGGATAAGTTGGCTTTCTTTAATGATAACCTTGGATTCCATTTTCTTTTACTTTTGCATATCTATTACAGGGTTTTGATATGTGGTTACCATTAGGTTTGTATATAACACCTTATGCATATAGCAGTCTATATTAAGTTGATGGTTGCTTAAGTTTGAACCCATCTTTATTTCTCTCCACCCATATTTTAGGTATATGGTGTCATACTTTATATCCTTTTATTTTGACTTGAGAGATTTTTTTTTATAGATATACTTATTTTTACCGCTTTTGTGTTTCCTTTCTTACTCCTACATATAGTCTTTTCTTTCCACTCAAAGACCCCTTTAACATTTTGTGCAAGGCTGGTTTAGTGTCATGAATTCCTTTAACTTTTGTTTGTCTGGGAAACTGGTCACTTTTTCCTTCTTTTCTGAATGATAGACTTGCTGGATAGAGCATTGTTGGTAGCCAGTTTTTTTTACTGCCAGTGCTTTGAATGTATCATGCTACTCCTTTCTGGCCTTCAAAGTTTCTGCTAAAAAATCATCTGATACCCTTATGTGGTTTCCCTTGTAACCGTTTTCTTTCCTCTTGCTGCTTTAAAAATTCTCTTTATCACTACTTTTTGCCATTTTAATTACCATGTGTCTTAGTGTTCATGAACCTCCTAGGGTTGACTTTGTTGGGGGCTCTCTGTGTCTCCTGGACCTAGATTCCTGTTTCCTTCTCCAGATTTGGGACATTTTCAGCTATTATTTCTTCACATGAATTCTCTGCCCTCTTTTCTCTCCTCCTTCTGGAATCTCTATAATGTGAGAATCTTATTATGCTTGATTGTGTTGCTCACTTTCCCAAATATATTTTCATTTTTCTTTCTCCTATGCACCTTGATTACTTTCCATCACTCTGTCCTCCAAGTCCCTCATCCATTTACTGCTTCCTCTGGTCTACTACTAATTCCACCTAGTGTATTTTTAATTTCATTTATTGAGTTCTCCATCACTGGTTTGTTCTTTTTTTTATGTTTTCCATCTCTTTGCTAAGGATCTCACTGAGGTCCTCCACTCTTGAGAAAAGTCCATTGAGTATGTTTATGACCTTTAAATTCTCTACCATGCATATTATCATCTCCATTTTGTTTAGGTTTCTTGCTGTGATATTTGCCTTTTTCTTTTATTTGAGACATATTCCTGTATCCTCATTTTTGTCTAACTCTCTGCATCTCTATGTGTCAGGAAAGTCAGCTACATCTCCTGCTCTTGGAAGTAGTGGCCTTATGAAGAAGAGGTCCTGTAGTGCCCTGCAGTGCAGTGTCCCCTATTCACTGGAACTTGGTGCTTCAGTGGTGTCTTCTATGTGTACTTCATGTGCCCTGCTATTGTGGCTGAGCCACTTTTGCCTTCATTTAAGTCATTTGCAATGGCTCTCTTTGTCTGTGGGCAGGGTTAGGTTCCTGTGTTGTTAACAGTCAGTCTGGGGATGTTTCAAGCTTGAGTCAGATGAGGTGCTTCCAGAGATGCAGCAGCAATGAACTGTGGGAGAACATAGGAGCCAACTTTGTAGTGCCATCAGGAGAGGATTTGCTGTTGCTGGGTTGAAGGGGGCAGACTGGCAGAAATATGTTGTGGTATTAGCAAGGTTTGCATGGGTCTGCTGTGGGAAGGGACTTGGAGCTATGGCCCGCTGGAGTGTCTGCAGGAGAACAAATGGGTGAGATGCACTGTTTGCATGTTCAGTGTCAAGTGTTGGAATAGCACTGATTCCCTCAGGTATCTGTGTGTTTATGCTTTGGTGTGGGGGAAGGAAATGGTGCCCAGAGAAGTCTCCCAATGGTCCCTATCCCGCCAGTACATGTTCTGAGAATAGTAAACAAATCTCCCTTTCATATACTCCTAGCATTTTTCAAACTGCTGCTTTCTATGCTATATCTCCATACGACTGTGGGCTGTGTTGTCTCTTTAAAGAAGGGGACTCTGTTTCCTGTCAGCCTCTCCCATTAGTTTGCTGGTTTTTAAAGTTACAGGCCTTAAGTATTGCTCATCGTGAGAACTCATGAACTAGGCCCCTCTGGTTTTCAGAGCCAAATGTTATAGGGATTTGTCTTCCCCATGCAGGCTTCCTGGTGTGAAAGTCTCTACTTTCTGTTTCTCTCCCCTCTTCATGCCCATGGCATCCTTTCTTCCCATGAACAGTACACAAATCCATGTAACTCTTGACCCTGTCTCTACCCTTCCTACCTTCTTTGATGTGGCCTCTTCTTTATGTTTAGCTGTAGAGAGTTTTTCTACCAGTCCTCAGGTATTTTCTGTATTATTTACACTCATGTGACTGTTATCTAGTTGTATTCCTGGTTTGAAGTAAGCTTAGTGTCCTCCTACTCTGCCACCTTTCTGCTGTGCTTTAAATTTTTTTAGAGAGTGTGTGTGCATGAGGCAGCGAGAGGCTGAAGAGAGAGGGAGAGAAAGAATTCCAAGCCAATTCCACACCCAGTGTGGATCCCAACACAGTGCTTGATCCTATGACCCTGAGATCATGACCTGAGCTGAAATCAAGATTTAGATGTTTAACCAACTGAGCTACCCAGGCGCCCCTGCTCTGCTTTATTTTCATTTAAAAAACAACTCTCTTTATGTTTCAGTTTGGGTAATTACCAATGATATATCTTCAAGTTCACTAGTTCTTTTATTGCCTGTGAGAAAAATCTATCAAAGGCATTTTTCATCTCTGTTATCATGTTTTTCTTTTTAAATTTCTAATATTTCCATTTAACTATTTAGTTTCTATCTATCTATTTATTCTATATATTCTATATATAGATTATAATATATATATATAGATATATAGAATATAAATATATTCTATATATTTATTCTATATATCTATCTATTTAGTTTCTAACTATCTCTGCTGAAATTCCCCTGTTTAATACTGCTTACAATTTCCAGTCAAGTCTTAAACATTTTAATTTTAGTTACTTTAAATCCCCTGCCTCATGGTTCAAATATCTGGGTCATCTCTGAATCTTGTTCTGCTAACTCTTTTGTTTCTTGACAGAAAATTGGTCCTTGCAATGTGTGTGTATCATAAAATTTGACTGAATTCCAGACAATGTGTATAGAATTATAGACACTAAAGTATACAGTATTTATGCTTGGAAGTTGGCATGTATTTCTTTGCTAGGTTATTGGTTGGGGTGAATCAATTTAGTAAGGAACTGAGTTGAATTACGGTTTTTGCTGTGGTGGTGGTTACTCTCCAGGTGACACCAGTTTCAAATCACTCCAGCCTGACCTTATGTTTAGGATTGGGCTTATATATTGGAGAATTTTTCCTGAAGTTCTTGCTCCACCCATGTCTTCAAGCTTTCCTTGTGCTCTAATGCTTCAAAGAGAGTCTCTGTTAAATCTCTAAAGTAAACTTTCCCTTACCCGACCCCCACCCCATTAACAGACTGATATTGATTATTACTTAATAATCAGTGCAGCAGCCCTGATGATAGGAGGCTGGGAGTAGGATTCTCTATTGTCTTCATTCTTAGGCAAGCCCTGTGTTTAGGGGTCTTGGAGGCAGGGATTTTTCAGTAATCCTGCCTTTCCCTAGCTGGTCTGGGCCCAACATAGTTTTTTTCTCTACACCTGGGAGTGGAAATATTTTTCCTTTTCTTTTTTGCCAGCTACAATTGTCCTATGCCTGTTGCTGCCCTTCTCTCAGTGACTTACAGTTTCTGTTCCTTAGGAAGAAAAGGTCCAGCTGGAAATTTTTATCTTTCCTGTAGTGGCAGTCAGTCTACTCCTTCAGCCTCTTTTTCATTACACTTCTAGTCTTTCTTGTGAGAATGCAGGAGAGATCTATGGAGAAGAGCTGGCAAGTGGGTCTCAACTCTCCTAAAGTCTGAAGCTCCCATAGGTTCTATACTTTCATACTAGCCTATATTCAGTACTTAACAATTTATTAAAAATCTCACCTGAATTCATCTTACCCATTTGATGATGGCCCCATATTCTTTCTGTGTTCTGCTACATGTAACACAGTGCTCTCTTGGAGGTACTTGCCTTTACTTGGATTTTAGGCTAGATGGTTTCCTTACAACCTCAGCTCACTGATAGTTTCAATAAAAGTTATGACATTTTATATTATCTGGGTTTTGTTGTTGTTGTTGTTGTTAGAGTAGGAGTGACCTTCCTTCTAGTTTTTTACATTAGGTGAAAGATGCCACATCACTGCCTCCACACCTTCATTTGAAAGATAGTGTTCATCAGTATTTCATTTCATGAGGAAGTGGAGATGCAATGCGGGGGGGGTTGGGGGGAGATAGGAAAAGAAAAAATGAAAAGATGGGATTGGGAGGGAGACAAACCATAAAAGACTCAATCTCAAAAAACAGACTGAGGGTTGCTGGGGTGAGGGGGGACGGGAGAGGGTGGTGGGGAAATGGACATTGGGGAGGGTATGTGCTATGATGAGTGCTGTGAAATGTGTAAACCTGGCGATTCACAGACCTGTACCCCTGGGGATAAAAATACATTATATGTTTATTAAAAAAAAAAGATGAAGATTAAAAAAAAAAAAGTATTTCATTTCAGCAAGAAGGAACCAGTATGTGCATTTGTATGGGCTGGATGATCAATTGAATCCATTTGCAATATTTGCGTTATTTTGTGTTATTCTCTCCACAAGTATAAATGTGCTCACCTTCTCTCTGAGACTAGAGCACATCATGTGAAACACAGGGTGGCAAACCTCAAGTCCCTTTTCTATCTCTTAAAAAGATCATCCAGCAAAGAATCCCAGCCTGACTACTGGAAACATACATTTATGAGCAGCATGTAGGCACAGTGTCATTGTACTCTGAATTATTAAAATCTGAAAAAATTTTGATATAAAAATAAAGGGGTGCCTGGTGGCTCAATTGGTTAAGCATCTGATTCTTTTTTTTTTTAAGAGTTTATTTATTTATTTGTCAGAGAGAGAGAGAGAGAGAGCATAAGCAGGGGGTAGCAACAGGCAGAGGGAGAAACAGGCTCCACACTGAGCAAGAAACCCAATGTGGAACTTGATCCCAGGACCCTGGGATCATGACTTGATCCAAAGGCAGACACTTAACTGACTGAGCCACCCAGGTGTCCTGTGTCTGACTCTTAATCTCAGCTCAGGTCTTGATTTCAGGGCCATGAGTTCAAGCCCTGTATTGGGCTCCACACTGGGCATGGAGTCTACTTAAAAAGAAAAAAGAAAAGGGAAAAAAATAGAAATACACCTGTTTATGTGCAAAATTTGGGGAAAAAAAGTTAAGAAATTTCAAAGGTAGCAGGCCAAGTGAATTATAAAATTTGCCTCATACTGGTGTCATTCAAACTGATAAACAGACCAGTCACTGATATCAGTAAGGTAAGAACTATACTGCTTATGTGCATTAAATTTGGGCAAGATGCTTTGGTAACTATTGTGCAGTTATTTTCACAGTGACAATCTCTTCAATTTAAAATACTCTTTATTGGGGCACCTGGGTGGCTCAGCAGGTTAAAGCCTCTGCCTTCAGCTCAGGTCATGATCCCAGGGTCCTGGGGTCGAGCCCCACATCGGGCTCTTTGCTCGGCAGGGAGCCTGCTTCCTCCTCTCTCTCTGCCTGCCTCTCTGCCAACTTGTGATCTCTGTCTGTCAAATAAATAAATAAAATCTTAAAAAAAATAAAATAAAATAATCTTTATTTATAACAGTGCTATCCTGTCAGGTACTCAGTAGTGGAACTTATGCTTAACAGTATAATCAAGAAAATTGGATCTGATAAAATGCCATGAAGAATGCCTGAGAACCACCACAGTATGTCATGCTGCTCATTTAGGAAAGTGCAGTTTCTCCTGAGTTACTTCCACTATGTTGAGATAAGACTAGGAGATCAGAAAGCATCATTAAAGTCCAAAATTTTCTGTAATGGTTACAAAGCTTCACATTTATTTCTATGGGAAGTTATAGTTAATTATATATTTTTAAATATATAAGGACTTCAGGAAACTATCCCTCTCGTAATTTGTTGTAGCAAGAACATTTTTGTGATAGAACATGCCACTTAAGCATACCAAGACACATCTACTGAAAGAGATGGATATTTCTATTCTAACCAACACATTCAGCAGAAACAGAAGGTTCAAATGTCATCATGCTGGCTGGTCCCTTGACCTCTATCCTGGAACATATAAAATATGAGGTGGTGCTTTTGTTGCCACCAAGTATTTTTATTTTTGTTTTTTGTCTTTGACTTTCAGCTGACAACCTCTGTTACATGCATACGTAAGAGAATGCAATAGTGGAAAGTTCATATGGCATCAACCCAGGAGGACATTAGCATGCAACCTGGTCAACAAATTATAGTTCATCAAATCACAGAACATTCTTCTGGGAAAGAATTCCATAAGAATTTGTGACTTTCTATCAGGCACATTTTATTATATTTTATTGTTAAAAAGTATTCTTTTAAAGTTGAAGCAGATAGTGGAAACTTTATTTTTTTATTTTTTTATTTATTTTTTAAAGATTTTATTTATTTATTTGTCAAACAGAGATCACAAGTAGGCAGAGAGGCAGGCAGAGAGAGAGGAGGAAGCAGGCTCCCTGCTGAACAGAGAGCCTGATGCGGGGCTCAATCCCAGGACCCTGGGATCATGACCTGAGCCGAAGGTAGAGGCTTAACCCACTGAGCCACCCAGGTGCCCCAAGAGTGGAAACTTTAAAAGCTATCTTTATTGTGAGTTTTAAATTTTAATTATCAACTTTAAAATTAAAAGTTTGTCACAAAATCCAATGAGAAGAGAGATGAGTAGAAAAGAGAAGAAAAGGAGAAAAGATAGATTGCTGTGTATCACCTAGAAAGACAAAGAATCACATTTTGTTTGCATACTTTATGTTCTCCTAGATGCCTGGGTATAAATAGGGTTATTCTTAAAAAAAAAAAAAAAGCAACAGTATAAATTTTGTATGCACCAGATTACTTTTATTTTTAAAATAAGCAAATAAAACATTAAAAATAAATAAAATAAGCAAATAATAATCCTTGAATTCTTCATACTTAATATGTAGAATCACTATCAGAGACCAGTTGAAAATTTTTAGAGCATATGTAGTCTACCATCACCCATTTGACATAGTGTAAGAAGAAACTTAGCTCCAGAGCGGGAGAAGGAGGTAAGTTAGTGACTTTGAATAACTGAAGTTTAATGATTATCTTTACACCTCATGGTCATAAATAACCCATGTCTAAGTTCTCTCTTGCCCACATCTGGAATATTATAGAATGGGGAATAGCTGACTCAGAGCATGACATAAAATTCTTAATTATTAGCTATCTCTAAAAAAATGTCTAGTCATTTTAAACATCAGAAATCTCTGCTTTATTACTACTGGTTACATTTTTACTAACTGAGAATGAGTATCTACTTTTAGAACAATTTATATTTTATAGGATTATAGAATTTTTTGGCTGAAAGTACCCTTAAACTTTTAATCCTCTCTCAAGCTAAACTGATTCTCCATATCATACTGGAATCTTCTGTATAACATCCTTGCCTTGTGGTAACCTAGGTATTCACTTGGATACATTCCCTCTTTGATAACTTTTGACTGTTAAAAAGGATTTCTTTAATTGTGTCAAACTTTATGTCCTTTTGATCTCTCTACCCACTATTCCTACCAAGGGTACTACATTTTAACAAAACATAAAATGTTTCTTATCTCCCCCTTCCATATGATAACCCTTCAAAGTTAGGAAGATGGTGAACACATGGCTTCTCCTCTCCAAGCAAAGCAGCTCTAATTTTTTAGATGTTGCTTATATGACATCTTTACTACTAAATTATAGTAGTAAAGAATACAGTCTTTGGCATCATACTCCAAAGGTTCAAATCCCATAACCACAACTTACTGACTGTGTGATATTTGAATATTTAATACCATTTTTGTATCTCAATTTCCCCATTTGTGAAAGATAAATGGGAATGGTATTGATTCCACCATACTGTCATAAAGATTGAAATAAATTATGTATCAAGCACTAGGGTAGATTGGACAATCATTGTTCCCAAATTTCATACCCTCCGTCCCTATGTTCAAAGTATATATTCATGCTCTTTTCCATGTGTGCAGGGACTACCATTATGGTGGAGCATACTTCCTTGTCCCATTGATAATGTTTTTAGCCAAATGATTTGCTTTAGCCAATGTAATGTTAGCAGAAGTGACATCATCAGAACTTTAAACATGCTTGCATGGTCTGCTTGCTTTATTGTGCTGTGATGATCTTCTATATGAAGAAATGCCCCCCAGGGAGTCACTTGTCCAAGAAAACTAATAAAACACACACAAAAAACTTGAACCCAACCTACAGTCAGAAGCCAAGCCTCACTTATCTCAGCCAAGTCTAGTAGAACCACAACTGTTTCATAGCCTTTGACCGGGGAAAAAAAATTTTGGTGTAAGCCATTGAAACTTTGAGCTTGTCTGTTATAGTACTGATCACCTATTGCCACAATAATGCTGCATAACAAACCACATCAAAACTCAATAGCATACAACAATAAGCATTTATTTCTAGCTCTCTTGTCTATAGGTTGACTGGAGTTCAGCTGCTCTATGCTGGTCTTGGCTGTGATTTGTTCCAAAAACTGCATATTGGGTATGAGCCTGCTCCAAATAAGCCCTATCCTCCTTAGACCAGCAACTACCCAAGGCATGTTCATCTCACGGTAACAAGCAGGAGTCTAAGAGGGCAAACCCAACTAAGAAAATACATGCAAAAACCTGGGCTTTTGCCTGTCACATCTACTAGCTGACCATTGGTCAAAGAAAATCATGTGCCCAAATCCAAAGTCAAGAGGAGGGGGAGCAAATTTATTCTCCCAATGGATTTGGGAGAGGGAGGAATGAGTATTTATGAAACAATAATCTAATCTACTACAGTTAATGCAGCAAAAAATAATGCAAGCTCTTAACAGAATTTTGGATACATAGAAACTGGTAAACAAATGCTAGTTACAATTAAGCATTATCAATGATTCAGGTTCTTCTCCATTTTTGTCACTCTGCTACAAATGCAATTTGCTACTGTTCCTCTCAATAATAAGACGCTGACACAGAAAGCATCTGATCTGATAGAAGAGATTATCACAGTTCTCATCCTAGGTACTTTTCTTACTTTAAGCCAGCCTAGGCATTAGCATTTTTGGTACCCCATCACTTTCACCTAAAATCCTATTTTTCATACAGACTGATTCTCAAACATCTCTTCCCATTAAGTGATAAATAATTTGGCTATATGTATACTTAAGTCCACCTTGCTATATTTAGTTGCAGCCTATTCAGATATTTTTAGATCCTGATTTTATCACCTTCATGGCACACATACACTCTCTATCTTCATCCAAGTCATTGAGGGAAATTTTATACTGAGAGCATAAGAGAGAAGGACCCAACTGGACTGAATCTACCCAGGGAAGCCGTGGAATCCCCACCCATAAAAACAGAGCTGACAGCTTCCTGCATGAGTAGACCTCCTGAAAATACTAGCAATTCTATGACTTCATCATTCTTTCTGTGTTCTTCCTGAGCAGCTGCTCACAGCCTGTGCTGAAGCCATGAGACTGTGGGGAGAGAAGGGTGGAGGCCCAAATCTGGAAGCAAACAAAGTTATGTTTCTGGGCAGGAACAGTGGGTCCTATAAGCTACCCTTGAATAAAGGAGAAAACTACGGGATAATGAGAGTAGCAACAATAGTAGGGTACAAATCCTTACCTAGCATGGTAGACTTTCTGATGACAGTAAAGAGGATTGACCACTTAGGACTGGACTGGCAAGGCAAACTTAGGAATATCTGAAAAGGCAAACTCTAAGAATAGAACATTTTTCTCACAATTCACAGGACAGGAGCTTGTATTCATACTGATTTTGCCTTGCTGTTTTTATAAAAAGTTATACTTGACCATGGGGGGAAAAAATCAATGGTACAAAGGATATATAGTGAAAAGATAAAGTCTCTCTCTTACCTCTAGCCAACCCCTAGAGGTAACAATTGTTATTCAGGTTCTATAATAGCTCTGTATCTTATTTCCATGGAATTACATGCACGTTTATAGATAGATAGGTAGATAGATAGATAGATAGATTTAATAATCAAACGGAAGCATGGCATATAGAGTTACTTAATTTTGAATATTCATTTTGTATCTGGTAAGAGCAGAACATGTGATTTATACATATGAAGCTCCTGAGGTTCACAAAGGCTAATTGACTTGCCAAGGTCATGAGCCTGTAAGAATAAAACACAATACCTGATCTGAAAAGTCAGGCCTGGCGTAAGACTTAGGCCTAACAGACATGAGTTTATATAAAGGAAAAACAGTCACCATATTTATGTAGGGAAGATTTCCCAAATCTGTCAATAGGTTGTAGACATTTACAGGGGCAAAAACGTTACTTAGTTGTGACTGTGACCCAAATCCATGCCCTATAACCTTAGCCACACCATAGCAGCTTAAAGCAACTGATGGTTTTTTTGGGGGGGTGGGGTATGGGATTTTTTTTTTTTTTGCACTTTGTGAATTGGGGATCTGGTATTTCTCAAACCCCTAAAATATTCTAACTGAAAACCATCCTAAGAAAAAGGAAATGTTTCTATTTGAAATCCTTAATTAAAACCACATTCATAATTCTAAGTATTTAAAGAGAAAGTTAAAGAAGAAATTTACTTTTGCACATCACAGAGATTATAATAAACACAGAACCTTGCCAAAAGACATGCCTCCAGCTGCACTGAAGAAACATCAGAGTAGCCCAGCACTACAGCTTCAGCAAGAGAAAGACTGAAGACAAAATCGTGTACAGGAAGGCAAACAACCATAATGTAAAACTGATGTTCCCTGTTGGAATAGAATAATAGAATTGTGCAGAAATGCATCTTACACACACATACAGACGCATACGTGCGCCTGCGTGTGCACACACACAGGCATGCACACATACAGAGCTACAATTGTTCTTCACTATTAACTCAACAATTGTTAGCTGTACATCTATTTTCTTGAGGTCCACCAGGCCACAGATGTTTGCTCCATAAAGCCATTGCCAATTTGGGGACAAGCTCAATCAACTTGTGCCTGAAAATGATTCACATGGGTCTTTACACCGCAGAGCTCATTACTTCAGGGATTTCCCAGAGCTCTACATTCCTGGCTGCCTGAATCAATAAGGGAATGTGTATTTATTTTGCCAGGATACACATCATGGTGGAAGGAAAAAACCCTTCAAAATTTCTGTAATTCCTAAGAAATCTACTGCCTCAAATGTGGAATGATATACCTGTTAGAGAGAAATGTGGGTCCTTAACAGTCACCGGTTGGAACAGGAATAATTCTTCCTGATTTGTCTATTTAAAATGTTCACAGTACATGCATTATTTATAAAAGTTTATATCAGAAGCAAGGAAGAAGTACTCTAGAGGAAATGAAAGACTAAGGAAACAGATGTGTGTAGAACACCTTAAAACAACTACTAAACACAGAGAGAAGGAAACAAGAACAAAAATAAACAGAAAATGCTCAGGCACGTTGTGGGACCAACATCCATGACTTCTATTACTATTTACATGCAGAAACCTCCCGTATCTTGCTAGCACCTGAGCTCCAGAAATGTGTATTCATTACCTTGACAACTCCACATGGATATTCCATTGGCATCTCAAAAGCAATGTCAAAAGTTGAACTTATCTTGCCATCCCTCAAATATATTTCTTCTTCAGAACTGTCTCTTCAGTAAAGGACTAAAGCATTCTTCAAGTTGCTGAAGACAGAAACAGGGAAATCATCTCTTTCTCGCTCTCTCCTTTCCTCGCTCTCCAGACATCTATCTCACTCATCTACTTCTTTCCCTCCCACTGCCATACTGTAATGAGACTCCATTTATTCATGGGGCATCTGCATTAATCTCCTAACTGATCTCCCTGCCACTTACCCTTTCCAATTCATTCTTGACTTAGAGCAGGATGATCTTTTAATAATATAAAATTGATTCAATCTCTTCTTTGCTTAAAAAAACAGCAGTGGTTTCCCATTATTGCTGGGATAAAGCATCATTCTTAACATGACCCACAATCCTCTGCATTCTCTGATCCCTGCATCACTCTCTAGCATCATCCTAGCATCTCACCAGTCAACTACCTCTTTTTCCATTATAATCAAACTAAATGCTTATTTGCTTAGACATACTAGGATCTTTCTCACTTCTGGATCATTGAACCTTCTCCTTCTTCAGTTTGGAATATTTCATTATCCCTAACCAACCTGACCTACTTATTTCTTATTCATCCACCAGGAAAAAAGTCTATGAGAACAAGCTACCTACCTTGTGTTTTGTTCAGCCTGCCACCTAACACCCAGAACTATGCACATGATAGATGCTTAGTAAATATTTGTTGAATGAATAAATTAATCTCTTAGGTCTTGGAATAAATATCACTTCCTCAAGAAGACCCTTTATTATTCCCAGGGGAAAAAAATAGATCCCTTTACTATACACTCCTATAGTATCCTGTACATGGGCTGTGACCTCAAAACTACTTCCAGGCAATAAGTTGAAGATATTTGTTTCCCTTGTCTCAGTGATCACAGTCCCCTGCTGCCTGTTGTCTAAGATCATAAACCTATCTATATTTTTTCCAAATTTTTAGTTGTTCAAGTCAAGAGCTAATTCTGGTTCCTGATTATTTCTCTTGGCTGAAAGTGGATGTTCTAATTTCAAATTTTTTTCTTTTAAGATTTTATTTATTTATTTGAGAGAGAGAAAATGAGAGAGAGAGAGAGAGAGAGAGAGAGCATGAGAAGGGGGAGGGTCAGAGGGAGAAGCAGTCTCCCTGCCAAGCAGGGAGCCTTATGTGGGACTCCATCCCAGGACTCCAAGATCATGACCTGAGCCAAAGGCAGTTGCTTAACCAACTGAACCATCCAGGAGCCCCAGATGTTCTAATTTTAAAAATTAGAACTCAAATACTTTCCTTTGTAATTATTACATGTTATCACTCTCTGTGGTATAGATTCAATTTTACCCTTGAAATTGGCCTTCTTCCCTTAATACCTTCTTAAACCTAGATGTTAATTTCCATTGGGTTAGGACTCTATTTCTGAATCACCAGGACCCAGAGCAACATGTGGAACATGAACATTTTGGAACATTGAATAAATTAAAAGTTGAGTGAAAATTACTCCCCAAATACCCTCACTTACTGCATATCTGCTTTGGCAAATCACAATCCTACAAATAATTGCTATTCTGGTTTTGGAAGTGAAAAAAAATTGCGCATTTAATTTTTGACTATTTCAATTCTTTATCAGTTTACTTTTCATAATGATTAAATGCTGTTTATTTAATTTATCACACTTCCTGCTTATGAAAAACAGCTAGCATTTGTTTTCAGTTATGATTTGCCAGGTACTATACTAATTCATTTAATCATCTCAACAAACTTATGAGATGTTGTCTGTTATTATTCCCACTCAACTGATGAGAAAATGAGGCACAGAAAGATTAAGTGACTGATAAAATAACACAGCTGGAACACAAAGGAGCCACAATCTGAACACAGACAACTTGACCATGTATACTTTTTATTACCACCTAAACAGCCTCCTTGTACTTTCTGCTTCCAAATAGGAATACAGATGGCTTATAATAAGACAACTATGAAATATTTTATTAAAATAAAATTTTTAAATAGAAGTCATAGTGATAGGAAGCATGTAGTTCCTTAAAAATCTAATCTATGTTTCTGTAAAAGAATAGTAATTTTAGTTCCAAGATTCCCATCACTTAAAAAGTAAAAGAGAAACTCAATGAGTCTCCAAATGAATTTTATTTTATAATAAAAGGAAGGATGCTAATTCATCTTCTAAAGGGAATTTATATAATAAATTCTTATATAATAGATATTTCACAGTGAAATGGTGTTTGGGGGAATGGTTTTATAAAATATTCAATAGCATTCCCTATAATAAAACCATGTCCAATTAACTCCAGAGGTATAACAACAACAACAACAAAACCTCAATGAAAGATATATTCAGGATAATAAGGAATGAGATTCAGATAAATATTCATCTGTTGGTTTTATCTGGTCTGAGACTAGAACCTGGAATTCATAGAAAGGCAGAAAGCATGTCCTTTGGCCCATCTTCTTCAAATCTTAATGATTTCAGCTAAAATTATGCCAGCAATTTCAGGACAAAGCTCTCTAGTGAGAGCCTGCAGTAAAGATATTCTATGGCTATTGTTTGCAAGAAAATCCATATGCTTTAAATATTAATGTACAGCTGGCAAATTTGCCATTTTATTTAAAAAAAAAAAAACAAACAGAAAAATCTACCCTTAGTCTGCTTAGAGATGGGCTACAAGGTGGCTGAAAATAGGCTCAACATTTCCTTCAGAAAGTAAAATAGAAAAGTTGAATTTCAGCCAAGAAAATTCTATTAGTCTATGTACCAGTTATCTGCAATCATTCATTACTCAACAATGAATATATATAAATATATATAATATATATGTATATATGTAATATTATATATATATATATATATATATATATATATATATATATATTTATAGAGTACTTAGTAAGTGCCAGGTTATATATTAAGTCCACTGGTCACAAACTTTGGAAGTTTCACAGAACATTGATTTGGGAGTCACTGCCTCTTGGTGGCTCAACCAGGACTGGTTAACTCACTTATAACTAATACCCTAGCACACTACTTTCCAAAGTTGATTCATTCACCTTCAAGATTTTAGTTATAATCTCTAACTACTTATGTTAGTATTTACTTAATATTTTCTCTATATTGACCACTTTTTTAATTCTCAAATTTTAACATAAAATTAATTTCCTACTGCAATGGACCAAAAATAAGTATAATAGCCAACATTTATCGGGTACTTGTTAGTGCTTTCTATTATTTTAAGAAAGCACCTTCGTTAGATCCATTTAATTTGAGAGCAAGGGGACACAGAGAAGTTAAGTAGCCTACCCAAGACCTCACAGCCAGTAGGTAGCAGACCTGGTATTTTTTTTTTTTTTTATTTACTTATTTGACAGACAGATCACAAGTAGGCAGAGAGGCAGGCAGAGAGAGAGGAGGAAGCAGGCTCCCCGCTGAGCAGAGAGCCCGACGTGGGGCTCGATCCCAGGACGCTGGGATCATGACCCGAGCTGAAGGCAGAGGCTTAAACCACTGAGCCACCCAGGCGCCCCAGACCTGGTATTTTTAATCCAGGCTAAGTAACTACAAAGCTTGTCTGCCTAACCACTATAATATACTGCTCTGTAAACACATTTACAAACAGAAAACAAAACAATGCTATTAAAATCTAATTATGTGATTCCTGGGAAGATGGCAGAGTAGGAGGACCCCAAGCTCACCCCGTCCCATGATATAACTAGATAACTATCAAATCATCCTAAATACCCCAGAAAATGACCCAAAGACTCTCAAAACAAACTCTACAACTATATGTAGAAGAGAGGCCACACACACACACACAAAAATTGTGTAGAAAGGGCAGAGATGCAGTGAGGAGCTAAATGGAACATGGACTGTCTGGGGGAAGGAAGGACCCACCAGTGGAAAGAAGGGAGAGAAACAGATTATCATACTGGGAAGCCCACATGGGGAAGAAAAATCCCCATAACATTTGGCTTTGAAAACCAGGGGGGTGAAATTTTGTGATTTCTTACAACCAACAGGACTGAAAGCCTAGAATTTTAATACTCAGCAGGTTTGACCGTGGGAGAGATGGGAGGGTAAGAGTCCCTACCCTTAAAGAGACAGCACAATGAACAGCCTGTGGAGATACAATATAAAAGAAGCAGTTGGAAAAATGCTTGGGGCATATGGAAAGAAAGTTATTTACGGAGTTGAGGGAAATTGGAGGGGGAGGTGAACCATGAGAGACTATGGACTCTGAAAAACAACCTGAGGGTTTTGAAGGGGTGGGGGGTGGGAGGTCAGAGTAACCAGGTGGTGGGTATTAGGGAGGGCACGGATTGCATGGAGCACCGGGTGTGGTGAAAAAACAATGAATACTGTTATGCTGACAAGAAATTTAAAAAAATTAAAAAAAAAAAGTTATTTACGAATCAAAGACTGTATCCCAGAAGGGCAGGAGTCATTGGGAGACTCCTCTAGGAAAAAAGGAGCTCGTGGACTCAATTTCCCTCCCCCTCCACCAACATAAACACAGGGCCATCTGCAGGAAACAATGTAGTACCAACATTCACTACCTAGCTTGCTTACACTGTGCCCTACCCCCTCACAGCCTACCCCACTGCTATCCCCTCATGCTGGCTTCTGTGGATCTGCCCCTTCCAGACAGGCCTGCCTCAGTTCTGGTGCTATAGGACCCCTCCCGCAGAGGACCTGAGGCACACAAACCTTGGTAACACCACACACCACCTCACCTACCTCCTGCACATTCCAGATCTGCCCCCTCCAATACTCTCTTGGTTAGAGCCCATTCAAACCTGGGCCATAAGCCTGATAGTGTGCAAGCAGCCCCAACAGGAGGCAGCACCTCACCAAAGTGAGTCCTGCCCTGGGAAGAGGGAAAGATAACCACATACATCAGTCAGAATGCAGCCCTGGAGCTGGTTGGGGGCAGACAGCTGGTCTAATTGCAGGCCCAGTCTACCAACAAAAGCTACTCAGGAGACAACACAGAAAGCAGCTGGCAGTTTGGTGCTACTGCATTTCTGGACAACACCTGCTCTGTCTCCACTAAAACCCAAGGCAGCCCCAGACTGGTCTATTAACTGGACCACTAAACACAAAAGGACCAGCCCCAGACTGGTCCACTAACTGGACCACTAACCACAAAAGGACCAAACACTGCCAACAAACAGGAAAGATAGCCACAGTAGATGACTAGACTGAAGGCAAAAGTGGTTTATCCACAACAACAGTTTGCATGCAATACACATATGAGACATCCCTGAAGTGCCAGTTTTCAGCAAACAGGGAGACATTACAAATGCCAGGCAGAACTTCTTTTCATAAGGTCACTACTTTCAAGGGCAAGAGACACAGCTGACTTTCCTAACACAGAGAAAGAGAGAGATAGACAAAATGAGGAAACAGGAATATGTCACAAATGAAAGAACAGGACAAAATCACAGCAAGAGACCAATAAGTAATATTGCCTGATAGACAATACAAATAATGATTCATAAAGATATTCACTGAACTCGAGAAAAGAGATGGAGACATGAATGAGACCCTTAACAAAGAGATAAAAAAGAACCAATCAGAGAGGAAGAATATAATAAACAAAACTAAAACCATACTAGATGGAATAAATGGCAAACTAGAGGATGCAAAAGAACAAACTGGTGGTATGGAGGACAGAGTAATGGAAAGTAATTAAGATGAGTAGGTAATAGAAAAAGAAATATGCAAACTGAGAATAGACTTAGGGAACTCAGCAACTCAATCAATAATATTTACATATTATAACATTCACATTATAGGAATCCCACAAGAAGAGAGAGAAAATGGGGCAGAAATTTTATTTGAAGAAAAAATAGCAGAGACGGGAAGATAGCAGTTGAGTAGGAGGACCCCAGGCTTGCCTCATCCCACAAACACAACTAGATAACTGTTGAATCATTCTAAATACCCCAGAAATCAATCTGAAGACTGACAGAACTCCACAACTAAGGGAGAGAAGAGACCTCATCAAAGAAGGGAGAGAGTGCAGAGATGTGGTTGAGGGGAGAAACTGATCCTGGCTGCTGAGGAGGGGAGGGAGTCATGGTCGCAAAGAAATGTTAGAGAGAGAGACAAGCAGAAGGGGACACACAAGAAGTTTACCCATAACCACCGGCTTGGAAAATGAACGAAGGTGAATTTCATGAGTCCTTGCAACCAGCATGGCTTACAGCCTGGAGTTTTAAAGGTCAGGAAGCTTGGCTGGGTTAGAGCCTGGAAGGCACTGTGCTGCTCATGGAGACAAGGCAGGAAAACAGTCTGCGGGATATTCAGTGATGAAAGAGTGATCTGAAGAGCCCCTAAAGCACAAAGTGGGGAGATAATTTGCTCTTCCTGGTCCATGCCCCTGAGAGTCAGCATTTAGGGAAAGACATCTCCAGGAACAAAGGAGCTGGATGGCACCACTTGCTCCCATACTCCTCAGCATAAATACAAGCAGGAAGCAGCACAGGACAGACACTGGCTACCTAACTTGTTTACGCTAAACCCCACCCCCTGCACTCCACTAGAATGGCCCTTTATAGTCATGCCTACTTCACTCCCAGGATAGCAGGCCCTTCCACCAGAACGCAAGCACAAACTCCTACGCACACCATGTCTCCCAAACACAGAATTTTATAGGGCCTCAGTTCTGATGCAGGTAGTAATAGGTCTCATTTCAGAAGCAGACCAGGACTCACCTAGTTAAAACTCACCATAATCACGCCAGGGACCAAACACTGTTCAAAGCAGTCAAGGAGAGCTTCTGCAGATGACTGACCTGAAGGATAGACTCCAGAACACACCACCAGAATGCACACTGCACACACCAAAGGCACTCTCTTAAGTGCAAGGCCCTGGGCACTGACCTCTTCAACATAAGGCCTTTACTTTCAAGAGTAGCAGACATAACTCACTTTTCTAACACAGAGAAGCAGGAAGAGACTTAGACAGAATGAGAAGACAGAGGAATTTATCCCAAATGAAAGAAGATAAGGCCATACGTCTGTTGAAGGGCATCTTGGTTCTTTCCACAGTTTGGCGACCATGGCCATTGCTGCTATAAACATTGGGGTACAGATGGCCCTTCTTTTCACTACATCTATATTGTTGGGGTAAATATCCAGTAGTGCAATTGCAGGGTCATAGGGAAGCTCTATTTTTAATTTCTTGAGGAATCTCCACACTGTTCTCCAAAGTGGCTGCACCAACTTGCATTCCCACCAACAGTGTAAGAGGGTTCCCCTTTCTCCACATCCTCTCCAACACACGTTGTTTCCTGTCTTGCTAATTTTGGTCATTCTGACTGGTGTAAGGTGGTATCTCAATGTAGTTTTGATTTGAATCTCCCTGATGGCTAGTGATGATGAACATTTTTTCATGTGTCTGGTAGCCATTTGTATGTCTTCATTGGAGAAGTGTCTGTTCATATCTTCTGCCCATTTTTTGATATGATTATCTGTTTTGTGTGTGTTGAGTTTGAGGAGTTCTTTATAGATCCTGGATATCAACCTTTTGTCTGTACTGTCATTTGCAAATATCTTCTCCCATTCCGTGGGTTGCCTCTTTGTTTTGTTGACTGTTTCCTTCTTCTGTGCAGAAGCTTTTGATCTTGATGAAGTCCCAAAAGTTCATTTTCGCTTTTGTTTCCTTTGCCTTTGGAGACATATCTTGAAAGAAGTTGCTGTGGCTGATATCAAAGAGGTTACTGCCTATGTTCTCCTCTAGGATTCTGATGGATTCCTGTCACACGTTGAGGTCTTTTATCCATTTCGAGTTTATCTTTGTGTATGGTGTAAGAGAATGGTCGAGTTTCATTCTTCTACATATAGCCGTCCAGTTTTCCCAGCACCATTTATTGAAGAGACTGTATTTTTTCCACTGGATATTTTTTCCTGTTTTGTCAAAGATTATTTGACTGTAGAGTTGAGGGTCCATATCTGGGCTCTCTACTCTGTTCCACTGGTCTATGTGTCTGTTTTTATGCTAGTACCATGCTGTCTTGGTGATCACAGCTTTGTAGTAAAGCTTGAAATCAGGTAACATGATGCCGCCACTTTTATTTTTGTTTTCCAACATTTCCTTAGCAATTCGGGGTCTCTTCTGATATGGACTATTATGCCTCCATCAGAAAGGACGAATACCCAACTTTTGTAGCAACATGGAAGGGACTAGAAGAGATTATGCTGAGTGAAATAAGTCAAGCAGAGAGAGTCAATTATAATATGGTTTCACTTATTTGTGGAGCATAACAAATAACATGGAGGACATGGGGAGATGGAGAGGAGAAGGGAGTTGAGAGAAATTGGAAGGGGAGGTGAACCATGAGAGACTATGGACACTGAAAAACAACCTGAGGGTTTTGAAGGGGAGGGGGTTGGGAGGTTGGGGGAACCAGGTGGTGGGTATTAGGGAGGGCACATATTGCATAGAGCACTGGGTGTGGTGCAAAAACAATGAATACTGTTACATTGAAAATAAAAAAATAATAATAATAAAAAAAGAAGAAGATAAGGCCATAGCCAGAGATCTAAGTAAAAGTAAAAAAAAAAAAAAATAAGTAATATGTCTGATGGACAATTTAAAAAACAGTCATAAGGATACTCATTGGTCTTGACAAAAGCATGAAATATATCAGTGAGACCCTTACCAGAGAGACAAAAGAGTTAAAAAAAGAATCAATCAGAGGTGAGTGCAACAAACAAGATCAGAAAGAAACTTGATGCAATGAACAGCAGACTGGAAGAAGCAGAGGAAGGAATTAATGACCTAAAAGACAAAGTAACAGAGAGCAATGAAGCTGACCAAAAGAGAGAAAGAAGAATTATGCAAAATGAGAAGAGACTTAGGGAACTCAGTGACTCCATCAAACGTAATAACATTCATATTATAGCAGTCCCAGAAGAGGAGAGAGAAAAGCAGGCAGAAAATTTATTTGAAGAAATAATAGCTGAAAACATTGCTAATCTGGGGTAGGAAACAGACATCCAGATGAGGAAGACACAGAGAACTCCCATCAAAATCAACAAAAGCAAGCCCACACCGAGACATATTGTAATTAAATTTGCAAGATATAGTCATAAAGAAAAATTTGTTAATAGCAGTAAGACAAAAGAAGTCAATGAAATACAAATCAAAACCCCAATGAGATACCACCTTTCACCAGTTAAAAATTAACAAGACAGGAAACAACAAATGTTGGCAAAGATATGGAGAGAGGGGAATCCTCTTACACTGTTGGTGGGAATGCAAGCTGGTGCAGCCACTCTGGAAAACAGTATGGAGGTTCCTCACGATGTTAAAAATTAGAGCTACCCTATGATGCAGCAATTGGATTACTAGGTATTTACCCCAAAGATACAGATGTAGTGAAAAAAAAGGGCACGTGTACCCCAGTGTTCATAGCAGCAAAGTCCACAATAGCCAAACTGTGGACACAGTCTAGATGTCCATCAACAGATGAGTGGATTAATAAAATGTGGTTTATATATACAATAGAATATTACACAGCCATCAGAAAGGATGAATATGTACTATTTGCATCAACATGGATGGAACTGGAGTGGATTATGCTAAGTGAAATACGTCAATCAGAGAAAGACAATTATCATATAGTTACATTCATATGTGGAACATAAGGAATAGTGCAGAGGACCATAGGGGAAGGGAGGGAAAACTGAATGGGAAGAAATCAGAAAGGGAGACAAACCATGAAAGACTCTTAACTATGGGAAACAAACTAAATTTCACAGAAGAGAGGGGGTGGGGGTTGGGATAACCAGGCAGTGATCATTAAGGAGGTCATGTGCTGTGATGAGTACTGAGTGTTATACATAATTAATGAATCACTGAACACTACATCAAAAACTAATGATGTACTGTATGTTGGCTAATTGAACATAATTTAAAAAAGAAAATCACTAACTTACAAAGGAAAACCCATAAGGCTGGCAAGATATTTTTCAACAGAAACTTTGCAAGACAGAAAGGAGTGGCATGATATATTCAAAAGTGCTAAAAGGGATAAATTTGCAGCCAAGAATACTTTATCGAACAAGGCTATCATTCAGAATAGAAGGAAAGACAGAGTATCCTAGAGAAGCAAAAATGAAAGGAGTTTTTGACTCCTAAACCAATTCTGCAAGAAATATTGAAGGGGGCTCTTTGAGTGGAAAGGAGAGACCAAAAGTGATGGTATAAAGGCAGGAAACACAAAAGCAGTAAAAATGAATATTTCTGTAAAAAATCAGTCAAGGAACTCACACAAAAAGGATATAAAATATAATAACATATACATAAACATGAAGAGGAGAAGAGAAAAGAATGGTTCCAAACTTAATTAGCCATCAACTTAATATAGACTGCTATATCCAGAAGATGTATTAAACAAACCTAATGGTAACCACAAATCAAAAACCACTAATAAACATGCAAGGAATAAAGAAAAAGAAATCCAAATATATCACTGAAGAAAACCAGCAAACCATGAAAGAGACAACAATCTGAGAAAATTTCCAGAAACAACCACAAAACAAGTAATACAGTACCAATGAATACATATCTATCAATAATTGCTCGGCATGTAAAATGGACTAAATGCTCCAATCAAAAGACATAGGATGTCAGAATGGATTAAAAAAATAAGATTCATAGATGTTGACTACAAAAGACTACTTTAAAGCCAAAGACACCTGCAGATTGAAAGTGAGGGGATGGAGAACATTTATCATGCAAATGGATGTCAAAAGAAAGCCAGACCAGCAATATTTATATTGGACAAACTAGACTGTAAAACAAAGACTCTAATAAGAGACAAAGAAGGATACTTTATGATCATTAAGGGGACAATCCAACAAGAAGATATAATAATTATAAATATTTCTGCATCCAAAATGGATGGGGAGCACCCAAATACATAAAACAGTTAATAACAAACATAAAGTAAGTAATCAATGGTAATACAGTAATAGTAGAGCACTTTTACACCACACTTATATCAATAGATCATACTAACATAAAATCGACAAGGAAACAGTGACTGTAATGACAGATGGATTTAGCAGATACATTCAGAACGTTCTATCCTAAAACAGCAGAATGCATATTCTTCTCAAACACACACAGAGCATTCTCCAGGACAGATCACATATTAGCCCACAAAAGAGGCCTCAACAAATTTAAGACCGAAGTCAGACCATGCATCTTTTCTGACAACAATACTAGAAATCAACTATAGGAAAAAATCTGGAAAAAAGAAAAACACAAATACATGGAGGTTAGATGGGTTAATGGGTGAAGCAGGAAATAAAAGAAGAATTAAAAAGTACATGGAAAAAAATGAAAATGAAAACACAATGGTCCAAAATCTTTGGGCTGCAGCAAAAGTGGTTCTAAGAAGGAAGTCTAGAGCAATACAAGCCTAACTCAAGAAGGAAGAAAAATCTCAAATAAGCAACCCAGCCTTTACCTAAAGAAGCTAGTAAAAGAAAAATAAACAAAGCCTAAATCCAGCAGCAGGAAGGAAATAATAAAAATTAAAGCAGAAATAAATGATAAAGAAACAAACAAACAAACAAAAAAATGGAACATATCAATAAAACAAGATATTTCTTTGAAAAAAATCAATGAAATCGATACACTCCTAGCTAGACTTATCAAGAAAAAAAGAGAAAGGACCCAAGCAAATAAAATCACAAGTGAGAGAGGAGAAGTAACAACAAGCATCACAGAAATACAAACAATTGAAGAGAATACTATGAAAATTATGCCAACAAATTGGACAACCTAGAAGAAATGGATAAATTCCTAGAAACATATAACCTCCCAAAACTGAAACAAGAAGAAATAGAAAATTTGAACAGAGCCATTATCAGCAAGGAAATTGAATCAGTAATTTAAAAACTCCTAATAAACAAAAGTACAGGATCAAACGGCTCACAGGTGTAGTCCACCAAATGTTTAAAGAAAAGTTAATGCTTATTCTTCTTAAACTATTCAAAAAAATTGAAGAGAGAATGCCTGCATGGCTAAGATTTTTTTTTTTTCTTAAGACCAAGACTTAGTAATACCAACACTTCTGTGAATGTAGGGGGGAAAAGTATCTGGTTCCATACAGCCCCCCTGTGGGAGGGTAAAAACCTATTTGGGTGTACTTCCTAACTTCTTTCCATGTAACTATGCTGGGATACAGCCAAAAGGATTATGTTTTACCTGCCCTTGACCATGAGTGGGGGCATACAGATTAGAAGTATATTTCCACGAGTCTCAAAGACTAGGCCAGGTATATAATCAAAATCCCACTAAATGAACATCTATGCTCTGCCTATACTTTCTCATGACAACAACACTGCAAAGTAGGTAGAATTATTCCCATAATATGAATATGGAAGCTGAGGTTGAAAGAAGTGAGATTACTTTCCTAGGGTCACTAAACTGTAAGTAGCAGGGCTAGGATGTATACTTAGAAAGCCTTTTATTTTTTCCACTGCTTTACCCTTCTGAGAGGGTTTCTCTGGGACACTGGCTTTAGCTCTGGCTGCTGCATAAAGTCAGCTTAAAGCCAGCTCCTAATCTTCATGGCTGTACATCCTTCTGACTATGAGGGTATCTCAGCTGCTTTGGTTGCCAATTAAATTATACATCCAGCTTTGGGTTCTGATCAGTAAAAGGCAATATAACAAAAAGGGATAACATTGGATTCCTGGGTTCTACCTCATTTTCATTCAAATTCACAATTAACTGTTTACTCACCATATAATTCATTCCTTTCTGATAGTCTTCTAGATAATAAAATAACTATTCTTACTCTACACTTTAGTTGTGTTCTTCCTAATAAAATGTCAGTTGTAAGAACTATTTTTTCCAAATCTGAAAAGTTAAATTTAAATTACAGCATTAAAAAAATCACACTTCTGGGGCGCCTGGGTGGCTCAGTGGGTTAAAGCCTCTGCCTTCAGCTCAGGCCATGATCTCAGGGTCCTGGAATCGAGCCCCGCATCGGGCTCTCTGCTTGGCAGGGAGCCTGCTTCCCTTCCTCTCTCTCTGCCTGCCTCTCTGCCTCCTTGTGATCTCTGTCTGTAAAAAATAAATAAATAAATAAAATTTTAAAAAATTAAAAAATTAAAAAATCACACTTCTGCAAAATACTCATTCTCTCTTCTCCCTGTCTTGAAGCTCCACTTCGAGTTGCCTCAGGTTGTTTGTTGCTTTTATACGCTACTGATTTTCTACTGTGATCACTGAATGATAGAGTTGGACGCTCCCTCCTCAATATACTGAAGAAGGAAACGGCCCAGAGGAAATGACTTGCCCAAGATCACACAAGTATTGAGGAAATGGCACCTTTATTTCAAACTTTCCATCATTGGTTCTCCTTGGGCACTGCCTTCTGAGCCTGTAAACAAACACTCACTGGTGGTAAATCTAAAGCAATCTCAAACCAAGTTAGTAAAAAAAGCTTGTGACTAACCTACCTAATTACATTTGGAATAGAAAAACCAATCTTAATTACATTACAGTGAAATTGATTTTCTTCTGATGAGACCTTAAAATAACTGCCTGAAAGCTAGTTTCCCTAGACAAAAATGTTTAGCTTGATAACAACACTGTTGTGGTATATGTCTGACCTCTAATAAGTACTTTAAAAGGATTAAAACTCATTTGGACATTAGCGTTCTAATACGTTTGTTTTTCAAAGATTCTTGCATATTCTTGCAAAATTAACAATAGAACAAGGAACAAAAATAAGAATAAGAATAATCAGACACTGCACTTAATATATGTTACCTTATTTTACTTCCAACAGGAATTCCTCCACAGCAGCTAGTACTTGGACAAAATTCTGGCATAACAAATTTCTGTGTATCTTTCCTTTTCCAATGAATTTATTCCAAAGTGTGTTAATTTTAAGCCACTCCTACTAGAGAATCAGATGTAACAAAAATATAGACATATAAAAAAATATAGATGTTCATTCCCTAATGATAAGACTACTTCTTTTGGGGAAAGCACAGAACTTAATTGAAATAAATATTTTGTATGTTTAGAGTTTGGAGTGAAAATGCTCAAATAATAAAAGAAGATCACGCCTCCTAAGCAATACTGACCCTACTATTAAGGGCCTTTTTCTTTCTTTCTTTCTTTCTTTTTTTTTTTTTTTTTTTGAGCTCTGTGGTAGATGTAGACATATAAATTTGCAGATAGGAGAGAGAACTGACCTCAATATCTTTGCATAATAAAGTGATAAGGACCTAAGGATTCTCATGGAAAATATGGTAAAGAAAGGAGCCAAGGAAGCTGAGGTATATGGATAAAAAATAAAAAAAAGAAAATCTTTGATAGTAGCAAGCCTAAGGCGAACTTTTTTTTTTTTAAGATTTTATTTATTTATTGAGGCAGGCAGAGAGAGAGGAGGAAGCAGGCTCCCTGCAGAGCAGAGAACCCGATGTGGGGCTCGATCCCAGGACCCTGGGATCATGACCTGAGCCGAAGGCAGAGGCTTAACCCACTGAGCCACCCAGGCGCCCCCCTGAGGGGAACCTTTAAAGTAAAGAGATAACCTAACAGAAATTCTGAAGGTACTGGCTGTGGGACAAGTGATATAAACTGTCTCTTCTGCTCCTTCAGGAAATCTTCATCAAAATCTACATTATTTGCTGGTGCTTTAGAGCATGTGAATTTAGAGGAGGTGATGAGGAGGTTCTAATAGGTGCATACATTTATAACTTCAAAGAGACTGAATGATGAATAGCTGATTTGGGGGTATTGGGGGGGGGCAGAAGACAGTGTTGGGAAGTTTAAAAAGGTAAAAATGTTTGCAGAGCAGGAGTAGAAATGTTTGCCATGCTGTGTTGAAGTACATAAAGGAAACTGTAAAAGGAAAACCAGTATTTAGAACTGTATGCTTAATTTGTTAGGAAATATTAAGCTAAAATATGTAGGACAGGGGCTGAAAAAATGTGCTTTGGCATGGACAGAACTAAAGCCAGGAGAGTTGGAAAATGTCTGCTCATTTCTGCAGTGTATATTAAATTAAGTCTATCTGTAGTTTTTTTAATTATTGTTTTTGTGTTTCCATTCAAAGTATCCAAATTATTTTAACCTCTGGGACCATGGTGAAACCTGGAGACAGAGCATACAACCTGAAAGGTACTGAAAGTTTAGATGAAAGACTAGCTATGGAAAAATAAACATCCTCTTCATACCCATATTATTTGTGGGGGAAAAAAAAAAGCATAACCAGTTTATGAGTATCTTGTTAAAACTTTAGGATGAAAAGAATTTGAAAAGTGTCTTGTGAAGCAGGCATCAATATTAAGATATACAAAGAAAAGAATTTTATAAAGATGTTTATAAAAGAGTTCTTAATCCTCTGGAGACGATTTTTGCATGAGTTCCTATATTTCCCATTCATAAGTCTTCCACCACATGGTTTTTCAAAAATAAGGCTGGAGAAGAGATATTGTAAATATTCATATATTCTATATAAAGGTTATATATGAATTATATACATAGATACATCCAAAACACATAAGGTAAGACCACATTTGCTTGGGTTAAATAAAAGTCATGCCAATCTAATCTAGTAGAATATATTTAAATAAAGATTTATTATTTTCGCATATGCCAAACCCCACATAAATTTACAGAACATCTATTATGTATAATGCCTGAACACTATGGCAACACATAATTTTTGGCAGAGGGAGTTAAAGGTCTACAGAAGAGATGCATGCTAATGACTCTAATACAAAGCCTACTAAGAAAATTGCACTGCAGGGAAGCTCCTACAGAACTAGGAAGATGCAAAGGAGACTAGAAGGGAAAGCAAGGTTAATCTATTCAACGGAGCTAAAAACCTGAGTTCCTAACCTGTTACAGGCTTAGGGCTAGAATCTGAAATGGTGTGAAGAGTAAACTTCTCAGTGGATAAGAAAGGAGGATAAGGGAGGAGGAAAGGGGTTTAATACTTGATGCAGAAGCAGGTATGGTTCCTGGAGTACTTCCTTAATTCTGCAGGGAATGGGAATAAACCAGAATGTTGTTGTTTTTTTAAGCAGGGGAGTAACAGGATGAATCATGAATTTGGAAGATACAATAGTAAAACCAACTGCTTAAAAACAGTTTTCAAATCATGGGTTGCATTTGCAATTACTCATATCCATATAAAAACAATATGGTCAGATCCTTTTCAGTCTTATGCTTTCTGAAGAAGGCAAAACAAAGACTTATGGTTCTGGTTCCTCTGTAAATGTATACAGATACAAAGGAATGCTTCAGTGCTGACAGTCAAAACAGTCACAAATTTGAAGTGATTAAGATATCAATCAATTTTCCTGTATCACAAAACCTACATCTACATAATCACCTCTGATTAATGTCCTATAGAATATAAGCATACAGTAAAAGTTAATTTCTTCAGGTCAAAGCTGGGAATTATATCAGCTAATTACTGCATAAGTTCCAGGGTTGGATCTCAATTGACATTAATTTCTTCAAGTCATTAGCCTCCTTTGTTTTCAGTGGGGAAAAAAATTGAGACTACCTACTAGCTCTGTTACTGTGTGACATAACTAAATAACATTGATAAAGAGGTCTAAAGAGGCTAAGTTTAATTATTTATTATTAGCATCTCCCCATGCATGTTTGAAAAACGTGAACCATGTGGACAACACAAGATCCACAAATCTAGCAAATGAAATGCAAGAATAGACAGAGAAGCATTATGAAAGCCAAGGGGTCAGGAAAGAAAACATCCAAGGTGCGGAAGGAGTTTAAAAAGTAAAATACAGGGGCGCCTGGGTGGTTCAGTGGGTTAAAGCCTCTGCCTTCAGCTTAAGTCATGATCCCAGGGTCCTGGGATTGAGCCCTGCATAGGGCTCTCTGCTCAGTGGGGAGCCTGCTTCCCCCCCTCTCTCTGCCTACCTCTGTGCCTACTTGTGATCTCTGTCTGTTATATAAATAAATAAAATCTTTAAAAAAAAAGAAAAGTAAAATACGATTAATCCAAGAAATATTCATGAAGATGAGCTTTGAAGAAAAACAATTCGGCAGATCAGAAACTAACAGAAAGAGCATAAAGAGAGGAGGGGCAGAAATTATGCTGTCTTGAAGACATAAAGGCAGAACCTATCAAGAAAAAAGTAAGAGAAGCTGTATGGAGGAGAGACGAAGTATTTGCCAAGTTTGGTGCAAAAGAATCCTTTGGAAAACAGGAAACGTAAACCTTGGTGAAAGCAACATGATGCAAGAAAATCTAATTGAGGCAATTTTGAAATGAAAACACACAAAAAGACCAGATGCAAAAATTAATAAATAAATAGAGACAAACCTTTAATCATACACACACATAAGTGCATGCACACGTGCACCCACGCACACACATACACACACATCAGGATAAGTTCTAAAGAAAGCCCAACAGTATATTATAATCAAGGCTGAAGAAAATTTAGTAAATAGAGTCTTCTTTCTGTTATCTCTACTTTTATTTTCCATTGAAATCTGTTGGTGGAGTCTGATCACTTACAACCTCATAATTAAGGAAATTGTCTCAGAATAACTCAGTCATTATTCAGAAATCACCTTTTTTAAAGCCAGAAAGGATAAATATTTTTTTCTACCTATTAAAAATGATACTTTTTGGGGCGCCTGGGTGGCTCAGTGGGTTAAGCCTCTGCCTTCGGCTCAGGTCATGATCCCAGGGTCCTGGGATTGAGCCCCTCATCAGGCTCTCTGTTCAGCAGGGAGCCTGCTTCCTCCCTCTCTCTTTGCCTGCCTCTCTGCCTACTTGTGATCTCTGTCTATCAAATAAATAAATAAAATCTTTTAAAAAAATGATACTTTTAATTACCTATCCCAATTTTGGTACAGGGAAATTAAGGAAAAATACCAATGAGCTTCAATGAGAAACAAACCATGGTGGAATCACACAGATACTATCTCACCTCATAACTATCTGTTGTGAACGTGAGTAAGTTGGTTAACTTCTCTGAGTTTCAGTTTTCTCGTCTGTAAAATGGGAATGATAATACCCCTGGTTTGGGGAAGAAGAGGTATGTTAAACACAAATCTGGCACACATTAAGTGCTCAATTACCCTTTCCTTTTCTCCTCCTCCTCATACTGGCTGGCATAAACACTAAGACACATAAAATTCACTTATGTACATAAGAAAATATTTCTCTATAGTCCATGGCCTTAGTAAATCTCTTGTTAACTGTGAACAAGGCATTTCTCAAAAAAAAAAACCCCAAAACACAAGGAATTGTGGGAAACCAGTTAAATTTTATACTTCTCTCAATCTGGAATTGCTTAAAAGATATGTAAAAACTAGTAATTTGGAGCCCTATTCACAGAATTAGTAATCTCACCAGTGATACCAGTGTTAGATCAATCACTTTCCCTGCTAAAACAACATGGATTTTTGTTTTAGATTTTGTTTCTCTTGCCCTTTTCACAATAAAAATTAACTGGAAATAAAGTTGGTTCAGTCTTATAGACTGGATTTATTTTAGTTTTTTTTTTATTTTTTATTACTTTTCAGCGTAACAGTATTCATTGTTTTTGCACCACACCCAGTGCTCCATGCAATACGTGCCCTCCCTAATACCCACCACCTGGTTCCCCCAACCTCCCAAACCCCGCCCCTTCAAAACCCTCAGGTTGTTTTTCAGAGTCCATAGTCTCTCATGGTTCACCTCCCCTTCCAATTTCCCTCAACTCCCTTCTCCTCTCCATCTACCCTTGTCCTCTATATTATTTGTTATGCTCCACAAATAAGTGAAACCATATGATACTTGACTCTCTCTGCTTGACTTATTTCACTCAGCATAATCTCTTCCAGTCCCTTCCATGTTGCTACAAAAGTTGGGTATTCATCCTTTCTGATGGAGGCATAATACTCCATAGTGTATATGGACCACATCTTCCTTATCCATTCATCCGTTGAAGGGCATCTTGGTTCTTTCCACAGTTTGGCGACCGTGGCCGTTGCTGCCATAAACATTGGGGTACAGATGGCCCTTCTTTTCACTACATCTGTATCTTTGGGGTAAATACGCAGTAGTGCAATTGCAGGGTCATAGAGAAGCTCTATTTTTAATTTTCTGAGGAATCTCCACACTGTTCTCCAAAGTGGCTGCACCAACTTGCATTCCCACCAACAGTGTAAGAGGGTTCCCCTTTCTCCACATCCTCTCCAACACACGTTGTTTCCTGTCTTGCTAATTTTGGCCATTTTGACTGGTGTAAGGTGGTATCTCAATGTGGTTTTGATTTGAATCTCCCTGATGGCTAGTGATGATGAACATTTTTTCATGTGTCTGGTAGCCATTTGTATGTCTTCATTGGAGAAGTGTCTGTTCATATCTTCTGCCCATTTTTTAATATGATTGTCTGTTTTGTGTGTGTTGAGTTTGAGGAGTTCTTTATAGATCCTGTATATCAACCTTTTGTCTGTACTGTCATTTGCAAATATCTTCTCCATTTCCGTGGGTTGCCTCTTTGTTTTGTTGACTGTTTCCTTCTTCTGTGCAGAAGCTTTTGATCTTGATGAAGTCCCAAAAGTTCATTTTCGCTTTTGTTTCCATCGCCTTTGGAGACATATCTTGAAAGAAGTTGCTGTGGCTGATATCAAAAAGGTTACTGCCTATGTTCTCCTCTAGGATTCTGATGGATTCCTGTCACACGTTGAGGTCTTTTATCCATTTCAAGTTTATCATCCTCAATGGGAAAAAGCTTGCAGCCTTCCCGTTGAGATCAGGAACACGACTAGGATGCCCACTCTCACCACTCTTGTTCAACATAGTATTAGAAGTCCTAGCAACAGCAATCAGACAACAAAGAGAAATAAAAGGTATCCAAATTGGCAAGGAAGAAGTCAAACTCTCTCTCTTTGCAGATGACATGATTCTTTATATGGAAAACCTGAAAGACTCCACCCCCAAACTTCTAGAATTCATACAGCAATTCAGTAACGTGGCAGGATACAAAGTCAATGTACAGAAATCAGTGGCTTTCTTATACACTAACAATGAAAATACAGAAAGGCAAATTAGAGAATCGATCCCATTTACTATAGCGCCAAGAACCATAAGATACCTTGGAATAAACCTAACCAAAGAGGTTAAGGATCTGTACTTGAGGAACTACAGAACACTCCTAAAAGAAATTGAAGAAGGCACAAAAAGATGGAAGACCATTCCATGCTCTTGGATCGGAAGAATAAACATTGTTAAAATGTCTATACTGCCTAGAGCAATCTATACTTTTAATGCCATTCCGATCAAAATTCCACTGGTATTTTTCAAAGAGCTGGAGCAAATAATCCTAAAATTTGTATGGAATCAGAAGAGACCCCGAATTGCTAAGGAAATGTTGAAAAACAAAAATAAAACTGGCGGCATCACGTTACCTGATTTCAAGCTTTACTACAAAGCTGTGATCACCAAGACAGCATGGTACTGGCATAAAAACACACACATAGACCAGTGGAACAGAGTAGAGAGCCCAGATATGGACCCCCAACTCTAAGGTCAAATAATCTTCGACAAAACAGGAAAAAATATCCAGTGGAAAAAAGACAGTCTCTTCAATAAATGGTGCTGGGAAAACTGGACAGCTATATGTAGAAGAATAAAACTCGACCATTCTCTTACACTGTACACAAAGATTTATTTTAGTTTTAAACTTTTATTCTGGGGCTTACTCTGCAAAATTTATATTTGGTATCTGAGAGTAAGGACCAAGTGAGAACAAGAAAGAGAAGAAAGACACAAACAGCTGGATGGCAGCAAAGTACACTACAAAGGCACTGGCCCAGGGAATCAAGTGATCCCAGGTTGGTCTTGGACGTTACCTCACTCCTCTGAACCTCAATTTATAAATCAATAAGATGATATTCCAGGAGTTCCCTTCCAGCTCCAAAATTCTGTTCTAACCATGGGGTAACCTTTTGCTTTTATTAAATTAACAAAGCTGAGCAGAGGGTGGTGCAGGGGAGAGGGGAGTGCATAACCTAAGATTCTGTACTCTCATTAATAGTTTGTATGGACAAGACAGGGTGGAGAACTACTACAAATTAATGCAACTCTTTAGAAAAACAATTTAGTAAAATACATCCAGAACATGAGACTCCAGAAAGTGAAACTCACACAGTGGTTCCAAGTTGCAGTCTCTAGTTTTCAGACTGGCAGGGTTCTAATTCCCATTTAGTTTAGTTGTTTTACTACAGTTATTGTGTCTGTAAAATAAAGATGCTAATGTAACTATGGAAGGAGTTATTGTGAAGATTAAATTGAATTCAGGTTATAGGCCTGCCCCCCTGACAATCTGGCACATGGCAAGTACCAAAGACGTATGAGCTATTATTTTTTGTTATGTTTTGACCCAATAAACTAATTCCTGGGTATTTATCCTTAAATAATTGTAAAGAAGAAACAAGGCATTTGATGTGGTAATTCGTGATATCACTGAAAACAGCAGGGGAAAAAAAACCGCAAAAAAAATCTGAATGTTATTATAAACATTATTATTATTATTATATTATATTATATTATATATATATTATTATATATATTATTATTATAATAAACATAAAAATTATTAAAATTGAAAAGTGGAAAAAGTACTTAAAAGTAGTAAAAAACAGAATAAGAAGCTGTTGAAATTATTACTATAAGGGGTAGGTAATATTATGGGAAAATATGGCATGATATTAAGAAAGCATGATTCAAATTGCTTATATGTTATGATTTCAACTACATAAAAATGTGTTTTTGTATATAGAAGCTAGAAAAGAATAGAGAAAAATGAAATGAGTTGGTATATTTCAATAAATTGAGTTACCATGTTATTCTTCCTTTTGGTATGGATAGTTTAGATTAGATTATCGACTTTCAGAAAATAAATAATGTAACTTATTACTGCTTTTCAAATGCTGGTGAATTATACTGCTAATGGACTTTCATCTTCTTATTCTTTCACCACAATCCAATATTATTAAAATTGAATTCAGCAAAGTTGTAACATGTATAAAAAAATAATAATATAAACCTTGCAAAAATTACCATTCTATTGCATTCAAGAATGGATTTTTTAGGTAATCATGTGACAGTCCATAGTTTCTTTTAGACATTATAAAGATTTTCCTTAAATAAACTATATTTTTATTTTATTTTAAATTTTTATTTAAATTCTAGTTAGCTAACATACAATGTAATATTAGTTTCAGGAGTAGAATTTAGTGCTTCATCACTTCCATATAACACTGAGTGCTCACCATAACAAGTGTCCTCCTTAATACCCATCACTCATTTAGCCCATCCCCCATCCACCTCCTTCCATCAACCCTTCATTTGTTCTCTATCGTTAAGAGTCTCTTACAGTTTGCTCCCCTCTTTTTTTTTCTTCCCATATGTGCATCTGTTTTGTTTCTTAAATTTCACAAATGAGTGGGATCATATGGTATTTGTCTTTCTCTGACTTATTTCACTTAGCATAATACACTGTAGCTCCACCCATGTTGTTGCAAATGGCAAGATTTCATTCTTTTTGACGGCTGAGTAATATTCCATTATATGTATATACAATGGAATGGATAAAGAAGAGTGGTATGTGTATATATAGTATGTGTATATATACACATACTATATATATATACACATACATATGTGTACACACATACAATATATATACGTGTGTATATATATATGTACATATATACATATATACGTGTATATATGTACATATATGTATATGTGTATATATATATACACGTACCATATATATACATATACACATATATATGTGTGTGTATGTATATATACACATACCACTCTTCTTTATCCATTCATTAGTTGATGGACATTTGGGCTCTTTCCACAGTTTGGCTATTATTGATTAAAAACTTTTTTCAACATTAATGAGGTATTGTTATAAAATGCATTTCTAAAATTAACTTGTAGACAAAAACAAACACATAAAACAAAACTAAAGAAAAACCTTCCAAGTAAAGAATAACATTAATAAATGACACTTCTGGTTTATGGGGATATTAAAAAGAGTACTAAGCCCAGGGTATCCTAATAGTTAGGTAGAATCTTACACATCTCCAAGCTGTGTGCACAGGGTGATTAGAGGGTATGCTTTTGACATGGCTATTTATTTTACTGGCTGCATTAAATTTTAAATTCTTCTGGTAACTCCATCAAAATATTTACTGCAAATATCAGTTGAACTCAGAAAACAACAACAACAACAACAACAACAAATATCCAAATTAAGAGCTATAGTCAACAAAAACCATTTGAATAGTAGGTCATCCCCCATTTCAAAATGATCTCATAAGAATAGAAGGATTAAGAAAAAACTAAGTAACTCAATAATTCAAACCACACAGAAACAGTGCAGCTGAAAGCCCATAGATGTGAAACATTTATTTCTAGTGGATTCATGAAATGTAAGTAATGAAATTAACAATTGTTATATTCTTAAATCAAGAGTGTGAAGGTGGGGCACCTGGGAGGCTCAGTCCATTAAGCATCTGCCTTTGGCTAAGGTCATGACCTCAAGGCATGATCTCAGGGTCCTGGGATTGAGCTCCAGGTGGGCCTCCCAGCTCAGCAGAGAGTCTGCTTCTTCCTCTGCCCCTTCCCACCCACACTCCCACTTTCTCTCTCTCTCAAATAAATAAATGAAAAAGTCTTTTAAAAAAAAAAAAGCGTGAAGGAATTATTTATACTTCTAGCATGTGGTCGTGAATCTTCCAAACACAAAACTAGATATGGGGAACATAAAAAAAAGATAAGCAAAAAAATTGAAAAATACTCTTGTCAAAATTAAGTGAAAGGAAAAGAAAAACTTAAGTAAAATAAATGTTATCAGAAAATAAGAGAGGCCATGGGATTAGGTGCAATATATCTGTTGCATTATCCAAATCTTCACCTGTCAAAGGCCAAGACCTAGTTATAAAAAACAAGGCCCCATCACAATCCCAAAGATTCTAACTGGGCTTTGGAATAAATTTGGAATAAAAATTCTTTAATATTACCCTGACACCACCAAGTCCTTCTTTTTAATTCAGCAAACATTTATTAAGTGCTTATAATGTGCAAAGCATGAAAACAGTTATAGGATGTCAACCAGAAATGAACAAATATGAGCCTTTCTCTCCTGAGCTCCCAATTTATGAACTCTCAGACATTTCTTGAGCAGAAGAACCTTCTACTATCCTTCATAGATCTCTTTTGGAACAAATAAGATATTCACAACTGGGCCACTGCCTTTTCTGCTGAGTTGAGTTTCAGTCCCAACTTCCAAAAACCACAAACTCATTCATCAACCAGTTAACTCTGTCTGACAACTAAAATAAATTGCCTTATGACAAATCTGTTTCCCCTGAATGATTTTAATTATCCCTGTAGCCAAGAATTGTGACTAACTTCTGTGACAGAAGTGAGAAGTACATTGTTGAAAAAGCCATTAACTCTTGTTTTTGGTGTTAAACCTTTGTAGAGCTGTTCTCTTTCCTGCAACAGGGAGGAAGGGGATATCTAACTTGGGTACTTACCAGATGCCATACCGTAGTCTGAGTGCTTTATATACATGTACATTACCTCATTTAACTCTTGCAAACAATATTATGAAGTAGGTATCATTATCATCATCATTTTTAGAATGAGGTTTAAAAGCCTAAATGACTGGTACATAGTCACAAATCTAGTAAAGATAGTCCTTTCTCCTAAAGATGAAAGAGTATGCATTCCATGTAAACATGTGCATTGATAAAAGTCAAAATAAAAGACATGAGCTAAGACACCAAATGCCTGAACTCCATTTCTAGTTCAGATTGCAAATTAGATACCCTAAACATTACTTGGCCTGCATAAAAAAATTAAATTCTGAACAAAATATAAAAACATTTGAAAAATGCTATGAATTGGTAAGAAAATAAGAGAAATCAAAGGGGGAAAATAGAGAATCCAGAGAGAAAAATGAGCACTGAAGCTAGAAGTCCTAGGAAAATCCATCAATGCCTAGAAACTTTGAGCACTGGCTTTATGATACTGCTGAGTAGAAGGACAAAAGAAAAAGTTCAGAGTTCCTCAATGCAGGGAGTCAGACAGAAGATCCCAACATAAAGCTAAAGATCTCTAAGGCCTCCACCACCAAAAAATGATAAACTAGAAAAAAAAATTAAAACATCAAACAAAACATCAAAAAAAAATCCTCATAAAAGTTGACAGTAGAGAAAACTGCATTTCTTAATATTGGCAAGAGACACAGATAAAGGGAAAACTATATTCTGAAAACACATGCCACAAATTGACTTTTATGTAAGTATGTAACCTAAACTCACATTAGTGGTATGGCTGAGAAAAGGAACCCCTCAGTCTTACAATTTATTTATTTATTTATTTATTTATTTTAAAAAGACACATTTATTCAGCGTTGTGATCAGACTATTACATTTAGCAATCAACAGCATGGGTGCAAAAAAAAATCTACATTAAAACCCTTTGCTGGAATGCTTTATACTTTCCACAGAACAGAAACTAAAATAACCTGTGAGGTGGCGGAAGCTATAATGATTTTGGCAATTATAACAATCAATCCTCAAATTTTGGACCCATGAAAGGAGGCAATTTTGGAGGCAGAAGCTCTGGCCCTTATGGTGGTGGAGGCCAATACTTCGCCAAACCACGAAACCAAGGTAGCTATGGTGGTTCCAGCAGCAGCAGCAGCAGCAGCAGCAGCAGCAGCAGCTATGGCAGTGGCAGAAGGTTTTAATTACTGCCAGGAAACAAAGCTTAGCAGGAGAGGAGAGCCAGAGAAGTGACAGGGAAGCTACAGGTTACAACAGATTTGTGAACTCTTACAATTTATTTTAAAGTGGTCATGGTTGCTGGTACCCAAAGTTACCTGGTAAAACCACATTCCTGAATTGAAGACTTTTCCTTCAATTCAGGACTGAAAGAATCTCTCCTAATAAGTAACAATAGAAAACAAGGCACCATGAGCAAAAAAAAGCAAGAACAACAGATATTAGAATCAGACCCAAAAAAATTTCAGACATTATAATTATCAGGTACAGAATATGACAAAACCATGTTTTCTATTTTTAAAGATGTAACACACGATATTTTTAAAACTGAAAGGATGAGGCAAATCTGAAAAAGAACCAAGAAGAACTTCAAGAAATTAAAAATGTTGCCATTTAAATTAAAACTTAATAGAAAATTTACACAGAATAATAAGGCAAAAAAATAATGAAATAAAAGACGAAGCTGAAGAAATTACCCAGAAAGATGCACAGGAAGTCAAAGGGATAAAAAATATAAAAGAGAAGTTAAGAGACAATCAGCTTTGGGATGCCTAGATGGTTCAGTGGGTTAAGCCTCTGCCTTTGGCTCAGGTCATGATCTCAGGGTCCTGGGATCGGGCCCCGCATTGGGCTCTCTGCTCAGTGAGGAGCCTGCTTCCCCCTCTCTCTCTGCCTGTTGCTCTGTCTACTTGTGACTTCTCTCTCTCGTCCAATAAATAAGTAAAATCTTGGAAAAAAAAAAAAAAGAGAGAGAGAGAGACAATGAGCTTTGAATTAGAAGGCTAAAAAAACTCCATAGGAAATAATGGACATAAAGAGTAAGAAGCAATATTTTAAAAACTGGAAAATTCTCAGAATTGATGAAAACTTGAATTTGCAGATTGAGGAGCAGCAACAGTACCAAATAACATAAACAAAAAAATCTACACTAAGACACATCCAAATAAAACTACAAAACATCAAAGACAAAGAGATGATCTTAAAAGCAGCTAGAGAGAAAATAAAGATGACATAGGAACAACAATTAGATTGATGTCTGACTTCTTGAAACAACAACTGAAGCCAAAAGATAAAAAAAAAAAAAAGATAGTGAAATAACACCTTAAAGTAATGAAAAAACAAGTAACTATCAATCCAGAATTATCTATAAAACAAAGCCCTTTTTCTTCAAAAATGAGGATGAAATAAAGACATCTAAAGGTAATAAAGAATTAAGAGTTTACCATCCATAGACAGGCATAGTTGCTGACAGTAAAAGACTGATATTAAGAACAGAAAAAAAAAAAAAAGAATTAATTAGAAAAGCACCACACATACAGAAATTAAAAACAGACTTCTAATAGCTCAGAGTCAAGTAAGAAATTATAATAACATACAGAAGATACAGAAAATTAGATAAATAGGTGAGGTGATGGATGTGGTGGCAATTAACTAGATGGGGGGATACTTTCACAATGTATATGTATATCAAATCTACCATAATGCACACTTTAAAAAAATGTTAAAATTTTGTCAATTATACTTCAATAAAGATAAACAGGAAAATAAAGGGAATTGAACAATAATTTTAAAAATACTGCTTATCAAAACAGGCACAATGTTTTAAATGTATTTCCTGAGATCATTATTAACTAGTTTCTATGATCACACTGTAAGAAACTATCTTGTGGCCATAGAGTTCACATAGTTGAAAATTGGATACAGAATCTAATCCTGTGTGCTTTTAATTAACTTACCTCATTGATCTCTATGTAAAGTTTAGCACATTGAAAAAGTTTAGGAAAATTCAGATAATTCTAAGCAACCAAATATCCTAAACCCCACTCTGCCTACACTGTCAACAAAAGCTCCACCTCTATGTTAGAGAAGGCCAGTCCTAACCTGCTTAGACTCACATATTGTGTCTCTTCAAAGTAATTTCCTTTTTCTCATGTTCCATCTAAATATCTCTCATTGCCCACAGTAGATCCCAGCATATTTCCAGGTAGCAAACTGCAACATCAAACAAAGGAAAAAAAGACTTGCACACCAAAAATAATTGCTAATTATATACGTGTGAAAATTACATAAAGGGGAAATCTTCTGAGGGTGCTAGATCAGGGAGAAAGAATGATACTTTTAAAAACAGCTAATTTGTGGCTATAGGTAAATTTATCAGAGATTCTGTATTCAATGCAATAGACTGTGCAGCTGAGACTAGTTCTAATCATAAGTTTAGTTGGCTGTCTAAAACCTGGGAAAATGATGGCAGAAGAAAGGCACTGTTTGGATTAAATTATAGCATTAAATTGTCTGTATTAGAAAAGAGAAAAAAGGGGAGCGTGGGTGGCTCAGTCAGTTGAGAATCTGCTTGTCCCTCTCCCTCTGTTCTTCCCACTCCCCACCCCTCTTTTGAATGGGTAAAATTCTTTAAAAAAAAAAAGGGGGTGGGGAGAGAGAAAAAGGTTAAGGTTAGCTAAAATCAATAACCTAAGCTTCTACCTTAGGAAATTAGAGGAAGGACACCTGATGGGCTCAGTTGGTTAAGTGTCTGCCTTCAGCTCAATTTCATAATCCTAGGACCCTGAGACTGAGCCTGCCTTGGGCTCCCAGCTCAGTGAGGAGCCTGCTCCTCTCCTTTACCCCTCCCCCAACTTGTGCTCTCTCTGGCTCTCTCTCTCTAATAAATAAAATCTTTTAAAAAAAGAAATTATAGGATGAAGAATTTAAGCCCAAAGCAGGCATAAGAAAATAATTAATAAAAAATCAGAACAAAAAAATCAATGAAATTGAAATTCGGAAAACAAAAGGGAAAAACAATGAAACTAAAGGCATGTCCTTTGAAAAGATCAATAAATTAATAAAATTTTAGCTAAGTTAACTAAGAAAAAAAAGATGAGATATAAAATACTAATAGCAAAATGAAAAGAGGGGCAATCACTAGTAATCCAATGAACATCAAAAAGGTAATAGAAAAATAACACCAGGTAAAACTCTATGCTCACAAATTTGATAATGTAAATGAAATAGACCAATTACTTGGAGGACACAAACTGCTAAAACCTACACAAAGAAAGACAGATAATCTGAATAGGCCAGTATATGTTAAATAAATGGAACTGAGTATTAACGACCTTTTAAAAAAAGAAAGCATCAGACTCACAAGGTTTCACTGGTAATTTTACCAAACGTCTAGAAAGAAATGATACCAATTCTCCAATCTCTCCCAGAAAACAGTAGAAAAGTCTTCCTAACTCATTCTGTGTGGCTACAGTACTTTAATATCAAAATTTGAGTATTATATGAACATATCTATAGATATGTGTATATGCATATATACATGTATATTTCCTTATTCTGTTGTTGGTAAGTCCTAGAAGCAAAACACCCCAGTAGCGAGGAGTACACCAGGCACCCAGATCTTGGTTTCTAATACCATTCTCCAATAAAAGGAATGACAGCTTCTTGGAGAAATGACTGATTCTAGGCTGGAGCAGGAAATACACAAGATAATCCTGGAGTAACTCATAGTGCCAGAATGCAAGGAAGTGCCAAACACACACACACACACCGGACAATGATATGTCAAAGGATACAAAAGCCAACTGAAAGAGCTCCCACTGGCCAAAGCTGATAAATTTCAGCAATGAAATAGAGTAGTAGTGGATTATAACTCAAAGTATAAAATAAATATCCAACATCTCATACTAATATAAATAAATGATTGAATAAATAAATGGGGAAAAGAGACTGATCTCTCATTCAGAATTCCAAATAATTTATATAGATATTCCACCCTCCAGGAGGTAGAGCATAACTCCTTATTCCTTAATGTGGGTTGTGAATAATGACTTGCTTTCAGAGGAAGAAAGGGGAGGGCGCCATGGGATGTAGTAAGTCTGCAGTAGAGAAACTGGACAAATACCACTTTGGCCAGGTGATCAAGGTCAACAACAGTGAGAGGTCATGTTAATAACATATACCTCTGACATTTTGTGAAGAAAGTGGCACTTTACTTCTGTGGTCCAAAAATACATAACCCCAATCAAATCATGAAAACAAAATCAAACAGATACAAATACAACAGATACAAATGAGGGACATTTTACAAAACACCTGACCACTGTTGAGGTTATCAAAACAAGGTAAATCTGAGAAACTTATAGTCAAGAGCTAAAGCAAACATGACAACCAAATGTAATATGGTATCCTGGATAAGATTCTGGAACAGAAACAGGACATTAGGTAAAAACTAAAGAAATCTGGGGGTGCCTGGGTGGCTCAGTGGGTTAAGTCCTCTGCCTTCAGCTCAGGTCATGGTGGAAGGGTCTTGGGATCCAGCCTCACATCGGGCTCTCTGCTCAGCAGGGAGCCTACTTCCCTCTCTCTCTCTCTCTGCCTGCCTCTCTGCCTACTTATGATCTCTGTCTGCCAAAAAAACAAAACAAAAAACACCAACTAACCAACCAAACAAACAAAAACACTAAGAGGAAATCTGAATAACACATGGACTTTATATAAAAGTAGTTTATTAGTATTGGTTCATTAATTGTAACAAAGGTACCATACTAATATAAGGAATAAACAAGGCCAGAAGGCTAGAATGATCCATGTGAATGATGATGATCATCACCATACTACTAATAAGGGAAAGTAGGTGGATATGGGAACTGTCAATATGGGAACTGTCAATTTTTCTGTAATTCTAAAACTGTTAGGAAAGTTTCAAAAAAATTTAAAGTGTTCAGGCCATGAAAGTCAGATTTAGATTTTACATAGTAGGGGACATGAAGATAAATTAATAATTTCATGTAATATTGGGTCCAGAATAAGATCCTAGAACAGAAAAATAAAGTTAATGGAAATATTGGTGAAATTTAAGTTGTACAAATATTCATTTTCTGGTTTTGATAATTGTGCCATGGTAATATAAGATGTTAACAATAGGGTAAGTTCAACCAGACTCCAAGTTAATGAAGACATACAAATGGCTACCAGACACATGAAAAAATGTTCATCATCACTAGCCATCAGGGAGATTCAAATCAAAACCACATTGAGATACCACCTTACACCAGTCAGAATGGCCAAAATTAGCAAGACAGGAAACAACGTGTGTTGGAGAGGATGTGGAGAAAGGGGAACCCTCTTACACTGTTGGTGGGAATGCAAACTGGTGCAGCCACTTTGGAGAACAGTGTGGAGATTCCTCAGGAAATTAAAAATAGAGCTTCTCTATGACCCTGCAATTGCACTACTGGGTATTTACCCCAAAGATACAGATGTAGTGAAAAGAAGGGCCATCTGTACCCCAATGTTTATGGCAGCAACGGCCACGGTCGCCAAACTGTGGAAAGAACCAAGATGCCCTTCAACAGATGAATGGATAAGGAAGATGTGGTCCATATACACTATGGAGTATTATGCCTCCATCAGAAAGGACAAATACCCAACTTTTGTAGCAACATGGAAGGGACTGGAAGAGATTATGCTGAGTGAAATAAGTCAAGCAGAGAGAGTCAAGTATCATATGGTTTCACTTATTTGTGGAGCATAACAAATAATATAGAGGACAAGGGTAGATGGAGATGAGAAGGGAGTTGAGGGAAATTGGAAGGGGAGGTGAACCATGAGAGACTATGGACTCTGAAAAACAACCTGAGGGTTTTGATGGGGCGGGGGGTGGGAGGTTGGGGGAACCAGGTGGTGGGTATTAGGGAGGGCACAGATTGCATGGAGCACTGGGTGTGGTGAAAAAACAATGAATACTGTTACGCTGAAAATAAATAAAAAATTTAACTAAAAAAAAACAATAGGGTAAGTTGCTGGTAAGGTGAGGGCTATTCAAAATTCTCTGTATTATTTTTGTAACTTTATTTTTAATTCTAAACTTTGTTCAAAATAAAAAGAAAAGGAAAGTCAGTTGGGTATATTTATGTGAGTCTATTTCTGGGCTAATTATTATATCACATTGATCTATGTGTCTACCCTTTTTTCAATAATACACATTCTTGAGGACTAATAGTGATATAATAAACCCTGAAATTATGTAAACTGTTCCCCTCATTTTATTCTTCTTTGCAGAACTGTTTAAACAATTCTAGATCCTTTGCCTTTCCATGGAAATTTTAGAAAATAATCTTGTCTATATCTACAAAAAATCTTGCTGAGATTTTGATAGTAATTTTTTTTTAAAGATTTTATTTATTTGACTGACAGATCACAAGTAGGCAGAGAGGCAGGCAGAGAGAGAGGAGGAAGCAGGCTCCTTGCTGAGCAGAGAGCCCGACGCGGGGCTCGATCCCAGGACCCTGGGATCATGACCCGAGCCGAAGGCAGAGGCTTTAACCCACTGAGCCACCCAGGTGCCCCTTTGATAGTAATTTATATTAAACTTTTATATAAGCAATAAAATAATATCTGGGAAGTTCCCAAAAATATATGAAAATTAAACAACATGCTTCTAAATAATCCATGGGTAAAAGAAAAAAAGACAAGGAAAATTATAAAACACTTTTTTTACTGAATGAAAAAGAAAACAAAACATATCAAAATCTGTGGAATGCATATAAAGCAATTCTTTTTCTTTTTTTTAAAGATTTTTATTTATTTATTTGACAGGCAGAGATCACAAGCAGGCAGAGAAGGAGGCAGAGAGAGAGGAGGAAGCAGGCTCCCTGCTGAGCAGAGAGCCCGATGTGGGGCTCGATCCCAGGACCCTGGGATCACGACCCGAGCCGAAGGCAGAGGCCTCAACCCACTGAGCCACCCAGGCGCCCCATATAAAGCAATTCTTAAAGGGAAAATTTATAGCTTTAAATGCTTCTATCAGAAAAAAGAAGGAAGATTTCAATGATGCAAGTTCCATCTTAAGGTGATAAAAAGAAAATGTAAATTAAACTATAAGTAGATAGGAAGATATAAATCAAAATAAGAACAGAAATAAATGAAATTTTTAAAAAAGATTTTTAAAATAGGAAACATTAAATAAATCAAAATCTGGTTCATTGAAAATATAAATAAATAAACTTTAAATTAGACTGATCATGAAAAAGAATGAAAACACATGTTTCCAACATCAGGAACAAAAGAGTCATCACTAGAGACCTTAGATATATTAAAAGGATAATAAGGGAATATTATCAACAACTACATGCCAATTAATTTGACGATTTGACAATTTAGATTAAATGAAAGATTCCTTGAAAAGCACAAACTGTCAAAACTGACTCAAAAAGAAACTGAAAATCTGTGTAGCTCTCTATCTATTAAAGACTGATTTGTAACTTAAAAATTTCCCATAAGGAAAATTCCAGCAGCATATATATGTTTGTTTTACTTGCATATGTATGTTTTACTAGCATACTTCATACATCATGATCCCATGAGGTTTATTCCAGGTACAAGGTTATTTGAACATTTGAAGAAACAATCAATGTAATTAACCATATCAATAGACCAAGAAGAAAAACTATAAAATCATCTCAATATATGCAAAAAAACTGGCAAAACTCAACCCCCATTTATGATAAACACTCTCAGGAAAATAGGAATAGAAGGAAAATTTTCAGTTTGATAAAAATCACTGATAAGCAATCTCCTGCTAATATCATGCTTTGATACACTGAAAATTATAAAACATTACCGTGAATTATTAAAGACCTAAATAACTGGAGAATATACCATGTTTATGGGTTGGAAGACTTAATATTGTTCTGATACCATTTCTCAAAAATTTATCAATAAATTCAGTGCAATTCCAATTAAAATACCAATAGGCTTTTCTTTTTAAAATAGAAATGAGGAAAAAAATAGAAATGAGGAAATACAAAGGACTTAGAATACTTAAATAATTTTTAAAAGAACATACAGATGGTTATCAGGGGGGAGGTAGATGGGGAGGATGGGTGAAATAGGTGATGAGGATTAAGGAGTACACTTGTCATGATGAGCTCTGGATGCTATATGGAATTGTTGAATCACTGTGTTATACACCCAAAACTAATATAACACTGTATGTTAACTGTACAGGAATTAAAATTAAAATAAATTTTATAAAGAGAAAAAAAGAAAATAACAAAGTAGAGGATTAATATCTCCTGACTTTAAGACTTACTATAAAGCTAAATGTAATCAAGACTATATGGCATTGATATAAAGATTAAAAAAAATGGATAAATGGAACACAATAGAGAGTCCAGAAATAAAACATATAAGGAAAGCTGATTTCAAGAAAAGTGCGGGGGTGCCTGGGTGGCTCAGTGGGTTAAGCCTCTGCCTTCAGCTCAGGTCATGATCTTAGGGTCCTGGGATCAAGCCCCGCATTGGGCTCTCTGCTCATCAGGGAGCTTGCTTCCCCCTCTCTTTCTGCCTGCCTCTGTGCCTACTCATGATCTCCCTGTCAAATAAGTAAATAAAATCTTTGGGAAAAAAAAAAAAGAAAGGAAAAGTGTAAAGGCAGTTCAGTGGAGAAAAAATAATCTTCTCAACAAATTTTGCTGAAATATAAGTCCACGTGCAAAACAAGTTTTGATCCATAATCCATATTTTCTACCACTAAAAAAAAAAAACTCCACATGGATCATACACCTAAATGTAAAATCTAGAACCATAAAATTTGTACAAGAAAGCACGGAGAAAAACCTCTGTGTCTTGGGTTAAACAAACTTTGTGGACCATGTGGTTTTTGTTCTAATTATTCAACCCTGCTGTTATAGCTCAAATCAGTCATAGCTAATATATAAACAAGTAGTCATAGCTGTGCTCCAAAAAAACTGTTAAAGCCAGGAGCAAGCAACAGCCCAGACTTGGCCCATGAGCCCTAGAGAGAACACCAAAAGCACAGTCAATAAAAAAGCAAATTGAGAAGTTAGACTTTGTCAAAATTTAAAAATTTTGCTTATTGAAAGACATCATCAAGATAATAAAAGACAAAGTGACATACAGGGAGAAAAATATTTGCAAACCATTTAACCAATAGAGGACTTGTATCTACAATACATAAAGAATTTTCAAGATTCAGTATTAAGAAAACAACCAACCAAACTTTAAACTTCAAACTTTAAAACATTTGAATAAACACTTTACCAAAGAAGATACATAGGATGGAAAATAAGCACAAGAAAAAGTGTTCAACATCATCAGTCATTAGGAAAATAAAGTTAAAAGTATAAGAAGTACCACTACATACCAATATAATGGCTAAAAATAAAAGACTGCTTTTACCAAGTTTTGGTGAAGATGTAAAGGAATGGGGAACTCTCATATACAGCTGGTGGGAATGTAAAATAGTACAATCATTTAGAAAACATTTAGCAATTTCTTAAAAACTTTAGCGTATATTAACGATGTGATTCAGCCTATATATTTATCCAAAAGAAATAAAAGCATATGAACAAAGACTTGTATAAAAATGTCCATAGTAGTTTTACTTATAATTGTAAAAACCTAGAAAAAAAAACAAATGTCCATCAACGGATGAATGGATAAGCAAGGTGTGGTATAGTGAGACAATGGAATACCACTACCAGTAAAAATGTATACTACCACATGAATTCATATGAAAATAATTATGCTAAATGAAAGATGCCAAATAAAAACAGAGTACAAACTATAATATTCCATTTATATGCAATTCTAGAAAATGCAAACTAATCTAGAGTAATTAAAAGCAAATCAATGTTACCTGCACACAGAGCATAAGGCAAGAGGGAAAGAAGGAAAAGTTGTGAAAAGGCACAAGAAAGTTTTTTGGGATAGTAAATATACATGTTCTTTATTCTGGTTGTGGTTATGGTTTCAAAGGCATCAAAGCATATCCAAACTTGCCAAGTTGAATATTTTAAATAGGTACAGTTATTGTATGTCAATTTACCCTCAACAAAGCTATTATAAAAAACACATAAAATGAGATACTACTAAATATTCACCAAAATGGATAAAATTTTAAAATTTACAATACTAAATGCTGGTGAAGACGCAGAACAACCGGAACTCTCATACACTGCTTATGGGAATGTAAAATGCTGAAAAGTTTAGCAGTTTCTTATATTTACCATACAACCCATGCATTCCACTCTGAGGTATTTACTGAATAGAAAGAAAAACATAGTCAAAAAAATGTTATGTGTCTGAAAAAATGTTCATCATCACTAGCCATCAGGGAGATTCAAATCAAAACCACATTGAGATACCACCTTACACCAGTTAGAATGGCCAAAAGTAGCAAGACAGGAAACAACGTGTGTTGGAGAGGATGTGGAGAAAGGGGAACCCTCTTACACTGTTGGTGGGAATGCAAACTGGTGCAGCCACTTTGGAGAACAGTGTGGAGATTCCTCAGGAAATTAAAAATAGATCTTCCCTATGACCCTGCAATTGCACTGCTGGGTATTTACCCCAAAGATACAGATGTAGTGAAAAGAAGGGCCATCTGTACCCCAATGTTTATAGCAGCAATGGCCACGGTCGCCAAACTGTGGAAAGAACCAAGATGCCCTTCAACGGATGAATGGATAAGGAAGATGTGGTCCATATACACTATGGAGTATTATGCCTCCATCAGAAAGGACGAATACCCAACTTTTGTAGCAACATGGACAGGACTGGAAGAGATTATGCTGAGTGAAATAAGTCAAACAGAGAAAGTCAAGTATCATATGGTTTCACTTATTGGTGGAGCATAACAAATAATATAGAGGACAAGGGTAGATGGAGAGGAGAAGGGAGTTGAGGGAAATTGGAAGGGGAGGTGAACCATGAGAGACTATGGACTCTGAAAAACAACCTGAGGGTTTTGAAGGGGCGGGGTGGGAGGGTGGGGGAACCAGGTGGTGGGTATTAGGGAGGGCACAGATTGCATGGAGCACTGGGTGTGGTGAAAAAACAATGAATACTGTTACGCTGAAAATAAATAAAAAATTAAAAAAAAATGTTATGTGTCAATTATGCCTCAACAAAAAATTAAATAATAAAGTCCATGCAAAAGGGTATACATAAATATTCACAGCAGTTTTATTTATAATATCCAAAAATGTGAAACAACCGTAAAGTCCATCAATTAGTGAATAGATAAATTGTGATATATTCATATAGTACAATACTACTTAGCAATCAAAGGAATGAGTTACTGATACATGCAACAATATGAATGACTCTAAGAAGCACCACGCTGAGTAGAAAAAATCAAACCCAACCTACAGTATGATTCTATTTATATGAAACTCTAAAGAAGACCAATCTAATCTATGGTGAGATAATCATATTAGCATTTGCTTGAAGATGGGGATATAGAGGGCACACTGGGGAAGAGCACAAGGGCACTTTGGAGGCTTATTGAAATTTTTATATCTTCATTTTGGTGGTGGTTATGTGGTTGTATAAATTTGTCAAAATGTACAATTACAATGAGAAAATTTGACTGTATGTTAATTTTACCTCAATAAAGTTAATTTGGTGGGGAAAAAAAAATTTCCTCCAAGTGACTCCAGTATTGGGGAACCTTCTGAGCAAAGCTCATGTTCACTGTATGCAAATATCTTCTCTACAACAGTCACTTACTCCTGTCTGAGTATTTCCCATGTCTGAAGTTAAAGAGTTACATAAGGCTGCCTTATCCACTTCTTGACAGCTTTGTCAGAAAAACTTCCCATGCTGAGTCTAAATATATTTCCCTCTAATGACCATATTTGGTCCAAATTCTGCCCTCTGTAGTTGCCCTTAATATAATCTTTTTTGACAGCCCTTGAATATTCAAAAATACCTACCTTGGAGACAGTACAGTAGAATTGTTGTAACATGGGCTCTGGGATCCAATAGGCCTGGAATTTAAATCTGGCCATATATATTATATACTAGTGATCTTGAGCAAGTTACTTAACCTCTCCAGGCCTCAAGTTTCCTCAGCTGTTAAATATTCATAATAGCAGCACAATTCGGATTATGGGGATTAAGGAGATAATGCATGGAAAGCACTTCATAAAATACCTGGCAGTGTGGTACATCCTCACTTATTACCAGTTTTCCTTATCTTTCTTACCCAGGCTAATCAACACTATGTATCTCAATCTCTAAGACTAATTCCAGGGCATTTCACATCTAGGTTGCCTGAAAATGCTCTGATTTGTTAATGTAATCACAACCCAAGCAGTCATTAGTTATTTCTTTCAACATTAAAGATGCCTCAGAATCTGAACCACCATCACAAAATGCTGCTGAAGAGGTATTAATTATGTGAGACAAACAATAGGGTGAGAGGATTAGAAAAGAGAGAGATTTGGGGTGAAGCAGGACTTGAATATGATTTTGCAAACTAGAGAGTATATGAATAAAAGTGTGTTTGACTGAAGTGAGAAATTAACTTGTGATCTTGGCTAGACTTTCCAGGGTCTTAATTTATTTTGTTTGATGAAGTGCTCTGAAAAAGAACTTTATCACTTCACATGGGAAGTCCTGCCTCATTTAAACCTACATACAACAAGCATGACATTGCAGCCTAAGATTACTGCCATGTTAGGGGGCTGCCTGGGGATCATAGCAACCTCAATACCTAAGGTCTGGATAACAATGTGAGTCAAAGCATGCTAAGCTGATGTTCTACTCCTCCTTACATTTTGAACAACTTACATCTGCTCTCTAGACATCAGTTTTCCTCTCTGTAAGCTGCGGAAGGGGGTAGTCTAATGACCTCCAGAGGTCCTTTCTAACTTAAAACCTGTAACTTGGGTTACACATGTGTATGCATTTGTTAAAACTCAATGAATATATACTTATTATTTGTACATTTCATTGTATGCAAATTTTGTGTGAAATGAAAAAAATCCTCTATACAAATGATATGCATGCTAAAACATTTAAGGATGAGGTATACAGATTTCTGCAACTTGTGTTAAATGCACCAAAAAAAGATGAATGGAGGAAGGAAGAGAGGGACAGGAGGAGAGAGAAAGAGAGAGAATAAAGCAAATATACAAAAATGTTAATGACAGAATCTACATGGTGAGTATATGTGTGTCCACAGTAAATTCCTGTCAACCTGGCTCTACATATAAAATTTTCCTTTAAAAATGTTGAAAATAAACAACAGTTAAGTAATTGTTTAAATATCAGAAAAAAATGCTCCATAGTCTTGACTCTTCTTACATGTTTATACCCTATAAACTCCTCACACATGGCAAGATTCTCTTCCTTAATCTTTTCCACATAGTTTCTTAGTCCCTTGTACAGAAAACAAGGCTAATAAAAGATAATAATAACGCATGTTGGCAAGGATATGAAGAAATTGAAACTCTTACACACTGCTGGTGGAAATGTAAAACAGTGAAGCCTCTTTGGAAAACAGTCTCATAGTTCCTCAAATGTTTAAATACAGAGTAACCACATGTCTGACAGTTCTAGATATATACTCAAGAGAAATAAAAACATATGCCCTAAAAAACTTGAATGCAATGTGCATAATAGCATTATTCATAATAGTAAAAGGTGGAAACAACCTAAATATTCATCAACTGATGAATGGATAAACTTATGTGGTAAATCCATATAACAAAATATTATTCAGCCATCATAAGGAATGAAGTTTTGATACATGCTACAATATGGATAAAACTTGAATACATTGTGCTAAGTGAAGAAAAACAGTCACAAAAGACCATATATTATATGATTCCATTTATATGAAATGTCCAGAATAGGTAAATCTATAAGAGACAGAAAGAAGGTTAGTGGTTCCCGAGGGCTGGGGAAAATGAGGGTTTGGGGGATGACAGCTAGTGAATGCAGGTTTTCTTTTTGGAGTAGTGACAATGTTCTAAAATTGATTGTGGTGATAGATGCACACCTTTGTAAATATACCAGAAGTCACTGAATAGTATAAATGGGTGAATTATATGGTTTGGGAATTATACCTCATAAAGCTATTGAAAAAATAAAAATCAAGTCAAAGAATTTATCTAGTCTCTCTCTACCCTGTGCCCCTTTGCACTGTGATCAGAAGTGGTCTCACTGACTCTTGTTTCTTGCATTAGAGGCACTTAAATTTTTCTTATGTATTTCTGGGAAAATCCTCAGATTTTCTTTTGGGGTTTTATTTCACCTTTGTTCTTGAACTACAATAATTTTCCGAGGCTTTCCTGATTTCACTCACTCACTTGACAAATTTACAGAGTAGTTCTATTTTGTCAGACGTTCTGTTAAGTACCCAAGATAAAAAGTTTAAAAAAAAGGATATGGTTCCTGCCCTCAAAAAATTTACAGTCCACTAAAGGAGACAGATATGTAAACATATAATTAGGATATAAATCAACATGTACCATAATTTGAAGCATGTAAAAGTGCTCAGGGAGAACAGACCTTGCCATAAACTTAGAGTCAGACACCTTCAGTTAAGTGAAGTAGGTTTAATAGCTTTGCAATCTTAAGTAAGACATTTAATTATCCTGTGTCCCAGTTTTTTAATTGTAAAATGAAGAAAATACCACCCACCTCACAGGGTTATCATGATAATTAAATGCAAACATGATATGAAAGTATTTTGTAAACTATATATTATGGTACACCATGTCATGTCAATATTTTAGAAATAATTATTGCTTTATCTAACTTTCTTTGTAAATTAGTGAGGATAAAGTTAGTAATGTGCTCTAGGGTCTGAGAAAAAAATAATAAATACAATATTTCCCTATAAACTGAGAAGAACAGATGGAATTTTAATAGTTTCTGGAAGAAAGGAAATAGCTTGAAACATAATGATTTCAAGACTGACTGAGGAGATGGAGAATAACATGGAAGAAGTGTTAGAGCATGGTTGGAAAAGACAAAAACCAACTGAGTAGTAAGCTTGAACAAAGCATAGGTGTGTAATAGAAAACACAGCCTTGAAGGCAGGGCTTTGAAAGTAAAGAGGAATTCTAGTGAGAGCTATGAGCATACACAATATTATTAATAACATGCATTTTCTTATAAAAAGTGAAAATGAAGTTACCTCAGTGAGCACAATACCCTCTCTTAGGATAATTTAAAAAATTTTATTTATCTATTTGACAGACAGAGATCACAAGTAGGCAGAGAGGCAGGCAGAGAGAGAGGGGGAAGCAGGCTTCCTGCTGAGCAGAGAGCCTGATGTGGGTCTCGATCCCAGGACCCTGGGATCATGACCTGAGCCAAAGGCAGAGGTTTTAACCCACTGAGCCACCCAGGCGCCCTTAGGATAATTTAAACACAAAGTTCTATTGCAGTTCAAATCTCCCACAAATTAAGACCAAAGCAGCTACACGCACAGACATTAAGAACAATGTGTTTTCTGCATGATTTAGTATTTGCTTATCTTTACAATGGTGGTTTCTGGCAAAAACTGTGGATTCTTTGCACATTTTCTATCCCTCCCTAAGCTAAAGAAGAAGTTAACCAACAAATCTATATAAAGTAAAGAAATCTTTAAAATGTAAGAGTAAGCTGGCTCTCCAAATTATCTATATTAGGCAAACGATTTAAATTATAACCTCAAAGAGTACTCTGTAAATTAAAAGAGTTAATAGTATTATTTCACATTTAATATTTCAATGTCCCGACTCTTAAGTGCTTGTATTTCAATTTTAATCATATATAAATATAAAATATTTTCAAAAATTTTTTAACATTTAATACAGTATTGTCAATTCTTACTTCTCTGGACATGTAAGAGATAGGAAGAAAAACAGAGACCACTAATAACATAAAATATTCTATTATCATGGTTACCACAAGTACTTCTGATTGGATCCCAGCAACTGAGGGGTAAGAAAGAAGAAAAAAAAAAACAAAAAAAACACTAGACTAAAACTTAGGAAAAGGAATCATTTTATTTAAATAACCTAGAGAAACATTTAAACATTCAGGCCCCAATGACTCCTATCCAGCAGCCTATATCTATGAAGGTAGCAACTATTACCCATTGCATTTAGCGGCCTTTCTTTGAAATTATTTCTTTCAGAGACGGGAAAGAAAGAAAGCCAATAGTATCAGAATGGAAAGTAAACTTGGATTATAAAGGATATAGGTTAGATATAGAGATATTTGTCAATAATTAAAAGTGTTAGACTATTAGAACAACTTGCTAATGGAGTTAATTTATTCACTTAGTATCATTTATAATAATTTGAGTTAGGACTATACCAGTATGTCATATAGGATATTTAAGTATTTAATTCTCACAACAATGCTATAAGGAAGGGCTACTATTATGCCCTTCTTACAGATAAAGAAATCAAAGCTTATTAAAAATAAAGTGACTTGAGCCAAGATGGCAGAAGAATAGCAGACTGAGATGAAATCAGGTCACAGGAGTTCAGCTAGATAGTTATCAAACCATTCCAAACACCTACAAACAGGAGATCAAAGAGAAGAAGAGCAGCAATTCTAGAAACAGAAAATGGACCACTTTCTGAAAGGTAGGACCTGCAGAGAAGTGAATCCAAAGCCACGGTAAGATAGACCTCGGGGAGGGGCAGGCTCCTGGCAAGCGGTGGAGGAATGGAGCACAAAATTTGAACTTTTAAAAGTCGGCTCCACTGAGGCACATCACTCCAGAGGCTAAGCAAGGGTGGAGCCCTCACAGGGGCAGTGTGGTCTCAGGTCCTGTGGGGTCAGAGAAGGATCAGGGTTGTCTTGAGTGTAGCAGACCTCGCAGGTATCAGACACAGAGCCAAGGAGTAAGCTCTCAGGTCGGGGTTACCTTAAACTGTGATCTGTGGCACAGTCAGACCACTGCTTTTCAACCAAAGACCCCACAAGTGGCAGATCCAGGGAGACCCACCTTCATCCCCTGAAGAACAGAGCAGCAGAAATCTGCTGGGTTTGGAGAAGTCCAAACAGGGCATGTGCCAGAGACAGGAATGCTCAGTCACAGGCCAGGTGAGCTCACGCGTGGCCGGAGACCAGGGAGACAGGAGTGAATGAGTGCTTTTCTCCGAGGACACACTGAGGAGTGGGGCCCTGAGCTCTCACCTCCTCCCGCCCGGAAATTGGAAGGCCGCCATTTTCATTCCCATTCTCCAGAGCTCTATGGAAAGCATTTAGGGAACAAAAGCTCCCGAGAGTGAACCCGAGCAGATTACTTAGCCCAGCCCCTGGCAAGGGTGGCACAATTCCGCCTTGGGCAAAGGCGTTTGACAAACACTGCAACAGGCCCCTCCCCCAGAGGATCAGCAGGAACGTCAAGTCACGAGGAAACTCACTGATCAAGGAGAACAGCAGAATTCCAGAGGAGGGGAAAGCAAAGCATGGAATTCAAGGTTTTCTCCCAATGATTCCTTAGTCTTGCAAAGTTGAATTTAAAAAATTTTTTTTTCTTATTCTAATTTTTTTACATTTCCTCTTTTCTCTTTCAACGTTTTTTAAGTAGTTTATCTTAACAATACTGCTATAAAAAAATCTTTTTAAACCTACATTATTATAGTCATATTTTATCCTTCATTTTATCTAACTTTGTTTTTTTGTATACATATATGTTTTTTTCTTTCAAAGAATTTTTGGGATGCAATTTCTTCTAATAAATCAAAATATACCCAAAATATAGCACAGGGCTTTGTTCTAGTCTCCAGCCAGAGCAAATTCTCTCCACTTTCTTTTTCTTTCTTTTTCCAACGAACGTATCAACTCCTTCTTTAAAAAATTTTTTAAATTTATATCTTTGCAGTCATATTCCATCCCTTCATCATGTTTACCCTTATTTTTGTATATACATAAGTTTTTCTTTCTTTAAAATTAGATTGGAAGCAGACTTATCCACAGAGACCTGACAGCCCAGAAAGAACTGGCATGGTATATTCAGAGCACTAAATGAGAAAAACATGCAGGCAATAATGCTATATCTAGCTAGGCTATCATTGAAAATAGAAGGAGAGATAAAAAGCTTCCAGGACAAACAAAAACTAAAAGAATTTGTAAACACCAAACCAGCTCTACAGGAAATATTCAAAGGGGTCCTCTAAACAAAAGAGAGAGGCTAAAAATAGTAGACCAGAAAGGAACAGAGACAATATACAGTAACAGTCACCTTACAGGCAATACAATGGCACTAAATTCATACCTTCCAATAGTTACCCTGAATGTAAATGGGCTAAATGCCCCAATCAAAAGACACAGGGTATCAGAATGGATAAAAAACAAAGCCCATCAATATGCTGTCTACAAGAAACTCATTTTAGACCCAAAGACACCCCCAGATTTAAAGTGAGGGGTTGGAAAACAATTTGCCATGCTAATGGACATCAAAAATAAGCTGGGGTGGCAATCCTTATATCAGATCAGTTAGATTTTAAGCCCAAGACTATAATAAGAGATGAGGAAGGACACTATATCATACTCAAAGGGTCTGTCCAACAAGAAGATCTAACGATCTAGGCCCCTAACATGGGAGTAGCCAACTACATAAACCAATTAATAACAAAATCAAAGAAACACATCAACAATAATACAATAATAGTAGGGGACTTTAACACCCCCCCCTCACTGAAATGGACAGATCATCCAAGCAAAAGATCAACAAGGAAATAAAGGCCTTAAATGACACACTAGACCAGACAGACTTCACAGATATATACAGAACATTCCATCCCAAAGCAACAGAATACATATTCTTCTCTAGGGCACATGGAACATTCTCCAGAATAGATTACATCCTGGCTCACAAAGCATGCCTCAACCAGTACCAAAAGACTGGGTTCATTTCCTGCATATTTTCAGACCACAATGCTCTGAAGCTAGAACTCAATCACAAGAGGAAAGTTGGAAAGAACTCAAATACATGGAGGCTAAAGAGCATCCTACTAAAGAATGAATGGGTCAACCAGGAAATTAAAGAAGAATTGAAAAAATTCATGGAAACAAATGATAATGAAAACACAACTCTTCAAAATCTGTGGGACACACCAAAGGTGGTCCTGAGAGGAAAAATATATAGCGAAAAAAGCCTTTCTCAAGAAACAAGAAAGGTCTCAAATACACAACCTAACCCTATAGTTAAAGGAGCTGGAAAAAGAACAACAAAGAAAGCCTAAACCCAGCAGGAGAAGAGAAATAATAAAGATCAGAGCAGAAATCAATGAAATAGAAACCAAAAAAACAATAGAACAAATCAACGAAAATAGGAGTGTGTTCTTTGAAAGAATTAATAAGATTGATAAACCCCTGGCCAGACTTACCAAAAAGAAAAGAGAAAGGACCCAAATAAATAAAATCATGAATGAAAGAGGAGAGATCACAACCAACACCAAAGAAATACAAGCAATTATAAGAACATATTATGAGCAACTATACGCCAGCAAATTTGACAATCTGGAAGAAATGGATGCATTCTTAGAGATGTATAAACTACCACAACTGAACCAGGAAGAAATAGAAAACCTGAACAGACACATAACCAGTAAGGAGATTGAAGCAGTCATCAAAAATCTCCCAACAAACAAGAGCTCAGGGCCAGACGGTTTCCCAGGAGAATTCTACCAAACATTTAAAGAGGAATTAACACCTATTCTCTTGAAACTGTTCCAAAAAAATAGAAATGGAAGGAAAACTTCCAAACTTATTTTATGAGGCCAGCATTACCTTGATCCCAAAACCAGGCAAAGACCCCATCAATAAAAAGAATTACAGACCAGTATCTTTGATGAACACAGATGAGAAAATTCTCACCAAAATACTAGCCAATAGGATCCAAGAGTACATTAAAAGGATTATTCACCACGACCAAGTGGGATTTATTCCAGGCCTGCAAGGCTGGTTCAACACCTGCAAATCAATCAATGTGATACAATACATTAATAAAAGAAAGAACAAGAACTGTATGATACTCTCAATAGATGCTGAAAAAGCATTTGACAAAGTACAGCAACCATTCTTGATCAAAACTCTTCAAAGTGTAGGGATAGAGAGTACATATCTCAGTATCATCAAAGCCATCTATGAAAATCCCACCGTGAATACCATTCTCCCTGGAGAAAAACTGAGAGCTTTTCCACTAAGGTCAGGAACATGGCAGGGATGTCCATTATCACCACTGCTCTTCGACATAGTACTAGAAGTCCTAGCCTCAGCAATCAGACAACAAAAAGAAATTAAAGGCATCCAAATCGGCAAAGAAGTCGTCAAACCATCACTCCTTGAAGATGATATGATGCTTTATGCAGAAAACCCAAAAAACTCCACTCCGATTCTGCTAGAACGTGTACAGGAATTCAGTAAAGTGTCAGGATATAAAGTCAATGCACAGAAATCGGTTGCATTTCTCTACACCAACAACAAGACAGAAGAAAGAGAAATTAAGGAGTCAATCCCATTTACAATTGCACCCCAAACCATGAGATACCTAGGAATAAACCTAACCAAAGTGGCAAAGAATCTATACTCAGAAAACTATAAAGTAGTCATGAAAGAAATTGAGGAAGACACAAGGAAATGAAAAAGCATTCCATGCTCATGGATTGGAAGAACAAATATTATGAAAATGTCTATGCTACCTAAAGCAAGCTACATGTTTAATGCAATCCCTATCAAAATACCATCCATTTTTTTTCAAAGAAATGGAACAAATAATCCTAAAATTTATATGGAACCAGAAAAGACCTCAAATAGCCAGAGGAATGTTGGAAAAGAAAGCCAAAGTTGGTGGCATCACAATTCCAGACTTCAAGCTCTATTACAAAGCTGTCATCATCAAGACAGTATGGTACTGGCACAAAAACAGACACATAGATCAATGGAACAGAATAGAGAGCCCAGAAATAGACCCTCAACTCTATGGTCAACTCATCTTCGACAAAGCAGGAAAGAATGTCCAATGGAAAAAAAGACAATCTCTTCAACAAATGGTGTTGGGAAAATTGGACAGCCAATGCAGAAAAATGAAACTGGACCATTTCCTTACACCACACACAAAAATAGACTCCAAATGCATGAAAGACCTCAGGGTGAGAAAGGAATCCATCAAAATCCTTGAGGGGAACACAGGCAGCAACTTCTTCCTAGAAACACTGCCAAAGGCAAGGGAAGCAAGGGCAAAAGTGAACCACTGGGACTTCATCAAGATCAAAAGCTTTTGCTCAGCAAAGGAAACAGTCAGCAAAACCAAAAGGCAACTGACAGAATGGGAGAAGATATTCGCAAAGGACATATCAGATAAAGGGCTAGTATATAAAATCTATAAAGAACTTACCAAACTAAACACCCAAAGAACAAATAATCCAATCAAGAAATGGGCACAGGACATGAACAGACATTTCTGCAAAGAAGACCTCCAGATGGTCAACAGACCCATGAAAAAGTGCTCCACGTCATTTGGCATCAGGGAAATACAAATCAAAACCACTATGAGATACCACCTCAAGCCAGTCAGAATGGCTAAAATTAATAAGTCAGGAAACGACAGAGGTTGGCGAGGATGCGGAGAAAGTGGCACCCACCTATACTGTTGGTGGGAATGCAAGCTGGTGAAACCATTCTGGAAAAGAGCATGGAAGTTCCTCAAAAAGTTAAAAATAGAGCTACCCTATGATCCAGCAATTGCACTACTGGATATTTACCCTAAAGATACAAACATAATGATCCAAAGGGGCACGTGCACCCGAATGTTTATAGCAGCAGTGTCCACAATAGCCAAACTATGGAAAGAACCTAGATGTCCATCAACAGATGAATGGATAAAGAAGATATGGTATATATATACAATGGAATACTATGCAGTCACCAAAAAACGAAACTTGCCATTTGCAACGACGTGGCTGGAACTAGAGGGTATTATGCTGAGCGAAATAAGTCAATTAGAGAAAAACAATTATCATATGATCTCCCTGATATGAGGAATTTGAGAAGCAATGTAGGGGTTTTGGAGGGGAAGGAAGGAAAAAATGAAGCAAGATGGGATCGGGAGGGAGACAAACTATAAAAGACTCTTAATTTCACAAAACAAACTGAGGGTTGCCAGGGGGATGGAGGTATGGAGAGGGTGGTTGAGTTATGGACATTCTGGAGGGTATGTGATATGGTGAGTGCTGTGAAATGTGTAAGCCTGATGATTCACATACCTGGTCCCCCAGGGCTAATAATACATTATATGTTAACAAAGAAAAAATCAGGAAAAAAAAAAGTAACTTGTCTAGAGTTATATAGCTAAGAAGGATGAAGGATGAACTCAAATCCAGGTCTTTCTGACTCTAAAACTCACACTCCCAAATTACTGCCTCTTTGTTTATATAACTGTGTTCTGTGTTAGAATCTGAGAAGATGCTTAATTTTCACTAATCCAGAAGGAAGAATGACTATTTGATGTCGACTTTGACAAATCATAAAATCTTTTGGGACCTCTGTAGCTATCTGTGTCAAACAGACGTAATGATTTCTTTTCTGCCTAGAGGATTCAGAAAAACAAATGATTGTCTCAGGACACTCTTATCAATAAAATCTAGGATTCTGTACTTTTGCTGAACAGAATAAAAATTTTTCAGAATGTTACAAGCTTTTGAGAAACTAAACAGTATTATTCACTTCTAGGAGCTGCTCTGAGTAAGTGATTTGGAAAAAACTGAGGACAGAAATAATGTTCTTACATGTAGTCCTGTTAAAAGCCAAGTCATACTCCTAGAAAATAGAGATCAAGAGAGTAGGAATTCTGAAAACAGAGTAAATTAGGCTTAGGCAATGGGATGTGAAAGTTCCCAGGAAGAAAGGGACCTGAAAATAAAGATGAACGTTGAAAAGCTGGTAGAATCAGGATAGAAGTGAGGTAATATGGCAGGCAGGTCATTTAAGCAAGACAGAAAAAGATGATTAAGATAAAAAAATAAGCATGACATATTTGAGAAAGATAAGTCTTTGAAAATGAAAGAATAACTTTCATACATATGGAATAACTTAACACCATCTTTTTATGAAGGCTGGGGAATAACCCCGATCAGTGCTCTGCAAAGTTTTTCATTTCAAGGCACAAGTGCAGATTTTCCCTTTGCCGTGGCACACACCTGGAAGGTTAACAGACCACAGCATTGCTATTTTTAAAAATGAAATATTTTATGCACTGACAAGTAAGGATATCTGCAACGTACTGTTGAGTCAGAAAAAAACTGTAGCTACATATTTATATGTATATGTATATGTATATGTATATGTGTGTGTATAAAAGGCTTGAAAAGTTTCCCCTAGACCTTAAGATACATGCACATATATATTCTATAGTGCTTTATATATTTCTCATATACATGAATTACTTACATAATTAAAAAATTTTTAAACCAAATGTTAGAATGTCAAAACAAGAATTTAAAGATCCTATCATTTCACTTCCGTTTCTAAGTGAGGATACAAATAGAGGAAGTTTGGTCTGGGACTAGAACCCAAGACTCCACAATCAAGAGTTAGTATTCATCACATTGTGTCATATACCCTGCTGTCTCTGTGAGGGATTTTCCCTTGGATTCACCTGCCAGAAATAATCTAGATTAAATGTCAACAAACTTTCTGCGAAAGGCCAGGTAGTCAATATTTTTGACCATCAGGATTGTCACATCACCATCATCATCATCATCTTCTTATTCCCAATCCTTTAAAAATGTAAAAACTATTCTTTTTTTAAGATTTTATTTATTTATTTGACAGAGATCATAAGTAGGCAGAGAGCAGGCAGAGGGGGCAGGGGAAGCACGCTCTCCGCCGAGCAGAAAGCCCGATGTGGGGCTCGATCCCAGAACCCTGAGATCCCTGAGAGCATGACCTGAGCTGAAGGCAGAGGCTTATTAACCAACTGAGCCACTCAGGCGCCCCCGTAAAAACTATTCTTAACTCTCAGGACAATTAAACAGGCCAGAGGCCAGATTTGGTCCACAAACTGGTGGAGATGGAATAGAAGGAAAAAAGATCAGAGGCAAGGAGACCTATCAGACAGCTATCATTACAGTCACGAGTCAGCTTATAGAGACCCCAACCAGGGTGGCAGGAGTAAATCTGAGAGCACAGCCAATGACATTGACAGTGAAAAAGGAGTTAAATATGTTCAATTGTGTTCAGACTTTCCCAAGTTTCTCCATCAGTCCAGACTGAGTTTTAAATGGCCAGCAAGGCACATCATTAATATATGAAATTTTGATGGGGAGTTGGATTTGTGTTTTGATATATATTCACAGCTGATGTCTCAGGGCAATGTAGCCAATATGCTCAGAATAAGAAGGTATAATGTTCTCCCTTGTTTTTAATGCTGGCATATTATTTGAATGTTTATAAACTAAGGTGAAGAGTTCTTCTGATTCTTTTTTTTTTTTTTAAGATTATTTATTTATTTATTTGACAGACAGAGATCACAAGTAGGCACAGAGGCAGGCAGAGAGAAAGAGGAGGAAGCAGGCTCTCCCTGAGTGGAGAGCCCGATGCGGGGCTCAATCCCAGGACTCCGGGATCATGACCTGGGCCGAAGGCAGAGGCTTAACCCACTGAGCCACCCAGGTGCCCTCGAGTTCTTCTGATTCTTAATTGAAAAATGTAAAAGAAAAAAAAAGGACGGAAGAGTAAAGAAGCAAGCTCTCAACCTTAAAGGATTCTCAAATGTGCTTCAGATTTCTTTTCTGGGTGCTTAAAAATTGTCACTATAATTGTTCTGATACCGCTTGGCCTAACGACTGCACATTATTCCATGTTAACATACCACAAGTGCAACAAGGATAACAGTATAAATAGAAGGCACCACAGAATAGTAGAGAGACTTTGATGGGAGACAGACCTAGGTTTAAATTCTGACCCTATTACACTAGCATTTGTGATCTTGGATTAGTTGTATGAATGTCACCTTCCTTATCTAATCAACCTAGATTATAATACCTGCTTTAAAGGGTTGCTGGGAGAATTACATGAAATCCAGTGTAAAAGTAAAAAATCATGTCTGATATATGGTAGGTGTTCAACAAACAATAATTTCCTTTCCCTTCCTGTATGCTTAACAGCCATTCAGTAATTATTGAAAATCTCACCACTGTAGTTAAGCTTGACAGAGATCACCCTATTTTGTAAATAAAAAAATTACTTAAAAAGTTCCTAAAAAATATGGGGTGCCTGGGTGGCTCAGTTGGTTAAGTGTCTGACTCTTGGTTTCAGCTGAGGTCATGATCTCAGGGTGGTGAAATCGAGACCCACATCGGCTCCACATTCAGCCGCAAGCCTGCCTGAGATTCTCTCCCTCTCCTTCCCCTTCTACTCCTCCCCCCCAACTCACACACTCACTCTCTCTCTCAAATACATAAATCTTTTTTTTTTTGAAGTGCTTAGAAAACCCAATACAAGGAAAGAAAAACATATCCAAGATACCAAAGTTAAAGCACAAGATTGATAGTTGACTTGCGGGGTTCAAATCTCTTCATACAATAATAATTATAGATAATATCTACTGAAAAGTTATTCTGTGTTAGGCACTATTTTTAAGATCTTTATCTGCACTAAGCTGTTAAACATTCACAACAACCACATAAGGTAGGTAAATGGGGAAACAAGGCCCAAACAGATTGAGCAAGATATGAGTCAATAAAGAACCATGCAGTTCACTCTTAAACCATGCTGGTGCCACATTTTGTAAAAACAGTGTGTCACAAAACAGACAATCATATTAAAAAATGGGCAGAAGATATGAACAGACACTTCTCCAATGAAGACATACAAATGGCTACCAGACACATGAAAAAATGTTCATCATCACTAGCCATCAGGGAGATTCAAATAAAAACTACATTGAGATACCACCTTACACCAGTTAGAATGGCCAAAAGTAGCAAGACAGGAAACAACGTGTGTTGGAGAGGATGTGGAGAAAGGGGAACCCTCTTACACTGTTGGTGGGAATGCAAACTGGTGCAGCCACTTTGGAGAACAGTGTGGAGATTCCTCAGGAAATTAAAAATAGAGCTTCTCTATGACCCTGCAATTGCACTACTGGGTATTTACCCCAAAGATACAGATGTAGTGAAAAGAAGGGCCATCTGTACCCCAATGTTTATAGCAGCAACGGCCACGGTCGCCAAACTGTGGAAAGAACCAAGATGCCCTTCAACAGATGAATGGATAAGGAAGATGTGGTCCATATACACTATGGAGTATTATGCCTCCATCAGAAAGGACAAATACCCAACTTTTGTAGCAACATGGACGGGACTGGAGGAGATTATGCTGAGTGAAATAAGTCAAGCAGAGAGAGTCAAGTATCATATGGTTTCACTTATTTGTGGAGCATAACAAATAATATAGAGGACAAGGGTAGATGGAGAGGAGAAGGGAGTTGAGGGAAATTGGAGGGGGAGGTGAACCATGAGAGACTACAGACTCTGAAAAACAACCTGGGGGTTTTGAAGGGGCGGGGGGTGGGAGGTTGGGGGAACCAGGTGGTGGGTATTAGGGAGGGCACAGATTGCATGGAGCACTGGGTGTGGTGAAAAAACAATGAATACTGTTATGCTGAAAATTTAAAAAAAAAAATGAAAAAAACAAACAAACAAAAAAGAAGTGTTCTTAATACTAAAGACTATTCCTTTGTTGAGGAAAAATTATTAGTGTTTTGGTCACGTATACATTGACATTACTCTCCACTTTATTTTACATTGTTTTCTTTTCAAAATTTCGTAAACATGCATATTGTATCACTAGACTTAAACCTGTATTACTATTTAGGTATTTATGCTTTTGTAATCTTATACCACAGATTTAAAATGGAGTTTTCAGTTCCCTAACATCTGATGTTTCTTAATAACCTACCATATAGTCATTAATCCTAATTACTACTTAAGAAAAATATAAGACACTAAAGGAAAAACAAAACAAAATGGAAAATAAACAACTCTGTTCAGGTATTTCTATATAGTCTCATTTTATTACAGATGTTCCACATTGCTTGATTCTAATTTAAAGGGGAAAATTGAATATATGAGTACCAAATGAAAAAAAAAAAAAAAAACAGTGTGTCATCATACATCAAGAGCTTCAAAAATATTCAAAGCTACAATATTTAATGGCATTAAAATGTTCGTAAGGTGTTAGGAAACAGATATAAGGTACATATATATGCAAAACAATTGCTACTTTATTTAATATTCAGTATATTTCTATAAAGAGATAAAAGAAAATATATCTAAGCCTACAATCTTAGTCCATTTAGGCTGCTACTATGACAAAAAAACATAAACTGGATGGCTTATAAACAACAGCAATTTATAGTTCTGGAAGGTGGAACCCCAAGATCACAGTGTCAGCATGGTCAAGTTCTGTGAAGCCCTCTCTTCCGTATAGCAGACTACCAACTTCTCTTTGTATCCTCACATGGTGGAAGAGGCAAGGGATTCCTCCAAGGTCTCTTTCATAAGAGCAATAATCTAGGGCAAAGCTTTCATGACCCAATCACTTCCCAAAGGCCCTATTTCCTAATTCTACCATTTGGGCATTAGGTTTTCAATGTATTAATTTGGGGGAGGACATATACAGACCATATCACACACTACCAGGGGTTACTCCTGGAAGATAGAGAACTATGGGAGATATATATCTCCCACATATAAACATATATCATCCAAGCTGTATATCCTCTAAGCCATTTCATTTTCCTCACAGCACAAAAAGACAAATTTTCTGCCCTAAAGACCCTCTTCCTTGTACTCATGTGGCTCTCTTGGCCATATAACTGAGTTCAGGCAAAGGAATGTAGGCTGGAGAGGTATGTGTCAATTCCAGCCCTAAATTTACATGTGATCTTACACACTTACCTTTCCATCTTGTCAATCAGCTGTGACTCCAAGCTGACTTGGAAAGCACAAAATGATGGAGCCACAAAGAACTTTTCAGGGTCCCTGATGCTTTGAGGAAAGTCATATAAGAGAGGCCTAATTCATTCTTCTCTCTGAGACTGAAATTAACTAGTAATGTGTTAAACAATTCACATTTTGCAGTTAATTTGTTAATCAGTAACTGATACAGGTAACTTTCGTAATATTCTTTATTCTTTTCTATATTTTAAAAATACCAGTAAGGAGTATATTATACCTCCATAATCAGAAAAAAAAAAAAGTTGTATTTTGAAATGCATGTCTTTTAATTCAATAATTTCATTTTGGGGAATTTAGTCTAAGTCTAAATGAAATATAGACAAAAACTTCCATACAAAGATGTTTACTGATTTATACGGCTTATAAAATTAAAAAACAAGGGCTCCTGGGTGGCTCAGTGGTTAAAGCCTCTGCCTTCAGCTCAGGTCATGATCCCAGGGTCATGGGATCGAGCCCCACATCAGGGGTCTCTGCTCAGCAGGAAGCCTGCTTCCGCCTCTCTCTCTGCCTGCCTCTCTGCCTACTTGTGATCTCTGTCTGTCAAATAAATAATAAAAATCTTTTAAAAAAATTAAAAAACAACAACAAAAAACAAATGCCATTCATAAAGGAATCATCTAGCAAATTATATCCATGTGACAGAATATTAGGCATCTATTAAGATGATTTTGATGAAGAATTTTTTTTTTAAAGATTTACCTATTTATTTGACAGACAGATCACAATTAGGCAGAGAGGCAGTCAGAGAGAGGGAGAGGAGGAACCAGGCTCCCTGCTGAGCAGAGAGCCCGATATGGGGCTCATGACCTGAGCCGAAGGCAGAGGCTTTAACCCACTGAGCTACCCAGGATCCCCTTGATGAAGAATTTTAATAACATGGGCAAACATCTATACTGATGTAATGCAGCTACAAGAAAGGGCATTTAGGGACCATCATCTTCTCAGGGATCAAGGAAAGAGGCTGACAGGTGTGGGAGGGGACTAGCTAGCAGCCATGGTAACCAGAGACGAGCTGAGGCAATGAGATGGGGCTGCTCTATTAGATAAAGATTTCCATTGCCAGATACAGTGTCTTTAGTACAGCATCAGATCCAAGAAGGATTCTTAGTCATGAGAAAAAAAAAAGTTTTTAGATACGAGAAAAAAGAAGTTTCAACTAAAAGGAATAAAGAGACCAGTGCTAAAAGTGTGAAAAATCAACAAAATAACATGTGGTGGATGGCATGGGAAGGACTTCAGGGAGTGCCAGCAATGTTCTGTTTCTTGCTAGCTATATGATGTTTTATGTATAATTATTTTTAAACTGTGCATATATGTTTTCATCACTTTTTAGTTTGTATGATATATTTAACAACAAAATATATATTGTTAAAAAATCCAGCAGCAATATCTTCCTAGAGACAGAGGACTTCAGAGGCAGGAAGGGACAATATTAATGTAAACCTAAGAACAGGCCCAAAGAACAATTCATCACTCAATGCCAGTGTACTGCTTTGGAGCTTGCAAAGTGCTTCTACATAGCATACAATGTTTAAGAATCAGGATGACACACAACAGAGACCTTGAACCCAGATCCGCTGGTCATATCCAGTGATTTTCCCACTAAAACAAATTCTGTTGATAATAGAAGTGGTTTGGAGGGGAAAGAGGACTTTGACAACTGTTGCTTTAGTCTTTGAATTGTGTCTCTTTGACTAAGACATGACGTGGTTCCTAGTTTTCTAGGAGCAGCATGTTAATTAGCGCCCATTGTCAGACTGTTTGCTAGGAGCTACAGGAGACAGTACAAAGAATAAGACTTGGCTTCTGCTCTTAAGGAGTTCACTGGCTTGGGAAGGTGAAATAGGCACATAAACAATTAAGATTCTTTGAATGTATAACAGAAGTACAGAGGTCAGAGTAACGAATTCTGCCTGAAAAAGCTGGGAGAGAACTCACAAAGGAAGTAACACTGGGGTCCGGTCTAAGAATATGAATAGAAATTCAAAGATTAAGAGGGGGGAGGCAGAGTATGTTCTAGGCAACTGAAATAGCACAGAAATGTTAAAAAGTAGGGAACATTCAGGGCTCCTGGGTGGCTCAGCTGGTTGAGCGACTGCCTTTGGCTACGGTCATGATCCTGGAGTCCCAAGATCGAGTCCCGCATCGGGCTCCCAGCGCCACAGGGAGTCTGATTCTCCCTGTGACCTTCTCCCCTCTCATGCTCTCTCTCACTGTCTCTCTCTCAAATAAATAAATAAAATCTTAAAAAAAAAAAAAAGTAGGGAACATTCAGATAATGCCAACTAGCATGAAGCATAAGCAGTTAAAACGTAAGGAACTGGGAAGTAGGCAGACAGGGAGTGAGTGGAAGAATAGCCAGAGATGAAGTAGGGATACAGGGATCAGAGGTTTGAAGAGGTTTAGCCAAGAGGATTAGATTTCATTGTTTAGACAGTTGGGGGCACATTGATGTTTCTATACTTTAATATTAATATCACAGTACTGCAAAAAAGGACTGGTGGGAGCTGAAAATGAAATGGAGGTAGAGGCAGGAAAATTAAGAGGCTGTTGTAAATAGAGAAGGTAATGGGTGAAGTAGTTTTGAAGCCAGATAGATAAGGGCTTAAAACCGGCTTTATCACGTACAAGTTGTTTAACCTGGAGAAATTACATAATCTCTCCAAAGCTCTGTTTCCTCTTCTGTAAAATACAGATAATACCTACCTTTGCAGAATTGTTATTGTGAAAATTAATCCAGATACATATAAGGTAGTAAATGATAGTGACAAATACGTTGATAGTACAGTGGTATTGAGGTTATGGAGACAGATCACCACCAACAGGATTAGGGCGCTGATTGGCTGTGGAGTAAGAAAGATGCAAGGAGAGAGAAAAGTACTATATTTAGCAACTATTTTATTCTCTGTAATAAACATGTCTAATACCAATCCACTGAACTGCTAACATCTGCTTCAGCTAGACACCATGTCTAGTACAACAGAATCCTCTAGCAATGCCACTGGTGTGCGTTTAGGCATCTCTTCTTTCTTATATTGCCCTCTACTTCATTGGTTAATATTATCTATTCAAAGATTTGAGATATTTGAAAGAAATATGTTAGAGAATTGTATTAAGTAATATATATCCAAGGCAGAGTTATAATCTAATTAGCAACACCAGCTGTAAAATGCTAAAAGGACCCTATCTCTGTATAGTGAAATCTTGAGAAGTCCTACAACCAAACCGAAATGACCAAAGTCCCTATCCTGGCAACTGGAGTACTGTACAAACGGGAAATCAATCACCATCTTAAATTATTTATCGGCTTTAATGGGATAACCGTTGAGATGGACTTCAGGACAAAATCACTTGTAATCTATCTTCATGTAATGAAGTAAACTATGTATAAATCTCTATAACCTCTTCTGGCATCTTTAGTTTGTACAGTGTGGAGGTGAAGCAGGAACCAACAATCCTTGGAAAAAGAACTGGCCTCAGATAAGACTGAAATATGCCCGGTTTTTGGTTTTCTTCTGAAATATTAGAAAACACCACCCTAAAATGACCACCCTAAAGATGAGAAAAACTGATCTGAAATTTTCCCAAATGAGAAATCCAAACACCACTGGAAAGTGCCCAGGGATGTGGCCCACTCACCATGGCTTGGAAATACCTGGATTACAGCAACGAAAATGCAATTAAAGCTCTCACTGGAAGCATCTGAGATGGATCTTCAAAAAATGTTAACAGATTTCTTGAAAGGGAAGTATTTAAGAACTTAGAAAGAATAGGATGGTTCCTTAATAAAAGCAAGCAAGTACCTTACTGAATGACAGGCAGAGCATCCAATCCACAAATAATAGGGGGGAATAAAGCAAACAGATCATTTTTTTCTCTTTCTCATAAGATCAATGAGGTCAATGAAATTTTAGTTGCTGAAAATGGAGGATTTAAGCATTGTGATATCTACTGCTATTGCTACAACAAAAATAAGATGCAAAAAAATGGCACCTGGGTAGCCCAGTTGGTTGAGTGTCCAACTCTTGGTTTTGGCTCAGGTGGTGATCTCAGGGTAGAGGTCGGGCTCCAGTCTCAGCAGGGAGTCTGCTTCTTTCCCTCTCCCTCTGCTTCTCACCCAACTCGCATGCAAGCTCTCTTTCTCACTCAAATAAACAAATAAATCTTTCAAAAAGAAACAAGATGCAAAACAAAACAAAAACCACTATGAATTTCTCAAATTCAAACAACTTAGTATCAGTTGGAGCATTTATTTTCCTGTAAGGAACTATAAAACAAAAGTCAAGATTGCTCCAATATGTTGCCTAAAGGCCAACTAGCAAACACTTTTAATCCAGGGCAGCCACACTTAGTAACATACTGCAATATCAGATGTGTTTTTGACATAGTATCTCCTTACATACAGAATAATGTTTAATAAGTAGCTCAGGTCCCATGAAAGAAAAAGCATCCTGATGGAAGCCAAGAAATCTGAAATGTGGCAGCACTAAGATACCTGCCCTCTACACTTAAGAATGAAGGGAGAAGTGCTGAGAAGATAGATGGACATCCATCTGTTGCCAAACTGAAGCCGATTTTACCACATTCCAGATAATCTGCTAGCTGAACATTGGAAAGGAGGTATGAGGTAGACTTTACACCAAGGCCAGGCCCTTACACCAAAGATCAATTTAAGAAAAAAGCAAAATTTTCCAAGGGGAAAGCAAGATGCAAAAGTATGTATATATACATATATATATATACATGTATATATATACACAGTGTGTCTGTATGTGTGTGTGTGTGTATATATATACACATACATATAAAATATACAATATCCAAAAGTGTATATATATATATATACACACTGTATAATCTCAACAATATACAAAGTAATACGCACATAAAACATGTTAAATTATTCCTTGTTTTTGTCTTTAATGGTAAGACCATTTTTTCATATATTTCTATTTACCTTCATAAACTTTCATATAGCTTTTATATTTTCTATATACTTTCCTGAGTTTTCCATATCTTCAATAATGAGGAAGCACTAGTTTTACAGTAAGAAAATAGATGTTAAGTTAAAAAAAAATGAGAGGGAGACAGAAACTTAGTTGTAAGATAATTCTAGATTCTTCTTTAGAATGTCATCATCTACTCTGGAAGTTAGCATAATCAAAAGTCTGTAATTGTGCTTTCAAAACATAATTAACAGCCTAAGACTTCACATGCCCAGCTCTGGTGCTTCTGTGTTTGCTTTTCCTCTGTGCAAACTCGACAAAATGCTGACAATAATCTCATTCCATGAAAAGTGTGTGAGAAGAGAAAAAAAGGGAGCAATTTGCACTTGGGGAGAAGAGTATTTGGAAAGGATGATGAGAAGGAGTGACTGAAACTTTCAGATAAACATGCATGGGTCCAAACCCATTTAAAGCCCCAAATGAGATACCACCGAAGCTGGCCTTACCAATGGGGAGGAGAGTATGGAAAGATGACAATGGACAAGAGAGAGCAGAGCACAAAAGAAAGGATAGAGGGAAACATACAAACTTTGTATATGTGGTTTTGTTTTTTTTTTTTCCACATAGGATTCACAACATTCCTCAGAAAATTCAATTTAGTTGCCCTGTTCTAGCTTGCTAACCAGAACCAATTTAATTTTAAATCTACACACAGAGCCAAGGGGGATGAAATATTTTGCAATTACTTTTAGCTCCCTGTTGGAAGGCAGAATAAGATTTAACCAGTTCTGCTCTGGCTGTGATAATCACCCAGGTTTGTCAGAGGCCTAAATGGTGTCCTTTGGTTGAGGATTAAAGAAAGAAAACTCTGTACCACAATTATTTGCTTTGTTTAACAACTTAATGGGAGGGAATTTTTACCAATGTGACAAATTGCTTTTGATTTATCTGCACAGGGCATGAAATACTGGTGCAAGAGCATAATTTGTTATACAGACAATGTCTACCCCTTGCTATAAATCTGCCCACTGTCACACTCTATTTGACAACCAGTTAGGTGATTTTTGAAGAACTAGTTTATTACTGCATTTACAAAGAGCAGAAAACTGATATATGACTCTCCTGTTGCATCTCAGCTACCAGGAACACATTTCTCAGATATCAGTCTATGCAAGCATTTCTTGGTTTTATGCTCTATTGTGACAGATAGGTAAACAAGCTGATAAAATCAAATGTTTTCAAAAAAGGAAAAGTTATCATATTCATGTATGCCCCTGGCTTGTCATGGAACTTCAAACAGTTTCTGGTTCTGCTTACCATCTGCACAGATTTATTACAAATAACATAACAAAGTTTGTTTCTTAATATCTTTCAACCTAAATAGAACCATTAACTTTTGGGATGTTTACATTCTAGGAGATAATCAGATCATCTATTCTGATTAGCCTTAACACATAGGCCTGGGCCCTGCCTCTACACAAAGCTCAGCCCTGGTCCTCTCCTTAGTCAGCTCTTTCCACATCAGCACTGCTAGGAGGAGCTCTAGAGCATCTGTCCTCAGAAAGGTTCCTCGTCATGCCTCCTACTGGGAGGAAATGAGGCTGCTATAGGTCTGACTGGAGTTCCCCTTGGGCTATATCGTGGTCTGTCTTTATTAAAAGCAAAATAAAAGCCTCACATAGGGACTTGGCAACCATTCCAGACTGTGCCAGGTTTTTCAATTCTTGCTTTTTTGGTGAGGGGTTGTAGGGAAGGAGGAAGCCATTTATAAATGTTACATAAATACAGATCCACCCAAGACTATTTTATCATTGTCAGTTTAAAAGCAGGCACCCTCCCCACCACCAATTCACCATTAGCTGGTTGAAAACTGAAGGAATCTGAAGAATCAACAGCATTTTTAATAAAACTTGTAAAAAAAATTCTTGTTAAAAAAAAAGAGAAGAAACAATTCTTGTAGGCAAAATAAGGACTAAACTGCAAATACTCTAACTATATACATGAGCTGTTCAATAAATAAGATGGTGATTCAGAATTTTATTTTATGTATCACCATCTAATTTAGAAGTTGGTATCATCATATTCCTGGATTGAGTGTGAAAAAAAACTCAGCACTAAATATTACATGAGCAATCTTTAGGTGATTAGGTGGATATGATAATGAAACAGATGATTCTGCAATCAGTCCTGGAATAGGGCTATTGCAAAGCACTATATCCTGCTTCCAGATCCTACCTCCACTTAACTTCTCTGAGCATCCAATTCTTCATCATTAAAATGAAAATAATAGTTTCTACCTCATAGAGCTGTTTTGAGGATTAGTCACCTAGTTTGGTGTCTAAATGAGCATCAGTAACTGGCATATACAACTTCTTGTCTCTGGGATTATTTTTACTTATCACTGTAAGCTGAAAGATGAGTGAGTGAATGAATGAAGAAAGGAAAAAATGAAGGAACATAAATATCTAGCAATACTTGTAAAGGAGGGACTCTGGTAAGCACCTAGCAAGGAAGTTTCATTTCCTTCTTTGTTAGTCTTTCTGATGGCAATGCCCATTGTCCAGGTACAGATTATATGAAAATAACATGATATCATATCAGGGCCATACTTGTCAGATAATTCAGGCCCTCAGTTCTTGCCCTAATGCATTATCACAGTTATGTACACATAGGTGATACACATATGAATGGTGCTGACCCCACAGTGAGGCATGTAAGGCTCTCAACTAACAAAAACGGTAGGATGCAACATCATCAAGTCCACTCAATGAATACTGAAACTGATGTTTCCCATTCCCTAAATGTATTTTCATTTTATTCATTTACATCCCATTTTGTAAATATTTGTTCAGGGAGACTCTGTGGAAAACACTGTGGCCAATACAAAGAATGTACCTCAATTCTGGTTCAGTTCACCAACATTTATTGAGCACCTTTCATGGGCCGAGCCCTGTGCTAGGTGCAAGGGATATAAAGAAAAATAAGACACAACCTGGACCCTTGAGGGAAAGGTACAAATAATTACAACACAGAACATGGAGTTTGCAGTTACAGACTGGTAGGAGACTCAACAGAAATACAAAAGATGAAGTGATCAATTCTGAACAGAAATCAGGAAAACCTTCAAAGAGAATGTGATACCTGACCAGATTTTTAGGTACCAGTGTGTCAAGTAAACACGAAAGAGTACAGTCTAGACAAAGGAGGCAGGCAGTGCGCAGAACTATAATTGGCTCCATAGCACTTGAAAAGAAAGCACACGGGGAAGGAGAACAGAAGGAGATGGGCTAGCAAGATAGGCGGGAGTAAGTTATGAATTGCTTCACTTGCCATGATACGGAGCTTGGATTTTCTTTTCCCCTCTAAGTGCTAGTAAGTCATTAAAGCTTTCTAAAAAGGTTAGATTTGTTTTTGTACCTGAATAGAAGGTGACCTGAATGTCAACAAGACAGAGGCAGAGAGAACAGATGGAAAGCTACGAAAATAATCCGAGGAAGTGAGAATGAGTGAACTGAACTAACAACAGCAAACACATTTTAAACATATTCAAGAGAAAAAATTATTAATCTTTTAGGTTAATCAATATTTACGGAAAATGAAAGTGAAGAATATATATACAAAAATGTTCTTTCTATTCACATCAGAATAGATATTTAAACCATTTAGAGAAATTATTAGATACCAAAATGGCAAAGCTTAAGAGATTCCAGAAAAAATAAAAATAAAAGGCCAGAATAGCTGGATATGGTTTCCAGAAAAGAAGGGATGAAGAGATTTTTATAGACAATGCAGTTTGCTGCCAAGAGATTTACTTTTAGGAGAAAATACCACTGAAATGGAAAGTCTTCTTGGTCCACTTGACACTAGCAGTAAATTTTAGGAAAGTACTCCAGTTTGGCAAGGCAGTATGTAACTGTGGCAGACACAGAGATACCCCGTTCAGCTCTCCCTTCAAGAGAACCCACTGTTAGAAACATAGATTTCTATGTTTGACAGCCTGACAGCCTCCAGGTGCCATACCTTTAGATCCACCGCAGCATTCATTCTGAGGCCATGCTACCCACCTCACCCCCATCCTCTGACTCCTGTGCTGCTCCCAGGCAATGACTGAGCACAGAAGGTACAGCAGAGGTAGGACATTCCCCCAACACAGGATTTCTCTAATGGGGAACTTTGGCATGAATGCTCCCCATCAGCCTGGCCAAGACTTTCTCAGAACTGTGCCGTGGTCTGAAGCTCTTCCTGCCCAATTTTCTTCTCTCCTGCAACCTTCCCAAGTGTCAGCTCTGCATCTCTATCTGCAAGCTCTCCCTGCCCACTCCTGTTCCTTTCCCCTTTACTCTTCATGGGATTAGATAAAAGTTGGGCAGGCCTAAGTCCTCTCTTGGTGTCTGCATCTCAGGGGGCCTGAATTGAGACAATACTATAAATTTATTAAAAATAAGAGATACCGGGAAATGTGAAGCCCTCCTCAGAGAATCTCACACCTCAACCACCTCTGGGAGACAGAAATATAGCTGGTCCTCAGGATTTTCCAGAAATTACATAATGGCCCAGTGCTTAACAGCTCTCATAGTCAGACATTTTATTCCTAATGACATACCCACCTCCCTTGGGTTACATGTTCCATTCTAACTTCCAGAACATCTTTTACTAACATTTCATATAATTGAATTAAATTAGATTAAACTTCCCATAAAAACCAGATTGAACTAAAAATAGTGAAAACTCTATCCATAAAAATTTTGTTTTGAACCAAGTGAATTCTCAACCTAAATAATCATAGCCTCTTCTTTGAGCCCCAGGGGCACAAGCAATTCAGGCAGACAAGAGTCTTCTCTGGAGTACAATGTTCATCCACTTCTCAGAAGAATTTGCCTTTCCCACTGCAAGCAGCTACATCCAGCTGCCAGGAGAATATTTGGATGACATTGCCTCAAAGTCAACACACAAGAATTCTGGTCAAGGGAGGCAGTCTGGCATGATAGTTAAAGTGCACAGGCTCTGTACTCCTACACACTTGAGTCTAAATCCTGGTACCACTAGGTGCTCAAACTAGGTGACCTTAGGCAAATTTTTCCCCCTCTTCTAATCCCTCATTTGTAAGCTGATCATAATAATAACACCTATATGTTATATACTTCCTGTGAGGAGTAAATGAACCAAGGCAGACAAAGCATTTAGTACAGTTCCTGGCACATACCAAGTACTCAGTATCCGGAAATTACTATTATTTACGTCATTGTTACTGGGAACATCTGCTCTGGGAGTGGACAAGAGTTGATCTCCACAATGGAGAAGTCAGTGACCATATAAAGTGATCTGGCCTCTTTTTTGACTAGAAAGCTGAGAAGCTATGTAAGTGGCCACACATTAAGACTCAGCCTTCACTTACAGCAGCAAAGAGGAAGCTGGCCTTTCTCTGAATAAGGGGCAGACAGCTGGAGAGGGCCAAAAGAGGGATTACCAGAAGATTACGATGGACAAGGGAAAGCTGAAATAACTATCTCAACAGACAATTTGCGCTCCAATTACCATATAAACATTCATGGTAAATAAGGATCCATAAAAACACATCTGTAAAACCCCAACTTTAGTGACTGGGGCTTTGCATGGTTCATTTGCACATACTCCTTTGCTCAACTGTGACATCACTTATCAGCACAGACTTTCACTTTTCAAAGTCCATTCCCCAGCAGTTGGAGCCAATGTCCTGTGAGGAAATTTCATGAAATGAGTATAGTCACAGACATTCCATCTGTGCAGGAGAACCTTATTAAGGCAATATTTTCCATGATGTTCTCTTACCTATCCTCATGCTCTTCTTTGAAAGGGTTGGTAACTATTAATTAGTAGATGACAAGTTAGAGGGAAAGACTTGTGTGCTGGATGCAAGTGATCAGCTGTAAGGAAAGAGCTAAATCTAGGACCTCTCTGGCATGCTCAGAGAGTCTATGAGTTACCTAATATCCTTTCATAAATTCCTGCTATGCTTAAACTAGCTAGAGTGGGTTTTATACTTTCATGTAGGAATCCAAACTGATAAAGTAGTCTAGATAATGTCCTATCCAGATTATTATATTATACAGATTTTCAAGTTCAAGTTCTGCCATTTATTGGCCCCATTACTCTGAATAAGTCACCCAGCCTCTCTGGATCTCCATTTCCTCATTTGTATATGTAGGAACAATAATAGTATTCTTTTTTATAAGGGTACTTGAGGATTAACAGAGATGATGTATGTCATGTTCTTATCACAGCAGTTGGTACATAGTACATGCTGACATAAAGTGCTCAACTATTATGATTATCAAGAATGACAAGATCAGGTATTCTACTCCTTTGTAACCCATCCTCACTCCTTAGTGAAGGGTAGGGTATCTAAAAGCCTAACATATTGAAGTTAGGCTACAAACGGCCATCAGTTTAAAGAAAAGAGGTGTGTTTGTATTTCCCTGATGCCGAGTGATGTTGAACACAATGAGATACCAACTCACACCAGTCAGAATAACTAAAATTAACAAGTCAGGAAATGAAAGATGTTGGCAAGCTTGTAGAGAAAGGATGTTGATGGGAATGCAAGCTCAGAGTGTAGGCACTCTGGAAAACAGTATGGAGGTTCCTCAAAAAGTTGAAAATAGAGCTACCCTATGACCCAGCAATTCCACTACTGGGTATTTATCCCAAAGATGCAAATGTAGTAGTCCAAAGGGGCATGTGTGCCCCAATGTTAATAGCAGCAATGTCCACAATAGCCAAATTATGGAAAAGAGCCTTATGTCCATCGACAGATGAATGGATAAAGAAGATGTGGTGTGTGTGTGTGTGTATATATATATACATATATATATGTATATATATATACACACACACATATATATATGTGTGTATATATATATATACACATATATGTGTGTGTGTGTGTATATATATATATATATATATATATACATGGAATATTACGCAGCCATCAAAAAATGAACTCTTACCATCTGCAACAAAACGGATGTAACTAGAGGGTGTTATGCTAAGTGAAATAAGTTAATCAGAGAAAGACAGTTATCATATGATCTTACTGATATGTGGAATTTGAGAAAAAGGCAGCAGATCATAGGGAGAGGAAAAAAATGAAACAAAAAGAAAGCAGAGAGGAAGACAAACCATAAGAGACTCATAATCTTAGGAAACAAACAGGTTTGCTGGAGTGGAGGGGAATGGGAGGGATGGGTAGCTGGAGTATAGACACTGGGGAGGGTATGTGCTATGGTGAGCGCTGTGAATTATGTAAGACTGATGAATCACAGACCTGCACCTCTGAAACAAATAATACACTATATGTTAATAAAAAATAAATAAATTTTTAAAAGAGGTGTGTTTGCCTTTCCCTTGGAGGTGTTCCACTCTGAAATATGGGATAAACAGCAACAAAGGGAGAAGATTCTCACAATATTTGGGTACAAACATAGCAGCAATATGAAACTGGCACACTATGAGAAGGGGACAAGGGAAAAAAAGGGAAGGAGAGAGAAAAATAAAAATTTCTCAGCATCTATCTAACTTATATTCTGTGAAATTAAAGGAAAAATAAAGGGAACAGAAGTGGTTTTCCTCCTTTACTCTTAGTACATATATCTATGATTGACCAAGAGCAAGAATATTTGTTTCTGTGATGGAATATGCCTGAACAACAACAAAGTAATATGGGTAATCCTACTTGTTACATTAAAAACAAAATTCTAAGAAGAAAATTGGAAGAGTTTGATCTATATAATAAAAAACAAGGTTGTGTTTTAGAACAGAATTAAGGAATTTACTCCATATTTATGTGCCCAGCTAACTATTAGATATGTAGATGCAAGTAAGATATAAACTTAGTCTTCAAGAGTCTTAGATCCTAGGAGCAGACAACATACAAGCAGTTAATTATAAATACTTAAATCAAGCTACTGATTATAGTGGCTGGTCCTTCTAGCTGAATGGTTTTTCTCCTAGACAGGCATGCAGTTAACTTCTAAACCTGTTCAAATGTCAATTAGACATGCTCTGACCACTCTAAAATCATACCCCCTCCACGCAAATCTAGAATTCCCATTTCCCCTTAAGCTGTTCTATTTTGTTTTCCCATAGCATTAATTAATTTTAATTAAGCTTTTTATTGAGCTAATTGTTGATTCACACACAGTTGTAAGAAATAATATAGAGATCCCATGTACCCTATACCCCATTTCCTCCAATAGTAACATCTTTCAAAACGATAGTACATTATCACTACTAGAATATTGCCATTGATATAATCAAGATACAAACCTTTTCCATTATCACAAGGATCCCTCATTTACTCCTTTTACAGCCACACCCACTTCCTTTCTCTGACAAACCCCCATTTCTCAACACCTGGCAAGCACTAATCTGTTCTCCATTTCTACAATTCTGTAACTTCAAGAGGTTACATAAATAAAATTTATATATATCTCGGGAGGCATTACCTTTTTTTCATTCAAAATAATTCCCTGGATATTCATCCAGTATGTTTATATGAATAGTCTGTTCATTTCCATTGCTGAGGAGTATTCTTTGGTTTGGATATACCACTGTTTGCTCAATTCACTGAAGGACATCTAGGTTGCTTCAAGTTTTGGGCTATTACAAATAAGCTACTATGAACCATCATGTACAGGTTTTTGTGTGAACATGTTTTCATTTTCCTGGAATAATACCAGTAGTACAACTGCTGGGTCAAATACTGGTAGCATGCTTAGTTTTTTAAAGAAACTGCCAGAGTGTTTTCCAGAATGACTGTGCCATTTTATATTCTCATCAGTAATGTATATTTCTTTGCATCCTCACCAGCTTTGCCACCAGGGCTGTAACTATTTTTATTTTTAGCCAATCTGAGAGGCCTATAGTGACATCTCATGGTTTTAATTTGCATTTCCTTACTAACTAATGGTATTGAACAATTTTTTATGTGCTTATTTGCCATCTATATACCTTCTTCAATGAAGCATCCATTCATGTCTTCTGTTAGTTTTCTAACTGGACTATTTGGTTTTTACTTGTTGAGTATTGATAGTTCTTCATATATCTAGATACTAGTCCTCAGTAAGATATGTAATTTGCAAATATTTTCCCCAGTCTGTAGCTTGTCTTTTTATCTTCTTTTTTTTTTCTTTAAAGATTTTATTTATTTATTTGACAGAGAGAGAAAGAGAGCGAGCGAGCGCCCAAGCAGGGGGAATAGCAGGCAGAGAGAGAGGGAGAAGCAGGCTCCCCACTGAGCAGGAAGCCCAATGTGGGGCTCGATCCCAGGACCCTGGGATCATGACCTGAGCTGAAGGTAGACCCTTAACTGACTGAGCCACCCGGGTGCCCTGTCTTTTTGTCTTCTTAACAGGGCCTTTCACAGAGAAAATTTTTGATTTCTATGTGGTTTCTCAATTTCAGGAAGTTCCCCTCTATTTCTATTAGTCTGAGTTTTTATCATAAATGGATGTTGAATTTTGTCTAATGTTTTTTCTACATCAGTTGATATATATCATATTTCTTCTTTAGTCTGTTAATATGGTGAATTACATTGCTTGCTTTTGGCACATTGAACCAGCCTTATATCCCTGGAATAAGCCCCACTTGGTCATGGTGTGTATTTCTTCTTAAATATTGGTGAATTCTATTTGCTAAATTTGTCATTTTGTTAAGGAATTTTGCATTTACATTAAGGAGGAATGCTGTTCCACAGTTTCCTTTATATGTACTGTTTGCTTAGATTCTTTTTTTTTTCTTTAAGATTTTATTTATTTATTTGACAGACAGAGATCACAAGCAGGCAAAGAGGCAGGCAGAGAGAGGGGGAAGCAGGCTCCCCACTAAGCAGAGAGCCCGACTTGGGGCTCAATCCCAGGACCCCAGGATCAGGACCTAAGCCAAAGGCAGAAGCTTCAACCCACTGAGCCACCCAGGTGTCCTGCTTTTCCTAGTTTCAATATCAGGGCAATACTGGCTTCATAAAATGAATTGGGAAATGGTCTCTTATTTTCTGAAGGAATTACAAAGAATTGTTGTTAATTCACTAGAATTCTACAACAAAACCATCTGAGCCTGGAAATTTCTTTCTTGGGAGTTCTAAAATTAAAAATTCAGTTATCAAAGTACACAGCTATTCAAATTAGCTATTTCATATTGGGTAAATTGTGGTATCTTGTGTTTTTTGAGGAAATGGTCAATTTAGTTTAAGCTGTCAAATTAATGTGTATAGAGTTGTTTGTAGCATTCCCTTATTATACCTTTGATGTCTGTATGGGCTCTAGTAATGGCCTATTTCACCCCTGATATTGGCGATTTGTTTCTCTCTCCTTTTCAGTTTTGCTAGCTTATCAATTTTATTGCTCTTTTCAGAGAATCAGCTTTTTGTTTCATTAATTTTTCTATTGTCTTTCTGTTTTCAATGTCATTTATTTCTGCTTTTTATTATTTACTTTCTTCTCCCTGCTTTTGGTTTATTTTGCTTTTCTTTTATCTTCTTAAAATGGGAGCTTAGATTATTGATTGAAGACTTTCCTTCTTTTCTAATGTATGCATTTATTGCTATAGGTTTTCCTCTCAGCACTGCTTTAACTGTGCCCCACACATTTTGATATATTCTATGTTCATTTTCATTCAGTTCAAGGTATTTTTTAAATTTCTCTTGGGACTTCCTCTTTGGTCCACGAATTGTTTAGTGTTTGGTTTATTGTTTAATATTCAAGTGCTTAGAAATTTTCCTGTTGTCTTTCTGTTACTGATTTCTATCTTGTTTCTTCTGTGATTGGATAACACCTCTGTAGGGTGTTGATTCTTCTACATTTGTTAAGTTTGTTTTAAGGCCCAGGATATGGTCTCTCTTGGCATATGTTCTGTGGGCACTTGAAAATTATGCGTATTCTGCTGTTGTTGGGTGGAATGTTCTATCAATGCTGATTAGGTCCTCTTGGTTGATGGTACTTTTGAGTTCTTCCATATCCTGCTAATTTATTGTATAGTCATTATATCAATTGTTGAGAGAAAGATGTTGAAGTCTCCAACTGTAACTGTGTATTTATCTATTTCTCTTTTCAATTTCACCAGTTTTTTGCTTCATATATTTGCAACTATATTATCTGGTCCATACACACTGAAGATTGTTGTTTTCCTGGTGTACTGACCCTTTAGTCACTATGTAATATCTCTTTCTGCTTCTGGTTATTTCTTTCTTAGAAATCTATTTTATCTGATTTTTTTCAGCTTTACTGAGGTATAATTGACAAATAAAATTTTAAAGTGCACATGATTATTTGATAATTTCAAAACTCAAGAGAAGAAAAGCTTATTGTATTTATATGTCTTTTTGTTTATGGTATTCTTATTTCCTAATCAAGTTCCTTCTTTTGTTGTTTCCTCTCTATTTAGAGAAGTTTCTCTAGCCATTCTTTTCAGATAGGTCTGCTGGTAACAAATTTTCTTTATTTTCCTTAATCTGTGAATGCCTTGTTTTCTCCCTCAATCCTGAAGTATATTTTCACTGGATACAGGATTCTGGGTTGACAGTTATTTTCTTTCAGTACTCAAAAAATATTGTGCCACTTTCTTCTGGTCTCCATGTTTTCTGATGAGAAATTTGCTATCATTAGAAATGCTTTTCTCTATGGGTTAGGGGTCTCTTTTTTCTGGTTGCTTTAAAAATTTGTTTTCAGAAGTTAATTATGATGTGTCTTGGTGTGGATTTCTTTGGGCTAGTTCTATGTAGGGTTCACTTAGATTCTTGAATCTGTAGGTTTACATCTCTTGCCAAGTTTTCAGCCATTTTATCTTCGAGTACTTTATCAGTCCCTTTCCTTTCCTTCCACGACTCTAATGACAGAACAATTTATCTCATCTGTTATAATCTCACAGATCCCTAAGGCTCTGCTCTTTTTTTTTTTCAAGTTTATTTTTTTTCCTTTTTCCCAGATTGAATATTTTCTATTGTTCTATTTTCCATCTCACTGATTCTTTCCTATGCTCCTTCCATTATGCCCTACCCAATGAGCTCTTTTATTCTGGTTACTATATTTTTCAGTTCTAAAATTTCCATCTGATTATTCTTTATAAGTTCTACTTCTTTGCAGAGATTTTCTATTTTCCATTTGTTTCAACTATATTCTTAATTCCTCATTGAAGTCTCTCTCATGGTTACTTTAAAACCTTTGTCAGATAATTCTAACATCTCCTTTATCTCAGTGTTGGCATCTGCAATGGACTGAATGTTTCTGTCTCCCAAAATTCATATGATGAAATCCTAACCCACGGTATGATGGTATTAGGAGGTAAGGATTTTAGAAGATAATTGGGTTATGAGGGCAGAGACCTCATGAATGGGATTAGTGACCTTATAAAAAATTAACTAAGATAGCACCTATTATCTTTTTTCATTCGATTTGTGATATGGCTCTTGTTATAACAAGTAATTTTCTAATGAAACTTGGACATTTTCATATTATGCTATGAGACTCTGAGTCTTCTTTAAACCTCCTATTTAACTGGCTTTTTTGTATACCATTCTGGTAGGAGTGAGGGTACTGCTTTATTATTACCAGGTGGTAGTAAAAGTCCAGGTTACCCACTCAGCTTCCATTGGCACCTACAGGGAGCTCTTTGTCACTGTTGGGTGAGGGTGTGAGTTCCAGTTCTCCAGTCTCCACTGACATCACAGTGGAAGAGGAAAGGGGCACTTCATCACCAGTCACAAGGAATTAAAGTCCAGGATCCCTACTTGAACTTATCTGACATCACTCTGGCAAGGGTGCTGGGGAATAGCAATAGAACTTCACAAGAGATGAAGTATAGAACCCCACTTAGCCTTTGTTAACATGGTAGGAAGAGGCACATTTCTTTGGTGCTGTTTGGCTTAGTAGAGTAGTTATTATCTCAAAGTTTTCTGTCTTACTAGGTTGCTCCTTTACTGGTCCTTTGGCTAGAGAGAACTGGTTTTGTTTGGGCTTTTTTTTTTTTTTTCTTGGTCTGCATCTTTTAGCATTTTTAGGTTGCTGGCTTCTTCAGTTCAAGTCTGGGACATATGAAGCAAATGAAAACCTCAGAAACTCATCACTGTGTCATTCCTTGAGTCCTGGTCTGCCTTCTTCTCCTACCTTTCATATTATATTTGATATATATGTGGATATATGGATACATAGATGGGTTATGGATAAAGAATTTTAATTGTATTTAGCAAGAAGAATAGGGAAAAGTACATCTACTCTATCTTTCTGAAGGTGGATTTAGGCTACATTAACTTTTAAAATACTACATTTATTCAAGGATAATGTTTATGATTTGTTGTATGTCTTCCTCTGCTAGAAAGCAAGCCTCAAAACATCAGGGTCTTACCTGACAGTAGTAACTTGCTGAATGAATTCATGAAGCCACAAAATGAGTGCTCTCAGAAAAGAAATAATAAAAGAACTCTGATTTTTAAAATTAGTTCTGTGTCAGTGGGAGGAATTTTGAAGGTGAACAGGGAGAATGAAGAAAAGTCTAAATAAGTAGAAAACAAAATTAAAATATGACCAAAGAGTAATGAAACAGAGTACATACAGCTGAACTGAGGGGAAAATATGGTGTAATACAGCTAAGATTACCCACTTATGGAGATAGTGTCTAATTTAGTGTACCCTATGATCAGCAAACACTGCATCAAGCATAAGAAAAATGAGGCATGCTTCATACCAACTTTTTAAGTAGTTAAATTATTGTCAACCTATTTCCCTAAACACCTTCTAATCTTAATGCCCGCCCTCCTAACCATCCTCTTTCCAGCATGGACAACAATGGTTATGACAACAAAACATTCACATGTCTTTAGGGGACCACTAAATCTGAGACATGCTTTTTCCACCAAGTCCACAAGGTGAAGGAAAAAATTTTTTTAAAAGCAATTATTAAGACACATTAAATGAAAGTTACAATACAATGTCTCCCTTACTCATCCTTATTCTTTCCAGGACAATGAAACCCTGCCCCCAAATTCTAAAAACAAAAACAAAACAAACCACAAAACAAAACAAACCAAAAGCCAACCAGACAAATAAGCTTTTATTTATCCAGTTACCACTAAATCCTACATTTCTGCCACAAACCCACCCTCTTTTTTTAGGTCTCTCTGGACCCTGACACATTCCTATTAATACCCTTGGTACAGTGAATGTGCCCTTAAAAATAAATACAAGACACGAAGTTCCAGAAACATACACCACTGACATCATTCCAGATCAAGGACCAGAGAATTTGGAAGCTTCAGTGACAGTGGACACTGCAGATCCTATAATCTTCCATTTTCTTGCTATTTATGATCTATAGCAAAGTAAGGCTTTCCTTTGACCAGGGTTGCAGTACTAGCTCTAGCCTTGCTAAAATAAAATTTAAAAAATTCTAGACTTCCAGATTTCTTGTCTATAAAAATGGAAAAAGGAGTAAGGAAGTTAACAAAATGATACCCAAATCTCCTTTGGCAATATATATATTAATTTACTTATTTGACAGAGATCACAAGTAGGCAGAGAGACAGGCACAAAGAGGGTGTGGGGGGAAGTAGGCTCCCTGCTGAGCAGAGAGCCCCATGTGGGGCTTGATCCCAGGACCCTGAGATCATGACCTGAGCCTAATGCAGAGGCTTTAACCCACTGAGCCACCCAGGCACCCCTCCTATGGCAATACTGATCAAGATACTACATACTAAAAGTTTCCTCTTTCTGGAAAAAGGGAGGAAAATCTCAGCTTTGTGAAGAAGTATGATGTTAAATGGCTCCTGAAGATGTAGAGTAGTTGCCAGCAGAAATTTCAAAAACCAAAAGTTGATAGACTACAGGTAAGAGGTCTGCTCTGAAGTGACCCAGAATTGTTTAATGTTCCTAATGGGAAAAAAATAAGACTATATATTTGTATTTGTCTGTTTTTGCATAAAGAAAGTCTAGAACAGATTGTGGCAAGAGACTGCCACTGAGCAAAATCAGCCTATTTTAATACAACCCACAAGCTAAGTAAGAACGCTTTTTACATTTTTTTTAAAGGCTGAAAAAAAATCAAAAGAATATTTCATGACATAATTTTTTAATTCAAATTTCAGTGTCCATGAAGTTTTATTGACATAAAGCCATCCTCTCTTGTATACTATTGTCTATGAGCACTTTCATGCTATAACAGAGTTGAGTAGTTGCAACTAAGACTATGAACTATAAAGCCTAAAATATTTATATATGAGCTTTTATAAAAAAATTGTTTTTCTGACCTCTGCTCTAAATTAATATACAAGAAACTTTTAAAAATGGTTACCTATGAAGAGGGAAAGATGAGAGAAATATCTTTTTATACTTTATTTTTGGACTGTATGACTATATTCCCTCATTAAAATAGCTTTTAAATAAATTTTAATTGTTTCTGAGTCTCCTTGCCAAAAAGCACTCCACACTCTTGTACAGCCAGCCTCCAAGATGAACCCCAGTAATCCTCACTTCTTGGTATTCACACGCTTGTGTAGTCCCCTCCCCATTGTGTCAAGAAGATCTGTGTGACAAATAACATGTGGTAGATGGTATAACATTTCCAAAACTGGGTTATAAAAGGCAATGACTTTTCCTCTCCTTCTGCCTCTTGATCTTTTTTTCTCTCCCTGTCTCTTGGCTCACTAGCTCTAGGTGAAATCAGCGGCTATGTCGTGAGGACACTCAGGCAACTTGTGGAAAGGTCCATGTGGTAAGGAATTGATGTCTCTGACCAAGATCCAGTGAAGAACTGAAACCTCCTAATAACCATGTGAATGAGTTTGTAAAAGGATCCTCCCCATGTTGAGACGTCAGATGAAACTGCAGTCCCAGAAAGTATCTTGACTGAAACCTAATGAGAGACCTCAAATCAGAACCAACCAGCTCAGAAACTCCCAAATTCTCTACCCATATAAACTGAGATGATAAATGTTTGTAGTTTAAGGCACTTAGTTTTGGGTTAATCTGTTACACAGCAATAGCTAACTTATAAAACCATTATCTCTGACTTTTTTTTTTTTAAGATTCTATTTATTTGACAGAGAGTGAGCAAGTGAGAGAGAGAGAGCACAAGCAGGGGGAGAGGGAGAAGGAGAAGCAGGCTTCCCCACTGAACAAGGAGCCCAATGCGGGACTTGATCCCAGGACCCTGGGATCATGACCTAAGCTGAAAACAGATGCTTAACCAACTGAGCCACCCAGGCGTCCCTTACCTTTGACTTTTTAAGAGAGAAAGAAACAACTAGGTTAGTGTTGAGGACCAAAATACCAGATTGGAAGAAGTAAGGGACACAAAGAAGATGCTGAGGCCAAACAGGTACAAAAACAAGTGTGTACAAAACAGATAATCATATCAAAAAATGGGCAGAAGATATGAACAGACACTTCTCCAATGAAGACATACAAATGGCTACCAGACATATGAAAAAATGTTCATCATCACTAGCCATCAGGGAGATTCAAATCAAAACCACATTGAGATACCACCTTACACCAGTTAGAATGGCCAAAATTAGCAAGACAGGAAACAACGTGTGTTGGAGAGGATGTGGAGAAAGGGGAACCCTCTTACACTGTTGGTGGGAATGCAAACTGGTGCAGCCACTTTGGAGAACAGTGTGGAGATTCCTCAGGAAATTAAAAATAGATCTTCCCTATGACCCTGCAATTGCACTGCTGGGTATTTACCCCAAAGATACAGATGTAGTGAAAAGAAGGGCCATCTGTACCCCAATGTTTATAGCAGCAATGGCCACGGTCGCCAAACTGTGGAAAGAACCAAGATGCCCTTCAACGGATGAATGGATAAGGAAGATGTGGTCCATATACACTATGGAGTATTATGCCTCCATCAGAAAGGACGAATACCCAACTTTTGTAGCAACATGGACAGGACTGGAAGAGATTATGTTGAGTGAAATAAGTCAAGCAGAGAAAGTCAAGTATCATATGGTTTCACTTATTGGTGGAGCATGACAAATAATATAGAGGACAAGGGTAGATGGAGAGGAGAAGGGAGTTGAGGGAAATTGGAAGGGGAGGTGAACCATGAGAGACTATGGACTCTGAAAAACAACCTGAGGGTTTTGAAGGGGCGGGGTGGGAGGGTGGGGGAACCAGGTGGTGGGTATTAGGGAGGGCACAGATTGCATGGAGCACTGGGTGTGGTGAAAAAACAATGAATACTGTTACGCTGAAAATAAATAAAAAATTAAAAAAAAAAAAAACAAGTGTGTAGATCAGTTTGGAAGGTAAAGCGTGGAGGCAGGTAATGAGCTCAGGAGTGACTGACACAAGTCCATTTATATCAAGCACACAAGTGGGAAACATATTAAGGCACTGCCTATGAAAGAGCTGAAGGAGAGAGAAGAGGAGAAAAAAGGCAGGGAGAAAGTTTTGCTGGACTAGGATCCAAGCGACCAGTATTTCCTAAACCGAATGTGTTTCTAATTAACTACAGAATCCTAGACAAGCCTCTTGGTCTCTCTGGGGACTCATTTCCTTATCTGATAAAAAAAAAGATTTGGGGGCACCTGGGTGGCTCAGTGGGTTAAGCCTCTGCCTTCCGCTCAGGTCATGATCTCAGGGTCCTGGGATCGAGCCCCGCATCGGGCTCTGCTCAGCAGGGAGCCTGCTTCCCCTTATCTCTCTGCCTGCCTCTCTGCCTACTTGTGATCTCTCTCTCTCTCTGTTAAATAAATAAATAAAATCTTAAAAAAAAAAACCTACCAAAAAAAAAAAAAAAGATTTGGATAGTATGTTTATAAACTCTATCATTGGAATATTCTCTTTGCACAATGCTAGAGGCAAGTAACACTGCCCTGGGTGAAGTATAAATCTATTCTGTTTCAGTGGTCTTGAGGGACAGAATTACTGGCAGGGCATCTTCTCCACTTGGAAGGCAACCCATTCATGCATTTGTATTTATCACTTATTCAGTAATTGTTTACTGAGTATTTTCTCTGTTCCAGGCATAATGCACTAGGCTTTAAGGGTAAGAATGGATTAAAAAGTTCAATGAGACATAATACCATTCCTCAGGAAACCCACAATACACTCATTCTGCCTGGTATGACATTATCACAATACCTGCCTTTGGGCTTAAATAGAAAGTTTCCTCTTTCCTTCATCTATCCCTGAAATCTCTAGTTAGCTTCAAATTTCTTCATCTCTGACCTTTTTAAGCTTGCATATCTATTCTTTTGTCTTCTCCACAGTGCTGCCTTTGGAAAGGAAAGGGCACCTGGAAAGCCAAGGACCTTCCTGTCCACTATTAATTTTAATAACCAGGGAGACCACTATTTCCCTTTTTATGGGCATTACACATCTATTAATGGAGCCTAAGATTGCTTAGATTGTTTTGCTGTCACACCACAATGGTTGCTCAATCAACTGCAAATTCACTTAGGTGCAAATTCATCGTTTTAGCTACAAGATGTATGACATGGAAGCCTTTGCAAATTGACTTGCTGAAATCAATATACTCTTTGTGTATGGAATTCTCCCATACATGAAGTGCACTAACCCCACCCAAAAAGGAAGCAAATTTATTTTGGCAGGGTTTCTTCTTAGTGGCTCTTACTAATCACTCTTTCTTCCGAATGTTTACAAAGCACAAGCTTAATAACTCTCTACATTGTTTTCACAGATATGGGAACATATAAATCACTCAATTGTTTCCAGAATTCACTACTTTTCTCTTTAAGAAAAAAAAATGACCTTTTGCTCACCTTTGATCTTCTCATAGCTTTTCCTACTTATCACATTTGTAGACGACACAAAAAGATTCTCTCACTGCTTTCTTTCTTTACACTCTTTCTTTATCCTCTCTATCCTCTAAAACTGTCGAATAAGTTCTTTACTGCCTTTGGCAGACATTAGCTTCCAGCAGCCATCAAGATAGTTAAGTTCTAAAAAAATAAATAAATAAACAAATAAATATAGGTAAGTTGCTCTATTTAGCTTTGTAATCTGTATTAGGAAATTATTATCCATATCCTCTTCAATCCAACATCTGTAGATAGTCATCAGACAACCAAATAATTTTTATTTGAAAATTTTAGGAACCCTTCAGAAACTGAGACTCAGGAAAGTAAAGGGTTTTATTCAACGTCACAGAGCTGGGCAGATAGAAAAGTCAAAGTTCTTGACGCCAAGGGCATCTTCCACTGCAAAACAAGACTTCTCATAATTTTCAAGTGCACATCTTTCCCTTCTCGTTTTATCCTCAGCCAAATGCTCTTTCCACATTAAAGTGTACTTATTCCATGAAACCCATTCTTGGACACACTCACCCACGCAGTAGGTATTTATTGAAAACTTACCAAACAGTATTGCAGTTGCCTATTTGTGAACAATTTTATTAGTACGACCTATCTTTCATCCAGTACACCACTAAGAATCTACAATGTCAAAATCTATAACAGCCAAAAATGTGTTATATTAAACTATGAAATCCAACTTATGAATCGGAAGTACAGCATAAATTATGATCCATCAACATAATGGAATAGTATAGAGCCATTATGTTATCATTCTGAATGCTACCTAGGAAAGATGGAGAATATTTATTACATAATATTAAGAGCAAGACAGAAAGCATAGGTAAATACAATTATAATCCTATAGATGTTTGGGGGATGTGGAAGAGGCCAGGAAGAGAATATATAAAAATGTGTTAAGTAAGTAAGATTGTGGGTAATTATTTCCCCTCTTCAAAGTTTCTCTTTAATCTTATATAGATTTTTTTAACGTCAGACCTTTTTTAGAGGAAATTTAGCAGTATCTAATGAGAGACAATTAGATAATAATAATCTCTTGTTTTGCACTTACAGTCTATATTGTAATATTTCATTTGCCCAATCCTACAAATTGGTTGATACTGAAGCTAGAGCACAGACTACAGTCTCTGTTTTACAAAAACACAGATGAGACTATGCTTTTCACACTCACAGGAAAAATTACAAGAACAATAACATAAACCAAATATTTTAGAAGGATTTTTGTTTCTAACTCTCATGATCATCCTTCAAAAACTGTAATACTCCCATATACATTCTAACCAGGTAATTTTCTTGAGGGTTGCCAAATACAGGTTTTTTCCCACAACCAACGTAAACCAAGATGGGCCAATCAGTCTTTCCTCAGCATTTATTAAATTGGAGCTTGAGAAAGAAATCCAGTCCCTTTCTGGTGGCAAATGTGTCTCAGAGATGTAAGAAATAGGAGCTGAGTAGTAAGCAAGTTTCCAGCCATGTCAAACCAGCCAGTCTAAGAAAATGAAGCTGCCTAGAATGTAATAGAATTTTACAGATGGAAAGGGACAGTTCTTTTGACATTACAGTCTCTGGTGTCAGTAATCCCTAAGCTTCAACTGCACTCATTTCTGAAGTTCACTGAATTGAGGAATTTCTACTTTTACTGGTTGCCTAAGTTAGAGTTAGGCTCCTGTCACTTGAAATAAAAAGGTCATTTCTAATATAGCAGATGTTATTATTCCCAATTTATACATAGGAAACCTAGGTTTCAGAAAAACTAAGTAAGATTACAAAGTCAGTAAGCTTTGGCCTTGAAGCACAAATCTTTTCTATAAAAGCAAGTTGCATCGCAGGAAAGATAAAAAAAAGCAGCTAAATTAATAAAAGGCATTAAAAGGGGAAAAAATAAAACATAAGCAGAAGTATAGCAAATGGAAAAAAATGTTGTAAAAATACCAGTAAAAATAATAAAAATAATTATAACATGTATTTAAATATTTAAAAATATGTATACATAACAACATCATTTATGTCTGGCTGAAACTGAGAAAAGACCAGGTGTTTCCGTATGAAGTTAGGAAATAAACTTTTGAGAACAAGTGATTCCATCTTAGTGCTTCCTTGATCTGGGAGAAACTTAATGCATCTTGCTGACTCAGGGTCTCTCACATGGGCCTCTCCATAGAGGATATCAAATATAGCAGCTTGCTTCAGAACAAGCAAGCAAGAAGACAAAGGAGAGTGCTAAAAAGAGAGAGTTTTAGCAAGATTAAAGTCATGGTCTTTTGTAACCTACCTATAAGGGACATACCATGTTTTCCCATATTCTGTTGTTTAAAGGTCACTAGGTCCTGCCCACAGTCAATGATTACCCAAGGGCATGATTATTAGGAGGTGGTAAGCCATATCAGAATCTGCCTGCCATTCTACTGTTACCTCAAATGATGACGGTTCTTATAATGGATAAAGTCTTAGGTTCACTGAAATATAGTAAGAGGTACTCAGTAAATATTTGTTGAATGATTAAAATGAACGAAAAAGATAAAATGTTACTGTCCTTTTTCACAGAATCAGTTATAATTTTCCTATGTTCTCAATATTTCCAAATGTTTCTGACCATCTCTGTGATTATACAAACTTCCCAAAAATTGATATTCTAAAAGCACAAATCACAGAAACAATATAATCAGCCTGGCGTTTCATTATGATGTCATATAATGGCAGAATAACCAGCACTGTTTGTTTTTCTTCAGTGCAATACTGACCTGTGCTCACTCAATAAACAAATCAACATTTCCATATCAAAGAACTCATTCAAGAAGATTAGCAATTCAAAAGACACATCAAGAGCTAATAATAGGGGTGCCTGGGTGTCTCAGTGGGTTAAAGCCTCTGCCTTCAGCTCTGGTCATGATCCCTGGGTCCTAGGATCAAGCCTCACATTGGGCTCTCTGCTCAGCAGGGAGCCTGCTTCCCCTCCTTCTCACTCTCCCTGCCTCTCTGCCTGCTTGTGATCTCTGTCTGTCAAATAAATAAATACAAATCTTTAAAAGAGCTAATAATATGCTAAAACCACACTGTACCATGGCAATTTTTACCCCATTAAGAAGTGGTAAGACTTTTTTCCCCTTTACTTGTTCTAACTATTGGCATCACTGTTTACACATGCACTGACTTCTGCCAAGAACTCTAACTGGACAAGAGTGTGACTACAGAACCACTGCAGCCCCGAGTCTAACAGAGCAAAGAAGCAGAGTGTTTTTATCTAAACTGGTACCACTAAAATATGCTTATCATTCTTACAGAGCTGGGTCCCCCCCCCCGCCCACCGCAAGAAAATATACTGTCTTTGTAAAGAAATGACAAAGTCAGCATGTGTGATACGTGGAGCCTCTGGACTAGATGTTCTTCCAAGAAAGTCTCCTTCCTTTGCATGCAAGAAAAGGGTCTGCTTTGGAGAAGCACCAGGGAAGTGACAAAAAAAATAATACATGAGGTATAATATTTGGCCATATTGTGTATAGGGCTAGAAGGAAAGATGCAAAAAAAGCCTAGTGTAGCTGACTTCAAAAGGCTTAAAAAGACAGATAAACTGAGTGTGCAGAAAAACATGACAGTAGCTTTACTAGAGAACAGGAATTTTGAAGATATTTTAAAAGACTTGGTGTCTAAGTGGGTCTCATAATTTCATAGGAATGTTGCATGCTATTTTTCATACTTGTAAGTTCCCCGAGGGCAGGAACAGAACATTATTTTTCTGTGTATATCCAAGTATGGAATCCTATACAGGAGGTGATTGGTAAATAAATAATAATAAACCTAACATTTATTGACTACTTAGATAACCAGATTCTCTGTTACAAGTTTAACCTAGATTACCCAACTAAATCTCCACATCAATTTAAATAGCTATTATCCTAACTCATGTTATAGATGAGGCAATGAAGGCTTGGAGAGGTAAAGTGACTTTCCTAGGTTCATAAAGCTATAATCCATGGAGCCAAGACTCAAGCCCAGGTAACTGATTTCAAAGTCTTAACCTAAACTCTTACCTACACTGGATATCTGCAAACCTGAATTGCTGTTCTTAGTTATGGAGGGGAATGATGGGTGACTTCTGGATTCTATTTTATAAGATTTTGTTTCTCACATGTCACAGACAAAAAAGAACAATTTACTGACAGAGGTGGGCTTCCTTTTACAAAAGAGGTACTAAGGAGATCACTTCTTGTTCCCATTCCCACCACCCACTGTACGGATGAAGAGGGTGATTAAAACAGAGGGCCACTGAGAAGTAATCCTTGCCTAAAAGGATTAGTGCGCCTCTGTGTGCGCGCCAGTGTATGTGTGTGTGTGTGTGTGTGTGTTTATCTGCGTGTGTTTAGTTTGGCAAAATGGAACAAGACTGGGGGTGGAGTAGTGGGGAAGGAGAGAGAGATGGGTTGCAACAAACCTCACTTTAAATAGTAAAGTAAATAGTAAAGCCTTCCCTCCCTCCTTAAATTTATCACTCATTCACAACTCTGCATTACTCTGATCAGTTTGTTTTAGGACTGAAAGAATTCCTGCTGCTCTCGCCAAAGAAAATGACTTGCACCTGAGGACAAAGGCTCTGATCATAAAGTAGCTGTATTCATCAACTCAGACAGCTATAACAAAATACCATAGTCTGGGTGCCTTACACAACAGAAATTTATTTTCTCACAGTGCTAAAGGCTGGAAGTCCAAGACCAGGGTGCCAGCATGGTCAGGTTCTGGTGAGAGCTCTCATCTTGGCCTGCAGATAGTCTTCTTTTTGCTGTGTCCTCGCACGGCCTTTCCTCTGTGCTTATATGTGGAGAGCAAGATCTCTTGACTCTTCATCTTCATATAAGGTCACAAATTCTATGGGATTAGGACTCCATCCTTATAATCTCATTTAACCTTAATTACGTTCTTAAAGTCCTATCTCCAAATACAACCATATTGGGAGTTAGAGCTTCAGTACCAATTTGGGGGAGACAATACTCTGTCCACAGCAGTAGTGGTAGTAAGTTCTGAGAAAGAAGATGGACTTACAACACCCAAAGCACACTTTCTCTTCTCCTCACTTCTGCCAGAGCTCCAAATAAGTCAAAGACTGTTAAACAGTTGAAAAAAGATACCCAAAAAGGTATTGTTACTAACTTGCCAAAAAGATGCCTGGTGCGTAGGGGGGTTGCTCTTAACAGAAGAGAGCTGATAGCATGTAGCAGGATTGACTTGGCAGTTCTGAGACACTCAAAAAAAGGCTTCATTTGTAAGATACCACTGGGAATTAGAATTCATTGATGCTCTCCTTGGTACAGGGGCCTTGGAATAGCTGTCTTTCCATGTGACTGGAACCTTGCCGACTTGGCCTTATGGCCACATGGATATGTGCAATCAAGTTCTGCCATTGTGATCACAACCCTTTGGCCTTATTAATGTCTATTTAACTCACCATGCTTCTATCCACAGCAGGGATCTGGGCAAACTCAGCCATCATACTGCACCAAACTGTGTTCACACTGCCTGAGCCTGGTCCCTTCTGTCCCCCAACCCAGGTCTATGCACCATGATATTCTATATTACCCACCCAGCTCTACTTAGACTTGTGGGCCCACTTGATTAAGAGCAAAAGAACACAACTCCACACTGATGGAGTGGAAAGGATAGACTATTTTGAAGCTTGAGGAATTAGGGGAGATAGGTAAGACTTACTTGGATGATACTTATTCACACGGTTTTTGCCAGGATTAAAAATGTAATACTAGCAAACTTCTGACTATAATGTCAAATCTATAATAAGCACTCTACAAGCAATAGTCAGTATTATTAAGAAGAATCATGAAGATGGAGGAAAACAGCACGAAGAGTTTGAGGAGGGATATGTGCAGGAAAGTGGGAAAGCTTAAGAATCTTCACTGGGAGCCCTAATGGCACAAAATATATCACTAAAACTCTTCTTGATTAAACACTTATGATAGCAGGGGCACCTGGGTGGCTCAGTCAGTTAAGCATCTACCTTTAGCTCAAGTCATGATCCCAGGGTCCTGGGATCAAGCCCCACATAGGGCTCCCTGCTCAGCAGGGGTCTGGCCATTCCCACTGCCACTCCCACAGCTTATGGTCTCTCTCTCTTTCTCTCTGTGCGCTTTCTCTCTCAAATAAATAAACAAACAAATAAAATATTTTTAAAAAATAAATAAATGCTCATGATTACAAGATACCAAAGTTTCTTCAAAAATGACAGCATCAGGCCACCTGGGTGGCTCAGTCAATTAAGCGTCTGCTTTGGTTCAGGTCATTATCCCAGGATCCTGGGATCAAGCCCTGCATCAGGCTCTCTGCCCAGTGAGAAGCCTGCTTTTCCCTCACCCTCTGCCTGCCATCAGCCTGCTTGTGTACTCTCTTTCTGTCAAATAAATAAATAAATAAATTCTTAAAAAAAAAAAATGACAACACTAACAGCATTAGGTAGAACACAGTGAGCTTCAAGTTTTAAAAGTCACCGACTGGTTGAAATTACTTTCTGACATTCCCAAAAGTTCTTTATTCCCTATGCTTTCATTTTTCTGTAATAGAAAGGAAATCTTCAGATTGATTTCAGAATAGATATTTTTCTATGCCTTTTGTAACTTTAGTGTAGAAAGCCTACTGATACCTCTGAAGGAATATAATGAAAGAGACTGCTTCCTTCATTTTGAAATAGGAGATAAGGTATAGCGTTGATGGTACCCACTGAGGTGACAGGCTATACTTCTACTCAATTTACCATTTGCTAAGCATCCCTAAGTGCCAGCCCTGTGTGAAAGCTAAGGACACTGAATTAAAAGGAGTCCTTCTGGGGATAACAGTATTCTCCAAGTCTGCACTGGCATAATATCCTTTTGCATTCCCTCTACATTTCCTTCTATTCTCATAATCCTCCTCCATTCTTCTTTCCAAAAAAACCCTGAAACCGCTTGTCCCTCGCAATCTACCCTGATTCTTATGGATCCAGAGGTCTCATTCTTATGTCTATGAGCACAAGACAGCATATTTTCTTGCCCTTCTCACAGATTCCCTATAAGCATTAATACCATTTGGTTCTAGATTGCTCCTCATTTTCCTCCCTTAAAACATTAGAAATATTTCAGAGTTAACAAATATTCCTTGGTTTTCCACTACTTGCAAAGTAATCTAAATATTTTCTCATATCACCAGTGGTTGCCTTTGAATCACTCTTAGGGGAATCTCATATGTTTTTCTGCATGGAGTCCAAAGAGATGACAAGTTGAACATCAGTTCGCAAAATGTAGCCACTGGAATCCTGGGAGCACAGCACTACAAAGCACTGACCTTGTCCCATTTAGCACATTAGTGAAAAATATATGAAATTAATACCTTTCATTCTATTTCATCCTATTTGAGTATAACTCAAATAGAGTTATATACTCAAACTGAGTATAACAGTATAAGTATGAGGCGAGTACTACATAAATATAAGCGTTTTCTACCTTACGTCTTTCTAATGTATGTACACTTTAGGTTACATTGCTGTGAAACTGAAAATAACCCAAATTTGATTGTTTTAAGTACTTGGAGATGATAATGTATGTCCCCCTCAAAACAAAATTAGAAATGAAGGTTAAATTGAGTATTAAATTTCAATGGATCAAAGTATCAATGATGTATAAAACTCTAAGGCTAGCAAGACCTATTTAAATACATTATCATATCCAAAGAAAGGAAGTATAATCAGAAGACTAGTTAACTACAGGAGCAGAATCACAAAGAAAAATACTGATGTGAGTAGGAGGAATTTTAGCCTACAGAATTTCAACAATATCAGTATTTTTACTAAACATTGTTTTGGATCCGAGGACACCATAGTGAACAACGAAGATAAGGTCCTGCTCCCAAAGACCTTACATTCTAGATGGAAGGGACCAACAAGAAAGAAAGAAAGAAATGAGACATTCTAATTGTTAGAAAGTTCCATGAAGAAGACAAACCAGAGAATAATGGTATGATAAAGCATAGTGTGTGTAGGCAGGGAAGGAATATTTATATTGGTTGGTGGGGGCACCTGGGTGGCTCAGTTGGTTAAGCATCTGCCTTTGGCTCAGGTCATGATCCCGGGGTTTTGGGATTGAGTCCTGCGTCAGGCTCCCTGCTTCGTAGTGAGTCTGTTTCTCCCTTTATCTCTGCTGCTCCACCTGCTTGAGTGCTCTCTTTGTCAAATAATTAAATAAAATCTTTTTTAAAAATTTAAAAAAAATTTAGTTTGTACAGGTTTGGATGAACATACAAAAGAATTTTTTAAAGGCAGTGACTTAAGTGGGATAAAGTTTATTTTTCTGTCATTTAAAAGAAGCCTAGAAATAAACAATCCTGGGCTACTTGACAGACTCTCAAATTCATCAGAAACTCAGGTTTTCCAGATCTCTGCTCCACAATCCCTAGTAAATGCCCTTTCCCCCATGATCCAAGATGGCTACTGGAGCCCAGTCACATTTGATATTCCAGGGAACAAGATGGAAAGAGGGAGAGAGAAGGACATATCTTTTTCCTTTCAGGTACTGTTTTCAAAGCACCACATTGCACTTTGTCTTATATTTCCTTGGTCAGTTATAGGACAATATCCAGCTGTAAAGAGAGGCTGGGTAATATGGCTGTGTGGCACCTAACAAGGGAAGAAAGGGAGAAAAGATATTGGGAAGCATATAGTATTCTTGCTGAAGGTGTTCTAGAAAGGCATCATATGGCCTGAAGCCTTGATGATGAGAAGGACAAGGCCATGAAAAGAAGTGGACATAGAACATTTCAATCAGAGTAAAGGACAAGAGCAAAATCCCCAAAGTGGGAATGAACTCTACATATCTCTGGAATCAAAAGAAAGCTAGGGCACTGAAAAAATTAAATGAGGGAAAGTGTGCTACAGCATGAAATCAGGAGATTGGCATGTTAGACCTTATGATAGGTCACAGTGACGAATTTAAATTGTGAACATTTTCGGTCCTCTTAGAAGGACTGTCCTCAGTGTGGTAAGGATGCATAAGGTCATCTTAGCTGGAGACCATCAAACATCTGATTTATCTAAGTTCCTTGTGGTGGTATTTAAGTACCTTGTGGTACATACCCATTCAGCAGTCTTATTCTACAAGCTCCATCAATAAAGTGGCTTCTGATTTTCGAGTCTCACTCCTCCTTCCCCTAACTTCCTTAGCAATTTTTCTCAATGGTTGCATTGGAGTGCTTGGGTTTTAAGAAGATCACGGAGGCATGTCCTGAGCAGAAATACAATTCAAGGTAGTTAAATCTTAAATTCCCTCAAAATAAACAATTGGCCAAGTAATATAAGATTTCATTCTCAGCATCCAAGAAAAATATTCGGAAAAGACTCTCTTAACCTTTGTTTGCAATAAAATAAACAGCTCAACAGTTCCCCTTCTGTTTCCCCCACATTTCATATAGGGGTTTGTGGGAAGTGTTCACATCTGCAGAGAGAAGAAAGGGAGCAGCTGGAGAGGCTGTCTCATCTTCCAGCATTTGCTCTCTGTAAGCTTTGACAGTCTGAGTCACAGATCTCCCAGAAAGTTTAGCTGTTTAAAGACGGATCTAGATTCCCAAGAGGAGATCAGTAGGGCTGTTAATAAAATAATACCCTATAAGGCTAGTATCTTAGAGGTTTTTCATTGTCTCCATAAATGTCACTCACACACACACACACACACACACACACACACTCATACCACACAAACACACACGCATACGTATACACAAAAACTAAATCAGGCTAATTAATTTATATGTGACATATTTTTTAATTCATTTGTAGAACCTAGCTGGGAATTGTAGAGAACAAGTTAAAGTCAAGGATTAGTTAAACCAATAATAGAGTTAAAAACAACAACAAAAATACAAGGAAAATAAGGTCACACAAAAAACTGTGGAACAAAAGAGAAGCTGATGCAAATAGGAAAAGTTAAACTTCAATTAAATGCATGTCACAATGAATCCTGGAACACTGAAAAAAAATTACCAAATAAATAAATAAATCCATGAAAAATTACAATTATTATTCGTGCTCTCTACTATTGAGCATTTACTACATTCTAGGTAATGTGCCAAACACTTAAATTACCTTATTTCATTTAAAATAATAATGTCAAGAGACAGGTGCTCTTATTACACCTATTTATAGTTAAAGAAACAGCACAGAGAGATTAAATATTTTGCCAAGTCTGAGAACTAGTATGTGATGGGGCCGGATTCAAACCAGATCTCTCTGACTCTAAACCCATGCTCTTCTTCTTCAACCATCTTCTTATGCTTTTGTGATGCTCATATGCGGTAAGGACCTATTTTATATTTTAGCAAGAGGCTTTCATTGAGGTTAAACAAAAACCTTGTTGTTTAACCCTTAAACTGTCCCTGCTCCCCTTCCCCCAGGGGATTCACTTAAAAACAAGTCCCAGAAACCAGCTCCAGGTAACAAAGCCCAGATACAAGGCTGGGTCAGGCCAGGTGGAGACATCCAATCAGTGGGGGGATGCATACTATCTCCCTGGTTACCAAGGAGTATGGGCCCCGCCCTTTGGGAGCCTTTTGGGTGCCAATCCTAATCAAGGTGTAATAGGCTGGTTCAAATGTCTACTAGGGTAAATTGTAATTCAGTTGACCTAGCATCACTGTGGAGTTTCCTGTGTGTGTTACAATCTCATTGGTCACCTGTGCATGGCCAGGCCCGACCACATGGCCTTTGCCCTTAAAAGCTAGTCTGTGAAAGAGAGAAGGGTCACCCTCTCTTGTAAGAGGTGCGTCCCAGAACGTTCAGTTAGATTCTTGATGCTTGGCGCGTCAAGCATGTCAAGCCTTGCTTGACCTTCGCTCTGTATCAGTCTCGCTCCTTTAATCACGGACCCATTATTTGGGCATAACATATGCCACAGGACTTAGGAAAGAGGAGAAAGGAAAAATATAAAATTAAGCTATGTTAGTATTGAAAGTTTACAATATTTCTATGGATTATATTCTTATCACAGCTCACCTGGAGTATAATGTCAAATTTAAGAAGAAATTTAAAGACACAGACTTGCAGAGTTAGGAGATACTGGCTCGCACTGCTCCTGGCTATGTGACCTTGGCTAGCTCCATAAGAACCTCAATTTCTCCATGGGAAAGTGAGACAAATGTTTACTTTTGATGTGAAGATTGAAGATAATGTGTGTGAAGTGAAAATCACAGTGTCTAGCATATAGCAAGAAGAAAAGGCACTACAAATATGGCAGCCAATACATTTATTACCATTATTATCCTGGGAGAAAGATAACTAGGATATTGATCATGCTTTCTGAATATTAGCCCAAGACGTGAATTCACACTTTCCAAGGGAGTCCTTTCATTATTGCTTTGCATTCCACTACAAATTACAATTCATACCAGGCTTAAAGTTGGGCTCTTCTAAGGCAAACAAGATAAATCTTATAAATCTAGTAATTTCACATTCCCCAGAGAACTGAGAGGGATTCTCTCCAATCTCTTGTCAAAATTATCTCTGAAAAAAACAGCCAGTGGGAAAGGAGTCCCAGTGGCTGCTGATGTGCTGCCAAGTCCAACACCCGAATCTCTTCAAAGGTTTAGCCCATAAAGAATTATCTCGTTCTGGCTTGACTGACAGCATTTATCTTGAATTTCAAAGCATCAAAATACTGCTGGTGCCCAAGATGTTCGTGAAATGATTCTAATGTGTTCGATGATCTACATTTGAAAGGTTGTATTCCCAAAGCTGATAAACTCAAGCAAACCTTATAGGGTAGTCCATTTTCAGTATATAAATGCCATCTGCATTCAAAAAAAGCATCTATTATTCACATCTGCAGAGGCATTTATACTCTAAAGCCAACTCACAGAGCACTGGGGGGTGGAGGCCTTCATGTAGATGGAGACAACTAAGTAGACCTTAGAAACACGGGAAAACTGCCATTCAGCTCATCCTTACTTCTAAACCCTAAAAGAGTTCTGGGGACAGAAGAATACAGCTGTAAAGTAGAAGCCAGTGTTCCTCCTCTTTCTACTGCCACCATTAGAAACCAGTATGCTTCTGTTTACTATTCTTCCATAGGAATACCTTGGCCTCAGATTCTACCAATCAGAAGTCTCAGACACCACTTCCTCCATGAAATCTGCTTCTTTTCTGCTAAGATCATATCCGTCAGACTTAAAATCTGGACTTGATTCACCGAAGTACTTCCAAAGAAGTGAGACCAACACCATGAGTGGTAAGAGAAGTCATTAAACAGCATTGGATCACATGGTGAGAAAGTCATTCCATTTTCAATTCTTTTTCTGATTTTCTGATTTATTAAGAAGCAAGTCCCAGAGCCCTGCTATAATGTCATTAGCATGTCTCCAACACTTGCTAAGCTTTCTTTTTATAAGGACTCAGTCTCAGCGCCAAGGAACACGCAACAGTACCTACACAGAATTTAATAACATTATTTTGTTTATACTATCTCTATTTTTAGTTACTCTTTTTATGGCAAGGGAACTAGTTTTCCATTTATAGTAGTAAGATGAAATTTACTTTCTTAATTCAATTATTTGAATTATTAAAGTTAAAAAGATGAATCAACTATAAAACTGATAGGTTGATAAGGGGAAAATTATAAAGGTGGATTGAAAATGATTAAATTTGGGAGATACTAGTTACCATGTAATTGCAAAAGAGGATGTTTAAAAATATATCCTCTACTCCCCCAATCTGTAGTCCCACAGCTCTGTTTGTACCTGTAATAAAGCATGAATTTTTTTTAAAAAAGCATGAATTAAAAAAAAAAAAGCATGAATTCATCTTCTTTGGATTATAGTTAGCTATAATAATTTCTCATTTTCCCTAAATGGAGTTTGCTCCTGGAAATCCTGCCCATTTTTATAGATCCCCTCTATATTATACAGAGGGTAATTCTGTGTGAATGTTTGTTGAATTGGGAACCTAATTCACATCAGTTCCAGCTGTAGAATACTGGTAGTCACTTTAAGTATCCTCAGGACCAACAAAGCATAAGATTTCTCTACAGCACACGACTTTCATTACTTTCATTAAAGATCAATCAATAAACAATCAAGAGAGACTTACTAAACTTCCATCATGCTAAAATCCTTTAGGATATGCATAAAAAACTAACAAGACACTTCTATAATTTTTGATGATTATAAAAGTTAAATAAGCTAATTGTAGACGATTTAGATGATACAAAAGGCAAAGGCAAAGAGGTCCAAAAAAATAGAAAAAAAAAAAAAAAACACAATTTCCACATCTGCAGAGAACTACTATTAACATTGTAGAGTGTTTTCTTCCAGTCCCTTTTCTTTGCTGGTTTGTTTTCAGCACTGAGAATGCATTTGTTTTTCAAACGGTGTCCCTGTCTTTCATCTTACTCATCTTCACATTCACTCTTGGGCCACCTTGTTTTGTACTTGGTTTCTATGTACCAGCAACATGAATGACTAGAAATGTAGAAACATCAAGAAATACAGAAGTATGGATATAAATGACCCTGGTAGCCTTTTTGCCCAGTAGAGGCATTCCATGACTTAAAAGGAAACATAAGGAGTTTTTAAAAAGATGTGTTAACATGTTTCTTTAGATGGAGAACAGTAATGATGGCAGTTTTCAATTAAGGATCAGTCACAGAACCATAGACTGTAGGCTGGAAAAAGGTTTCAGAAATGCCTTTATAGACTAAGAACCAAAGGTCAAGATAGTTAATGACCTAGTAAAGAACACTCATTAGTAACAGCAGGCTTTATTATCTAGATACAACACCAGATGGAAGTAAAATATTTCACATTCTAATGTAAGTCAATGGGAAACACAGGTGAATATTCACACAAGCTAATAAGAGCATATCTATTACTAAATGAGGAACACTGACATGGCTCAATAAATCCACAAAATATGAAAGTTTTTCCCCACCCCAGTGCCCATCCAGAGACTTGTCACCATCACCTTCCTGAATTTTTATTTTACTCTTCTCTGAACTACCTACCCTGTCCAATTGTGTGTTTTATTTTCTATTTTCCTTCCCATGAATGTGTAATATAAGCAATTCCTATTTAAAGTTTTCTGTACAGAGATGTAAGCTCTTTGGGGGGAAAATAGCTGTTACATATTATATATGACTGAGTTTATTGAAATTGTAATTAGATTGGTATTCTTTGGCGTTACTTTCATTTTAGCCCTTTTCTCAACTAATAGTTTGATTATTTAAATAATAACATGAACACCATAATATCTCCAAGTATCAAGCATCTGACACTGTCATATTACTAATTACACTTTATTTCTTAAAGCACCTTCCTTCCCCTCCTCAGTATTCTTCTAGTGTGGTTCTCCCACCCTCTAATCACTATACTGTCTAATTTGGGGTACCACGTCCTCCTCCCTACCCTCTAGATGTTGGTATTCCCCAAGGATCTGTCTCTAGGCCTCTGTTCTTATCTCTATTAAAACCCTCTTCTCCTAGAGATTGTATCTGCCTACCTGACATTTGTTATCCCATTTATTAGTCAACTGTTAATTAAACCTTTAAGCCCTGACTTCTCTCTCGAGTTCCAGTCACATCTTCTTAAGATGCCTGCAGAACATCTCCAATTATAGTCCTGCTAGCATCATATGAATAACCCACTTTCTCTGCATTTGCCTCAAAATCAACTGTTAATCCCTAGTTTCCCTTTCTTTCTTAATAGAGGTAAACCATTTTCCTAGATGACTCAAAACCCGGGAATTACTCTTGGTTTATCTTTCCTGCCCATTACATTTAATCCTCACCAAGTACTGTTAATTCTTTCTTCCTTGATCTTCTTCCTAATATTCATAACTTGCTTTCCATGTTTTCATTTCCAGACAGGGCAATCTCATGCCTTGACTACTGCAATATCTCTCTTAGTAGTCTGTCAACCACTTCTCACCTATTCTGCACATGACCACTGGAACAATCTGAAAACACTATTTTCATCATGTAATTCCTGCGATCAAACTATCTTTAATAGGTACTATGGGCTAAAAAACAAAGTTCGGATTTCACATTTAGGTCCTCTACAATCTATTTCCACCAAAGATTCTTATTTTGGGATTGTAAGAAATGGCACAGGAAAGTAGAAAGAATATTGGACTCTGAGTAAGGTGATAGGGTGTTAAAATACCAGTTCCTGCTGCTTGTTAATTATGTGATCTTGGGCAAGTTACTTAACCTCTATGAATCTGTTTCCTTATCTATAATATAAAGATAAGTAATAAGGTTTTCATATAGTTGGAGTCAACATAAATTCAGTAAAAGCATAATTAACATGCTTGATGTGTGGAAGACATTCACTTGGAAGTCAGCTGAATCTGAATATAAGGTCTCTTCTGCCTCTAAAATTGAAGGTTACCCTTCCCCAATCAGTCTTTCTACTCCAGTCCAACTCCTATAGTCACTTCTCCCAAACACAAAAACTCTTCCATTTTTTGTGCCCCTCCTCCACACCTACACAAATATTATCATCCTTCAAGTTCTCTTCAAAACTTGCCCTACTTAGTAACGTCTGTAATAAAACCTTATTTAAAAACAGTCACTGCCTCTTCTAAGCACTCAACTCTCTTAACTTACTGGCTGTCTTGTACCACGAAGTTTTCATGTATTCAGAACATAATCACCCTCACAGTATTACATGTTCTTTGAGGGCTACCATTCTGCATTGTTCTTCTTTGTATGTTTCATTCATTCAATCACGCATGGGAAGTCCTTGTTAATGAGCACCGAATTACACTGAGTTCGAAAGGATTAATAAAAGTTGGTCAGACAAATAGAGGGAGGATACCTTCCAGGTGAAAAGAATAGCTACTGTGAAGGTCTTGGGGCCAGAAACAGCTTGGTTTCTGGTAACAGCTTGGTAAATTAAAGTACCTGAAAAAAATAGATGAGGTAGAGAAACAAAAAGGAACCAGACTAAAATAAGGTGGGTGAGAAAAGGAAGTATTTCCTTCCCCTGAGCATATTCTACCAAAGTGCCACATTTTTTTAAAGGTACCAGTAATACACTGAATTATAGTTGTTAATTATAATTGTTAATACCATAATGAAAAGACTTTGGAGGTAGCAATATGAAAGCTGCCAGGGTGGTTTAAAAAAAAAAAATAAGGCTATTAAATGGTGGTGCTTTTTTAAATCATAGCTTTTCTACTGACCAATGGCCAAGGTCCCTCATCTATTCCCTCCCTAGTACTCCCCCTCAATTCAGATGACCTTTTTTTTTTAACTTGATGATACAAGTTTGATTTTAATCACTTAAAGTAAAGCAATTTTTTAATCTTCATGCTAATGATGCAGGGCTAATCTCAGAAGAGCAGGAAGGCAGGTTTTGTTTGCATGCAGACAAGCGACAGGTTTTTTTTTTGTTTTGTTTTTTTGTTTTTTTTTCAGAGTAGGCTCCATGCCCAGCATGGAGCCCTGCACAAGGGCTTGAACTCAGGATATCAAGACCTGAGATGAAATCAAGAGTTGGATGTTCAACCAAGCCAGCCAGGCACCCCTGCCTCTATCTCATTGGTCTCATTGGTATATTTTACTTTCTGACAGTGCCTATTATATGAACAGTCAGTAAATCTAATCTTGACAATTTTTTTAAAGATCTTGTTTTTTTACTGGACAGAGAGAGAGCGCACGCAAGCAGGAGGAGCAGCAGCAGAAGGAGAGAAAGAAAGAGGCTCTCTGATGAGCCCTATAAGGGGCTCAATCCCAGGACCTTGGGATCATGACCTGAGCAGATGGCAGACACTTAACTGATTGGGCCGCTCAGGCACCCCTAGACATCCTTTTGTTACCCATCAACATTTTACAAATTGAAATCATCTTCTACCTTAAACTTTCTATTGGAGTGCTGTGTAGACCTCCTTCTAGGCTGGAGTTCAGATCATGCAGATCATGAATCTTTCAGGCTATGAAAAAAAGTTAGGGTTTTATGAAAGGGAGTGTATAATCTGGTTTGCATTCTAAGATCATCCCCTGCCATATGAACCATGCTTTAGAGGAGAGACTAGGTAAGAGAAGGTGGTATACTCCAGAATGTTTTTTTCTGAGCTTTTACCTTCAGTTTCCATGAAAGCTGAAGCTCAAAAGATAATAGGAACACCGGAGCTGGTTTAAGCTAAGAAGCAATAGAATATCCCAGAAACAGCTTAGCACAATCCTACTATATTAGTCCCATCCCAGTCGTGTCTCAAATGTGGCTCTGCAGTGGAGCTTATGATACTGTAGAGTGCTACAACAGACATGAAGAAGGCATATTTTCTTCTCTTCATTTAAGTCAGTGGAAGTCTTCCTTGCACAGGTTTTCCCTTATCTAACCCTTGAGCAACTGCAATGTGAACTGTCTCCAAACCATCTGAATTTGAAACTTCCCTCTGTTTTGCCTCAGTACAAATACAGACTCTTTCTGGGAAAATCTGAGGAAAGCTCTTGAGATATTTGCATGTTTTATTTAGTTTTTCAAGTGGAAAAAACAATAGACATTTCCCTGTTTAAAAGAAAAAACAAATCTGTTGACTTACATACAAATAACTCAAACCAGCTGACCTTTAAAATGTCAAACTTCACATGTGGTCAAGTCTCAGACAGACTCTAAGCTAAGTTTGGAAAAAAAAGTAATTTAAATAATGAACTGGTAAAGCAAATAAAATAAAATATTTAGATGATGATTCAGTTGAGTAACCACTAGTGACCCCAAACTGCCACTTGTTATGGATAGATGCCTCGTAAGATTTTAACTTGGGAGAGTTCAGAAATGACCCAATTATGGTGGGTGTCTTTCCAAACTGACCAGGGGCTAGAATCAAGAGTAGAGGGAGAAGCTGATCCACTCAAGATTGAAATGCTCAGGCCTTAGGGAATACCAGAAACAAGTCTATTGCACACATGACTCATTTACTCCTGGCTTAAATAATGAATATTTTAGATCAAGAACTGGCTAAAACCTTTATAGGACTGAAAACTTAGTCCTACATATCTCTCACCATGTAATTCAAAATAAAAACAATTGGGGCGCCTGGGTGGCTCAGTCGGTTAAGCGTCTGCCTTTGGCTCGGGTCATATCCCAGGGTCCTGGGATCAAGCCCCACATGGAGCTCCCTGCTCAGCAGGGAATATGCTTCTCCCTCTGCCTTCCCCTTCTCCTCTGCTCATGTTCTCTCTCATTCTATCTCTCTGTCTCTCTCTTTCAAATGAATAAGTAAAATCTTTTAAAAAATAATAAAATAAAAACAATTATTAACCTGTAAAGGGAAACAAAGTATAAGGAAGCCCAACAAATTTCTTATTTTCTCCATGATGGCCACTTTTTGTCTTTTTAAAAAAAGATATTAATAATTTTTCTCATTGACTTTTTTTTTGCTAGCACCCTAAGCATATGCTTAGTTTGTCTTCTGGGTTATCAGCACTGTCTGGATCCCCATAGCTATGTTGTTCAGGTTTCTTATCATTAACTTCCCTGACATATAAAGTTACTACAGATCTTCCTTGACTTAGGGTAAACCCATCGTAAGTTGAAAATATCCAGTCAAAAATTTTGACTTAAACTTTTTGATTTAGTTAAATAATACACTTAACCTGCCAAATATCCTAGCTTAGCCTAGCCAACCTTAAATGTGTTCAGAACACTTAAGTTAGCCTATAGTTGGGCAAAATCATCTAACATGAAAGTTATTTTATAGTAAAGCTTTGAATATCTTATTGAATATGTACTTATTGAATCTTATTGAATAACTTATTGAATATGTACTCAAAGTAAAAAAGTAAAAAATAGCATGGTTGTATGGGTGCAGAATGGTTGTAAGTGTGTGGGTTGTTTACTGCCTCCCTGCCCCCATCCCATTGCATGATCCCATGCCTCTGACCAGGAGCTGTGGCTCATTGCTACCTCTGCCCAGCATCAGGAAAGAGTATCGTATCACGTATTGCTAGCCTAGGAAGACATCAAAATTTAAAACTCACAGTATAGTTTCAGTTGAATATATATCACTCTCACAACACAGTAAAGTTAAAAAAAATTATAAGTAAAACCATCTTAAGTCAGGGACCATCTATTTAGAAATGCTTATAAAAGTACTTGGTTATGTAAATCAAAGCCATTTTACTTTACTAGATAATTTAGTGCCTATCTCTAATAAAAAGGGAAGTAATATGACTTCCCAATGAGACTCCTGTTGGGGCTTCTCGTTCCTCACACAACAAACTACTCAAGGCTGAGCATAACATATATGTTTATGCACCAGGAAAAATGTATCTTGGCTGATGGAAAACTAAGTAAAGCCAAGTTTACATAAGTCAAGTCTTAGCAAACCAAGGCTTTTTATATGAACCTTTCCTTTTTCCATCTGCTTTTCAGCATTAGAAAGGAAATGTCCACTGTTCGTTCCTACTTCAGATAGGTAATAGTTGCACTGATCTGAAGCCCAATGCCAACTGTTTTTGCCCAGACTTCCCCTATTCTACAGGAAAGGGAAAATGCCACAACCCTTAAGGTGGCAAATGGACAAGACTGTACTTTAACCTTCTCTTCTTATGTTTCTGGTTTTATCTCTCTAGGTAAGTGTTCAAGTGTTCATGTTCAAGTCCTCATATTTGAGGTTAACTAAAAAGCAGCATGATGAGGTTTCTAGAAAGTTTCCTTGTTGTGGCATTAAGCCATTCCCTACTGTCTTCAGTTCCCAACCAGTGACCCAAGAATTTGCACTAGTCTGACCTTAGAGGCCCCTTGCAACTCTGACATTTTATAATTACAGAAACTTCTTTAGCTCCATGAAGGCAAGAATTAAATTAAATTAGTGGAAAATTAATAATTTGGCAACACTGTTCAATCAAGCGAGTTGATACTAAAAAGCACATTAACTTAAGCGAGGTATCCTTTTCTCTTCTTTGCATCCCTTGAAGCAGGACAGTGCTTAACACTGCCCTAAAAGAGACTTTTTTGACTGTCCCAAGTATCTGAAACCACCTTGTAAATTTCTTGAGTGAAAGAGCATTATTCCAGGATCAGAATTTGTATAGGCAAATGGGGATCAAACAACATACACATTTGTGAAATAAAAGAGGTTCCCTATGACAAGGAGCTCAGGGTGCTTAAAGAAAAAGAAGAAGCAAAAAGATATAGTCAGAAGCCAAATCATGTGCATGTTACGTTTTTAAAAGTCATTTTTCCTCCAAAAAAGCTTAAATGGAGTCAAAAAAGGATTTGACCATGGAAGTAATCAAATTTGTATTTCATACCGATGTCTCTAATTTAATTAAAGCACTCTGTGATATGGTAGGCAGAGCCATCAAAATGGAGGCTATATTTATTTCCCTGATTCAGAGCAGTTTAAAACGGAGATAACAACTGTAAGGAATGCTGTGTTACTCAGAAATAATTAATTTTATTCTTTCCTTCATTTATTTTACTCATTTAATTAATATAAATTTACTTGGCACTTATCTACAAGTCAGGCACCAGTTACAAAGACTAACAACAACAACAACAACAACAATGTGCATTCTTTCAAACAATATGAATCTGTAGAGGAATTGTAATTTTTATTTTTAATTTGTTATATTATTTATGTTAATTATTATAACATTATTTTGTGCTGTTTTACTTGTGATATCAAGTGCAGAGGGTAGAATTAATTATACTCAGTTCATGACACATCATCATGATGAATCTTCGCAAAGTCCTGTTCTTGTTGCATTTATTATTTCTCTTTATACCCACACCTACAGTCAAGTCCCCCATCCTTAAGACAGACAACCACTTAAATGTGTGTAATATATTTTTCTTTGCATATGCTTTTATAAATGTGTGTTATTTTGTGAGCATTTGTATTTTTAATTCATATAAATTGTATTGTACTAAATAGTGCTGTCTCTTTTGCAATGCTTTTATGATCCATCCATGTTGCTACACAACAAGAAATTGGTTGCTTTTAATTATTGCATACTTGTGTAATCACCACATTTTAACTATGCATTCACCCAGTAATAAACACCCAAATTGCTCTAACTCTCTCAGCACAAGGTCAACGAATACCTTGTACAGGTCCCTTTATAAGTCTACATGAGAACTTCCATGGAAGTAAAAAAACAGGAGTGGAATTTCAAAGTCAGAGAGTAAGGATACTCTTTATTTGCTCTGCAGAATGGCTGCACCAGTCTATAGTCCCACCAGCAGTGCATGAGCATTTCCATATCCCTCATGTTTGTCAAGACTTGGCTTTATCAAACTTTCTAACTTTGCCAGTCTAACAGGTATAAGGTAGTATCCTATTGCTTTTGCAATGTGTGTCTTCAAAATTATTAATGATTTTGAGCACATGCTTGCTAGCATTTAAGCTTTTCTCCTAAGTAAATTGTCTATTCCTATCTTTCACCTATTTTTCTTTTCTTGTTGATTCCAGGAGTTCCATATATACTCAAGATATAACTCTCTTGTTGGTTATACACATTGCCTATATATTCTCCTTTTCTATCATCTGTCTTTAACTTTGGTGCTGGAGACTTCAATGCAAAAAAATCCTTCACTTAAAAAAATTTTTTTTTAAATTTGTGCCTTAAAATTTTATCAAGAAGTCATTTATTGAGTCTTTGGATCACACATGTATTCATTATTTTCTTCTATTAAATTTATGGACTTGGGGTGCCTGGGATGCTCAGCGGCTTAAGCCTCTGCCTTCGGCTCAGGTCATGATCTCAGGGTCCTGGGATCAAGCCCTGCATCAGGCTCTCTGCTTAGCAAGGAGTCTGCTTCCCTCTCTCTCTCTACCTCCCTCTCTGCCTACTTGTGATCTCTCTCTCTCTGTCAAATAAATTAAAAAAAATAAATAAAATAAAAATTTAAAAAATTTTTAAAAAAATTTATGGACTTATCTTTCACATAGAGGTCCACTGATTGTTTTTATCATACATAAATAACATAAACATATGGATTGTTCTTTGAGATCTCTATTCTGCTCCACTGGGCTGTTTATTTGACATCACATCATCCGTGCTCACTTCAGCAACACATATACTAAAATTGACATCACATCATCATTTATGTAATAAATAGAACAACTTTGCTACTGCCTTTCCTTCTGCCTCTCCTCTCTTACTTAGCTCAAAGCACCCTATCAACTCCCATCCCAAAAAGATGAAGACTGCCAACAGAAGGAAGACAATCATCCTAGTGTTATTTTTTTTTTATGTATCAAGTCCTATCTTGCTGACTAGGGAATCAGTAAAGCAGAAATCATTTTAGTTCTTAGAAATGTCATCTCATTTGATGCAGTTAACTCTCAATGTATTTATAAGATACATATTTTGGGGGACTACTGTATGTGGGCATGTTCCTTGTTTAGACATCAAAAACACTTTGATATAGATGATCTTTTCTAATTTTTTAATTTTTATTTTTTTTAAAGATTTTATTATTTGAGAGAGAGCACAAGCAGGGGAAGGGGCAGAGGGAGACGGCAAAGCAGACTCTCTGCTGAGCAGGAAGCCTGATGCCTGGCTTGATCCCAGGAGCCACAGATCATGATATGAGCCAAAGGCAGATGCTTACCTGACTAAGCCACCCAGGCACCACTACAGATGATCTTTTTTTTTAAGAAGACAAATTGTATATATTGATTCCTGCCTGAGTCATGCAATAATACCATCATCATGCTGAACTGTGTGTTTATTTTTCTAGATTTTACTAAGCAACCAAAAAAAAAAAAGTCTGTGAATGTGTTTTTCTTATGAGGGCTGCAGTGGCTTCCACTATACAAAACAATTTTGCAATGATTTGTATAAATCAACGATAATAAATTACACTAATGAACTAATAAATTTAAGGTTAATTGTACCTTCCATCAATCAGAGGTTGTAGTAACCCAAGAAAGCCCTCAACAAAGTAGTAACACAAAAATGACAGTGTTTGTATTTTCTCTTTGAGCTATAAAAACATGATTACCAGTATGTCAAAATTACCTTAAAAAATAAGCAATCTTGGGATGCCTGGGTGGCTCAGTGGGTTAAGCCTCTGCCTCTGCCCTCAGGTCATGATCTCAGGGCCCTGGGATCGAGTCCCACATCGGGCTCTCTGCTCAGCGGGGAGCCTGCTTTCCCTCTCTCTCTGCCTCTCTGCCTACTTCTGATTTCTCTCTCTCTGTCAAATAAATAAATAAAAATCTTACAAAAAAAAATAAGTAATCTTCTGTCTGATTAACTACAAGTCACAACTTTGCCACAAAAAAAGAAACATCTTTCAGAAAAAGCTGCTACCAAAGTAAAAGTGCCAAGCTGATTCACTGATTCCAGGGTATTCCTCCACTATATCTCTATTTAAGAATGTTCAAAGAATTTCCTGCCCACAAACACCTTTGTCTCTGAAGGTAACTTCTCACATATAATGAAGATGCCGTCCCCGAAGTAAAATATCCTGGCCCGCAAAACTTAAAACAGCATCTGCTATGTAAATAGTACTTCTGAACTAGATGGTCCTGATGTTCACATCTTAATTATAACAAAGGGTAAATCCCAAATTTTCTTTACTAAATGTGAACAACTTGTAAGAACAAGAATATTTTTTTTTCACTTGGCTAATATGCTCATGTATGTCTTTGGAATTTTCCAAAAGTATGTTTGGGTAATATTTCTAACTTGTCTGTATTTTGCAAATTGCTTTTTTCTACTTGTCTATATTTTCCAAATTGTCTATGATGAATAAAATGGACAAAATTGAAATAATTCCTTTAATTAAAAAACTATACTCACACTCATCATGCACCATATCCCCACTACCAACACCACCACACACATATACAATGACAAAAGAGAAGTTCAAAATACAGGGGAACTTGAGTGAGCAAAGATAATAATTTGTAATGCCAAATAAAATACAGGTTTCCTCTGTTAGCTGAAAGTACAGTGTTCCCATGAAACGTTTTGTAAGTCAAAATGGCAAGTAAGGGGAAAATCCCATTTGGATTTCTTTAGGTTTACAAAAACACATTGATTATAAAGTAAAAGAAAACCTTATTGCCTAGTTAATTTTTACTCTCTCCAGCTACCACCACTAAATGAAGATGACTGCAGATATACTATTTTTTTTAAGGATTTTATTTATTTATTTGGCAAAGAGAGAGAGAGATCACAAGTAGGCAGAGAGGCAGGCAGAGAGAGAGGAGGAAGCTGGCTCCCTGCCAAGCAGAGAGTCTGATGCAGGGCTCGATCCCAGAACCCTGGGATCATGATCCGAGCAAAGGCAGAGGCTTAACCCACTGAGCCACCCAGGCGCCCCATGCAGATATACTATTTTGGAAGCAGGGAACTGATGCTGAAGAAAGATTACATCAAACCTTTAGTAGTGGGAAAACCTAATGTAATTAGTTCTGTTATTCTGGTATTCCTCAGAGCAGATGAAATGTTAGATTTATCTTCTTTGAATGAATAACAACTACATGAATGCTGAATTATGAAAATAAAGTAAGAATGTTCTTCTAATTTGGTTTTAATTTTATCTTCAACTTTATTTCCTAAGTAGATTCCTTTATTACATGTGTTCAGGTGACTGCTTATCATGAAATTTTATTAGATTTGATAGAGAAACTTCAACAGTTGCTGAGATTACAAAGTTGCTATATCTGGCTGACTCAGTTGTATTCAGCTGCATAATTAAAAAGTAAAAATCTCCTGTGAGATTATACTAACTGTTCAAAGAAAAGAAACAACAGCCACCTCTTTTCACAGGACTTTTGCTCTTCTTTCTTCCTGGTTCTTGCTCTGTATTTCCATCAGAGGAAGGGACTGGAAGAAGAATACATATTTAAAGGAAAATATAAGCATATGTAATTTATTCAGGAAGTCTTCTCTCATATAGAGGCACCCAGCCTATGTGTTTCAAGAATTATAAGAGCAGGAGTGAGTGAGAATAAGGATAGATTATTCAGCAGAGAATAATTCAGGCAACAGTAGAGGCTGGAACTAGGTTAGGCTTCCAACATTCAATTCACCTAACAAACTGTTGGACCTCTGGGATTTCTTAAAAACTCAGAAGAGGGGGCGCCTGGGTGCCTCAGTGGGTTAAACCTCTGCTTTCGGCCTGCCTCTCTGCCTACTTGTGATCTCTCTCTCTGTGTCAGATAAATAAATAAAATCTTAAAAAAAAAAAAAAACTCAGAAGAGTTCAGATTCAGAACACCTTAGCTCTGGAAGGAATCTTATCTTAATTCACCTTAGAGAAAAAGTCAAAGCAATGCCAGTTTTAGAAATAGAGTGAAACTAAGAAAAAATTGTTTTTCCCCCATAACACGGTAGAATAAAGTTTCCAAATGCTGGTCCACAGTTCTTTAAAAATCTTTACTTACCCAACACTTCTACTCTGTCCTACAGCTCCAGTTCAGGTCCTCTTATCTCACTTGTGATTTACTGTAACAACCTCAAGACAGATCTCTTGATTTTGGTCTCTGATCCCTCAACCAGAACTCAACTGTGTTAGTCCTTCATTTTCCAGATTTTCCCTAAATGCAAGTTCCCTCAAGGAAAGGGACCACATCTTATATTTCTCCTGTATCCCCAACAAAAGCAAGTACAATAATAGCTAATAATATACATTAAATAATTAAATACTACTCAACAGGCACTATTCTAAAAGTTTTACATGTATTAATTCATTTAATCCTTATAATAACCCAATGAGGTAAATACTATTATAATTCCTATTTTATAGACAAGACTTACCCAAGGCCACATGACTAGAAATGATGGGGTAGAATGAGGGATTTGTAGCCAAGTAATTTAAAATATAGAGCCTGTATTCCTCTATCTTTCCTGATGGGGATTGTGGGGAGGAGGGTTGAATGCATATTAAATTTCTCAATAAGAACTTAGTGTGGGTGGCTGGAAAGCTATTCAGAATTTAATATACTTTAAAAAGACAGTCCTTAAGCATGGCTGAGCTGTGTTTTATACATGCTGCCATCCCTCTATTTATGGTTGGCAACATAATCATTCCTCACACCTGAAGTAAGGAACTTTTGTACCCTCATAAAAATGGACATAATCGTGGTTGCTATCTATGGTAGGCTAAAAAATGGCCCCCTCAAAATACTCTTGTCAAATCCATGGGACTAATGAATGTCACCTTATTTTTTAAAAAGGTGTCTCTACAGTATGAATTAACTTAAAGAATAGAGATGAGATCATTTTGGAGATCTGTGTGGGTCCTATTTCCTTATAAGAAACACACAGGGAACAGATAAAAAAGGAGGAGGTAATGTGACTGGAGTGATGGACCCATAAGTCAAGGGAGAGATTGGAGGCAGGGATTGGAGTGATGGACCCATAAGTCAAGGGATGCCTGGAATCACCAAAAGTTTGAAGAGGCAAGGAACAGAGCCTCCTGATGAGCTTGCAAATGAAACAGGCTCTTGACAACACCTTGATTTTTAACTTCTGGCCTCTAGAACTATGAGAGAATAAATTTCTATTTCTTTATGCAATCATGTTTGTGAGAGTTTGTTATTGGAGTCACAGGATACTACTACATCATCCATCTGCTATCTGTAATAAACTATACACATGACTGGAATAGGAAGAGTGTTTTTTTATCTCTAGAGTCTTCACTCTTTCAATTTAGTGTAGTACCTAAAAAGCATGAGTATAATGGCAATAATATTTGAAAATAAAGAATTGAAATGGAACAAACACATGGTCAAGATCATGAAGGAGTAGCAGGCTGAGATGACATCAGGTCTCAGGAGTTCAGTTAGACAGTTATCAAACCATTCCAAACACTGACAAATCCAAGAGGAGATTGAAGAGAAGAAGAGCAGCAATTCTAGAAACAGAAAATCAACCACTCTCTGAAATGTAGGACCCGCAGAGAAGTGAATCCAAAGCAACGGGAAGATAGACCACAGGGGGAGGGGTCAGCTCCCAGCAAGTGGCAGAGCAACGGAACCCAAAAATATAACTTTTAAAAGTCTGCTCCACTAAGGGACATCTCTCCAGAGGCTAAGCGGGGGTAGAGCCCTCATGGGGACAGCATGGTCTCAGATCCCATGGGGTCAGAGAAGGATCGGGTGTCTGAGTGTAGCAGAGATTGCAGGTACTAGTGCAGGGAAGCCAGCTACAGAGACGGAGGCAAGGAGTGAGGTCTCAGATTGGGGTTACCTTAAACTGGGATCTTTGGCATAGTCAGGACACTGCTCTTTAAGCAGGGACCCCACAAGTGGCAGATCTGGGGACACCCCCCTGGAAGATAAGAGCAGCAGCAATCTGCTGGGTTTGGAGACTCCAAACAGGGCTGTGTGAAAGAGATAGAAACACTTGGTCACAGGCCAGGTAAGCTTGGAGCGCGGCCAGAGACCAGGGAGATGGGAGTGAATGAGCGCTTTTCTCCGAGGGTGCACTGAGGAGTGGGGCCCTGAGCTCTCACCTCCTCCAAGCCAGACATTGGGAGGCCGCCATTTTCATTCTGGTCCTCCAGAGCTCTACAGAAAGCATTCAGGGAACAAAAGCTCCCAAGAGCAAACCCGAGCAGATTACTTAGCCTGGCTCCTGGCAAGGAGGGTGCAATTCCACCTTGGGCAAAGACACTTGAGAATCACTACAACAGGCCTCTCCCCCAGAAGATCAGCAAGAACATCCAGCCAAGACCAAACTCACTGATCAAGGAGAACAGCGGAATACCAAAGGAGAGGAAAGCAAAGCATGGAATTCATGGCTTTCTCCCCATGATTCATTATTCTTGCAAAGTTAATTCTTTTTTTTTTTTAATTTTTTCCTATTCTAATTTTTTTATCTTTTCATCTTTCCTCTTTTAACATTTTTTAACTAGTTTATCTTAACAGTACTTTTCCAAAAAATATTTTTTGAACCTTTATTATTATAGTCATATTTTCTCCTTCATTGTATCTAACTTTATGTTTTATATACATACATGGTTTTTACTTCTAAAATATTTTGGGATACAACTTCTTCTAATAGATCAAAATATACCCTAAATCTAGCACAGGGCTTTGTTCTAGTCTCCAGCCAGAGCAAATTCTCTCCATTTTCTTTTTCTTTCTTTTCCCAACCAACTTATCTTATCAACTCCTTCTTTAGAATTTTTTTTAAATTTTCATCTTTACAGCCATATTCCATCCCTTCATCATGTTTACCCTTATTTTTGTATATATATGTAAGTTTTTATTTCTTTAAAATTTTGGGAGGTAGTTTTTTCTAAGAGACCAAAATACATCCAAAATCAGGTGGGTGGCTCTGTTCTATTCACCAGTCTAATATAAATACATATATATATTTAAATTTCTTTTTAAAATTTTTTGAACTTCTATTTACCCCCTTTCTTCTCACCATGATTTCAGGTCTCTTCTGAGTTGGTTAACACAGAATTTTCTGGGATCTTTGCCACCCTTTTACTATTTTATTCTCTCATTCATATATTCTTATCAGGATAAAATGACAAGGCAGAAAAACTCATCATGAAAAAAAGAACAAGAGGCAGTACCAAAAGCTAGGGACCTAATCAATACAGACATTGGTAATATGTCAGATCCAGAGTTCAGAATGACAATTCTCAAGGTGCTAGCTAGACTCAAAAAAGGCATGGAAGATATTAGAGAAACCCTGTCTGCAGAAATAAAAGCCTTTCCTAGAGAAATAAAAGAACTAAAATCTAACCAAGCTGAAAAAAAAAAAAAAAACTATTAATGAGGTACAATAAAAAATGGAGGTTCAGGGCACCTGGGTGGCTGAGCAGGTTAAAGCCTCTGCCTTCGGCTCAGGTCATGATCTCAGGGTCCTGGGATCGAGCCCCACATCAGGCTCTCTGCTCAGCAGGGAGCCTGCTTCCCCTCTCTGCCTAATTATGATATCTAATAAATAAATAAAATAAATAAATAAATAAATAAATAAATAAATAAAATCTTTTTTAAAAAATGGAGGCTCTTACTGAGAGGATAGATGAGGCAGAACAGAGAATTGGTGATATAGAAGACCACATGATGGAGAATAAAGAAGCTGAGCAAAAGAGAGACAAACAACTACTGAACCACAAGGGAAGAATTCAAAAGATAAGTGAGACCATAAGACAAGACAATATTAGACTAATTGGGATTCCAGAAGAAGAAGAAGGGGGGGCGGGGCAGAAGGTATATTGGAGGGAATTACTGTAGAGAATTTCCCTAACATGGCAAAGGGAACAAGGATCAAAATCCAAGAGGAGCGGAGAACCCCCTCAAAATCAATTAAAATAGGTCCACAACCCATCATCTAATAGTAAACCTTACAAGTCTTAGCGACAAAGAGAAAATCCTGAAAGCAGCCCAGGACAAGAAGTCTGTAACATACAATGGTAAAAATATTAGATTGGCAGCAGCCTTATCCACAGAGACCTGGCAGGCCAGAAGGAACTGGCATGATATATTCAGAACACTAAATAAGAAAAACATGCAGCCAAAAATACTATATCCAGCTAGGCTATCATTGAAAATAGAAGGAGAGATAAAAAGCTTCCAGGACAAACAAAAACTAAATGAATTTGTAAACACCAAACCAGCTCTACAGGAAATATTCAAAGGGGTCCTCTAAACAAAGAGAGAGGCTAAAAATAGTAGACCAGAAAGGAACAGAGACAATAAACAGTAACAGTCACCTTACAGGCAATACAATGACACTAAATTCATACCTTTCAATAGTTACCCTGAATGTAAAAGGGCTAAATGCCCAAATCAAAAAACACAGGGTATCAGAATGGATAAAAAACAAAACCCATCAATATGCTGTCTACAAGCATACTCATTTTAGACCCAAAGACACCCCCAGATTTAAAGTGAGGGGGTGCAAAACAATTAACCATGCTAATGGACATCAAAAGAAAGCTGGGGTGGCAATCCTTATATCAGATCAATTAGATTTTAAGCCCAAGAATATAATAAGAGATGAGGAAGGACACTATATCATACTCAAAGGGTCTGTCCAACAAGATCTAATAATTTTAAATATCTAGACCCCTAACATGGGAGCAGCCAACTACATAAATCAATAACAAAATCAAAGAAACACATCAACAATAATACAATAGTAGGGGATTACTGAAATGGACAGATCATCCAAGCAAAAGATTAACAAGGAAATAAAGGCCTTAAATGACACACTGGACCAGATAGACTTCACAGATACATACAGAATATTCCATTCCAAAGCAACAGAATACACATTCTTCTCTAGTACACATGGAACACTCTCCAGAATGGATCACATCCTGGCTCACAAATCAGGTCTCAACTGGTACCAAAAGATTCGGATCATTCCCTGCATATTTTCAGACCACAATGCTCTGAAGCTAGAACTCAATTACAAGAGGAAAGTTGGAAAGAACCCAAATACATGGAGGCTAAAGAGCATCCTACTAAGGAATGAATGGGTCAACCAGGAAATTAAAGAAGAATTGAAAAAATTCATGGAAACAAATGATAATGAAAACACAACTATTCATAATCTTTGGGATGCAGCAAAGGGGGTCCTAAGAGAAGAGTGTATAATAATACTAGCCTTTCTCAAGAAATAAGAAACGTGGCAAATATACAACCTTACCTGACACCTAGAGGAGCTGGAGAAAGAACAACAAAGAAAGCCTAAGCGCAGCAGAAAAAGAGAAATAATAAAGATCAGAGCAGAAATCAATGAAATAGAAACCAAAAGAACAGTAGAACAGATCAATAAAAGTAGGAGCTTGTTCTTTGAAAGAATTAATAAGATTGATAAACCCCTGGCCAGACTTATAAAAAAAGAAAAGAGAAAGGACCCAAATAAATAAAATCATGAATGAAAGAGGAGAGATCACAACCAACACCAAAGAAATACAAGCAATTATAAGAACATATTATGAGCAACTATACACCAGCAAATTTGACAATCTGGAAGAAATGGATGCATTCTTAGAGATGTATAAACTACCACAACTGAACCAGAAAGAAAGAGAAAACCTGAACAGACACATAACCAGTAAGGAGATTGAAGCAGTCATCAAAAATCTCCCAACAAACAAGAGCTCAGGGCCAGATGGTTTCCCAGGAGAATTCTACCAAACATTTAAAGAGGAATTAACACCTATTCTCTTGAAACTGTTCCAAAAAAATAGAAATGGAAGGAAAACTTCCAAACTTATTTTATGAGGCCAGCATTACCTTGATCCCAAAACCAGGCAAAGACCCCATCAATAAAAAGAATTACAGACCAGTATCTTTGATGAACACAGATGAGAAAATTCTCACCAAAATACTAGCCAATAGGATCCAAGAGTACATTAAAAGGATTATTCACCACGACCAAGTGGGATTTATTCCAGGCCTGCAAGGCTGGTTCAACACCTGCAAATCAATCAATGTGATACAATACATTAATAAAAGAAAGAACAAGAACTGTATGATACTCTCAATAGATGCTGAAAAAGCATTTGACAAAGTACAGCAACCATTCTTGATCAAAACTCTTCAAAGTGTAGGGATAGAGAGTACATATCTCAGTATCATCAAAGCCATCTATGAAAATCCCACCGTGAATACCATTCTCCCTGGAGAAAAACTGAGAGCTTTTCCACTAAGGTCAGGAACATGGCAGGGATGTCCATTATCACCACTGCTCTTCGACATAGTACTAGAAGTCCTAGCCTCAGCAATCAGACAACAAAAAGAAATTAAAGGCATCCAAATCGGCAAAGAAGAAGTCAAACCATCACTCCTTGCAGATGATATGATGCATTATGTGAAAACCCAAAAGACTCCACTCCAAATCTGCTAGAACGTGTACAGGAATTCAGTAAAGTATCAGGATATAAAATCAATGCACAGAAATCGGTTGCATTTCTTTACACCAACAACAAGACAGAAGAAAGAGAAATTAAGGAGTCAATCCCATTTACAATTGCACCCCAAACCATGACATACCTAGGAATAAACCTAACCAAAGAGGCAAAGTATCTGTACTCAGAAAACTATAAAGTACTCATGAAAGAAATTGAGGAAGACACAAAGAAATGAAAAAGCATTCCATGCTCATGGATTGGAAGAACAAATATTATGAAAATGTCTATGCTACCTAAAGCAAGCTACACGTTTAATTCAATCCTATCAAAATACCATCCAGGGGCGCCTGGGTGGCTCAGTGGGTTACAGCCTCTGCCTCTGCCCTCAGGTCATGATCTCAGGGTCCTAGGATCGAGCCCTGCATCGGGCTCTCTGCTCAGCAGGGAGCCAGCTTCCCCCTCTCTCTCTGCCTGCCTCTCTGCCTACTTGTGATCTCTCTCTGTCAAATAAATAAATAAAAATCTTAAAAAAAAAAAAAGACCATCCCTTTTTTTTTTCAAAGAAATGCATCCTTTTTTTTTTTTTTCAAAGAAATGGAACAAATAATCCTAAAATTTATATGGAAGCAGAAAAGACCTCAAATAGCCAGAGGAATGTTGGAAAAGAAAGCCAAAGTTGGTGGCATCACAATTCCAGACTTCAAGCTCTATTACAAAGCTGTCATCATCAAGACAGTATGGTACTGGCACAAAAACAGACACATAGATCAATGGAACAGAATAGAGAGCCCAGAAATAGACCCTCAACTCTATGGTCAACTCATCTTCGACAAAGCAGGAAAGAATGTCCAATGGAAAAAAAGACAGTCTCTTCAACAAATGGTGTTGGGAAAATTGGACAGCCAATGCAGAAAAATGAAACTGGACCATTTCCTTACACCACACACAAAAATAGACTCCAAATGGATGAAAGACCTCAGGGTGAGAAAGGAATCCGTCAAAATCCTTGAGCGGAACACAGGCAGCAACTTCTTCCTAGAAACACTGCCAAAGGCAAGGGAAGCAAGGGCAAAAGTGAACTACTGGGACTTCAAGATCAAAAGCTTTTGCTCAGCAAAGGAAACAGTCTGCAAAACCAAAAGGCAACTGACAGAATGGGAGAAGATATTCGCAAAGGACATATCAGATAAAGGGCTAGTATACAAAACCTATAAAGAACTTATCAAACTCAACACCCAAAGAACAAATAATCCAATCAAGAAATGGGCACAGGACATGAACAGACATTTCTGCAAAGAAGACATCCAGATGGTCAACAGACCCATGAAAAAGTGCTCCACATCATTCAGCATCAGGAAAATACAAATCAAAACCACAATGAGATACCACCTCAAGCCAGTCAGAATGGCTAAAATTAACAAGTCAAGAAATGACAGATGTTGGCGAGGATGTGGAGAAAGGGGAACCATCCTACACTGTTGGTGGGAATGCAAGCTGGTGCAGCCACTCTGGAAAAAAGCATAGAGTTTCCTCAAAAAGTTGAAAATAGGGGCTCCTGGGTGGCTCAGTGGGTTAAGCCTCTGCCTTCGGCTCGGGTCATGATCTCAGGGTCCTGGGATCGAGCCCCGCATCAGGCTCGCTGCTCGGTGGGGAGCCTACTACCTCCTCTCTCTCTGCTTGCTTCTCTGCCTACTTGTGATCTCTCTCTCTCTCTCTGTCAACTAAATAAATAAAATCCTAAAAAAAAAAAAAAGTTTAAAATAGAGCTACCCTATGACCCAGCAATTTCACTACTGGGTATTTACCCTAAATATACAAATGTAGTGATCCGAAGGGCACATGCACCCAAATGTTTATGGCAGCAATGTCCACAATAGCCAACCTATGGAAAGAACCTAGATGTCCATCAACAGATGAATGGATAAAGAAGATATGGTGTATATATACAATGGAATACTATGCAGCCAAAAAGCCAAAAGCCCAAAAAGCCAAAAAGCCCAAAAGCCAAAAGAAATGAAATCTTGCCATTTGCAATGACGTGGATGGAATTAGAGGGTATTATGCTGAGAGGAATAAGTCAATCAGAGAAAGACAATTATCATATGATCTCCCTGATATGCGGAATTTGAGAGGCAACATCAGAGGTTTGGGGAGTAGGGAAGGAAAAAATGAAACAAGATGGGATCAGGAGGGAGACAAACTGTAAGAGACTCTTAATCTCACAAAACAAACTGAGGGTTAGGAATAGGGTGGTTGGGTTATGGACATTGGGGAGGGTATGTGCTATGGTGAGTGCTGTGACGTGTGTAAGCCTGGCAATTCACAGACCTGTACCCCCTTGGGCTAATAATACATTATATGTTAATTTTTTTAAAAAAGCATTGAAATGGATAACAGGAGGGATTCTTTACTACATAAAAATTGTGATCTTGGCATTTAATCCATTCATTCAATAATCATACACTGGAGACTTACTATTGTGCTAGGCAGTGAGCTAGGCAATCGGCAGTCAACTATGTGGGCAACAAACATGATCTCTGCCCACATGTCATTCTGAATGATTTACTGTATTATCTTGTAATTAATACTTCAAGAGTGTAAGAACAGGATTCATCGTAAATTCATAGGACAGACAGTTAACTCAAAGGTGGTAGAGTCTGGGAATTAAGTCACTTAACCTCTCTGAGATTTCATTACAGAACATATAATAAATAGCAGAGGTGAGATAAATACTGTCTGCCTTAGAGAACTGTTGTGTTTTCATTAAAAATAGGTTCTTTGTAATGATATTATATATGTTCTATAAAATGCTTATATGTACCCAGCATTAAACTAGGCATTTAAAAAAATTTCTTTTTGAGTATAGTTGACACACAATGTTACATTAATTTCACGTGTACAACATAGTGAATCAATAAGTTTATACATAATGCTATGTTCATCAGAAGTGTAGCTAACATCTGTCCCCATACATCACTACCACAGTACTATTGACCATATTCCTCATGCTGTTGTGCTATGATTTTATATAAATTACCTCATTTAATTCTCACAACATACAAATTACTTATCTGTATAAATTATATATTAATTATATGTGAAATACATATTTCTTAAATTTCATATTTATAAACACATATTTCATATATTTATAGGATATAAGAAGTAATATACTATTACTTCACCAGTTTTACAAATAGAGAAACAGATTTAGGGACAATAAATATCATGTTTTAATCTATACAGCTAGTAAAAGACAGGGCCAGCATTTAACCAGGCTTAATTCCAAAGCCTGAGGTTTTAACCACTACATCATACCTATTAGCTGAATGTTAAAAATTGAAAATATTGTTAGACAAAGCCTTCAATAAATATTTGCTAAACAAACATGTATCCTTGAGCAGCATAAAAGATAAAGGAAAAGCTATACAGTCTCAAAGAAATCACCTTCCACCAGCAGGCCCTCAAAAAACAAACAAAAAAGAGGTGTTCTGTTGTACCAACGAAAGTGGCAAAAATAACCTGCCAATCTGGTGCTGTTTTAGCACAGCTGCATTTGACTCGCCAGTGGCTTGTTCTGTGATTTGAAAATAATCACTTTATTTACTTCAGCTTCTGTTTGTCTAACGGAAACCGATAACAAATTCAAAGTTTTCCTTTATAAGGCTACTCTGAGAAATACACAGTAATCAAGTACATGGTAACTTTTAAGATGTTACCTTGTTCTTCCTAATTTATTCACAGCATTTTAAAAGTCCTGAAAGTTGCAATGCATAAAAAACTGGTTTTTAATAAATCCAATTATAACTGATCCTTTTTTTGCTGATTCTGTATGTGCAAATTCACTCACTTGCTTAAAAATTTATTTGTAACCTTCAACTTGATACTCATGGAGCTACTCTCTTGGTCATTCATAGATACGTGTAAAAGGACAAAAAAACAACAACAACAACAACAAAAACAAAACTGATCTCCAACTCACATGTTCCCAACTGAGGCCAAGCAAGGTGATATCTTCTTGCTTTGTTTTTTAAACCATAAAACAAGTATGCTTTTCCTAGCCTATTTTATGCTACATTTTTCACATTTTTGTGCCTTTTGTTGGTGATTTTACCATTTAAAATAACCCCCAAGCATAGTGCTGATGTGCTCTCTAGGATTCCCAAGCACAGGAATGCTTGATGTGCTTTTCAGGGGAAATATGTGATAATAGATGATATTCCTTCAGGTGTGAGTTCTAGTGCTATTGGCCTTGAATTCAGTGACAATGAATCAGTAACGGAGTACCTCCAGGAAAGGGGGGACACTCCAAATAAAGGTAAAATAACATCTATGTGTGGCAAAGCTATGGAAAAGATGGAAAAACAGCTAATTCTGTGGACTCATGATATGATGACCAAATTAAAAAGAAGACAGCACTGTTGTGAGCTGAAAGCCAAAGAAATTTGCAATCACATTATCTAGGGTCAGGAAGACATTACACTCTTCTCAACTACAACAACATAACTACTATGGTAGTTCATTAAAAAGGAAACAACAAGTAGAAAAGAAAGAAATCCTTTCTAATTGATATACTCTTTCAAACACCCTCTCTATTTTCTGAAAAACTGTTTAAGCAACAAAAGGAGAAATGTCTACAGAAGGAATTTATAAGACAAAGAAAAAAAGGGAAACCACATTGGATTGACCTCAGAATAAAGAAAGTCACTCCAAACTTGAAGAGACAAGATATCTATTTTTCGTGGCTTAATTAAAATGGAATGTGTTACCTTCTGTGTAATTATTACTACAAGTGTCTTCACTTTGCTGCTTCTCCATAAGAAATCAACCCACTATACTGAAAAGCAGGACATTTATAGTCAGAGAGATCTTCCATATGAATACCTATTACCTTCCAACCTACATGCCTATGAACAACTCAACATTTCTTAGCCTCATCTCTAAAAAGAGGAAATAGTATCACACAGTTTGCTTGAAGAATTAAGTGAGATAATTGATGGTAAGCATTTAGCACGTCATAGAGAGTTAGTAATGTCAATAAATTATTGCTTTTATTATTTTTTATTCCTATTGTCAAAATGATGGAATATGGAAATTTCATATGGCTGAACCTAATATTGTACAGCCCAATGTTTAGTATTAAATAAACAGTGAAAATAATATTTTTGTCTAGTAACTACATATTCTGGCTGACAAGTCAAAATGTTTTCCCTCTATGGCTCAATCTCTGCTGTGGTTTGACTGCTAATTTTGGAGTATGATGGGATATTTATAGTTAGAAGCTTTCCCAATTCTGGCAATTTCAGTAGCTATCCCTTGAGAAATCATTAGCCAAAGAAGACAATACGTTTATTTTAGGTGGCAACATTCCAATATATTGAGTATATGAAATACTGAGAGAAAAAGTCAAGCATACCAGGCACCAGACATCTCATGTAGAATCAAATCCACATTTATATAACCTGGTTTAGATAAAATATTACTAGTCAAATAATCAGATTCTCACACTGCCTAAGTTACTCCCTGTTTTCTTCGGCAACTTAACTTCTTCATGCTCTCCAATCTGCTCTTTCATCCCCCAAATTATTTTCCTTAGATAGTTCTTAATCCCTGTCCCCAAAGTTCCTTTCCACTTTTCCTATTCCCTGATGTCTGAATCAGTGTGACATAAATGGAAAGAACATGAACTTGGAAAATAAAATACTCAGTTTAACTCTGGCTTAATCAGATGCTAATAAGTCCCTTAATATCCTCATCTGAAAAATGAGGCTCATACCTTCACAGGGTTAGTGTAAGAGTCTTTGAATAACATTTATGAAATGTTATTATAGCATTCAATTCAATTCACTGATGGGTACAAGAAATGTTCGTTCTTCCTGTTTCCTCTCACTCTGGTTCCATGAGGAGATCCAAACGGTCTGGATAAAAGAACTCCAGACTATTGAAAGTTTAAAACTCCATTTCCAATACTGACACCTACTTCTTGTCCAATATTGTCACCTGCCTGATGACTCTTTCTTACCCCTACACCCTTCTCCCCACCCCCTGCCAATATATCTAAAACCAGTTTGCCCTCCTGAATGCCTTGTGTCTGTAGCTATTATTATTTCTCCCTTACTCTTCTTAAAAAAAAAAAAAAAAAGTCAATCCTATCCTTTAATTCATACATTCTTTCCCATTTTCCCTAATATCTCCTTAACTAATACCTGACTTCCAGATTAAACAACACCCTTCTTACTGGCCTCATTAACTCAGTACTAATCTTAAATCACTGCTTCCAAATTAAAACTGTAAGAAAATGCCTCTTCTGTCCTTTCTTTCCCCTCAAAAACTAGGTTTTGTTTCATCTTGATCACTATGTTTCAAAATATTTTTAGAGGAAATATGTTCAGCCCCCATCAGAAATTCACAGCTAAAAAGTCATCTGTTATAAGAGATTAAAGAGATAAAAAGTCACCTCTGATACAAAAGAAAGTCAAGAATTCGGGGAAAGAGCTTTTAAGCATCTAAAAAGAGATACGGCTTTCTAAAGTCAGAGTTGCAAAAAACCAACCAAGCAAAGGCCATGATAATGTTATGGTAAAGAAAGTTCACTATGCATTCCAGATAAGATTCTAGTCCTAATAAAAAATCAATTAGGGATAGGTAACTTGAAGTTACAGTTCTATACTATTCCATTTTAATCCAAAATATATTTCACTTAGTTATTTACCTCTAATACACCAAAAACTGTTATATTTTAATAGTTAATCATTTAAAGGGAGGAAAATCTAAGTCTAGAGTCTGGATTATGTGGCTGATCACTTGAATTACTTGCTTGTAAAGAAACCATGAAGGATAGGGGCGCCTGGTTGGCTCAGTGGGTTAAAGCCTCTGTCAACTCAGGTCATGATCTCAGGGTCCTGGGATTGAGCCCCGCAGCATTGGGCTCTCTGCTCAGCAGGGAGCCTGCTTCCCTTCCTCTATCTCTGCCTGCCTCTCTGCCTACTTGTGATCTGTCAAATAAATAAAATCTTTAAAAAAAAAAAAGAAAGAAAGAAACCATGAAGGACAGTTGCCAAATTGTTGGGAACCACTTTGTTGCTGCCCTTGAGGTAAATCACTCAAATTCTTTGAGACTTGTTTCCACTCAAGTGGTATTCTTACAACCAGTATTTACTGGCTCCTACAGATGCCAGATAATGTGCTAAACAATGGTTCTTGCCATGAAAGCACTTATAGCATCATGGTAGTTAAGTAGTTGAGACAACATATTGAATGTGTCTTTCAGCTCAAAACCTAAGTAAAATCTGTTCATCTATATTCTAAAATAAAGCAAGCTTCTGGGGGTCCAGCAATAGGAACACTGGAGAGATCATAAGCTTCCATGGGATGTGCCTAATGGATTCTGCCCTGGTGGCAGGAAAGATATTCCATTCTTCTAAAACCCGCAATCACTTCACATTATTTACACATACAAGTAAAACACCTGAGCTTGTTCTTCAGAACTTTTCACAATATACCTCCACATAACTTTCTACATTTTGTCCTACCATTTCCCAACTCAAACCCAATGCCCCACTCATACTGGTCTACAACTATCTCTAGAATCTCTACTGATCATTCGTATTTCCATCTCAACTTTTTTCCTTATACCGTTTCCCTAACATGGAATGACCTTCCTAGACATTATTTATCAAATGTGTACCCATTTTTCAAACATCTAATTCACTCATTCATTCATTCAAAATTTAGTGTCTATACCATGGAGGCTCTGGGAATACAACACAGAGCAAAACAGTCCCTTACATTCAAGTACAAAATGGCAGGCACTAAGGGCATAAACAAAGAAATACAAAATGTAGAGAGAAATAAGGCAGAGGAAAGGAGCTACAGAGTGTTGAGGTCAGAGTGGGGATTTGTATTCTATGTAGGTAGCTAGGAAAAGTCTTTCTGACATTTGAACAAAGACTGAAAGGAAGTGAAAGACAAGCCCACAGTCATCTGCAGAAAGAAGTCTGCAAACAGAAAAAGAGCTAATGCTCTCCTTTTAATTTTCTGAAGAATCTCCACACTGTTACCCTATGACCCAGCAACTGTACTACTGAGTATACAGTACTCAGTACAAAGATACAGATGTAGTAAAAAGAAGGGCCACATGCACCCCAATGTTCGTAGCAGCAATGTCCACAATAGCCAAACTGAAAAGAGCAGAGATGCCCTTCAATAAACAAATAGATAAAGAAGATATGGTCCATATATACAATGGAATATTACTCAGCCATCGAAAAGGATGAATACCCAACTTTTGCATCAACATGGATGGGACTGGAGGAGAATATGCTGAGTGAAATAAGTCAAGCAGAGAAAGTCAATTAGCATAGTTTCACTTACTTGTGGAACATAAGGAATAACATGGAGGACATTAGGAGAAGGAAAGGAAAAGGGAATTGGGGGAAATCAGAGCAGAAGACGAACCATGAGAGACAGTGGACTCTGAGAAACAATCTGAGTGTTTTATAGTGAAGGGCGGGTGGGGAGATGGGTGAGCCTGGTGGTGGGAATTAAGGAGGGCAGGTATTGCATGGACGACTGAGTGTTGTACATAAACAATGAATCTTGGAACACTGCATCAAAAACTAATGATGTATTTTATGACTAACATAACACAATAAAAAAAAATATATATATATATATATAAAGACAAAAAGACAAAAAGAGCTAATGCAAAAACCTTTACGTAAGAACATACTCTACATTTTCGAGGAAGAGCAAGGAGGCCAGTGAAAGTTACAAATGGGAGAGCAGGAGAAAGGTCAGAGAGGGGGCAACCAGTGGGAGTTGCAGTGGAAGGTGGATGGCAGACCACAGAACCTTGTAGGCCACTGTAAGAACTGTGGCTTTAATCTGAGAGACATAGGACGCCAATGGGAAGTTTTGAGCAGAAGAGTTGAATGGTCTGACTTAGGCTTAAAGGACCCATGTCTGTATGCCAATGAAAGTAAAAGATGGGTGGGGGGAGGGCTGTAGTGTTGTAGGTTTTGAGGAGAGAAGAGAAAGTGAGGAGAGTAGGAGAGTGAATAGACAAGAAAAACAGTAAGATTGCAGAAAATCACCAAGACCTATTGAAAGTCATTGAAAGTCATGAAATTAAGGTTTAGTTAGTGAGAAATTAAATATTTAGTTAGTGAGATGGTATGTTTTTCTCTAGCCACATAAAACTGCTTCAGAACAGTCCTGAAGTACGTTGTACCCAGACAAATCCACTCTCTCCAAAACTCTCCCTGACCACTACAGGTTTCAACCACATCTTTATTTCATCAGTTCCACAAATATTTCCTAAAGACATATAGCACTGACTCCTTTCCACTCATGTATAGATAGATGAACCAATTGCATCTTTTATCAACTGCTTCTTTTAACTTTATCTTATCTCTCCAACCAGATTTTAACTTCCTTGAAACAGAGACAGTATGTTAGTGAATATTCCTAAATACAGGATAAACTCATATGCAAAGCAAGCTTCCTTCTTAAAAATAAATGTGAAAGATGATAAAAATATATTTTACTATGTAAAATATTTAATTGTTCTCTTGGGCTTTGGAGAACTAGAATAGTCCCTTTCCCCTTTTGTTTTCTGTCTTCTTTAGAACAATTCTGTAATTTAAGTAGTAGTTTTTTCATAGTAACAGGTTTCTTTTTTAAAAATACAACTTCTTAAGTAATAACTCTCTAGAAGGGCCAAAACAAGATATTTTAAAACAGAAAATGTTAATGTATTCCAGAACACAGGCATGAGATTATGTTGCTGCCAATCATTTACTGGGGAGATCTAAGGGGAAGCTGAGGCAATGAAGGTTTTATTTCCAGGCCACAGCCCAGCTCTGTGCTGAATCACTGAAGACAATAAGATAGAATTCAATTAATTCAATTTTCAGTGAGCACCTTATATGGCAAAACAGTGTGTTAGATTGTGGAGGAAATAATGAAGAATAAGAAAAGCCTTGCAGGGGCACCTGGGTGGCTCAGTGGGTGAAGCCTCTGCCTTTGGCTTGGGTCATGGTCTCAGGGTCCTGGGATCGAGCCCCACATCCGGCTCTCTGCTGAGCAGGGAGCCTGCTTCCCCCTCTCTCTCTATCTGCCTCTCTGCCTACTTGTGATCTCTGTCAAATAAATAAATAAAATCTTTTAAAAAGGAAAAGAAAAGCCTTGCAGTTGAGAAACCTATTATGCAAGACAGAATATACAAACAAGAGTAGAATGATGCCTGTAAATGAGGGCCAAAGTACTAAAGGAGAGTAACATCCCTCTTTCTTATGATAGTCAAGTGTGAAGTAAATTAAAGTATGATACAGGAGTCAAAATGTCTTCATATAGTACTGGTTAAAATCCTGGCTATACTTCTTTACAGCTGTTTGACCTTCAGGCAAATTACTTAACTTCTCTGAACTTTAGTTCACAACAGGAATAATAGTTACAGTAGGAATCACTATAGTTAACCAATATCCAGTTTTCTAGTTCTGGGTACACAGGAGGGCTGTACATTCTTGTCCCCTCTTTGATCTCTCTGAACTCAAGATTTGCCATACAGTTATTCAGCAGTGAAAATTCAGGCTATAAAACTAAACACTGAAATTGTGTGCTAAAATAGAAAAATAGAAGAAATTACAAGGAACACAGAACAGAGACCAACTGCCTGGAAATGTTGGGTAAGGCTTCACAGAATACGTACATTTTGAGCTGAGCCTTAATGAATGAAGAGTCAGAGATGGCTGCATATATAATAACATAAAAATACAATGTCATATTCTGGAAAAGACAAGTTGTTTGGGCATATGCAATACCCTAAAGTTTTACAGCGAGATTTGTTAAAATTGAACATAATTGTCCTCTCAGACATCAACTTCAAAGCTTAGGAATGTCTCTGTCCCCTCCCTGTCACAGGCCAGCTTCCCTAAATAACTTATAGAACTGCCATTCATTAAACCTTTCAAACTTTCCTCTGAATATATTTCTATTTTTATTCTTCACTACCTCTTCAGTTAATAAGTTCCATAAGTTATATAAAAGAGTTCTTCCTTTTATTATGCTCATGTTTTCATGAACAAAAGAAGTTTTAATGATGGTCTTCTATTGCTACAGTCCTGGGATCCAGTGACTAAGAACCATGCTCCTTTTGTCCATACTCTGGGTACTTTGACATTTTCATCATGTTCTCTCTCAGCTTCATGTATCAGTTCTTCCTTTATGAAAGGGTTTTAGGTTTGTTCAGGAATAGGCAAGGAGGAGAAACTGATTTTTTCCCAACATTAGGTAAAGTGGATCTTGATTACTTTAAGTTAATCATAGTAATTCCAATTTTTTCACTAGTGATTGGTTTGGGAATAGACATTGAAATAAAAATGGATTCTACTGTGGGGATTCTGGGAAAGGTTTATTCACTTTCCAAAGATACACCCTGTATATTTGTCCCTAAATACACTGATCACCACCACTTCCTCCTCTTATTCTATTATTTTAGTTGACCCTCCTGATTCCATCATTTTGAAGTATGGTGAACAAATGGTGCTGTAGGTAGAAGGATACCTGTTTTACCCAAGGATAAAATAGTGTTTTCCAGAAAATTATTGATATGCACCTTTTTGTCACAGCAATGACACCAGGAAACAATATTCCATAGTTCTGAATTTCCATGTTTATATCCATATACATTGATGTTAACTGATTTTCTTTCTGTCAGAATGCTACAGAAATTAAGTCTGCAGGCTCTGGAGTCAGACTATTTGGATCAAAATCCAGAATTCATCATTTTCTAATTGTAATATGAACAAATTATTTACCTTCTTTAAACCTTGGGTTCCCCACTGTTAAATGTGGAGATTAATAATCCTACCTCTTAATACTGTTCTGAGAATATAATAAAATAGTGTCTACAAAGTAATAAACAAAGGATCTGCTACATAGTATGCACCCAGGCAAGTATTAGCAATTACCATTGCTTATTATTATTTGGCCCATTTCTGATATATCCTCCTTCAGGTTTGTATTTCAATGCCTGGACAAACTTAGTTCAACCTACCTCTTTTTTTTTTTTTTTTTCCTGTTGTTTTCTACTTTTCTGAATTTGTTTATTTCTTTTTTTTTTTTTTAATTTTTTTATTTTAATAAACATATAATGTATTTTTATCCCCAGGGGTACAGGTCTGTGAATCGTCTGGTTTACACATTTCACAGCACTCATCATAGCACATACCCTCCCCAATGTCCATTTCCCCACCACCCTCTCCCGTCCCCCTTCCCCCCCGCAACCCTCAGTCTGTTTCTTGAGATTGAGTCTTTTATGGTTTGTCTCCCTCCCAATCCCATCTTTTCATTTTTTCTTTTCCTACCTCCCCCCAAACCCCCCCACCTTGCATCTCCACTTCCTCATATCAAAGAGATCATATGATAGTTATATTTCTCCGATTGACTTATTTCGCTAAGCATGATACCCTCTAGTTCCATCCACGTCGTCGCAAATGGCAAGATTTCATGTCTTTTGATGGCTGCATAGTATTCCATTGTGTATATATACCACATCTTCTTTATCCATTCATCTGTTGATGGACATCTAGGCGCTTTCCACAGTTTGGCTATTGTGGACATTGCTGCTATAAACATTCGGGTGCACGTGCCCCTTCGGAGCACCACGTTTGTATCTTTAGGATATATACCCAGGAGTGCAATTGCTGGGTCGTAGGGTAGCTCTATTTTCAGTTTTTTGAGGAACCTCCACACTGTTTTCCAGAGTGGTTGCACCAGCTTGCATTCCCACCAACAGTGTAGGAGGGTTCCCCTCTCTCCGCATCCTCGCCAGCATCTGTCATTTCTTGACTTGTTAATTTTAGCCATTCTGACTGGTGTGAGGTGGTATCTCATTGTGGTTTTGATTTGTATTTCCCTGATGCCGAGTGATGTGGAGCATTTTTTCATGTGTCTGTTGGCCATCTGGATGTCTTCCTTGCAGAAATGTCTGTTCATGTCCTCTGCCCATTTCTTGACTGGATTATTTGTTCTTTGGGTATTGAGTTTGATAAGCTCTTTATAGATTTTGGATACGAGCCCTTTATCTGATATGTCATTTGCAAATATCTTCTCCCATTCTGTCAGTTGTCTTTTGGTTTTGTTAACTGTTTCCTTTGCTGTGCAAAAGCTTTTGATCTTGATGAAATCCCAATAGTTCATTTTTGCCCTTGCTTCTGTTGCCTTTGGCGATGTTCCTAGGAAGAAGTTGCTGCGGTTGAGGTCAAAGAGGTTGCTGCCTGCATTCTCCTCAAGGATTTTGATAGATTCCTTTCGCACATTGAGGTCCTTCATCCACTTTGAGTCTATTTTCGTGTGTGGTGTAAGGAAATAGTCCAATTTCATTTTTCTGCATGTGGCTGTCCAATTTTCCCAGCACCATTTGTTGAAGAGGCTGTCTTTTTTCCATTGGATATTCTTTCCTGCTTTGTCGAAGATTAGTTGACCATAGAGTTGAGGGTCTATTTCTGGGCTCTCTATTCTGTTCCATTGGTCTATATGTCTGTTTTTGTGCCAGTACCATACTGTCTTGATGATGACAGCTTTGTAATAGAGCTTGAAGTCTGGAATTGTGATACCACCGACTTTGGCTTTCTTTTTCAATATTCCTTTGGCTATTCGAGGTCTTTTCTGGTTCCATATAAATTTTAGGATTATTTGTTCTATTTCTTTAAAAAAAATGGATGGGATTTTGATAGGGATTGCATTAAATGTGTAGATTGCTTTAGGTAAAATAGACATTTTCACAATATTTGTTCTTCCAATCCATGAGCATGGAATATTTTTCCATTTCTTTGTGTCTTCCTCAATTTCTTTCATGAGTACTTTATAGTTTTCTGAGTATAGATTCTTTGCCTCTTTGGTTAGATTTATTCCTAGGTATCTTATGGTTTTGGGTACGATTGTAAATGGGACTGACTCCTCAATTTCTCTTTCTTCTGTCTTGTTGTTAGTGTAAAGAAATGCGACTGATTTCTGTGCATTGACTTTATATCCTGACACTTTACTGAATTCCTGTATAAGTTCTAGCAGTTTTGGAGTGGAGCCTTTTGGGTTTTCCACATATAGTATCATATCATCTGCAAAGAGTGATAGTTTGACTTCTTCTTTGCCGATTTGGATGCCTTTAATTTCTTTTTGTTGTCTGATTGCTGAGGCTAGGACTTCTAGTACTATGTTGAACAGCAGTGGTGATAATGGACATCCCTGCCGTGTTCCTGACCTTAGCGGAAAAGCTTTCAGTTTTTCTCCATTGAGAATGATATTTGCGGTGGGTTTTTCATAGATGGCTTTGATAATATTGAGGTATGTGCCTTCTATCCCTACACTTTGAAGAGTTTTAATCAGGAAGGGATGCTGCACTTTATCAAATGCTTTTTCAGCATCTATTGAGAGTATCATATGGTTCTTACTCTTTCTTTTATTAATGTATTGTATCACATTGATGGATTTGCGGATGTTGAACCAACCTTGCAGCCCTGGAATAAATCCCACTTGGTCGTGGTGAATAATCCTTTTAATGTACTGTTGGATCCTATTGGCCAGTATTTTGGTGAGAATTTTTGCATCTGTGTTCATCAAGGATATTGGTCTGTAATTCTCTTTTTTGGTGGGATCCTTGTCTGGTTTTGGGATCAAGGTGATGCTGGCCTCATAGAATGAGTTTGGAAGTTTTCCTTCCATTTCTATTTTTTGGAACAGTTTCAGGAGAATAGGAATTAATTCTTCTTTAAATGTTTGGTAGAATTCCCCTGGGAAGCCGTCTGGTCCTGGACTTTTGTTTGTTTGGAGGTTTTTGATGACTGTTTCAATCTCCTTACTGGTTATGGGTCTGTTCAGGTTATCTATTTCTTCCTGGTTCAGTTGTGGTAGTTTATACATCTCTAGAAATGTATCCATTTCTTCCAGGTTGTCAAATTTGTTGCCATAGAGTTGCTCGTAGTATGTTCTTATAATTGTTTGTATTTCTTTGGTGTTGGTTGTGATCTCTCCTCTTTCATTCATGATTTTATTTATTTGCGTCCTTTCTCTTTTCTTTTTGATAAGTCTGGCCAGGGGCTTATCAATCTTATTAATTCTTTCAAAGAACCAGCTCCTAGTTTTGTTGATTTGTTCTATTGTTTTTTTAGTTTCTATTTCATTGATTTCTGCTCTGATCTTTATGATTTCTCTTCTCCTGCTGGGTTTAGGCTTTCTTTGTTGTTCTCTCTCCAGCTCCTTTAGGTGTAGGGTTAGGTTGTGTATTTGAGACCTTTCTTGTTTCTTGAGAAAGGCTTGCACTGCTATATATTTTCCTCTCAGGACTGCCTTTGTTGTGTCCCACAGATTTTGAACTGTTGTGTTTTCATTATCATTTGTTTCCATGAATTTTTTCAATTCTTCTTTAATTTCCTGGTTGACCCATTCATTTTTTAGAAGGATGCTGTTTAGTCTCCATGTATTTGCGTTCTTTCCAAATTTCCTCTTGTGATTGAGTTCGAGCTTCAGAGCATTGTGGTCTGAAAATATGCAGGGAATGATCTCGATCTTTTGGTACCGATTGAGACCTGATTTATGACCCAGGATGTGGTCTATTCTGGAGAATGTTCCATGTGCACTAGAGAAGAATGTATATTCTGTTGCTTTGGGATGGAATGTTCTGAATATATCTGTGATGTCCATCTGGTCCAGTGTGTCATTTAAGGCCTTTATTTCCTTGTTGATCTTTTGCTTAGATGATCTGTCCATTTCAGTGAGGGGAGTGTTAAAGTCCCCTGCTATTATTGTATTACTGTTGATGTATTTCTTTGATTTTGTTATTAATTGGTTTATATAGTTGGCTGCTCCCATGTTAGGGGCATAGATATTTAAGATTGTTAGATCTTCTTGTTGGACAGACCCTTTGAGTATGATATAGTGTCCTTCCTCATCTCTTATTATAGTCTTTGGCTTAAAATCTAATTGATCTGATATAAGGATTGCCACCCCAGCTTTCTTCTGATGTCCATTAGCATGGTACATTGTTTTCCACCCCCTCACTTTAAATCTGGAGGTGTCTTCGGGTCTAAAATGAGTTTCTTGTAGGCAGCATATGGATGGGTTTTGTTTTTTTATCCATTCTGATACCCTGTGTCTTTTGATTGGGGCATTGAGCCCATTAACATTCAGGGTAACTATTGAGAGATATGAATTTAGTGCCATTGTATTGCCTGTAAGATGATTGTTACTGTATATTGTTTCTGTTTCTTTCTGATCTACTACTTTTAGGGTCTCTCTTTGCTTAGAGGACCCCTTTCAGTATTTCCTGTAGAGCTGGTTTGGTGTTTGCAAATTCTTTCAGCTTTTGTTTGTCCTGGAAGCTCTTTATCTCTCCTTCTATTTTCAGTGATAGCCTAGCCGGATATAGTATTCTTGGCTGCATGTTTTTCTCGTTTAGTGCTCTGAATATATCATGCCAGTTCTTTCTGGCCTGCCAGGTCTCTGTGTATAGGTCCGCTGCCAATCTAATGTTTTTACCCTTGTATGTTACAGACTTCTTTTTCCGGGCTGCTTTCAGGATTTTCTCTTTGTCGCTAAGACTTGTAAATTTTACTATCAGGTGACGAGGTGTGGACCTATTTTTATTGATTTTGAGGGGCGTTCTTAGCATCTCCTGGATTTTGATGTTTGCTCCCTTTGCCATATTAGGGAAATTCTCTCCAATAATTGTCTCCAATATACCTTCTGCTCCCCTCTCTCTTTCTTCTTCTTCTGGAATCCCAATTATTCTAATGTTGTGTCGTCTTATGGTGTCACTTATCTCTCGAATCCTCTCCTCGTGTTCCAGTAGTTGTTTGTCTCTCTTTTGCTCAGCTTCTTTATTCTCTGTCATTTGGTCTTCTATGTCACTAATTCTTTCTTCTGCCTCATTTATCCTGGCAGTGAGAGCTTCCATTTTTGATTGCACCTCATGAATAGCTTTTTTGATTTCAACTTGGTTAGATTTTAGTTCTTTTATTTCTCCAGAAAGGGCTTTTATCTCTCCGGAGAGGGTTTCTCTAATATCTTCTATGCCTTTTTCGAGCCCGGCTAGAACCTTGAGAATTGTCATTCTGAACTCTAGATCTGTCATGCTACCTATGTCTGTATTGATTAGGTCTCCAGCCTTCGGTACGGCCTCTTGTTCTTTTTTTTGAGGTGAGTTTTTCCGCCTTGTCATTTTGTCCAGGTAGGATTTGCTTTCTCCTGCTGTGGAATTCCGCTGTTCTTGGTGACTGAAGTTGGTTTTGGATGGTTTCTTGTTGATCTTCTGGGGGAGGGGCCTGTTGTAGTGATTCTCAAGTGTCTTTGCCGCAGGCAGAATTGCACCGCCCTTGCCAGGGGCCGGGCTAAGTAATCCGCTCGGGTTCGCTTTCGGGAGCTTTTGGCCCCTGAGCGCTTTCCGTAGAGTCCGGAGGACGGGAATGAAGATGGCGGCCTCCCAGTCTCCAGCCCGGAGGAGCCGAGAGCTTGGGGTTCCGCTCCTCAGTGCGCTCTCAGAGCAAAGCGCCCAACAGCCCCGCCTCCCTGGCTTGCGGTCGCGCCTCGAGGAAAGCAGTCAATTGTTGGAGCTGGAGAAAAGCGCCGGGTCGCTTTTGTCTCCGTGGCCTCCGGCCGCGCTCCGAGCCCACCCAGCCTGCAACCGGCACAAGGTAACCCCGGGCTTAGAGCTCACTCCTCGGCTTTGTCGCTGTAGCCGGCTTCCCCGCTCTAATACCTGCGAGCTCTGCGGCACTCAGACATCCCCAGTCCTTCTGTGACCCTGTGGGTCCTGGGGTTATGCTGACCCCGCCTGGGTTTCCCCCCAGTTTAGCCTCTGGAGCGATGTCTCCCAGTGGAGCCGACTTTTAAAAGTCCCGATTTTGTGCTCCGTCGCTCCGCCGCTTGCCGGGTGCCGGCCCCTCCCCCCGGGGTCTATCTTCCCGTCGCTTTGGATTCACTTCTCCGCAGGTCCTACCTTTCAGAAAGTGATCGATTTTCTGTTTCTGGGATTGTTGCTCTTCTTCTCTTCGATTTCCCGTTGGATTTATAGGTGTTCACAATGGTTAGATAAGCTATCTAGCTGATCTCCTGCTACCCGATGTCGTCTCAGCCTGCTACTTCTCCGCCATCTTGACTCCTCCTCCAACCTACCTCTTTGAAGAAATCATTGTATGTTCTTCTTTTCAGATTAATTTTAAAATGATTAAATCTGGGTCCTCTTTCTGATCCATGGAAACTCTATAATATTATACTTCCGTTTAAGGTAAGTATTCAGTTCTACCCATCAAAAGACATCATAAAGAAAATAGAGAAGCCATTTTGGGGGAAAAAAAAAATTCGCAACACATATATCTAACAATGGACCCATATCCAGAGCAAATAAAAAGTTCTTAAAAATCAGAGATAAAAAGTCAAATAATCCCCCTCCCCCAAAAAACAGGGAAGATACTTAAGCAATTTAGAAAATAAAACCCACAACTGACTAATGAAATCCTCGCTGGTCACCAGAAAAAGTACATATTAAAACTGTAATAAGATTGGGGCGCCTGGGTGGCTCAGTGGGTTAAGCCTCTCCCTTTGGCTCGGGTTATGATCTCAGGGTCCTAGGATCGAGCCCCTCATCAGGCTCTCTGCTCAGTGGGTTGGGCCTCTGCCTTCAGCTCAGGTCATGGTCTCGGGGTCCTAGGATCGAGTCCTGCATCGGGCTCTCTGCTCAGTGGGGAACCTGCTTCCCCTCTCTCTCTGCCTACTTGTAATCTTTCTCTCTGTCAAATAAATAAATAAAAATCTTAAAAAAAAAAAAAAGATTAATTGCAATTCTATATCCTAGATTGGCTCCTGGAAGGAAAAAAAAGGACATTAGTGGAAAACTAAGGAAATCCAAATAAAAACTGTAAATTAGTTAATAATATTGTTACGATGCTATCCTCTTATTTTGATCAATATATCAGGGTGTGTAAGATGTTAACATTAAGGGAAGCTAGGTGAAGAGTGTATAAGAAACTTCAAATCCAAACTTATATACATTTCAAAATTTTTATAAATCTAAAATTATTTGAAAATAAAAAGTTGAAAAAAATGAGATATGGCTCCATACCCACTAGAAATGGTAAAATGAAAAAGAATTAATGTTGGAGAGGATGTAAGACAATGTTCTGTATATTGCTGGTCGGAGTATAAAGTGGTAGAACCACTTTGAAAAATAGTGTGGCAGTTTGAGAACATTAAATGTACATCTATCTACCCTATAAATCAGCAATTCCACTCCTAGAAATTTTTATGAGAAAAACAAAAATGCATGTCTAAAAAAAGCCTTGCACAAGGATGTTTATATTAATTTTATTCATAACAGCCAAAGACTGGAAATAATCCAGATGTCCATCAACAGGATAATGGATAAATAAGCTGTGGTACAGTCATATAATGGAATAGTACTCAGCAACAAAAAATGAGCAATACAAAAAAAACAACATGGGTAAAACTTAAAAACATTGCAGTGAGTGAAAGAAGCCAGACACAAAAAAGTACATGCTGCATAATTCTATTGGTATGAAATCCTAGAATAGTCAAATTCAATCTGTGTGATAGAAATCAGACCTGTGGTTATTTGAAGGTGGGGCAGAATAAGCACAGACTGGAAAGGCATAAGGAAGCTTTTTGGGGGTGATAGAAATATACCGGGCGCTGATAGGGATGGGGCTATACATGGGTATGCATTCGTGAGAATTGGTAAAACTGTACACATAAAATCTCTGTACTTCATTCTATGTAAGTTATGCCTCATAAAACAATTTTTAAAAGTAACATAAGTATGTATTATTCCTTCTTTTTGTTCCTTGTTCCTAAATAAAGTCCCCACTTCAGTCAAACAGACTTTTCCCACTCCAAAATCAATGCAACAACTACAGTTTAAAGACCTTTAATTACAAATCCTGTTATAGATTTATGAAAATCTAATTGGATCATATCCACTTGTTCCCCCTCAGAATAGCTGGCAACTTACCTTCACAATCAGAAGACTGGGGGACTACAGTATTTCCACCTTAGGCACATTTTTCACACACAACTTAAGAATATACAAATAGCTCTCTTATCTGAAGGAATTCTAAGTGTTTTACAAACCTTCAAAACAGATTTTTAAACTATCTAATATTTTATAGGAGGAACATTTCATGCAGACTAAAGTGCAGCGACATCTGGCCTGCAACATGGCAGCTGTTTAACAGCCATGACACCTCACAAAAGTTTAGGACAGGAAGCAAAGAATTCTACAGCCAACTGAGGCGAAGACGAGGAAGGCTGCAGAAGCAGGAGGCTGCAATGGCTTGGGCTGGAGCACCGCCAGCACGATGTGGTTAACACCTCCATTGTAATGAAAAGCACAAGTGTCATTAGTGGTCAGAGCTTCATCTCGCAGAGGGCACGTCCCACAGCACAGTACCTTTTCCTTCCATCAGGAGCACTGGTTTATTTCTAATACAACAGGAAAAAAAGTTCCCTCTAGCCATGCCCCAACCATTCCATGCTGAGGTCTCCTTTCCAGGTACAATACTGCACATGAGCTTAGCTGTGCAGAAATTTTACAAAGTCTTTATCCTGATGTCATAAGGTCAAACCAACACTTAGTTCGATATATTTCATCACAAGCAAAGAGAACAGAGAAAACAGTAATGTGGGTGACAGGAGTACAGACAAACACATTGCCATCCAAAGACTCACTCTCCTTTTAGAATTTTTTGAAAACTTTTGTCTTGCCAAATTAAAGAAGAAAATTTTGAGTGTTTTTCTTCCCCCTGTGATAGCCTTCAAGTATCTACCTGATGGGAAGCTCAGTTAGTTTTTGTTAAGCCTGGAGAAGAATTCTAGATGCAGAAGAGATAAAGGATCACAGACCTCTTCACGCGCTTTCGGCCATTATTGTGCCCATGAAACCTTCTTGTAAGAAAGGTATGAACGTGCCTGTAAATAATCGTCACATCTTGGTCCCAGCTCCCTGGAAACACAGATCCTCCTTCATTTAACTCCAAATTGTTCTGGATGCTAGACCTCAAATCATTTTTTCCATATACAAAAACTAAACCAAATCACTCATCCTTCCAGCAACTCCCCATCATTTCTCAGGATTACATAAGGATTTGTGCCTTGAATTCAATGCTTCCCCCTTGATAATCACACACTCATTATTTGAAAGGCCGGTTGAAGATAACCCAGTGCCCAGAGTTCCACTCCCACAAAAGGTGCTTTCTATCCTTTCACAATGCATATAAGGCATAGTGACACCTCCTGGATACCAAGGGATACAAGAGACTCCAACCTATTAAATTCATTCACCATTATCAAAAGACAACTTCTTTCCTTCTTCCACTCTACCCAAAGGGCAAGGCCGATCAAAGATAGAATTCTAACTGAGGCTGGAATTAGATTTATCTATTACTGCTTGGATCTGAGCATTATGAGTATATGTTGGGGGTGGGGTGGGGATAGTGTTTGGGGATTGCTGAGGTTGATGGAAAAGGAGAGAGATGGTTCCAGTTAAATTCTGTGCCATCAGGTGAAATAATATATAAGTCAATAATCACTGCTCTCAAGCCCAAAGAACTCCGCTAGCTTGTAGATGGCGGGGCGGCGGGGAGCGGTGGATTACAAAGAGATAACTCACCATAGTGGGCAGTAAATACACAGAAGGAAAAATGACTTGTGCAACAATGCTATTGCAATTTGGCTTTGGAGACTCAGATGCAACAAATATCTGTGGGCAATGATTACATGCCAGATACTATGCCTGGAGAGTCAGCATATGTCTTTCTTCAAACTTCTCAACATCCTTGTTGAGGTAACAGTATACTCTGTAAAGGTAACAGTATACTCTAACTTTTACAGATAAGGAAAGGAAGGTTGGGCACATAACGTGATTTATCGGAGCACCTGGGTGGTTCAGTGGGTTAAGCCTCTGCCTTCGGCTCATGTCATGATCTCAGGGTCCTGGGATCAAGCCCTCCATTGGGCTCTCTGCTCTCTGCTCGGTGGGGAGCCTGCTTCCCCCCGCCCCGCCCCCCACCTGCCTCTCTGCCCACTTGTGATCTCTCTCTCTCTGTCAAATAAATAAATAAAATTCTTAAAAAAAAAAAAAAAGAAATGGAGCCTAAAGAGATTTAGTCCATTTTAAAGTGATTTGTCCAAAGTCACCCAGATTGTTACTACCAAGGTAAATCCTCTATGTTCAAATCTCTTAGTTCTCTATATATCTATATATATCTATATATCTATATATTATGCTGCCTTTTCATGCTGCCACTCTGTACTAATGTAATCTTATTGGATATGAAACATAAGCCAGGATTTGAAAGATGTGCAGATTTCATTGAGGATTGGAAGGGGGAAAGCATTTTAGGTAAGCAGGCTCTGACTGCCATGAAAAGCCTAAACAAAAGGTGAGTTTAGTGGGTTAAGAGGAAACTTGCTTTAAGAAAAGAGGATTACATAGAAAAGAAGGGGACTCGCTTGGGCTCTGCCCAGCGGGGAGCCTGCTTCCCCCTCCCTCTCTACCTGCCTCTCTGCCTACTTGTGATCTCTGTCAAATAAATAAATAAAATCTTCAAAAAAAAAAAAAAAAAGAAAGAAAAGAAGGGGGCTGACTCTCCAAAGACAAGCCTTGGCCAAATCATGGAAGAATTCTACCATTAATCTTAAAGAGTTTTACCTTATTCTCTTTATAGTGGGAAGCCACTATAGTTCTTTGAATGACATTATGGAATCCACTTTAAAGAAATGTAATCTGGCATGGGGTATGATAGATTAGTGGAGAAAGAATAAAGCAGAGAAGTCAATCTGAGGTAGCCATTGTAATATTGCAGATGAGGAGAGGTAAACTAAGATAGAAGGGAAAGAAGGAGAAATATGAAAACAACTTCTGGCACATGGTGGACAGTACTCAGTAAATATTTATAGAAAGACAGAGCAGGGGCACAAAAGCAGTGCAAGGAGAAAGTCATGAGAACTTGTTAACTCACTACTACTGAAAATAAGAGAAAAGGTATATCAAATGTCACTCTAAGGTAAGGCCCAGATGACCTTGAGAATCGTAGTATTCTTAGTAGCAGTAGAAATTAGAAATTTTAGCAGAAATAAGAAGTTATTCTATTTCTAGTAGAAATATTATTAGTATAAATAGGTAATTTAGGAGAAACGAACCAAATTTAAGAAAGAAAAATGACAGATTATAATACACCAAATCTGAGACTTTAAGACACCATGGGAAAATGTTTACCCAGGAGAGAGATCAGGCTTCAGATTTAGATTTGACCATCATTTCCATAGAGGTGGAGTTAAAGCAGGAAACAAAGTCACCAAAGAAAATTTCATAGTGACAAAAGCTGAGGACTAAGAAGCAGACTTAAATACGCAGACTTAAACACAGACTTAAACGCGCACGCACACACGCGCACACACACACACACACACACACACCCCTCCCACAGGTGCAAAACAGTATCAAACGTTGCATGCAAATCAAGCAAAACTAAGGCTGGGAAAAGATAATTGGATTGGGCAATTAGGGAGTCACATGGTGATCTTCAACAGTTCTGGTTCAGGCAAATTATCAGAGAAAAAGGGAGATTTCAGAGAACTAATCAGAGTGTGGATTGAAAAGTGAAGGCTGGGGCGCCTGGGTGGCTCAGTGGGTTAAAGCCTCTGCCTTCGACTCAGGTCATGATCTCAGGGTCCTGGGATTGAGCCCGGCATCGGGCTCTCTGCTCAGTGGGGAGCCTGCTTCCCCCTCTCTCTCTCTGCCTGCCTCTCTGCCTATTTGTGATCTCTGTCTGTCAAGTAAATAAATAAAATCTTAAAAAGAATAAAAGAAAAGAAAAGTGAAGGCTGTGGGACAGACAACATATTTGAAAAGATTGGAAGTGAAAGAAGAAGAAAAAGAACTTCATATTATGTGCTAAGCTTAATGTACCTGAGAGAACTTTAACTTTCTCAGTTCATTATTTTAATTTTTATTTTTATAGTAAAATTCTATTATAAAGCACCACTATGCCATAATCTGAATCAGGCCATACCATGGGTCAAATCGTGTCCCCTGTGTGCATGGCATTATGTAGGATATCAGTCTCAATACACCAGAGAAAGCATATGAGTGTTATCCTTGTCCATTCCACTCCTATCTGTATTATTACAAGGTTGAACTGTAATTTGAATTTATAACACTAATGTTGCTTCATTGGGACTTTAATACACTTACTATTTGAAATAAATCACCCCATTTCTCTAATCACCCTCTATTGACAACTTTACTAATTTGGTGAGATGATGATGTTGGACTGTGAAAAACATATTGAAGTTAAGATTTATGTTTAAATCCAGATGTTTAGACATATTAAACCACTATGGAGACTGATGATTTATTTTCTTTCACTATAGGTCAGAGCATATGGCTTAGAGAACACTTAAGAGAAGTGGGCTAATGTACTCATATTTCACTACTGGAACTTTTGGTTCTAAATTGAGTAAGTTTATCAATGAAATAAGCTTGATGGCTTTATACAAAACTCTAGTCAATATTCTTCATTTCACATCAAGTTCTCCACCTATCTGCTTCCAAGGGGAAAACCTAGTGCTATCAACAAGGGATTTATCAATACACAGCCACTTAAAACTCAGACCTTGATTATATGAATTCTTTTAGTCCACGTTAGTAAAAGGAATAAAGACGCAATAGACCAGACCTTTACATTTTCCCTCTCATTGAAAAAACTACTAAAAGAAAAGGCACTTTGCAACTTGTCAAGTGCCTGGGCAAAGAAACAACTGTAGTCAAAGGAACATAACCATCCAATCCTCTGAGTATTTACCAAAGACCTGTTGATAGTACTACTGGTAGTTTATATACTTCAGTCATGTTCTAGATTATGATCTAGGGTCTAGATCATGAAAAAAATGACATAAAGTTAAATCTAAAAATCCTGGATATTATATTCCATCAAGTTATAGCTATAATTCATTACCAGAAAACATAGAGAATGATCAAAACCAAGAATTAGCAAATATTTTTCTGTAAAGATTCAGTAAATATTTTAGGCTTTGCAAGCCATATGGTCTTTGTAGCAATGACTTAATTCTGCCTTTGTAGTGCAAATTACCCATAGGGAAAATGTAGAACAATGAGTGTGGCTATGTCTCAATAAAACTTTATTTAAAAAAACAGGTAGTTGGGGTGCCTGGGTGGCTCAGTGGGTTAAAGCCTCTGCCTTCGGCTCAGGTCATGATCTCAGGGTCTTGGGATTGAGCCCCACATCAGGCTCTCTGCTCAGCAGGGAGCCTGCTTCCTCCTCTCTCTGTGCCTGCCTCTCTGCCTACTTGTGATCTCTGTCAAATAAATAAATAAAATCTTAAAAAAAAAAAAAAGGTAGCAAAAGGAACTGCTTGATGATGACAACAACAAAAACTCAATGATGGAGTATGTCAGAGGGATATGGAAACCAACTGGAAGAGTTCCTAATGGCCAAAGCCAGAATGATTTGAACAGTGAAACAGATAAAGTAGTACTGGATTATACCAAAAGAATAAAATAAATATTCATAAATCTATACTGATATTAATAAATGATGAGTAAATAAATAAATGGAAGATAAGAGGCAAATCTCTCATGCAGAAGAATACTATGTTCTCATAAATGCCCAATTCCTTAACTGTGGACTGTGTGTGCATAAGACTTTCTTCCACAAAGTATAGTATTGAAAGAGGAGAAAAGGATAACATCATGGTGGAGAAATCTGACAAACATTACCTCAGCCAGGTGATCAAGTTGACATCAATAATAAGTCATGTTGATAATACATACAGTTGATATGAAACAATGAGAATGACACTTTACTGCTGTGGTTTTCTTCCCAAAACTTGTCTAATCATGAGAAAAATATCAGGCAACCCCCCCCAAAAAAAGACATTCTAAAAAATACCTGACTAGCACTACTCAAAACTGTCAAGGTTATAAAAAAACAAAGGGAACTCTGAGAAATTGTCACAACCAAGAAAAACCTAAAAAAGGCTTGATGACTAAATGTAATATGGTATCCTGGATGCTATCTTGAAAAGAAAAAGAACCCATGCAAAAACTAAAGAAATGTGAATAAAGTATGCACTTTTTTAGTTAATTTAAAATAAGAAGAAGAAGAACTGGCAGACCAGATTTGGCCTTGACTAGCCTGGGTTAACTGTTGCATTCACTATAGATCATGATGGTCTCCCACACCAAAAATCAAAACATAGAAATATATGGCAATGACGGCAGGGCCTTTAGATACTCCCCAATCTAGCCCCCTCTTTTACAGCTGAGAAAACAGGAGCAGAGAGGTGAACTGTCTTACCCAGAGCTGATCAGCCTGTAATGCGATGCAAATGAAGCTGGGAGTTGGGGGTCTAATTTCATAGCTAATGCTCTTTAAGGTATACTATGCTGCTGCCCTCTCCCCCTCTCCTATATACATATAGGGAAGTCACTACAGAAACAAAGGAACACTTGGGCAATTCATCTGACTTATGTCCTCCAAAGAAGAAAATCCTACTATGCTTCCGGTTTTCTTCCCAGGTAATAATTTTTTCCCTAAATTCCTGCAACTGAAAGCTAGAGTCCAAGAAGCACCAGGACCCAGAAAGACTGACTCCTCACTGCTTTCCATCTCCTGATCTTGTTTACATGTGTTTGTCTGCAAAAGTTTTAATGGAATCAGAGAAAACGAGTGCTTAAATTTCCCAATAAAGTCTGTGCCGCAGTATGAGTCATTGTTTTCTTTTTTTTACACCAGCCAGGGTAAAGCCTTCTGGTTTTAATAACTAATACTGCTGAGTTCAATAAAAAGCACTTAATTTAATTTAATCCAAACCTTGATCAATGCCAGCTTCCCCTGGAATTTTATCTTTGTTTTAATTTGAGTCTCCATGTTCAGAAAAATGAGAGGCCAAGAGGAAAGGAGCAGAAGTCAATTAGCTTGTAGGCTTGTTTCTAGGCAAAGGACATGAAAATACAAGATTGACAGGTAAACCACAAGACTCTAATATTTCTGTCCTGCTAGACCAAATTTTCCTGGCAGAATCAGTGTTTTCTTTAGTCCTGAATAAAGAAACTTAACAATTCACAGCCCCATTTGGAAAGTGTTTTTTAAATAAAATATCCCAAAGCCAATTAGTATCAGATTTCTATGCTAGAAGTATATTGTCTTTAATGTGTTAATAATCGAGAGATATGCTACTGTAAAATTAGATACAGAAAGCCTCCCAAGTCAGTCTACTTGAACACTAAAACAGCCAGATTGAGTGCGTGGAGACTGGAATGGAAATAGAATGAAGCAATCCTGAGGACAGTTTGATAAGCTTTTCTTAAATGGTCCCTTTATTACTCTCATAGAATTCAGTCCTGTATCTGAAAACATGCATCATTTTAGAAGAATTGCTTCTGACACCACTTCCTTAGCTTATACCTGAAAGTTCTGTTGCCCTGTCAAATGTGAATGAACCAAAAACTTCTCGAGGGTTGGGGGTAATTGTGAAAATCTCCATTTGGGTTCAACGATGTAGTTTTTCAGTGTAAACACTTTTAGAGATAATCTGAAAGATCTTAAAATAGTTGCAGGCACCAAGGCCAGCTTTCGACATCCTCCCAGAGCATGGTTACTGGCACCACATATCCCTGCTACCATCCTGAAGTACTGACTATACAGTGGACCACAGGGACAACGCAGTCAGTCTCCTGCAGAATTCCAAACTTCAGTTCCTGTAACACCTGGTTTCTCCACAGAGGTTTTGTGTCCAAACCTGATCCAACTACAATTCACAGACTATAGAATGTTGACTCTGGGAGGAGATCAATAGAACTTCTAAGCCAGAGATTCACATGTGTATGGATTTCATAGACCAGTAACATTTCAAAAAAATAATTATTGAGGACACCAAAACAGGGTTGCTCATTATCTCATAGTCGTTTGCTTTAGCAAAATAAAGACATTTAAAATAGCAACTACCAGGGCAACTGGGTAGTTCAGTTGGTTAAGCATCTGCCTTCAGCTCAGGTCATGAGCTTGGGGTCCTGAGATTAAGCCCCACTTTGGGCTCCTTTGCTCAGCAGGGAGTCTGCTTCTCCATCTCCCTCTGCCCCTCTCCCCATTTGTGCTCTATCTCGCAAATGAATAAATAAAACCTTTAAAATGAAATAAAATAAAATATCAATTATCAGCACATTTCCTAATGTTATACACATTTAAATGACAAATATGCGGGGAGGGCATAAACTTGGAACTTAAAAATTAAAAAAATAATAGCCTCATTAAAACCCCCCACATTTTTCTTATACTGTCATTTCATCCTAAATCGCTAAAAACTTTGTCAAAGACTGGCATTCATCTATAGACCATTGTTTGGAAAACAACCAGCTAGCCCAACACTTTTACTTTGTTTATTAGAACACTGACTTTCTGAGAGATGAAGAAACTTGCTCAAAGAAATCAAATGGACTGATGGCAGAGCTTAGACTAGAACTCAGAAGTCTAAATTCTGAGTATGTTGCTTTTGCATTGATAGAAGATTATCTCATTTGCTCAAAAAACATTTCACGATCCCTGAATACATGCTTACAGAAAGTTAAAAAAGAGACATCTTTGTAAATCAGCATGGAATAGAGAAATGAATAGAAGCTTGGAGAAAAAAAATCCAAAACTCAGTGAGATTTTGGGGGGAATGAGATACTTTACTCTGTTTAAAAAGGACATAAAAAAAAAAAAAGGACATCAAATGATACTTGTCAATACTGAAAGTAACAAACAAAAACGTAAAGTAACAATCATTTTGGAAAGTCAAAAGACTGGGAAGGAAAGTAAATGTGCTTATTAGCTATTACCTTCAAAATCTGTAAGCACAAATACTAGAAAAAGTGCATAGATCATACTCTTGAAGAAAAATAACTATGGAATCAACCTGTTTAGGAATCTTCATCTTCCCTTAGAAACAGGAATACTGTTAACAATATACCCACCAAGCTTGGGAAAAAGCCAACTCATGAATTGCAGTCTTATGGAAAAGGAATTAGATTTGACTCCTCTGATTCTAGAGATCAGAACTACAACCAATGGGCAGAAATTTTAAGAGATGCAGATATTGCTAAAGGTGAGACTTTTTTTTTTAAAGGCATAGCTTTCTAAGTCTGTTCAAGGATGATTGGACCACCTCATGGTATGCCCTATCTTATAAGTACATTGAGCAAAATCTGGTTAACGATTTGGCAAGGTCATTGCAAAGGGAAAATCAAACAAGGCTTGGACAGGAGATTGGCATAGATGACCTGTAAGAAGCTATCCAACTCTAAGAATCTAGGATTCTTTAATCATCCCAACCCCTGCCATCGAAGAAGCAGCAAAAAATTGGTCAAATATTTCAAAATAAACACAAAACCTTCATGAGGATGAATGCTAATTGCACAATTTCAGAATACTGACAACTCAACAATCATTAGTCATGCCTGGATGAGCTACTATTAGGATTGGGAATCTGGACTCTTAATGTAAAATGCTCTTCCTTCAATACAATGTTACTTTAAAGCCATTTTGATACATGTTTTCATACTCATTTTTAAGTACCTGCTTCATGCCAGGCACTGTGCTTAGGTGTTGTCCTAAAATAAACATACCCAGATATTATGTAGAATGAAGCCTCTTTAATTTTTAAAAATCTTCCTCCCTAGCACAGGATGAGTCATTCCTAGTGAGGAGGAAAAGTAGATGGAATAGGCACCTACATAATCACTTCCCTCCTTTGGACTTCAGTTTCCCTACCTGTGAAGTAAGCGGTTTTGACCAGATGATCTCTGTGGTCTCCTCCAGCTATGAAGACTTAGGACTTACAAGACCAACAGGCCAGAGAATAGAGGGCTGGGTTTTCCAGGCTGCCTAGAAACAGAGATTGCAATCATAAGCAGCCCAAAGTAGTTACAGTGGTCCTAACCCTGAAGTTATAGGGGAAGATTTAACATGCTTCCAAACCTCATGGGCAATTCACTCCCTTAGAGCTGTTGGACAACCTCTGGCTAATAAAGATTAAACAAATAAATATAAAAAATGGTTCTATCCAGCATCCTGAGAGGCCAATTTGCTGTTAATGGTGGTGTTTAGGCCCTAAAAGGGTATTAACTTACAGAGTAGTTAAGTCTCCAAACACAGACCAGAGCTTTAAAAGATGTACAGGTGCCAAAATTAAGGGCCAAATTACCAATCTGTTTTAAATGATGGTCTGGGAATGCTCAGTATGACAAGGAAAATGTATGACAAATAATATCTTCAATACAAAGAAAAAGTTGCTTGAATTTATTAGAGGAAATGTGGTACCTCTTGGGACTTCTTTTTTGCCCACTCCCAAAGAGGTGATTTCTCAAAATCGACTTGAAGACACAGCTAATGCAAAATGACCCTTTAAGCACAAAATAAGCTCATTTTTAACTAAAACAGTTTTCATGTCAGCATTTGCCAAAACCTTTGAGAACTTAGAAATCTCAAGGAAATACACATTCCATTAGTATCAAAACTAGGTACTTCCATGACATGCTAAATGCCTGCATTACTCCACATGTGCAAAAGCTTTAGACCAGAGGAAAGCTGGCTGCCTCTACTCACCAATAAGTTTAAAAAGTTGCCTTGGCAGCCCTGCTGGATGACAGCAGAATGACTTCCTGTCAAGTAACCTCCATCCTCCAAGGTGACAGGAAATGGGTTTAAACACTGGTAATATCACTAATCAAGTTGAGAGAGCACATGTTCCCAGTCGGCAATTGTGAAGTTTGGTTGCAATGTGTTAGCAGCTTGCTGGGCCATGTGATTCAGCATAATGACAGATGAAAGGAAAGGTCAGATTTACTAAGTGTTGAAGAGGTGTCATCAAGAGTTGCATATTACTTCAAGATGTCCCTGCATCAGAGGCATCTCACATATAGGTAGGAGTCAATTTCTCCAACAGAATTCTTCAGTTTCCCAATTACTTTTATGGAAACTCCCAAATTTATTTCAACACATGAAGAATTGGACTTTCTCTTATTCCTGATTGAGACCAAATACTCCAAAGTAATGATCTTATACGATTCTACCTTGATCTTTAAATGCACACATGCATATACTTTCAAATTTTGCCAAATTCACTCTTCTCAAGTTAAAATAGCCACATTTTCCTCAAAAGTTCTTTCCAGTCCCTCCAGTATCTTGATGCTTCAGGAACTGAAATATAATGGCATGTTTATTCCTCAAGAAACCACTCTTTAGTTTTACCCTAAGGAGGGCATGAGGAAATAGAATTTTCTTTTATTTATAGGACAGGAAGTCACTTTAGAGATCCTCTCTCAGAGCCTACTCATATTATAGATTCATTTCTTCAGTCACAATTAGTTTTTGAGCACCCACTGTAATTCAGAAATTGTACTAAAGTTACAATAACTAATAGAACCAGACATAGTCCCTGATCTCTTGGAAGCACTTAATTATATAATAAAACATTAAATAATTATCCAAATAAATGTATAATTTATAAATTATTAATGATTAAATAAATTATCATTCAGTTAATATGTAATTATTAACTGGGAGGAATAAATAGATATGGAAAGGTAAAGTGACTTCCTAAGGTCCTGAAGTGAGTCTTTCCTAAAATACCAGTCTCCTGGTTCCCAGTCCAGTTCTGTTTCACTCTGCATCCCAATGTATTTCACAGGGTGCTTCCCCTGGATTGAAAGACGATCTGACGTTCCATATCCAAAGCAATCTCACAGCAGCTTCTCTAGAGCAGGATTTTCTAAACTTTTTATCTCATACCACAACTATAGAATGTTTCGTGTTTGCTGAGGCATACCCAGAGGGAAGCACAGGGTGAGTGTACATTTGTGCTTTAGGAAGCATGGCTGAAGGACACCTCCATCATGAAGGTGTCTTAAGCTTTTGTGAAGAACACATGAGTATTCTAGTAAAAAGGAGAAGATGGCAGTGCCCACATGGCTTTACTTTGGGAATAACCTGGCCCCAAAGAAAAAGAGGTAGGTGAAGGTGGCATTCTACATGATTTTCTAGAGTAACCACCAACTTCTGTCTTAAATACTGGGTGAAAATGTGACTCAGTTTAGCTTAAAAGGCCAGGGAACACAGCATGGACATGACTTGGCACATCAGAACAACCAACTATGGCATAGGAGTGTGCTGCTTGGCTAGGAGAGTGCACTCAGGGCCCTCTGAAGCATTATCCCAAAAGTCAGGTAGCTGGATTGGGCAGTCCCAACTCCTCCTCCACTAGCAGAGGAAAAAAGGACACAGAATAAAGAACTCTCAGCTATCTGATCCCTCCATTAAGAGCTTTACAATTTCTTGTAAACTGTAAAACTTTCTCCCATAAATATAACTCCTCTCACAGCTTAGATTTCTGTCTCCACAAGAAAAGCAAGCTGTCCCCAACACTCAATTTACAAACTGTGTGTCTAATCAATATTTGCTGAATGTACAAATGGTGTACAGGGGATTTTCGAATATTAATAAATAATAAGAACTTAGTGTGTATTTAAGTTTGTGATAGATACTGTGTTAAGGCTGGGAATGCATCTGTATCACTTAATCCTAATAACCCTATAAGAGAGCTAATATTATTATTCCCATTTCATAGATGAAGGGGGAAAAAGGCAGCTTTAAGAGGTTAAATAACTTATCCAAGGTTACTCAGCTAATAAAAGGCAAAAGCTAGGATTTAAGCATAGGTCTGGCACACTTCAAAGCCCATGCTCCTGATCACCATATTTACTGCCACCTTGAGGGTCAAGGCAGGGCAAGATCTAGGGCATCTCACTACAGGGTCCTACTTTCAATTAATTAGGGTACTTTCAGCAGCAAACAAAAGGAAAAAAGTGGTGGAACACTGCACAAATGTATTAACTCACACAAGAAAAGAAGTCTTGAAATAAGGTGTTTTTAGGGTTGATTAATTCAGTGGCTCAGTGATACCTTTACTGATGCAAATCCTTTCCAATTTCTGCTCTGCTAACCTTAAGAGTACTGGCTTTTGTGCTCATGCCTGTCCTTTAATGGTAGCAAAATGGCTGCAGCAGCTGCCAGCATCGCCTCTTCACACAATTGTGTCTAAAGGGAGAAAACAGACCATTCTTCTCAGTGCATTTCTTTTTAAAAGTGAAGAAACCTTTCTCAGAGACCCCCAGTAGACTTCTATTTTTACTTCCTTGGCCATTGCCAATCACTGGTAAAGAGATTAGAATTAACATGATTTACTTAAAGTAATTAAAATCCACCTACACGTTTGGTTGGGAAGGAATCAGCGTCCCCTGAGGCATATAGCTACCCGTCCCTGAACAAAAGTGATGCCCTTTTAGAAAGGAAGAAGGGCAGGAATGGCTGTTAGGTGGAAAACTAACAGTAACTGCCACATTCCCAAATCAAATCATAAGTGAAACTAGAAGCTGTATCAATTGACAAATGCTTTCAAATCTAGTTATGTTCAAAGGAAAAGTGGTAATCAATTCCAATCTTCTAGGCTTTTGGAATGAGAGAAAATTATAGAAGCAACCAAAATAATCAGTTTTCCATCCATCTTATGTCAAAGAAAGAAAACTATGGTTTCTTTCCTAGTGTAGAGTCAGACTTTAGAAAAAGAGAAGGATGTAGAAGCCATTCTTCCAATCTCCCCATCCTTGACTAAAAGACAAAGAAATACATGATGCATCAAGAGCCCAAGATGGCTCCTGAATATTAACTATGTTTCAGAATTTCTTCTGTATTAAATCAGGTGGTAACCATTCCTGTCTATTCATTCCTAGAGAATGTTAATCGGGAATTGCCATATCATGTCTCTGACCTTTAATTTAGGAACAATAATCTCTTCTTATATAAACAAACAGTTCCAAAATAACATATATGGAAGTTTTTTGTGAATTTGAATTTGCTATGTAAATAGAAAGGTCTGCTCTAAGATCCAGTTTTAGCCAGGGGCATGACTTACATGGTGGAAATCAATATCATGGGCCCCAGATTATCTGGCTTTTTGATAAATCTTTGTCAGTGTTCTCAGAGCCTGTGGTTAATAGATAAGTGTTCAAAAATTTTCACTCACTCTCCTTCACCTCTGTAAGTCAAGTGTACTTCCCTACCTCTTGGCCATAGGTTTGGTTGGCCATGTGACTTTCTGGGGCCAACTGAATGAGGCTGAAATGACAATGACCCATCTCTGAACACATACTTCACAAGGTCTTTCATGTTTCCACCTGCTTTCTTGTATTCTACCATCAGGTTAAGACTCAGCTTGGTTCACTAGACCAAAGAGCAGAGACGTCTAGGCCAACTGCAGTCTAGATTGGCTAACCTCCAGGAAGCTGACCCTCAGACTTATAAGCAATAATAAATATTTGCTGTTTAATGCCACTGAACTTTGGAGCCATTTGATACATAACAATAGCAAACCAATACAGTGTTCAAAGTGTAACCATCTCCAGCAGAGAAAACATGTGAATAAATAAATTGGGAAGTCTACCAAAATAGGGTCCCCTAACATTTTATCCTAATCAGTTTTTTTTTTAATTTTTTATTTCTTTTCAGCGTAACAGTATTCGTTGTTTTTTCACCACACCCAGTGCTCCATGCAATCCGTGCCCTCCCTATTACCCACCACCTGGTTCCCCCAACCTCCCACCCCCCCCCACCCCTTCAAAACCCTCAGGCTGTTTTTCAGAGTCCATGGTCTCTCATGGTTCACCTCCCCTTCCAATTTCCCTCAACTCCCTTCTCCTCTCCATCTCCCCTTGTCCTCCATGTTATTTGTTATGCTCCACAAATAAGTGAAACCACATGATAATTGACTCTCTCTGCTTGATTTATTTCACTCAGCATAATCTCTTCCAGTCCCATCCATGTTGCTACAAAAGTTGGGTATTTGTCCTTTCTGATGGAGGCATAAGACTCCATAGTGTGTATGGACCACATCTTCCTTATCCATTCGTCCGTTGAAGGGCATCTTGGTTCTTTCCACAGTTTGGCGACCATGGCCATTGCTGCTATAAACACTGGGGTACAGATGGCCCTTCTTTTTTTTTTTTTTAAATATTTTATTTATTTATTTGACAGAGAGTGAGATCACAAGTAGGCAGAGAGGCAGGCGGAGGGCGGGGTGGGGGGGGAAGCAGGCTCCCTGCTGAGCAGACAGCCCGATGTAGGGCTCCATCCCAGGACCCTGAGATCATGACCTGAGCTGAAGGTAGAGGCTTTAACCCACTGTGCCACCCAGGCGCCCCCAGATGGCCCTTCTTTTCACTACATCTGTATCTTTGGGGTAAATACCCAGTAGCGTAATTGCAGGGTCATAGGGAAGCTCTATTTTTAATTTCTTGAGGAATCTCCACACTGTTCTCCAAAGTGGCTGCACCAACTTGCATTCCCACCAACAGTGTAAGAGGGTTCCCCTTTCTCCACATCCTCTCCAACACACGTTGTTTCCTGTTTTGCTAATTTTGGCCATTCTAACTGGTGTAAGGTGGTATCTCAATGTGGTTTTAATTTGAATCTCCCTGATGGCTAGTGATGATGAACATTTTTTCATGTGTCTGGTAGCCATTTGTATGTCTTCATTGGAGAAGTGTCTGTTCATGTCTTCCGCCCATTTTTCCTAATCAGTTTTTTTTTTAATTATGTATTTATTTTAGCGAGAGAGAGCAAGAAGTGAGCAAGTATGTGGACAAGTTGGGGGGAGGGACAGAGGGAGAAGCAGACTCCCCACTAAGCAGGACCCTGGGATCATGACCTGAGCCAAAGGCAGATGCCCAACCAACTGAACCACTTAGGCATCCCCCAAATCGCTTTCTATTACCAACAACACTCAGGAATGATTTCCAGTGTTTTTCCTCTTTAGACCATGACTCTAGGAGAATGTATTTTTTCCTTATCAATTCCTTTAGTACCTTTTATCCAAAACTGGCTATCTGCACTGCATATCCATTTGCTCATTTAAGCAAGCTCCTGAAGAATATGGGCTTTGTCTTATATGAACATATCAAGTTTAACAAAGTTACATAAGACATTGCTGTATGGCCATGTCTTACATCAATAAGTACCTATTTAACTAAATTCTGATTCTATTTAATGGCCATGTCTTACATTGATAAGTACCTATTTAACTAAATTCTGATTCTATTTAATTACAATGTCTGATGACCTAGGATAAATGATTTGCAAATCCAATCTCACTATCTAAAACAGACTGATAAAGATGAGTGCACTGAGACTAAAAAGACTTTTACAGGCTGTCGCTCCTTTCCTAACTCCACCCTTGCTTTCCTTCCACTCCCACCCCTAAGTCCAGAAAATATCTCATTGCTTTCATGATTACTTAGAAGTAGAGATCTTTCCTCTCTTATTCTTCAAGACCTATCCCTTAGTTCAGATCAGGCTGCACAGCTGGTGGTCCTAATGTCCACTCATGGACATTTTCCTGTGGGAACCTTTTTCTCCTCCAAGTCTTTTCTATCTACCTAAAAGTTTTCTCTGTGACTGTCTTCCCCCTACTTCCAAGTGTTCTCTAACGGATTTGCTACTAATAGGGTATGTAATCTTTGTCTTCATCATGATGGTTTAATAGCTAATATGTATCAAGTGTTTACTCCACATCAGATCTGATATTAAGTGGTTTGTAATGCATGATTTTTTTCATCCTTAAGAGAATCTTGAAAAAGACACTATTATTATATCTTTTATAGATGAGAAAACATCAACTTAGAATACATATCCAAGGCTTACACAGAGTAAAGATCACTATCAAATCACCCATATCTGTAAGTTCACATTTCCCAGCAGCCTTTTTCTAAATCACTATGCCTGACATAGTACACATTCTAAAGGACACACAATGGATTGCCCATAACCTCTATACATCCTATCCTGAAAGGCTCACTCCCTGAGCCCCAAGGTGTCTGCTTCAGTATTGTTTTCTCCTGCAATAGTAGCAGTCTTCAAATTAACATTGACTTTCCAATGCTTTGTAATCCCAGAAGCATTTTAGGGGTCAAGTGTTTGCTTTGAACTGCAAAAGCTCTGTGAGACTTATGAGGGAACTTTTCCTTCAAGCAAGAATGGAGTAAATTCAGTTGGGAAAGGATCATCTCTTGCTGATGTTGGTAACATTAAGTGATTTCTAACCAAGCAAAAAATTCAGAAGGCTAGCATTAAGTGCACTGAAATGTAAGTAGTTTTCTCCCTCATGAAAAAAAGATAATGACATTTACATCACTGAAATATTTTAAGAATCAATGAGACTGCATATAGTAAAATCTTTTTCAAAATTCAGAATATTCATAAAGTGTTAGTTACTAATATTCCAAGAATACACAAGTTACTCCTCCAATTAATTACAGTTTACCTGTGAACCATGTGGGTGGTTAAGAGAACCAACCCTTCCTCCCACCCTTGCACAGTCAAAAATACGCGCATAACTTCTGACTCCCCCAAAACTTAACTGCCAATCACTTGCTGTTGACCCAAAAGACTTACCAATAATATACACAATTAACACATATTTTGTATTTTACATATATTATATGCTGTATTCTTACAATAAAGTTTAAGAAAATACTATTAAAATCAAAAGGAAGAGAAAAAACATTAACAGTACAGTACTGTATTTACCAAGAAAAATCCATGTGTAAGTGGACCTGCACAATTCAAATCCTTGTTGTACAAGAGTCAACTGTATAATCTTCTTAAGACTTTTTCCTTTCTAGGATTCTTCTAGAGTCCTAACACTTGCCTGGGCTCTCTGTTTTACAGTATTCACAAATTTACAGTGTTTTAGAGGCAGCACTTACTTACAAAACCTTTCTACAATCATTTAACGAACAGAAATAAAAGCACACGTCACATCAAACAAAACAACCCACAGATCACATCCCAAAGATATCACATTCGGACCATAAGCATAGAATTTTCCAATATTGTATGATTCCAGCATCTTCACAACCTTGCCAACACTTGTTATTTTCCATTTTGAAAATTATTATTGTTGCTCTCCTATTGAGTATGAAGTTGCATTTCTTTGGGGTTTTTAATTCGCATTTTCTAATGACTAATGACATTGAGCATCTTTTCATGTGTTTGTTTGGCAGGGGAGAGCACTTAACTTCCTGTAGACCAAGCTTATAAATTACTGGTAGTTTTGTGACTTCAAGATTCAAGATCTTAAACAAATTTTTTAAATATCTGTCCTTCTCACACTCTCTCCCTTTAGATTTGTTTGTAATTTTCTCAGCTGGAGTGGTAAGGTCAGATATTTGAGAACTTCCCTCAGGACCCTGACTTTCCCTCAATCATGGCCAGAAAGGGGCTATCCAAAAAGCAAAGAAAGTTGACAAGATGCCAGAAATCCAAAAAAGGTAAACAGCAGACTTGCTACGGAAGAAGAGTAGGAATAGGGAGAAATTTGGAGCCAAGAAGACTGTGGAAGATTAAATCTGTTATAGTCTATCTCTTTTAAGTTTCTATATAACTTTATTAAAGCCTAATATACAATAAACAACATATATTAAAGTACACAATTTAGGGGTACCTGGGTGGCTGAGTTGGTTGGGCAACTGCCTTCGGCTCAGGTCATGATCCCAGAGTCCCGGGATTGAGTCCCGCATCAGGCTCCCAAGCTCCACGGGGAAGTCTGCTTCTCCCTCTGACCTTCCCCCCTCTCATGCTCTCTCTCTCTCTCTCTCACACACATAAATAAATAAAACCTTGAAAAAAAATGAAGTACACAATTTGATAAATTTTAAAATATGTATATACACAGGGAACTATCAATACAATCAAGATAATGAGCATATCCACCACTCTGGAAAGCTTCCTTGTGCCCCTTGATGATCCTACCTGTACCCAGGCATCCATGCACCTGATTTCTGTTGTTATAAATTAATTTACCTTTTGCACAAATTTTACAAAATACAAAAATTTTATATTTACCTTATCTAAATAATTAATTTATCTAATGAGTTTTTGTTCCATGTATTTTGAAGCTCTGTTGTTAGGTGCATACAAATCTAGGATTGTAATGTTTTCATGATGAACTGATCCTTTTTATCATTATGTGGTATCTTTGTTTACCCTTCGTAATTTTTTTTTCTCTGAAGCCTGTTTTGTCTAATACTAATGTAACTTCTCCAACTTTCTTTTTATTAGTATTTTCACAATATAACTACCTCTACCCTTTTAATTTTTTTGTGGTAAATAAAATACACATAACATAAAATTTATCATTTCTATTATTTTTCATTTCTGATCTTTCAAATTTCCTTTTGTCTGATGAACTGATTTTAGAAATTCCTTTAGAAGAGGTTTCTTAGAGATGAATTATTTTAGTTTGTCTGAGAACATCTTTATTTCACCTTAGTTCTGAAGGATATTATCAGCTGATACAAAATTTGCAGTTGGCAGTTCTTTTCTTTCAACTCTTTAAAAATGTTGTTCCAAGGCACCTGGCTGGCTCAGCTGGAAGAGCATGAGACTCTTAATCTCAGGGTTGTGAGTTTGAGCCCCACATTGGCTACAGAGATTACTTAAAAATAAAATCTTTATAAAAAGTGCTGTTCTTGGGGTGCCTGGGTGGCTCAGTGGGTTAAGCCTCTGCCTTCGGCTCAGATCACGATCCGCTGAGATCGAGCCCCGCATCGGACTCTCTGCTCGGCAGGGAACCTGCTTCCCCCTCTCTCTCTGCCTGCCTCTCTTGTAATCTTGGACTTGTAATCTCTCTGTCAAATAAATGAATAAAATCTTTAAAAAAAAAAAAAAAAAAGAAAAGTGCTGTTCAACTTCTTTTTGGCCACCATGGTTTCCGGTAAGAAATCTGCAATCATTTAAATTGTTGACTTCCTATAAAGAATACATCATTTTTCTCTGACTGCTTTGAATATTTTTTCTCTGTTTTTAGTTTTCAGTAGATTATGCGTCCAGTGTATGTTCCTTGAGTTTATACTATTTAGAATTCCTAAGCTTCTTGAATCTGCAGGATTAGGTCTTTCAACAATTTTGACATATTTCAGACACTATTTCTTTAAATATTTCTCTGTACTGCATTTCTCTTCCTTTCCCTCTGAGACTCAGATGAAGCAAATATTAGACATTTGGTTGTTTTTTTTTTTTTTAAGATTTTATTTATTTATTTTACAGAGAGAGAGAAAGCGAGAGAGAGCAGGAGTGGAGAGTATAAGGAGAAGCAGACTCCCTGCTGAGTAGGGATCTGGGGGTGGGGGCGCTGATCCCAGGACCCTGGGCTCATGACTTGAGCCGAAGGCAGACACTAACCAACTGAGCCACCTAGGCACCCTAGAATTTTGGTATTGACTCTCAGATTCCTGAAGATCTCTTTAATTATTTTTTCAATTCTTTGTCTCTCTTTTGTTCCCATTAGTTTCTCTTGATCTATATTGATCTCTTGATCTAACATTCACTGACACTTTCATCTGTCATCTTCACCCTGCTATTAAGCCACTGCAATGCATCTTTTATTTCACTGATTATACTTTCAGTTCTAAATTTTCCATTTGCTTCTGCTTTATATTTTCTATTTCTTTACTGTGACAGTCTCTATTTCCATTTGTTTCCATTTGTTGTGTGTCCACCTTTACTTGTGGTAGCATTATTATAATACTACCTAATAGTCTTTGTTAGGTAATTCCAACATCCATGTCATCATCTGCATCTGTTATTTTTTCCAATGCAAGTTGAGATTCTCCTGGTTATTTGTATGCCATGTAATTTTGGATATATCCTGGGCATTTTGAATTGTATGATATAAGACTCTGGATCTTATTCAGTCCTATGGAGAATGTTGATATTTTTGTTTTAGTAGGCAATCAAGCCAATGAGTTCAAGGCCTCAAGTTCAAACCAGTCCTCCTTGGGTTAAGATTTCAATAAAAGTTCTATTTTCAAAGTCTTTACAGTATTATTTCAATATATTCTGCATTTGTGCCCCACAGTGACCAGTATCAAACCGGATTCATGGTCTAGCTCTTAGTTCAGTTCTCAAAGTTTTTAATATGGTGTGTAGGATCAGACTCATACATGCCCAGCTCAGGGACAAGCCTTGATACAACATAAATAATTCGGTCACTCCTCTGAGTTCCTCCCTTTTGGAACCATGTAGATTCTTTTGATGTCTGCTTTTTAGTGTTGTTAAGCAGGACCAAAACAACCTTTAACCTAACACTGATTTTACCTCATTAATGAGGTAATACCCTTCTGAGTAACTTATCCAATATCCTATTAATTATGAGGTTTTTCCCTATGGTTGGTGAGAATATGAACTATTACCAGACCTGTGTAACCCCACAGATTGCTCCTTCTGATTCTCTTTGGTAGACATTCCCTGGCCTTTGACAATTTCAATTCATACATATGCTGGTCAGTAGTCAACTGAAAACTCACTAGGGACCCTCTGAATGTCTCTGAAGCTTTCTTTGTGCACAGATATGAACTCTAACCACCTTGGCCTTCCTGGACTCCTAGTTCAACCTCATCTCAGGAAAACCAGTGGACTTAGCTTTGGTTTCCACTCCTTCCACTGAAGTCTGAAAACTCTGCAAATAGTAAAATGGCATAACTGCAGAACTTATCTCATTTGTTTCCCTTTCTGAGAGATCACTGTCCTAACTTGCCTGATGTGCTCTTCAAAGATTTAATTTTGCCCAGTACTGAAGATGTTTCAGGTGGGAAGTTAAATCTAGTCCCTATTCCTCCTTCTCAGTCAGAAGCAGAGGTCCCTAGTCTCTTTTGAGAGCAAGCTCCAGGTCTGACCTTGCAAAACAGTGATTTGTAGATGAAGATTAAAAATAACAGTGAATTAAAGGCAGAGTTTTGGGCATCGAGGAAACATGGGTTTCAAGTACTATATAACAGCAAAAATAAGGTGAAGTCACAAAGGAAGATAGAGTTAAGTCCATTATGGTAGCTGAGATCAGCAAAGATTTGGAAAAAAAAAAAAAAAGAAGATAAGAAAGCATGGACTTTCAATGAGAAAACGTGGATTAATGACCTGGAAAACATCCTCACTAAAATGATTGCTCTGTGAGGGCAGGGACTTTGTCTTAGTCACTAATGTACGAGCTAGATACGCTTCTAGGTATCTATAAAGACATACATTTATATTGAACAAGCATTTGCTGAATAAATACAGTTGAGTCTGACCTTTCATTCTCTCTTCTTGAATAAATGAAAATGGAGGAATGAGAGTTACATGCAAAAGGCCTACTTGGTTTCACTTGAAAGCTAGTTTTTGTTTAATGTGAGCAGCTGAAAGGAGAAATAAGATTGTGTTTAACAAGAAGGAATTTGCCTGTAATAAAACAAAAAACCTTAGAAGACTTCATCCTTTACCCTTCTTAGCCTCCCAAGGCTTAATTTCTTGGGTGTTCTTGAATTATGAGATGAGCTCAGAAATAGCACAGTCAAATTTTCCCCTTTTTTTGTTCTAAAGTCACATTACCAAGGAGACTAATATACTATTTACTCCTAAGTAGTCTAGTTCTTTGAAATTTCCATATCAAATACATGAAACCATTGTGTTAGGAATAAAAATAGATTAATATATAATAAAAGGCACACATATGAATATTAATACCAAGTGATTTTAAAATGTGAAGAATTTTCTGTGTGGGTGGACCCGTGTCAATTGTCCTGGTTTTTCTATTCCAACAGTTATTTCGTATAACTTTATGTAATACCTCTTGAGAATCTAAATTTCTATACTACGTCCTAAAGAAATGAAAAAAATAATTCAGAAAGTCTCTATCTCAAGGAGTTTATAAATACTCAAAAATCTGTACTACACAGCAAAGTGAATTAACCTTTCTCTGATAGACAAACTCCTGCTAATTCAGAGGAAGTTAAGAGGAGACTTCATGGAAGGAGATACATTTAGCTGGGATTTTAAAAATGCCTAAAACTTCTGTAGGACAGAATGAAGGAAGAATGAGAGAGAATTCTAAGTAGAGTGAGGTATAGAAAGGAAAAGATACAATTAGTGTAGGAATCAAGAGACAAGAGATTTTTATAATACTTCGATTTTTGTATAGAGTGCTCCTGGGGGGCAAAACAGGGAAGGTTGTGAAAGTCCACAAATACAAAGATGAACGATTTATAATTAAGTTAGTAGGTCCATCTCTAAGGTAAATGTGACATATTAGCAATGAAAAGGAAATAGGCTCAGCACTTTTTAGGCTTATGGAGAATGCCAGAAGTTCAAATATGGCAAGCTATTAGTCTGTGATTTTTGTTCCCAGGATTTGCACTACCTTATTAAGTATGAGAACAATCACAACATTCGCAAAATATGCACGAATCAACCTAGGCTTTTAGCCTTAGTTTGAATGTCTGCATCAATCACACCACATATATCTGGCTCAAGTATAAGCACAATAATCTTAATCTCCACTTGCCACTTCATAAATAAGACATTTTAAAGGTGTTTTTTATAGATACTGCTGAATGTTTGAAGCACATCATAAGAAAGTGAGAAACAGCTGTTGTATCTAGATTCAACAGACACATATTTGCACATAGGGCAATGTTTAGAAAATGTCTTCAACCTGTTCTCTTTTGAGATCATGAGGTCTCCCTTCTGTCCACCCATGGCTTGAGAAAAGAGGCAGAGAGAAAAAAACATCAGCATATAAGAAACTGTGGGTCTACAAAAGCAGAAATATACACCACTATTCAATCATTAAAAATCAACAATCTATTTAAAAGGTATTAAAAGATAACAAACTTGCCAGTTATAAAATAAATAAGATGTGGGGATATAATATACAGCACCAGGAATATAGTTAACAATATGTAACAACTTTGTATGATGACAGTTGGTAGCTAGATTTATGATATTCATTTCATATATATAAATGTTGAATTGCTATGTTGTACACCTGAAACTAACATAATATGGTTTGTAAACTACGCTTCAATAAGAAAATAAATAATATTCAAAGTGAGTATCATGGAACATTAAGGACTCTATTTAAGTACTTCAGGATAACACACACACACCCCCTCATCTCTTTCAAATTCATGTTTATCTATTTTAATATTTATTTTATTCCTCTACCTTTTCAAAGATTTTAAAGGTCTTATAGTGGATAAATACTTTTTGATGTAGAATTTTATTATGTAATTTAATTTTTCTAGTGCTACCAAATCTAGTAACAAATCACCACAAATTAAGTGGCTTAAACAGTACAAATTTATTATATTACTGGAACTAAGAGGTATGTAATGGGTCTTACTGAGCTAAAATTAAGGTGTTGACAGTGCTGCAATCCTTTCTGAAGGCTCTAGAAGAGAATAATTTCCTTGCCTTTTCCAGTTTCTAGAGACTTCTCACATTCCTTGGCTCATGACTCCCTTCTCCTCCACCTTTAAAGCAAACAACAGATTGAGTCCTTCTCATATCACATCTAAGCTCTCTAGCTTAGTCTTCTGCTCTTCCATTCTTCCATTCTTAAAGGTCCCTGTAATTACATCGACTCCACCCGGGTAATCCAGAATAATTACCTGATTAGCAACTTTTATTCCATCTACAACCTAAATTCCCCTTTTCCATATAAGGTGACATATTCACAGTTCAAGGGAACTCAGCAGTAAAATATACAAGCAATCCAAATAGAAAATGAAAAAAGGACATAAAAGACATATGGATATCAAATAAGCACCTAACTTGCTATTAAAAAAATGGAAATTAAGACCATGATGATATCACTACATACCTATCAGAACAACTAAAATGAAAATAGTGACAATACTGTATGCTGGCAAGAATGCAAAGAAAACATTACTGGTAAGAATTTAAAATGGAATGATTACTCTGAAAAGTTGTTTGGAAGGTTCTTAAAAAATTAAATATATACTCACCATAACATTCAGCAATCACATTTGTGGGCATTTATCCCAGAATGAAAACTATCCACATAAAAATCTGTACACAATTATTCATACATTAATTGTAGTAGCCCCAAACTGGAAATGACCAGAATGTGCTGTAATAGATGAATAATTAAGCAAACTGTGGTACATAATGATGGGAGTATGACTATAAAGGGGTAACACAAGAAGATCTTTGTGGTGATGAAATAGTTATGTAACTTGCTTGTGGAGACAGTTACATAAATCTACCCATGTGACAAAATGACACTGAACTCTATACACACTTCATTTCCTGGTTTTGATGTTGTACTACGGTTATGCAAGATATGTTAATGTGTGAAACTAGATGAAGGATACCCAGGACATCCCTGTACTATCTTTGTAACTACCTGTATCCCATTAATCACTCAAATGTTCTCAATTAAAAAGTTATTAAAAATCAAATCATATTATAAATTCAATATCCCCTACCAACTGCCTCTCTCGTTCATTCAATTACTTTTCTATGTTACAAAAAGCATAAGATGATGTTAGACTTGAAAAGAAGTCAACTAATCCAGAAGTTACAAACTGGAAGTCCATGCACTGGATATGGACAACAGACTTGCTTTAATTGGTGTTAATAGCATCATTTTTTTTTTTAATTTCAAAGTCCTTGGAGGGAGACTATGAGCTCTAGTTCATCAGTTTCCACTCCTTTATAATCTTATACTCTGTGCTCCATTCATTTAAATTCCTGTCTAGGGGCACCTGGATGGCTCAGATGGTTAAAAGTGTCTGTCTTTGGCTCAGGTCATGATTTCTAGGTCCTGGGATCGAGGTCACATCGGGCTCCCAGCTCACAGGGAGTCTGCTTCCCCTTCTCCTTCTACCTCTCCCCCGATTGTGGTCCCTCTCTCTCAAATGAATAAATAAAATCTTTAAGACAAATAAATAGGTACATAAATAAATAAATTCCTGTCTAATCCTTAAAGGCATGTGAGTTTGCCACTCTGACCAAACTTTTAAAATAGCATGAAGCAGAGGTCTAAAGTGGCAATATCAAATGTTCAAAGCCATAGGCTTCTGATTCCTACTGGTGCTCTACACCCACCCTCCCTTGGAATCATTTCACTTCGATTTGATTATGCTCTTGTTCTAACAGTATAAATATCTAGATCTATGTTTTACTTCCTTTCTTGCCTGTCTCTAGTAAGACACCATTAAATATACATATATTTGCCATTTCCCTTCTGAAGCAGTAGGTACTCTGAACGGTAATGCTCTGTTTGGTCTTTCCAAATACAGTTTTAACAAAATCATCACATTGTCATAGGCTATGGAAGGCCCAAGCTAGAGAAAAAGAGCAAGTTCAGTGGAATGAACTCTGAGAGTCTTAGAATTAAACAACAGAAGAGAGTTAATGCTAAGCGTGGCAGGAAGAAAAGGAAAGGAAGGAGGATGACTCTTTGATCCATCAGTCTTATTTCTGACCTAGACAAAGTAAAATTGAGAGTTAGTGCTATACTTGTTATGCTTTAATTATATCTTGTGTGTATTCACATATCCTTAATTATTCTACAAAAATGATTATTAAGTGTAAATGCATACCTCCATCTGTTAAAACCCATATACTAGATCTAACTTCTGTTAACTGTAAAATATGTATCTTTCCATAATTTTTTCTATGGTTATACAGGAAGATTATAGATTATATACAAGCATATATGCACATATATACCTTCAAATGCATTTTTTTGTAAAAATTAGATCATGCTATACAGATGTTCTTCAAATTTATGCTTTCATTTAAAAATATATTACAGGCATATTTCTGTATCAGCACACGTAGTGCTACTGCATCACATTTAATAGCTATATGCATGTCAACTGAATAGATATACCAAAATTATTTAATCATTTCTCTATTAATGCAGATATACTTATTTCTAGCATTTTGTTTTTGTAACTATGCTACAAAGAAAATATTTATTAACATATTCATAGAATTATTTCTATAAGATATGGCCCCAGATTTAAAATTGTTAGGAGTGGGCCTCTTAATTTTTTTAGCAGTCTATATTCCCACCAGTAATGTCCACTTTCACACATTTCACCAATATTTTGTCTTCTATATTTCATATCCATTTTCTTCAGTCTATTGTTAATCTTTTACTTTTGACAGTATTTTGTAAAACAGACAAATATAATGATGCACTCAAATCTGCCATTCATTTATTTTATTAAGTTTTAAATAGTCTGTTTCTACCCAAACTTATAAAAATATTCTTCCACATTTCCTTAACATTTCTATAGTTGGGAAAGAAGTTATATTTAAACTTTAAATTCATTTAGAATTAATTTTTGTATGTGTCATAAAGTAGGAAAAAAATCTAAATTACATAAAGTTGTAAAGTCAACTATTCAGCACAATTTATTAAATCTGCTTTTCCTCAATGATCTGAAATGTCACAACTTTTTTATAAATAATTTCCATATATATTTACTTTTTTCTAGACTCATCCTTCTATGCCACTGATCTTTTTCACCTATTCCTAATGTTTTAAAAACATTAGCAGTATAATATATTCATTTCCCAAAATTTCTTGTGTACTCTCACATATTTACTATTATAATGAACTTTAAAATCTCAACTTGTCAAATTTCATTCCCTCAAAACCCTTTTGGATTCAGATTATAATTGTATTACTAATGGTGTGACAAACATATATTATGTGTCACCAGGTATTACGAAAGATAACACAGCATTTGGGAAGAAATAACATTTAGTTCTCGCCAGGAATATGGCATGCATCTCTATTTATTCAGATCAAGTTTTATGAACTTCAGTAAAATTTTACCAATTTTCACATTTAGATTTTATGTCTTCTTACTTAAATTTATTTTAATTTTACACCAAGCTATTTTTAGGAGGCCAATGCCTTATCCATTAGGCTACTGGGGCTTCTAGACCAAGCTATTTTTAAATGCTTATACCTAGATATAGTCTAGTTTGAAATTGAAACAATAAGGATAAATCTTTAAGATCATTCAAGTAAGAAAAAAGTTTTATGTGAAGGAACAAAAGTCATATTTCTATTCTATACCAAATGCAAAACAACTATGTATTACAGAATTAATTAAGGGGAAATGATTGTGGCCACAACTTTTTATAAGCCAAATTATCATTTATGTGTGAAGAAAACAGAAAGATATTCTCAGATATTCATGGGCTCATACAATAATTCACTCCATTACCCACCCTCAGAAATGCCCTCCAGACATATACCTACAGACTGACAGAAGAATGATACAAATTCATAATATGGATCAAGAATCTTAAAATATGAAGACAAGTGAGGCTTTCAGCAATAGTTGGTAAAGACGTCAGCAAATATTCTCATAAATCAGTTTTAGCAGGTGCAAGTAACAATGCAGAATTGAAAAGAAAGTTAACTATCCAGAAGAAACTATGCAGAAACTGAAAAGAGCAACCCTGGAAACAAACAAAGCAAAGAACTACATAAGCTCATCACAAATCCCTGGCAACAGGCATGCACAGAAGGTACCAGAAAGAGCCAGGCAGAACGTGAAGCCAGACGTGTGAACTGTCTGAACTTTAAATATACTCTTCCGCATACAAATTCATCAATAGAAGGTGAAAACCTTAGGGTTGAGGGAACGTAGGCACAATATCTTCTTTTTTTTTTTTAATTTATTTATTTGACAGAGATCACAAGTAGGCAGAGAGGCAGGCAGAGAGAGAGGAGGAAGCAGGCTCCCTGCTGAGCAGAGAGCCTGATGCGGGGCTCGATCCCAGGACACTGGGATCATGACCTGAGCTGAAGGCAGAGGCTTTAACCCACTGAGCCACCCAGGTGCCCCAGGCACAATATCTTCTGAATCTACTAATGACCTCTAACTTATACAGGTACAAGGCAACCCCTTGGAAACTAAAATTTAAAAATGAAAATAAGAATAAAAAACTAAACAGAAATATCAATAGCTGAACACCATAGAGAAGACACATTCCTCTGTGTAAGTACAAGCAAATTACTAAAAACGAACAAAAAAATAAAACACACAAACTGTTAATGGGGAAAAAATTCAGTCAGAGTTGCTACAATATATTATCTAAAATGTCCAGCTTTTAGGGGCACCTGGGTGGCTCAGTGGATTAAGCCTCTGCCTTTGGCTCAGGTTGTGATCCCAGGGTCCTGGGGTTGAGCCCTGCATTCAGGCCCTCTGCTCAGCAGGGAGCCTGCTTCCCCCTCTCTCTGTCTGCCTCTCTGCCTACTTGTGATCTATCTCTCTCCCTCTCCCTCTCTCTCTCTCTGTCAAATAAATAAATAAATAAAATCTTTTAAAAAAATGAAAATAAAAAAATAAAATGTCCAGCTTTTATAGTAATCAAAACAATATGGTACTGGCACAAAAACAGCTACATAGATAACAGAACAGAATAGGGAGCCCAAAAATAAATGCACACTTATATGATCAATTAATCTGTGATAAAGGAGTCAAGAATATACAATGTGGAAAAAACAGTCTCTTCAACAAATGGTTGAGAAAACTGGACACCTACATGCAAAGAATGAAATGAAATCCCTTTCTTATACATTTAGACACAAAAACAAACTCAAAAAGGATTAAATACATATTTGTGAGACCTTAAACCATAAAACTCCTAGGCGGTAATTTCTTTGACACTGGCCTTCCCAACATTTTTCTAGACATGCTTCCTTAGGTAAGGGAGACAAAAGAAAAATTAAATTATTAGAACTACACCAAAATGAAAAGATTTTGCACAGCAAAGGAAGCCATTAGAAAAACAAAAAGGCAACCTACCAAATGGGAGAAGATACTTGCAAATGATATATCCAATAAGGCGTTAATATCCTAAATACATAAAGAACTTACACAATTCAAAACATAAAAAACCCCTAAACTATCCAATTAAAAATGGGAAGAGGACCTGAATAGACATGTGTCCAAAGAAGACATATAGATGACCTACTGACACATGAAAAGATGTTCAACATCTCTAATCATCAGGGAAATGCTAATCAAAACACAGTAAGACCTTATACCTGTCAGAATGGCTAAAATCAAAAACACAAGAAACAACAACTCTTGGCAAGAATGTGGAGAAAATCATGTACTGCTGGTAGCAATGCAAACTGGTGTGGTCACTGTGAAAAACAGTATAGAGGTTCCTCAAAAAATTAAAAATAGAAATACCATATGATCCAGTAATTTCACTACTGGGTATTTACCCCAAGAAAACAAAAACACTAATTTAAAAAGACATATGTAGCCCTATGTTTATTTTATCATTATTTACAATAGCCTAGATATAGAAGAACCCAAGTGTCCATCGCTAGATAAAGATGCGGGGTGTGTGTGTGTATGTGTATTACTCTATACCCACTAAAATGTCAATAATTAGACTGACAGTACCAACTGTTGGCAAAGATATGGAGAAATTGTAACTCTCAGACATCACTGGTGAAAATGTGAAATGGTAGTCACTTTGGAAAAATTCAGTAATTTCTTAAAAAGTCAAACATATACTTCAATGCTCAAACAGTTCTACTCCTCCTAAGTATCCACACAACAGAAATGAAAGCATATGCCTATACAACAAATATTTATAGTAACTTTTTTATAGTAACTTTATGCATAACTACAAAAAACTAGAAACAAACCAAATGTGCCTCCATAGATGAATGGAAAAATTGTAACAGAATACTATTCAGCAATAAAAAGGAATGAAATGTGATATATTCAACAAATGGATGAATCTCAAAAAGTATTATGCTAAGTGAAAGAACCCATTTCCATTCATATGATATTCTGGAAAGGGAAAACTTGAGGAACAGATATCACATGAGAGACAACTAAAGACTGGGATAGGGAGACTGAAAAGGAGTATAAGAGAACTTTTCTGGATGACAGAAATCTCTATCTTGATGGTGGTGGTGGCTCCATGAATATAATTTATAATCATTTGTTAAAATCATTTTTACTTCATGTAAATTATATCTTAATACACTTGACTTTATGAAATTTAAAAATACATATACTTTTGACCTAGACATCCCACTTTGAGAAATTTATTCCACAGAAATAAATCTACTCTCAGTAAATGAGGATATACATGCATCTTTATTCTAGCATGGTTTGTAGTGGCAAATTTTTAAACAATACAAATAATAATTATTGATAATTTATATCAAAAATATTTTGGCAGTATTTTCAGCAGCAAAAGCATTAAAAACCAATCTAGCTCACAATTGGCTATTACTTTAAAATCTATTATAAATTCCCTTACTGCAAAATAAAATCTTTTTTGCTATTCTATTTTTTTTTTGCAATTCTATTTGTTCTTTCTTTAAAGGTTTTACTTAAATTCCAGTTAGTTAACATACAGTGTAATATTAGTTTCAGGTGTACAATTTAGTGATTCAACACTTGCATATAATACCCAGTGCTCATCACAACAAGTGATGACCTTAATCCCCATCACCTATTTAACCCATTCCTGCACCCACCTCCCCTTTGGTAACCATCAGTTTGTTCTCTATACTCTATAGTTAAGAGTCTGTTTCTTGGTTTGCCTCTATCTTTTTCTCCCCCTTTGCTCATTTGTTTTGTTTCTTAAATTCCACATATGAATGAAATTAAATGTTATTTTGTCTTTCTCTGACTGACTTATTTCTTTAGTATAATACTCTCTAACTCCATCCCCATCATTGCAAATGGCAAGGTTTCATTCTCTTGATGGCTGAATAACATTCCGTTGTGTTGTGTGTGTGTGTGTGTGTGTATGCATGTGTGTGTGTGTGTGTGTGTGTGTGTGTGTATACACACATACATACCACATCTTCTTTAGCCATTCACCAGTTAATGGAAATTTGGGCTCGTTCCATAATTTGGCTATTATTGATCATGCTGCTATCAGGGTGCATGTATCCCTTTGAATTAGTATATTTGTATTCTTTGGGTAAACACCTAGCAGTGTGATTCCTAGATCATACAGTAGTTCTTTTTTTAACTTTTTGAGGAACCTCCATACCGTTTTCCAGAGTGGGTGAACCAGTATGCATTCCCACCAACAGTGTAAGAGGGTTCCCCTTTCTCCACATGCTCACTAACACCTGCTATTTCCTGCGTTGTTAATTTTAGTCATTCTGACTGGTGTGAGGTGATATCTCATTGTAGCTTGATTTGCACTTCCCTGATGATGAAGGATGTTGAGCATCCTTTCATGTGTTTGTTAGCCATCTGTATTTATTCTTGGGGGAACTGTCTATTCATGTCTTTTGCCCATTTTTAATTGGATTATTTGGTTTTGGAGTATTGAGTTTTATTGATATGTCATTTGCAAATATCTTCTCCTATTCTGTAGTTTGCCTTTTAGTTTTGTTGATTTGTTTCTTTAACTGTGAAGAGCTTTTTACTTTGATGAAGTCACAATAATTTATTTTTGCTTTTGTTTCCCTTGCCCCAGGAGACATATCTAGCACAAGTTCCTACCATTTTACTTCTTCATAGTCTAAATTTTTTATATAGCTAACATTTTGAGCTAGGCACCAAAGTATACATCCTACTTGGATTATCCCATTTAATCTTAACATCATTTTTCAGTAGTTACTACTATTATCCTTATTTTACAGATAAGGAAACGGATTCTAAAGAAGTTAAGTAAGTTATCCAAAGTCACATAACTAAAAAATGGCAGAGCCAAGATTTGAGACTAGTCTGATTCTAGACTCATGTTCTTAACCATCATTCTTTTCTCTTCGAAACTGATTTTGTGCCTTAATTTGCAAACTTTGGAAAAAACCTTTATAAAACCAACACACTGAACAAGAAGACTCATGGGAGGTTATCAGCAGAATTACTTTTGTTTCCAACATCCCTTTAAAAAATATTTTGTGGGGGAACATTTGTGGGGGACTTTTCTTATGTCCCTGAATGGAAACTTGGGCAGTTCCATGGTTTTTAATTCTCACTCTCAGATAGCAAGTGTCTAATCTCAGGTTATCAGACCTTTATACTTCATTCAAAACTATATTCCCTGCTAAAAGGGTCATAGAAGGGTAAAGAAAAAGTAAGGAAAGCAATAAAATTCTTATTTAATTAGTACTGCTATAATTTGGCTTCATGCTCTCTGAAGGTAAGAGTGCCTTTACAGATATTTCAAAGCACCATACACACACTCAATGCTGGCAGTCTGTCGCATTCATTTCCCTCAACTTGGGAGACTGCACTCTACCCTGGCAGCTCTTTCCTTGGGCTCCCAGGAAACAGTAGGGTCCACCTTGCTGAGGCCTGTTTGCCTGTCTGTGAACTTCTATTGAACTGGATCTAAGACATCCCCCATACTGCCCTTGTAGGTATGATCCCATATCTGACCCACTCTTCCTTTAAAAATCCTCCTCAAGGGGCACTTGGGTGGCTCAGCCGGTTAAGCATCAAACTCGTGATCTTGTGAGTCAGGAGACTGGGCCCTGTGTTGGGCTCTGCATTCAGCAGGAGCCTGCTTGAGATTCTCTCTTTCAAATAAATAAAAATCTTTTTTAGAAAATTCCTCAAATATCTAACAAGATATAATTTAATACCCTCCTTTTAGATGAGGAGTCTTTAAGACTGTGTGGCCAGTTTCTAGGTATAACCTTCTGCACCATGGACTGGTACTCAGCTTTAGTATGTAAATAACACCTACTGTATATTGATGCCTTAGTAGAAACTTCTAATTTAACATGCTGCTCTAATTCCATACATTGGAATGTAAAAAGTGTAACTCAATCTCCACATAATTCCAAGAGTACACAGGCCAGGGCCTCTCCTCAGCCTCAGACTCTGACGCAACTATAAGGAAGAGTCTGAGAACTCTAATTCCCAGAATATTTGGTTCTTCCTTTAAATACCTTCATTCATTCTCAAAAGGCTGGTTGACCAGAGATAACTAGGTAATTAAAATAGTCAGGAATGAGGTAAAATCTACAGTTGGCATTTGGAGGTTATGTGCCCCCATATCCTTGTTGGTAGCATTCTATATTCTCCTTATCATTTCTGACAAGAGCCTTCCAGAACACCAGACTCTTTGAGAATTCTTTGGCCTAGCTCTACTTCTCATTTTCCAAAACATATTCCATTGTATTTAATCTCTGGTGATCCAAAACAAAAATTTCAAAACATTTAACCTTCTATCACTGGTCATCTGGCCAAGAATTAATAGTAATAAATTTTCTTCAAATCCTTGAAACAACTAGTTTGAAAATGCTTAGCATTGCATGAAATCTGGAATTTCATGGAAATGATTCTCCTGAAAATGCGAACTGCCTATTTATTTTTAAATGGTAATTTTATAATTTCTTATTTGATGACATGTTTCTGTGAGGAATTAAGCAAATATGCGCAGCAGCATATAAGTGAAAATTGGGAAGAGCTGTTTCTAAGAGAGAGGGCTCTAAGTCTTACTCAGGGACAAGAACATTAATGGATTTTGAGGTATATTTTCCTAGAATCATTGAAATTTTGATGGTTAATAAGCTAATTAGGCTATTTAGTGTTCTGGTACTTGTTAAAAGGTTTGCTTTAGGTGTCTTCTGGCAGAGCAGTTTTCACACTGTTACTAATTTTTTGGATGTCAGATTTCTTTAAGTTAGACTTGCGTGTATTCCAAATTAGGTGATCCATAAGGATAAAGCATAAGGGCAATGGTTTGCCTTGTGACTTCACTTTTCTGATGAAAAGTAATAATAAGTAGAGCTTATTTTTCCATTTCTTCAGCTTTTTATTTCTTGTTACAATGGAGTGGAGCTGTCCAAGCTCCTTACGTGCCAGACCAGAAGTCACAATGTTTATTTTTAATTCTAATGGTTGATGAAATTCCTCTCTATAAAATAAGGATGAATAATAACTCCCACATGCACACAGGATTTTAGGATTATGCCAGAAAACATATCTGAAAGCCCCTAACACAGTGGCTACTTTAGGCACTTACCCATTTGATGGGTCTAAATTTGTTGACAATGAACCACTCCAACTTACAAACAGTTGTTTTATAAATATCCATATACAGGCTGAATGTTTTGAACTTAATAACAATTCCATAATGAAACAATGATATGTACAGTAATTAAATTACCAGATTTTCCAAAAAGCTATTCTTATCTAACCTATAGTAGGGTAATGGTATTTGTCCGAAAATCCCTACCAAGAGAGCTATAACTGATATCACAGAGTACCTGAGAATAGCAGAAAGAACAGGAAAATGGAGATGGTTGTAAAAGTAACAAATACATCTTAACCAGGTGCCATTGTTCCCACTTCCTAAATTCTTCTCCCTCTAACCAGTCTGTGACATCTTCCAGGCCTCCTAATTCACAAATATTATTTCAATGATGCTAATGGTACTTCTCCAAATCCAAGACAGAGAACTGATACACTTGAAACAGGTATTTCTAGTGAAAGAACTGGGGAACAAAATCTTGAAGGAAATATGTGAATACCCCTGTTTCAAAGATAAAAATTACACTGCTCTGGGGAAGTAAGGGTCTAGTCTCAAACACATTTTCTCTGGAATTTTCATCCCTCTTAGTCATGCCCCAACAATATATTGATGAGGTCCATTTCATGAATAGCTTTGCCAACTTCTGACTCATATTTCATAGAGAGATGGTATCAGGTTAAGAAAGAAAAATCTAATTTTGGAAAGCCAAAGTCACAATCGCTGCATGATTCTACCAAGGTCCATTCATTCTATTAAACATCCATTTACATGTTTCCAGGTCTGTGCTTGGTACAGAGGGTGCAATGGCAAGCAAAACATGGATCTTGCTTTAGAAGCTCATGGTCTAAGCTGAAAAGAAATATTCTAAGGAAAATTTTATTTGGTCTTACTCAAATCCTGGCCCATACTTGGACTAATCCCTGTGGTAATTTGGCACCACATTTCTACCTCTGAGGTGAGAAAGATGGGGTATGGATCAGAAAGACAGGCAAAGAACACAAAGATTCCATGTCCCATATAAATGACATTAGGGTTCTCCAAAGAAGTGGCATGGTAAAAGAAATGCTATAATCAGAAAGAAGAAAACAGAATATGTTGGCTTAACATACAAGAAACCCTTTCCCATGGATAGCACAAGTCAGAAAGAAGACATATAGTCACAAGTACATGAGGTTTCACAAAGCTACATATTTGGACAGCTCATCAGGAAAATTATCATTCCCCATCTACTACAACCAAACAGAAAGAGTAAATGTATATATTCTTCATGGGAATCCTATCAAAACAACAACAACAACATGGTGATACATGTTGCTCAGTGATCTATTAGTAAAAGATCCTAATTTGGCACTAGTGAAATACAGCGTGCCATTCTAGCCTTGCCAATCATTTCCCAGGCAAGTCACAGAAGAGCCACATAGGTTTGCCAACATGACAAAGTGCCTAGCGGCACAACTTTTTTTTTTTTAATGAAACATTCTTCTAATTATCCATGCAACATTGATTCAGTCCACAGATGGAAAATGAAAGAGCCACATACAATAATTTACCCAATAACCTATTTAGGGCATTCCCTAGTCTGTGTAGAATAGTGCAGAAACTCTCAGGGCACAAGGTTAGGGATGGAAAAGAGTCTGGAAATTGAGATAGGAAATCCAAGAGAGGAAAAAGCCACAGGAGGGGAGCTCCCAAAACTCTGAATAATTTCTAAGATGAAAATTATAATCTACCTACAAAATCTGAGCATAAATTTACCACAGCACTGTGACCCTCCAAAATCTCCATTGGAAAGCAACAGCTGGAAAGGTGAAAAGGCTGAGCAAAGATTTCAGCTGCTGCCCAATGCAGGGAAAGAGTGTTCTGAGTTTGAATTATGCCAAGTTAAAGAGGCTTGACAAACATCTGGACTCTCCCGTAAAACTGCAGAAAGAAGTAATGCCAAGGAGTAAAGTCTATGTCTCACCCTAAGACTAAAAGGGAAACTAAAACAGATCTGCCCTATTAAAGTGTAAAAAGAAGCCTACATTAGTTCAAGGTGACCAACTAATAATTGAACTGTCTGCTTGAATTTAAAAAAAAAAAAAAGCACTCTTCAGGGAAAAAGAACAAAATCCAGATTCTCTGTCTGTATCAAACATAATGCCAGACACAACCAGAAACACAGAAACATACTAGACATGGAAATAGGAAAATGTGACCCATAGTCAAAAGAAAAAGTAGTCACTAGAAACCCCAGAATAATGCAGATGTTGGAATTAGCAGATAAGTACATTTTAAATTTTATTTATTTTTTAATTCCAGTATAATTAACATATAATGTTATATTAGCTGAATCACTATATTGTACACTATGGTGTACAATATAGTGATTCAACAATTCTGTACACTACTCAGCGTGCATTAAGATAAGCATACCCTTAATCCCCTTCACCTATTTCACCCATTCCCCCACCCACCTTGCCTTTGGCAACCACCAGTTTGTTCTTTATACTTAAGGCCCATTTTATTTACATTTTATTTATTAGAAAGAGAGAGAGCATGAGCTGGGGGAAGGGGCATAGGGAGAAGAAGCAGCATACTCCCTGCCGAGCAGGGAGCCTGATGTGGGGCTTGATGCCAGGACCCTGAGATCATGAACTGAGCTGATGGCAGATGCTTAAAGAACTGAGCCACCCAGGAACTCCAAGAGTCCATTTTTTTGCTTGTCACTCTTTTTCTTTGTTTAGTTTTTTTCTTAAATTCTACATGAGTGAAATCATACAGTATTTGTCTTATTCTGATAGACTTAATTCACTTAGCATTATACCCTCTAGATCCATCCATGTTATTGTAAATGACAAGATTTCATTCTTTTCTATGGCTGAGTAATATTCCATTGTGTGTGCATGTATGTGTGTGCATACCACATCTTCTTTATCCATTCATCTACTGATGGACATTTGGGTAGTTTCCATACCTTGGGTATTATAAATAATGCTGCAATAAACATGGGGTGCATATATCTCTTCAAATTAGTGTTTTCATCTTCTTTGGGTAAGTACCCAGTTGTGGAATTACTAGATAATATGGTAATTCTAGTTTTAATTTTTGAAGAGCCTCTATACTGTTTGCAGACAAGTATCTTAAAGCTGCTATTATAAATATAATCAAGGTCTAAAAGAAAAGATGATCATAATGGATGCAAAGATGGAACATTTAAGCAGAAAAATAGAAACCTTGCACAAGAACCAAATGAAAACCCTAGAAATGAAATCTGCAATATCTGAAATAAAAAATTCAATAGATGGGCTTAACAAAAGATTGGAACCATCCCCCCAAAAGTCACAAACTTGAAAAGTTCTTTGGCTGAAGAGAAATGACATCAGATGGGACTCAACACATATAAGGAGAAAAAGAGCAGACTGGAGGGGCACATGGATAGTTCAGTCAATTAAGTATCTGACCCTTGATTTTGGCTCAGGTCATGATCTCAGGGTTATGAGATGGAGCCTCATGTCAGGCTCTGCACTGAGTGGGGACTCTGCTTAAGGTTCTCTCTCTCTCTACCTTTCCCTCTGCCCCCTTCCATCACTCTCCCTCCCTCTTTAAAAAAGCAAGGGGTGGGGGGAGATTGGATATGGTAAATATGTGGATAATCTTAACAGATGATATATATTTTTAAAGATTTTATTTATTTATTTATTTATTTGACAGAGAGAGAGAGAGAGAGACTGTGAGAAAGGGAACACAAGCAGGGGGAGACGGAGAGGGAGAAGCAGGCTTCCCACCAAGCAGGGAGGCTGACGCAGGGCTCCATCCCAGGAGCCTGGGACCATGACCTGAGCCAAAGGCAGACGCTTAATGACTGAGCCACCCAGGCACCCCAACAGATTATATTTTGCAATCTCTATTCATTTCTTGAAAAAACAACTGACTGTGTATACTTAACACTACTGAACTATACACTTAAAAATAATTATGGGGGCGCCTGGGTGGCTCAGTGGGTTAAGCCTCTGCCTTCGGCTCAGGTCATGGTCTCAGGGTCCTGGGATCGAGCCCCACATCGGGCTCTCTGCTCAGCGGAGAGCCTGCTTCCCCCTCTCTCTCTGCCTGCCACTCCGCCTACTTGTGATCTCTGTCTGTCAAATAAATAAAAAATATTTTTTAAAAAATTATGATAAATTTTGTATGTTTTTTACCACAATAAAAAAACTTACTATTTAATGAAAAAAGCAGAATATTGTATTGTGGGGATTACAGTACTCATAGATATAAAATATATAAAACAATATCACAAAGGATGGGGTGTCTAAGTGGAATTACAGTGTTATGCAAGTTTTACTGCAGTTAGTATTATATTAATTCTTTTTTTTAAGGTTTTATTTATTTATTTGTCAGAGAGGCAGAGAACAAGCAGGAACACAAGCAGGGAGAGAAGCAGGCAGAGGGAGAAGAAGTCTCCTTGTTGAGCAAGGAGCCTGATTCAAGACTCGATCTCAGGACCCTGGAATCATGACCTGAACTAAAGGCAGACACTTAAATGACTGAGCCATCCAGGTGTCCCAGTACTACATTAATTCTAAGCAGAATACAATAAGTTAAAGATCAATACTGTAATCTTTAATACAACTACTTAAAAATAATATAGCAGTTAAGCTAAAAAGTCATTAAAATAACTAAAACAAAACATTAAAAATTTGTTTAATTCAAAAGTAAACAGGAAAGGAGAAAAATAGGAGGGGGAAAGGCAGGAGAAACAGAAAGCACAGAGGAAAATGGTAGACTTAGAATTCTACTTTCAACTATGATGAAGTAACTGGTACAAAATCAGCCCTCCTGAAATAAACTATAAATCTGAACAAACCATTTAAGACAAATTTATTGAGACAAATTTATCAGAGAACAACAGATAGCACATAACTGCAACCCTTGAGAGAAAGGAAACTCATGAGGTGAGTGAGCCCAGGATCACCTAACTCTCTAACTGGATAAAATTTTCCAACTGTAATACAGAGAAGCTAGAGCCTGAGCTGGTCGAGGTGATATGAGGAGGCAGAAATCAGAGTTCGGGTTGGTTGAAGTAGCTGTAATCTATGACACAAGGTAACAGAAAAGGGTGGCCGTGCAGAGAAGGCCCCAGGAGTCCTGTGGGAGGTCCTATATAAATCCCTGAGGACAAGGCTATACATGTTCAGAGTGAGACCATGAGAGTTTACCGGATAGCAGTTAATGTAGAGTTGAGAGGGAAATAGAGATATTAGAAAACAAGCACTGCTAGCAAATTCCTGGTCCCTTCAAAGCGGAGAGATCCTGCTAATACTTTGATAACATCATTGGCATTCAGTTGAAACAGTAGAAAGCCACACCAAAGGAGTAACGACCAAGCCTTAGTGTAAGACCTACTCTAGATGCATCCTAACAAAGTATGAAACCAAGTTTTAATAAGATCCAGAAGAGAAATGGAGTTTGAAATTTAAGTCCTGACAAGTTAGATGAGCTTGAGAAACATCCTGAACTTTCCACAGATCTGTGGAAATTAAATTAAATTATAAGTCGGGGCGCCTGGGTGGCTCAGTGGGTTAAAGCCTCTGCCTTCGGCTCAGGTCATGATCTCAGGGTCCCGGGACCAAGCCCCACATCGGGCTCTCTGCTCAGCGGGGAGCCTGTGTCCCTTCCTCTCTCTCTGCCTGCCTCTCTGCCTATCTGTGATCTCTGTCAAATAAATAAAATCTTTAAAAAAAAATTAAATTACAAGTCAAAAATAATGAGATAATTACAAAATCTCCTAGTATCTGGAAATTGAATCTTTTCTAAATAGCCCATGGTCAAGGAAAAATCACAAGAGAAATTAGAAAATACTTCAAACTAAAAAAATAGTAACTTACCAAAATTCACGGAACACAGATGAAACAATATTTAAAGGAGGAATTTAGTTTTAAATTCACACATTAGAGAAAATAGCAAGATATAATATCAATTACCTAAGTTTCCAACTTAAGAAGCTAGATAAAGAACAAATTAAATCCAAAGTAAGTCATAAGAAAGGAATAATAAAGATCAGAGTAGAAATCAGCAAACAGAGAAAATCGACAAAGCCAACATTTTTTCTTTTAAAGTATTAATTAAATTAACAAACACCTAGCAAAAAAATTAAGAAAAAAACAAGAAAATCACAAATAAACAATATCAGGAATTACAGAGAAGCATCACTACAGATCCCACAGACATTAAAAGGATAATAATGTAATATTATGAACTACTCTATGGCAATAAATTCAACAACTTAAAAAAAATGGGCAACTCTTTTTTAAAAAAGACAAAAATTGGGGCACTTGCGTGGCTCAGTGGTTAAGTGTCTGCTTTTGGCTCAAGTCATGATCCCAGGTCCTGAGATGGAGCCCCAGCCCTGTGTTGGACTTCCTGCTCGGCAGGAGGCCTACTTCTTCCTCTCCCACTCCCCCCACCATTTGCGTTTCCTCTCTTGCTGTCTCTCTCTGTCAAATTAATTAATTAAATAAATATGACAAAAACTTATGAAAAAATACAAAATCTGAATAGGCCCTATATGTGTGAAAGAAACTATAATAAAAATTTCACACAAATAAAACTCCACGCCCACCTGAGTTCATGGAAAGTTCTATCAGTCTTTAAGGAGACTTAATATCAATGTTATATAAACACTTCTGGAAAATAAAAGAGAAAAGAAAGTTTCCACTTTTTAAGTCAGCTTAACCCTGATACCAAAATCTGAAAAAGACATTACAAAAAAAGAAACTTACAGACAAATAGCCCAAATCCTCAACTGTATTAATGGGAAAAGATGGTATTTTCAACAAATGCTGCTAGGATAAATGGATAAACATATGAAAAAAATGAATATTAATCTCTCCCTGACACAATTAACTAATGTGAAAGCCTCAGTGTAAAAGCAAAACTATAAAATGTCTAGAAGAAAAAATGAAAGAAAATTTTTGTGAGCTTGTGAGTTGACAAGGATTTCTTAGATATAACACCAAGAACATTAAGCATAAAAGAAAATTTTGATAAACTGGACTTACCATAATTAAAACTTTCTGCTCTACAGAGCAGAGTTGAGTTTTATAAAACTGAATAATAAGTCAGTTCACTAACAGGAGAAAGCATAAACAGATTGTGAGATACTCATACAGTGGAAAACAACTCATAATTTATTTTACTTTTTATTATTTGAAATGGATCAGTTATCCAATTAGGTTCTTTGAAAGAAATTTGGAACACCAATTGGTAAAGATAAACTCCATTTGTGAGAGAAAACACAGAGCAGAAATAGCTCTGAAGCTGAGGAACAGCTTTGATTTTTAGCAGAATTTGTGAGTCCACAGCTTTCTGATCAACCTTGCACTGTTCTGTAATCTCATATTTCTCCTTCCCTATGTCAAAAATCTCACCTTCCTGGTGTGTGGGTTTATGCAGCTTCTTCCTGAAGCAAGCATAAGTGAGATGTTTTGGGATTTTTGCACTCATCTCAATTTTGATGGATTGGCAATAACAAATTTCTGGTGTAGTCTATGCAGAGAAACTCGACTGAGGGCCAGCAATCCAATCAGAAGTAGTAAGCCACTACTCAGTTGCTTCAGAAAACCACCCTCTTGCTTCTCTGGTGTCCAGTGAAGATAATCGAAATGGTCCCAGGAGTGACGCTAGCTTGCAGTTTTCTCACATGCTGACTGAAAAGTTTTGCCATACCTCAATAGCTTTCAAGCCACATCTTCCATAGATAATACCTAGGCAATTTGTGAAGCTTAACCACTCAGATATCACCATTCCTGTCACCACCAACTGGTTTTATGACAGTATCAAGAACCTTCTTTTTCCTTTCAACCCTGGATTTTGCTGCTGAATACTTCCTCTTGTACATGGTCTTTTTGTAATACATAGCTGGTTGGGAATATCTACCAATTCTTCTGACTAGGTCAGACTATTAGTTGCAGGGTCCTTCTTCGGCGTTTCAGCCTTGAGATTACCCTTCTTAACCTTGCCTCCAGCATCAGCCTTCTTGGCTTCAGGTTTCTTCTCCTTGCTATCTGGCCGCTCAGCTTTCATCTGCCATCTTGCTATCTTGTGAGCCAAAAAAACTTTTAATGAACTACTGATACATATAACAAAGATAACTATTTGGGGGGGCACCTGGGTAGCTCAGTAAGGTTTCGGCTCAGGTCGTGACCTCAGGTTCATAAGATTGAGCCCCAAGTGGGGCTCTGCACTCAGTGTGGAGTCTGTTTGTGATTCTCTGTCTCTCTACCCTTCTCCATGCTATAAATAAATAAATAAAATCTTAAAAAGAAAAAAAAAATGAGTATTGGAAACATTACACTAAGCTTTAAAATTTAGACACTCAAAATGGATGAAAGACCTCAATGTGAAACAGGAATCCATCAAAATCCTAGTGGAGAACATAGGCAGTAAACTCTTTGACATTGGCCATAGCAACTTCTTTCAAGACATGTCTCCAAAAGGAAGGAATACCAGAGTGAAAATGACCTTTTGGGACTTCATCAAGATAAAAAAAACTTCTGCACAGCAAAGGAAACAGTCAACAAAACAAAGAGGCAAACCATGGAATGGGAGAAGATATTCACAAATGACACTATAGACAAAAGGCTGATATCCAAGATCTATGAAGAACTCCTCAAACTCAACACCCAAAAAACAGACAATCAAGTCAAAAAATGGGCAGAAGACATGAACAGACACTTCTCCAAAGAAGACATACAAATGGCTAGCAGACACATGAAAAAATGTTCATCATCATTAGCCATCAGGGAAATTCAAATCAAAACCACATTGAGATACTACCTTACACCAGTTAGAATGGCCAAAATTAGCAAGACAGGAAACAATGTGTGTTGGAGAGGATGTGGAGAAAGGGGAACCCTCTTACACTGTTGGTGGGAATGCAAGTTGGTGCAGCCACTTTGGAAAACAGTGTGGAGAGTCCTCAAAAAATTAAAAATAGAGCTACCCTATGACCCTGCAATTGCACTACTGGGTCTTTACCCCAAAGATACAGATGTAGTGGAAAGAAGGGCCACATGTACCCCAATGTTCATAGCAGCAATGTCCACAATAGCAAAACTGTGGAAAGAGCCGAAATGCCCTTCAACAGACAAATGGATAAAGTAGATGTGGTCCATATATACAATGGAATATTACTCAGCCATCAAAAAGAATGAATACCCAACTTTTGCGTCAACATGGACAGAACTGGAGGAGAATATGCTAAGTGAAATAAGTCAAGCAGAGCAAATTAATTATCATATAGTTTCATCTATATGTGGAACATAAGGAATAACAGGGAGGACATTAGGAGAAGGAAAGGAAAAGTGAAGGGGAGGAAATCGGATGGGGAGACAAACCATGAGAGACTGTGGACTCTGAGAAACAAACTGAGGGTTTTAGAGGGGAAGGAGGTGGGGGAATGGGCGAGCCTGGTGGTGGGTATTAAGCAGGGCATGTAGTGCATGGAGCACTGGGTATTATACGTAAACAATGAATCTTGGAACACTACATGAAAAACTAATGATGTACTGCATAGTGACTAACATAACACAATAAAAAAAATCTAGACACTAAACAGTATACACAAAGTTCAAGAACAAGCAAAATAATCTATAAAATCAATATGTATTTGCCTTATGAGACGTGGATGGACTGGAAAGGGACAGTAGGGGACTTTCTGGATGATAGAAATGTTCTAGATTCTGTTTAAGGTGATGATTACATAGGTGCATACTTTTATCAAAAACAATCAAATTGTACAGATCTTTGCATTTTATAATAAATAATAAATAAATAAATAAATAATAAATAATAAATAAATTTTATTCAATTTTTCAAGTGACAATATAAAAAAAATTTAGTTCCTGATGAATTATGTAATTTTCCATCTGGATTTCAAAAGGTACCAAATACCAAGTAAAATAAAACTCAATGACCCATATACCTTACATGAATCCAATTATAGACTATAACAGCTAAAATGAAAGGTTCCAAAATTTACTCACTTAATATTCTACAGATAGGAAAGGCATATCCACTATGAAAAGACCCAACAAGAACAAGTATGGAGTGTCTTCTGTTATCTGCTTCTTCTCTTCACCTCCCCACAGTGTTCAACTTCCAAGGAAACCCCATCTGAACACTCTGAAGACCAAAAGCCGTCCATAAGCTTTCAAGCCTTGTCACCATAAACTAGGAATAACTGCAGACAAAACTTATCCTCAAAACAATAACCAGGACCAACCCAAAAGCAATCACTTCTTTGGTAGCCACATTAAGGTCATTCAAGTCAGTGAGACTGACTTTTCTCAACATTAACCTGGGATTCTAATCCAGCTGACATGGAGATGAACTTATTTTGTCCAGCTGGCTACAAAAGCACATGCACGAATTCTTTTTTGCTCACCCTCATGCTAGCCTTTCCCTCCCCTCTTCCTGTTTCTTTTTTTTTTTCACACATGCACAAACAGTCACGTCGTCATATGAGACAAGTGAACACTGAAACTTATGGGTAAAAAAACAGATGTTTTCCAATTATCCTTCACAAAACCATATTTTATATCAGGTTCTTCTATGGATTTATAGCCAATGAAGAGAGGTTACTACATTAGCTCATGGAGGGGGATGATAAAAACTGGAAAGGAAGAGTCAGACAAGGCAAGGAGAAGCTATCCAGAAGGCTGCAATTGGAGAAGCATGACAAATGGGCAGCACAGTTTTAGAGGGTTCCGGCAGAAAGGCAGATTGCCTGACTGGGAGAGATTCTCCACAGCTGGAGCATCGCACACACCATCTGGAATTTTTTAAATCTGCTTTCCCCAGGTGATCTGATTCTCAGAGTGCCAGTGGAGATGAGAAAAGAAGTAATTGTATAGCTCAGAACAGCTCCAAATGTTCCCCAAATTAGTTAATGAAATCTTGTTTGAATCAGTTTCAGCTTTTCCTCCAAACTGAGCCCCTAGTTTTGTGGTGTTGTTCCCCCACTAAAAAAAATCAAATGGTAGGAGTTTAACCCCTAATTGTTTTCTATACAGTGGAACAAAACATGATTCCCAGCACAATGGTCAAAAATGGTGCTCCAACTGCCAGATCTGGTTCGAATTTCCCAAGACAGGCCAACAAAGCTTCATTTTCAGTCTCACTCCTCTTGACTGGTCTTAGCACTACTTTTAGCCATTGCCAAATGGAGAACCTACATACTGAGGACCCCAGTTTTTGTTCCCAGATGGTCCAAACTCCAGATTTAAAATAATAAGGGAAAATACAATTTTAATAATTAAGAGCAATCATAAACCAAACTCTCATAAAAATGAAAGACCTTGTTTTTCTTTTTTCGCAATATATATGTGTCTGTGAATATGAAGGTGGAGTGCAGTATGGGTACATGCAAGGAAAGAAGAGATAGAGCTTACTGGGGAATAAGAAGGTGAGGGAAGGAATAAAAAGTAGCAGGAAAGGAATTCTGCCTCTATCATCTATCCTCATATCTTCCCCTAATTGACTTCTTTTTTTTTTTGTCTCCTATCTTGTTTTATACCAGAAGTATATAGCAACTTTTTCTATAAAGGGCAAGATAGCAACTTAGCAACTATTTTAGGCATTGTGGGCCATGAGGGTTATGTCACAAGTACTCAACTTTGCCACTGTAGCACAAAGACAAACAGAGACAATATGCAATGAATGAACATGGCTTTGTGCCAACTTATGAAACTTTGAAATTTGGATTTCAAATACTTCTCACATGTCGTGAAATAATATTGTGATTTTTAAAACCACTTAAAAGTGTAAAAGCCATTCTTTGCCCTCAAATCATGCAAAAAAAACCTGTCAGCAGGCTGAATTTGGCCCATGGGCCAAAGGTTGCCAATCCCTGTTTAATATCAGTAAATGCCATTATTCAAGGTTCAACTGCAGAACTAAACAATGGCTGCAGCAAGAGTCTCACATGATTCCTTACTCAAAGTAGTTTTTCAAAATTGAAGCCTTCCATTATACCATGAGGAACTGTGGTAAACTCGTCATTCTCAGGATCACAGATGCCTAAAGGTGTAAATAAATTTGTATCTAAAATAAATTCCTTCCCCGCTTTTAAACTTAAAATCTTCTCCTTTACCTATTCTTTTCATGGATCTTCTTCATTGTTGTTGGAATCAAGAAAGGACAGTGTCTTGATGATCGTAAACATTTTCAAGTATCTACCAGTGCTTTACTATGGTGATGATAAAGATTAATACAGAGAGCGGTACATTTCTTTTCTCTTTCTTCCCCCCCACAACCCCACTTTTGTTTAAATGAAAACACTAACATGTCCACTCAAACAAATTAGCATCTCTATGAGGCAGACTATTTTCTGGGAACAAAAAACTCCTATGTCATTCTTCAGTATCTGAACTTACAATTGTAAGTTACAATTTTAAGAAAGGGGAAAAGAAATTGGATATGAAAAGATAAGCAAGAGTAGTTTGTAACTTTTAAGTTTGGGCACAGCACTTTTCACAAGACTTTTCACTAAAGGGACCATTCTTAGCCAAAGGCACTAAGCCAGGAGCTGGTGTTACAGATATGGTCCTGTCCTCAAAAAACTTAGTCTACTTGTGGAGACATACATAAGAGGTAAAAAGAAGAGTAATATAATAAACCATGAACACTTCACAGATTTCAATATATATTAAAATATACAACAGGATAGAATCCCACACAGATATTCTAAAAATGAAAGCTTAGAGAAATTGTATGAGAAAAATTCCAAGTCAAAAATATATTGAAATGATAGTTTTGCCTAACAAAAACAAAATTAGAAAAATACCCAAAAAGTCAATAATAAAGTATAAATCCCCTACCTACTCCCCCCCAAAAACCTATGGATAAAAAGGAAGGATCATCCCAAAAGAAAGACAATTGCAAATATAGTAAAATATAAGAAATAAAGCATAAAAGATATAATAAAATGATAATGTGGACATAAATAAATGTCCTTGTGAAATATATTGGGAGTTATATTTTTTAGGTTTAAAGTCAACAGTGAATTTAAAAGTTTGAGCTAGTGTGTTTAAAACTCTACAGAAAATGCAAACATTTGGGGAATGCAAACTGGTGCAGCCACTGTGGAAAAACAGTATGGAGATTCCTCAAATAGTTAAAAATAGAACCACCACATGATCCAATAATTGCACTACTGCATATTTACCCAAAAAATACAAAAACACTAATCCAAAGGGATACATGCTCTAAACATAGGTATCTATGTTTAGAGCAGTATTATTTATAATAGCCAAATTATGGAAGCAGCCCAAGTGTTCAACAACAGAGGAACGGATAAAGAAAATGGGGTATGGTATATATATAATGGGATATTACTCAGCCATCAAAATGAATGAAATCTTGCCACACAATAAAGACGTTTCTGAAAGTAATACATAAATAGATAGATAAATAAATAAAAGTAATCCAAACATGGGTAACAAGAAAGAACTAAAGGTACCTAAGCATCTGGTGATAAGAACAGATGACAAATAATCCAGGAACTCAGAGAAGGCAGCAGAGAGTCTGTTTCTCCCTCTCCCTCTGCCCTCCTCTCCCCCTCCCCCACTCAAGTGCATGCTCTCTCTCTCTCTCTCTCTCTCTCTCAAATAAATAAATTTTTTTCAAAAATAGAAGCATTTGTTAATAAAAAGAATGACTTACAGAAATTTCCATCTGCTAATAAGTATGAGAGGAAAATGTGGCTTTTCCCCATGGTTGGGTATGAGATAGTGATTGCATATGTTTATAGTAAGCTGCTGGTGGTAGTGGGAGAGGTAGGGGGAAATGGGCAGAAACTTCTCCAAGATTTCTATCAATAAGCCACCAAAATCCCTATCAGTAAGTCTTCTATGCATAACTAAACTGCCTGTAACTAGTTCTTTCCAGTCAGAAAGAAGAATGAAATGTTACCATTCTTCCAACCTACCCCTAATTCCTCACAGACATTTGCTATGTAGTAGCTGAAGTTTCTCATTAAAATTTTGAGGGCATTTTATTTTTAGGGCATTTTTAGATAGTTTTTTCTGTTGCATTTTCCCCAACTCTCCATCTCTCTGTTGTTCACTGATAGAAAGGCCTAGGAGCCCAGTATCATCACCATGACCTTCAACCAGGGCCAAAATTCTAAATCTGGAACTGGGAGATCTACTGAGATTGCAGCCAGTAATCTGTCCATAGGTATAGCCAGTGGTCAGAGCCAAAAGTCATGAAGTAAGTAAAATTAATAACCAAGACCTAAGCCAAGAGAGCCATAAAACAAAGTTGGCAAGGAGAGGCCAGGAAGGGAAATGGGTGTCAAAGCTAAGCCAAAGGAATTACAAACACCTCATATTACCAGAACCATCTAGAGGCCATTGCAAACTGTTACTGCTGCTTTAGGCACAGTCTCCTTAAAGACTACTGACCAATGGCTGAGCCATAAGGGAAAGTCAGTTTGGAAGGGAACAGCCTTTGTTGGGTGGCTCCTTAGCCAGTTCTCCTATTTTCTAGTTTCCCTTATCCTGGTGTGCTATTTCTAGCAATGTAGGCTTAGATATGAATCCCTTCCTTCTTGGGCCAGTAATTTAAGCTCTATGCTAGTTCATCTGTACAATGATAATAATAATTCTTACCTTCATTGATTTGGTTTAAAGATTGTATGAGAATACATGTGAAAATCTTAAAGATTTGACAAAATACAAATGAATTTTTTTGTAAGACACACTCTTAACAAAGTTAAAAGAGAAATATTAAACTGAGGGAAAATATTTATAACAAATATTTAAAATGTCAATATCCCTAATAATTCAAAAACTTCTACAAATCAGTATGAAAATACAAATAACACAGAGGAAAAAAAAATGGCAAGGCCTAAATAGGCAATTTGCACACACACACACACACACACACACACAATACAAGATGCTCAACCACATTGGGGATCAGGAAACTGCAAACTAAACAGGGAGGTACCACTTTTCAGCTTGGCAAGAATTAAAGAAATTGATAATACCCATGCTGGCAAGTATTTGGGAAACAGGATATTCATATATACAGTTGGAGGAAATAGAAAACTTTTAGGTAGGCAATTTGCCTCCAACATTTAAAATGTGACTAACTTTCACTCTAGTTATTCTACTGCTAATAAACTATCAATCAGAAATACCATCATAAATTCATAAAAATACATGCATAGGTTATACATTAAAATACCTAAGTTGTATATAAGTGTGTGCCTATATATAGATATTTTATATCTGTATCTATACGTTTAAAAAGAAAATCACATGCTCAAAATGACATCACTTAGGCCAAGTCATCAAACCAGGGGTTAATACCTAATCTAACTGCAATTTTGACATCCTCCAGAAATTTAAGTCTTAACTAGTCAGTCAGAATTTTCTGTGCTAAGGTTATCTGACCTCCCTGCTTCCTCTACTAAGGGAAAGTGACCTTGCCTGAAACAACCCTTTTCATTTGCTAATAATTTCCTTGCCCCACCCTCCTTCCTATAAAAATCTTCCATTTTGTGCATCTCCTCAAAGATCCCCTCTACCTGCTGGATGGGATGCTGCCCAATTCTTGAATCATTTAATAAAAACCAATTAGATCTTCAAATTTACTCAGCTGAATTTTGTTTTATAACATACTGCTGCTATAAATGTTACATATATATACACATATATATATATATATATTTATATGTGAACAGAAAAAAAAGTCTAGAAGTTTATACAACTATTAATGGTTATCAATTCCAGGGAAGCAGAACTGGAAAACATGGGAAGAAGGGACCTTATATTTTATATTTATGACATACTAAATATATACACAGTATGTTGTATAATTTTCTCCAATTGAATGAACTTTTCATAATTTTTTTAAGATTTTATTTATTTATTTGACAGAGATCACAAGTAGGCAGAGAGACAGGCAGAGAGTGAGAGGGAAGCAAGCTCCCTGCTGAGCAGAGAGCCCGATGCGGGGCTCGAACCCAGGACCCTGGGATCATGACCTGAGCCAAAGGCAGAGGCTTTAACCCACTGAGCCACCCAGGCGCCCCGAACTTTTCATAATTTTTAAAGAAAATGTTCTGCAGATCATAAAGCAAGTACTATTTTTCTTAAATCATACCTTATCAACCAAAAGAAATTTAAGGTGACATACAAATGTGAAGTGATATTATTTATTACCAGAATTTCTTACTTAAAATTATTTTAAGTCAAGAAAAAAAGTTGTGTCAAGCCTTCCATATACATAAAAATGTAGTAATTTTAGGTTTAAAATATAGAATTATAGCTCTCTTTAGAAAAAGTATGATTAGAGGGACACCTGAGTGGCTCAGTTGTTTAAGCATCTCACCTCAGGTCATGATCCCAGGGTCCTGGGATCGAGTTCTAGGATCAAGTCCTGGGATCAAGCCCCGCTAGATCAAGTCCTGGGATCAGGATCCCTGCTCAGTGGAGGGTCTGTTTCTCCCTCTCTGTCTACCCCTCCCCCTGCCTAGGCGCTCTCTCTCTTTCTTTCAAATAAATAAATAGATAAAATCTTCAAAAAACAGAGTATGATTAGAGAAAGTTTCCTTGTAAACTTTAGCAAGTCTTATGCTTCTTTACTATTCTCACACTTAAAGCATATTACAGACATTACATTATTCTTTTTTTTTTTTTTTTTTTGACAGACAGAGATCACAAGTAGGCAGAGAGACAGGCAGAGAGAGGGGGGAAGCAGGCTCCCCGCCGAGCAGAGAGCCCGACGCGGGGCTCGATCCCAGGACCCTGGGATCATGACCCGAGCCAAAGGCAGAGGCCCCAACCCACTGAGCCACCCAGGCGCCCCCAGACATTACATTATTCTTAGAACATGACGCCATATCCGATCTAGTTGTTTTCTAAAGTAATCACTGCAAACTAAAACTTCCTTCTTTTTATATCTTCCCTTTTTCTCAGTTTTTAGATCATTTTAAGATATTATTTATTTGTCAGAGAGAGAGGGGGAGAGAGAGCGAGCGAGCACAGGCAGACAGAGTAGCAGGCAGAGGCAGAGGGAGAAGCAGGCTCCATGCCAAGCAAGGAGCCCGATGCGGGACTCGATCCCAGGACGCTAGGATCATGACCTGAGCTGAAGGCAGCTGCTTAACCAACTGAGCCACCCAGGCGTCCCAGTTTTTAGATCATTTTAAATCTGAACATATTTCTCCCAGGTACAACAAGATGACCAGCTTAATTTTGTGAGATATAAGCAAATTAAACACACATGCTTTCCATTTCATCATGCAAGATAACATAAAAATATTACAAGTTCATAAAAAAAAAAAAAACACGAGAATTCCAGTAAACCGTGTGATCAGAGGCAAGTGGAGCTTTAAAGTGCCCCTTCTGTGCCCAGTTCTCCTTTAGTACTGCCTCAGGTTATCCCAAGGACCCTCCTAACAAAGCCTGATTTCAGGAAAGGATCTGAAAAGCAAATTGATGAGTAAAAAACATACAAAGGGAGACAAACCATAAGAGACTCCCAATCTCAGGAAACAAACTGAGGGTTGCTGGAGTGGAGGAAGGTGGGAGGGATGGGGTGGCTGTGTGATAGACATTGGGGTGGGTATGTGCTATGATGAGTGCTGTGAATTGTGTAAGACTGATCAGTCACAGACCTGTAACCCCTGAAACAAATAATAATAGTAATTATATGTTACTTTTAAATAACATACAAAGGAATAAAGCTATAACTGTTACATTTCAGAAATTGATTTTTTAAATTCCACATGAGTACCCAATATTTCCAGGTACTGTATACAATGTGAGCCAGATTGATGGGCCCTATCCTCAGAAAACACGGATAACAGATAAATAAACAAGTAGTTATACTAAAGTATGGTTTACTATAAGACACAATGTTTTGAGAAGGAAGGTCTACCCAAGTGCAAAGGACCAGAGAATTCTAGAAGAAATAAGCAAGCCAAGGAGTGAAAAGTAAATGAGCATCAACTAAACAAAGGTGTGTGGGAAGAATGAAGGCATGAAGAATGCCTTCCTGACACCTCTGAAATCACATCACCCCACTTATCCAAAATATATGTCTGACTCTGATGAGTAGTGAAGGGGGAACAAAATTCAAACATTCTAACTTCCAGTTCTTTTCGTCATTTGGAACACTACATCCATGCCGTCCTCACCTCTCTTCAGCTTCAAATGGGTGTGGAAAACAACAAAACTAAGGAAATAAGTCACAGAAAACTACAAATGCACAGTACAAAGTGAATAGATACAGGCAGACAACTGGGGAAATGGTTTTGTAAGACTTTCTCTAAAGGACAAATGTTTAGAACAAAACAAAATTCCCAGCAACAGTGTATATGCTCCTAAAGACTGTAGTTTTGGCAGGGCAATAAATATTCAACCCCAATGTCCAAACAGAACAAATATCTGGATAGTCTCTGCCAAATCAAGATTAAAAACTTCTGAAATAAAAAATAGCCAGCAATAAATTTATCCATTTTCAGCTAAGCAATATTTAGAGGGGAATTTACAACTTTAAATGCCTCTGCTAGAAAAATATCTCAAATCAATAACCCGAACTTCCACCTTAAGAACGTAGAAAATGAAGAGTAAATTCAACCCACAGCAAAGAAAGGAAAGGAAATAATAAATAGTAAGTTGTAAATCAATTAAGTAGAAGTTAAAAAGGCAAAAGTAAAAAATAAATGAAACCAAAAATATGCTTCTCAGAAAAGGAAAAATAAAAACAAAGTTTTTCAAATTTTAGCAAGACCAACTACCAAAAAAAAAAAAAAAATAGAAGACAAATCATGAAAATTAGGAATGTATCAGAACACATAAAAGATTGTAAGGTAGTATTATGAACAGTTTTATGTCAATGTATCAGACACCTTAAATGAACAAACTCCTAGGAAGGCACAAATAACCAAAATTGACTCAGGAAGAAATAGAAAATTTGAATAAACCCATAATGAGTAAAGACACTAAATTTATAATTTAAAATCTTTGCTCAAAGAAAAGACAAGATCCAGATGGCTTTAATGGTGAACTCTATTAAGCATTTAGGAAGAAATAATACCAATCCTTCATAGACTCCTCCAGAAAATGGAGGAGGAAGGAATACTTCCCAACTCATAATATGAGGTCAGTATTCTCCTGAGAGTGCTTTCTAACTGGGTCTGAACAAAACCCAGGATCACAGAACTCAGTTAATTCTGACACCTTTGGGTTCCAGACGGATTTTTAAGATGAGCTAGGAAGCTGGAAATGTTATCCAAGAACGTGTTAAGAAAGCTCTAGAACCAACCTGGATCTCAAAAGTCCTTTAAAATGTAAGACGATCTCATGAAGAAATTGACAATAGCTACCTTAAAAAAAAAAAAAAACTATAAAAGAACATCCCTCCTCCCCCATTTCTTTTTCTTTTTTTTTTTTTAATAAACATATAATGTATTTTTATCCCCAGGGGTACAGGTCTGTGAATTGCCAGGTTTACACATTTCACAGCACTCATCATAGCACATACCCTCCCCAATGTCCAGTTCCTCCCCCATTTCTGCCCAAAGAAGTTAGTAACTGGTATATTTTGGCTTGTAGGATCAAGTCATGAAAGTCAGGCCTCTCAGTTCCCAAATCACTTTATAGTTTTTAGACAATCTGATTGGTTTAGGCGTTATCTCATATTTGAAGTTACTACATCTATGGGAAAAAAGTGATTTCCAGTTTAAAAAAACAAAAAAAAACAAACCTTTTTCTTCCCTCTCTTCTTTCTTCTTATGTACCAAATTGTATGCACACCACAGTTATATCTATATAGCACGAATACAGGGAATGAAAAGACAAGCCACAGACAGAAGAAAAGATCTGTAAATCACGTATCTAATAAAGGACTTTTATTGGGAATATATGAAGAACTCTCAAAGCTCAATTACAAATGAACAATGCAATTTTTTAAATGGGCAAAATTTTTGAAAATACACTTCTCCAAAGATGATATATTGATGACAAATAACCACAGGACATGATGCTAACATCATTTTTCATTGGGGAAATAAAACTAAAACCACAATTAGATACTGCTGTCTTTCAATCAGAATGGCTGAAAACAAAGATTGATCATACCAAAGATGTGAAGGTACTAAAACTTCCATTCAATAGTAGTGGAAAGTAAAATGGTTACAAGCGCTATTAAAAATGGTTTGGGGGGCGCCTGGGTGGCTCAGTGGGTTAAGCCTTTGCCTTCGGCTCAGGTCATGATCTCAGGGTCCTGGGATCGAGCCCTGCATC